>NC_047670.1:7313045-8813045 GCF_011762505.2 Arvicanthis niloticus | reverse complement strand
TCCCTCTGATTTGATACAGTGCTTGAAGCGGTAAGGGATGGTATGAGAGCTTATGACCCCATCAGAAGCAGTGGTGCTGTTGTATTTCACAGGGCCAACAACAGATCTCTTAGCATCCTAGAATTTCAGGATCCTACTAGCCTGCTTTCATGAATTTTTCATGAATTGCTTGCACTTGATTTGAAAGACATTGCGACAATCCCATCCATGTCTTGCAGTCCAAGAACTGTGACCATCGTTCTACAAATCCCATCGCTACTTTTATTCATCTTTTAATATATTGAAGTTCTCTCTTCTATTCATGGCTTAGGGTTTGAAGTTTATATCACTTGTGTGTATTTAATAGAAACTGGAGAAATTGTGTGTGTGTGTGTGTGTGTGTGTGTGTGTGTGTACATATACATGCTATATGGAAAGGATGTCACAAGTCCCAGCATTACGAACACTTTCTGTGCTAGACCTAAAAGCCTCAAATATCTAGAACCTCCTTGACTCTAGCCACCAGTATTACAACATGTTGTATTATTTACACTTGTTTCCATAAAACCTAAAGACAGTATCTCCCATGGTCTATCTACTTTGACCAAAGCTGATGGTTCAAAAACCACTGGCATCATTGTACTTGTCACCCATGTTTTTCAAAGGAATCCTTCTTGTTTTGTAATCCAAAGACTGCATTTGCCAGTACCACACAAAAACATCAGTATGTTCCTTCCGTAGGAACTGGAGAAGATAATTTTTTTTTTCTGAAGCTTCAGAACCATGTGTATTTCTACAACACCCATTTCTGTCTTGTGGAATCTGGCGACAGTTCTACAGCTTCTGCATCAACAGGACCACGACTGCTCCCAGCACAGGGCCACAGTACTTGGTTCTGTAGTGTCTGATTATATATAACTTGGAAGTCTATGTTATCTGAAAAGATGAACCACTTCATTCATGAGTCAATTCAATCTAGACCATCAAGGCACTCATAGACTCTTTGATGTTGGTGACACCTAAATAAATCACATGTACATTGAACTTGTAATGTCATCTGGACTCAGGCAAATGATCAACTGATACCATCCTTATTTAAATGAAAACATTATTCTCATACAGAAAATACTCAATAAAATAAGTATTTTATTACATGTGCAGACTTTACCGTAGAGACCTAAGGATCATGAAGAGCCAAGAAACTGTGGCTTGGATACCTTCAATGAGAAGAGATTGTTTCTCTAGTAATAGATACCAATTAGAAGGAAATCTATAAACTGTCTGAAAAAAATCAAAATAAGGTAGTTAACGAATCTCAGTGAAATAAAGAGGATGTGAATAGTTGACACAATGAAACGAGAAAAGAAATCTTTATCAAACCATCAGAAATCTTCGAAGTTTTATGACAGAATTCTTCTGCCTTGAATAGAGAGAGAGCAACTTAAAAATAAGTCTCTGAACTTGGAAGACAGAATAGAGAAAACAACAGAAAAAATCCAAAGGGGCATGGCATAGGGGTTTCCTTAGGGGGGGGGTTGGGGGGAAATGGGGATAGGGGATGCCATCTGAAGTGTAAATAAAATATCTAATAAAAAAAGAAAAAAAAGAAAAGAATAAAGAAATATTAAAATATTCAAGAAATCATTAAGAAAACAATTTATGTTACAGAAATTCTAGGAGACCACCTATACATAAAGCATGAAAACATCATTTAACAATATGAAAGCTAAAAAGTCTCCATATCTTCAAATTTGGACTCAGGCAACAAGATCCAAGAAGCTTCAAAATACCCTTACTAGACTCATTCAAAAAAGAGCTTCTCCTGTATAGTTTTGTATGCAGAATGTGAAAGTATGAAACACACAGAATTCAAAACTAGTGCAGGAAAAATGTCACATATAAACTGACACCTAATTAGACTGACAACAGATTTTCCAAAAAAAAAAAAAAAAGAAAGAAAAAAAAAAAAAAAAAAACAACTCATATATGCCAGAAGGAAATAGAAGGAAATATTAAAACTGAGATAAAACCAGCCAGCCAAGACTAATCCATCAAATCTACCATCTGTAAATGAAGGAGAAATATGTCTTTTCTAGAAAGCAAAAACTGGCAGAATTTACCAGCACCAGACCAGAGTCCTTCATAGGAAGAAAAGATGGAAGCTGCCACTCTTAAAATATACCACTGTACAGATTCATAGGCAGAAGAAACACATACAAAAGAAAGAGAATGAAGTCTCGAGGAAATTGCAAAGCACCAAACTACAAGATACTTAAGCGAGGAAGAAAGGAAGGACACACAAGACAATAAGGCAATAGTAAAATGGCTCCTTTTGTCACACCTATAATACCAGTACTTGAAAGCAGAGTGCAGAGGATTATAAATTTGCTGCTTGGCTATATAACTAGAGATATCTTATGAAACATAAAAGGAAAATGACCAAATGATTAAAGGAAGCTTAAATGCATAGATAATAATCTTGAGTGTAAGCACATGTAAGTCACCAATCCAAAGACACAGATTCACAGAATAAGAAACAAAAAACAAGAGCCAAATATACAACTGGAAACCCACTTCATTGGCAAAGACAAGCACAGGGTGAAGTGTTGGAGGAAGATAAACTATGCAAAGAAACAAAAAGCAATGAGGGTTATAACACTTTAATAAAGGAATCAATTAGCAGAATATGTACTAATTATAAACACATATATTTTCAACACTGGACTACCCAATACATAAAGCAAATTCTTATAGACCTAACAGTAGAGACTCACCACAATGCTAGTTAATTAGAGACTTTGACTTTTTTATTTTCACAGCAGGGAAATAATTCAAACAGAAAATCAGCAAGTAAGAATTAGAATTGGATCATGCTGTAGAATAAATAGAGCAATGCATATTTAGAAAAAAATGTCACCCAACAGCAGCAGAGTATACATTTTCTTCCTTGAGACACAAAACATTCTTCAGGATAGATCATATGCTAAGGTTATAAATCAAATATCAAGATTTATTTTTAAAAAGAATCGTATCGCCGGGCAGTGGTGGCGCACGCCTTTAATCCCAGCACTTGGGAGGCAGAGGCAGGCGGATTTCTGAGTTCGAGGCCAGCCTGGTCTACAGAGTGAGTGCCAGGACAGCCAGGGTTACACAGAGAAATCCTGTCTTGAAAAACCAAGAAAAAAAAAAAAGAATCGTATCATATGTCTCTGTAGGGTACAGCCACATTGTTGTTAAGGAGCCCTATTGTTATATATTATTAAGTCTCCACACCTTACAATAATATTACTCTTTCCAAAGCTTAATGTGTCCTGCAAATCATGTTTTCAACCTACTCTGAATTTGTAATCCACAATGTATACCCTTCCCGTTGCCGTGCTGAACTGGATCTGTGATGCATGGTTGCTCTTTTGCCTTATGAAAATATGTCCTCCCAGAAACCTTGATGACTCCACACAATGATTCTACGTGATATATTCTTGTACTCACTGTCATCACCTCCTGTCTAAAAGCCAATTGTTTCCACAGTTTTTTTTTCTATCAACCCTAATGTTTCCCCATAAGAGTCCTCAAAGGCCAATGAAGGGTTGCTTTCTGAAATCCTGATTTAGGGTGAGGCAACCATCTTGCCAGTCTCGTGTCTGCCTCTGAATAAAGCTTGCTTAATAAGACAGTTGTGGAAATGTTTACACCCCCTCAGGTCTGGCAAATACCATGCTAGATTACTAGTAAAATAGCAATATATTTTTTAAAAGGAGTCGTTGTGGCTTTGTAGAGCACAGTGAAATTAAATTAGAAATCAATGGAGAGCAATAGCTATCACAATCTATGAGGTACATTTTTATTTGTTCTTTGTTTATAATAATGAATAACCTAAAAGTAAATCAAAAATTTTAATAGACAACCTAGCAATACACCACAAAGACTCCAAACAATAAAATAAAAAGCAAAATTTTAGTAGAAAATAAGAGCAAAAATAAATAAAACTATAAACCAAAAATTAAGTAAATAAGTTAATATTTTGAAAATATAAACAAATTTGGCAAATGTTTTGTTAGAGAAAAAGAGAGAACAGCTAATAATCTCTGAAATCAGAAATATTAAATAAATTAGAAATTATAGATGGTTATATATAATTTATATACTTATATCTAACCTTTTACATACAATATGTAATATATATATATATATATATATATATATATATATATATATATATATGGAAATACATAAAAGGAGACACTACAACTGATACCACAGAACTATGCAGAAGCACAAGAAAATACTATGAACATCTATATATGAACTAATAGCTGGCCCTACCCAAGGAAATGTTTCAAAGGGAATTCATCTGGGATCATCAAACTAACTTGAAGGAGTCCAATAAAAAGTTTGTACACTGTCAGACTCAAATTATATGGAATACCTATGAAAGCCAATTCTATTTAGACAGAAACGAGATCAATGGCCAGCAGCTAATGAATACAGAATTTCTTTTGAAGTAATGGAATCTGATCTAGATAGGGATGGCAAACAATTATGCATTTTGATTATATTAAATGCAGCTGACTTGTGCTTTTAAAAATGACTGTCATAAATAACCCTTTAGATTTATTTATTTTTATTTTATGGATGTTGGTGCTTTGTATGAGTCTTTATCTGTGTACTATGTCCATGTCTCGTGTCCTGGGGGACTAGAAAAGGGTAGTGGATCCCAGGGAACTAGAATTACAGGTTGATATTAGCCATTTAGGTACTGGAAATCAAACCAGGGGCCTTCTAGAAGAGGATTTAATGCACTTGACCAATGAGTCATCTTTCTACCCTCTCCCACTAATAATATATATTGATATTTATTTATCAATCTGCTTATCTATCTATCTATCTATCTATCTATCATCCATTTGTTTTTTTGAACCAGGGTTTTTCTGTGTTGCCCTGGCCTTCCTGGAATTTGCTCTGTAGCCTCAAACTCAAATTCTCTGCCTCTGCTTTCCAAGTCCTGGGATCCTGGGGACCTGGAATTATAGATGGATGTTATCCATGTGGGTGCTGGGAATAAAGCCAGGGGCTTTAAGGAAGAATAATCAGTGCACTTGAGCATTGAGACTTGTTACCAGTTAGCCTCCTATCCAAATAATATACTAAACAAACAAGTAATTTGTAACTAGAAATTAAAGAAATGTGAATTAAAATAAATAGTGGAGACTAGAAAGACAACTCAACAGTTAAGAACACTATCTGATCTTGCAGAGGAGTCAGGTTTGGTTCTGAGCATTTGTTCATGTGACTTACAGCCTGTGCCTCCAGCTCCAGGGGACACAATCCCCCATCTGATCTCTACAGTTACCCAGATGCACTTACACTACTCACACAAAGACACCTACAAATAAACATTAATAAAAAGAAACGTGCTGAGAGCATCTTTCTTTTTTAAGAATTTGCATAGGAAGAGACCAAAGTCATACGAAGCAGTCTATGTACATCAGCACTACTGAAGTCCCCCTCAGAAGCAAATCCTAAAATCTGTCAAGGTTTTAGTATGCTCAGCGTGACAAAATGTACTCTGCAATCCTGTTGGTAGTGCCAATTCTGTGTGAATTTTTCTTCTCTTTTTCTCAGATTAAAAGCAACTATCTTCATGAATTAGTTAAATAAATCTCTTTCATTAAATTTTCAACAATATCTTTGTTCCTGCCTCTCTTCTTCCCCTCCCCCATTTCTTTCCATATTTTCTTTGGATATGTTGCTTTGCTCATTAACTGTTGTTGAAAGACTACTATTTATTTCTGTGCACAAGATTAAATCAGTCATATCTTCTTATGAAAATGATCAATTTAATGTATTCAATATCCAAATATCATGAAATATAAAATGTGGAAATTACTGTTTAGTGGGCACCCTTTTCTCTGTCTGTCAGTTAGCAAATGGCATAGAATTTTGTGGGCCAGGTTTCAGCAACCACTTATCATTTTCTACACCACTACAAGAGGCAAAACGTTTTCTCAAGATATCATCCCACATCAATGTTAAGTATTGTAGATGAGAGGGACCTTAAGCAATGTCTTATGAATACTTAGAAGGGAGTTTGTTCATCACATAAGGCTTCATTCTGACTAAAAAGATAAGATTATTTATTAAATCAACCTTACACAATAATTTTTTACATGTTACTTTATTGTCTTTATGGAAACCCCAAAGAAATATCTTTAGTAACAAACTCCTGGAACAAAGTAGCCATTTTAAAAAAAAAGATTGCAAAATACAAGGTCAACAAAGAGAAACCAAGTGGCTGTGTATGAACCAGCAATGAATAATTACAATTTAAAATGAAAACCAGCATTATTTAGAGCCCGACTAATGTATGGACTATATAATTCTATCAGTTATGGGTGAGATCTGTATGTGTGTGAATACAGAACTCTGAAGAAAGAAATCAAAGTAAGGCATAATCACCCAGAGAGACATCTCATGGCAATGGCTAAGAAACTATTTTAAAGATGTAGATTCATAGGCCTCAGCAAATAAGATGTATAGACGACAATAAGATATTGCATACATTATAACGGGGAATTTGACTCACATGTCTAAGTGAAATAATCAAGTTTAAAAGGTTGACATAAGAACATGATTGCAGATTCTTGCCAAGCAGCCCCAAAAGCTCTTGACCTCTCCCCCTTTTTTATTTCATAAAAAAAGACTGAGCATGTCTTAGGTTGTCATGCCAAGAATGCTTTTCTTACTCGTTGTGGCTTATCAAAAGCAATGCACTTCTGTCTTAGGTTGGTAAGGTTCTGCAGAATCTTACCCATCCTTGGATTGCCAGCCTGTTAATTTAATAACTCTATGTGGGGGATCCATTTTCCGTTTCAAGCCATGTACTTTGGCTGCCAACATGTTGATGTTGTTAAAGACAAGCTTTAACAAGATGGGCAGGAATAAAAGTATTCCCAGGACAAAAAGGGCTAGCATGATCAAGCTATATATGCCATTCTTAAAGCATGACCAAAATAGAAATACTAAACTCAGGCCATGGGTAATATTATCAGCAGTATCTGCCACACCAATGCTCAGCGGAGCAGCATTCTTTAAATTCATAAGCTCACTATGTAAAGTTAAAACATCCAGAGAGGTGTTAGACTAATGCCAAATACACTGCAAGTGTCTTTAACCTTTTTCCTAATTATAATGACTACCACTGTAAATTTTAGAACTAAGGTGAATTCAATGACACCTGAGATAGCTCCTTGGCAAGAATCTGACATTGGCCAAAGACAAGGAAGTGGGCTTCAGGAATTTGACATTAGGCTAGAACAAAGAAGTAATTTCAGGCAGGGATCTAAATATTAGGCTAGAAAAAGGAAGTAAGCTTCAGACATGAAAATGACTTTGGGCTAGGACAGGGAAGTCGGCTCAGATATTTTGGTCATCCTGAGAAGCCCTTAGAAACAGTGATCACAAGAGTGTTCTTGGAACTTATGTTTACTGCCTTGCTTGTTCTTTTGATTATTTTGTGTTCATTGTCTTGCTTGTTCCTTGACTATTTGCATCTATTGTATTGCTAGTTCCTTATCCTAGAACTGACCTTAATACTTGCATGTAATTGAAATAATATAAAAACAAAAAGGGAGGGGGGATGGGATAGGGAGTTTCTAGGGAGGAAAAATGGGGAAGGGGGATGACATCTGAAATGTAAATAAATAAAATATCCAATAAAAATTCTGTCAAAACGTCTTCAAGAAAGGAAGAAGAAGAGGAAGAGGAAGAGGAAGAGGAAGAGTGTTGGGCCTTGGACGAGGTAACTCCGTTTAACCTGTTACCTTCAGTCACATAGGGCACAGGTAGAGGGCGTGATTAACAAGTCTCTACCTCCAGAGATTTAAATATTAATGAATTATCAAAAGGCCAGGGGCGTAGCTAATTAAGTTATTCCCTCCCCTTTCTCCCTTGCCTATAAGACTGGTCTCCCCTGGCTTTTGGCGGGGGAAGCACGTACCAGTTGCACCCATTCACCATGCCATGAACAATAAAAGCTTTGGAAAACCGGACTCCACGTGTCCATGGTCTCTCCGCCTGATTCCCAGCTTTTGGAACCCTGGAACCTTGCTGATGCAGCCACCGGCCCGCCCACCGACAGCTGTGTGAATGTGGGATCCTCCGCTGGCGGCGCGGAAAGTCCTGATGCCGGACCACCCTGAGACTCTGTCACTGGACTCCCTTCCCCCCGCCCGCGAGATTTTTCCCCACAGAAGAGGAAGAGGAAGAGGAAGAGGAAGAGGAAGAGGAAGAGGAAGAAGAAGAAGAAGAAGAAGAAGAAGAAGAAGAAGAAGAAGAAGAAGAAGAAGAAGAAGAAGAAGAAGAAGAAGAAGAAGAAGAAGAAGAAGAAAGGAACACAATTGCAACTGCTTACCATTCCAGGAAAACCTCAAAGGATAGGAAGTAGGTTAGTAGATGCCAAGGATTCAGGGGAGGGCAGGAAAGATGGGTTGGTTGAAGATGGGATGGGGGAGGGGACATCAAGGAATCCATGGAGTGTGATACTATGCTGATATGTCCTAGCCAATGAATTACATAACAGAGAATAAAACCTAAGATCAGTACAGACCAGTACATTAGTGTCAGCTCATCTACTGCAACACATCCACTACATTATAATGCCTGGAATGGCAGTGGCAAGGAGTACACGGAGCTTTTGCACATTTCCTCAAACATTCCACACTGAAAATCTTCACAATATAAAACCCATTATTTATGGAGATAATCTATTCACAGGAAGTGAGCATTAACTTAGAGAAAAATTATATGCTTTACACAGTAAAAACAATATACATGGATTTACATACACCCATACACATTGAGATAAAATAGCTATGTGTTACTTTTCACCCCAATTTTCAGATGTTATATTCCATTTTTTTTTTTTTTTTTGGCTCCTAATGTAAAGCACATTCCAGGATGAATAGGATAAACAGGAGACAAACAAATACAAGGAATGATGATGAATTCCACTTATTTAGAAGAAAATGGAACCAGGTCATAAACTGATAGTGTTATTTTCTAGGAACGATGTATTCCTAAAGGACAGAGTAATGTCACCCATGAAGGGGCACAGTTCCTCGTTCACTCTATTCTATGCCATATTTGACTCCTTTCTTGTCAGTAAGTACAATGGATATATGATAATAGAACTGCATACCAAAAGTATATTTCAAATTTCCCAGTAAGTGAGAATGTAAGAAAACCAAAACAAGCACGTACCAATTCATCGATGCTGATCATCAGCACGCTCTCATATGCTTTACCTTCTTTGTCTTTAATGTGGCAGTCAGATGATGTGACAGGCAGCAGAACAAGGATCAGGGGAGGAATTCCAAAGATATATCTAAAAGAAACTGAACCCAACAATTGATGAGCACTGGCTAGATGGCCCAGCCATGAGGTTGTGTCTTACAGTGGGATCGAACACCTGTATCTAATAATTTAAAAAGACATCTCAATTCTAACAAAGCATAGAAAGAGCTATACAATGAAACTGATCACAATTAAGGCAGTACAGCAGCCGGGCTAGGATTAGGATTTTTGTTTGGTGTGTAAGTTATATCCACACTTATGCAGAACAGCTAGGATAAAATTAGATTTCCGAGATATCTGATGGGGAGGGGTGACAGCTTTGTAGTGGCATTTATGTTAAACATTCTTGAAAGAAAACATATCTACAATAAAAGAAGTATGTTATGGTTTACTAAACATATCTTATTTTAATATATATGAAATGTGTCATGTAAATGTTTAGTTAAACGGAAACCATGGTCCCCATGAAGGCAAATCCAGTCCTTCTCTAGAAGAGCGACACAAAGTGGGGCCACCTCTTTGGTGCTTGCACCATGGTGATTCTTTGTAATGATAGACTTTACAGAGTTTTACCTTCCCCTTATCTGATCATGTTAAATCATGTTTGAAAACTCTTTTTCTTATGTCATTATTTTGTGTATCTATTTTCCTGAAGACCTAGATTCTGTTTAAGCATAGCTCTCTTTAAATTCCTCCCATGTTAGGAAAAGCTCAAACAAAAGACTCAACTCAGGACCTTTCAGCCGATGGTTTATAACTACATTTGGTAAGTTCTGCTAATCACAGTGAACTCTTTAATTAAAATGGAGGAAATTCTAAATGGAATCACTTGGAGTAAATAATTAAGATGGAAACCATTAAAACTACCTATTTCTTCATGAGTCCACATATCTTGCTTTCATTTTTCCATGAACTCAGTTATATTGATAATATACTTATCATGATTTTCCCAAATTAAGATTACATCATCCTAGTCTTCAGCATTTTATTTGCATCTTCTCTATTTAAGATTCTAAACAACATTTCTCTAAACCCAAGGAATTGACATTGGAAACAGCCTAAAGAATGTAAAGGATATTATAAGGATGCAATCTATTATACTATTATCCATGGTATTAAAAAGGAAGGCATATCCACCATAAATTATCATCTGAGTACCAATGTTTCTACAAATAAAGAAAGAGTCCCAAATTAGGACTATCTCAGACTTTGAGCCCCAAACACCTTTGGTCTATGACCTGGCTTCAGTAAATGGCCACCAGAGAGCATTCTTGATATTACCATAAATTTCTGCTGATATGTGGGCAAATTGTCTGAATCCCCCCTGTCCAGGTTTGTTGGGAGCAGCAACCTTCTCCCTTCCTCTGTAGCCAATATTCCATGACTCAGCTTTTACTAGCAAGGATGGTCAATCCAGCAGAGCCCTTGCCTCCAAGGACTTGGATCTCAAACTCAAATCCCCTCCATTGACGGAGCCCTGCCTCCCTCCCAGTTCTTTCCTTCGATACACTCACCCCTTTTAACTGCAATGGTTGCTGCAAACCAGGTTGCTAATCTAATCCTTCTAAAGTATGTATGGATCACTTGTCTGGGAATTCAATTCTAAATTCTGGAATCCTATTCTTTAGCCTGCTACGTGTTCCTACTAGCACCTTGCTACCTCCTCTTCATCCAGGAATGGATTCATTAAATTTTCTAAGTAACAATCAACCAAATGTTCCTACACCATGCATCCGGACGAGCACGACTCCACCTGCTCCCAACTCTCCTACCCCACACCATCTGTCTTCAGCAGAAAGTAGCTGGATCTGAATCGGCATCCTATACCCAAAGAGATCGGGATGTTAGTCTGGAGCCCTCACTTATCTCCTGCACTAGCTGGGAAACCACTCTTGGAAGCTGCTCTTTTTTTCCCCATCCCTGCCTGTACAAGAAAACCCCCCACCCCCTGCTTGGAAAAAACCTCTAGGCTACCACACCATCACTCCTCATCCCTGAGTTTCCTGCAACACACCCAAGATTGCCCACCCAGGGGCTCAGTTTTTGACCATGTATGGACATCACCCCAGCTCCTTGCTGGCACAGCACCGCTCCCTGTGTAAGCTCTGTACAACCTCCTTGCTTTAGCCTGGATGTATGACTTCATTGACCTCCACCTGTGAGATTGGTGAACCCACCGGAGAGCAGAGTCCTAATAGACTGTCTTTATCTACTTTTAATCTGACCCAATCTGGCCTATATCTGCTTCAAGAGGGAAAGAAAATGCCCATCACTTTTACACACTCATAATCAGTTGATAACATCTTGTCTGCTGCTATTCTCTTTGAAAGGCACTTTCTCATTATATCACTCATCTAGTCTTCACACAGGTATCAATTACTACTCAATTGTATCATAGCCATCTAAATTTTATAGCAACATGCTTTTTATTTCATCATTTGCCTCATAGGTCTCCAAAAGTTATGGTTTGGAGGGGACCAGACAAACAAAAGAGATAGAAGATGTGACTTGAACCTAAAGAAGAAAGTGATGATGTCATTGGTGAAAAGAGATTAAATTTACATCTATATCTAAAGGTCATTTCAAAGGTCCATTTTCTATGTTTTAACAAGTTCACTTGTTTTACTTTCTAAGAGTGCCAGTTTTCTTCTTCTTGCCAGTTTTCAGAAATATGTGCTTCCCAGATTCATGTGAACTTACAACTGGTTGGGCAGCACGTTCTCAGTACTTCACAGAGTTGCTTTGATGGAATATTCTTTGCATGTGTGTGCTATGTGAAATTTTCAATTCTAAACTATTCTTACACCTGTAGACTATTTCAATTAAGTAACCAAGTAATTAAGTAAAACAGCTGCTGACAGACAAGAGCAGTCCACCACATATGTTAATATATTATAATATATATATACATATATATGTGTATATATATATATATATACAAGGAGAGTTTAGAGTACAGAGAACTGAGGATTTTGTGTGTCTGACTAAAGCTGAGTTTCATTTCAAAATCTTGTCCATGATCTCTAAAACGAAAGCCTTCAAGGCTCTTTTAATATACAATGCATATCTCATGGCATCCTGACTCTACCATCAGTAGTTTGTACTTTGTTCTGTGATTACAGTTATTTCTTCCATATACAAGCACAGTAACAAATTAAGATTTTTCTGGTTTGAAGGTTTACTTAACATTGTTGTCCTAGTGGCACCGGAATTCAGCATTTTTCATTGTTTGCCACTTTGGTTTTTATAGCACACTCCTCTACCTCCCCTGAACTCTTCATTAGGTCACAGATAACACAAACTGTAGAAGCATTACAAGACAAGTGTTGGCTTGTAGTATTGTCTTTAAGTCTCTCACAGGGTTTGAAACTGGAGAATTTGTTTTCAGTGGGGAATTTGGTTAAACCAGAATGATAGCTGTCTAAAAATTCTTGTTGGTTTTTAATGTAAGCCAAATAATACATTCAATCTTCAACTGCTTAAGTTATGAGGTCAAAGTGGACATAATAAAATTGGTTTCCTCAGTGCATTGTATCCAGTCATCTATCAGTTTCTTTTAGGTTTTGACATTACAAAGTAATTATTTTATTTCTTTGATCCATTTCTTTCCCCAAACCTTCATATATGTCCTTCCTTGCTCTATTTCAAATTCATGACCTATTATTTTTTAAATGTTGTGCTTTATCTATCTACCCATCCGTCTGTCTGTCTGTCTGTCTATCGATCTATGTATCTACCTTCCTAAATACATAACTACAACCTGCTCAGTTTGTATAATCCTACTCGTATATATGTTTTCAGGGCTGACTGTTTGGATAAACAATCTGTATGCTCCTCTCTGGGGAGGTCTATTTCTCCCACTCTCAGCAGTTCTTAGTTGGCTGTAATTCTTTGTCTAGGGTTGAGGCCTTGGGGACTTCCCCCATAATCTTTAAGAAATGTTCTTTCAGTGTCCTTTCCTAAGTCTATTTCATTTGACAATTCAATTCTATAGCCACTTCATGATGCTTATATACAGGTCACTAGCACTTTACAATAGAGAATCTGGAGCCCAAAGAACAGTTCTCCAAAACAATGTTTTTGGGGAAGGCAGGAGTCACATCTGGTGCTCTGGTTGCAGTGTCTAGGGGTTCAGCTGTTAGCTACTGAATCACACTTCCTACAGCACAACTGTGTTTAACGATAGTGAGAGGAAGTACAAAAAAAATTCATTGTCTTCTGCATGAACTTCACTAGGGTGCTTCCTGGCCAAGCTCTGAAACTACAGCAGATGCTCCTATTTCAAGGAAAAGTGTAAATATTTTGACATATTATAAAGTTATCTAAGAGTCAAGATAACAACACTTCATACCCATGGGCCGTGAGACTGGTTTTACAAAAGAACTTTCCATTTTTGTTCAATAAGTGAACCGAGGTGAAATTTCTAATTCCCCTTTACAGAATCTGGCTCTTCAGGCTTTCTCTGTATTCTCAAGGCTCCGTTGCCCATTATTTTCTTTTATAAGTATCAAACATAATGTATGCTGATTCTTAATGAGGCAGCACAGCTGAGGACCAGAGTGAAACCTTGTCTACTGGATGCCCCAGCATAACAAGGTGAAAACTTAAGACTAGCGCAGCACACAGCCTTGATGGAGTTTATGCCTCTAGTGAATTTTGGAACGAAAATGAAAGAAAGTAAGCCACTCGTTTTAACTATCAAGAGTTTAATATTTTCTTTACTAACACCTTTGCGGCATGACTGATATAGATGTATCTCAGGGGGGAAAAAACTCCTTGTTTAAATTACACCTTTGCTTTCCTTTGTCCTGCTATCGCTCCAGATTGTAGGTAATCCAAGGATTAAAGTCGGGAGTGACGCAGAAAGAAGCAATTTCAGAACCCAGGGCATTGCAAAGGAAACAGAGATACAGAGCTTCTAATTGTACAGTAAACTCCTGGAGGGGCACCCTGGCAAACAGCCTCCTGTCATTTCCTTGGGCAGTCTCTCAGGTCTCCACACCTTTTAATTGGTTTCTGACAAGTACTCCCTCATATGTCGGTTTTGGGTTCCCTAGTACCTAAGAGAGGGGAAGTAATTGGATATCTAACAGCGGGCAGAAAACCAATGCCATGAGGCTGCAAAAGGAAAGAGCCTTAGACTGCCTCCTGAACCCCCACAGGTTCTCTTGCTTGAGGAAGTATTTAAAACATTTGCATTTCCTTAGGTAGACCCCCTCTCCTCACACTCTCCATCCTGTTCTCTTCTCCTCTCTTACAGCATTTGTACTAGTTCTAGCTTCAAGTGGATTCCAGCCCCTGTCAATTCTATTCTTGTCCGTTTTAAATCCTTATTTACTTCAAACTGATGCAAGCCTATTAGATTTGATCAGGGGGCTAAGAATTTGTACTCATGGGTACTTATAGTTCTGCCTCCCTTATGTAGCAAATACATAGAAGAAAAAGAATCTGGCCTTTTGCAATCTCAGCCCTAGGACTTGGGTTCCCAGCAAACAAGGCAACTTACAGCCTGGATCGGAAACTCCCAGACTTGCTGAGCGGAGAAGAGGGGGTTTTCCAATGATCTGTCCTTTAGGGTTTAAAAGCGCATCCCGGGAGCGACTCTTTCATTCTCTATGAAGTTCTGAGCTGAGAGCCCAGGGACTCCCTGAACCCAGCCAGAAAGCCTGTGAGTAACTTTGCACAGTCAGGAAGCCGGGAAGCGCTGCTTTGAAGAGTTACTGGATAGGGACAGTGTGCGGCTGATAGCCATTGACTACTGAGTCTTGGCTGCAGGGGGCCACCGCGTTGCGGCTCGGCATTGAAGCTCTGGGTCCGGGGATCTGAAAACCGACTCTAGAACTGCTCCTCCCCGCCCGCCCAGGGTTGTACGCCCAGGTGCCAATGGCTCTGGGCCACCGAGTTCAGCGCGGGTAGTGGCTGACCATGGGAGAGGCCATGCTCTCAGCCGGTCCAAAGTGCAAGGCCGGGCTATTCCCGGACGTGCGGAGGCTCGGGGGCGGGTGGCACGTCCCGGAATGTCCCAGAGTCCCCGGCGCGCTAGGCGCACCTACTGGTGCGCACCAGAGAGCAGCGCTTACCATGGAACATGGTCTGCGGGAGGTGGGTGTAGTCATGATGACTGGGACTGCAGCAGGAGCGGGCTCTCACCACTCATAATCACGCCCAGGACCCCGGTCATCCGCCGAGTGGCCGCAAGCCGGTGCTGGGCAGGGCAGTCCAGGAAGCTGACTCCTCTCACCCACGCCACGCCTGGTCCATCCATCCCAGGAGGGCCGCGTGCATCACCGGCCACCCAGGCGCTCTGGCTTTGCCATAACTTCCGTAAGATCTGCCGGCAGAGTAAGCAGGGTACTTTCAGTTTCTACTTTGCGCTGGGTCTTCAGGTTCAATGTTTGGGTTTATACCCTCAGCGTCTTCCCCATGCACCTGGACCAGGATCAGTGGTTGCTGCAAATTTCGAAAGTACCTTAGGAGAAGGCAGCTGGCCTTCTGGAACAGAAAGGTTCGGCTAGTAGGCTTTCCAAATGACTTCTAACCGCTTTGGCAACTCTGGGAGACTAGGAGCTAAAACCACCGGTTACTAATGTGTGCACAGGAGCCACAGATGTGCAGCAGAGAAAGCTCCCTATTGCAAGTCAGTTCCACTGAGGAGGCGTCGCTGCTTCTGCCGCCAATGTGGCTGACGGTTGCCAAGTCATCTTTAAAAAAAAAAAGGAAGTGAAGGATGATTAAGAGGGTCACGCCCTCTCCTCCTCTAGGCTCCCTAGTTTTTTTCCTCTGTGTCTTCTGTGCAACGCACCTGCTCAGGTGGGACTTTAAGAACAAATAATTCTTGTGAGTCCACTCAGTCTAGTATATAAGTGGTAGTTTCAGAAAAGCAAAACTCGTATTAGTTGGGGTGAAATAGAAGTTATGCATAGTAACTAACTTCCACAGGTATCTCCTGACATGGCTAATATTGTTTCATTAAAGTTTTTGTTTTGTTTTGTTTTGTTTTTGTAATAGGCCTGAATTATCTAGTATCTGCTCTATGCCAGCACTGTTGGTCAGGAATTTACATGTATTTTGGCATCTGGAGTTTTCTGTGAGGCATTCCGGTTTCTTATCTGCAGTTGAAAGATACACACGGGAACAGAGGCTTCCTTAAGTAACAGAGCTAAGTTCACATGGCTGAATTTGGATAAAATCCACCTGCAGTCTGGCTTCAGAGTCTGCTTGGAATCTCTTGTGTAAGAGAACTCTATGAATAATGGACTATAGGAGTAGACTAGGAAGATGATCTGTGGTTGTAGGCATGCCGGTAACCCTCTGGGGAACCTCAGGAAGGTGGCTGGGGTTTGTGGTTCCCATACTGACATCTGTACGGGAGCTTCAGATTCTGTAGTGGTGTAACAGTGAAAAGAGGCAGAGAGAAAGGAGCGAGACAGGGACTGTCTGTGCATGAAAGTGTGGAATAGGAGTTCTAACCCGGCACTGGTCTGTGGACTCTGCCGGGACTCTTGCCATATTCAATGTAAAACCTGTGGTTTTAGTGCACTTCCAAAATAAACCCTACCTGGAGACTGCAGGGCTGTTTAAGGACCTCTGTTGTCTCTCTCGCCTACAACAACCTTTCATTCTTCTCAAAGCATCAGGAGAGCTGATGATACTTGTCATCCTCACTGCAGCCACTGGCCTGTCCTCTCTGTTCTCCAGACAGCTCCGTTCCACGGACAAGGGTTCTCTAGAATAGGATGAGACTCCAGTGTTGCAGTATGGCAGGATCGAGGAGCTATGAGGGTGAGAAAGCGCTTCAAGGATGAACATGGGAGAATGCTCACAAAGGGAAGGAAATAGAGGAAAGAGAAAGAAAACAGGGAAGAGATGGCAAAGGACATCAGGAAACTGAGCCTCGAGGGGAAAAGCACACACTTCCAAAAATGTCACGGAAACTCAGATGTGAAGATAAGAAGTAGCCGGAGATGAGGCTACAGGGACAGTTGATTAATTCTATAAACATGTCTACAGTTGAGATACCTGGATTAAACTCCCTGACCATGGAGTAAACGTAGGGGCACAACTGCTCATGGTCTGTGCTTTCCCCCATCTGTTGTTGGGCTTTTCAGAGTAGAGTCAAAGAATATCCATCAACAGTGTGCAAAAGGGAAAATCTGCCTTCCTTCCTGGTGCAGTAACCAGAAAGGCAGACAGAACAAGGCTTGTGCATAAGCAAAATTTGAGCAAAATGAGGGGAAAGTATCTAAAGTTCCAGGAAAGGAGAAGTAATTTTTTTTTTAAACAGGATTCTATCCTTAAGTGTTAAGAATGTCTTTTGAAAATAATATTTAGAAAACATTTGGAATTTAAAAGGTTAGGTGAAAATGGCCACTTTGAATTACATTCTATTATGAGAGAATTCTAAGAAAATTAGTGTCATTTTGAAAGGAATCAACCAAGCTCTTCAAATCAGCTGTTGGTTTTTAAATACAAATCCAACATACAGATGGACAAGGGTGGATGTTTTATGAGTTTTTAGAATGTTGATAATTAAATAAATGAAGTAATATGCCAGGACTGGCTGTAGAGACCTGTAACCCTAGCTACTCAATCACAGGCAGGAGAATTAAAAGTCCAACTCCTGCTTTGTTGAACGAGTGAGACCATGTCTTTAAAAGTAACAAAGTAAAGGAAGATTGGGGATACAGCTCAAAGTCTGGCAGCTTGCTTAATTTGCATGATCCCCTAGATTTCATCTCCAGTATCACAAAAAAGAAGACAGAAGTGGGAGTGGTGGAGGAGTAGTGGGAAGAGGAAAGCAGAGGGGGAGTGAGAGGGGGAGGAAGAGGAGGGAGAATAGGGAAGCGGAGGAGGCGGAGAGAAGAATGAAGAAATAAGACAATTACAAAAATGATTAACACTGTGTAATAGGAAATGCTGAAATACATTATAGGATGCTGACTTATGACAGAAAGTTATTAATGATAGGCAATGTCTTTTTAAATTTCCACACTTTACCAGTATTAGTCAATATAGTTAATAATTTATCTATCTGTTGCCCAGGCCTGCTTTGAACTAGCACTCCCTTTTAAAGCCTCGACTACTGAGGCACTATGCATATACAGACATCCATGATGAAAATTTACTTTCTTGACTAATTATTTATACTTATTTTACTTGATTAAATATGATAATCATCTGTCTGCCTATAGACGCCGAGAGCTAAATTTTGTTGTGCTGTGTGCATGGGTATTTTTTGAAGTTCCTATGATTTATGCTTCTAGACAAAAATATCAAAATAGAAAATATTCACACACACATACACACACACACACATACACACACACTATAGATCTATAGATATTTGAGGTTCATAGCTTGGTTTGAGAGATCCATTTCTTGGTCTACTGTTATGACCATGAACTTTATAAGTTATATTTGGACAAAGGGACTCTTCACTTTGCCTTGAGCTTCACAAATTCAGTTGTTGAATTGACTATGCATGCTCACTATGGACAGCAATCCATGCGTTTAAGGTGATTTTATATTGAAAGAGTAATGTGTGTGTCATTTAAAAATTCAGTGTGTTGACAAGGAAAGAATGAGGCACTATTTTAACCAGAGAGTAAAGGGAGTATAAGCCAATTTTATTGTGACTGTACAAGAATCAATCCACTCTTCCAGTAAGAAAATAATTTCCTGGTCTATAATTCTAAATCAGATATGAGTTTCAAGTATTTGCACAGAAAGAATTTTGAACATAACAAATTGGCAACTGAGCATTTATTTATGTGTTGTTTTTCTTGCTACATTTCTGAATAAACCATAATGTGGCTATGATACTACATTTGAATTGCTACTTTCCAGATTGGAATTTATCATTTTGCCCACAAACAGGACATGTTTTTCTTCATATCACACAGAAGTAAGATTCAGCCAATTTTTTTTTTTTTTTTTAGGTTTTGCTAAAAACACAAAAGAAACTTAGAATTGTGTTTTCTAAACCTCTGTAAAAAATGTTTCATGAAACTATTTACTTTTGTGGAAGACGTATGGAAGTTCAAGAAGAAAACATATTTAGTCCTATGGAATGAAGGCCAGGGCAGGGTGCTACTGTCTGTTTTGGCCACCACGACAAGACTAAGAAAGAAATGGTTTGTTCTGATGATACAATTAGAAATTAGCAACTCAGCTGTTGAGATGTAAATGTAACATATCATAGATAGAATCATCAAAAAGTAAAGTTACGGAAAATAATGAAGCTTAAAAGCTAAAAGAATGAAGATGTAATGCATGTGGAGAGATACTTTGAGACACAAACCTTCCAGACTAAACAGGGAGACAAAATCTACACCCACCAACAAAACCAATATAGTGACTACCAAGTAGGAAAGTTACCACTCCAGGGAGATAGGAGGACATGTTTTAAAATAGTCAGTAACCAGTATTTTCAAAATCTACAAAGTCTGAAAAGGAAGATGACTGAAATGCATGCTCTCTTGGATTGCTTAGTCCTGAGGACAACCGTACAAGCAGACTAGTGTAGGTATCTGTGGGACACAGAACTTAGGGAATACAGTTAGGGCACATTTTCAGAGATATTTGCTAATGCTGATAGGAGTGGCCCCAGGTTTCACAAGCATATCAGGCACAATGGAAGTTTTCAGTTTTGAGAAGAATTTAAGCATATTTGCAAATTTAATGACAAAATTCAGTTCTGAAATAGCAGGAAGAATGGAATCAAGAAGCTAAAATGACCTGCTATTTTTATTATTTTTCTCTTCAGGTCAATTTCAGCCTTTTATAATTCTTGACAATCAGAATCTGTGATGTATCAATAATTGTTTGACTCTGAATTATTTCCTGCACACTCACTTCTACACTGCTGGCATACGCATTGCTTGGTCCGGTATTGCTCTGTTACCTTTTAGAAAAAAACAGCTGTAGGGTAGGAAGTTTGTTTTACTTGGTTCTTTTGTGTGCTAATAAATATATCTCTGGCAGTCAGGACTTTTAAAATATATAATAGCACTGGAAAGGGACTATGCTTTAACTCTCTGCCTTTATAGACGACTAGTCAGAGAAATTGTTCCTACAACAATTTTTTTCATGAAAAGAATTTGAAGAAAATGGAAAACATTTTGCTTAAATTTCTTGGTAGCTTCCCTCTGTGTTATCCAATTACTATTTGAAGACACCCAGTTATTGTTTTTGCACTCTCAGACAACAGTAACTGTTCCAGTCAGTCTAGAATTTTATGTATTCAAAAGATTGCCTTCTGAGTCACAGACTATACCCAGTTATGTCCTGTGGGAAAATAGAGACATCAGTCTGAACAAGTCTTGACTTGGATTGATCATAGAGAATCAGAACTCGAGAAAAGCTATGCCAATATTCGAGAATGTTACAATCCCAACTCCCGACTGGCAATTAAATGCCTAAGCTTCTTGTAACATGGTCAGTTCTTACATCTAGCAGAAATATAAATATTTCCTAATATGGAAGACTCTCTAATTTAAATAATTTTGTTGTCCCATCAGAAGATTACTTTGTTTTTCTTTTTCTTCCAGTAAACCAGGTTTATTCCAGCATATTTGTTATTGCTTTAGAT
Source organism: Arvicanthis niloticus (assembly GCF_011762505.2). NCBI lineage: Eukaryota > Metazoa > Chordata > Mammalia > Rodentia > Muridae > Arvicanthis > Arvicanthis niloticus. The sequence continues at coordinate 8,792,125 of NC_047670.1, read as the reverse complement.
TCTTGGGATAATTAGGAACTTTTATATAGTATGTGGAACGATTATGTATATTACAATAATGACATTAATAAATTAGTCTAGAGTTATATTGTACATCCCTGAGTTCTTAGATACAACCATTATACCACGATATGTGTCAGTTACCAGGCATCCTGACTGCTGTGAAAGTAACAAAACACAGGTGCGTTTGCACATGAACATGCACACACACAATGGCATCTCAAGAGACAGAAATACTAAGTGATTGAGGTTTTTGTGACAGATAATGATTTTTGTAGGCAAGAATGGGGTGTGACATCATGCTGGAATATTGCATCCTATGACAGGCAGTTGTTGACTCTGATTTCTTTTATGTCTTTGATCAATTAGCAGTTCTCTTGATATTTAGAAGTTTTCTAAGCATCTCTCTGTCTTTTGTGATTTCTTCTTCCCTCCCTCCTTCCCTCCCTCCCTCCCTCCCTCTCTTTCTCTCTCTCTCTCTCTGTGTGTGTGTGTGTGTGTGTGTGTGTGTGATCTGCCCTTTTTAAAGTGTTAGCTAGTGTAACTTTCATTCTCTGAAACCATTTAAACTTCAATTTAAGGCTGTAGAGATGGCCCAGCAGGTAAAATGCTTGACAGGAATGTGTAATGACCCGAGTAGCATTCACGGAACCCATGAGAAAGCTGGTAATGTACCCCATGTCCAACGTTCCTGTGATGAGAAAAAGACAGAGACAGGAGAATTCCTGAAGTGCATAGGCCAGCTAAAGTGCCTTATGTACACTAGAACACAACAAGAGACCCTGTCTCAGAACAAATGAGAGACAGGTACTGCCAAGTAATGACCTCTGACCTCCACATGCAGTGTCATATACCCCCTCCCCCCGCATGCATGTACATGCACACACACATCAAAATAAAACTTAAATGAACTTGAATTTTTGTTTAAAACATGATATTTCTTTGATGATAATTCTAAGCTGTACAAGATTATTAAATTTCTAAAGCAAATTTTATGGAATTGAAGCCTTTATCAAAATCAAATATTTTGTTGGCTTCCTATTTGATTTCTGCGAGCTTTTCTATACCCATCCTCTCTTGTATTTACATGGCTATGTGGCCTAAAATGAGAACAAAACAATGAAAAGTGAATAAATTAAATATTATTGTGCATACAGGTTTACTAGCCATCCAAGAATAATCTTACAGCCAAGAACTATAGATATTTGCAAGTAGTGACAGTCATTTTCTAAAACCTAACTACAACCAATCCAAGCAAAGGAAAAACAGCACAAAAGAGGATTGTCAAGAACCTAAAGAAGAGAAGTTTAAAAAGATCTTAGAATCTAGAAAGCAGTTATCAGTCTGGTCAAATTCTTAGAATTTTTGCTGTTATTTCAAGCTGGGCAGGAGCTATGGTGTTCTTTTTATGACTTTAGTATTACTGGAGTCTTAAATCAAAAGCTCTCATCTTGTTGGCCTGGATTAGACTTGCTACAATTCTTCTCTATTTTTAAATAAGATTGGTGAATTTTAACAACCAGAGATAAACTTTATGGCCAACCTATTCTTTAAAGCAAATTTCTTTGGTGGCTTTTTTTCTGGCCATTTTGCTTCTTTAAGTGTAGCTAATTCAATACAGCATATCATGGGATTAACTGGGACTTTGCTTTCCTGTGGATTAAAAGGCAGCTCAAAAGGTACATATTTCCAAAGGACACTATTCCCAAGGCTCTGTGTCTCTCCCACCTACACTGAGGTATACCAGGACTCTCTCTGCACTTGCCTGTGTTGGTAGTATGTAACAATAAAGTCCACCTGGCAGAGAGACACAATAGTGATGTTTCCCTTCCATTTGTCTGTGGAATTCCTTGACAACTATAATGATTTTCCCACTTTAAGTTCATTAGGATGATATGAGGGAATTAAGTCATTCTGTGTTTTATTTATCAGGGTCATATCTCTGCTTTGAAATTGTCAAGATTAACCAATCCCTCTGCTTCTCCTTCCTGGCCCTCTTTTGAATTCAGCACAGTTAACCAAATAACACTAGGTAGCCTGGAATATTCTACATATTCAAATACATCAACATACAATAGTTAAAACCTTTTTATATTCTTAATTCTACCTAATAATATTCTTTTATTTTTATGTATTAAAATTTAACTGCAGAGTCAATATAAATACTATCTTTTCATTTATAGATTAAATAATTTTAAAGGACAAAAATGTTTAAAATGCTCAGCAAAATTTCTATGAATGCCCCATGACTTAGATTTCCAGGTTTTATTTTTAAAATTACACTATTTAAAATGTGAAATTTTAACTACCTTGATTATAATGATCATACTGGTACCATCCTGTCCACTTATCCATATGTAGAAAGACTGTATGCATATATGTATTACCCCAAAGAAGATCATGTCATGCATAATTGTTCCACAGTCTCCTGTGTTCAGCTACCAATCACTGCATTTCTATTTGATGTTATTTTCTTTCCTCATTTGAAAGAATCCAGATAATGAAAGTGAATCCAAAGATGTTCATAACATTGGACTTCAGTTTTTTTTTAATAGGGCTTAGTATTAGAAGCTTATGCTGTATAGGACATGACTTATGTCAGTATGTCTTCACACTTAATTTTCATGAATTTGCCGGGCAGTGGTGGCGCATGCCTTTATTCCCAGCACTTAGGAGGCAGAGGCAGGCGGATTTCTGAGTTTGAGGCCAGCCTGTTCTATAGAGTGAGTTCCAGGACAACCAGGGCTACACAGAGAAACCTTGTCTTGAAAAACCAAAAACCTAAAAAAAAAAAAAAAAAAAAAAAAGAAAATCATGAATTGATTCTTTTTATTTTTCTTCTCTGAATATAATGACTTTCAGTATCTAAGTCACATATATAACACACAATGACTTACTTGTTGCTTATGCAGCCCTTATACATGGTAAATACAAATATTATTTCAAAAAAAATAGCTTCCAAGTTATTGTTCAACATGTATTTAAACCATGCTTAACATTTATTTCTTATTTCTTAATTCTTATATAATTCTCCAAAGGACAAATGTAATATGAAATGATTTATTTTAAATTGTGTTAAATAATAAGCTTTCCTTTAATGATTATTTAATCAAACACATGGTTGAACTAATTTCTTTCAATGATACTTATTTAAAATGAGTTACACAGAAATACAGGGGTCAGAAGTTTTGTGTGGAAAGTTTTTCCCATTTTACAATTGCTGGCCTAATTAGTAAATATTTTTCTCTATTCTTGAATATAAATATCTTTTTGTGTACTAGCTATATAATTTGTAAAGGATGAATAATTTTAAAGCTAGAATGTTATTACAGGTCTTTTAGTTTGATTCATTGTGGTAAATTTTCTTTAGGTATGCTTCTCTATATGATTTTACATGACATGAACAACACATGTGACTTTCCTTATGTTTTGAGTCTCTGCGTCCATGTTTTTGTTAATGTCACAGTTTCTTTCTTTCTTTCTTTCTTTCTTTCTTTCTTTCTTTCTTTCTTTCTATCTTTCTTTCTTTCTATCTTTCTTTCTTTCTTTCTTTCTTTCTTTCTTTCTTTCTTTCTTTCTTTCTTTCTTTCTTTCATATTCTTGTCTCCCTTTGACTATTGACTATGTTTCCATTCTGCAGGGCTGTTTTCGGTACCATACTCGGATAATGCCCTTTCTATGCGGTGTGATCCACACTGATGACTTTAATCATAGCCTAACATGCATGCTACCTTCTGCATCTCTAAGTCAGTCATCCATCACTGGTTCCAACGGGTTATGGTGTGCCCTTCAGAACCTTCTCAGAGAACGCTCAAACTCAACATACACAAGTATGCATGGCTTCTGAGCTAGCTCTCGGCACCCTGTTCTCCCTGAGTGTGTACTCCAACTTCAATTGTTGCCCAGGTTGTAAACCTGAAGATAATAAAGGTAACCACTGTGGCCTGTTGACAGAACTGCTTGATGGTAACCATCCTCTGATCACTGCAGCTGCCTCTGTTAGAGTTTGTTACAGCTCTCTGAATCTAGAACTTTTAACCAAGCTGTTTTAGAAAACATTGTTGTCTTTCTTTCCGGGGCTTCCAGTTTCCCAGGCATGTCACATGACACACAAAATGCTTCATGACTTCTGCCCTCTCATGGCACTTAGGTGCCAAATCTTCATATGCAATCCTTGTAGCTAGCATGTATAGTACATTCATCCTTAGAATTATGGTTAAGTTTTTCTTTCTTGGGTATATTGCCATCCATATGAAACAAGTCATTTTCCTATCCAATACTTATCAGCTATACTACTCTGTTTTGACAGTTTTTCAGATTGAAATGCACTAGAGACTTAGACCCTTATTTAGCTAGTGATACATGTTGAGTGTTTGTCTTGAATTAGGTATTTGATGCCTATCTGTTGACTAGATCCATGCTATTGGCTGCTTATCAAGCCATACTATTAGACAGACATTCACAGTTTTTGAAATAAGAGAGCCATCTTGTTTGTGGTTGAACACTCAGTGGACACTCAGGACCTCAGGAATAGTATCATGTATCACATTAGAGGTGGGTACATTCATTCCTTCTGGTATCATTAGCTACAAGCTAATGTGAAGATTATGTGGGGCATCTCACCCCTCAGTAACTTAAAATGTGAATGGACTCCACCTTCAAATTACATTGAATTTGTGATTTATCAGAAGCCAAAGTATTAACTAACATATAAAACTATGTCCAAAACAAAGTTCTAACTTTAAGTGATAGCTCCTTTCATGGGTTTAATATCTATAATTTTTTAAAACTGGGATGGATAATGACATTACAAAGATTTTCTTTTAACAATTGTGTGCAGGTAGATTTAAAATCAATGTGTGTGTGTGTGTAAGTTGTGTGTTCTATAATAAAAATTGATGGAGTAACATAGTATAAAGACAGTTAAACATGAACGAGCACTTTCATATGTTGCCTTTAAAAATTATTATGAACTTGAATGTTTTCATTTGCATTGTAAAGTTAGCTTTGCTCATTTTTATGTCTCTACGCTTTCTAAAGAATACAAAAGACTTATTCTGTTGAGGCAAGCAATCTAGAAAGCATTCCAGAGTGGCCTGGTTTTATTTGGAACACTGACTTATGGAAGCTATTTAGTTTCAGCAATATTTATGATGACTCCTAGTGGTTTCTAGGTGGCCCTGTAAATACAGTTTTGCAAGTGTCTTGGCAGATGGAGGGTTGTGTTGCAAAAATTGCATCTATAAATCATGTTTTATAAACTATTTTCACAATTGTTTTGATGGTGGTTTTGAGGTTTATGTTCGAAATTATAAATAAAAATAATCTCTCAACTTAAATTGTGGATGAGAAGTTGATAATTTTCAAGCTACATTAACTGATTCATAGATATAAGTTCCAATTAATTTGTTTATATTCCCTCCATATTGGCCAATATACTTTAAATACTCCGAAAATATCTCACCCTGTCAGGGTAATATGACCCCAGGAAAAGACTTCTCTAAAACTGGCAATTTATATTGTGACAGACACACAGAATGAACAGCAGTATGAGTCTCTGTGCATATCAAACATAAATATAGATACTGAAATTATCTTGCCATGCTGTAGGAGTGTTTCTTAATGACCTTTCTTCAAAATTTCCTCATCGATGTTTGCACCTATTAAATACTCAGACATCCATTTCTCAGGATGTTTCTTGAGGGTCAGTGGCTCTGTGAATGAAGGTGTATGCTGGCAAACTTGACAACCCAAATTCTAGCCCTGTGACCCCTATAGTAAGCAGAGAGAAACAACTCCCATAAACTGTCCTCTGACCTACACATAAATGGCACTTATGGTATGCACACACATACATATAAGAAAATATAATGTATGTTTATATTAAATTTAATACATAAATATGAGTAAATGTAATAAAATTAAAACCAAGTATTTAAAAACTTCTCATACAGTAGGTTTCAGAATTTCAGTATATTATTTTTAAAATTCTTGTGATTTAATAATGGGCTTGATAATAAATAAAACAGATCAAATAATTCTCCAAAAATTGGTGAGTTCTTGAAGAAGTCACAAGTCCAAATGAGCTCAGCAGCCAGGTAGGTGGGATGACGTGAGGGTCCAGCCTCTCCTGGCTATGTAGGCACAGAGCTCAGGTCTGGGCTGAGGCAGGCTGGATGCAAATTGACTTCACTAGGCTTTCTAGTCTTGCAGGTTAGGCTGAGGATTTGCATAGTTTCCTGGAATTTTCCAGTGTTTAAATGATGCCTCTGTTTTTCTGAGTTTTTGATTTTATAATCTTTGCTTTATATTCTTGGCTTTGCTAATGCTTCCACTCTGTGTAAGCCCTACTCTGACCCTTCAAAAATTAAAATTTCTTTATCACAATGATCTTCCCGACAAATTTATATATAGTGTGACGCAAAGAGTGAGTGTGGTGAAAAATGCCGTGTGCTTTTCCTCCACACACAGTTTCCCCTGCGGTGCTCTGACATGCTTATTTCTCCCTATCATTTGTCTGCATTTGACTTATCACATACTTACTTGGCTATTTTCTTTTCTTGCCACCATAAAATAAATAGCACGAGACTTTATTTTTCACTTATTGAGATGTGTCCTCAATGTCTAGAATATTTAGGGGCAAAGAATAATCTCATGACATTTAGTCATGCAAATTGCTGTTCCACTGATAACCAACTACAGAGAGGAAATGGCTAAAGAATTACACATATTTAACCTTGACAAGAGAAAAAGCATAATCACAATGAAATTTAGTGTATTGATTTGTTTGTTTTGTCTACAAGAAGTGATTATGTGTGTATCTTCTTAATTTTGTTCTCAAAAATAGCCTATTTTTGAAAGCCGGCTACAGTGTGATTAATTCCACCTCCTCAAATCAGAAAATGCCACAAATATCCTGTCACTTGTGCACACTGCCTTGGGCATGAGAAGTGTTAAAAATCGGGCAAAGGAAGAAACATGTGGTACTTGAAATAGCTTATTACACAGAGCATACAGTCCACATTAGATTTTTCCTTTTCTGAAATAATGTATTTTAAATGCTTACAGGTATTTATTTTGTTTTGTAATCATGAATGTTTTTGAACATACAGTTCAGTATGATTTTAATTATTTCTTCAATTTCATTCTATATTACAATGCTCTATTACAATTTATCTGATGTCTATGAGATGCTAGACTCTCTTGTTTTATCTGACCCTCTTCACATTTTCCGTTTGTTTTGTCTTTTCTTGCTGCACACTACTGTCTTCTAATGTTTCTATTATGCTATTAATTTGTTTTCTTTTAGCATGTATATGTACATTTGTGTGTATTTTTATTGACAGAGCATTCATTTAATAAAAGTAAACTCCAGTTGTGACAAGTCATTAAACATTTGTGGATGTGATTCTGTTTGCTTAATTTCTCATGCCTCTTTGTTATGCCGTGGTCTGATAGTTACTATAACCACAATGTGTGCTAGATTTGCATTTTAAACTCATTTTGTAAAAAAATAATTGGAGTTCTAGTATGATAAATACCTTCCTTTGAAGTGGGTAGTTCATTTCCTTTTCCTAGGTAACTTGTGGTACTTCCAGTCGGGGACCATCTTAACCTGAGGTTTTTGGCTTTATATTTCACACATCATCCACTTATGAAAACTAAGCTAAAATTCTAAGAAAAGATTGATTCACTTTGTTACAACTTACTATGAAGAGACAAAATTTTAGTCTGTCAGGTTAAAACAGTGAATGCTTTATTCTTTTTTCACAGGACCCAGAATTCGACTTTAGCTTTATAGCCCCATGATATCAAAAAGTATTGAGCTCATCCTCAGAGACTGTGTTAGCATTGGGCTTAACTGCCTGAGTTCTTGTTTTCTCTGATAATTCTGTTTTTATTTGCTCAGAGGTACCTTTCATGAATTTTTCTTATTTCATTTATTTTCACTCACTTAGAAGTTTGTTATGAATTCCTAGCATTACACCAAGACATACTGATTTATATTTTGAGAATTTCCTTAAAATCTTTTAACCTTTTCTTCTTGTTTGCAATGTGTATTTGATTATAGACTTTTATGTTGACAATATTTTCCCTTAGGTTTTCTTAAGGCATTATCTGTGGTTTTCTAGCACACACTCAATATTATAGAGATGTCTATTCCAGAGCAGGATTTGAAGGAGAAAGAGCAAAAGAACAGAGAGCCTCATGGAACTGGGGCTCAGGATATATCTTATATGTCTTATTGGACAAAGCAATGCAAAACACAAGTCTAAGTTCAACGGAATGGAGAACAAACTGAGACTAGGAGTGAAGAAGTAATACTGCTTCCATGACTTTTCACACTCATGGATGTTTTGTTATTCTTATTTCAGTAGAAACTGAGATATGGAGATAGCAAATAATACACTAAATGTTATTGACTGATGACAAGGCTACCCCATTGTGTGAATTCAGGCTGTGCTCTGAACTCCTATGTAAACTCTCTCAGTGAGGATGCTGATTAGGCAGAAAGAGAAAAAGAAGAAAGGCAAAAAAATTCCAACTATATAAGGACAAAGGGGTGTGGTGTGGAGAGAAAAAGAGAGAGAATGAAAGAAAGAAAAACTATTTTTCAAAAGAGGATACTGACAGTCTCTGTAAAATCTGACAAGAGTGACATGTAGCCTGCTGATAGAGGAAAGAGAGACGATAAGCTGTCAAAGATGCATGGCTTGTAGGAGGCTGCAGCCTGGAGGACCCATTTCCTCACAGTAACTGGAAGAGATCCACAGTATCAAATCAAATCAAATCAAATCAAATCAAATCAAATCAAGTAATATAAAATAAAGTAAAATCAGTTACTAGTCAAGTGGAGATGATCTTGATGTTAAGTTGTAAAGCTGGAGGAAGTGCTTTGGCAAATTGTACGAACTACATTAACTTTTAAAACTTGTAGTTGGTGAATTAAGTTGGTTTATGTAGGGAAGTTGCAATGGGCATATATCATAGTTATTACCTGGAAATGTGCCTTCAGATCACTTCAAATTTCCTAACAAAGTAGGAAATCCCAGCAAAGAGTGAGCAGCAGGAGGATGAGGAGTGGTTAGAGGCAGCAGGAGTGAGAGAGGCAGTTCTGGGAACAGCCATCTAGCAGCATTGGGTAAACTAGTCATCATGCAAGAGGAATGTTCAGTGGGTGTAAAGGTGCCTTTCTAGCAATGTCACCTCCAGCCTATGCTGCACTCTAGGGCTAGTGAGAAACTCACTAGATCTGAGATCCTGCCTACCTGCTCCCTGCCTCTGCTTCTGAAGACTCCAGTAGTTCCTGCCTGCCCCCTTCACCAGTTACACTCCACTGCTTGCTCTTGGGTTTGTTCTGCATTATCTTCTTCTCTAATTGTTTGTACTTCATAAATTAGTTTATCATTGCATTAATAATTAATATTGATGGTGGAAGCCATGTTCAGCTAAGCTCAAATTCATAAGAAAGCTAAGCTTTGTTTAAAAACAAATCTACTTGTTTTGTAACCAAGTTTGTAGATTAGGGTTATTGAACCATGGTTATAGATTAGTGTAACTTCTGATTACTTCATTAATGAAGTAATGTCTCGGCCATGAAGCCTTTTATCCAGAAATGTTTTATGAATGAATAAGAGTGTGGTTGTTTATGGACATGATGGGAAAGTCTCTTTTAGTAGTTTCTGTTCATATATGTACAGAAAGGAAAGCCAAAGACAGAAGTGGGGAATTCTTCCATTTTTAGGTCTATCAACTTAGCAAAAATACTTTATATTTGCCCCAGGATTTTCTGTATCACATGAGAATGATGCTTATAAGAATTTCCCAGCTCAGATAGATGGAGTCTGGATATGTCCACTGACAAATGTACTTCCAGGCTTAAAGTATTACAATGAGTTAGAAGAATGCCTTTTTTCAATGCTCTAAATCAAATTAATTTTGTTTTTTTGTTTTTATACCATCTTGGTCAAGTTTTGCTATAGGCTCATACTAACTTTATCAGACATCTTTCCCTTTTTTTCTGTGGTAAATTAAATAGGCTCTCCTTTGAAGTCTGAACTTTCCTATAACACTGTGCTGTTAAATGATGACTTTGCCCAGGTTTTCTTTTTAATTTGTTGTGCAACGATTTGATTCTTGAAAAACATAGTTAAATAGATTCCAAATGTATAAACAGAGAAAAGAAAGACACCTTATGTCAAGACATTACCTCACAGAGAACTTGAAGGATAAAGGAATTCCCTGTAATAATTTTTATCTCATAGATTTATAATTGTTTCAACTCTATGGTTTTTCTTTAAAATTTTCATCCATTCCATGAAGAACATACATTTTCATAGTATAGGCTAAATCTGATTTGTATGTTGTGATTTCTGCCATATTTTTAATGAACGTTTGTTCCTCTTAGAATAAAGACCGAAATAACACATTTTATTCCCTTAGTAGAATGGGTAGGTTGTCTATGGGTCTCTTTTTGGTTTTCTGGTTTGGTTGCATTCCTCAACATTAAATATAAATTCAGTTATGCTGTACCTGGGGAATGTAGGAAAGGGATGTGGCCATGACAACCTCTGGTTTTGCCTCTTTCTGCCCTATGTGTGATTGTGAGAAAAAATGTAGCATATTTCAGTTCTAAAGTGTTGTGTGAGTTCTAGAATGAGTAAATTAGCAGGCTGTGGGGACATTGTTTGTCCTGGATTGATCCTGGATTATTCGCCTATGTTAGCTAAAAAGGTAAAACCCAGGCTGAACAAATGCCCTAGCAGAACTAGGGATTAGATGCTTTTGGTCTGGTGACCTGGGTTTTCTCCTTCTGCAAGTTGCACAACTGAGTTGTATATGTTTGTGGTTGGAGAGCATCTTTAAAGAAACATGGATCTATGTGTGTTGACACAAACTGGTAACTGTAACATCAAGGCAATAGGATTCACACTTCTGGAACAAGCTAGACTACATAGAGAGTCCTAAATTTATCTACAAAGGTAAACTTTGTCTTGGAAGATAAAGGAAGAGAAAAGAGAGAAAAAGAGAGAAAAAGAGAAAAGCAGGGCAGGGAGAAAGACAGAAAGAAAAGAGGAGTGGTGCAAAAGGAGGAAGGAAAGAAGGGATGAGTCCTAGAGTGAAACCTATCAGTTTAATTTATAGTATTAGCATGTATTGATAGTTATATTAAAAAGAGTAGGTCTATTGAACAGACACTGACAATAGTGCTTAGGAGTGCTAAGGAGAGTCTGTCTACGTTTCATGTTTACTTAGCCCAGGGCAGAGACCATGGTGAAGATTCATCTTTTTCAAGGTTGCCATTCTACCCTGCCCCCTAGTGACCCATGTGTTTTGAAAATTGAAAGACTTTGCTTCTCTTCATTGGTAACAATATTTTCAGGAAAGGAAGTTGCTTTTTTCACAATGTCTATATATTTGATAATTCATACCAAAATTTGCAATCTATTGTTGGCAGTGTTTACTAGTTTCAGAACTGACCAGCATTTCTTTCTCCGATGTTATTCTTCTGGATTTTATCTATGATACATGTCTCAGTTTCTGAGAAGACATGATAGATGGTTTTCACAAGAAGCCCTTGAATTTTTCTCTTTCACATAACTCCAATGAGCAAAACATTTGTGGGCACTTGATGTCTAAATGACAAGATAACTCCCCTCTCATGAGGAATTTCTCAAAGTAAGTGCCCCAGACAAGATTCATATCAAGATTATTTATTGGAGGATGTTCAACATCATCCTTTCATCATCCTTGCATTTTTACAAGACAGTCATAATGTGCAACATGTCACCAGCCATGTTGAATCCAGCATCTTTAGTGTTTTCTCTAAAGTATCTCAAGTGACAAATAAGTTGTTAGCTAGAACAGACTCTGGGTGAGACTGATGTCACAGCATCATTTTACTTCTGTAGATAAAGCAGGTAAAAGGAATGAGTTGGCATTCTGCACATAAACTACCCTTGCAAAGCTAATTGTGAAAACAATCCCTATCCTCTTCCAGCTCGCTTTCTCTCTTTTCCTCAGGAAACACTTTTACCTTAAATGCAATCTTGAAGAACGTGCTTGATTCATAGCCTCCCATATGTGAGAACAGCAAATGGAAATAAAACATTTACCTAGTAGTTTATAAGACATAGTAGAATAACTGCATGAATGCACTAAGAGGCCGGGACTTCTGGCATTACCCTTTAATCCCAGAACTTGAGACGCAGAAGCAAACAGATCTCTGAGTTTGATGCCAGCTTGGTATACACAATGTGTTCCAGTCCAGATCTACATAGTGAGTCGGTGTCTCCAAACAAAACAAAACAGCAAAAAAAAAAAAAAAAAAAAAAATGCAATTAAGCTATCTAGTTAAAAAAAAAAAAACAAATTTTATTTTCATACAATGGAATTGGTAGTTAAGTGGTTCTAAAGGATAATCTTGTCACACATGGGTGAACTGAGAAATATGGTATTATATTTCATAATATCTATAAATTTGAAGTCTCTTACAAAGATTTATTTTTTATTTATGTGTGTATGTGTGCATGCACTCATGTGAGAACTTATGTGAACCACAAGCATGCATATTCCAGAAGAAGCCAGAAGATGGTGTCAGATTACATGGCTTCTGCAAGAATTGAAGTTTTTAATCTCCTCTTAGAGTTCTCAGTATTTGAACATTAACTACTAATTCAATAGTGTTGAGAGGTGAACTCCTAATGAGGTGATTAGGCCATGAGGGCTTTGCACTCATGAACAGATAGATTTCACTGTTACAAGAGGAGGTTTGTCATCATGAAGTCAGGTTCTCTAGAACTCAGCTCTTTTGATTGCTGGAAAGTATACTCCATGGTTCTGATCACATATGTCTATCACAGAATAGGGGAAGAGGGGATAGAATAATGGCAATAGCCAGAGGACTAGGGTATCTTCTGCTAGATGGCATCTTGTAGACATGACAGGGAAACTACACCCATGGAATCTCAACAACATGGCCACCTGAGCAAGACATGCATAATGGCTCTACCGGTCTACAAGATCAACATGCTGAGGAGAAATTTCACAATTTTCCATCACATCTAGATGGAGAAATACAATCAATGGCTTCTAAGATAGGGAGAATAAATCTTTTCTAAGGATGAGCTTCCTGATAAGCTAGCAATTTCAAGTGGTCAACTATAAACACAAGTACATAAAAGTGACTCTAAATGAGCTCATTAGGTTGTGTGTGTGTGTGTGTGTGTGTGTGACAGTAATAATTTTAGAGGAAGATATCATAAGTTTGAGAGGTTAAAGGGCACATGGGAGGAATTAGAAATAGAGGAGTGAAATGATCTAAATACTCATGTATGAAATGATTAACAAAATAATTGGTTTGAAAAATAGAAAACGTCAATATTTACAAAATGTGTCATTAAGGAAAATTCTGACAATGTCTTAGACAAAAAGAACAGTCACAGGGAAAGGATATTTTTTCTTAGAAATTATGTAATGTTGGGAGAATATGAACAATGTCACCTATTCTAATGTTATTATCGAGAAATTGGGAGCAGGAATTGGAAACATCCATAAAGGCCACTGTCTTTATAAAGTAGCAAAGAACTTGGCTGAATCGTGCCCAGGCATGACAGCTTTGTGGAAGGGGGAACTTTAGACTAGTGACCCAGGGCATTTAGTGGAAGAAAATTCTAAGCAGAGTAGTCAAAGACCCATGGCCTTTTTGTAGGTGATTTAAACAGAGAGAGAAGAAAATGACTTAGATATTTTATAATTAGATAATTTATAATTACTTTATAATTAAAAGGAAACAAAGAAGAAGAATGACATGGCCAAGCTGCCCTTTGATTGATTGATAAATAAATAAGTAAATAAGTAAGAGTTAAATGAAGCCAGGTGTTCTTCATCATGATAATGGAAAAATATGCTGTACATAGTTCAGAGGGCTTCAAGGCTGCCTTAAACTGTCAGAGCCCCAGTGATCTAGAAGGGTACAATGGCTCTAGAATATGGGCCTCAGTGAAGTCATGGACTTATTCTCTAGTGTCATAGCCTCAGGATTCTGCTATCTACAGACTTATGCAGTCCTTGGCTACCTTAGCTGTGCCTCAATAAGCCTTAGGGTCAGCTTGGGTAATGGGTCTAGAGGATACTTCTAAAGCTGAAACCTGGAAGCGATCCAGTAGTGCTGATTTAGCAAGCATGCAGGACACTATCGCTCCAGGGAATGGCTTCTGGCACCTACATCTCAAAGGAATTCATCAACACTCTGGAGACTCAGGCACAGACTTGTTGCAGGAGAAGACGTGGGGCTCATAGTTTATAGGACATTTTTCTCACATTTGATTTCAATGGTATTGTTTTATGTTTTGTTTTGTTTTTTGTGGAAAGAACTTGGAGTTATATCCTTGGCCCTACACATTTCACCCAGGGCTTTGGAGTTGGGCCTGTTAAGATTGTGGTAAAGCATGAGTCAGAATCAGGTCTAGGGACTCTGACATTGCTGTCAATACTGGCTCAGTAGAAAGCCAGCAAAGGACAATAGGAATATTATAGCTGCCATATTATAGCTCGCTCCTTGTTCTGAAGGTATGAATACCAAGCAGTACTGCCCAAACCCTTACAGGTGGGTGCTTGATGCTCCTGGAGAGACAAGCCTTGGAGTAGGACTCCTTTGTAAGGACTGGATATAGAATGGAAGAGACTGACAGGCTACATGTGTTCTCTGGCGTCAGACACATGGAACTGGAGTGCAGAAAGCCTTAGAGTTCTAGTGGACAAATGTTAATTCTGTAGAACTAGATAAGATAGAGGGTAGGAATCAGCTTTTTTTTTTTTTTTTCAATTACAAACAACCATGTCCTGTGAAGAGAGACTAGAGTATAGGCTAGCAGTATCTCTTCCCTGGTATCATTATATGAATATACAATGCTAGCATACAGTAACCATGGCAGGGTCCTGAAGAAAACAAGACCAGATCCAGCTAAATACAGATGTTTCACTTGATTACATGAATCTCTCCATAGCATAGATTAGGGTAGAGAAAAACATAACATAAATACACAATTTGGCTTCTACTCATATTACAGACTAAAACTCAGAGGTTGCAGATTGAAACCACGAATGAAGGGTATCACTAGTGTCCTAGGTACTGGGGCTGGTATTTAGCAGCCTTATCTCTGGATACTTCTTTTCACCACCATTACTTCTGCTCCATGAATCTGGGTATTAATGAGGGATAGGAATGTTGAGGTCTCCTCCACTGCAAAGCTGGGCAACAAAAGGAGGGACATGAGAAGAAAACAAGATGTTTGGAGGGAAGTCAATTCATGGATATCTGTGAGAATATGTGTGAGTGTGCATGCCTGTGTGTGTTACCCTGGAACTGGAGCAATAAGTACTTGTGAGCCTCCTGCGTAGGTACTGGGAACCAAACCCTGGTCTTCTGCAAGAACAAGTGCTCTTAACCACTGAACCATCTCTCCAGCTTGGGTAGATTTTACACTTCTTAGATGATTAATATATGCAGACAGAATAGATATTTAGTTATAGCTATTGACCGGCCATTATACAGACATGAAAGAATGTACAATTGTATAATTGGAATATGAATTACCAATAATTTATATTTGTACATGGTATATAAATGTCATAACATCTGTATTAATGCATACACAGTGCATGTAAGAAAACTGAGATGTAAAGTGAATAAGTTAATAAATTAATGGATAAAAAAAGAAAGCACACAGAGGTACTCACACCATTTATTCCTTTAAGTGTTCCATTCATAGAAATTTTATTAGGAAGTTTTACCCCAAATGTATCCTACTAAATATCAATTCCTGAGTGTTTGCTGTAAGAGAGAAAAAGAAAGATGAATTTTTTTGTGAAATGTGTTTGTGCCTATATAAAACAGACATACTCTAGTTGCTTCCCTTTCACTTCTCATTCTTCTTTCTTCTTGTCTTCCACCTTTGCACCTACCAATCTTCTATCTTTCCCTAACTTTCTTTTTCTCCTCTTATTTCATTCCTAGTTGGGATAGTCCATGTCTAATCTAAACCACTTCCTAAAGCTGATAAGAGACTGCATTTTCTTCTCTTGGGAACATGGCTCTAAAGGTGTCCTGTGGAAATATATAGGAGGTCAGAAATATGAAGATAACTTCTTGAAGGGTACATTCATGCTATCTGATGGCTGACTCCTCAAAGCATGACAACTTTCAGTATCTAGGTGATTTCTCAATATCACACCCCTGATTATGTAAGAAATCGCTCAATAAATACTTGTGAAGGCTTCTATCACACTACTCAGTTAGTAGCTAGGGGAACATTCCAAAGGAGAAGCCCAGTTTACATGACTTGATTTTTGGAACAACCTCCCCTTTTCTGTTTGTCTTTGAAGTAGTCTTGGCTATGTAAGAAGGAGTATGTAAGCAGATGTCTTTGTATAAATATACATGATAGTAGAAGTCAGGGCTAGTTGTATTTTCTTTTCACAACTATTTGATAATTTATGAGAATACTCAAATTCTGAAAGGGTATCCTAGAAATCTGAGATAATAATTTAGATTTCCTAAGGAGGAAAATTTCCCTTTTGGAAAGATTGTAGTTATTGATGTATAGCAATGAAGATTGATTTTGATGAGGAACAGATGAGATAAATGTAATTCATTTTCATCCTGATGTCCCTGAGTTAATCTGGTGAATAAAAAGGATCCATGAAGCATTTGGTGAGTGCCGGGAAGAAGTATTAAACTCCATATTTGTGGAGAATTTCTGAAAATAAGATCCACTGCCCACCAACTCTGCTTTGAAGACACTGTCTATTCTAGTATGCATCAGTTACTCTGGTAAACCACTGACTGATACCAACATGGGGAAGAAAGTGTTTATTTTGCTTACTGGTGACATTCTACTATTGATGGCAGCTGAGGCATGAACTCAAATCAGGAGCCACAAGCAGGAATTGAAGCAGAAACCATGGAGGAATAGTGCTTACTGTCTTGTTCCCCTGGATTTCTCAGCTACATTTTTAATAGAGCCCACATCCACTGAGCCAGGAATGGCATTGTTTTCAGTGGGTTGGGCCATTCTAAATCACTTAGCAACCGCGAAGATGTCCCACAGACATAACCACAAGTTCAACAGATGGAGCCAATCCTTCAATTGATATTTCTTCTTCTAATGTATGTCTAGGTCTGTGTCAAGTGGATAACACAAGCTAGCATATTGGTTACATTTAATACTAGTTAAACGGAAACAGACATAATAAAGATCCCTGATTGTGAGAGAGATTTCTGATATTCCTACATTCCGTCACCAGACACACCGTTAAGATTTTCTCAATGTTTTGGAAAGAAGAATTCTTATTCCAGTTGTCTGTTAAAACTGGTCACATAAGAGTCCATCACCATTTAGTGGAAAGGAGAAAGTTCTGAGAATGAACCAAAGCCATTCTTTTATGAGAATGAGTTTTTTTTTAATTTGGAAAGAATGATGTATATGTAAATATTCCCATTTAAGAACCCCTCAAAGGATGATTTCTCTTTTAAGGAAATTCTATCATTGCTCCACAGTAACAGAAGCAGAGATCTAAGTGATAAACAGCCCATACAACATATTGATCACAGTCATGAAAATGTCAGTCTCTTCATTGTTCCTGAGGCCATAGATTTTGTCTTGTTTCTGAGCCTCTTGAATGTTTTTCTCAATTTCATTTTTTCTAGTGTTATGTTCCCTTTAAAAATGTTTCTTGTAAACTAACTTATCCTTTTTTTTTATTTTTGCCAGTTTTTTTTCAGTCACCTCCTTTGTTTGTGGCAATGTTGAGTCAGAGTTGAACAGGCTCCATCATATCTGTGTCACTACGATCACCATAGTTATCCTCATTGCCCAGTGGGTGTCACATCTTGTAAAAGAAAAAGATGTTCATATACTAGAGAGATTCATTTCAATTGGCATTTATTTTATTTAAAACTGTATATGGCTAATGAAAAATTATATTTTATTCAACCACCAGAGGGAGCCTCCAAATCTATGGATTCCCCCCAAAAGAAATATGACTGAAGTGGTAACTTTATACGTTTTATGTTTCACAATTAAAAACCCAGGCCATTCCATTTCATGCTGTTGGGTTTTTCCAGGGTTTTCATACAGAAAGTGCCTAAGGTTTCTTGTTACACATGCCACATCTTTCTGGTTAACAGTTTTTACATAATAAACTATTTTTGTACGGTTTTGATTTTTTTGTAGTTTGAGTATTTCTAGTATTTCAGTTATATAACTAGTATTTCAGTTATATAAAGTTATTTAATTTTGATACCCATAAATCTCTTGCTTCAAGAGAATTTTTCCCATGCATCTTTCAGGTCCTAGCTCATATTTTTCAGTTATATTTTCAGTCTACAAATTGTTGTTCCTTATCCATATATTTGTTTCTGCAACCCCAAATTGAGGGCTTACCATGTCTCTTACATTCCAGTTATTTACTTTTATATATTGCTTGTCTGGACAGATCTTACTGTCAAATGTTTAAGAGGAGTCCTGGGGTTCTATAATTATGAGTCTTTTTCATAGTGGGTGATGTCAGCCTAATACATGTATGACAAATAGGGTCAACATGATATTTTCAGGTGGTTTCTTTCCATCATCTAAAATTTCATTTTCTTCCATAGAGAATCAGTGTTTCAAAACCATTCCACAAATGGTATGTGCACATGATATGAGGAAGGAAATTATCCAACTGTTTCCTGCAGACAGCGCTGGCTGTGTCCCATAATTGAGAGTGCTGGCCTTCCCAGAGTCACTCTTCATCAGTTGTCATGTCATTGTAGTTTCCAGGGTCTCTCTCAGACCCACCTCCATCCCTTCTCATATAGACTTATGCACACATCATGACACTGTCACCACAATAGTTAAGGTGGTAAATATATCCACTATCTCCAAGAATTTCCCATTGTCTCCTATCTCGTGTTAGAAGAACTCTTACTGTAATAGTCCAACTCTAGGAAGTGGCAGCTTTTGAAAGAATTCTGTTTATCGACTGCTATGTACTTCACTATTAGGTGTCCTGAAGGTTTCTTTTTTAACATAGTAATATCATCAATCTTGTTTTGTGGCTGTGAAAATTGTTGCACACAGAGGTTAAACAAATTATCCAAGGTTACAAAGCAGATGAGGGAGTTCTGGGAGCAGGTCCAACTCCAAACTGCAGGGTTGACATCTTGTCTTCCATTGTTTCCCACAGCTGCCAGCGCCCCCCCCCCCCCCGCACTAAGTAAAAGCCAGCTATTTTAACTTACGTTCCTGAGTTGAAGTCAATGGAGTTTCAGTCTAATTGCTAGGATGCTATCTCGGTTGAACAAAGAATTATGAATAATGAATAGAGGTGAAAGAGATCCATCCCAAGTCAATATTGACAAAATCATTCTTCTCTTTCTTTAACCTCTTACTCTCCTGAAACTGCTTATAAACGTGCAATACTTCCACAATGTTTTCATGAAGACACCACCTCACTATCAACATTTGAGACCAAGTATTCATTTGATATTTGCATATCTGCATAATAATTACACATAGCTCACTATATCGGTAAATAAAGGCTATTTTCAAATAAAGAAAAATATGATGTACATAAACTGGCTGAACTGGCTGCTTTGAATTTTTCTGTAGAAAGCACTGGTGTTCTCCAACACATCTGTATAATGGCTTACTTGATGTTAATCTTCTAAAAGAAAAATCAGTTCATTTACCTTCCAGCTTAGGAACCAGAGGAATCATAATATCCTGTCAGCCACAAGCAGAGTCAGTAGATCTACTTCATGGGCTTGGTCCCTGGGCCAGGTGTTTCTCTTTGTCATCACAGGCATCTGTAAGCATGCAAGTCAGGCCCTTCACTGTGTAGTCTCTCTGGGTCTCATCAGCACTGATGAGTTCCCTGTTACCTGAAGATAACTTTCAGACACAGCTGAAGGCTTAGTTTTGTGTAGATCTCTTTTGGAGGGGCCTCAGATTCATGCTCTGCTCTAATGCAGACATATGAATGCTGCCTCCACTGCCTACTATAGGGGGCAGCCCTCGACTAATAAAGAAACAGTCCTAAGGAAATACAATTAAAAGATCATTACAACTCTTAAAGGGTTTCTCCACAGAATGAATTTTCTGATATCGGAACAGGTTTGCCCAGTGAATAAAAGCTTTCCCACACCCCTTACATTCATATGACTTTACCCCAGCATGAATAGCTCCATCAAACAAAGGGGACTCATGCTTGGAGGACTTCTTCCCACATACCTTGCATTCAAAGGGTCTTCTCATTTCATGAACAATTTTATGGTTACTAATCTTGCTGCATAGAGAAAAAAGCATTTTCACAATTTTTATGTTCAAATTTGCACTGTGCCAGTTATAACATTATTGATAAAATTATGATTGGTCATTTGGGTAAAACTTATGGATGCCAGAGCTTCAAGTAATCTATGGGGAGAAGCTATTACTCCAAACATGGAAGTTTCCAGTCTAATCTTGGTTAAATATAAATAAAAATTGAAATCAACTTTAAATGGACAGCAATAACGTAATGTCTTGTGACTTGATTACCATATTGAAGTTCTGTGGTGTAACTGATGCTGTACTCAATATAAAACTCACCTTCTTTCCTTGACTTATGTCTTTTCATCATGTGACCTGTGTAATTGGGAATGGCTTCATTAAAGATGATACCAGGTTGAAAAAGAAAAACAAAAACAATGAAACAAAACAACAACAACAAAAACCAAAACCCAATACAACAACAAAGGGGCATTACAACAGGCTTTCAAATCTATCTCTAATAGTGCATTGCACCAGTATGGTTTATTTCACTTACTGAAAAATAAACAACTATTCTTTAACGCTGAGAATTTATGAGATCAGACAGTAATAAAGCTTGTGCTTACAACTGTTTTGTAGAAATCAACCTCTTGGTGTTTATGTTTTTATACTTTTTATTTTAAGTTTAGTAGCTATGAATATGTTTCACCCAAGTGTCCCAGATTTGCCACAATCTCACAAATACATAATGCATTCTGTAGAAAACATCTGTCCCAGAGGAGAAAGTGCTGCAAGCATTCATTTTGACTTGCCTTGGAGTTGGTGGTTTTCATCTTTTCCGATACATTTTTAACAGCCTGAAAAAAGAGCACAAAGCACAGTTACTCTTAATGAGCTGAGCCACATGCAGAATTGAGAACTTTCAAGGCTGCGAGGTGTATGAAGAAGCATTGCTCCTGGTGCCTGCTGATTATAGGCTTGCCTGTGCTCTCCCAGTTCCATTTTTAGCATAATAGAGCAACCTGTACCCTGGAACTCATCTGCTACAAGTTTATATTTAACTCCTCTACTTACCAAATTACATTAGATGTGCTCCTTAGTTTTTTACTTATTAAAAATAAAAATATAATTTGTAATGGGGGTAAATATGGTTAATATTTTTGGTTTTGTAGAATATTTAAAATAGCATGCAAAACATGATTTATTTAAACCAAACACATTTTGTGGCATATTTTCCCACTAAAGTTCAACATTTCCATAGTAATGATTGAGATTTCCCCTCACTAATCTAGAATTCTCCCTAAGAAGCCCATTTGTCCCATGCATTAATAAAGTAAGTCTAAGTTTTTCTCACCTGCTGAAAGGTGAACATGGAACTTAAGTTCTATGTGAAATGGGATGAGGCAGGACATGGAGAATATTTAGAAATAGCCCTTGACTTCAAATAATCACTAAAGAAATGTTTAGTGATAAGGAACTATATGAAAAATATTGATATAAGAAAAACAAACTATTTTGAAATTTAAGAGGCTAAATAAATTATTACATAAACAAAGCAATTTGTTTCTTTTATAAAGAGGGTCAAGTTTTAATCAGAAATTTTCAATCCAGAGTTTTGAAAATAACTTTATCCTTCTTAAATTTTATAGGCATTTCATGAGTTAGAATAAAGAACAGTATTTTAGGAATAAATTCACTAGGAAATCTTGTAGAAATGCTGCTAACCCTTACAGAATTGAATAAAAGACAAATCACATGCTTGGGTTTCTCTTGCGCATGCTAAAGTGCATGCCTAGTGGTAAGTAACTTATTTAGCATCTCAACATGGCGATAAACATAAGTCATTACAGCACTTGGAATGAGGACCCTGTGAGGACACCAGAAGGCTTACATAAGTAATGTAAACTCAGTGTCAAAACAGGCAAGTCAATTATTACTTAAAAAGAAGCCCACACTATGCAATATAGGCTAGAGACACTCTTAGTTATAAGCAATAGAGGTTTTTCTACCAGAAAACTTGAATGAGCTCAAAAATCCTCCCTTTGGGCCATGAAGATTGCTTACTGGGTAAAGATGCTTGTTGCCAAGCTTGACGAACTGAGTTCTATGCCCAGGAAGAAGGAAAGAAGCCACTTCTTCAAGTTGCCCTCTGACCTCCACATATGTAGAGTAGCATGTGATCCTACTCTCCCCCCCCAATGAATAAATGTAAAAAATAATTGTAAATATAAAACTTCAAAAATAACTCCCTTGTAGCATCAAAACATTTTAGACTAACAGGCAATTCTAGTTAATTGAGAATTATTTATGTTTTGCTAAAAATAAGTAAGTTTGAGATACTTTGGTGGATGATAGGACCAGTCTGAACTTAGGAATGTAGATCCTTGGGAACATAGAGGTTCACTGAATAGAATTAGAATATCTGGAAAATCTCTAGAGTATGCAACTGAGGGGATATGAGTGGCCATAACTGATGTAGTATGAAGCCAATAAACTCATGATGCATGGAGAGTTGAAAGCTATCTGCCATTGGTAGAAAGCACCATGTGAAGGCAGGATCTCCACAATCAGATGGAGATTGCTCTATTCCTGGACATTCCTGGAGTTGTAACATCTGAAAATCTAGGAGAACCGGTAAGGACAAGGTGCTGACCTATAGGGAAAGACATAGTCCCATGAAGTAAAATTCAGTCATATATAATAAATAGGCTACAAAACAATAATTTAACCAAGAGGGTTAGGCCATAGTATAAGAACAAGATCTAAAGATCCCCATTTTATGGTGAACATCAGTGTTGCAAACTACACTAAGGTCCAACCTGCAGGAGACAGCATTATTTTATAGCGTAATACTATAAGCATTGGTATCTTACATTTCTGACATTCTCAGGAAGGCTTTGTTTAACATCCTTCACTAAAGCAGATGGCCACAAAAGCCAGTGTAAGTCAGTGATTCCAAGCACAGACACACAGCCTGTACAGCATGGGCTTGTAAGAACAGCTTTAATGCTAAGGGCTGTTTGTTTAGTGATGTTGGCAAAGACTCTAGAGCCCAAGCCATGCAACTTTTCCTATGAAGATATTCAGAAATACAAATAAATTTGTAAGCCTATAGATGACTTATAGTATATGTTTTATTGTGAAAGACAAGTACACTTACTGTTTCCAAGAATACACACAATTCAATTGTTTGTCTCCTTTTTAAACACATTGTTTTAGTCTCTATTAGAAAATTAGAGAGTTGCAAGATTAGTCCTGGCTTAGTTAGTCAAGTCATGCAAAGAAGGGGCAAGATGGACCTGGCTCCTGACATGGAAGGCAATGTAGAGCCCTGCCTTCTATCTTCTGTGGCCTTGCTTTTTTTCATTAAGAATAATGTAGATGAAATGCAAGGAAGGCCCATGTTTTGTTTGTACAGATCTTGTTTGCACTGTATAAAGTTCTATCTACTACTTTCATTATTTACCTAGGGACTACTGTGTGTCTTACGTGATCCTTTTTTTCTAATAAATATAATTATTTGCTAGTTGAATAAGTGATTAATTAGAACATACATCACAACAAGGAGCAAACTATGGGGAAAGTCACATAAGAATAAAAGTCTTATTTGAATACTTGTTTTAGTTAATAAGTAGCTGAAATTTTTTCTTGTAAATATATAACATAATTTTAAACGGAACATACAGTATGTACTAAGGCTATAGTAGACCCAAGATTCTAGATTATTGCAGTCAGTCACTTATCTAGTATTTTTATGAGACAGGAATGGCTTGAAATATACTAGGTAGCCCAGAGTGGCCATGGCCTTCCAAACATATTATGTTTTTAAATACATAATTTTTAGTTATTCTTTGAGAATTCCATACATACATACAGTACATATCAATCATATTCACACCACACTGCCTACGGCCCTCCAACTCTACCTGATACACCTCCTTCTTCATGGTACCTTTTGTTTTAGATGAATTGAGTTCCCATATCCTCCTCCTAACTCATGTTCTTTTTTGTTTTGTATATATAACTCATGAGTCCAATTAATGATCACTATATACACAATTTACCAGAAATGATACCATGAAAGAAAACTGACTTTTCTTCCCTTAGCATCCATCAACTGTCAGTAATTCTTAGGTAGAGGTGGTAGCTCAGATCACCATCTTCTATCCATCTTGGAATTTTTACTAGATTGGTCTTGTGCAGGCAACAACAGATGCTCTGGTTTCATGAGTTCACCAGTCTTTTCAAGTCCAGAGGACACTATTTATCTCCAGCCCTCCCAACCCTCATGTGCTAAGAAGAAAGCTGGGGATCATGGCCAGAAGAAAGAAAGAAAGTAAAACTTTATTGTTCCCCAGTTTTTATAAAAGAAGTCAACAGATGTCAGTTTTGCACTGCTGTTGAATGCTTCAGATGAAGTTTACATTACAGTAAATTTGGAATGTGCCCATAGCTTCAATGCCTAATGACATTGGGCATATATGAGCTGGATACACCTAATGGACAGAAAAGCAGTTTATGGGTCCTCCCATTTACTTAAGATCTCCTGACAACCAACAGATTATGGGAAGGGGAGAGATACAGTTACATCTTTATGTATTCACTGGTGAGCACACAAAACATCAGCAGGTAGTTTCAAGATCAGAGTCAGATATCAAGACCTAGTTAAACTCTGTAAAACACATATCAAAATAAAGAGTAATAAATATGAAAAATGTGATTTACAAGGAAGAAACTGAGCTGAAGAGGTGGAAGGAAAACAAGAAAGTTTGGGGCCAGCAGAGTAACAAGAACTTATTTCACACATATCTGAAACTGTCAGTAAACAATATTTATTAATAAAAGAATGCTAATGTTTATGTAGTCAGTGTAGATATAAAGCATTGTATGACTTATAAATCACCATAGAAACCAAACAAATAAAATGTCCATACAGGGAACTAGAGATTGAAAGAAACAGTACAGAATAAACAGCATTAAACACTATGCTGTGCTGCTTAGATTGAATTTTTCACTTATATTCAGAAGCAGAAAGAAACCTAAGCTCACTGTAACACAAAAAATATTGAAAAACGGCACAGCTCTAAAGATTTAAATATTCATGAAACACAACAAAATAATGAAAAGGTAAAATATAAAAGATAAATTCAAATAATTTAGGAAAAAATGTTACTAATTGTTGAATATACAAGAGGATTTACATAGGCATTTGAAACAATGGATTGATGCTCTTTATTCTATTCAAACTATTGGAAGGAGGTTCACAGTTTAAGAGTAAGAAACCATCTTGAGTGTCATGCCAAATGTTCCTAAATTTACAGGGGCAGTCATTATAATTAGGAAAAAGTTTAAAGATACTTTCAGTGTATTTGGCATTAGTCTAACACCTCTCTAGATGTTTTAACTTTGTATAGTGAGCTTATGAATTTAAAGAATTCTGCTCTGCTGAGCATTGATGTGGCAGATACTGCTGATAAAATTACCCATGACCTGAGGTCAGTATTTCTATTTTGCTCAAGCTTTCAAGAATGGCATATATAGCTTGAACTTGCTAGCTTTTTTTGTCCTGGGAATACTTTTATTCCTGCCCATCCTGTTAAAGTTTGTCTTTAACAACATCAACATGTTGGCAGCCAAAGTACATGGCTTGAAACTGAAAATGGACCCCCCCACACACATAGAGTTATTAAATTAACAGTCTGGCAATCCAAGGATGGGTAAAATTCTCCACAGAGTCTTACCAACCTAAGGCAGAAATGCATTGCCTTTGATAATGCATATTCAATGACAGGTAAGGAAGGCATTCTTGTCAGAATGACCTAAGACAGGCTCAGTCTTGTTATGAACAAAAAAAGAGGGGGGGAGGGGGAGAAGCAAAGAGCTTTTTGGGCTGCTTGGCAAGAGAATCTGACATGGGCCAAGGATAAGAAAATGGGCTTCTTGACAAGAATATAACATTGGCCAAGAACAAGGAGATTGGTTTCAGGCAGCAATCTGACATTAGGCCAGAACAGTTTCAGGCAGGAATCTAAATCTTAGGCTAGAACAAGGAAGTAAGCTTCAGATATGAAAATGACTTTGGGCTAGGACAGAGAAGTAGGCTCAGATATTGTGGTCATTTTGATAAGCCCTTAGAAACAGTGATCACATGAGTGTTCACAGAACTTTGCTTATTGCCTTGCTTGTTCTTTGACTATTAGTGTCTATTTTCTTGCTTGTTCCTTGACTATTTGCATCTATTGTATTGCTAGTTCCTCAACCCAGAACTGATCTTAATACTTACATGTAATTAAAATGGCATAAAAGCAAAAAAGTAGGAGGGATGATGGGATAGGGGTTTCTAGGGAGGCAAAATGGGGAAAGGGAATGACATCTGAAATGTAAATAAATAAAATACCCAATTAAAAATAAAATAGAAAAAGAAGATTAAAAAAGAAAAAGATAAATTCATTAAAAATAAAAACCACCACATGTAGAGAAAAAGCAGGGCTTTTGTACACACTGAAATAGAATTCCAAAGCTGAGTTTATAATTGAAATAAAGAGGAAGCATTTACCCACAGCCATGACATACAGAAACAAGCTATAGCAGAAGCAGACAAACACAAGGTAGCTAATACATACAATGCAGAAATGGGTGGAAAAAGGGTAGGAAGAAACAAGGTCAGGTGACCAGTTAGAAATGTCACTACTTCCAATGTTTGAGGAGTAATTATTTATATAAAATAAATAAGATGTAGATAATGATAGGTTTACTTCTTGAGAATAAATTTTTTGACACCATTACTAGAAGGAATATAGAACAGGCTACATAAGAAATTTCAGTAAATTTTCCAGTTAGAGAAATCTGCAGGTCATAATTTATAATAATGTTTAATAAAGCAAAATTACAGAAGTATGTACACCTTTTTGTAAATTAAAATTCTCTAAGTATCTTTTATCAAAAATAAAGTTGGAGTTAAATTTTTGAGTTTCTCTTTTAGGCAATAATGAAGGCTATCCACTCTGAGTACCCACTACACAAAGTCTATTTCTATGGAAAAAAATACAATGGACCACTTAAAATGTCCTAACTGTAATATAAGGGCTTCATTGAGGGTTAAAAACAAAAGAACTAGAAAACTGATTGGGAAATAGAAATGAAATATATAGTTTTCTCTAGAAAATAATAAAAACAGAAAGTTTTTCCAGTAGACTAATCTTGGGCTCAGGCAAGGAGAAGGGAAGTATAAATGAATTTCCTGAGAACAGTAGAAATTTTAAAAAAATGCTAAAAAATTAAGGTAGAACTCACTGACGACATCAGAAAAAATGTCCTGTGGTTAAAGGTAAAAGACAAGGAAGCATGTGTTTGTTGGCTGGTATAAACAGTGAGCAAACAGATAACACAAACATTTCTGCTAATAAAGTGTAACCACATTGGTTTGGAGTTCAAATTACAATACTTGTGTTGATTTAGCAAGCAAAATATGACATACATAAAATTCTACAGTAAAATGAAACAGAAAGGAGACATTAAAAACAGCAGTATAAAATAACATGATAAATTCTGTAGGCAGAAAACCAGAAATTCTCTGAAGAAGGCTAGAAGAAAGCTAAATATCCAAAATATGTAAAGAACTCAAGAAGTTAGACACAAAACCCCAAATAACCCAGTTAAAAAGTGGGGTATAGAACTACACAGAGAATTCTCAACAAAGGAATCTCTAATGGCCAAAAGCCAAAAAAAAAAAAAAATGTCTAATGTCCATAGTAATCAGGGAGATGCAAACCAAAATGACTTTGAGATTCCACCTTATACCCACCAGAATGGCTAAGATAAAAAAAAAACAAAAAACAAAAAACAAAAAACAAAAAACAAAAAACAAAAAACAAAAAACAAAAAACAAAACAAAACAAAACAAAACACGCAAGGGACAACACACACTGGAGAGGCTTTGGAGCAAGGGGAACACTCCTCCATTGCTTGTGGGAGTGCAAACTTGTACAAACACTCTGGAAATAGATCTGGCTGTTTCTCAGAAAATTGGGGATACTTTTATCTCAAGACCCAGCTATACCACTCCTGGGAATATACTCAAAAGATGCTTCACCTTATCACAAGCACACTTGCTCAACCATGTTTATAGCAGCTTCATTTGTAATAGTCAAAAACTGGAAACAACTTAGATGACCCTCAACTGAAGAATGGATTAAGAAAGTGTGTTTCATGTACACAATAGAATAGTATTCAACTATTAAATTTTGCAGGCAAATGGATGAAACTAGAAAATATCATCCTGAGTGAGGTAATTCAGAGCCAAAAGGAAATGCATGGTATGTACTCACCTATAAGTGGTTATTAGCCATAAAGTATAAGATAACTATGCTATAATCCACAGACCACAATAAGCCAAATAACAAGAAAGGACCAAGCGAGCAGGGTTGAATCGCCCTCAGAAGGGGAAACAAAATAGATATCAGAGGTGAATGGAAGGAGACTGAGAGAGGGGATGTGGAGAGAAGAGGGGCGGGGCAGGGGGAGTCAGGTGTAGGAAGACCAGGGAAAATAAAAAGGTAATTTGTCATGGGAAGGTATCTTTAGGATGTGTCAGAGACCTGAAACAGAGGTGGGGGCAGGGTGTCTGTGGGGGACTCTCTAGCTAAGATTCCTAGCAGTGGGAGATATGATGCTGAAGTGTCCATTCTTGTAGCCAGGCAGGACTCTCGACGGAGGGCTAACAACAGTAACCTATACAGTGCTGGAGAGATGGAAGGAGCTGAAGGGGTTTGCAACCCCATAGGAAGAACAACAATATCAACAAGCCAGACCCCCAGAGCTCCCAGAGACTAAACCACCAACCAATGAGTACACATGGAGGGACTCATTGCTCCAGCCACATATGTAGCAGAGGATAGTTTTGTTGGGCATCAATGAGAGGATAGGAACTTGGTCCTGTGAAGGCTTGATGCCTCAGTGTACTGGAATTTGAGAGTGGGTGGGTTTGTGGGGGAGCACCCTTGTAGCAACAGGGGAAAGGGAGATGAGATAGGGTGCTTCCAGGGGAGGGAATGGGAAAGGGGATAACATTTGAAATGTAAATAAAGAAAATATCCAATCAAAATATCTTTAAATAGATAAATAAATAAATAAATAAATAAATAAAAGCAACAGTAACCTACCCACAAAACTCTCCACCCAAAATGTGTCCTGCCTCTAAGTTATGCAGGAACAAAGATAGAGCAGAGACTGAGGAAATGGCCAACAAATGACAGGCCCAACTTGAAACTCAACCCTTGCGCAAGGACCAGTCCCTGAAACTATAAATTATATTCTGTTATGCTTGCAGACAGGAGCCTAACATAACTGTCCTCCGAGAGGCTCCACCCAGCAACCAAAGGAAAGAGATGCTGAGACTCACTGCCAAATTTTAGCCATCAGTCAGTCTTATGGAAGAGTTAGGGAAAGGATTAAAGTACCAGAAGAGGAAATGAACTCCACAGGAAGACCAACAGAGTCAACTAACCTGGACTCTTGGAAGCTCCCAGAGACTGAACCACCAATCAAAGAGCTAGAGCAGGCTAGACTTAGGCTCCCTATACATATGTAGCAGATGTATAGCTTGATCTTCATGTGGGTTCACCAACAACTGGAGTTCGTGGCCTGTCCCTAAATCTGTTGACTACGTTCACCTAAGCAGGCAGCCTTGTTTGGTTTCAGTGTGGAGAGGATGCACCTAGTCCTGCAGTGACTTTATCTTCAGGGTGTGTGGGAAGAAGAGAATGATGTGATACACAGAGGTGGCTCCGCCTTCTCAGAGGAAAAGAGGAGTGGAAATGGGGGAGGATCTGCATGAGGAAAACTAGGAGGAGAGGGGCTGATATTGAGATGAAAAGTGAATAAATAAATAAATAAATAAATAAATTTACAGAAAAAGTTTATGGATATAAATTCACAATCAAAACTAAAGTCCACAAAGAGATTAATCATGGCAAATGAGAAAGATAGTGGTATAAATTATATCAGAGATTAGTATATTCAGTACAAATAATATCTGAAATTAAAGAAACATGCAACCAAAATGTATCAAATGTATGTGATCATGCTTCTCAAAGACAAAAATTAAGATTATGAAGCTTAAGATTTTTTCATAATTGATTAAAAGCATGGATCCTTGTCTCTGAGATTCATAAATTATTCTTAAAAAGATAAAAATGAAAATGAAATCAAAAGTTTAATACATCTTTGTTTTGCAACAGATTACCTAAAGGAAAGAGATATTTAAAAAGCCATAGAGAAATGAATTCACACACCAATAAAGTTGGTAGAATATGTTTATAGCAAGGAGTGAAAATTTATCTGATATTTTTACCACTCTTTATAAGTGAGGGTGAAAGATATGAGCCCAAATATCCCAAGTTCACGTAACAAACATGGGACAGACAAATACAATTGGAAATAATTGTTTTCCTATACTGAGTATGAAATGCAATTAAATAAAGGATAAAAGGTCTTTGTGTGTAAACACTCCAGTGAAGATAAGCAAGAAATGGATCATATTTATAATGTGCATATAAAGTGATGTCTATATTTTGAAATAAGCAAACTGCTGAGATATAAAATTCTATGCAGCCGAGGTATGAAGTGTGGAATGGAACTCAGAGACAAGAATTGAAAGCTCTCTTGTTGCAAAAGCAGTTAAAGAAAACAATTTTTAACTTGGCATTTTCATATTAAAACTGTTAGGGTAACCATGTATGGAAACATAGAAATTATATCAATAATTTTTAAAAGTATAGAATAAGAAAATAAAATGAGAAAAATGTACACAACCTCATGATTTGCCTTTAGACCTTTGTTAAAAGAAATGAAATCATAAATTAATACACATAGCAAGCAAAAAATAAAATGGCAGAAAGCTCCAACTGAATTGATAATCAGAGTGAATAGAATGTATAACAGTAGTAAATATAAATTTGTCATTTTCACAATTAAAAATAAGTCACATCATATTGAGAAAACATCAGCTATATGCAATATAAGGTCAACAAGTTATGGATAAAAAGGATGACAAAGAGAAATTTTCTGAACAGATGTTAACCAGAATAAACCTCATTAACACGATCTCATAAAAACTTAAAGCAAATAAGAATAAAAAAGACTATTACATAAAGACTAAGACACTCTTAAACAAATGACCAGACATCCTTTGGTTACTGCTGCATGTGCAGTTGGCAGTTTATGTGGCCTTGTTTATTTTCTCTTGTGTAGTTGGTCATCTTAGTGACTGAAGAAGTTATACTTTACTTCTAATATTAATCATATATATTAAAGCCTTATAAATATTTTGTCATGACCATTTTTGTTTGCCATTTTAAACATTTATATTATCCTTAAGGATTGGTGTAGTTTTTCTCTGAATGGAAGTGAGGACCACATTAGTCATGACATCATACTCCTGAGCTGGTTAGCACTCCTCCCATCTACAGTGGAGTATATTAAACAGTGAAACAGCACTCTTTTAAGTGTTTCCAAGACAGAGTGATTGCTGTGTTTGACACTATGGCTACAAAGATTTCAAAGCCTCTGAGGTAGTTGCTTCTTAATACAAGAAAGGGGTCAGATAGAAAATGAGTTCTCAAATCTTTAGACTTTGAAGAAACATTTGAAAATCCAGAAAATTTCTATGATAAATGTAAATCTACCAACCCCTTATATTTTTGAAGGTCTGTGGCAATGTCCCCCCAAGAGCAGAAAGAACATTTGTTTATATTGATTGCAGAAGGTAAATTCACAGTCTCACTATCTTGTGTGAATGGAAAAAATCCATTAGGAAGGGCTGGGACCCTGATGTTCAAAGTAGTAGTGTTTGGGGAGGTGCACACAATTGTTAATGAACTTCTGAAGCATGCAGCATCTATTGGAAGGTACAATTTGTCCTTCTTTCCGTGTCTGACGAGCCCAGGTTAGGGAAGGCTTCTTAGTAACATTTCCTGGTATAATTGCCTTATAAGATAGTCATAAGATTTACACCAAACATAATAATCATTGTCAATTTTCAGAATATTCTAGGAAGATTTATGTGAAATGACTAGAAAAGAATGAAATTCTATTCCAAAATGAACTTTTAAATGTGTAGGAACTTTTAGAGCAGAATACATTGATTCAGGTGAACCTATCAGAAGGGTTGAGTCTGATGTCTACTTTGGTAGAAAGAAATGAACCTAACGCACACATGAACACTTGTTTCCCTGTTGGTGGTTTTGCTTCTGAGGATATGGAATCTTTAGGAGGTGACTCCTGCTGGTGGAAGTATGCTTCTAGGTGCAATTATTGAATTATTTTTATTATTTAATTTTATGTGTATGGGCGTTTTGTCTGCCTGTATATTGGTGTATCATGTGTGTGTCTGGTGCCTGCAAAGGTTTGAAGAGGGTGTTAGATCCCCTGGAACAGGAATGTAAAATGGTAGTGCACTACCATGCCGGTGCCAGGAATCATCCTAGAGATGAGCAGCCAGTGTGTTTAACTGCTGAGCTATTTCTCCAGCACCTCACTAAAGGGTGAAGATGGTGAACATTGAGAATTCTGAGCTTGCAACTTCCTTACTTCTGCATTGGAGTCTGCAGAGGAAGGCATATGCTTTCAGCTTCACATTTGTCACTTGCTTCTGCACCTTCCCTGCCTCTGAAACCATATTCCTAAGTAAACACTTCTTTATTTTAGAACATAATTAAAAAGCAACCAATACAGACAGGTACCCATAGCCTAGAAATATTTAGATTCCAGCTACCAGCTGTCAATGGAAGAGGCCACCACTAATTGGGTCTTCCCAATTATATTCCAAGATAATATAATATTTATTTGCCAGAAACTAACTGGGAATATTTGATACTATGCTTATTGGGGTGGAAGCTTCAACTCATTGGGATTTTTATTTGGGTTAATTAATCTCATGTGCACAGTCAACTTACACATTATAAAAGAATTTCTTGATCTACATAACATTAAGATTTTCAAGCTGTGAGTCAGAACTGTAATTAAAATTCCCTGGGGCTGGAGAGATGAGTCAGATCTTAACAGAACATGCTCTCTCTTCCAGAGGACCAAGTTTGTTCCCAGTGCCCACATCAAGGACCTCATAGTTGCCTGAAATCTAGCTTTTCAGGTCACTGTGGGTACCCATACCCACAGACACATATTACTCCTCTTACCGCACATACAACACATCTTAATAAAAGAATAATATTCCTCATAATTATATATATATGTTTGTGTGTGTGCGTGCATGTGTGTGTGTGTGCGCGCGCGCACACACACACGCACGCGTGCGTGGGTGTATTTTGACTGTATGCATGTCTGTGAGCCACATGCAGGCATTATATAAAAGCCTGAAGAGCCAGTTGCCGTAAGACTGGAGTTACAGACAGTTGTGAATCACCATGTAGGTGTTAGGAAGTGACCTTCTTTCAAAGACCTTCTTTTTCAGTCAACTCATTCTTCTCTGATTTCTGGCTGCCACAACAACTCATTTCCCACCCCATGATGATTGGCTGCCCTTCAAATGCCAATCAATGCAGCCAGCTTATCAGGGAATTACAAAGGATATTTGATTAATAATTATAGTAACAGCATCTATTTAGTATGTCATATGTGAATATTCATGTATAACTCTTAATATACAGCAGAGACTTATGCTCGAAGTTTAAGAAGAAACTTACAAAGAGTTGGGCAACAAAAAAAATAATATACTTGAATCTTTAATTTTGGAATTGATAGAGTTGGGATTTAAACTAAAATATTTTAGTTCAGATTTTATTTTCTTAGAGGACTCTTTGCTCTTTGTAGATATATGTTAACAATAACTTACAAAGAACAATACAATGTTGGGACTCACCACAAATAACTAACATTGTCATATAGTAGATGTATATTTTTATCAAAGAGAGATGGTACAATTGTTTGAACAATGGTCATCATGGAAAATATTCTGTATATAAGAAGAATGCCATGAAAAATGTAACTTATGTGTTGTAGGACCTTGTTAAGTGTATGATTCTTGGGCTTATTAAAATCTTCCATCTTGAGATCTTTTACCCTGTATCTTCAACTGTTAGTCCTGTATGCTAGACACTCATCACATACATCTGCACTGTGGTTCCTCCACCTCAGGCTCTGGGAAATGGTGGAAGAAGGGGCAAAAAGATTTTGCAAGCTGGAAGACAAGGGCATCTGTGGTGAGATGAACTCCCAACCATAAAGTTGCCTGAGCAAGATCCACACAGCAACACTACCAGTTGAATACCAGTATGGATGGGAGGAAATCACACAGTGTTCTGCACTCAGATGAAAAGCTACAGATGAAAAGCAATGCCTGTAGAGAGGGGGAATCAATTTCCTAGAGGGAAAAGTTCCCAAAAGGGCTTTCCATCACAAGTGTCCAACCCTGTACTACACTAGAAGGTGTGGTCCACATTAACGGCCACCACAAATAATACTATTAAGACAATCTCTCACTTACCAAAGTTAAATTATAAACAGGTAATAAATTAAAGAGACCTATAACCCTGGTGAAATAGAAGCTGCCATTAAAGTTTCCAAACCAACCAAGCAAACCAAACCAAACTAAACCAAACCAAACCAAACCAAACCAAACCAAACCAAACCAAACCGAACAGAACAAAACAAAAAACTTGAACAAACAAATAAAACAAAACAAAAACCCAAACAAATGACCAAAACCAGGGCCAGCACAGAATTCTAATTTAGGACACAATTCTTCCAAACTTTCAAAGAATATGGAATGGCAATATTCCTCAAATTATTCCACAAGATAGAAACAGAAGTAGTATTGCCAAAAGCATTTTATGAAGCCACAATCACTGTGATACACAAACCACATAAACACCCAACAAAGAGAATTGCAGATCAATTTCTCTCATGCAAAACTATTCAATAAAATGCTTGCAAACTTACTCCAAGAATACATCCAAAAGATCATCCACCATTATCAAGCAGGCTTCATCCCAGAGATGCAGGAAAGGGTCAATATACAAAAATATACACATGTAATCCACATATAAACAAACTGAAGGAAAAAAAAACAGATGATCATCTTATAGGTACAGAAAAGGCATCTGACAAAATCCAACACACACCGTCAAGTAAAATTCCTGATGATATTAAAGATGAAAAGAAAACACCTGAACATAATAAAGGCAGTTTACTGCAATCCCATATAAACTTAAATGGGGAGACACTCAAGGCAATTCCACTAAAACCAGGCATAGCACAAGGTTGCCCACTCTCTCCATATCTATTTCATAGAGTACTTTAAGTTTTAGCTAGAGCAATAAAACAATGGAATGAGATCAAGGAGACACAAATTAGAGAGAAATCAACAAATACGTATTTGCAGATGGTAAGGTACTATATATGTGACAGTAAAAATTCCACCATGAAACTCCTACAACTGATAAACACTTTCAGCAAAGTGGCAGAATACAAGATTAACTAAAAAAAAATCAGTAGACCTCCTATATACATTGGCAAACAGATTGAGAAAGAAATCAGGGAAATAACACTCTTCACATTAGCCACAAAAAGTTGTTTGATTAATACTTTAAGTCATTGAAAAAGATTGAAAAAGATATCAGAAAACGGAAATTCTCACATGTTCACAATTTGTAGGATTAGCAAAGAAAAACTGCCATCCTGCCAAAAGCAATCTAGAAATTCAATCCCCATGAAAATTCCAATATAATTCTTCATAGATCTTGAAAGGAAAATCTTAGCTTCATGTGGAAAAACAAACAACAACAACAATAATAAAAGAGTAGCTAAAACAATCATAGACAATAAAATAACTGATTTCAAGCTGCACCACAAAGGTATAATAATAAAAACATCATGGTATTGGCATAAAAACAGACAAGTTGACCAATGGAGTCAAACAGAAGATTCACACAAAAATCCTAGTTTTTATAAGAAGGCCAGAATTACACACTAGAAAAAAAGAAAGTATCTTCAACAAATGAAACTGGTCAAACTGGATGTCTGCATGTAGGAGAATGGAAAGAAATCCATATGTATTACCCTGCACAAAGCTCAAGTCCAAGTGAATTAAATACCTTATCATAAAAGAAGATACCCTAAATCAGTGGGGAATAGCCTTGATCTCATTGGCAGAGAAGAAAATTTCCTGAGCAGAACACTGATCGCACAGACACTAAGATTAACAATTAATAGAAACTCATGAAACTGTAAAGATCCCGTAAGACAGCACTAGGACTGAAGGGGTTTGCAACCCCACAGGAAGAACAATATCAACCAACCAGACCCTTCCCCAGAGCTCCCAGGAACTAAACCACCAACCAAAGAGTACACATGGAGGGACCCATGGCTCCAGCCACATATGTAGAAGAGGATGGCCTTGTCAGGCATCAATGGGAGAAGAAGCCCTTGGTCCTGTGGAGGCTCAATGCCCCAGTGTAGGGGAATGCCTAGGTGGGGAGGTGGGAATGGATGGGTGGGTGGGAGAGTACCCTCATAGAAGCAGGGGGAGGGAGGATGTGATAGGGGGTTCCAGAGGGGAAATAGGGAAAGGGGATAACATTTGAAATGTAAATAAAGAAAATATCCAATAAAAAAGAAAATTCAACATAAATAAATACTTTAAAAAAGACAACACTAGGACAAAACAACAGCCCGCAAAATGAGAAAATATTTTTAGCATTCAATGTCTGATTTAACTTAAGGCCCGCTCCACGAAATGAACACATAACTGATACTGCTTGTGTCACCAAGAAGCAGATATAGGTATGGAGGACACAAAGACAATAAAGCTCCATAAATCAGTGGAGCTTATAGGAAGTCATGGTGACGGAAGCAGCTAGAACAGGGCAGATGTGGTCTGCACCAGGGTCCTCTGCCTGTATATTACAGCTTTCAGTTTACTATCTACTGGACCTCTGATTCTTGTGACTTCTCTTGGGGCTCTTTTCCTGATGTTGGGTTGCGTTGTCCAATTTTGCTCTTATGATTTTTTGTTTTGTCATATTTTGTTTTGTTATATTTGATTTTACTTCTTAGAAACGTGTTCTTTTCTAATGAGAGACATTAAGGGAGGGAATCCAGATGGGAAGGGTGGTGGGG
This sequence comes from Arvicanthis niloticus, assembly GCF_011762505.2. NCBI lineage: Eukaryota > Metazoa > Chordata > Mammalia > Rodentia > Muridae > Arvicanthis > Arvicanthis niloticus. The sequence continues at coordinate 8,754,698 of NC_047670.1, read as the reverse complement.
AGGAAGTCTGAGGAATGCATGGAGGGGACGCTGTAATCAGAATATAGTGTATGAGAGGAGAATCTGTTTTTAATAAAAGGGTAAACGAAAGAAGGAAGGAAGGAAGGAAGAAAGGAAGGAAAGAAAAGAAAAGAAAAGAAAAGAAAAGAAAAGAAAATCTCTCACAGGTGTCCCAGTAGCTTAAGTTTTAGTAGGTTGCCCATGTAGTCAAGTTGATAATAACAATTAGCCATCTATGAAATTGGGAGAGGGTGAGGGGACTTGGAGGGGAGAAGTGGGTAGGACTGATACAGATTCATCACTCAGGTGTGAAGTTCTTCAAATGAAAAGTATTACACAAATAAATTAATAACACAATCTGAAAGAGGTTGAAAAATGGAATGAGTTACTTATTTCTCCTCTTCATTTTCTATTTTATCTTTCAGAATATTCAGCAACATTGAACAAAATGTATTTATTTATTTATTTATTTAACCTTAAATCAAATATTGGATGTCCTATGGAGTGTTGGGGGCTGACTTTTAGCAGAAAGCAGCTATCAGCTTTGCAGCCATCTTGAGCCATATACCCTGACATGTGACTTGGATTACAATAGCCTACAGCAATTGAGCACACTCCGATAATCTTGGTTTAGATACCTTGAGATTAAAGGTGCGTGAGATTAAAGGTGTGTGAGATTAAAGGTGTGTAATTTAAGAGTATAACTTAGAAGTATAGAGATCAGAGTTAGAGACAAGACCTAAGGGCATGATTAAAGGTGTGACCAAAAGGCGTGGCTTAGAAGTGAGACATATAAAAGGCAGAGACAGAACAGATCAGAATCGTCGACACATCAGACATTAGGGAGACACAGAGGAGAGAACCAGACACAGCAGAGAGAAGACAGGTAGCAGGGCACTTGGAAGAGAACTTGGAAGAAGTAACTTGGAACTTGGAGGCACTAGAGACTAGGAACTAAGCACTAGGAACTCAAGACTTAGGACTTAGACTGAAGAATAAACGGGATTGAATTACACTGTCTGGTCTGCATTCTTCGAGTCTGGCCTCACTCTCACTCTTGCTGAACCCTGACCCTCAGACTGGAGCGGCAGCTTGGGCCGGGATACAGTGGCCGCCGAAACGTGGGTCAGCAGGGGCCTCAACATTTTGCTTGGGCCGCGACATTTTTTGGCCGCCCCAACGTGAGGCTAGTGTGGACCCCAACATTTTTTTGGTGCCCAACGTGTGGCTAGTGTGGGCCCCAACAATGGGGAAGTTTGTCTTCCACTCTGGTACAGGAAATCGAACACCTTGACGTGTGCTGTCTTCCTCATGATCACTGTAGGCAGATTAATGATCCACAGAGTATCATGGGCATTCAAGGTGTACCTGACATTTATATTATGAATTGTTGCAATAAAATGAATGTTAGTGTAAAAATCAAATTCAAACACTAAGTTTTAGTTCCTTTAAAATCACCAATTTTTTACATTTTTTCAAATTATTTTTTATTGAAATATACACTATTAAAATTTTAAAATAAATGGTTAATCTTTTATCACTTTAATGTTAATTGTTTAAAATTTAGCAATTTTTAAAATATATACCTTCTTGCTGAAAATAGTGGAAAAAAATAACAATTTTATTTAATGAGCATAACACTGTTCTTTCTGGAATACATAATGCCATAGTGTGATATTGTGGTCATCCAGGTTCACTCAAATTGAATATTTGTGGTCAGTGCCTTTTCATCTATAGTTAATGAAAAATAAATAGAAATTTAATAGTTAATAATCCTGTCCTTTAACATGTTAATTTTGTTATCTTTTTCAGTTGTTGCTGTCTTAAGCTTAAAGCTACATTCCCTCAGAAGTCTTAAGCTTAAAGCTACATTCCCTCAGAAGTCTTAAGCTTAAAGCTACATTCCCTCAGAAGTGAGAATATCTTTGCTCACTACTAAAACTAAATGTGGCTTTCATTTGGTATAATGGCAGTCTTACTAATCAGCATGATGGTTGTATATCGCTGCTGATGAACAAATGACCTGCTGAGGCTGAAGAGGGAACAACATCCTGGCAGGAAGCAGAGGAGCAGACCCATGATTTCCCCAGCAGACATGAAAAGTGAATCTCCTAAAGGAACGTAAGCCAAGACGTAAGTCTGGAGGCAGCGGGCATGGGCTTCTAGCACAGCTGAGATACACATACTAAGAGCAGCAACCCAAAGCTGACGACTCGAATAGCTAGGGTCTGAGAAGTGGCGACAGCGTTTCCAGGAAAAACTATTAAATGCTGTAAAATAATTAAAATTGGGTATAGCCTGGCATTCAGTGTAAGTGAACATCAGAGAACTCATCTTATTTGATGCTTATCATTAGACAAATAAGGAAACTGAGAAGCTAAATGGCTTTGTATAGACAGTGTGAATAGTTTTAAAATGTCAAAACGGGCAATCTTGCTTATAGTTCTGATATTAATTTTCACCCACAGATTTTAATGCAAGTTAGAAATTTTCTGCTTAAGATATATATTTATAATATTTCCTCTATTGTTATATTCCTTAACGCTGTTAAATCTCAAACACTTATTGAATGCCTACTGTGTGTAATTTATATGTTAAAAAAATATGAAGTAGAAAGAAATGCTGTCCCTAGACTGAAAGGAGGCCTGTATTGGGCACTTATCTGTCACTGTGACATAATAGTTAAGAAAAACTGCTTATAAATAAGGAAGGTTTATTTTGGCTCACAGTTTCAGAGCAGTCAGTTTATAGTCTGTTGGTTCCGTTAGTTTGGGGTCTACAGCAAGGCACATTATTACAAAAGGAACATGTGGGGAGGAAACTTCTGGAGGCAAAGAGAGAGAAGCATAAGTCTTCATCTCTCATTACAAGGAATACAAGGAATACCCAACGACCTAACTTCTTTCCACTAGGTCCACCACTCTCCAAGAGTGGCAATGACTGCCTGGTGACTAAACTTTTAACACATAGGATTCTGTGGGGATGGTTAATCCAACTATAAAAACACTTCTAACTCATTAAAAGCATCTAATATACACTTGCATCCAATCTGCTGAGAGCATGTTTGTAAATCTGCCTGACTATAACATTTAGCTATGATACATTGAAAGTATAAATTCATGTGCTTCAGTCATGGATAAAGAATAAAGATTTGAGGAAAGAGACTTATGTAATTATGTAATAAATTTTGCAGGTGAATTTATAATCTAGTAGTTCAGAGAAACATTGTCTCTACAACTTCTCAGCTTTGTTGAGATTACCTGGGGGGAGGGGAGAGGCTCTTAAAAATCAAAATTGCCTCTGACGCCCTCCCTGCTTGTGATCACTTCAGCTGAGACAGCATTGATTTACTTCTTCAGGTGTGCCTTTGCATTTGGGTTTATTTAATTCATGTACTTCAGAGACAGAAGATGCTCAAGCCATGCCCAATTAGACTACTTTTCCATGCTGTTGGTTGTGGAATTGGAGAAGATATCATGAAGAAAATACCATCCAAAAATTTACATCAATACATATTAAAAATCTGCCCCATCACATGTATTTCCTACGTTTATCAAGCTAACTAGATTATTATTTATATCTTATAGATGTAAGTTTTGAAATATAAGAAACATGCTCCATCTCATAGGACCTGAAATGCATTCAAGGACTAAAACTATATTTGAGCCAAGTGTGTTAGTACACAACTATAATTTCAGTATTGAGGAATGGAGCCAGGAGGATCAGAAGTGCAAGTTTATTCTCAGTTACACAGAAATTTGAAGCCATCCTGGACTACATAAGACTTTTTCTTGAAAAGAAACACATAAACAAGAAGACCAAAACCTAGATTACTTGAATATGAAATCTGAGCCTTTGTAATTTTGGTGACTCACTTTGGATCTCTCATGTGCTCATAGAGACTGTATATTGTCACACACAGTATCACCTAAATGTGTGAAGGGAGCATGTGACTGTAGAAAACTATGTTGACATCTTTTTCATGTAAATGAATGGAATGAAGAACACAAAGGCAAGAGATAAGATCTGGGCTGTGAGGTAGACAACAGGAGCATGCGTACAAGCAGAGAAGACTGACTCTGGTGAGGAAGGCTTTGGAGCGTTAACTTTATTATCATTGAGGTGAACAAGTCAGGCAGACCAGGGCTGTTTTACAGAAGTCCTTACATATGGTAAACATAAAAGAAAACCACCTTGGTTTGAAGAATCAGAGCTTAAATATTTACCTAGGCTTTGGAGGTTAAACTTTTTTCAATTTTCATTTTGCTAGTTTCTGTTAATATATTACCCTAAATTATATAGGGCGTATTGAAGCCACTGCCATAATTCCCAGGGAGTCCTGAAAATGCTGAACAGTCATTGTGCTGGGACTTTAAAAGTACAGGGCAATGTTTGTTTTTCTCAGCAAGTGGAATTCCAGAGCTTCTTGCCTAGACAAACAGTGCAAACATTTATCCTCAAAAAAGACATTGCATCTAGAATCTTAATTCAGCAACACAATTTTAGCACTTTTTTGAACAACCAGAGAACATGGCTGGTTAAAAATAGCTTTAAAAATTTTGGCTGCCTAAAAATAGCTTATTTCTCTTATCATGTGAAGGAGTTATACTTATTATCATAGGTCTTCTAAATGGAGCAGCCATTGGAAAATAGAGTATTTGAGAATAGAAAGAAGTGTGTCATGAAAGCTTTGTCTCTCGAAACACTGAGGTGAGTTTCCTGAACACAGATCTTGAGACATAACTAACTGCCACTTAGATCATATTTCTATAGGACATATTCATATTTCTATATTCACAATCATTAAACTGAATCAAACACAAAGAAAACTCTATAGAATTATTTTGCACATGATTGAATTAAATATCCATAATAAAATTTCAATGTTTATCAATATATTGTGAAGTTAGGAATTTCTTTGTCTTTTCAATTATTGTTTGAGCAGCAAATGTGTCCAGCGCATACAATTTTTAGAAAGTGTATTGTGTGCTGATGATACAGTGCACGCAAGATAAATGTTCCCTTCACTCAACCAAATAACTACACAAGCATGTAAATGATATGTGCTAAATGATATCTATTCAATTATATGATAAACATACCAGTATGTCTGCTAAGAAGGCCTTAGTTTTGAGGAGAAATGTTTTAATTGAACAAATTTTTTTAGATACAAAAAAAAGAAGATAAATAATTAAGAAAGTATGTTTAAATTAAATCTATGTGAATCTATGTGGGGAAGTTCATTTTTAATAGTAGAATTTTAACCTAGCAAAAAAATAAATGCCAGCTTATCTAGTAAATATTGTAGATGTGAATATTTGTTAAATTTTTGTAAAGTACTGGAAAACTATTGATGAACATACACACTCACACACTCACACACATATATATTTTTATTAGAATTTTATTGCTGTGAAGAGACATCATGACCAAGAAACTCCTGTAAAGGAAAACATTTAACTGTGGCTGGCTTACGGTTTCAGAGGTTCAGTTCATTACACTATTGTCATGGTGGGATACATGGTAGCATGCAGGTAGAGATGGTGCTGGAGACAGATGAGAGCTGTCCATCTGAATAGGCAGGCAGTGGGAAGCTACAGTGGGCATGGCTTGAGCATCTGATACCTCACCCCCTCCCCAAGTGAGACACTTTTTCTATAAAAGGCCACATCTACTCCAACAAGGAAAAACCTCATAATAGTGCCATTCCTCATGGGACCATGGGGGACATGTTTATTCAAACCACACATTGTGTGTGTGTGTGTAAATATTTATATCAATTCTTGATGTAAAATGGCAGGAGCACAGGTTTGGAGGCATCAGGGTTCACTTCCAAACAACAGTGACCCATTTAAAGTATCAGGACTATGGTAGGTCTGAATTAGACTCACAGACCACACAGAAAAAGGTCAACAGCCAGAACCGGGAGGGCACAGGACACAAGAATTCTGTAATTTGTCAATTAGACATCGACAACCTATACAACATTTTTGGGTAGATGATGCCAACAGCAGATGTCAAATTTAAAGCCCAAACTGTGGGTATACAAAGGTAAGAGAGAAACCAATTGGAAAGCTGTGAGTGGACAACTCTGGTGGTGTGCACCTGCACCAGGTTAGTGCCTCTGGGAGAAATCAGGAAGATGACTGATCACAGAGAGAAACAGAACATCAAGGACCTGCACTTCTAAAGCCACAGAAAGCAAACTGATAGCAGCAATAAGAAATGGGGAAGGAGAGGGAATCATATAAATAGCTTCCTGTCTGAGGAACCAAAGGGAGGTTTCTCAGTAATTCTCAGAAGTCTGGAGGTTGATCATGGAGCTGTAATGTGAACAGACCATTGGTCCTACAGCTATCAGAAAGGAAGAAGAGGTGTAATTCTATGTCTACTCTCTGTATAAAACCTGAAATATAAACAATCTGCATTAGAAAATTGTATATAAAATATTAAACATTTAAAATTTGTATGTGGAATGAGACAATTATCTACATGGATAGTTAAGTAAAGATTGTTCTTTTATCTCAGTGTCTGACAAAGGTTCAGTAGCTCAGCAGAGGAGGACACAATAGAAATGATGATTTGTCAAGACTTTCCATCAGTGCCTCCATTAAACTGTCAGTTCAGTTGCCTAATAGAGAGGAATATGCATAAACTACAAGAGACATTTTATAATGTTAAACATATACATTTGATAAATGACAGTAAGTTAGTTAATACTAAATAGACTGTTATGTGCAAAATGGAAATAGTTCCATTATTCTAAGGGCATTTGCAAAATTATTATTTTTTAAAATGCCAATTAGAACGAAATGCATCTCTTTAACCTAATAAGTGAAAACAGTTGGTGTAATTATAATTAAAAATCTCCTTCGATAAGACAGTGTTTGTTTGTTATTTAGACCCTGAGTATATTCAACCTAGTGACCCACGAAGCTATATTTATTTACCTAAGTTTCTATGAAGTCAGAGTAGAAAGCTATTTTTTGTGATCAGGCTTTACTGTGGATTGCAAGGGAGTTTCCACAAAGCAATCTCCCACATGGATCTGTCAGGCAGGCTGCTTAATATCAAGTATCACATAGTCAATAACCAAAGCTTTATCCAGCGTGGAGATGAAACTGTTTCCCATCTAGTATTACCTCAGCAAAAGCAAGTCACAGGCCAGTGAGAGCACTTAAATCAGATCAGCTACAGCAAGCCAATGAGTCCGTGTGTATTTACGTTCACACATCGCTTTATGATGCTGAACTCCAGTCTACATTCTCAGCAAGTTCTTATAAATACCCTCCAGCTGAAGTTACTGGGCAGTGATATTGCTGTATAAAAATGTGTTCTAGTATAATGCTAAAACGTAATGCTTCGGTATAATATAATACAACAGGATATTTTCAAATGTTTCTGGATGTCAAAAAGATCTTCTGATCACTGAATTATTGAATTGATTAGATAGAAAGAAAAAGTTTTAAAGACAAGTAGAAAAATAATAGTAGAACTAGTGAAAATAATTAAGGCTTAAAGCAGTGGTTCTCTGAACTTAGGTCGTCATGATACAGTGCATGGGAATATCATAATTCTGTCCACCTCTTTAAGATCATTTAACTCTAATGGATCTGTTATCAATTTTCCCATGATGAAATTTGTATAGCCTAATTCAGTGTTAGAATAGAAGGGATTGTTAGTTTTTCAAAGCAAGACTTAGAAATATTCTGAGATTGCTACGTGTTCCTTAGAGAACTCTCAGATCTGCAGGTAGAATTTATTCTCAAAAACTTACCACTCAGCTAGGTGTGGGGATGCATCCTTGTAATCCCTGCACTAGAAGACTGAAGCAGGGAGATCTTGAGTTCTAGGCTAACTTTGGCTATGCAGAGAGTTCAGGGCCAGCCTTAAATACTCAGTGAAACCTCCTGCCAGAAAAAAGTCAAAACTCAGGAGAAAACTAAAGTCTTGGAGTCAGACTCTAGGAGCTGAGGGTGGACTTCTGAGTGGAAAGCAGACAGTTGAATAGTCCAGGTGCACAGGAGCTCTGAGGGACCCGCATTTTCTGCTGCATTGGTCTGTATTTCAGAGAAACTAGACATCCTGCTAGGTCCTGACCTGACTGGATGCTTATTTCCATAGCAGTATGACTCAGCTGTTCCTTAGCTTGAGCTTCATAGTTTTAAAATGCTGCTAGGAAAGACTCAGAGGCCTGTGATGACTTGGGCAACCCTCCTAGGATTCAGAGCCCATATGTGAAATGAGTCAAAATTCTAGCCTTTTGCCTTGTCCTAATTTTAGGAAGTCTATGTTACAAATGGGTTTCCACTCCAAAAGCCCAGGCTGTGGGACTCCAGGTGGCAGCTCCACGCTGGAAATGTAAAACAATTCTGTTTCCCTCTCCTAGCAGTTAATTAGCGAAAGACACATTTTACTAAGCATACTGTGGTTAATTTACAGACACATAAATCACTGACATGTTCCTTTGGCATTTCAACATGAGAGAGACAAAGCTTTCTCAATGGCTTTTATGGATATCATTTCCATTCTGAGAATGAACTAGCCAGGAACCAAATGAAATTTAAAATCAAGCAAGGGTGCAGAATAAGAGAATTTATATATAACAAGAGCAACATATCACCTAGACTAAGAATATTTTATTTGGCTGTTTGTATTATTTAATTTTTGTTTTAATTTATTGTGTATGATAGATATTTTATTTGATTAGGTGTTCGCTGAGTCTCTCCATCTTTAGGTGTACAGTGCACAGCAATAGCCCAATGAGGAAAAGCCCCGCTTCAGAGCTAGTTTGACTGGTCCCCAACAGACAGCCATTACTTTAAATCCCATCACTCTGTTTTGGTTTTTTTTTTGTAACAGTTGTCTATATTTTACGAAGGGGTGTGTGTGTGTGTGTGTGTGTGTGTGTGTGTGTGTGTGTAGGGGTGTTTTGTAAGGCCTACGGATGCCTATTGTAAAAAGTTGCCAAGCAAGGAGTTAAGACCTTGCTAAGTATTATTTCAATGGTACAAGCTCTAGCTTAGATTGTATTCACAAAATTTGATAATTAATTTTATTTCTATTAGTAATAGTCATGAACAAATTTACCTACCCATTGCATTCCCACACATCCATCCCCTTCCAAATTGCTAACACTTGACTACAATTTGGGAACAGTCATATGCCTTGTGTGGAAATACATATGTCTATACAGTTGGTTCACAATCACACAGTAAATGACAACCTGGAACTATATATAAAGGATCAGAGAAAAGGAAAGAAAATACACAGGTAGAAGTTACAGAGTCTGAGGATGTTACTGCTGGGCAGGTCCATTACATAGATGGCAGTGAGGCTGCATGCAGAAGGTGCCTACTTAGGCTGATGTGAAAAATGACATACATTCTTGAGCAGAAGCTTGAAGCTCCCGAGGAAAGCAAGGGCTGTTCCCTATCATTGCTTGGTTAGCTGCAGTTGGTTTGCTGAATCAGAGTTTTCAGGCTAGTGGATGTTATTGAGGTGGTGCCTGTGAATGTAGCAGAAACAGGAGAGTGTTGAGCAGCCTCCTCCTCTCATTGGTTGCCACTCTTCCCTAGTGAACTTCCAGGGAGGGGTGTGTAGAGCACGGTCAACTCAAGACATCATCTAGGTAACTGTAAGGCTGTAGGCTCGACTACTTCAGACATGATTTGGGGTCATGATTAAGGACTACACATTTCAATAGTCATGTAAAAAAACAGGGAAAGGAAAAGGAGAGAAGTAGTAGATAATAAATATTGAATTATTTTCATCTTCCTCTTGATGTTCTCTGAACCAGGGAATTTGATCACATTTCTCTTCATTAGCCTTGGGAAGCAATGTTTCTGAGATAGATTCCATCTCAGTACGTAACTAATATAGTCCAAGTCTGGTAAAAGCATTAAAATTAGGCAATAGCAGGGCAAGCCGCAGTGAATTATGACTCCCACGGAGATACATTGTGGCCTGTAGTACTCCACCATCTCTCTTTAGCATGCTTGTCCTCCACACTGTGCCTCACCCACAAAGCGAAGGAAAGAGTTAAACACCATCTTGTATTTCTAATTGAAACCCAAAAAGGGTTGCTTTCTGATGAGTTTTTATCATGTGAATCCAGGCCCATCTGGACCAGAAGATAACGCTCTCTTTCACATAAAGGACATGCATGGGTTCCAGCCCAGAAACACGACTAAAAGGCATCTAATGATTCGTTGGTGCTCAGTGTCCTCCAAAGGGTGTCACTACCCTCTGCCTCCTTAGGGAATTCACTTACAACCTGAGAACTGCAACGAGCTGGTGTTAAATTAGCACCTTTGTTTGCTTTTTTTCTTAGACTTGTCAAAAGGAAGATTAATGTGCAGGTTCTCTCCACTCAACTGTAGCTTTTCTTAGAGAAATGTGGTGTCTGCATCAAAATCCCATTTAGACGCAGAAAACCTCACTGGCGAGAAAGATGATCTTTTCACCTTTCCTCTAGTTTCCCGTTCTTATTTTTTTCCTAGCAAGCAAACAGTTACTCCTGTTTAGGTCTCCTTCAGCAACCTGCCCGACCCTCTGATGCCATGTATTGTTGTCTGAGTCTCAGTGCATAAGTTGGGAAAAAAATGAGAGTTCAGCAAAGGTGGAAACAATGAGAGAAACACCTGCCGGGTCATTTTACAAATGGAATCGCTAAATAGCAGTGCTTCTTGCTGGGTAATAGCATAGAACCTTTAAATCACAGAGATTAGAGACAGGAGGCCTGACAGGTCACCTTGTTCACCTCCTGTAGCAGCTTTATGCATTTCCCAGGAAATGACACGTGTGCAGGAGCATTTGCAGCAGTCCTGGGGGGACTTGCTCCTGGGTAATACATCTCCCTGTTGAGAAAGTTTCCCAGGGAACTGGCAAGCTTTCTTTTTGCTTAATATCTCATTGTTCTGTACCTTTTCAGCCTTTGAAAATACAGCCATACTTATTCTGGTTCCTCCATTTTTAAAACCAACAATCTTGCCACATTGTGGCATTATTCTTGTCTCCTTGTCTAATTATTTGAGCCTATTGACACCAATTTGTGCCTTATAATACTGCCCTTACACATCAGAACCTATTGCTGAACTGAAAGCCACGCCAAAGAGTTATTCACTCTATTTTCATTCATTCTGAATAGACATGTGGCCCGTTGTTCTTTGTCTGTGTATTCACGTCTATGAAAATGAAGGTGGTATTAAAGCCAGTGACTAGACACCATGATTTCAATAAAATAAAGATCATTCGTGCAGCTGTGGTTTATTTTGCTAATGACACAACCCACTGAGACACCCTTAGGTTTACTATCTCATGAACTGACTGGTGTGCCTGACTGTGAGGTAGCATCAAGTCTGAATGTTTCAAAGCCTGTACAGTCTGGCAATGTGGCTGTCCCTTAGAAATGTGTTGTTCAAACGCCACACATTACAGTGTCTTCAGAATATAAGCCCCATATCTTGGAGTTAAGCACACATTTCCTCTGGATTAGAAATGAATGTGGAATCTCCACTTAGGGGTTAAAGACCAGACTTCAATATGCTCTGACTTGCTGGGTGAAAAGCCTTTTGCAATTGTCATCATTATGTGGCCTCTGGTGATACACTCTTCACCACTCAACATCTCCACTAAGCATTGGTGTAACGTTTTCTCCATAATATATCAGGGCTAAGTTGCAACATTTAGAAAATACTGTAGGGAAGGCTTTGGGGCTACCAACAGGCCAAGCATACAGAGAGTTTATCATGTAAATTATAATTTAAATTCTTGGAATTCTAAATCTCATTCTAAATTTTTTGATGTGTGTGTGTGTGTGTCTGTGTGTCTGTCTGTGTGCGTGTTTTTATGTGTCAGTTGCATGAATGTGTGTAGGTGTACATGTTGAGGCCAGAAGACAATCTTGGGTGTTACTCTAAAGTGCTATGTACCACTATTGAGAGTAGATACCAAATCTTCCATTGGTTGGGAACACATGAATTGCATTAAACTGACTGCCCACTGAGACCCAAGGATCCACCTGTCTTTGTTCCGCAGCTTTGGGATCCCAAAAGCAATCCACCACAGTAGGCTTCGTATGTTTCTGCTGGGTCCTCAGCTCATCAGGCTTGCAAGACTATCAGTTTGTAGTCAAGCTACCTCTACATGTCCACCCCTATCAAATTGTCCCATCTCTCCACTCAGTGGATTTTTTTCTTCACTCAATAGCGCAAAATATAGGCATTATGGTGTCCCAAAGTCAAAACTCTTCCAACTCTACAAAGATGCTGAGGGAGAATATTTATTTGTCCTTACTTCTGAAGAGTTTGCTGAAGATGGGAGATACTTATGTTCCTGTAAAACAACTAAACAGTGGGAAATGTTTTTATGATATTTTTTCAAGAAAATCAGAATACTCTGGAGTAAAACCAAATATTCCCCCATGTAACCAAAATGATCTTGTCTTAAGCTTTACTACTGTAGAAAGAAGACTTGGAGGGCAGTAAAAGGAGTAGGAGTCAGAGACAGAGAGTGGGGTGGTTAGAAGGCAGCGGACTGGGGAGAGGCACTCAGTGAGTTCCACATACATTATCTCACCCACTTATCAACTAAACATTTTTCAGGTCAGTCTGTATGCCTCCCCCAGCTCACACGCTTCCATCCACGTGCTCTGCTCGAGTTTTAAAGACATGTGGATTAATGAGACATTAATGTTGGTAAAGTGTTCTAATTTCCTTGGAGAATAAAAGCTATAAAACTTTATTGTTATTGTTGCTGCTATTATCTAAGCTCCATGGATGCTTTAGTGGTGCCACTGATGGAACTAATATTACTACCATTTATTTCATTTAGGGAAATAAAATCTAAAAATACAAAAGAGGAGGTTTATTGGGTTTTGGATTTAGCAACTTTGCACTTGGGGATAACAACATGGAAATTTGCAACTAAGATCTTGAGGCCAATAGTACAAACCTTAACTCAGTATGTGTAATTTCTAATGCGTGGTGATCTGACAGGTGAGAAACAAGAGACGTGATACCCCAGTTTCTCCAGTTTCTCATTGTCAAACATAGAATGTAGCAACAATTCCCCCATTTCTTGTGGAAATAACAGGAGATAAAATACAAAATGTTTATTTCTCTGAGAGAACAGGGATTCCTCCCCTGCATGTGTAAAGGCAGGAAAAACAACCAAAAATTTTTTAAAAAGTCAGGAATAAATCCATACGCAAAGAAGGTTCTAGTACTATCAACGTGGAGAACTATATTTATGCTCATCTAATCACTCTCAACAATGAAAGAGTAGAAGAGTAAGAACCTGGAATGTATGTGGCAGTTACATGCTTAATTATCATTTGACTGAGCATGGGTTTTGTTGTGTTTTGATTCTTTTTCAATATGTTCTAACTTTTCTGAAATTGGGAGAGTTGTGCACTTTGTTCAGTCACGACCTATGCTTGAAGTAGATAGGAACATTGTGATGGTTTGTATATGCTTGGCTCATTAAGTGGCACTATTAGAAGGCATGGACTTGTTGCAGTAGGTGTGTCATTTTGGGTGTGGGCTTAAGACCCTCACCCTAGGTGCTGGAAATCAGTATTCTGCTAGCAGCCTTCAAATGAAGATGTAGAACTTTCAACTCTGCCTGCACCATGACTGCCTGGATGCTGCCATGCTCCTGCCTTGATGACAACAGACTGAACCTTTGAACCTGTAAACCTACCCTAATTAAATATTATCCTTATAATTTTGCTTTGGTCATGGTGTCTGTTCACAGCAGTAAAACCCTAACTAACATAAACATCTATGTGACATTGTTGGTAAAATCCTTGGTGTCTATAAAAATGCACATCTTATGCTGTGCCAATAGTTTGTTGCACTTGGAGCTTGGTCTAAAGCAAAGTGGGCTAAACTATTATTCCCTGCCATTTACTACAAATTTCCATAGATGAATATTTCTGATAATTGATTTTTACCTTGAATTTCTCCATCTTTTGTAGGGAAAAAACAAGCAAAAAATAATTCTTCCAGGATGGGGGAAGTAAGAACACGATGAGAGTTTGGGGATTTTTTAAAAAAATTCATTCCCATGAATGTGCTGCTAAGTGTGTAATAGCAAAACTAAGTTGATGTCTTGCCCTAAGAAAGGTGCATATATGTCTAGGACAAAACTTTCATTGCCAGAGCGAATTGTTCCTTCACCAGAGTCAGGAACATATCTCCCACCCCAAAATAGAAAGCAGTTTCCCCACCCCAGCTCTGCTTTTCTGCTGCCTGCCCATCACACAGAGTTGATAGAAAGCAGAGGTAAACACAGGAAGCAACCAGGAAGCAAAGCATGCAGAAAAGTACTTATGGAAACCGAATATTTCAACTTAGAAATAGCTTCTCAGACTCACATCTCCTGTTTTTAACTCTTCCACATTTTCAATCGAAAAGCCTCATTATCACCTCTTGTACATACTCTGAGCCAGCTCTCCAGGAATCTTGTTCATTTTAACCAAACTATTTTTATAATTGAAAGAAGAGGGAAAAATAACCTATACTTTGTAATGCAGCATCTTATGTTTAATTTAAACAGGGCAACATTTATTTCTATGTAAGTCTAGCCCAATACTTAACAGATAGTAGGTGTCGAGTGTATTGGTTAAGTGCATTCATTGAATTAAACATAGGCATAACATCATTTCCTGGGTAGCTCTAGGGAGTTAGTGTGTGAGGGAGCAGGAAACAGGCCCTGTAACAAAATGATTCAGAGTAGTGTAGGGGAAGAGAAAATGGGTTGGTGCCATAGCAGTGCAGGTGAACAATGTCATTTAGAGACAGAATAGAGCCCTGTGGAATCATTGATCAGGAAGTAGCAATTCGCCAGGGAAGGGGTGAGGAAATCTTGCAGCACTGTTGTGACAGTTGGCTCTTGAAGGATAAATGAAACCATCCCAGGTTTGTCAGACAGTTTTCATGTTCACATGAAGACAGAGGTTAGAGGAACCCAGCAGATAGGCTGGACATTTCAAGTCTTCTTGTCAAAACTGAAAGAAAAATAGTGTAAACTGGATCTTGAGTCTGGAAACTCTAGTATATAATCTTAGGGTAGTGCATAAGGTACTACTCTCTGGGTATCCAGGTTTTGACCTCAAAACATTTTTGTTTGCTTTTCTTTTAAAGGAAAGAAACTATAATCTTATCACAGAAGTTAGTGTCTATTATCCCAAAGTAGGTATCATGTTGGGCCTGCTAATTGGAGATCCATAGACTGAATGGCTTATGAGAACCAGAAAAGTGTTTTGTACACATCTACAGATTGAAAACCTAGCATCAGGGAGCCATAAAGGTAGGATCTTGTGGAGCTTCCCCATGTTACACGCCTTCTGCTCATGGGATGGGCAGAAGAAAGGTAGCTTTCTGACCTGGACTCACAGGAACTCTAAACTATTTGTCCATGACAGCTTCTCTTTCATCATCTAGCTCTCAGTCAGCATCCATACCTGCTCTTTGAGCAAATGATTTCACAGGGACCATAGTTTCTACGCCGCTCCCGACATAAGGATGTTTCTCAGTGGCAGTGAAGACAAGGAGCAGAGATTCTTAAAATAGACTCCATTTTACTTACTGTTGGGGTGGAGGGAGTTGACATAGAATTGGGGTTCTTGTAATGTTATATCACTAAGAAGAAAGCACAGGAGTCAGGTAAGGTTTTCAGTCATCTACAACACCTTTCCTTGAGTATCAAGAATTCTCTTAACATATCAAGAATTGAGGTGGGGTATATAAGGGAGTAGAAGCCTTTACAGAGTGCCCTTACAGAGAACTAGAATTTGTTTCTCAGCACCCCTATGATGATGGTGCAACTCCAGATACAGAGGAGCCGTAATGCGATAATTCCTTCTGACTTTGGGGTAACCAAGCACACAGGTGGTACACATATGTATCTGAAAAAAAAATACATGTACATAAAATATAAACAAAAAAATCTTAAAAGCACTATGTAGCTCTGTAGGTTATAATAATTGATAAATACATCTACCTTTATATTGGAGCTATGTGGTGGCAAAGTATATTTTCCTAGTGGACAATAAAATCTTTTTTGACTTAGTGTCTGAGAAACAGAGGAAAGACACAAACATGGATGAAATCAGCATGTAATTAAAGCAGTAGCCATGCATATTAGAACAAGATTGCTTGATCCAAAACCATTACATGTTCTAACTCAAAGTCCTGCCATATACAGGATGTGCAGAGGAAAGAGTAGGTGTAAGCACAAGGTATCCAGACAATAGATCATGAAATGCAAATAGTGAGACCACGGCAGTGTGTCTGGAAGGAGGACAACATGGGGAAACATAGCATGTGCTCTGTAGGATTCAGATAGAATTGAAATAAATGATTATATTTAGTCTTGGAAGGATGCTGAATTAGTATTGCTTCATGTTCTATATTGTTAATCTAAATATTTTAACAAGTAGCAATTTTTTCATGGAGTCTTTGCTTGGCTCATGTGATGTAACCACCCTTGAAACAAATTTACTGCCCTGTACTGAGAAACGTCATAGGATGTACTGAAACAGCTCTGTATACATTATACAGTCATCATTTTTAGGGGGCGAATTGAAAAAAACTGGGAAAATGTCACGAGTGGCAAATAAAATGAGTGAGAGTCAGGAGAAGGCTGAAGAAGGGAGTGAACGGAGAGAAAGGGAAACAGTGGAGGAAGCACAGAGTAAGACCCCTTTGTTACAGCTGGCCACAGGGCCGCAGCTTTGCATAAACGCTATGTAATTTGACCTTCCTACTGTGACTTATAGCATATGAAGTTTCAATCAGCTATAGAGTAAAATTCAAGACACCAAACATGATGAACTTTTCTTGCCCAGTGACATCTTTTGTATCTTACAGACAGAGTACTTATCTCAGTGGTTGCTTTAGGACAGTTAAAACGAAACTTCAGAAAATTCTTACCAAACTGCAGGCATATATGTGGTTGTACACTGAGAAGTTTCACTGAGAAACATGGCAAAGAAGGATAAACATCTTGTTTTATTTATTTATTTTTTAACAGGGAGCAACTTGGACCTTGTCAAGTAGACCCCTGAGCTTTATTTGCGGATGGTAAGGGTGATGAATGTGGTATATGGAAACCTCCTGAAGACTTCTTGTGGAATCTGACATGTATTCACATGACTTGGAGCAGGCAGGGATAACCCTAACCTTAACCCACCTGCTCGTCTGGCTGGTTTATTGGTGACTAAGGTGGACCTCATGATAGCCAATTTATACTACACAACTGATGAGATGGAGAACAAAGGTGCCTACTGATGGTCCCTTAAAGAGGGTTTTCTATCAGGGGCAAGAGGAAGACCTTGTATGAATCTAGAAAGGATTTTCTTGATGTCGAGGACTGGAGGCAGCAGAGCTGTTGGAAGTTGGCAAGCAGCCCGGGCTAGATCCTCCAAGCTCTAGACAGATCTAGTCTTCAGAGCTGTCAACCAACACGGCTATAGCTGAGAAATCCATGAAAGAGCTAGAGGGCATAGTAAAAGCTCTCTGGCTCTTAGAAAATTTTCTGCCCACAACCGCTCTGTGTCACCTCAATTTTCTCATTCTGATAGGTTCAGAAAAGAGGGCAAGTAGAAGGAAAAAACAAACAAACAAACAAACAAACAAACAAACAAGTTAACACCTTCCACCTCGATGAGGAGGAAGGAGGATTTGAATTCTCAGACACTTGAGTTTTTCTGCTGGGCTTTGATGGTTACATGTCTTATTCTACAGCCAGTATTAACAAGAAAAGAGAAATTTAATCACTATTATAAGACCTCAAGTCAGTATTCGCTTATCTCAGTACATTGTCTTACAAAGTGTTGCAGTGGGAACATCTATCAAACATTTAAAAAGTATGGAAAAACTGAGATATGAATGTTAGATCTCTGGGTAGGCTATGGTTCTCAGAATTCTCTCAACTGGAAACACACTTATGTTTTCTAGTGAACTGTATTTCTTCATTGTATTTAGTTTCTACGTGCAACCATCAACTCTTTCTTTTAGTTCTCTTTTCTCCCTTTAAAAAATGTGTATGGGTGTGTCTTGCATGACCAGCTAATGTCCCGTGCCTCAGTTTACTCAGTTGTGTAGCAATATACATAAGATTTCATGACATTGTGAGGAAGCAATATGTCTGATTGCGAAGGCCTGTCACAAGAAATCAGTTAATAAGGTTAGTTTTTATTGTTTGCAATGTCTGTGAACTCAAACTAACACAAAATATAAATGGGATTCTTGATACTGTCCAAATTTCAATGTCTGGTTTCCCTGATTGGGAATTGTTTAAATATTAATAAGTGAGCTAATTGCACAAGCACCGTAACATGGAAAGCCAGGAGCATGCAAAAATGAATAAAAAATGGTCCTGTTCTTCAAGTGACAAGCCACACCTGTGACACATGAGCACTCACAGCAACTGGATTTGCAGTTGTTCATAAAAGCCCCATGAAATTCTGTCTGCTGACATGAAAATAGCAGTCCATTAATTCTGATAGATTTGAAATGCTCTCTCCCATGCACAGCAGGCAGCTGGTGGGAGAGAAAAATGCACTTACCTCTGCTACAAACATCACTTCTTATTTAATTCCCAATGCTAGCCAGAAGGACACTTATCTACCACTCTGAATAACAACTCAGAAAGTGCTTATGAAATAGTCTTTAAGCGAAATCAGAACTGTTCTCATGTCACCAATCTTCCAGCAAACCAGGGAGGTGAGCACCATGCATGGTCTACCCAGTGCTCTCAGTCTTGACGTTGAATCTCAGAAGGCTCAATGTGTGCCACTGGGAAATTCTGAGGTCAGCTGTTAAGTGTGACAAGATTTCAGCCTGGTAAACACACCACTCTTGGGACTGCCACTCTACAAAATGAGACTTGCTTTCCAAGGTGGTTCTGTCTGTCCTTAGATGAGGTATGTCTGTGACTGGCCAACTAGAGAGCTTTTGGTTTGATCATGGATTGAACTTAATGAAACTCTAATCTTGCCCCATGATAGTTTTTTTTTTTTTTAATTATGCTATCTACATTTTCCATATATTTAAGGTTCTGGGGTTTTAGAAGTGCATTTGACTAGATGTTAGTTTCAACTCACTCACTCACTCACTCACTCACTCACTCACTCACTCACTCACCAAAATGACAATCGTTTCTGAACTTAGTAAGTGGTGTGTACAGCATCAGAGCTGGGTAACTTGTTTCTATACTTAGTAGGAAACATTGATGTTATATACACTAAGAAGATCTAACTTTTTCTTCAGACTCAAAACTAATATAATAATCACCAGTTCTCCATGACCCTTCATCCAGCTGACAGGACAAAGTTTCATATTTCACATTGAGCCACCACTGAGAAAAACGCTAAAAGCTTTTTCTCAGACAGTTATTCCCACAAATGTCAGGCTTGCAGACATGACATGCTCCAGAAACTCACTTTAATTTGGGTAACAACTAAGTGCTTGTCACATGTCAAGTCACCGGAACTATTTACAGCTCAATTCTGCCATAAAGAAACCAGCAAGCTGTCCTCAACCCTCTCTGGTTTGCTTCTTTACCTCCCCCCTCCCCAGTAGCCCACACCATATCCTAACACAAAAGAGGTCTTAGGATGTTTTAGGTTTCCTGTGATGTGATATACATGTCTTTATTCAAGGTATGAGAGGCTTCTGCTGCTGCCTTGTTCAGCTTCTTATTAGAAACATAATTTTGTGTCTCACTGCTAAGAATGTATGAAATTATTGTATTAAGGTTTATTCTTCAAAGAAAATGAGCTAAATGAGACATCATGCTGAGAGTCAGAAGTGGATCATGTGGAGAAGCTCATGTGTGTGCTCCAAATCAGAATGTCCCTGATTTCTTAGGATGAACTTGTGGAGATGTTCTGAAGAGATTTGCCCTTGGGATGAGAATGAAATAAAATAAATGCCTTGAATTTGTGTGATTGAAAATTAAGTGTGGTCAATGTTATATACCCATCCCAGAGACACAGGTATGCAATGTGTGTGGTTTCATTAGTAGCTTGTGTCTAGGAATATATCTTGGCACCGAATCTCCACTATGGCTAAAATGCCTCAACTATAGTCCATAAATGATTGGCCAAGGAGCTTCTGCTGATCCAGTCAATACTGGTCTTTGGGAAATGCAAGTAACATAGATGGGCTTACATTGGTGACAGAGCATATTCAAAAAGGAAACTGAGGAAGGATCTAGGCTTGGAAAACTGGATATCTTAACCCAGCATCTGGAATGGAACTGGTAAAATATTTTCTCACCCTGTTGCCTGATGCCTTATCTGATTGGTGCTACCCTTTACCTTACAAAAGCTTTTCAGGCTCATGAATTCTATTTATTAATTGTTGATCTTAGTGCCTGTGCTATTGTTGTTTTGTTCAGAAAATTGTCTCCTTTGTCAAGGCATTCAAGGATGTTCCCCACTTTCTCTTCTATTAGATTCAGTGTATCCAGTTTTATGTTGAGGTCTTGGATCCACTTGAACTTGAGTTTTGTGCAGAGTGATGAATAGGGATCTATTTGCATTATCCTACAAACAGACATCTAGTTTGACTGGCACCATTTGTTGAAGATACTTTCTTTTTTTCCAGTGTGTGTTTCTGGCTTCTTTATCAAAAATCAGATGTCCACATGTGTTTTATTTCTGGGTTATCCATTTGATTTCACTGATGAACCTCTCTATTTTTACACCAGTACCATGAGGTTTTTTGTTTGTTTGTTTGTTTTACTACTTTGTAGTACAGCTTGAGATCAATGATGGTGATACCTCTGAGTGTTTATTTATTATATAGAATTGTTTTAGCTATCTTTGGTTTTTTGTTTTTCCATATGAAGTTGAGAGATTAATTTTAAAATGTATATCCTGTGGTAACATTCAGCATCTACAAAGAAGTCTATATGCTTGCATTTATGCATTGGTGTGAGGTGAACTGACTGTGACTATGTGCTGGTTTCTCTCTCTCTGATGCTCTGGGATTTTGGCAAACAATATATCACTAAAGTCATATGAGGTCCGCGGCAATTAACTGATGGCTTCTGTTCCATCTCCCTGTGATGTTAAGTAATGGCATCCAAATGTCTTTGGTTTTGTTTCTTCATCAGAGAATTAGATTAAGGGGAGAAAAATAAACTGACCAAAGAAGTAAATACGAAACTCAAATGTAGAAGTCACATTCTGCCAGTGCACAACACTAAAGACAAGACTTGGTGAAAATTATAGAATTGTGTCTTTCTCTTTACCATGTTACCACAGCAAGCCTCATCCTGATTGTAACTGGATTAAAACAGAATGGGCTGCCAGATTCTCTCTGCAAGAAAAAAAAGACTTGGAATCCTACAGTGAAGAGGCATTGCTTCCAAGCTACATGGCCAGTTTACTTTAAAACCAAAGCCAGTCAAAAGTATTATTACATGAGAATAGCAGAACAAATCAGCTTCATGAACATACATGTAAAAGTTTGAAATAAAATACTTTCTAATTAAATCTGTCTGTAAATAAAAATTTAATGGCTACTCTAATGTGAGATTTATCTCAGATATTTGCAGGTGTTTGGAAACTAAAGAGTACAGCCCACAACTATGAAACATCAGAAAATAAAATGTCACGGTATGAGAATATAGCATAGTGGTACAGAGTTAATTGAGCATACATGAAGCCCTGGGGATTATTTCTAGCAACAGCCCCCCTACCACACACCACACACACACACACACACACACACACACATAACCACACACAACCACACAGCAGAGTGGGAAGGGACTACACCTATGTCATGTCACACTTAGACTATGACTGGATATTTTCTCTTAAAATGAGAAACAATGTAACAATGTTTTCTATCACCAGTCCTCTTCGGTGGAACACCTAAAATGTTAGCCAAAATATACAGCAAGACATTAGTCAGTGGACTGCAACCTTATTAAAAAGGCAGTGATAAAATTGATTTTGTTCGTGAATGAATTTCAAAAATACATTCAAAATTATGATAAAGCAATGAGTAGGAAACAAAGCAAATACGCAAAGGTCATTATATTCAACAACAAACAACTACAATTGAAATTCATAGGAAAATTTACAATGGTACCAAAAATGTAAGCCAACCTTCATCAAAGACAGCATCCACTTAAATGAAATGTAAAATGTGAAAAATTTAGATCAGTATTTCTCAGTCTATTGGTCATGACCCCTTTGGAGGTTGCATATCAGATGTCCTGCATATCAGATATTTATGTTATGATTCATAATAGTAGGAAAATTAAAATTCCAAAGTATCAATGAACATAATTGTAAGGTTGGGGGTCACCACAGCATGAGGAGCTGTATTAAAGGGTTTTGGCATTAAGAAAGTTGAGAAGCACTGACTTAGAAGAGAATATGCAACATGGTTATTGGTAATGAGTTTTTAGATATACCAAAATCACAAATGATAAAAGACAGTAAGATAAGATAGACTCAAAAACTGAAATAAAGGCTCACTCTCAAAATATGAAAAAGATATGCTGGAGACAGAGAACATATTTGGGAGCCCATCCTTTAGAAATGTATCCAATTCAGAGAAACAGCCAGACACCATCAAGAAACCTAACTTTTAATGGGTTCAAAGAGTTTAACAGACATCTCATCGGTTGTTTAAAAAGCTCGTGAAAAGATTCTGATGCCAAATAAAATTGGAGAGCCACAATGTGAAATCATAGCGAAATGCCCCTGCATTTCTACCAGGAAAACTAAAACCTGAAGCAGCTGACGCCACAAATTGCTGGCAAGAGTATGAGGAATAATGAGCTGGCCTGGGACAGTCAACGGGCTCAAGCGATACAAAAGACATGTTGGTAGACTGGTTCTTCATGAATGATTAGTTGCCTTGGCTACATTCTCAGGTATTTATCAAGTGACTGGAAAATTTGTAGCCATCCACAACGATGCCTAACCATGTTTATAGAAGCTGTATTCAAAAGGCGCCAAATTGCATTTAATGGCATGTTCTATACAGTGAAAATGGTTACACTACTTGTTACATAGGCAGAGCTCAATGTTACCCATTTATAAAAAGGAATGAATGGCAAACCATGCTGAGAAAAACAGATCAGTATTAAGTGAGTAATATTTTAAAGAAGTCAGTCTGAGAAGACTACACAAATGAATAGTTGTATTTACCTAATTATAGATTAGCCAAAATAACAGACCCAAAATGAAGTTCAGCATGAGATCATACTTTATAATTCTTGTAATGTAAGTTATACAACCCTGTACATTTTCTAAAACCCATAGAGCTTTACAGCAAAGGGTAACATTTGTAGATGAAAACTAAAAAACCTTTCATGAGATAGAGGCTCCTAGGACATAAGGGAAAACATCACCAAAGACTTCCACTACAGGATGAACTCACATTGTTAGTGAATTTTTAAAATGCTTCAACTGAAAAGGGATAAACTCAAAGGGAAAAGAAACCAGAGTGAGCACTGGGTAAGGCCACCTTTAAAGACAGCACAAAGGAATGATCCTGAAAATGTGTGCTTTATACTGAATGTTAACACATTTAAGTGGATGGGAGAGTTGGGTGTATCTCTGTAAGAAAAAGTTACAGACAGCAGGAGGGAAAGTGAATGGATTATAACCACAGAAACAGCAGGGACTCAATTATATGAAAATAGGCACAGGTTGTTAGTGTCTTAGTTTATCCATGAACTGTGTACTGGAGAAATGTATTGCTTACAATTCTGCAGACTAGGAAGTAAAAACACAAGGCAATGGCAGTTTTGGTTTCTGGTGATGCCCATTTTCTGGTGTCTTGTTGAATTCTCAGGTGGTAGAAGGAGTGATGGAGCCTCCTGGAGCCCTTTAAACAAGGGCAGGAATCCTGCCTAACTGGCCTCTGACCATGTGATTTAGTTACCTCCCAGGCTTCTACCTCCTAATATTAGCACACTGGGGCTAATGTACAACACATAAGAAGATGCACATTTTCACATTCTAGAATCATACACAGAAATACTCATAGATAGATGAATAGAAATGAATTACTACATGTATACATAGAATTCTCATAATCCCTATTCTTTGACTTGTGTGGGTTTGTAAACAACTCTGATACAATGACTATCCCTGGGGCCTGCCTCTGGTTTTATATTACCGTTCAACAAAAATGTCCTGTGGCACATTAGAGATATGGCTAATTTTGAGAGAGCGTGGGGCTTGCGAGGGCTGAGTCAATTGGCAGAATCTCAATAACCACAGTTGAAAGTGTTTGAGTAAAATAAAGTAACATTAGAATACTACCCAATTAAAAAATACATTTTTATTACACCATAAATAATTGAAATTAGTAAATGGGACAGAATAGACAAACCTCTGTGCAGAACTACTCCAGATAACTTATAGAGACCTTTGACCTCCTTTAGGATGGAATATCCTTCCCTTCTCTATTGGTGGGAATGGGCTCCGATGGTTGTCTGTCTGTATGTAATGTGGAGTGGCAAGCAGATGCACAATGCAGAACCATGATGTGTATGATTTCAGAGACGGGACCAAGGCAAAGGCAACAGAGATTTACAGTGTAAAGAACATGCTCACAACCTAAGATATGTCGGCAGCAGATTGCTGGGACCGTGATTCAACTGAATCTTTAGGAATATGTCAAAAGAAAAGACAGGCAGACCATATAAGAAAATGTAAATGAGTTGTGAACTTCAGTTAATAACCAAGCATCTTGTTACAATAATTGTGAAAATAGCTCACACTAAAGCTTAACCCAAAAGTTGGGAAACCAGGTTCAAAATCTTTGTTCATAATTTTAAAACTAAAATTCTTGTAAGATCTGAAGTAAATTTACTTAATGGCAGCATAATTTACCATTTTAATTTATCGTATTTTGTGTAAATGTTTGTGTGTGCATGCATGTATCTGTGCATAAGTGCATGTGTGTGTGTGTGTGTGTGTTTTATGCTCTCACATGTCCATGTGTGATTGCTAGCATGTATGTACCTGCCATGGCACATAAGTGGAAGTCAAAGGACAACCTTAGTCTTTGTCTTCATTTTGTTGGAGACAAGTTTAGATTCTGGAGATCCAAACTTACATCCTCTTACTTTCTTATATTTTCAAGTATTTTTACCACTCAGCCATGTCCGAGTCCCCTATGTTTTGATATAGTTCCAGTCTGTAATCCAGGTTGACCCTGAACTCATAATTTTTCGCCTTCTGCTACGTAAATGCTGGAGCCTTATCCTAATTAAATGTACCATTTACATATTTTAATTTAGAGACTATCATCTGATAGTCATGTTTTACTTCAAATCCATATACACACACGCATATAGCATGTCAAATCCTCTTTATCCTGACTTACCTGTAAAAACCATCATTTCCAGTATTAGCTTGCTTTCATGATATTCTTACTCACAGGGAGTCTTCCTGGCCTGTAACAGTTGGAGAAGCAGGGTCTCAAGCATTCAGCCGTGGCCATACACACTTAGAGTTCTCCCTTTTCACAAGTAGCAGACGTTAGAGAACATTGAAAAGAGAAAAGGAGAGTCAATTTAGGATTTTGTCCCATTTATTTATTTAGAAAATATTACCTTTCTAAATTGTAAAATATTTGGAATCCTGGAACCCACTTTTTTTTTCAAATATTTCATTCAGTAATTGTGGATTATTAGGAGTTTTGTGAGAATTTCATGATAGAAAATTTATGTATCAGATAACCAGGACATGGCTTATTATAAATAGCCTATTTATAAGCACTATCAGTTATATTTCTTATTATTTTATGAATCAAACATTTTCCTCTACATAGTCTAGAACTACAGCAGATTATAGCTATTTGGGGAAAATTGAAAGAATTCTAGTCCTACAAATTAAGAGTGGTGTTTTTTCTGTGCTGAGATGACTCATGCCCCAAGTATGTGTTATGTAGTCATGGGAGACACTGGCTTACAATTAAAGCATTTAACCGCTCAGGGTATTGATTGGACATGTGCCACAGTATACTTGATTATTTTCACTGAGCTGAGCTGAAGGATTTCCTGGCTGTCTGATTTAAGCTGTCCTACGTCACAAGCAGACTTAACATAATTTGATCCTCTCTTACCGACCTGTGACCTATCCTGGACATCCCTAGGTTCACCGCTGCTCATTTTTAAAATGATGTAATTATTCACTTACAACTTTTCTTTCCCCCAACCTGCAAGACTCACAGTTCACTAAAAAAGGAATGTATTTTTTTTTCAAGCATTACCTAAATCTATCGTTGGTCAAAGTGACACTGACTTTACTTTCATTTAGACTTGATAACCCAACAGCCAGGACGTCTGCATTGTGGTCCTTCTTTGGAACAACCTAACTCAGATGCTTCCTACTTCCTGTTTATAAGCCCTAGTGTTCAGTACGCCTTCGGCTCTGGTTCCCTTTCCAGGACTAGCCTGCTGAGGACACATATTTTCCACATGTTTTTACTGAGACTGGCTGTCCTGTCCCTGTCATTCTTCCTGCCTCACAAACAAAATTCCATTGTGATTTTTTTCTTCATTTATATCCATTGTACCTCCACTATTTTCACTGGGTTTTTGCTACCTTCCTTTTGTCGTTACTTATCTGATCCAGGATACTTCATTTGAGAACAAGGCAGTACTCCTTCTGAAACTAGCCTTTGCTGGTTTCTTTTGAGAGATTATCTTCAAAGGTACAACTTGGCCTTTTTAAAGAGGGCTTAATTAAAAGAATTACATTTGCCTTTTGTGAGCCTCTGTCCTTCAGGCCATTGAAAATTGTAAAACACAAACCTAAGGGTCACAGTGGCAGTGAGTAGATGGAGATAAAGAGTATGGCCGTGTCTGAAATCGGCTCAGTAGCACGTAGCTAGCGCCATCTTGGGTAGCTGGATATGGAAACAGGGAAAGGGCAAGTTCACAAATCAACTTCAAGCCAGTGACTTCAGTTCACAGCTTCTCCTATGTGCCTTTATGTCCACCTTTCTTGATAACTGAGAGCCTGGGACTCTGCCCAGAAGAGCAAAATTTAAAGGGTAAGTGAGAAAAGGAGATAAGCACCAAGGAGCTGAGGCACAGAGAAGAGACATCAAGCAGAAGGATGCTGAGGAGAGAAGAAATCCCTGGATGTTCACACCTTTATTCTTAACACCTCACTCTGCTCTTCCTCCTGAATTCCCCTCTCCTGGAGTGACCTTTCTCACTCTCATCTCAGTTGCAACTGACAACACAAAGAAAAGATCTATTTCTTGTGGATTATTTATTTCAAAGGGAGAAATTAATATACTCATTTATAAACAGAAAGCATTATTTACTTTTCTTTTTTTTTTTTTTCTTTTTAAAGACAAGATCCTGATACATAGCCTGGCTGACCTAGAACTTAGTGTAGACTAAACTGGCTTGAAAGTTGTGAGTAGTTGTCCTGCTTCAGCCTTCCGGGTGCTAGGATTGCAGGCCTGCGAAATCACGCTCTTCTGACACGACAGCTTTAAGTGGATTAATACTGTACCAATAAGTAAACATGGGTTTAGGCTTCAACACTGAATTCTAATGTCCTCCTGCTGGACACATTTAGGGCTCTTTGAATGACTGAATGAAGCTTCCATTTAGGTTAAAGAATTTGGGCTCTTTCCATCCTTGTCAGCTTATTTTTCTCCTGCAGACAAAACATGATGTGAGGAGGGAGTTGGGTCAGGTGGGATGGTTTGTTCCTTTAATCTCATCACTTGAGAGGCTGGGATAGGAGGATTGCCTTTAATTCATAGCCAGCTTGGGTGGCATAACAATTTTATGCAAACTTAAACTCCAGTGTGAATCTCAAATCTCAACCAGCCAAAGAAACAAACTCTATGGAAGAAATGTTATCCCTGATGCATGATTAATTTAAAAAGATGTCTGGTTGTCTAGATCCATGTTAAGGTATACTAGTAGCCATTATTCTTTAATTTTCCACATAAATTGCAATAATACATTAATTAGTTCTTTGTTTTCAAAAACATTTAAGGTCAAAACTTCTAGACTTAAAAAGCTACACCTTAAACCACATGACTAACTAGATTTGATGATTTAAAATTTTGATATCTTACTATAAAGGAAAATTTGCTTAATAGATAGAGAAGTTGAAGCCAGAGAGGTTGGGGTGCACTGGTGATGGAGGCACAGTTAGCAAGTGCTACAAGACAAACATCTGTGTACTTGAATTTTTTTCTTCTTGTCAGTTCCAAGAAGCCCATATTTCCTTTTCAGTGAGAATTCCAAGAGGATCTTAAATGATCCTCATTCCCCCAGTTCATCATGAGCACTGTTGTGCACAAACAATAATTACTTCATAATGTAAGTTGTATGCAAAATTGCAAGGGGATTTTCTTGGAAACTCAGTGAACTTTAAGGCAGGATTCAAAATGGCATGCAAAATAAATAAATAAAGTGTGTGTGTGTGTGTGTGTGTGTGTGTGTGTGTGTGTAAAAGGCCTTTCCAGAAACAGAGGAAAGGAGCAGCCTCACCCACTCTGCTGCCACCTATTGTTCCATTAAAGCAACGACTCACATGTCAAATCCTCTTCACTGTGACTTACCTGTAAAAAGCCTCATTTCCAGTATCAGATTGCTTTCATGATTATTGTTATTATTATTATTGTTATTATTTAATCTGTTTTTACAGTCCAGTCTTTATCCCCCTCCTGTTCTGCTCTCTAACAGTTCTTCATCCCATTCTTCCTCCCCTGTCTCTAAGAGGATGTCCCCACTCCTCTTAACCACTCCCTGGGGCCTCAAGTCTCCCCAGTGTGAGATGCTTTTTCTCTCACTGAGGCTAGACCAGGCGGTCATCTGCTGTATATGTGTCAGGGCTCTCATATCAGCTGGTGTACGCTGCCTGGTTGGTGGCTCAGTGTCGGAGAGATCTTGGGGGTCCAGGTTAGTTGAAACTGCTGGTCTTCCTATGGAGTCCTCCTCCTTAGCTTTTTCTAGCTTTTCTTTAATTCAGCCACAAGGGTCCCTGGCTTTTGTCTATTGGTTGGGTATAGGTATCTGCATCTGACTCTTTCAACTGGGCCTCTGGAAAGGCAACCGTGCGAGGGTCCTGTCTGTAAGCACACCATAGCATCAGTACTAATGTCACGCCTTGCAGCCTCCCCTTGAGCTGGATCCCAATTTTGGCCAGTCACTGGACCTTTTTTTCCCTAAGGCTCTTCTCCATTTTCATCCCTGAAGTTCTTTTAGACAGGAACAATTCTGGGTCAGAGCTTTTGACTGTGGGATGGCAACCCCATCCCTCCACTTGATGCCGTTTTTCTACTGGAGGTGGACTCTCCAAGTTCCCTCTCCCCACTGTTGGGCATTTCATCTAAGGTCCCTGCCTCTGAGTCCTGAGAGTCTCTCACCTCCCAGAGCTCTGGTACATTCTAGAGGGTCCTCCAACCTCTTACCTCCAGAGGTTGCTTGTTTCCAGTCTTTCTGCTGTCCCTCAGGGCTTTATTCCTGTTCCCCCCATTACCTGATCATGTTTCCCCTTTCCCCTCCCTGTCCTCTCTCTCACCCAGGTCTCTCCTCCCCTTCCCCCCATGTGATTGCTTTCTTTTCCCTCCCAAGAGCAACTGAGGCATCCTCACTTGGGCCTTCTAGCTTGTTAGCCTTCTTGAGTTCTGTGGATTGTATCCTGGGTATTCTGTACTTTTTTGGCTAATGTCCACCTATTAGTGAGTACATACCATGCATGTCCTTTTGTGTCTGAGTTACCCAACTTGGTGATATATTCTAGTTCTATCCCTTTGCCTGCAAAACTCATGATGTCCTTATTCTTAATGGCTGAGTAGTATTCTATTGTAGACATGAACCACATTTTCTGTATTCATTCTTCCACTGTGGGACATCTGGGTTGTTTCCAGCTTCTGGCTATCACACATAAGGCTGCTATGAACATAATATAGCACGCGTGGTATGGCATCTTTTGGGTATATGCCCACGAGTGGTGACATTCTTATGCATAGGGAATCTTTTCCATTTGAAGCAGTTGAAGAAACAGGTTTTCAAACATGCACACATCTCTATACACTCTTAGAATTCTCCCTTGGCACATGCAGCACACATTAGAAAAGATTAAAAAGACAGAGAGAAAGGTTAGGATTTTTTCCCATTCATTCATTCATTCATTCATTCTACATCCAGATATTAGCTGACTCTCTCTTCCCAGTCTCTCCCTCCCCTTCTCCCATTCTCCCCTCCCCTTCATCTCTGAGAAGGGTGTGGTCCCCCTCCCCCCGGGTAGCAACTCACTCCAACACCTCAAATCACTGCAGGACTAGGTACATCCTCTCCCACTGAGGCCTAATTAGGGGTACAGGATCTATAGGGAGACAACAGAGTCAGGGGAAGCCCTTGCTCCAGTCAGAGGAACCACACAAAGATCAAACTTCATGTCTGCTGCATATGTGCAGGGTTGGGGTGGGGATAGGTCTAGCTCTAGAGGTGACTCAGTGGTTAAGAACACTGGCTACTATTCCAGAAGTCCTGAGTTCAATTCCCAGCACCCACATATTGGTTCATGACCATCTATAAAGATCTGATGCCCTCTTCTGGCAGGCAGGTGTACAGATAGCAGTTTAATATTTCTCAACAATCTCACAAGAACCAACAAAACTCCTTTAGTCTTCAACTTGTGGGTCACAACCCTTTTAGCAAACCTCTATTTCCAAAAATATTTACATTCCAATTCATAACAGTACCAATTAACAATCAATTAACCAGCAACAAAAATAATGTTATGGTTGGGGGTCACCACAACATGAGGAACTGTATTAAACGGTCACAGCATTAAGAAGATTGGGAACCAACTGTAACACTGTGTGGGGCAAAATCCCAGAATTTAGTGACTGTAGTCCTGAAAGTAACGGTACAACCTTAGTTGAACCAGGAGTCCCTAGGTCCTGACCCTAACCCAATTGCTTTGTGTATGAATTGCCTTCACTACAAAACATTATTAAGATTAGAACAGTCAATTCTTGCTTTTGAGCCATTCAAAGATTGTTTCTTTATAAGTATTTCATATACCCAGCAATCTGTTCTGCTACTGCAGCTATCTGAAATATAAGCAGTCATCAAGCCAAACTACAAACAATAAGAAAACTGCAACCAGATGGCAAATTGCTGACTCATCCAAAAATAACTACTACAAAGGACTATTAAATTAGGTCGCTGCATGACATCTATTTTAGGTTATTTTTGTCTCCTTTTATTAACTTTTCTTACAGAAACAACTTTATTTCAGTTGAGTTTGTTATTGCTCAGAATATTAGGATGAGGAACAAATTGCCAATTTTCTTATTTGTCCTTATTAACTGCAGAGTTTTTTTTTTTTAAATGGCTTTCCAGACTTTAAAAAGATGCCATTAAATATATGTATTTTTAAAATATGTTAGCAATGCTAATAACTGCACTTAATTCTCAAGACAGCCTCCCTCCTTTCTTACACTTCACATACAGAATTGTGTAGAAAATATTCATTTAGTATTTCATTCCCTTAAAACCAGAGGTAAAATAATACAGAATGCTAGTTTCATGGTAGGATCAGATTACCTCTTAATTATATTTTAATTATTTCAATAATTACCTTCATGTATTTTACAAAATCTGCCTCATACCAAACTCATCAGTTCAGAGGTTATACTAGGAAACATGATGTATAAAGTTTTTTTATTGACCTTTTATAATTTTCTCCTTGACTCTTGCCTCTCTTCTTGCATTTTGGGGTGTTAAAGTGATGCATCTTGGGGTACATGTAGGTGTATCTATGTTCATTAAGAATACCCGTGACTTTGCTTTAAGATGTGGTTCCTTTTTAATCAATGTATTTATTTTGTGTCTGGGTGTTTCCCTTACATCTACATCCGTGGGCCACGTGTGTTCAGTGCCCGTGGAGGTCAGATGGCATTGGATCCCATGTACTAAACTTAAACATACGGATGGCTGGGAGCCCCTTGTGAGCACTGGGAATTGAATGCAGGTCCTCTGGAAGGGCATCAATGCTCTTAACAACTGAACCACCTTTTTAGTCCCAAGTTGCAGGTTTTAAGCCCACATGGGGTTAATTTTGTAGAAATTACAAAAGTGCCAGTTACATGTTTTTTATTCACAACAATCAAAATTAATTTAAATCAGGTATGTGATGAATTTGAGATGTTTGGGGAGGAGGGCTGGCCTGTGTTACATTCCACAACTTCATTGCAGCCTCTAAGCACATAGCAGGCACATATTGTACAGGACATGAGATCATGCCATGGAAAGTCAACCAATGCCGCCTTGAAACATCTTGATAGTTTCAAGACTATTATACCAAAAATCACGGCGTATTTGCCTTGCCTGCAAAGATTTTTGTTTTTATAGATAATGACTTAATTATGTCTTATAGTATAATGATTTAATTGTGAAAGCAATTAAAAGATGTTCCTGCCACCATTCTTCATTATGAAAGTAACAAATTAGTAAGCTTTCATATTGTATTTGCTAGGGTATCTCATCTTAAAAACTATTTGATGGGGCTGGAGAGATAGATCATCAGTTATGAGCACTCGTTGCTCTTGTAGAGAACTGTATTTAGCTTCTAGCAATGAGATGGTGGCTCACAGCCATCAGTAACTCCAGTTCCAGTGGAACACAATCATTATCTGTGTGTAGATGCATGTATGTGCATGCACATGCTTTTGAACGTGTGTGG
Organism: Arvicanthis niloticus; assembly: GCF_011762505.2. Lineage (NCBI taxonomy): Eukaryota > Metazoa > Chordata > Mammalia > Rodentia > Muridae > Arvicanthis > Arvicanthis niloticus. Next base: position 8,721,970 of record NC_047670.1, on the reverse strand, counting down.
TAGGTGATAGTCAGAGGACAACTTGTAGACATTGGTTCTTGATTCCACTGTATGGGTTTTGGGGATCTAGCTCAGGTTATCAGAGTTGGAGGAAAGTGGCTTTATCTTCTGAGCCATGTTGACAGGCTTCGTTTTCATTTCCAAAAAACCCCCCAAAATTTCCAATGATATTTGCCTTAATATTAGAACAATAAAATAGACTAAATATACTTCTGCTATTTTTCAAAATATGTGTTGGCCAAACAATATCCTCAACAATAATAAATACAAACTAAAAATATTACTGGAAGATCCATTCTATCCTTCAGTATCACACATGTACCCAACATTCATTTTTTTATGTAAAAATGCACAGGCGCATTCATCTCACAGTTATTCAGCTATGTTCATTGTTAATAAATGCTACTGCCTGACATATACCAAAGACTTAGGTAAAAAACAATTCAGTAAGGTTCATTATCAATAAATGTCTTACTTTTCTACTTACTTTATGAGGCCATGTCCCCTAAGTCATGTAAATGTCACAGGTGTGAAAATTTCTGTCCTATGGGGGATGATCTATCTATCTATCTATCTATCTATCTATCTATCTATCTATCTATCTATCTATATCAGCTTCTCTGTGTATGTTTATACATGTACATATTTTTGTTAATCTTTGTCAGTTAGAGGACAACTTGTAAGAATTGGTTCTTGCTTCCATCATGTAGGTTTTGGGAATATACTTCATCTCTTTTGATCTGAAGGCTCCATTTATGACAGATTTATTAAGAACAACAACCTTCCATCTAACCATCCATCTTACCTCTGTGCTACAGCTTCTCCTTTGGGCTTCCCGTCACATGCTCATCAGATCTGTTGCACTGTCTCCTGTCTTTCTACTCCTAAATTGCAGCTGATGGGACATGATTAGTTGTGTGACATGATTGTTTTTCTTAATCTTTGGAAAATCCAAACAGCTTAGTTACTTAAACCATTCATTGCTTTCTTTTTAAAGCATAACATGAAAACTAGAACTATATGTCCTAATTTTAGGAAGTCTTGTTGGAAATTTCTACCTGCAGTAAGTCCTGCCTGGAGCTTCTGTGTGTCTCCTCTGCAGTTCTGATTCAATAGAAGATGGATCTCTCAATCTTTCCTCTCCTCCTCCTCCTCCTTCTTCTTCTTCTTCTCCTTCTCCTTCTCCTTCTTCTTCTCTCTGTCTCTCTCTGTCTCTGTCTCTCTGACTCTCTGTCTCTCTGTCTCTCTCTCTCTCTCTCTCTCTCTCTCTCTCTCTCACACACACACACACACACACACACCCCACAACTTAATTGGAGATGTCCTTAGCTATAATTAACAAAGCAATTCTGAATAGTCATTGAAGGTTTTTGTGAGGCACAGACTGCAACCTCTGCACTGTGGTTCCTGTAAGAATGAATGCTACTCTTTCTTCAAAAACATCTATGGTTAGACTATTGAGGTGGCTCAGTAATTAAGGCCCTTGCCAAACAAACATGAAGGCCAGAGTTCAGATCCCCAGCACCCACACAAAGATTAAGCAAGTGTGGTAACCACCTGTAATCCCAGCATTTACTAGGAAGAGACGGGGAACCTGGGGCCGCTGGCTCTAGGTTAGCTGAGTAAGCAAGGTCTGCATTAAATGGAAGACCCTGCTTGAGCAAATAAAATGAAGTGTTGAGAAGAAAATGTGATAGTGACCTTTGGCCTCCACATAAGTACATGTGAACAGGCATGGGCTTACATACTTGTGAGCATGCACACTCAGTTACACACTCACCACACACAAATGTAGCAATAGCATTTGATAAAAGCCATTTTAAAACTTAATTAGATTTGTTCTTTGATAATTTCATGCATTCATACAATGCATTCTGATTATTGTTACCTCACATTCCAGTATGTTCTTCCCAGAACTGCCAATCACTCTGTCCCCTACAGGTCCTGTTCTTATGTTAATGAATATTTCTTTTGTATTATGACACACAGAGTTTAATGAGGGATATTGGTATAAAATCATCTTTTAGCTTTACTTCATTTAAGCTGTTTCTTTATTTATAGTAGCAAAGATACTTACTTATCTTCTCTTCCTGCTCATCTGTGAACTTTTGCTATGTAGCCCATTACTACAACGAAGCCTGACTGCAATACAATTGTAACTCTCTGTGGTTTTATGTAAATAAAAAAATGAGCTAAAAAGTTACAGATAAAAATTAAGATGTAAAAAAAAAAACCAAAAAAACAAAACACAACTACTTGGGTGTAAAGAAATTAGCCTTGATACTGAGCTCCGAAGCCCGAGTGCCTTCTCTGTAGATAAGCAAAGAGCCAAGGCCTAGAAAGCCAGTAGAGATGCAGGCAAATAAAGATGCCAAGGTTTCCTATGTCATATCTGAGTAAGACAGAAATTTTAAATCAAGAGGACCTTAAGAAGGACTCACAACTTAGTAGACAAACAAGGCTTTGGGATGCTAACAGTGTCTCATTATATTTATAACTTGTGTTTCCAGTTAAGACAATGGATCTAGCATAGATATTGGCATAGATTAAAGCAGCTTAAAAATCAGATGCCTAAAATAGAGAAGTGTGTGGATGCATGTGAGTGTGTGTGTGTGTGTGTGTGCGTGTGTGTGTGTATGTGTGTGTGTGTGTGTGTGTGTAGGAATGAATGAAAAGTTAAATTTATTCAAAATCTTGGTAGACATTTAGAAAGGAGAATAGGTTTATTGTTAGTGACCTTCTGGTCAAATGTATCTATTCTTTAAGTAATGTATTCTATGAATAAATTCTCACACAGAGCTCTGCTCTTTGTGGTTCTAACCACATTATATCTTTTCCTGCTCAGAAATAGTATCAAGAAATACATTTCTCTGTTTCTCAGTGTTGTTTCATAAACGCTGTGGAACACACAGAAAAAATGAAACTTGGACTTTGACCTCTGCAGTGATCATGAATTGGTTTTCTCATCTTTACATAACAACATTTTGAAAGAAAGGTGACTGTTCTGGTCAAAGAGAATATTTTTAAAAAATCAATTGTGTTAACACATTTGCATTATTGTATTCTTCACCAACAGTCAAGCTCCTGCCCCCAATCCTTTAGGGTAAAAAATACTTTTGATATTTTTCTGTCCTCTGCACACATTTTTCTGTGTACCCTATTATTGCTGAGAAATCAGATCTTTGTCTATTTCTGACAACTCAATATTGTCTTGAAAGGAGATCAAGCAATTGGATCAAGATATGGCTTAATGGGATTTATGCATCTGAATATGGCATGCTCACTGCCAGCTTCTCAAGCTGCTGGTCCATCTTGAAAGAAACAATGAGATGGTGGTACCTAATAGAATAGTCCTTTGTTATTTTCTTAGACAAGTCACACACTTCCTTACCATAAGTTCATACCTATCAAAGGTTAATTAGGAACCATTTTTCCTTCCTAATACCCCAAGACACATGGCAAATATATATTGGTGAACAAATAATCACAGTATTGCATCTTGATCATAGTCTATAGTGATTTTTAAGGAAGTCAGTGTTGACAGTGTTTTGCTTTATAAACTGTATTTTCCTCTGGAATGTCAGTACAGCCCCATGACAAAGAGCTGAGAAATGAACATTTGTTTTGTTTTTTAAATTACTTTGTTTCCATGGGGCTAAAACACTAGCTTGTCTGCTTGTTTTGTCATAGTTCGAGTCTGTTTTATCATGAATTTAAATGTGGAGCAGTGGCAGGGAACACTGATGGTAACTGTCAGCATGAAGGGAAAACATACCTACACTGTACACTTGGCTTCTTAACAATGACTGAAGGAAAAGACAATGGCATTTCATTTTTATTTTCATTTTCAAGAGTGTGTAACTGTCTTCCTTACTGAAGGCTTAGGATACGTGGTGCTGGAAATGTCCATGCACTGCAGTTCAGGGCTCAGTTTCTCTGTAGCAGAAATCAAGGAACTAATTTATGAAATTTTCATTACAGTGATTAAGATTGGGTGATCCAGAGCTAGTGGAGGTGAAATTTCCTGTTTCTGTGATGCTTGCAGAGTACACTAGCCTGGGTATGTTGCTGTGTGGGGAAATCATTCTTACCTAGCTTTTACCTTGAAAAAAAAATATTTTGTCTCCAATGTCTTCTATGATTAGATACAGTTGTACAAGCCACCTCCTGTGGCATCTAATCTCAAGCTAACAAGAGTTGGATTTTCTGCTCATCGAAAAATATTAACAATCAGAAATTGGGAGAAATATCAGAGGATGTAAATCATTAAGTTCAGGTCTCCACAGATGTCTACCAGTATCTAGCCCAAGTGATTCTGAGGGCTGGGAGATAGCTTAGGTGATTTTCTCACCATGGTTTTTAAGTTTCCCTAATATAGCTTATTACTAACTCACCCCACATGGAACAGCTACACCATGTCTATGTCCAGCAGTAGATTTCCTCAATGCACTACCTGAATTCTCCCTGTCCTAGGTTACCCATCTATTCATCCATTGGATAACAGGCAATGCTTGTGACCTGGAAAAGAAAAAGTTGCCTTGGCTTTGGGAGTGATGAGGAAAGCCAGAACTTTTCCAGCTTTTTAGGCTGCTCTGTGTCTGTATTGCTACAGATGTCAAAGCCAAGGGTATTTATTTTTATCAGTCTTCCACTTTCAAACCTGATTTTTTGTTTTGAGTTTTCATATGAGCAAAGATGTTAGAATGATGACAGAGTGATGAAGAAAATAATAAAAGTACTATAAAGAAGGATAGAACAGCTATACTTTGCATAAACTACAGTGGAAGTCAGTTTAAAATCTGGAGTATATATTTCAGAATTGTTCTATGTCTACATGTAGGACACTTGGAACATTATGGAAGACCATGAGAGAAAATTAACCCAAATGATAAGTGCCCATACATGAGGAACGGAAGGGTGGTACATTTCCGTGATGTTCTTTTTGCTACAAATCCCTTGACATGAGTACTGGACCCAATAGAAATATTTAAGAAATAAAAAAGGAAGATTACCTTGTTCCTTCTTTTTTTAATGAACCAAACAAGAACATGACAATAACAAGTAGACCTTAAAAACATGATTCCAATTAAATGCCACAGAACATTTTATAACCTCTGGAGCCACCTCAGCACAGGTGGAGTGGAGGTGACAATGCCCATAAAGCTCTTCAAGATAAAGCACCACTTTCCCTTGTTGTATCAGAAGTGAGTTATCTACTCCAACCATACAGCCTATAATGAGCTGTCTTTATCCACTCTGCCACTAGAGAAGACTGACAGCCTGACCTTCTCTCTATACTCAGGGAGCAAAAACAGAGCATTCATTTCCCTGCTAGGCTGAATGGAAGGTGGCCTCATAAAGAGTTAAGATTTTTCACTGAAGCCTAGCAATAAGGAAACCACATCTTCTGCACTCAGAGATGGCCACATGGTGAGCAGCAACAACAACAAGGAGGCCCAAACCTTTCCAGCTTGATAACAGTACCAAGATGCCTATTGACATGTCTCATAAACAACTCTAAGTTCTGTTTCCTACTGAAGAAACACAATTTGAGCAATCAAGCCCTGTGAAATTTCTTTCAATGCACATGGATAGAATGATTAAAGTATTATAAACATTATTAAGTTCTATAAATCATAAGAAGAAATGAAAAGATAAAGTAGAAAAATATTCTAAATTGATGCAGGCTATACTGGTACATGTCAACATGAATATACTGTGATCAAATGTTGGCAGCAATAGAAAGAAACTCATTTATTTCTGGTTAGAATGTAAAAATAGTGCAGATTATATGGAAAATAACTTGACAGTTTCTTTTTTATTGGATATTTTATTTATTTACAATATATGTCATCCCCTTTTCCCATTTCCCCTCCCTAGAAACCCCTATCCCATCCACCCTCCTCCTTTATGCTTTTATACCATTTTAATTACATGCATGTATTAAGGTCAGTTCTAGGTTGAGGGTCTAGCAATACAATAGCTGCAAATAGTCAAGGAACAAGCAATACAATAAACACAAATAGCCAAAGAAAAAGCAAGGCATTAAATCCAATTATGTGAACACTCCCATGATCACTGTTTCTAAGGCCTTATCAGGATGACCAAAGTATCTGAGTCTACTTCCCTGTCTTAGCCCAAACTTATTTTCATGTCTGAAGCCTACTTCCTTGTTCTAGCCTAAAATTTAGATTCCTGTCTGAAGTTACTTCTTTGTTCCAGCCTAATATTTAGGTTCCTGCCTGAGATTACTTTTTTGTTCTAGCCTAATGTTAGATTCCTTCCTGAAGCCTACTTCCTTGTCCTTGGCCAATGTCGTATTTCTGCTTAGCAGCCCATTTCCTTGTCCTTGGCCTCTGTCAGATTCTTGCCAAGCAGCCCCAAAGGCTCTCCACCTTTCCCCCTTTCTTATTTCATTAACAAGATTGAGCCTGTCTTAGAACTTGATGGTTTCTTATCCTGCACAACAATCTCAGTTTTCAAGCCAACCCCAATAAGTTACAACTATCTCCCTGAGAACCTGCAAAGCTGGATGTTTGGCCCCTTTCAACTGTTCCACTTCCAGTGTGGGAACAGCCTAGGTCATAGGCGGGAAAATGGTTAAGTGCTGCAGAATTTTAAAACACTTTAATATGACCAATTATTAATAGGATTATCATTTATATTAGTGACAACTTGCATATCTCTCAAAAGTCTAAAAATGTAGATCACATCTGGCATTATTCTATTTCTATAACATCACAAAACAACCAAATTTTAGAGATAGTAGCTGTTAGAAATAGGATAAAGCTGGGAGTGACTACAGACATGCAAAACAAGAAAAATGTTTATGGCAGTTATTGTAGTGGAGCTACGGTAACACAGGCTCAGTGTTGAGTGCTCATCACTACTCTGAGCATATTAGAAACCAGGAGGTGGTACCTTGATGGAGGAAGCATATCACTTGAGTAGTTCTCCAGAGAGCATTTGTCACAGTTGGCTCCTTTTCTGTCTTTCATGTCTGCTATGGAGTGAAGCAGCTCCTCCACACGCTCCCTCTGCCAGAATGTTCTAGTCAAGCATATGGGTAAAGGGAACTAAAGACAACCTTGTGAAAATGAACAAAACAAACCCTCCCTCCTGAGGGAAGCCATGGCAAGGCCTTACTTTTTGCAAACACTCACCCTTGGCTCTCCTATCTACTATTCTTCTTTCTGCTTACCTTCCATGATTCACTTGTCAGGTCTCTTCAAACTTCAAACAAGGCCTCATAGCAACCCACCTTAGTAACCCTTCCTCCTGATCTCTAGATTTAGTCAACATCCTGCTAGATAGATGTTTTTAGAATCCCTGGTAACAGAAAGGCTTTGTGAGAATAACTTAGTTAGACCCTGAAGCTGTAGCTAGCTTCCTCTACCTGCCAAGCCCTCTTTCCTTTCCTACCCCTCCCCATATCCTGTTTTCAGAGTATATAACCTGTGTGAACAATAAAATCTTTGCCAGCTTGATCAGACTTCTTGACTTGCTGTGCCTCCTTATTTTCTCTCGAATCTCAGTCCTCTCCACAGGGTCTAAGGGTAGCACTTGACTGTCCAGATGGCCTGGACACCCTCATTTTAAATAGTTTCTTTCATGGGTTGGGTAACAGTGATATGAAAGTCACAGATAGTAATCAAATAGTTGTATAGCTTGAATGAAATCAGGCAGGCTAAGAAAGGAAGATAGCTTGTTATTTTATTTGGAACAGAAGAAAATAAACATTTATCTATTTTAAACATCAATCATTGTATCCTGTACCAATATGTTCAAGGCTATTTCCCACTTTCTCTTCTATAAAGTTTAGTGTATCTGGTTTTATGTTGAAGTCTTTGATCCACTTGGTCTTGATTTTTTTGCAAGGTGAAAAATATAGATCTATTTGCATTCTTCTATATGCAGATATCCAGTTACACAGGAGCCATTAGTTGAAGATGCTGTCTTTTTCCCATTATATGTTTTTGCCCTCTTTGTCAAAATCAGTGCTTATAGGTATGTGGGTTTATTTCTGGGTGTTTGCTTTGATTCTATTGACCAATCTGTCTGTTTCTGTACCAATACCATGCAGTTTTTATCACTATTGCTGTGTAATACAAGTTGATGTCAGAGATGGTGATTCCTCCAGACATTCTTTTATTGTACAGGATAGATTTTGCTATACTGGGTTTTTGTTTTTCCATATGAAGTTAAGAATTTCTCTTTCAAGGTCTGTAAAAAATTGTATTGGAATTTTGAAGGGATTGCATTTAATCTGTAGATTGCTTTTGGTAAGATGGCAATTTTTACTACATTAATCCTACCTATTCATGAGCATGGGAGATCTTTCCATGTTGCTGTAATTCTCCACCCAAATATGACCAGTCAAAGAAAACACAACTCAATAATTATGTATATAAGCTGCACACCTAGATTGGGCAGATTCACCACTACACTACTCTATTCCCCAGCTATGAGACTCTTATAACTTGTGGGTTTTCCAAGCCATGCTCTTGTCCTTCCACTTCCTGCTTCTCCATCATCTTCCTTTTTCGTTGTCCTCCTCCATCGTCTTCCTCCCCAGTCATCCTCTCTCTCTTTCCCACAAACCTGTATTTCTCCATCTCCCCTTCTACTGCCCAATCACTGGCTCTAGCCTTTATTTTACAAATTAAGATGGGCAGAAGGTTCATTAGAATTCACCTGTGTACTGATTCACTCTTTCTCTGCAGCCCTTCTCAGGAAAGGGGAATCAGCGTCACAATACAAGACCCGGGCTATCCACAATATTGCCATCTTCTGATAAACTTTTCAGGGACTCAATGTTTTTGTTATACAGATCTTTCACTTGCTTGGTTAGAGTTACATCAAAATATTTTATATTATTTGTGGTTATTATGAAGGTTACTGTTTCCCAAATTTCTTTCTCTGCCCATTTATCATATATATGAAGGACATCTACTGATTTATTTTATTTAATTTTATACCCATACACTTTGCTGAAGTTGTTTATTAGCTGGAGAAGTTCTCTGGTAGAATTTTGGGGTCATTTGTGTATACTGTCATATCTTCCTCAAATAATGATACCTTAACTTTTCCCTTCCAATTTATATGCCCTTGATCTCGTTTTGTTGTCTTATTGCTCTAGCTAGAACTTTAAGTACTATATTGAATACATAAGGAGAGAGTGAGCAGCCTTGTTTTGTCTTTGATTTTATTAGGATTTCTTCAAGTTTCCCTCCATTTAATTTGATGTTGGCTTTTGGCTTGCTGTATATTGCTTTTACTATGTGTAAGTATGTGTCTTGAATTCCTGATCTCTCTAAGATTTTTAACATGTAGCGGTGTTAGTTTTTGTTGAAGGCTTTCTTAGTATTTAATGAGATGATCAGTTTTCTAAACAGAACACCAATGGCTCATGCCTTAAGATAAACAATTAATAGATGGTACCTCAAAAATCTGAAAAGCATCTATAAGGCAAAGGACAGTGTTAATAGGACAAAATGACAGCCTACAGATTAGAAAAAGATCTTCACTAAGCCTACACCTGACAGATGGCTAATATCCATAACATATAAAGAACTCAAAAGGTAGATGCTAACAAAGCAAATAACCCAGTGAAAAATGGGGTAGAGAGCTAAACAGATTATTCACAACAGAAGGATTTTAAATGGCCAAGAAATACTTAAGGACATCAGCATCCTTAGGCATCAGGGAAATGCAAATCAAAACAAACTTGAGACTCCACCCTACATTAATCAGAATGGTTAAGATGGAAAAACTCAAGTGACAGTTTATGCTGGGAAGGGAAGGGTGTGAAGAAAGAATAGTCCTCCATTGTTAGTGGGACTGCAAACTTGTACAATCCCTCTAGAAATCAATCTGGCAATTTTTCAAAAAATTAGAAATAGGTCTACTTGAGGATCTAGTTGCTCCACCATACCATAAGGACAAGTAGTCTACTATGTTAGTAGCAGCTTTATTTGTAATAGCTAGAACATGAAAACAAGCCAGACGTCCCTCAAGTGAAGAATAGATACAGCAAATGTGGTTCATTACACAATGGAATAATACTCAGCTATTAAAAACAGGACAACATGAATTTTGTAGGTAAATGGATAGAACTATAAAGTAGATATGTATTCATGGATCAGTGGATATTATCCATATAGTACAAAATACACACAATGCACCCCACAGATTCAAAGAAGTTATAAACAACAAGTCAGAGGGAGGGAAGGAATTGTGATGGAGAGGGGAGAAGGAGAGGATGGGGGGAAGGATCAGGTGTGCAGAGAGACAGGACAGAGAACCAGAGTGCTAGGAAATGAATGGAAATCTGCAGCTACTGGAGGTGGGGTGTGGGGGTGATGGGGATAATCATTAGGAAGTCCCAGAGATCTGAGATTGGGGAGGTTCTCAGGAGTCAATGTGGGTGACCTTAGCCAAGATGCCTAATAGTGGGAACATGGAACCTGAAGAAGACTGCCTCCAGAAGCCAGATAGGACCACCAGTGGAGAGATTAGGTCACCAACCCATCCACAAAACTTTTGACTCAAAATGTATACTGCCTAAAAGAAATGCAGGAACAAAGTTGAAGGAATGGTTAAACAATAAACAGCCTAACTTGAAACCCATCCCATGTGGAAACACCAATCCCTGACATTATTAAGGGTGCTCTGTTATGTTTGCAGATAGGAATGTAGCATAGCTGTCCTCTGAGAGGCTCTACCCAACAGCTGTCTGTAATTGGTGCAGATACCCACTGCCAAACATTGGATGGAAGTCAGTTACTCTCATGGAAGAGTTGAGGGAAGGCTTGAAGGCCCTGAAGTGGATAGGAACTTCACAGGAGGACCAACAAAGTCAACTAACCTGGACCTCTGGGAGTTCTCGTAGACCTAGTCACCAACGAAAGAACACACATGGGCTAGAATGAGGCTCCAGGAAGGGGCAGGCATTGATGTAAATTAATTAATTCATTAAAAATAAATAATTAGGATACCAACCATTATGAAACAACAAATAGTGCTTGAGAGTGAATTCTAGAGTTATATAGAATTTAGCTCAATAGCCATTTGATCTACAGCCAATTAATTCCCTCTTCTTTGATCACCTATAATCTGAAAAAACAATAGTGTAACACCTAAAATCTATGTACTGATAAGATGAGATAATTTCTTATTGGCTTAGCAGAACATATTGCACACTGCAAATCTTCAATATGTGTTTGCTCCACCACATTTTTTTGCTTATATGTTGAGTTTAATTGAAAAAAATAACCTTTTAAATATGTACAATTTAATGAATTCAGACCTGAAAATGTCTGTGAAGCTGTCATTGTAGTTATAGTAATAGTCATATCTGTCACCCTCAAAGGGCCTTCATGTTCCCTTGTCTTTTATTGTGTTCACTCATTTAGTTTTGTACTGAGAACAGTTAATCCATGCACCCTCTAGACACGATCTAGAACTTCTTCACCCATCCTTTATCATTCCAGTGTCAAATGAGTCGACATCAGAATATTGAGGAGATTGCATACTCTCACATTTACTGCTGGATTATTTACAAGATAGAATACTACCAATTACTTAAAGATGAATGAAAAAAATAACATGTATAATATAGTAGAATATTACTAGACATTTAGCAGAATATAACCTGACAGGTTGGGTGATATAAGTGAATCTAAAGGCATTCTACTATGAATATTTAGTCTAGTATTCCACTACTGAAATAGCCAGAACAGAAAGAGAAATAATATTCAGTCTACTTATGTGAGATTTCTATTAACTCAAATTAATCAAAGCAAAGAACCCAATGGTATATATTAGGGTCAAGTAGAAGATTTCCATAGATAAAAGTTTTAGTTAATCATGATGAATAAATTTTAAGATTTTCACTCTACAGCATAGTTCCCATAGTTGACAATACTATATCCTTCTCATTATAGTTTCTTTTCTTTAAAAAAAAAATCACAGAAAAGTTTCTTGTGATCATCTTTAAAATAGTAGCCACAGTCAAACTATCAACACAAAATATCTTTTTCAAAAGGCTCAAGAATAATGGGAGCTAGTTCTAAAATAATTTATAAGATAATTTCTAAATGTGAAAACCTCAGGGCGTTTAATGAAATCCTGATGAAACAAAATAGTAGACTTTGTTTGCTTTTCATAATTGACAAAATAAACTGACTCCTATCTACTACACCTGGGGCAAGCACAAAAACACACCACAAGAAAAATTCAGTTTTGAAGATATTGAGGACACGAGACTCTGTTGTTTCTTCTTGGGTTGTTCTCACAAGCACTCAGAATTCTCCTCACAGAACTCCATTCTTGGAACATGTCCTGACACACGTGTATTATCATTTTATTTTATTTTTATTTGTCTTTTCTGTTGGGGGAAATGCTAACATGAACACAGAAGTACTGATGGCAAGATCTTGATTTTTTAACTAATTTGTATATATTAAGAAGTTGAATTGTGGTTATAATGACTATTATATTTTAATTTTCTAGATTCCATATTATGTTCCATAATAATGATCTCAATTTACATATTTATCAAACATACACAAATGTCCTTTATTTTCACAGCCTGTTTAGCATTTTATATGTATGTGTGTTTATTTTTAACCTTAGCCATCCTATATAATAGATATAATGTTTTGATTTGAATTTCTAGATATGAAAGCTAAGAGTTTTCTTTCCAAAGAAAAATTAACATAATAGACAATTGATTCACTAGATTAAGAAATGTCACAGAAACAAACTATAAATAAAACATAACTGATTCTAAAGACAGATAAAGAATCATAACAGATTATTAAGAACAATCATACAGTGAACCATGAACATCAGAGAGATAGATCAATTCCTACAATCAGGTTATTAGGATTGAACTACATAAAACTAGAATATATGACCCATAATGACTGTGAGACAAAAAGAAAAAAAATCCCATTTCCTGTAAATAACTTTTATTGAGTATTTTGTCACAGTGATGAGAAAATAAACTAATATATTCATTTAATATACATAAGTATATTTAAATAAAACAAAGAAGTCATTCTTATAATTATTATAGTCCTGATTTTTGCTAGTGGTCACATAGCTAGACCTTCCATTTATAACAACCATATAGCAAGGGTTTTTTTTCTGGGATTTTTATGTGTGTATATTTAAATCAGCCTGGGCTAGATGAAACTACACACACATACACACACACACACACACACACAGAGAGAGAGAGAGAGAGAGAGAGAGAGAGAGAGAGAGAGAGAGAGAGAGAGAGAGAGAAGTATTTTCTACCAGTCAGAACATGAAGCAGAGTAGTGTGTTTAATAAAGCAAAATGCTTCTCTTAAACAGTAAGCTTTGTACTCATTTTTACTGCTGGGAGAGTCAGATACAAAATCTCCTTCTCTACCATAGGCCTGCTGCTCATTACTAAAACCCTAGACTGTCAGCTGTAATGGAAAGTTTCTCAGTTCCTGTGGGATGTGTTTCCTAACCTTTAAAACACCAAGGGAGAAAAAGAGGGAGAGAGAAAGGGAAGTGAAGAACAAGATCACTATTTTCTGCTCCTCCTATCTATCAATCTAAGATTATCAATGTGACAGAGCAACATGACATCACCATCACTGTGCCTGTCACATGAGACTAAATAACCTATGTTCTAATTCACAAGACACTGAAAATGAATTACTAGCCTTTTCAATTGAAAACAATAAAAACGTCTTTTTTTCTATATGTCTTTATTAACATATATAGGAATGGAAGAATAATTTCAAGTAAATAGCTGCATATAAAATGCAAGCGGATAATATAATTTGCTCAGGTGATAAAATGCCACCTAGAACAGTGGCTGTAGTTGGATCCAGAGCACACTTGTTCACAGCAATCCACTGTGGTTCCCTATGTTCCAGCTTTTGTGCAGACACCAATGTTAAGCTGGCTGCGGTGTAATAAAGTCAGTGTCCTCAGGTCTCATTTTCTCCAAGCAGCAGGATTTATTTGGCCTCTTGTTTTCTCCAAAGGAAGCGGTAATTGTGGTTTTCACTTGGTGTCTCCTCACATAACATCCTTTGCTCCATTGTTCAGAGGACAAATGTGAAAATGTTAATTTCTGAAAATGTTTTCTAATTCTGAACCCTAGCATTAGAGAGATGATAACAGGATGGGTTTGGAGACATGCTGAGCCATTGTGAGACAGGGATAAATGGAAGCTCTGTGGCTCATCTGACCAGCGTATGATCCTACTTAGTTTGTAGATGATTGTGATAAAGTGTCACAAATGTTGTTTAGTTGTTGGTTTAGAGACAGTGTACAATAACCTCCCTCAGAGAGATGATTTTCTCTTCTCATAAGCATAATCTCACTGTGCTACAGCCATGGGTCTTGTAGAACAAGACTAGAAGAAAGACCAACTAACTATACTAATTTTTGGTCATGTAGTCAGGTGCTTCTTGAAAAGAACCAGCCAAACTTCCCCTCATCAAATAGGCTCCAGGACTATTTTCTCCATCTAGACATTGACTGAAGGGCTATGATTCTCTGTTTTGCCTATACAACTTAGATTTCCATTTACTAGATGTGGAAGATTTCCACTTACACACCAATAAGAATTTAATAAACTATTTCTTTTCTAGAACACCACAATTAATTGCTGAGGCTTTGTGTCTCTGAGAATCATATTATTCTGGTATTCATCTGACTCTGATATTCATTATAGTAACTATATACATCTTTTTTTAATGAGCACGTAGCAACACTCAGTTCCTAATACTACTTGATCTCACTTTCCCTTTTAACATATAGTCACTGCTATACTATCAGTTATGGAGAAGAATAAACACAAATCACCTGATGATGCTGGGATATTCTTTGTGTTTTAGAAATAAATATAACATTTTTTTGTCCAAAGAATTGGTATAAAATCTTTGTTTTCTAGACTGATATTTCAGTCAGCAAATCAAAAAAGTTACCAGAATGCTTTAAAGACCATCAATATTAATAAGGTCATATAAAACAGCCTGCAACTTTATATTCCTACTAGCATTTGCCATATTGTTAAAGTCTTTCTCTAGACCCATTCTCAAAGTTCTAATGTATATATTGGAAAGACCATGGTGATTTCACTTTACAGTGTATACATGGGGATTTGCTAGGAGTTCAGTCTACTTAAAAACCTTGAGACACTGTGGACACTAAAATCTAGTTAATTCAGATCTTCTTCAGGACCTCCTGAAGAGTGAGATCCATGAAGTTGGATTCTCTAGAAGGATAAATGCAGTGTCCTGCAAGGCAATTATTTTCAAGAAAATCAAAGATAACCTCACTAGACAGAGGTAGAATGCACATTTTATATTACTCAGAAAACTTGGTGGTGTTTAAGAGTTCAGTATCTCCACAGTCTTATGTTTTTATGCCTGTTTTCAGAGCACTTATGTTTATTATATTCTATTGTGTAAATTAATTTAAAATGTTTGTACTCTAACATTAACTGAGACCAGGATAAAAATATGTTCAATATAGTAATTATATTTTTATGAAACTGTTACTTAAGGAGGTCAAGTTGAAGGCATCTTTTCTCTGTGAATATAGAACTGTGAAGGACCACCAGGCTCATTTTCATTACATCACTTGAATGACTTTATTCATTGATGAAATTATAAACCATTCTTGCATGAGCTGCTCTGGAGCAGGCTGAAATCGATCTCTTTTTGCCTGAGAAGATGACAATGTCATTTGCTGTAGGAGCTGTCCTAGTGGGCTGTGTGTGAAATATTACATGAAGTCTAGAGAAACACTTGGGAGAAGAGACTGCAAGTCTGATCCTTCCTCTCATCAAAATACCACTGCTAAACTGGAGTGATCTGGCTCAGGTTCTTTGGTAAGAAAGGGCATTTTACAAGCTCATTCAAGGAGCCCCCTTTCAGGAATTCAAACATCAGTGTTGGTGACTAGAGCATAACACAAGGATTCATGTGATCCCTACAAGGGACTGATTCTACTAGAACTCCCAGCAGCTCCATGAATGCCTACTTTACAGTTATAACCTTGGAGCCGCAGTAAGAATAGGAAAAAGTGCCTGATTTCCATCCATGGCCTCTGCATGCATGCTCACACATAATCATGTGCATCTGAACACACAGACATACACACAGACATACACACATGCACAAATAAACATAAATATTTATAGAAACATATATACAGAACAAATACATACATATACAAAAAAATAGTACTTATTGACCATAGGAAAGTTCTACAAGATATATATAAATATTAAATTGTACTTATGATAGTGGTTATGTTGTATCCAGCTTTATTTTTTAAAAATAAAGTATTCTTTATCATATTGATATTAATTTAAACATTATTTGTATAATAATTTAGTGTTAGAAATATGAAATATACTTTTATCTCCTTAATTCACTAAGGATATGCATTAATTTGAATATGTTTGAAATTATTATGTTTTGGCACACACTTAGGTACTTAGAATTGTCCTCTAGACTTTAGCTGCAGTATATATTAAAATGAAATACTAATTTCCTGGAACATCTTTAAATTTACAGATAATTTCTTCTTTATTAGAAAATATATTAGCCTGACATATTTCTGACTTTGCACATCTCTGTACTTTTAGAAATAGCTTGTCTGAGTGATGACTTGGCTATATTGCCATACATGTAATTCTAAGTTTCTCTAGTCTGCTTCTGGGTTCTAGAAGTTGGCTTCAAGTAAATTCTTTCAATGATCTATCTCAGTATGTCTTTTACATCCATGTGGCCAATAGGATTTGTCATGGCTTTGATAATTGCACTTTTAAGACAGAGTGATTTAAATAGGGCCCGTGGCCCTATTGGAAGGCTGTAGATATCTTATGAAATTGGGCAGGGGGACAAAAGAGTAGATAGGTTATTTGAGATTTCCAGTGAAAAGGACATAGGGCTGTGATATTTTCTTCTTCCTTGTTTGTGTCCTGAATGCCATGTGGTGACTAGATTCTTACAGTTCTGCCATGTTGTCCCACTTCATCACAGAACCAAAAGTATTGAGGTCACCTGGCCACAGCTGATAAACCAAAACTGAGACGAAAGAAATTTCTTCCTTTTTAAGCTTATCATCTTAAGTATTTTGTTACAGAAATACAACATAGACTGGCTCCCTGCAAGAGTGATCCAGTAGGAATCTAGAATATACCCAAAAGCTTCAGCCCTGCATAGCAAGCAATTGAATTCTATGAACATCCTAAATGAGCTTGAAAGTAAGCCTCATGTGTCAGAGGAGCCTCAGTTAAGATGGCACATTGATTTCATTCTTGTGACACATCAACCAGAAGGACGACAGAGTCTTGTGGATGTTCAAACTGTGAAACTTTGAAATGGTGAAGTAGATACAAGAAGCAAAGTTTATACTGGTCTACTCTGTAGTGATAAGACACTGCAGCAATGCTTCTGACAGCCTTCCCCTACTTAATGGAAAAGACATTGGTGTAGGGAATTGGTTGTAATTCCCTCACTGCCTAATTTGACTCCCAAAAGTCAGGCTTCCAGATGCTGAGGGTCCCTGCCCCCAGCTGGCTTTGATTGGAAAGAAAGAATTGTTATACAAGCAATGACAGGGCAGAGAGACAGAGGCAGGATTTTTAGACTGAAAGAGAAGAAAAGAAGGAGAATTGCCATGGTCAGGGAGCAAGGAGAACAGACTTAAAGGCCTGCCAACAGGCAAGAGTCTGGGAAAGTGACCTAGGGGCCATTCCAACATTGGGTCTGGGGTAGCAGATGGGAAATATAGATTTTAAAAGTTGTTAACTCAGGAATACCAGAGGCGAGCGTGTGCTTGCCTTGGGGAAGTTTGGAAATACTGAACCATTGAGCTAATCAAGTCATATTTAGCTGGGTAGCTGGTGTGCGTGTGTGTGTGTGTGTGTGTGTGTGTGTGTGTGTGTGTGTGTGTGTGTGTGACTTAGTGAATCCAGAGCTTTTGGGTGGGTACAGCACATGTATGACCCGCTGGGAGCCAAAGTGGTTTAACTAATTCAACACTACACATAGTGGTAATTTAGCAATGTGTTTGTGACTTTATATGTCCTTCTCTCTCTTTCTCTCTCTCTCTCTCTCTCTCTCTCTCTCTCTCTCTCTCTCTCTCTCTCTCTCTCTCTCTCTCACACACACACACACACACACACACATTTACAGATATTATAATTTGAGAGACTTTAGGTGTTATCAAATATAGTCTACACTACTTTAATATGTAAAAAAATGAGTTTCGGGATAGTTAATATATTTTTAAATGTAATTTAGTTTTTTTAATTATTCACTTTACATACTGCTCACTGCTCCCCTCCAGATCACTTCCTCCCATAATCCTTCCCCTGCCCCTCCCCCCCCTTCTCCTCTGAGTGGCTGTGGGCTCCACTGGGTATCTGCCCTACCTGGCACTTCAAGTCTCTGACAAGCTAGGCACATCCTCTCCCACTGAGGTCAGACAAGGCAGGCTAGCTAGAAGAACATATTCCACATATAGGCAGCAGCTTTTGGGATAATCCCTGTTCTAGTAGTTCAGGACTCACATGAAGACAAAGCTGCACATCTGCTACATATGTATAGGGAGGCCTAGATCCAGCCTGTGTATGCTCTTTGGTTGGTGGCTCAGACTCTGAGATCCCTAAGGGTCCAGGTTAGTTGACTCTGTTGGTCTTCTTGTGGAGCTCCCATCCTCTTCAGGGCACAAAATCCTTTCTCCTATTCTTCCAGTAAGATTCCCTAAGCTCCATCCATGATTCACTGTGGGTATCTGTATTTGTCTGAGTCAGATGCTTAGGTGGAGCCTCTCAGAAGACAATATCTTCCTGTCTGCAAACATAACAGAGTATCATTAATAGTGTCAAGGATTGGTACTTGCCCATGGGATGGGTCTCAAGATGGACCCGTTATTGGTCAGCCATTCCCTTAGTCTCTACTCCATCCCCTGTATCTGCATTTCTTGTAGACAGGATTAATTTGGTGTTGTAAGTTTTGTGGGTGGGTTGGTGTCTCTATCGCTTTACTGGGGTTTCTGCCTGGCAACAGGAGGTGGTCTCTTCAGGTTCTATATCCCCAATGTAGTGAGTCACAGCTAAGGTCACCCCTATTGATTCTTGGGTACCTTCCTCATCCCAGTTCTTGTCCTGGAGATGCCTCCTCCTCCTTACCTCCCTCAGTTGCAGATTTCCATTCATTTTCATGGCCATCTACCCATCTCTCTTATCCTTCACCACATGTGATCCTGAGCCTCCCACCCCATTCCTCTCTTTATCCCCGCTCCTTCCCAGTTCCCTCCATATATCCGCCTCTTATAATTACATTCTAAACAAAATACATGTCTAGCCAATGACTAGGATATGACTTAAGTCAAAATCTTAATTAAAAGTTGCTTCTCTATTAATAAAACTGGTAAGTCTTTTTAAAAGTTTTTTTGCCCTTTACTAATGTTAATGAAACCGTAGGCAATGACTGTCATTGCTACTGTGATATATAGCCCTGAGACGCTGTAGGGACCAAGATCTTGTTTCTCTAACTGCTGGAAGGGTTGTCATTAGACAGCCTTCAGCTGTCATCCCTGTCACTAGAATTTGTCTGGGCTAGAGACTGCTGTCCTGGCCAGTGCCCATACCTCACATCCATAGACTGATGAAATAAGGAGAAGGCTTCTTCCCACAGCTTGCGGCGACCCTGAAGGACCTGTCTGTCTTGGAATTCCCCCTGGGCTTTGCTGGATTTTTCAGACATTGCGCAGAACTCTTGTATCTTTGCCCAGTTTTACTTCCTTCTTTCCCATGTGTTGGTTCTGTGGGAGAACCAAACATGCCATCCCAAATACACTTCCTGGCATATTTCAAGTTGATTATTCAAAGAAAATGCAGATTTTCACAGATACAGGAGTAACTGCAAAGCTGCCCTTCAGTCACCTACCTAAATCAGTGAACAGCAGATGCGAATGAAGCCTGCGTTATAGACACTCCACTTTCTCTTTAGAAAAAATACCAGCAGGATGCATGGGGATGAATGACAATGACCTCAAGTGTACTTTACCTGAAAGACCACATGGCAGAAATGACATTGAGTTCTAGAGTGTATCCTCCCTTCTGTGGCCTGACTACCTACTTCCCCGACAGAAGCCCAAGCCTTTAGAACAGAAAAGGATCCAGCCCTCCTGCTGTGCTCTGACTCCTCTATGTACACGTGTGGTTCCTCTCCTTAGGCTTCTAACGGACTTTATCTGTTCTCCTCTAATTGTCTATAAAAAGCTTACCTCATAAACTAATATTCTGAAACTTCAACAGGCAGATGGGGCAATAAATTTTAAACTCCACAATCCCTGGTGTGTGTGTGTGTGTGTGTACATTTTAGTGAGTTAGTAAAGTGCCTGCAATGTAAGCATGGGGACCTGAGTTTGATTCCCAATACCCACAAAAAGTCAGGTGGAACTTAGAGTGCCAACACACTGAGGAAATAGAGACAAGAGGATTCTTGTGCTCCACTGCTCATCTAGTCTAGCTTCCTCAGTGAGCACCAGGTCCACGGAATGATCCCATCTGATAAATAAAAGGTAGATGGATAGCTTCAGAGGGCGACACCTTATTATCCTTAGGTCTTTATAAACATGTGCACATGTGAGCACACACACACACATATGTGTATATATATATATATATATATATATATATATATATATAGAGAGAGAGAGAGAGAGAGAGAGAGAGAGACAGACAGAGAGACAGAGAGACAGAGAGAGACAGAGACAGAGAATGAGAGAGACAGAGAGACAGAGAGGGAAACAGGGAAACACATACACACACACACACACATACACACACACACACACACAGAGAGAGAGAGAGAGAGAGAGAGATATTGATTTAAAATCTCAGCAGCAGCTCTGCTGGATATAATGGTATAATAACACTGATCTCTGTTTCATGGCCAGCTTTCCAGGGGGCCCGATCTGCCTCAGATAGATGTAATTACATCCCTGTAAAATCAGTAATATGAGAATTATTAAAATAAGGCATTGCAAACCAATTTATGTTTTAGAAAAAAAACTCAAAAATAAGTATCGTTATATTAATTTACATGTATTATTAATTATTAAAATTATAAATCAAGAAAATAAGTCTTGAGCTATTGTTTAGGCATAGATTATGATGATTGAGAACAGAACTGGGTTATGGATCTCAAAATAAAACTCCATCACTGTATTTATTCAATTATTTTTAAAGATGGGAATTTAAAATTATTTATTTTTCATTGAAATAGATTCTTCTCTCATAAATATATCCCAAGTGTAGTTTCTCCTCCATTGACTCCTTTCAACTCCCCCTATAACCTCTTTTTCCAGATTCACTCCCCCTCCATTTTCTTCCAAGAGACAGCAACCAAATAGGACAAAGCAAGATACAATGAGACAATGCACAGCGCCTGCCTGGTGTCAAGGCTGGACAAGACAACCTAATAGAGGAAAAGAGCAGGCACAAGAGGCAGAGATGCACCGCTCCCACTGTCAGGAGTCCTACAAAAACACCAAGTTAGCAGCTATAACGTACAGGTAGAGGACCCATGCAGGATCAGTACTTGACATTTAGATCTCTGTGAGCCCATGTGAGTCCTGCTTGCTTGATTCAGGGGGCCATGTTCTCCATTCTCTCTGACTCCTACAATCTTTCTTCCCCCTAATTTCTTCAAATTTTAATAATTGAAAAAAATGGCTATATCCTACAAAAATTAAGCAATTGAAAGTTTCAGTATTTTGCATTTAACAAAAATTACAGACTTGAATGTTATAAACAGTTTTGTTTTAAAAATAATAAAAAGATTGTACTTAAAAAACATAGTCTTCACAAGTAAATGACATAATAATACATGTATTATTAGGAATAAAAATGGATGAATGGCTTCAGAGGGTGACACCTGATTATCCTTGGGTCTTCATAAACATGTGCAGGAATTATATCAATATACTGCAAAGCCAGTCGTTGTTTTTCTGTGTTTTTAAAAGATGGTTCATAAAATACTAAACTTTTCACTCATAATGAGCACAGCCATGATGCTTTGTAAGAAAAAGTGTTATTTTAAAAATATTTATAGGCCTTGTATAGGTCCTAAATTATATGTCACCAGACAATTGTTTTCAAAATGTTGAAAATTATAGTTATTATCTGTCCTTTGTTTTTACCTCAAAAGTATCATAATTTGGACATTATGGGACCCCTGCTTAGTTTCAAATAGGTGATAATATTGCAGTGTTGGGGTAGGCTAACACAGAAGGAAACCATTGCACTGGCGGCTGAAGATGGGTAGGTAATGGGATGTTTGAGGGAAAGTAGATGATTTCATCAGAACTGTAAGGAGAAGAGTTATCAAAGAAAAAAATAGGAAAATATATTTCAGGAGGCCAATGAACATAAACCAGCATAGAACTGTCTCAGACATAGTCAAATCTCATCCACAAGAGAAGCAGTCAATGTCTTTAAAGATGCATAAAACCATTGAAAACTTAATCACAGCAAATCGTGAAGCCATTGCAGTGTGTCATCTGGTTTGTTACTGAATATGATTTACTCATGGGTATGTGGCTGGCTGCTTTCCAAACACATCTGTCCCCTCATTATTTTATTGTGACTGATGAATTTCCTGTTCCAGCTTCATCCTTAGCCTTGTATTCGGCTTTCTCACATGCCTCTCCTAGCCTCAGACATCTCAAAGTTCAAGCCAAGTGGAAAAAAAAAAAAAACCCTCTATCAGTTCTCATGCCTCCTCTCTGTAGCAGACTACAGATATAAACTGCCATGTCCACACATTTGTGGTTTGGTTACCTAAGTGTCGAGAGAATTCCTCCCCCACAGAGACCTAAACCATATTTATTCTCTCTCAGTAAGGTCTCAATGACAAACCAAATCAATTCCACCAAAGGCCATCCCAGAGAAGCAATAAATGTACTGAGCTTGCTTACAGAGTATGGGTGAAAGGTTATTGGCAGAAGGATTGAGAAATCTTCACCTAGCATTGAATGGGGCCCCTTTTAATTAGCACGCCCAGCCTATGTTCTCTAATAGTTTCCCCAGACTGTGAGGCTACCTGCAACTAGGATTGAGTTTCATACATATGGGGGTACACTCAATACATATGGGGGTACACTCAATACATATGAGGGTACACTCAATACATATGAGGGTACACTCAATACATATGGGGGTACACTCATACATATGACTGGACACTCAATGAGATTCCAGTGACCCTCACTCTACTAGGGAATGTCAACAGGTATACATCCAATAGTGACTGAGCCTTGTAAGCAGGCACAGAGGATCTGGAAAAAGCACTGCATACTTTGCTTAGAAAACCTAGTTCAATGACACCAAGGCTAAAATAAGCTACACAGTCTGAAAGAAAGACCCCGAGAATGATAGGCTGGCAGGATATTTATAAGCAACATGGGGGTGAATGTTTGGATAGGTGATAAGTTGTCAGCTCTGGACAAAAAGCACTGTCCCTTAACAAGTATCAGCATAGCTCTTTGTGCACACCAGCTTGCAAAACAGAATAAAGCAAAGGCTCTTCACTTTATTTATTTATTTATTTATTTATTTATTTATTTATTTATTTATGGAGAAACTAGATAAAAGTAGTTTATTCTTTATTACAAAAGCACCAGGATAAGAAAGGAAAGGGTGAGGATAAAACCACCCTCTTAACATTTAAGTAAATGAAGAGAAGGATTAAGGAGGCACATTGTCAGAACAACAAGGTTTGGGATCCATCCCACGGGCTGGCACCAAACCCTGTCACTATTAATAATGCCATGTTGTATTTGCAGACAGGAGCCTGGCATGGCTTTCCTCTGAGAGCTTCTACTAACAGCTGACAGAGCCAGGTACAGATACTTACAGGCAACCATTGGACTGAGGTTAGTGAACAATATGGAAGAGTTAGGGGAAGGAACTGAAGGAGATTGCAAGCCTATAGGAAGAACAACAGTGTCAACTAACCCAGACCAATCAAGGCTCCCAGGGACTAAGCCACCAACCGAAGAGCATACATAAGAAGCAGAGTGCTGCCATATCTGGCCTCAGTGGGAAAGGATGTGCTTCATCTTGGAAAAACTTGATGTCCCAAGGAAGGGGGATAATGGTGGTGTGAGGTTGGTGTGTGTGTGTGTGTGTGTGTGTGTGTGTGTGTGTGTGTGTGCACCTTCTCAGAAGCTATGGGGAGGTGGTATGGGGTTAAGAACTCATGGAGTTAGGACCAGGAAGGGAGAAACATTTGGAATGTAAATAAATAAAATAATAAATAAATAAATAGTATTGATTTTTAAAAGTATTAATTAAAAAAGTTATATTTACTCAACTCCATCTAATTCACTTTTTTTCCCCCAGCCCCTAGACTGAAGCCACCGTCTGTTAGTTAGCTCTGGATCATTCTTACCTTCATTACTACGTGTACTTGATGCTACCAATCCTGCTTTCACCAGCCGTACACTTAAGTGATGTGCTATGACCAAATGTACTCAGTGCTTTACATTTCCCCACGTCCCAATCCCAGTAGCTCCCATTCCTCAGCATAAAGTCTACACTCTTCATCTGGGGCCATATGATCTGCTCCCTTTCAAATTCTTTGGTATCTGTTCACACTATCTCAGTTTCACCCTTCATCATCATAAGGAGGTAGCCTCACCTTTACTCTCTGGAAAAAACATGTGGACCTTCACTAATAATACAATGGATCACAGGAGCTTCCCACTAACTCTTAGAGCAGAGTGAACAACTCCTAGTCAGTGGGATTCCCTTAACAAAACACTTCACTCTGTTTTATAATCCTTTGTTTTATTGGTCCAGATTTCACATTAGTAGAGCTAAGCTCCCAGAAGGCTAGTCTTCAGAGTATTGTAGAGAGTGGTCACCAACTCAGACACTATTATGGATGCCAAGAAGTGCATGCTGACAGAAGCCTGATACTGCTATCTCCTGAGAGGCTCTGCCAGAGCCTGACAAATACAGAGGTGGGTGCTCGCAGCCAACCATTGGACTGAACGTGGGGTCTCCAATGAAGGAGGTAGAGAAAAAGACTGAAGGAGCTGGAGGGGTTTGCAACCCCATAGGAAGAACAACAATATCAACCAAGCAGACCGCCCAGAGCTCCCAGGGACTAAACCACCAACCAAAGAGTACACATGGAGGGACCCATGGCTCCAGACACATATGTAGCAGAGGCTTGCCTTCTTGGGCATTAATGGGAGGAGAGGCCCTTGGTCCTGTGAAGGCTCGATGCCCCAGTGTAGGGTAATACCAGGGAGAGGAGTCGGGTGTGAGTGGGTGGGTGGGGAATACCTTAATAGAATCATGGGGAGGTGGGTGGGATAGAGGGATTCTGAGGTGGAAGCCAGGAAAGGGGATAACACTTGTAATGTAAATAAAGAAAATATCCAATAAAAAACAAAAGGAAAAATATGCACTGCATTTTGGTCACCTAGCAATGGCCACAGCCTTAAGTGAAACAGACTTTCTCTTCCAAAGAGGAAACAGTATTTTTAAGTACTAAAGAATTTGCTGAAAATCATGTTCAATATATGATTAACCGTAAAGCCAGAAATTTAGTTCACTACTTTAATTAATGTTGTACTTTACTTAAAAACAAGGTTATTTATATATTTTTATTTATTTCCTGAGTCATATGATTTTTTTAAGATTTATTTTTTTGCTTAATTCATTTTTTATTAAACATGTTATTAGTTTACATTTCAAATGATATCTCCCTTTCCGGTTACCCCTCCACAACCCCCTCATTTCATCTCCCCTGCTCCCCTCCCCTTTGCTTCTATGAGGGTGTTCCTCCACCCACTCCCATCTCACTGCTCTAGCATCCCCTTATGCTGGGGCATCAAGCCTCCACAGGACCAAGAATCTCCCCTCCCATTGTTGTCAGATAAGGCTATCCTCTGCTATGTATGTATCTGGACCCATGGATCCCTCCATGTACACTCTTTGGTTGGTGGATTAGTCTCTGGAAGCTCTGGATGGTCTGCTTAGTTGATACTGTTCTTCCTATGGGCTTGCAATTCTCTTTAGTTCCTTCAGTCCTTCCCCTATCCCTACCATTGGGGTCCCTGGGTTCCATCTGGTGGTTGGCTGTGAGTCTCTGCATCTGTATTTGTCAACTGTTGGAAGAACCTCTCCGGAAACAGTCATATCAGGCTCCTGTCAGCAAACACTTCTTGGCATCAGCAATAGTGTCTGGGTTTGGTGTCTGTAGATGGTTTGGATCCCCAGGTAGGGAAGTGTATGGATGGCCTTTCCTTCACTCTCTGTTCCATTTTTTGTCCCTGTCTTTCTTTTGGACAGGAACATCTCTGGGTTAAAATTTTTAACAAGGGTGGGTGGCCCCATCCCTTAATTGGGGGCCATGTTTATCTACTGGAGGTGGTCAGGTTCTACCTCCCCTTTCGGGGATATTTTGATTAAAGTCATACCCGTTGGGTCCTGGGAGTCTCTTGCTTTTCTGTAGTCTGGAACTTTCTAGTGGCTACCCCCAGTTCCTCATCCCCCACAGCTATATTTTTTTTTTCAATTTCCTGACCCTCTGACTTCTCCCCGGTCCCTTCCATTACCTGATCCTGCCCCCCTTTTCCCCTACCCCTCCTCTCTCTCTCCCAGGTCCCTCTCTTCCTCTCTACCTCCTGTGATTATTTTGGTCCCCTTTCTATGGAGCTCAAAAAGAAAGAAGACTAAACTGTGAATTTTGTTATATTTAACTCACAAATTTTGGATCATAAATGCCACTTTTTAATATTTGTAAGTAAAACAAGATAACTGTTCTGGAAATCTATTGGAAGAAATAACCAAAATAATATAGGAAGTATTGGTGTATGCCTGTATTCCAAGATCTTTGCAAGATGAGGCAGGAGCACTTTGAATTCTAGGTTAGTCTTCCTCCTTTGGAAGCTCACATGATGCCTTATGGGTTTAGGATACTTCACTTAATATGGTTATTTCCAAATTTACTTATTTTCATTCAGTTATAGTTTTGTTCTTTATCTGTGAATAAAATTTTACTGAGTACATATAACTAAGATGTCAAATGCTCAATTAAATGAGATCAGAGACAGTAATTAACCTTGTGTTGTTTCTAATTTTAGAAGTATTGGTTTCAAATTTCCCCTATTTAGTATAATATTAAATACAGGCTTATCAAATCTAGATTGGATTGTGTATGTTTCTTCTGTTCCTGGGTTATTTAGCTTTTTTATTAATTAAATTTGCTTATTGATAATTTTATGTATATTGTGTGGTTATCTCCTACATCCTATCATGAAGTGAAGGGATACTTTCAAAGCCTTTCTAATATCTATTGATATGATTATGTTTCTGTCCTAAAGTCTATTTACTGTTTTGGATGAACATATATTGAACCATCCTTCCATTCCTAAATGAAGCCAAGTAGACCATAGTGAATAATGTTTTGGAAGTACTATTGAATTTTATTCTCATGCATTTTATTGAAAATTTCATCATTCATGTTTAGTTGAACTAGTAGTCTATAATTTTTATTTATCTTTAGTTAGTTTGGGTATCAAGCTAACAACAGGTCATAAAATGAGCTTGGTGATATTCCTTCTCTATTTTGTGGAATAACTTGGGGATTATTGCTCTTATTTCACCATTAAATGCCTGGTAGAATTTGGCACTGGAATTCATCTAGTCCTAAATTGATCTTCAATTCATTGGTTTTGCCCTTCCTGTTCTTTTGCTTAACTAAGTAGTACTATTTATCCAATCCTAAAAGGGAAGTTCATAACTGTGGATGATTACCTTGCACACATAGAAAAGTCTGGAGGAACCTATAGTTGCTCAGATTATTTTTACAGGTATCGACTTACTCTAATAATATTCTAAGTTACATGATAATATGTTAGAATTCAATCTGATCCCCCATCCTATTTAGTGAGACTTTATAATGGCCTAAAAGTCTAGTCAATTTAGAAAAAGTTCTGTGAGTTGCATGTCCTCAAACCTCTAAGTGGAATATTCAACTGATGCCTGTTAAATCCATTTGACAAAGGAAATAGTATAAGCATAATACGTCTTTGTTTGAGGGGGAAGGAGGTGGTCTGGAGACTATTTCCATTGCTTAGTGAGCACTGAACATTAACATAAAACAAAACATTATTGTGTGTCACTTTGGCTATCACCCTGATTATTATCGGCAATTTCTTCATGTTTGCCCCATCATTTGAAAATGTTTAATAATCTAAGCTGTTAAAATGCATTGCCTTAAACAAGAGTTATTTCAAACACGTAAACTTACAAACAGTATATAATAGATACTTAGGGGTTTTCTACATGTTTTTAAAATTTGGTTAACATTTTATCTGGCCATATGTGTATCAGAGGAAATTAACATGCATACTGGATTTATATTGCTATAAATGACAGGGATATTAAAAATATATGGATGTCTGGCTATTGCTATGTAGTATATGTTGGTCAATGCAAAATTTCTATGTATGTAGAAAGTTTTTAACATTCTACATTCTTCAATTCTTTGATATTTATATTCTTATAACTATATGTGCCTTTAAAATTGTTTAATGTTTTATGTTTGGCAATCATCTCTTTATTCTTTGTTTTTTTCTCAAAAGAGTTTTGTTTATTATTGACTTTTTACATGAATTTTAAATTACAGTTCATGATTAGATGTGCTGCATTTTAATTTAAATTTAGTTATCTTTATTTTAAGAAGTAATTTGCAGAACAATATTCATTTTAGTAAACTAGATTTTATTCGCCAGCACATCTCTTCATTTATTTTATTGTTTAACTGTTATTAGGGGCTACATATATACATATCTGTATGTGTTCTTGTGTTTGTGTGTGTGTGTGTGTGTGTGCGTGTGCATGTGTGTGTGTGTGTGTGTGCTTTGGTCATCATAATCACTTTGATATTATATTTCTCAAACTCTAAATATTTCACCTGCTCTATAAAAAAAAATCAATGGAATTTTGATTACCAACCTTGAGACTAGTGAGACTAATGAATTCCCCCATCTTATTACAACATTTATAAAAAACTTCTTGGATTTTATGTATGTAATCATACAATTGTCAAATAAGGATACCTTTCCTCTCTAGTGATTATCTAATAATTAATGCCCTCATGGATTGTGCTTAATGTATACAAAGCAATTCTGAATATTTCAGTGATTAGATATGAATATTGAAATAAGTGGTAAAAAGAGAGAGAACATACTTCAAGAAGAGTAAAATAAGGGCCTTTATAATTAGAGTCCAGGATGAGCTGAGAAGGCCAGCATGATTGCAGCAGAAACAAAGTTAGGGGTTCCACTGTCACAAAGTAAAAGCACAAGAGCTGCTGTCACAGGTTCCACAGTCCCAGAGAGGCAAGCTCTGAGAAGCCTGTTTGACTGGTGGCTCTTGCCAATCATTCCAAAACCCAGTCTAGAAAATGGACTAGGACAAATGGCAGCTGCCAATCTACAAACTCCTGGAAAACATTAGAGAAGGGCCAAAGTTGAGAAAAATATTTCAGATTTTTCAGAGTATTAATTTCATAGAATATAATGTATAAGGTGTTAAAACTTAGGTGGAAAAGAAGAATTGCTTGTTGAATAAAATGTCAATGAACAAGATCAGTTTTGAAATAATGGTGAAGCTGGTATCAAAACATAAGACAAGTAGTTAATCCTGACCACACCACACCTCCTCCTCACCACAAAGGGAGAAGCAATCCCAAATGTTCATGGGAAAGAAGTCTATAGGCATGGAAGTCAGAAGCCCGAAGAGGAATTGGGGGAATATATGGGAAGGCTCAGGAAAGCATTGGAAATGCTGCCAGTAACTAAGAATGCCTGTGAAATCTTCCTTCACAGCATGGAAATGAGCTCAGTGAAGAAAGTGCTTGAGTATAGATCTCACAAAAAATGAAAATAAAATAGTTGGCAAGTAGCATTGACTAGCACAGGGCGAACCCAGTGGAAAATAGATTTTTTTATTTGTAAACATTATGTTCAGTTATCTCAAAGCATATAACTAGAAGACAAGTATAATCCAACAATACCATTCTCAACAAACTACTTCACCTAGGTTGAGTCCATAAGTCACAAGTTTGCACCTGTACTTCTAGAGGGAATGGTGAAGGTGGCTCAGCCTTGGAGAGTTACCAACAGCATTCATGGCTTGGGCTACATGACGATACTTATATCCCTGTATAGAATTCCTCCTTCATATCTCCTGGTCTCTAGCAACAAGAGTAAGATTCACAGATGGAAGAAATCAAGACTTGATTAATAGTTTCAAAGTTAGTCCATGTGTGTGGAACAGACTTGTCCAAAGAGTTTAGTGTCAAAAAAAAAAAAAAAAAAAAAAAAAAAGTTCATTAAGGGCACATCCAAAGCAAAAGAAGAAACCAATATTAGATAATCTGAATAAAAATGTCAAACAGAAGAGAAAGATGTTTAATGTAAATAAGAGTTGTTGGTAACTGGAATTCAAATAAGAGGATTAATTTGTAGTACTCAGTTGGTGATATCTCAACAGGAAAGCTTGGCATTGCAGAAACCTAGCATGCACTTTACAGGGCATTTTCTTACAGTGGACAGGCAATGTCATGGCCACTCCCATACTTAACCATACAATACAGGTTTGCTGAGAGGTATCTCTTTTGGGTTCACAGGTGACATAGACAAAGTTTTGGGAGTTCTGTGGCCCATGAAGTGCTCTTAGATAGCAGAAGACAGAGAAACATACTGTTTTCTGTTCATCTATAGGAATTTATGTCCTAAAGAAGTTTGGTTATATTTCAACAGAAAGAAGCTTTGAATGATAAATTATTACAGTAGAAAAAAATTGAAAAGTAGAAAGATTTTTTCTTTTTTTAATAAAGGGGTAAATCTATTTAACTAATTCTGCCTAAGAAACATTATAGTATTTGAAGCATGTTTATACTAGGAAAGTGAGCAAGAACAGAGTAATAGTTAATCCTCTTATAAGAGTCACAATATGCTTTGTAAGAGGTTCAGTAATGATAAAACGAAAATTTGTATTATAGAAATTGGAAATTTAATGTACATCAAGGATATTGTTGCAATTGGAGGGGAGCCTGTCTCTGACTCTGTTATCTGCCACTGGATCCCCTTCCTCTAACTGGACTGCGTGGATGGGCCTCAGTGGGAGAGGCCTTTGTCCTGCTGTGACTGGATATTCCAGGGTAGGGTGCTACTGGGGGGGGGGGTTTCCTATACTCTAAGGAGAATGGAAGAGCATAATAAGGGAGCGACTTATAAGGGTAGGACTGGGAGGAAGGGTGGGAAGGGGCTGCAATCAAGATGTCAAGTGAATAAATAAATTAATTAATCAAAAGTGCTACTGACTACCATTATTGCCATATGTTAAAATAGTGATGTATGTGGACAAACTTAAAAAAAAAAACAGGGCATTTCCTGCTATAGTGGCACTGTCTTCTTATTTGGGTGGTTATTGTATGGTTTTTGTACTTCTAGTTTTTTGAAGTAATTTCTATTGACATTTAAGAAAAACAATTTACAAATCAAACAATGTTTCCTAGGCTAGGTTTTCTCAGGCAGTATAGCTCTTTTTCCTTGCCTAGATGTTCTGCTGTAACAAGACGTGCAAAGGTAGGACATCTTTCCCGAAACATTCCGCCTGCTAGTCTCCTCTTCAACAATGTGGCCATGACTCTGAGCCATATCCATATGCTCTAATGAATTGTGGTAGTACAACTGTTCCCACGATGGGTCTGGACTGCAACAGCACAGCATTACAGCAAAATCCTGTAGATGACTCTGGGGTTTGTTCTTGGTGCTTCACACGCTATTGTAAAAGAATCCTGCCATGTGATTGTCATTATCCTAACCATCATCCTACAGAGTAGATTACTGCATCAAAACCCCTGTACTAGCTTAGTCCCCTCCCTCACAGCATACCCTGCAATGTATAGGCAGTTTTATTTTTTATCTTCATGCTTTTTCATTTTCCAAACTATCATACAGTTAGAGGTAATCACTACATAACTTTTTCAGATGATTATATGGCTTTTCAGCATGCATTTAAGTTCCTCTGTCTTTTTATGGCTTGAAAGCTCATTTAATTTCATGTGCTTGGGTATGTGTGCTCATGTGGGGCTCTATGTACATGTATATGGGTACATGCACAAGTATGCATGTCAAGACAGAGGCCCGAGAACAATCTCACTGTAGTTCCTCTGATGCTGTCTTCATCTTCTTCTTGGAGACTCTCTCAGTGGACAAGAACTCAGGACATAGGTTAGGCTGGTTAGTCAGCAAATGCATGTCTCTACTTCCCAGTACTGGGATTACTTGCTCATGCCTCCATGCATTTTTAAAAACATGTTCTTTGAAGATTGAAGTCAGGTCAAAGATATGCATCCAGAATCAAACTGGAGTTTGATTCACTTTAGAGATGAATGATGTTAGTTTGACTGAATGTATCACAATTGATAAATACACCCAAGAAAACATCTTCATTAATCTAAGTTTGAACAAAGCTTCTGGTTTAATTTTCGTAATTTTATCTATTCTGACTTTTTTGTGTGAGCTTAAAACATTCTGTCTTTGAGGAATTTATGAATTTCTTCCAGGTTATCAAATTCATAATCATAGAGCTTTAGGTATGTGCTTGCTACTCTGCATGCATATGTAAATATGTACAATGCAACTGTAAATAATGTGCATATAGCAGATATGTGTAATATACGTGTGTACAGGTCACTATATGTGTGTACAGGTATGCCCATGTCAAGAAGTATGTTTGGAGATCAGAAGACAATCATGATTGTCATTTTTTTCTTGCTGAAAATACTTGCATTCCTTGTTCAATACTGTGTGCACTAGGTAGCTGGCCTATGAGCTTGTAAAAATTCTTCTGGCACCATGTCACATCTTTCTGCAGGGATACTGAGAGTGCTAGTATGTTGGGTGTCTGGGTATACATTCTGGGCATGCAAAATAAGATTCTAGTTTAAGGTGCTTATATGGTAAGTGGTTTGTCCACTGGGTCATTCCTATAGCTCTTATTGTCCTTTCAATGCCCAGAAATGATCCTCCTTTTTGTAATTTATAACACTAATAATTTGTTCCTTTCCCAGAGTTTTTCATGTAGTCAGTCTTAACAGTTTATTACCTTTCCACAAACCACACCTTTAAAAAAATTTTTTTATTGTATTTATTTATTTATTTATTTATTTATTCTTTTTTGTTGGATATTTTATTGATTTACATTTCAGATACCTTCCCCTTTCCCCATTTGCACTCCCTAGAAATGCCCATCCCTTTCCCTCCTCCTCCTTTTTGTTTTTATACCATTTTAATTACATGCAAGTATTAAGGTCAGTTCTAGGTTGAGGAAGTAGCAATACAATAGATGCAAATAGTCAAGGAACAAGCAAGACAATAAACACAAATAGTCAAGAGAACAACCAAGGCAATAACAAAGGTTTGTGATCATTCCCAAGATCACTGTTTCTAAGGGCTTATCAGGATGATCAAAATATCTGAGCCAACTTCCCTGTCCAAAGTAATTTTCATGTTTGAAGCCTACTTTCTTGTTGTAGCCTAGAATTTAGATTTCTGCCTGAAATTACTTCTTTATTATAGCCTAACATTTAGATTCCTGCCTGAAATTACTTCTTTGTTCTATCCTAATGTCAGATTCCTGCCTGAAGCCCATTCCTTGTTTTTGGCCAATGTCAGATTCCTGCCAAGCAGCCTGAAAAACTCTCTGCCTCTCCGCCTGCTTATTTCATAAACAATACTGAGCCTGTCTTAGGTCATTCTGCCAAGAATGCTTTCCTCACCCTTTGTGGAATATACATTATCAAAAGCAATGCACTTTTGTCTTAGGTTGGCAAGGCTCTGTGCAGAATCTTACCCATCCTTGGCTTGCCAGCTTGTTCATTTAATAACTCCATCTGGGGGTCTATTTTCAGTTTCAAGCCATGTTGATACTGCTAAAGACAAGCTTTAACATGATGGTCAGGAATAAAAGTATTTTTAGGATAAAAAGGGCTAGCATAATCCAGCTATATATGCCATTCTTGAAGCTTGACCAAAATAGAAATACTAACCTTAGGGCATGGGTAATTTTATCAACAGTATCTCTAAATCAATGCTCAGCAGAGCAGCATTCTTTAAATTCACAAGCTCACTATGCCAAGTTAAAACATCCAGAGAGGTGTTAGAATTATGCCAACTATACTGCAAGTATCTTTAAACTTTTTCCTAATTATAATGACTATCACTGTAAATTTTAGAATTAACAGAAATTCAATGATATTTGGCATGACACTTGAGATGGCTCTGTAAGAGGAGCTAAGTGGGGAGGGGTAAGGAGAGGAAGAGAAAATAAAGAGGAGGAGCTAGAGAGGGCAGAGATGTAGGAGGATGAAAAGCCACGCAGGTATGGAAAGCAGTTACGGGTAAAAACTTATATTTAGGTTAGCTAATTAGGAAACAACTCTAATTGTATGGGCATATTGTTATTGAGCATTCCCAAACTTATAAAGCCTTTGTGTAATCTAAGCATTAGAATCTTATTTGTACCAAGCCCACATGGATGGTGAGATGGTCTGGGAGTAGTCAAGCATTGTGGAGACAGCGTAGTAGATTGGCAGAGCCATCTCCTACACTGGCATCTCGTGGGTGGCAGGGCCAGTGTCTCTCACTGCCCGAGCGGATGGCCCAAGCTGAGCAGCATAGGTAAGGCTGCAGCTGCTCCTGGCTGCAGGCCTAGGCTAGTTGGGAACATGGCGGCTGATTAAGAAAAGCCAGATTGAATGTTGCCATTTTAAATAGCTCTCACCAATAAGGCTCCTTACTCTTAAACTCTGAACCCTTCTTCCAATAATTTGAATAGGATAAAGAGCATCAATCCATTGTTCCAAATGCCTATCTAAATCCTCTTGTTTATTCAACACATTAGTAACATTTTTTGCTAAATGATTAACAACAGTAGCTGTCTTAACTTTCTGTGTCAAAGCAATTGCAGAAGAAGTGGTACTAGCAATTAATGTAATTAAAGCTGTTATACCAGCAATAATCATGCCCATTACCCTCTTACTTCTGCTTAAAACCTGAGTCACTTCTTCTAGTACTTGAAAGCTTTTTTTCAGAAGACCAAGCAATAAAACAAAAGCTGGTTGATAAACCTTCATAACTGACATGCCAGATTTCAACACATTAACTATTAGAAAATGAACAATCAATGCAACTTACATTCAATGCTGTAGAAGAAACAAAAGTAATTTTAACTTGACAATTAAAAGAGCCTTAACATATGTACTAACTCTTGTTTGAAATCCAGATCCTGTCCCAACTTTATCTCTTGCTAACATAACATCATAGAGAACTATAGCTAACTTTCAAATATGCCTCTGAAAATGTCCAGAACCAGACTTACAAATGAAGATGGTAATTTCCATTATTGGATTGATTTCTAGACTAGCCCATGATTGAGTCCGAATAACTGGTTACATTTAAGAAAAATACAAAAGTCATTGTAACTTCTCTTTTTGATTCTCTGTTCCACCATAAGGTCTAAAAACTTGAGGCAAGGAAGCTTGTCCCATCAGGGGTATAGGTAAGCAATGGTGATTTGGGAATGTATGTCCAATACAGCTTTCCAGTCACCATTATCACGGCACTCAGCAAGTTCACAGGTCAGCATTATTCTTTGTTCTGGCATCAGCATGTCTCACCAGTCGCTCCGGCAGCCACCATGCACTTTCTGCACCTTACAGAAAAAACACAAACATGCTCTCTTCCCCATATGAAATACCTGATCGGGATCATGCCATATGCCAGTAAGTAGATCTTTTCCTTTCACCTATGCTTAAGTATGCCTAGTTGTAGAGTGTCATAGACACTCAGTAGAAAGTTGCTTGGCATTCATTATTTTTTTTTAAATTAAAATAAAAAGAACATGATTTAAATAAATTTGTTGTGTACATGGATCTACCCCCCTTTTTTATTTTATGAAGATATTGTTTTAAAGTTCTATGGGCCCCTTCCGCAGTCCCTTGTCCTCAACAATTATAAGGAATCCCAGTAATATGGGTAATATTAAATTGCTGCCAAAAAGTTTCAAATGCTGAACTGCAATAGCCAGTTCCATTATCTGGGGTTTTTTTTTTTTCTTATTATTGGATATTTTAGCTACATTTCAGGTGTAATCCCTTTCCACATTGCCCCCCCACCCAC
Source organism: Arvicanthis niloticus (assembly GCF_011762505.2). Classification (NCBI taxonomy): domain Eukaryota; kingdom Metazoa; phylum Chordata; class Mammalia; order Rodentia; family Muridae; genus Arvicanthis; species Arvicanthis niloticus. Next base: position 8,685,674 of record NC_047670.1, on the reverse strand, counting down.
CCAGAAACCCCTTATCCCATCCTCCCTCCTCCTATTTCTATAAGGGTGTGCCCCTACCCATCCATTCACTCCCACCTTCCCGCCCTCGAATTTCGAATTTTCCCTCACTGGGGCATCCAGCCTTCAAGGGACCAAGGCTCTCCTCTCCCACTGATGCCCACTACAACCATCCTCCACTACATATACAGCTGCAGCCATGGGTCCCTTCATGTGTGTTCCCAGGCTAGCTGTTTCGACCCTGGGAGCTCTGGTTGGTTGGTACTGTCTCTCTCCTTGTGGGTCCCCAATCCCCTTCAACTCCTTCAGTCTTTTTTCTAACTCTTCCATTGGGGACCCTGTAATCAGTTCGATGGTTACCTATGAGCATCTGCCTTTGTATATGTCAGGCTCTAGTAGAGCCTCTCAGGAAACAGGTATATCAGGCTCCCGTCAACATGCACTTCTGGACATCCACAACAGTGTTTGCACATGGTGATTGCACCTTGGATAGATCCCCACGTGGGGCAGTCTCTGGACAGTTTCTCCTCTAGTCTCTGCTCCACACATTGTCTCATATTTGCTCCTGTGTGTATTTAGTTACTCTTTCTAAAAAGGATCGAAAAGGCCACACTTTGGTCTTTCTTCTTCTTGGGCTTCATGTGGTCTGTGAATTGTATCTTGGGTGTTGTGAGCTTTTGGGCTAATATCCACTTATCAATGAGTACATACCATGTGTGTTCTTTTGTGATTGGGTTACCTCACTCAGAATGATATTTTCTAGTTCCATTCATTTGTCTAAGAATTTTATGAAGTCATTGTTTTTAATAGCTGAGTAGTAAAAGTACTCCATTGTGTAAATGTATCACATTTTCTATATTCATTCCTCTGTTGGAGGATATCTGGGTTCTTTCCAGCTTCTGGCTATTATAAATAAGGCTGCTATGAAGATAGTGGAGCATATGTCCTTGTTATATGGAGGGCATTGTGACAAACACAACTTCCTCTTTCATAACTACTCATTGTATGAAGTGAGAAAGTTAATTTTTCTGATGGCTTAGGACCCTCTTTAAAATGTAAAAATGAAAACAGTAGTGTGAACTCTATATGCTCACTTAAGAAAAGCCTTCACATACTTGCAAGCATGTTGTTTTCTCTTCCATCTTTTGTATGGCCAGCTGAAGATGAGATGGAGTGCTTTCTGCCTGACTGGTATTCAGCCTCCATGTCCAAAAAAATGTATTCCAGAGATGTCTTTGAAGACCAAACACCCTATTCTAGAGAACAAGAGGTGTTTAAGGGTCTTGATCTGAATAGACCTTGTAACTATAACAGATTATCCCAATTGCCTCACCCTCAAAAAGAAGAAACATTGACTCTGAGGTAATTATAATTTTTCTGTGCCTAAATGTAGGTGTCTTCAATGAATCATCAGCTATAGAAAATGAAGTTCCTCTGTCAGAGGCCATTAGGTTTCCTTTGGCTGAGTTGAGCGGGTAAGGATTGGTCTGTTACTCAGTCAGCAAGCTATTAGCTTTAGAGAGCTTTTCCATTAGCTGCTGGTGCCGACAATAAAAAGGCAAGTGCCATTTCTTAAGGCACTGTTTATTTTGGAAAAGTAAACTTGTCAGTTATACATGTAGATGGCATAATTAACCACTCAGCATGAAATGATTCAGAGAATGAATCAGACATAGCACAGAGATCAATTCCCTGTCTGTACAGGAAAAAATTTTAAGTGCACTATGAACAGTCACAGTTGTGATTCCAGACTCCACCTTCAAACATTGAATGACTCCTAGTTTCCTCCAATATTTGAGAGCATAGTTTTTATTTACACTTTTCTCAAATGTATTTACTTAATAACACCTAAAAATACTACCTTTTCAAAATCAAATGAGGTCTCTAAATTTTGTTTAACATATAAAATAGAAATGTGTTTTATGGTATAGTTGCTGTGCAACTATCTAGGCTGCACCTTGTTTAATCATAAAGGATTTGGTAAAAGGTTCTGGATTCATCATATCTATGTTGCTTAGAGGTGTCTATGCTTAGATGGTTTCTCCTTTGTCTCCAAGTTTCAAGGTTCTCAAGAAAATAAGAAACAGTAATACCATCACCAATAGTGAAAAAACTATAAACTTGTTTAAAGAAATTAACATTATCTACTGTGTGGTTTTGATTGAGAATTATAACCCAAGACTCATAAGTTTCAATACTTGGTCCCTAGTTGGTAGAACTACTTGGGAAGAATTAGCAAGTGTGAAATTGGTGGAAGATGTGTGTCATTGGGGTGAGCTTTAAGAATTGACAAATGGGAATAATTGCAAAGCTTCTCTGTAAGGCAAAGGACACTGTCAATAGAACAAAATAGCAACCAAATGATTGGGAAACAATTTTTACCAATCCTACATCTGATAGAGGGCTAATATCCAAAATATACAAAGAACTCAAGAAATTAGACTCCAGATAATCAAATAACCTTCTTTAAAGATAGGGTACAGAGCTCAACAAACAGTTTTGATCTGAGGGATACTGAATGGTGGAGAAGCACTGAAAGAAATGTTCAATATCTTTAGTCATCAGGAAAGTGCAAAAAGTCATAGACTAACAGACTGGATACTTAAACAGGCCCCAGCATTTTGCTGCATACAGGAAATGCACCTCAGTGACAAAAACAGATACTACCTCAGAGTAAAAGGCTGGAAAAAAAGTTTCCAAGCAAATGGTCCAAAGAAACAAGCTGAAGTAGCCATTCTAATATCGAATAAAATAGATTTTCAACTAAAAGTTGTCAAAAAAAGATAGGAAGAACACTTAATACTCATCAAAGGAAAAATCTATCAAGATGAACTGTCCATTCTGAACATCTATGCTCCAAAAGCAAAGGCACCCACATTTGCGGGGAATGATTAGCTCATGCGTGGGTGTGGGTTCTTGAATCTTGTTGGGCAGTTGTCATGGCTCAGTCGGCTGAAACTGTAGCTCAGCATGGCAGCAGCAATGGAATTTGACTGAGTTGGTTTGGCGCATGGCACTGGGCGGGCACTGTGCTGGGTGTCCCTGGACATGGCAAGTCCCTCACTCAGTCTGAGGTTCTGCAGGGGGGCAGGGCTCTTGAGTTGGGGATCCCCGGCCAGGAGGCAGCCAGGGACCAACTGCTCTCAAGCTCTTAGGCCTCCAGGCACCACTGGAAGCTATAGAAGAGTTGAGACTGTGGGGACACTCCAAGAGAAAATTGGAAGAGAGAGGGAAGAGAAGAAAGAGGCCCCAGAAATGCTCTGCGGAAGAAATCCAGTTAATATAGTTGCTTGGCAGACTCAGGTGGCCCTGTTAGCTTGCTTGAAGAGGCAGGCCTCTGTGGTAGAACACAGAGAGGTCCTCAGGGGAGCACAGTGACTGAGGCTAGTGGCTCATTAAAGGCCTTCTTCACTGTTCATCACAGGTGGCCCCAATGACATGAGAAAGTCCATGAGTTTTACAGGCTTTATTTTCAAGGCGGATAGTAGCTGGATTTGGATGCACATCCCTTGAAACTCAGGGCAGACCTGAATTAAATAGGGAGGAAAAAGAGGGGAGGGTCTGGGAAAGAATGCTTAATTGGCTACTCCCTCTGGCCTTCAGGTATCTCATTAGTATGTAAATTTCTTGAGGCGGAGGCCTGTAAGTCACTCCTTCTACCTGTGCATTGCCCTACATGACTGGATGCTGCAGATCAAATGGAGGTCTTCACCATGTGTTAGGAGCCTGGATTCTGGGAGTGTGGCAGAATAGATGCCCATCCCTCACAGGAAATGGACACACCTTGTTGGGTGCCGCAGCGAGCGTGTCAGTATTTGCCATTACAAGATGGCGCAGGCATCCTGTCCTCCCACTAGTAAACAACTGACTGCACAGGTGCAAAAGGCAGAAAGTGCGCCAAAGTCACTGCCCATCCCGGGGCGTAATATGGGGTGATGAGAGAACAGGCAATCAGAAGTGAACACGCCTCTCTAGGGTACATATAGCAGTGCCTTTCCCAGGCTTTGGGTCTTTCTGTTTCTGCTTATACAAGAAGTAAAGCCTCGTTGTAGTAATCACCCAAACATTGCCTCGTGTGTTCTTTTTCGCGGGCGAAGGGGACACGAAGGGGCTCGAAACATCTGGCACTGAAAACCCGGGAATTTCAAGGCACAGCAGAGACCCCCCAAGTTTTGGGGCGGGTTAAAAGACTACAGGAATGAGGTACATCTCTGGGAGGTATGCTTGGGGTGGAAGCCTTCGTTGCGAGCGGATATTCACCCATTGCCACCGATGCAGTAGTTGGCCTCTTGCTCGTGTTGTTTTCCCTTTTAGCTTATTTGTGTTGTGAGGATCCAGCCTGAAGCACAGGTTTCAAGAGAGGTCTGCTCCAGGCTATCAGAACCAGAGCGTGTTAGCCGGCATCAGGCCAAGGAGCCTGGAAAGGAGAAGCAGGCAAAAAAGCCTGGACAACAGAGGCAGGCCAAGGAGCCTGGTCATAGGAAAGTGTACTCAAGAGGAACAGGGGCCACTGCAGGGCCTGTTAAGGTTAAGGACCCTTCACCAGCTGGTGAAGAGAGAGTGGAGTTCAGGGGGACCTGCCTGTACCCCATTAAGGAGCCTGCTTCCATAAACCTTATCAGCTCCGAGGAAGACCTAACGCAAGAAGAGGAAGAGAGACTGGGGCAGGAAGCAGCCGCCTATGCAAATGGTAGCTGTTCTGGGATAAGAATAAGAAAGACCTTGAATCCCTCGGCCTGTCCTTGCCTCCGGCTTATGCCCCGGGCAGTGCCTCTAATTCATTTCTCAGCCCAGGAGATCGCAGGCAGCTACAGCTTGCATTTCCGGTCTTTGAAGCCCCAGTAGAGTATAGGCAGATCAAAGAATTAGCTGAGGCAGTACGTGCATATGGAATTGGGGCTAATTTTACTATATCCCAAGTGGAGAGATTAAGTACCGCTGCTATGATGCCAGGAGACTGGCAGGACACAGTGAAGGCGGTACTTAACAATATGGACCAATACCTAGAGTGGAAGGACTTGTGGCACGAGGCTCTGCAAGCACAAGCCAGGATTAATGCAAATACTGAGGGACAACAATTATGGACTTTTGACATGCTGGCGGGAGTTGGCGTACACTCGAACGACCAGACCACTCACCCTTGGCAGGTCTACGCACAGATAGCATCAGCTGCAATAAAGGCATGGAAGTCTCTCCCTAGGAAGGAAGGCAGTAACCTTTATTTGTCCAAGATAATTCAGACATCTAATGAGTCTTTTTCTGACTTTGTGGCCCACATGACTGAGGCAGCTGACAGAATCTTTGGGGAACCAGAGCAAGCAATGCCATTAATTGAACAGATGATTTTTGAAAATGCCACAGCTGAATGCTGTGCAGCCATTGCTCCTTGGAGAGCCAGAGGGCTACAAGACTAGTTAAGAGTCTGCCGTGGCTTGGGAGGTCTCCTTACTAATGCCTGACTTGCAGCGGCTAATTTAGAAATGGCTGCAGTCCTCCTTAAGGGTCAGAATCGTGGAAAATTCCCTTCAAAACATATGGCCCAATGCTTTGCCTGTGGGAAGGCAGGACATATGAAGAAAGAATGCCCAAATAATCATATACCATCAAAGCTGTGCACTAGGTGTGGAAAGGGCTATCATCTGGCTTAGGATTGCCTCTCTGTTAGAGATATAAGAGGTCAGATCCTCCCTCCAAATCCCTCAGCCATTAAGGAAGAAAATTTTTCAAAAAACGGATATACGGGCCCAAGATCCCAGGGTCCCAAAAGATATGGGACACTGCTGAATACTCATGGGACTCTTTTATCTGCAGAGCCACAAGGGGTTCCGCAGGAGTGGACCTCTGCTCCACCTCCCGAGGCCTACTAATGCCACACATGGGGGTGCAGCCGATCCCGGTTGATTATAGAGGCCCCCTCCCAGAGGGAAGTGTCGGCCTTATTTTAGGCTGCTCCTCTCTTACCTTAAAAGGGCTCATGGTACACCCCTGTATAATAGATCAGGATTATACCGGAGAACTTCAAGTTCTCTGTTCTAGCCCACAAGGTGTATTCTCCATCTCCCCTGGGGACAGGATTGCTCAATTGGTTGTCCTTCCAAGTTTACATGATTGTTTTCCATCCACTGAGAAGCTTAGAGGTGCTCAAGGGCTTGGTTCCTCAGGAACTGACTTCGCTCATCTGGTGGTTGACTTTAAAACTAGACCCACCTTACAGTTAGCAATAGAGGGGAAGAACTTTACTGGAATTCTGGACTCAGGAGTGGATAAAAGTATTATTTCTTCTAATTGGTGGCCTAAGGCATGGCCTGTAAAAAGATCGTCCCACTCCCTACAAGGATAGGGATACGAGGCCAGTCCCGCAGTCAGTTCTCGCTCATTGACTTGGCAGGCACCAAAGGGTCAAACAGGAAGTTTTATACCTTATGTGCTTCCTCTCCCTGTCAATCTCTGGGGAAGAGATATTTTACAAGACCTAGGGCTAGTTCTGACTAGTGAATACTCCCCACAAGCTATAAACATCATAAAGAGAATGGGATTTAAAGAAGGGAAAGGTCTTGGCAGGAATGAACAAGGAAGGTTAGATCCTGTCTCACAAGAATCAAACACAGGAAGACAAGGCCTGGGTTTTCCCTAGTTGCCACTGAGGGTTCTATGCCCATACCCTGGCTCACAGAGAAGGCCGTGTGGGTTCCTCAGTGGTCCCTATCCTCTGAAAAATTGGAAGCTGCTACAAAACTAATTAAAGAACAAGTGCAGCTCGGTCATCTAGAACCTTCTACCTCTCCCTGGAATACACCCATATTTGTCATTAAAAAGAAATCCGGAAAGTGGAGACTTTTACATGATTTAAGAGCCGTCAATGCACAGATGCGACTATTTGGCTCTGTGCAACGAGGCTTGCCTTTACTCTCTGCCTTGCCTAAGCAGTGGAAAATCATAATTATAGATATTAAAGATTGTTTTTTCTCTATTCCTTTGTGTTCACAAGATAGACCAAGATTTGCATTTACACTACCTACAATTAATCATTTTGAACCTGATAAAAGATATCAGTGGAAAGTTCTGCCTCAGGGCATGGCCAACAGCCCCACTACATGTCAGCTGTATGTACAAATGGCCCTCGAGCCAATTAAGAAACAATTTCCCTCTCTGCTGCTGGCCCATTACACAGATGACATTATTATGTGTCATAAGGATTTAATTACTTTACAGACCTCATACCCCTGATTATTAAACACCTTGGAACAGTGGGGTCTACATGTTGCTACTGAGAAAGTTCAATTTTCAGAAATTGGCTCCTTTTTAGGGACGGTTATCTTTCCAGAAAAGATAATTCCTCAGAAATTGGAGATTCGTAGAGACCATTTACATACTTTGAATGATTTTCAGAAATTATTAGGTGATATAAATTGGTTAAGACCATTTTTAAAAATTCCCTCGGCCGAGCTGAAACCTTTATTTGATATTTAGGAAGGGGATGCTCATATTTCCTCACCGAGGGCCTTAACACCGGCTGCGAGCCATGCTCTGCAAATAGTAGAAAATGTTTTACAAGATGCCCAGTTGAAACGCATAGATGAAACCAAAACCTTTGACTTATGTGTTTTTAAAACTAGACACTTACCAACTGCTGAATTGTGGCAGGAGGGGCCCTTGTTATGGGTTCATCCCAATGCTTCTCCCGCAAAGATTATTGAAAGGTATCCAGATTCAGTCACTCAACTTGCCCTTCGTGGACTAAAAGCAGCCATTACTCATTTTGGAAGGGAGCCTAAGGTTTTGATAGTGCCTTATACTACCCATCAAGTCTAAATATTAACGGCGACCTCTGATGTTTGGGCAGTGCTGGTTACTTCCTTCAATGGTCAAATAGATGATCATTATCCTAAGCATCCCATCTTACAATTTGCCTTAACTCAAGCTATCATATTTCCACATATTGTGTCTCAGGAGCTACTCCCAGATGGAATGGTAGTTTATACGGACAGGTCAAAAACAGGAGTGGGTGCCTATGTGGTTAATATAAGGTTACATCCAAACAATACCATGAAACCTCACCTCAAATTGTGGAATGCTTAGTAGTGTCAGAGGTTCTGGAAATCTTTCCAGGTCCCTTAAATATTGTTTCAGATTCCTTCTATGTGTTTAATGCAGTAAAAGCATTAGAAGTTCCTGGGTTAATTAAGACATCTAGCAGAACTGTAGAAGTTTTTCAAAAGATTCAGCTTACCCTGGCTAAGCAAAGATGCCCTGTCTTCATAACTTATATTAGGGCTCACTCAGGCTTACCGGGACCTATGTCCCGTGGAAATGACCTGGCAGATCGAGCCACAAAGTTGATTGCAATTGCCCTTTCGCCAAAATTAGATTTGGCTAAAGCCTTTCACAAAAGGTTTCATGTGACAGCTGAGACACTACGATGTCGGTTTAACATCTCTAGAAAAGAGGCCAGAGATATCATGACTCAATGCCAAAACTGCTGTCAATTTCTACCTGTTCCCCATACAGGAATTAACCCTCGGGGAATTAGGCCATTACAGATATGGCAAATGGATGTTACTCACATCCCATCCTTTGGCAAATTACAGTATTTGCATGTCTCCATTGATACTTGTTCTGGAGTTATGTTTGCCTCTCCATTGACCGGATAAAAGGCAGCCCATGTTATTCAACATTGCCTCGAGGCTTGGAGTGCCTGGGGAAAGCCTAAAATCCTTAAAACTGACAATGGACCAGCCTACACTTCTCAAAAATTTCAACAATTTTGTCGCCATATGGAGGTGACACACCTGACGGGTCTCCCTTACAATCCTCAGGGACAGGGCATCATTGAGCATGCTCATCGTACCCTTAAAACTTATTTGATAAAACAAAAACGAGAAGTTGAGGAAGCTCTGCCCACGGTGCCACGAGCTACTGTTTCTCTGGCACTTTTTACCCTCAACTTTTTGAATTTGGACAGTCAGGGCAATACAGCGGCTGATCGCCATTGCCTGGAACCAACTAGGCCAAAAGAAATGATAAAATGGAAAGATGTTTTGACTGGTCAATGGAAAGGCCGGGATCCTATTTTAATAAGATCCAGGGGAGCGGTTTGTGTTTTTCCACAGGTAGAAAACAACCCATTTTGGCTGCCAGAGCGACTGATGAGGCTACTCGCGGTTCCTGAAAATGACCCCCCGAAGGATTCATCTGCAGATGCTCTCAGTTCTCATTTGGACTCTCCTAAATTGGGTTCCTAGAAAGTGGACTAGGGAGCTGGACCAGATGCAGCAGCAATTTCAGATCTGGATTTCGAGCCTTAATGGAACACGAGTGGACCCTGTTACCCCTGACGATTTTACTTCTTGGCCTACCTCTGCTTTTTCCTTCTTTCTTAAAGGGTGGGGATAGGCCTGTTTGGTGCAGCCCTATGTTGTGGATTAGTGTTCATGATGGTTGGCCTGTAACCTCAGAGCCCAACAAAAACCTGACAAGGTCGCTATCGCCCAAGCACTCGTAGCCTTGAGCAAGCATCTCCCCCTGAAATTTGGCTATCTAGGCTAAGAAAGTAGCCGATGACTGAGACCCTCAGTCGATGCACCCCAAGGGTACAGCCCATTGCACTGGGTCAATGAGAGGTCTAAGTCCAGCCAGCCCTTGCCTGAATAACTGGTACCTGAATATTTAGAGGTGTTTGCGAGTGGGTACTCGACATGGAATGTTCCACGAGTGTGGATAGATTTCCCGAAAGTATGCCTGATTGCACAAAGGTTTGATGCCAAGAAACCTCCTCTGGTGACGCCCCAGGGTGGAGGCTCCCTTTCCCCATCAAAAGGCATCGAGATGGGTATGGGAAGTAAACCCATTACAATATCTCATTTTGCACAGGGGATCAGGCCTCTGCTTTCCCTCACTGAGTTGGTGCCTTGCTTGATGGGCAATAGGCTGTTCCATTAAATATATAGATAGGGGGAGATGTTGGGAGCTGCAGTGAGCGTGTCAGCATTCGCCATTACAAGATGGCGCGGGCATCCTCTCCTCCCACTAGTAAACAACTGACTGCGCAAGTGCAAAAGGCAGAAAGCACGCCAAAGTCACTGCCCATCCCGGGGCGTAATATGGGGTGATGAGTGAACAGCCAATCAGAAGTGAACACACCACTCTAGGGTACATATAGCAGTGCCTTTCCCAGGCTTTGGGTCTTTCCGCTTCTGCTTATACAAGAAGTAAAGCCTCGTTGTAGTAACCACCCGAACATTGCCTCATGTGTCCTTTTTCGAGGGCGAAGGGGACACGGAGGGGCTTGGAACAACACCTGTTGGGTCTCTGGGCTATTTTCCAGCCAGCACTTCTACCAAAACCCAAAGCCATCCTATCATGGTCCCACACACATTCACAAAAAAAAAAAAAAAAAAAAAAAAAAAAAAAAAAAAAAAAAAAAAAAAAAAAAAAAAAACCTTTACTAAAGCTCAAAGCACATATTCCTCCTCATACAATAATAGACTTAACACCCCACTGTCATCAAAGGACAGATCATAGAAACTGAAACTAAACAGAGACACAACTAAACAAAGACAAAACTAAGCATAAAAGCTATGAACCAAATAGATTTAACATATATATATATATATATATATATATATATATATATATATATATATATATATATATGCCTTTGACCTCCCTTTGTTGTCTAATTGCTCTGCCTAGAACATTGAGTATTATATTGAATAGATAGAAAAAAAGTTGACAGAATTGTTTAGTCCCTGATTTTAGTGGAATTGCTTCACAATTCCATTTAGTTTGATGTTGGCTACATGTTTGCTGTATATTACTTTTACTATGTTTAGGTATGGGCCTTGAATTCCTTATATAGTACTACCTGAGGACCCACATATACCACTCTAGAGCATATACCCAAAAGATGCTCCAACATATAGCAAGGATACACACTCCTCTGTGTTCATAGCAACCTTATTTATAATAGCCAGAAGCTGGAAAAAAAAACAGATGTCTTGCAACAGAGGAATGGATACAGAAAATGTGGTACATTTACACAATGGAGCTACACTACACAGCTATTAAGAACAATGACTTTATGAAATTCAAAGGTAAATGGATGGAACTAGAAAATATCATCCTGAGTGTGGTATCCCAGTCACAAGAGAACACACATGGCATATACTAACTGATAAGTGGATATTAGGATAAAAGCTTGTAATACCCTTGATACATCTTACAGACTGCATGAAGCTCAAGAAGAAGGAAGACCAAAGTGTGGATGCTTCAGTCTTATTTAGAAGAAGGAACAACGTAATCACAGGAGGTAAAGTATGGGAGAAATTTGAGAGGAATAAAGGAGGTGGAGGGGGAATGGGGGCAGGATTAGGTGCAGAAGGAGATGGGAGAGATGTACAAAGGGTCGGGAAATTGAACAGAAGTGTGTAGCAGTGGGTAAAGGGGGAACTAGGAGCAGCCACCAGAAAGTCCTGATGCTAGAAAAGCAAGAGGCTTTCAGGATCCAATGGGGTTAACATTAGCCAAAAGCTCAACATATGGAAGAAAGAACCTATAAAGACCACATTCAGAGGCTCAGCCACTGCTTGATGGATGGGGCCACCCACCCATCTCAAAAAATTTAACCCAGATGTGCTCCTTTCTAAAGGAAATACAGGGACAAAGAGTGAAATAGAGACTGATGGAAAGGCCATCAGGAGACTGCCCCACCTAGGGATCCATCCCATATGCAGCCATCAAACCTAGACACTATTGCTGATGCCAAGAATTGCTTGCTAATAAGAGCCTGATATAGTTGGCTCCTGGGAGGTTCTGCCAGAGCCTGAACCAACATAGATGCAGATGCTTGCAGCCAACCATTTGACTGAGCATGAGAACCCCAATGGAGGACTTACAGAAGGACTGAAGGAGCTAAAGAGGTTTGCAATTCCATAGAAAGAACAACAATATCAACCAACTAGACCACCCAGAGCTCCCAGGGACTAAACCAGCAATCAAAGAGTACACATAGAGGGACCCATGGCTCCAGCTGCATATGTAGCAGAGGATGGTCTTGTCTGCATCAATGAGAGGAGAGGTGCTTGTTCCTATGAATGCTTGTTGCTCCAGGTATGGGAATGCTATGGTGGTGAGGTAGGAGTGGGTGGCTGAATGAGGGAGCACCCTCATAGAAGTAGGGGTAATGGGAGATGGGATAGGAGGTTTTTGGAGGGGAATCTGGGAAGGGACATAACATTTGAAATGTAAATAAATATAATAACCAATCAAAAAAAAAAAACAAAGATTTACACCTTCAGGTCTGGGCCTGAGCACTGAGCAGACCCTGGGCAGTAGCTCGACCCCAATCTCACAGATCCCAGAGAAAGTGGGCCTTCCAGGAGCTTTAACCAGGGCAATATCTTAGGTAAGGAGAAAGCAACACCAGTCCCAGACAGGGAGTAAGTGGGACCCACTAGGAACCAGGAAGTCACTCCTGTCCTGGAGCACTGATTTCTTCCTGTCTGTGCCTGGACACTGAGCAGATCTTGGGCCCCAGCTCTAACCCCAGTAGTAATACCCACCCCACACAGTTCTGATACAACCAAAATAATAAGAAAGACAGGCTCTAGTCAGAGACAGGGCAGGTAGCACTAAGGAGATCCAGGTGGTGAAAGGCAAGCACAAGAACATAAACATCACCAACCCAGGGTATTTGGCATCATTAGAACCTAGTTCTCCCACACAAGAAAGTCCTGAACTCCCCATATCACTAAGAAAGCAAGATTCATATTTAAAATCACTGCTAATGATGATGATAGATGACTTTTTGAGAAGGACATAAATAACACTCTCAAAGAATTTGAGAAGAACACAGGTAAACAGGTAGCAGTCCTTAAAGAGAAAAGACGAAAATCCCTTAGAGAATTACAAGAGAACACAACCAAACTGGTTAAGGAATTGAACAAAACCATCTAGGACATAAAAATGTAAGTAGAAACAATCAAGAAATCACAAAAGGAGACTACCCTGGAGATAGAAAACCTAGGAAAGAAATCAGGAGTCATAGACACAAGCATCACCAACAGAATACAAGAGATAGAAGAGAAAATCTCAGGTGCAGAAGATACCATAGAAAATATTGACACAACTGTCAAAGAAAAGGCAAAATGCAAAAAGTTCTTAATACAAAACATCCAGGAAATCCAGGACACAATGAGAAGACCAAACCTAAGAATAATAGGTATAGATGAGAGTAAAGACTCCCAACTTAATGGGCCAATAAATATCTTCAACAAAATTGTAGAAGAAAACTTCCCTAATCTAAAGAATGAGATGCCCATAAACATACAAAATGCCTACAGAATGCCAAATAGACTAGACCAGAAAAGAAATACCTCCTGTCACATAATAATCAAAACACCAAGTGCACAAAACAAAGAAAGAATATTAAATGCAGTAAGGGAAAAAGGCCAAGTAACATATAAAGGCAGACCTATCAGAATTACACCAGACTTCTCACCAGATACTATAAAAGCTAGAAGATGCTGGACAGATATTATATAGACCTTAAGAGATCACACATGACAGCTCAGGCTATTATACCCAGCAAAACTCTCAATTGCCATAGATGGAGAAACCAAGATATTCCACAACAAAACCAAATTTACACAATATCTTTCTACAAACCCAGCATTACAAAGGATAATAGCAGGAAAGCTCCAATACAAGGAAGGAAATTATACCCTAGAAAGAGCAAGAAAGTAATCCTCTTTCAACAAATTCAAAAGAAGACAGCCACACAAAGATAACTTCACCTCTAATAACAAAAATAACAGGAAAAAACAATCACTGTTCCTTAATATCTCTTAACATCAATGAACTCAATTCCCCAATTAAAAGATGTAGGCTAATTGACTGGATAAGTAAACAGGACCCAGCATTTTGCTGCATACAGGAAACCCACCTCAGTGACAAAGACAAACTCTACCTTAGAGCAAAAGGCTGTAAAACGATTTTACAAAATCGTTTTGTAAAGCAAATGGTCCTAAGAAACAAGCTGGAGTAGTCATTCTAAAATCTCCAGCCTGAGAACACAAAGGAAGGGACTCATGGCTCCACCTGTATAGGTAGTTGAGGGTGGCATCAGTGTAAATGGACAGACTTGGTGTCTGAAAGTTTGGATTCCTTAGTGTTGGTGAATTTAGAGAGCAGGGAGGCAGGAATGGGAGGATGGTGGGAGCACACCCTCATAGTAATTGGAGGAGGTGTATGGGGTAAGGGGTTAGGCATCAGTGGAAGTGGACGGACTTGGTGCCTGGAAGTTTGGATTCCCTGGTGCTGGGAAATTCGAGAGCAGGAAGGCTGGAATGAGAGGATGGTGGGAGCACACCCTCATAAAAACTCCCACAATGAAGTTATAAGTTCTTAAAGGGTACAAAATTTACTTTGATATCAAATTTAAGGTTTTCATTGGTATGAGCTTCTTATTAATATAAAAGTAAGATTAATATTGTTACTCTAATAGGTATTGTGTCTATATAACACATTTAGGAATACAAGGCTTAGACCCAGTCCTTCTTTAACTTTTCTAACTGATTTGAGATGGTTAGCCTGTGAGTAAAGGGCCTATAGAAAATTCATGACTCTGAGTTTGTTGTTAGGGGGTTTTCGGGTTTTCTATATTTTATTTAGAAAAAGCTGAGAGGAGTTAACAGACAACAGTCCAGATTGCCTTACATGGATATTTGGTTTTCAAAATGTCAGAAGTCCACAGAATTGACATTACAAACATTTCTGTATTAATGTTCATTTTGATGAGAGAACTATCTGCTCCTCCTGACAGCTTGCTGTCTTAAATTCTAAGAAGAAATTGAGCATCTTTGGAGTTACTCCAGTTGTGGTGAGATAGCCACTAGGCAAGACTTGCCTCTTTTCATCTACAGAAAACTCACTGTCCAGAAAAGGACACACTTGCAGAATAGTCGACTGATTATATCTGCCAAGACAGAGTAATCAGCCCTTAATAATCCTGCATCACTAGGTCTGCCAGATGATCCTGGGCTAGAAGGCTGAAGATCAGATGCTCCAATGTTTTCTAGTATAGGGACTGTCCAGGTTTTCAGTGGCCTATATCATTTGGCTAAGTTTTGGAAGCTGTGCTTTGTGCTTCCCATAATTTCAGTTAACTCAGTCATTCTGGATTTCTGACGGGGTTGAAAATTTATAGTCTCATAGCCAATCCCGGGTATTTACTTTGAGAGAAAATATTTGAGAGGATGGTTTTCAGCTAACATTCATTCTAAAGCCAAGAAAAAGAGAAAAAAGGTTCAGAAGTAAGTCTTTTAGTTAGGAGGGATGACAGAGGTTCTGGTTAATCAACAAAGTGATGGACTGGGTATTAGGTCTATCTTGTACCTTACTGACCCAAATTGATATAGTTATGCTCTAATTGTATTTTAAGAGAAAAGTTTTATTTTAACAGGAAGGATGATATGTAGGAGGTGCTAATGTGGGAGAAGTAAGGATAGGAAGAGGAGGAGTAAGGAGAGGAAGAGCAGAAGTAGAGGAGGAGCTAGGAGATAAGGGAATGGGAACATGAAGGTGGATGTTCACGTGTCTCTGCCAGTCAAAGATAGTTGATATATCTAGGTTGGGTATTGAGTTACACATCTGATTGTATGGGCATCTTGTTATTGAGCTTTACCAAACTTATAAAGCCTTTGATTAACATTAAAAAAAAATAGTATAAAAGCAAAAAGGAGAAGGGGGGATGGGATAGGGGTTTTCTAGGGAGAGGAAATGGGTAAAGGGGATGGCATCTGAAATGTAAATAAAATATTCAATAAAGATTTTCACATCTCCTTACAAAAAAAGATTTACAAAAATTGTTATGCAAAGTATTCATACCTATGTATTCTTCCTGCAACTCCCTCCCCAGTGCAATAATCTGTTTCCAAACAGGAAATGTTTCAGACAAACACTTCAGCTCAGTCATCACTGATGTTGAGAGCTATAAAAACAAGTATCTCTAGATATATGTGAGCTGTCATAAAATTAGCAAAATCTAGTGTCATCTTTTAAGGATTTTTTCATGAAGGTTTTGCAGCTGGAAATGTTTTTGATAAGAAATTAAAAATTGTATTTTTCACAATCCTCGATTGTGAAACTTAGTAGATGAATTAAATTAACTATAAGAATATAGCAAATTTTTGTATTAGTGAATTGGCTATAATTAATATTTAACACAGGAACTCTAAGACCTAGATTTTTTTTTGAGAGACACATTTACACAATGTCAGTGGATAACTGAATCTTAGATCCTATAACCACATTATTTTTCCTTTATGACCATACACACAAAACAGTTAAGTGGATAGATACACTAGGTAATGAACAACATTAACTGTATTGTAACAATCAAATAATATATCAACTTCAACATGTGATTTTTCTCATTCATTCTTTAGTCACCTTTACCCTTTCACTTGAAGCATTTTATTACCTTTCTTCTGTGATCCAAAATTGCCAGAATCTCTTCCTCTGTGCTTTGGTGACACAGTTAAATAGTGCTACTTACTACTGGAACATGTAACATGATCACAGCTGACTCCTAAGTGTCATAGGAGGGTAGGCAGGTGGGACAGCAGGTGGCCCACATATGAGGCAGGGTAGAATAGACTGAAGTGAGAAATCAGCACATAACTCAAAGAACTACAGTGTAGAGCTTACCAATTATTTCTGGAATTTTCCATTTAGTATTCTCCAACAAAGCCTGACATTAGGTTACTGAAGCCATGGAGAAGGTGGATGAGTACTGAGGTCCAATCATTCATTTGGTTCAATTTATGAAAGCATTTATTCAAAGGTACACATTTGTGGGATAAATATTTTAAACTTACTAGACATTATATTCAAAAGCTTACAAAACATTACTTCCATAATATTTGATCTCTCAGTTGTTAATCTAGTCTTTCAATAGCTGAAAATTTCTCTAGCTCAATGATCATTATTTTGTTTCTCAAACGTTTGATGTAATTTTAACTTAGAAATAATATATAAATATTAATTGTACTACTAAACGTTTTCAAACAGTAAACACATTCAATATTTGTCATAGTTTCCTTTGGTATCTCTGATTAGTTATGGGTGCAGTTATGGTTATGGTTATGGCTAGGGGTAGGGGTAGAGTTAGTGTCTCTGATGTTGACATCTGGAGTATTGCTCCTTTGAGAAGACTGTCTTCACAGGGAAACTAATTCCTAGACAGCTGATAATGTTCCACCTGAAGACTCTTGATTTCTACTATCTTTCAACTTTGACCTATTTGCAGCATCTTTTGTCTCTGGGTATGCTCTTCAATTTTCACTCTGCTTTATAGAAGCTATGCCCACTGCTCACAGTGTTCTGTACCCTAGATATGAAGAGGAGTATCTATCCTCAAGTAGCCTCCTGTCTAGCCAACTTGGCAAAGCTTATTTGTGGGCTGAAAATGTGTCCACATACAAAAACCACAAAATTTCAAAATATGTCTATTTCATACAATTTCTAAATGTTTTTATTTTCCAACTCAAATTTGTAATGAGGATTAAAATTATTTTAAATGTATGATTATAAATCTGAATTTGATTTTAACAATGTAGTGGTCTTATAAAATTTTAGACTGTATCTCTTAGATTAAGTAAGATTTTTGAGGATATATATGTATATCTCCCTTGCAAATAAAAATGCTACTCAGAGGAATTAAGACTTCATAGAAGCTCCTTTCTATGTGATAACCTAGCAATTTGACTACTGGAATATCCTTTGGATTGTCTTAAGAGGGCAGGGGAAGATTAGAGTTAGACTCAGTTTATCAGATTTGGGTTAAGGACAGGGCTTGGAATACCACACTGTGCTATGGAATAAGGGGCATTATAGGGTGTAGGCTTTATATAATTAAGGGAAAAAAATTAAAGAATTGAGTGTTTGAAAGATGGGACTGAAAAATCAGAGATTGCACAAACAAATCTTAAGTGATGCCATGTGTAGATGAATCAGGAATTGTGGGAAGTTTGGAAAGCCAGGGTACTTAACTGCAGGAGCTATTGGCAGAAAAGAATACGGGAGGATGCTGCCTTGGCTAAATTCTAGCTGACCTGGAAACTATACATAAATTCAGAGGATACTGGATATCGACTATAGGCTAAGATTAATAGTACCTCTCAATGACTTTCTTTTGGGGTCGATCTGTTCTTTCACTCTGTTATTTGGTCGCATGTGGATTGAGGGGCATACACTGGTTCTGTTCAGTTTTGTTTTAGCACAACAAAACCTGTCACATCACTGTTCATTCTCAACAGAAGAGGAAAAGAAACTTGGTTCCTATTATTATTTTGTTTCTGATGCAAATATGAAGCCCATAAAACACACATAAAATAACAAATGAAATGTGTTTAGAACCTAATTTATTTCTGTCTAGTTTTCTCAGGCATTTAAACAAAACACTTGTTAGGGAATAAATGTGAATAAGATGAACATAAATGGTGAGGTCTTCTGTTCTTTTCTGCTTATTCTTTTAACTTACTTTTGAGAACATTCAAAAGAGAGTTCATAGGCTGTGCATACCTATAAATCCAGAACAAACATCTGTGAAAACACCTTAATAGACAATTGTTTCTATTGCAAAAATTTATAAAGTGGTATCTTATTGTTCCTGAAAGACTTCTGCTTTTATTGTTTCACTCATTTGTCCTATGTTTACTTTCCTTCAGCAGAAATAATTGCACAGAGGTAAAACATGTCACAACATGAGTATGTGAAATCAAGCCTCTTCAAATGTAGCAAGTATATAACCATGTAGGACCAGCTTAGTTTAAAATGCAAAACAAAGATTTGTGAAATCTAAAAAGGGGTCTCATATTTCATTGTATGGGAAAAGATATTGAAAATCAGATAAGTCAAACAAATTTACCAGAGTCATATAATAGCTTATACCCAATGATGGAACTCAAATCCAGACTCCATCAATTCTCAATTTGTTATTTGAGAGGGTTGCTCTCTTGTCCTACACCATGATATGGATGATCCAGGTTGGTATGTACATTGACCATGTTACTTTGGAAGGCTTCTGTTTTGGAATTGTGTGGTCTATACATTAGTCCTAGACACCATGTAAGGAAGAAATACAAATGTTCAGTTTTAAACTTTTGTTTTCTTAAGTTCTCACCAGATAACACATGTTAGTCAGTTCTTCCACTGACAATAACCTTAATTCCAATTTCAAGTATGACTGTACTCTCCCTAAATTTATGAGGAAGTTATGACTCAGAACACTAAAAGATCCAACAGAGTGTATGTTTAGGGAGTGAACAGGAGGGTATGTTGGAAACACATTTCTTACTCATCACATATGTATGCACCAAATGGCAAATCTGGGCACCAGGTGATGACCAATTCTCCAGTGATTTGTGGGCAGGAACTTCCTCTTCTACCACTACAGACTTGATGACAGGAAGGACTCTGGAGACGAGAGAGTCATCAATGCAGTTCAAAGCCTCTGGAAGAAGTTCTTGAGAACACTTTAGTGTAACCATTTGTGTGGGGTAGATTATTGAAATCCTTCCTTTTGATCTTCATGTTCATAATGACTTTAGCATTTTCCAAGTGGTACTGGGCCAGGCCAAGAGGATCTGCTGTAGAGGACATGTGTTAAGTCCACCAGTGCCCTAATCCATGTTCTGATCCTAAAAGGAAACCTCCTAATTTGTATCCTGCATGGCTGTAATAAAGTGGCTGTCAAGGGAAGGGCTGCTTTCTTTACAATAGCTTTACTAACCTGGCCATCAAATGCTTTTCATTTCAAGAGCCTGAGTGGGTTGTGGCACGGATACAGTCTGTTTACCTACAATCAGTCAAACAAGCTTCTGCATGTTTTATGTATGTCATCTTATTTAATTCTGAAAAACTGTAAGCACTGTCTTCAGTCAATAGAAACATGGGAGTATTGCATACTTTGCTCACAGTCACAGTGTCAAAGCACTGGTCAGACATAGACATTGAAATCTAAAGTTCTGTCCTTCAAGACATGGGTATTCTCATATGTCAATTCACCTCCACAAGTGGAGATCCAATAAGAATGAGCGGCACATTTTGTGACATTTTCATCTTGTGTTTCTGAAAGTTTGCTAGCAAATTCCTACTAAATACTACAATGCTACATAATTTATAATTCATAATGATGGGAAACTTTCCCCAGTAGTCATTTATTATCTGTAACTCAATAGTTTGTCAGTGAAAATAATACTTAAGTGATAAACATAAAACATAAACGTAAGCTTGAATTTTCAAGGACACCAGCATGTGTCCCTTGAGCATGAAGATCTCCTGCCTTTCACATCTGTGTCTTTCTACCTGATATTCTAACTCACCTTACATGGTCTGTCCTGATAACGATTCTGTAATGGCAGATACAGTTGGGAATTAAATTCTTTGCATTTATTTTCCAAGTCTTTGTATACATAGTTTATGGCATTTGTAAGGAATTAAATGCATTTTAGCTTGTTACTTGCAAAGGAGAGAATGATGTACCTGTACTAAAGTTAAGTTTTGAGGTGAAATTTTGGGGAAAAATATCAAGATTATTCTGCATTTTCTATTCTGTCAGGTTTAGGGTATCTGGACTTGTGTTGGGCTTTGCTTGTGTGTTTGTTTTCTAAAAATAAGAAAGAAGGCATGGAGTTGGGTAAGTGGGTGGGGAGGATCTCTGCTGAGTTGCTGGAGTGGAGCATGTTGTGATCAGAATGCATTTGTCCATTACCAGATGAATGAATAATGAAAACCCTTAAACATCACAGCCTAATGTCAAGGTTCTTGGTTACTCTCTACAACTTAATTGTAAAATTCTATTGCTGAAGACACAATTTATTTAAGTTATTGTATATAAAAAGTTCAAGCTGGTGGCCAACTAGAAGCTTCATTCTTATTGACTAACATTCATTATGCTGGAAGGTACTTTGACGTGCTACCAGAGGAAAAACTGTAGTCATCAGTATCACCAAGGTACAAACTCTGTGACCTACAACAGCAAATTGCCTATAAGATTTACTGGTGAAATTGTGGCACTAATGTAAAAACACCTAACCATGTTTTAGTTGGATTTTAGGCAAACTCCTTAAAATGGAAGCCATTTCTTACACTGGTAAAGTGGCCCAGACCCTGAGATTAGGCTTACCATCAGCCTAGAGGAAAGACTACTAATGTGATTCTCCTAAAGGAACATATACATAAAATGGCTGTTAAAGACATATATTGCTTTACATAGGTAAAGCATACCCAAGCAGCACTCAACTCTCCACAGAGAAGCTTCTTGTTAAAGAACAGACCCACAGCTGAACAATGTGCAGAGAATGGAAGCCTTTGAAACCTCAGTCCTAAATATGATGCCTTTATCAAACCTTTCCCCTCAAGACTCAGGATCTATGTGGACAAAGAGAGAGAAAGATTCTAAGAGCCAGTGGTGGTAGATGATTCCAAGGTAACAGCTTCTCTCAGACACAATAGGACTGCAATATATGTGAACTCCCAGAGAATGTGACAGAATGCACAAGACCCGCAGGGGTTAAAAAATTTAATTTTCATCCCTGAGCAGAAGAAATGGACAGACAGTTCCACTCTTTGCCAAGAAGACATTTGCATTTGATACCTTCTGGGTAGGCAAAATCAGATTTCTCCCATGGAATGTCACTGAGGACATCAACCACACTCATGGGCAGGCTCATGGGGCAGTGGATCAACATAAAACGGACTTCATAAGTTTATTTGTTTTTTAGCTTGGATTTGTTTTTAATCTTTCTTTTTAACTTTCATTTTGTGAGTTTGTTCTTTTATGGAGGCATGAAGTTGGGTGGGTATGGGGGTCTGGGAAGAGTTGGAAGGGAAAATAATATTATTAAAAATGAGCATAAAACAACAAATATAAAAATAACTCTTAAAATAAAAAAGTAGAAAAGAAAAAGGTGCTGCTATTTTTGAAAATTACAAAGCTATACAAAGTAAATTTGATAGTTTACTCCAAGGTCACCAACTCCATAGGACTTTCATGTTTCCTCCTTCTTTCCTTTTCCATTCCCCTTTATAAAATTTATTTTTCAGTAGTATAATTTTTGTTTTATAAAATTAAAATACAATCACCTCATTTTTTTCAACTTTATGCCCCTCCAGTGAACCTCCCTTGTAGGTAATTGTGGCTGGAGACACTGAGAATTCCTCCAGGGGGAAGTTAGGCACAGCTGCTGTGGCTCCATGGTTCCTCACAGCACAGTCCCAATGATTCGAGAAAGTTCATGGGTTCTTACGGGCTTTAATGTCATGGCGGATGGTGGATAAATCTGGATGCACCCCCCCCCCCCCAAACCCAGGGCAGACCTGAGTTAAATAGGGAGGGAGAGAGGGAGGAGGTGCTGGGGACGAATTTAATTGGCTCCACCCTCTGACCTTCAGGTACCTCATTAGTATGTAAATCTCTCTAGGGCCTGAGGCCTGTTCCTCAGTGACTGTTGGCCATAGACCTCTCTGTGGGAGTGGTTGTTGGAGGGCTAAAGCTAAATGAAAAGAACCAAGGCCTGAACTCCTGCTGTCCAATAGGGTCTGGGGTTCCAGGCTTATGCTCTATCAAGCACCCAGCTGCTTCTCACAGCCCACCGCCCTACACTCCCTCTCAAATTTATGGCATTTATTTTTTTCTTTTAGAAAAATTGTTGTTATTAACACATTTTATATATTATGCATATATATTTATAAATATATAAATACAACCCATTTAGTGTATGTAATGTTACTTGTATGTATATAATGTCAGAGACGACCCTTTGGTATTAGATAACCAATGAGGAAAGATTGTCTCTAAGGAAGACAAGTTTTCTCTCAGCATTCCTTAGACATCTATGGTTGAGGTACCTAAGGGTACAGTAATGGTACACACACCTTGAAAGTAATCAACACCACTGTAGTTAGAGTTAAGGTCCACTCAACAAGAAGGAAATTATGCCTGGTACTTGAAACCTAGCCAGCTCTCCAGAAGAGAACCAACAACTGCCACTTAACTAAACTAGCACAATCCCTTGCTACATTCTAAATGTTTATTCTTATACCCACCAATAAGTGTAGTTCTCACCTGTGAATGAAGAAACATCTCTGTGAAACAGAAGAAGATACAGAAACAGAAAATCATAGCTGATCTAAATGTAAAGAACAAATGACTGGCTTGCCCATTCCCAACTAATACATCTACAGCACAACTCCTTCCACAAGGCTTAGGATCATCAGTGAAGAAGAAGGGTGGAAAGTTGCATGAACAATCAGAACAATGCTTTCTGTAAGATAGAAATCTCCTAGGCATGCCAGAGATGCAACACCCACGAAGTCTTATTGACATGAGCAAGACTTGAAGAAGTGTAGCTGCCTGCAGCCACAAGTAACCGGGTTCTCCTGAGAGGAAGCCTAGGAATGAACGGGAATGGAGGGCAAGAGAAATGTGGGGCCAAGACAAAGTATTCTGATCAAGGCCCGAAGTTTAATAATTTGCTTCCACATATAAAGGGGAAGCCCCACCCCCCAGAGTCTCTTCTCAGTTCAGCCCAGGGGCTGGGCAAGGAGATAGCAGTCTGGAAGGTGTCCAAGCTAGCTCAGCAGGCAGTCCATTCTTCTTAGCTCAGATAGCAGGCTCCAAGGCGCTAAAGCTAGTAATGCAATGCATCTCCTAGGTCCTACTGTTGCTTGGTCTATCGTGGTAAATGACTTGCAGGCCTACCCAGGCCTGGGGGAAGGGCACAGTTCCCCCCTTAATTTTTTAAGATGGCAGTGCCAATATCTGGACGGGGTACAATATTTCATCCCGTCTATGGTCTCAAGTGGCCGAGCGACCATGCCTGGCTTAGGTTGGCATTTATATTACTCCTATATTACTCATCATTGAGGGAATCATATATAGCATATTGATGTATGCCTCTGCCTTAGGTTTATAGGAGTTAAAAATTATTCCTATAATTACCCATCATTGAGGAAAACATACATAGCATAATGATGTATGCCTCTGTCTTAGGTTTATAGGAGCTCAAAGCACAACACTCTTACCCGTCATTGACTAACCGGCCATCATTGGCACACTCTTTAGACCAAGACCACATTCAGATCAAAAGACCTGTGGGCATGCACTAGATGCAATTCTTCACAGCAATGTGTAACTGCCATGATGAATAGCTGAGCTTGCTGATAACAATCCTGTGTGAGGGCAATCAATCTGCTTAAAATATAAGGTTCAAAGGTTAAAAGCAACATGATTATCCAAGCAATGTAGAAAATAAGGTTGGAAATGGAAGTATTTCAGTATCTAATCCATCTGCTAATCAGCAGGGATCAGACACAAAGTCTGGTCACCAGGTGGGTGGCTTAGTAAAAATTACTTACTCTCCAGTAAGAGTGGAGACTGTTAAATCAGCTGGTTGATAAAGATTTTGAGCCATCTTTATCATTAGAATCATAATTATTAGGCTCAAGATCTGTGTCCATTTGATGACCAGTCTTTCAGGCAGCCATCAGGCTCCAATTTGTTTTTCTGAAAAATGTAGACTGACCCACAACCCCAAATTAAAACAGGATCAGGACCACACCAAGTATTAGTTAAGCTGTCTCTCCACAAGACCCTGGCAAATGAGCTGGAAGTAACTGGATGCCAGTGGCAATCCACTGCAGACTGATTTTTAGCATTAGTTTGCAGAAAATTTAAAACAAGACAAAAGCAAGGTGTGCTTTTGGTGATCTTGTGGGGTATAATTCCCCCTTTCTAGTTTTAAAAAAGCCAATTTTTTAGAATTACTTGTAACACCAGGGAAGAAGCACCATTAGCTGCTTTTTCCACACTCAGAGAGTTATGAAGATATTATTTTAAAGTTTCATAATCTCTCTTTCATTTTCTTGTCCTTGAGGATAATAAGGAAATATCAGTAAAATTAAATTGTCAACAAACATCTCAGATGTTTGACTGTAGCCAAATAACTGTAATAGTCACTTCCATTATCTATCTTAGTATGATATGGAACACAAAGCACAGGAAAATAATATAGGCAACAACTAATTATATTTTTAGTTGCTCTCTTGTTAAAGCAGTTGCAACTAAAAGGTCTAAAAGACAACAAGTCACATGTATATATTTTATTTTTTTAAAATAAAAAATGAGTAACATCTATTTGTCAAAATTGATTACATATAAGTCTTTAAGGCTTAACACCATTATGAAAAAATTGAAAATATTGAGAACAAGTTCTTGCAATTTAACTTGCACACTTTCTAGAAATGACAAATTGTTGTCTCAACCTATTATTATTTTCATGCTGTAAAGCATAAGACTATATGGCCAATTATTTTTGAAAGGCCTATAATATGTCTAGTATACAAATCTGCTCTGGCATTGCCCTGGGGTTCAGGCAATCCAAAGAGCTTTTGAATGTCTTATAAAGTTAAGAAACAGTACATGTTTTGTAAATTAAGCTGTATTTTAATAAATAAAATTTGAGAATTAGCTATATCTAAGAAAGAAACAATTTTAAGCCATTATAAATCATGAGACATATGTTGGCTATGAGTATATAAATTGAAAGCTTGATTTTTTAGCATTTCAAACAGTGGTTACAACACATAATTTAATTATTTGTGTTGAAGCAGGGGAAACTCAAGAAAATAAACATGTGATTTAATTACATATACTGTCTTCTCAATAGATGAGGCATCTGTAAATATATTAAATACAGCAAACATTTTTTCTATGGGCTGCATGCATAGTAAATTTTAGGAAATATAAAAGCATGCATGGAGAAAAATTGTAACAAATGATTATCAAATTTGTCTAAAAAGTTTGTCATGTAATAGGCCAAATATCATTATTTTTCGATAACCAATTTAATTGCTATTTGGAATAAGGAATAAACATTTTATCCAAAATGCTTTTAGGATTTTATCATATAATCTTGTATTAAAACAATTATAATTTTATAATAGGATGTTTAAACTTTATTTGTAAATGAAATAAGATAAATCCACATTAATGCTTTCTTTTTCCAAAGGGCTGCTGTGGGCATATGAGTAGTAATAACACAGCCAACAATTTTTATAGTCTATATAATTTATTTGTTGATAACTAACAGCTTACTCTATTTTCAGCAAAGCTATCTCTCCTTTATTAGTTAATTGTCAAGGGGAATTAGGACTTGTATCCCTTTGAAAATATCAAACAGAGGTTTAAATCCTCCTATAGTAAGCTTAAGATGAGGTTTTAGCCAATTAATATCTCTTAACAACTTTTTAAATTTATTTTATATTTTATTTACATTTCAGATGTCATCCCCTTTCCCCATTTCCCCTCCCTAGAAAGCCCTATCCCATTCCTCCTCCTCCTTTTTGCTTTTATACATTTTTTAAAATGTTAATCAAAGGCTTTATAAGTTTGGTAATGCTCAATCAGAAGTATAACCCAATACCCAACCTAGATATATCAACTATCTTTGACTGGTGGAGACATGTGAACATCTGCCTCCATGACCCCCCTCTCTTTCTCTCTCTTTCTCTCTCTCATCACCTAGCTTCACCCTTCCTGTTAAAATAAAACTTTTCTCTCAAAATGCAATTAGAACATAGTTATACCTAATTGTACCAGTGAGGTACAAGATAGTCATGTGTCCTAACTAAAGCACTTAGTTTTGAACCTGGCTTTTTTTCTTGGCTTTTGAATGGATGTCAGATGAAAACCGTCCACTCAGATCTGTTCTCTCAAAGTAAATAGCCAGGATTGGCTATGAGACTATAGGTCTTCAACCCCGTCAGAAATCCAAAATGACTGAGTTAACTGAAATTATGGGAAGCACTAAGCATAGCTTCTAAAACTTAGCCAATTTATAGAGACCGCTGAAAACTTGGAAAGCCCCTATACTACTGAACATTGGAGCATCAAATCTTCAGCCTTCTGGCCCAGAATCATCTGACAGACCTTAGAGATGCAGAGTTATTAAAGTCTGATTACTCTGTCTAGGCAGATATAATCAGTCGACTATTCTGCATATGTGTCCTTTTCTGGACAGTAATTTGTCTATAGAAGGAAAGAGGCAATTCTTGCCTAGTGGTTGTCACCACACAACTGGAGTAACTCCAAGGATGCTCAATTTCTTCTTAGAATCCACGACAGAAAGCTGTCAGGAGCAGACAGGTCTCTAATCAAAATGAAAATTAATATAGAAATACTTGTAACGTCAATTCTATGGACTTCTGATGTTTTGAAAACCAACTATCCATGTAAGGTAATTTGGACTGTTGTCTGTTCACTCCTCTCAGCTATTTCTAAATAAAATATGGAAAACACCCTAACAATAAACTCAAAGCCATGAATTTGCTATAGTCCCTTAACTCATAGGCTAACCGTCCCAAATCAGTTAAAAAATTTAAAGAGGGACTGGGTCTAAGCCTTGTATTCCTAAATGTGTTATACAGGCACAATGCCCATGAGTGTATCAATATTAATCTCACTTTTATATCAATAAGATGCTCATACCAATGAAAACCTTAAATTTGAAATCAAAGTAAATTTTGTACCATTTAAGAATTTATACCTTCATTTTGATATTAATTATACAGATTTCTACCAATAGGTTATGGCTATGCAATAAGTCCTAGCTAATCCTCCCTGTTCCAACAAAACCACTACTTTTCCCTAGAAAGACAGACCAATATTAACCCCCTTAGTCCCCAAGCCCAGGGAATAGGGGTGTTGACTCTTCTTTAACTTTTTCAAGCTGATTAAGGGCGTTGAGATATTAGAAGAGGGGTGGGGGGAAGAGTAAATTGATAGGCCTCTGACGCTCTGTCTTCACTGCATCCAGACGGAATTCCAGGACATCGGAGGATTGGGCAGGTCTGCTCAGTATGCTTGATGAGTAGATACACTAAGGCTGCGTATTCTGCAATATACAATTCTCAGAACAAGTTTTAGTATCAAGAATTTTTTTTTTCCTAGAGGGTCGACATTTTTTAAAAGATGTTGGTTCTAGCAATTTTTTCCCTTTTTAAAAATTGGTTGTAATATTTACATTTTAAATTTTATCCTCTTATCCCATTCCCCCCACCACCCAGGAACCCCTTATCCCATACCCCTCCTTGTGCTTCTATGAGGGTGTGATTTTCCAGCTTTTATGATGCTGTTTCCATTAACATAAATTGCCTCCTAAATTTCTAAATCCTTTCCTTTGTGTTATTAAATCTCCTATTTTTCTTTCTTTATCTTTCTCTTTTTTCTTCTTTCCCCCCCTTTTTTTCATCCTTTTTAAAAATTGGGTATTATACTTACCTTTCAGATTTTATTCCCTTACCCTACTTCCTCCCACCACCCAGAAACCTCTTTTCCCATCCCCCTCCTCATGCTTCTATGAGGCAGTGCCCACACCTAACCCCCCACTACCCCCTCCCCACCCTCAGATTCCACCCCCCATGTTCATTCTTTATGGAACCAAGAAACTCCTCTCCCATCTATGCCTGACAAGGCCATCCTCCCCTACATATATTGCTGGAGTCATGGGTTCTTCCTTATGTGCTCCCAGGTTGGTGGTTTAGACACTGGTGGGCTCTGGTTGTTTTGTATTGTTGCTTTCCTCCTGGGGTCACAAACCCCTTCTGCTCTTTCAGTCTTCTCTCTAAGTTCTCCATTGGGAAACCCTTGATCATATCAGTCGTTAGCTGTGAGCATCGTCCTCTGAATGTGTTAGTCTTTGGCAGGCCTCTAAGTAGACAGCTATATCATATTCTTGAAAGCATGCATTTCCAGCCATCCATATCAGTGTCTAGCTTAGGTGACTGTACATGGGATGAATACCCAGATGGAATGGTCTCCTGATGGCCCCTTCTTCAGTTTCTGTCCCTTGTTTTGTTTCCATATTTGCTTCCTTGTGTATTTTTGTTACTTGTTCTAAGTAGAACTGAGGCATCCCCTCTTGGTCTTCCTTCTTCATGAGCTTCATGTGGTCTGTGGGTTGAGTCTTCACTATCCCAAGCTTTTGGGCTAACATCCGCTTACCAGTGAGTAAATACTGTGTGTTCTTTTGTGATTGGGTTAACTCGCTCAGAATGATAATTTCTAGATCCATCCATTTACCTAAAATTTTCTCAAATTCATTATTTTTCATAGCTGAGTAATACTCCATTGTGTAGATGTACCACATTTTTTGTATCCATTTCTCTGTTGAGGGACATCTTGGTTCTTTCCAGCTTCTGGCTATTATAAATAAGGCTGCTATGAACATAGTGGAGCATATATCCTTATTATATGTTGGAGCATCTTCTGGGTATATGTCCAGGAGTGGTATAGATGGATCCTCAGGTAATGCTATGTCCAGTTTTCTGAGAAAACACCAGACTGATTTCCAGAGTGGTTGTACCAGCTTGCAATCCCACCAACAATGGAGGAGTGTTCCTCTTTCTCTGCATCCTCGCCAGCATCTACTATCACCTGAGTTTTTGATCTTAGCCATTCTGACAGGTATGAGGTGGTATCTCAGGGTTGTTTTGATTTGCATTTCCCTGATGACTAAGGATGTTAAGCATTTCTCAAGGTGCTTCTCAGCCATCTGACTTTCCATTGTTGAGAATTCTTTGTTTAGCTCTGTACCCCATTTTTCAATAGGGTTATATGGTTGTCTGGAGTATAATTTCTTAAGTTCTTTGTATATCTTGGATATTAGCCCTCTATCGGATGTAGGATTGGTTAAGATCTTTTCCCAATCTGTTGGTTGCTGTTTTGTCATATTGACAATGTCCTTTGCCTTACAGAAGCTTTGCAATTTTATGAGGTCCCATTTGTCAATTCTTGGTCTTAGAGCATAAGCCATTGGTGTTCTGTTCAGGAACTTTTCCCCCGTGCCTAGGTATTCGAGTGTCTTTCTCACCTTCTCTTCTATTAGTTTCAGTGTATCTTGTTTTAAGTGAAGGTCTTTTATCCACTTGGATTTGAGCTTTGTACAAGGAGACATGAATGGATTGATTTGCATTCTTCTACCTGCTGATCTCCAGTTAAACCAGCACCATTTGTTGAAGATGCTGTCTTTTTTTTTTTTTTTCTACTGAATGGTTTTAGCTTCTTTGTCAAAGATCAAGTGACCATAGGTATGTGGGCTCATTTCTGGATCTTCAATTCTATTCCATTGATCTTCCTGCCTGTCTCTGTACCAATACCATGCAGTTTTTATAACTATTGCCCTGTAGTATAGTTTGAGGTCAGGGACGGTGATTCCCCCAGAAGTTCTTTTGTTGTTGAGAATAGTTCTTGCTATCCTGGGTTTTTTGTTGTTCCAAATAAATTTGCAAATTGCTCTTTCTATCTCTATGAAGAATTGATTTGGAATTTTGATGGGGATTGCATTGAATCTATAGATTGCTTTTGGCAAGATGGCCATTTTTACTAAATTCATCCTACCAATCCAGGAGCGTGGGAGATCTTTCCATCTTCTGAGATCTTCTTCTATTTCTTTCTTCAGAGACTTGAAGTTCTTGTCATACAGATCTTTCACTTGCCTGGTTAGATTCACTCCAAGATATTTTATATTATTTGTGACTATTGTGAAGGGTGTCATTTCCCTAATTTCGTTCTCAGCCTGTTTATCTTTTGAGTATAGGAAGGCTACTGATTTGTTTGAGTTGATTTTATATCCAGCCACTTTGCTGAAGTTGTTTATCAGGTTTAGGAGTTCTCCAAGTTTTAGGGTCACTTAAGTATACTATCATATCATCTGCAAATAGTGAAATTTTGACTTCTTCCTTTCCTATTTGTATCCCTTTGACTTCCTTTTGTTGTCTAATCGCTCTAGCTAGGACTTCCAGTACTATATTGAATAGGTAGGGTGAGAGTGGGCAGCCTTGTCTAGTTCCTGATCTTAGTGGTATTGCTTCAAGTTTCTCTCCATTTAGTTTGATGTTGGCTACTGGCTTGCTGTATATTGCTTTTACTATGTTTAGGTATGTACCTTGAATTCCTAATCTTTCCAAGATTTTAAAATGAAGGGATGTTGAATTTTGTCAAATGCTTTCTCAGCATCTAGTGAGATGATCATGTGTTTTTTTTTTTTTTTTTTTGAGTTTATTTATCTAGTGGATTACATTGATGGATTTCCAAATATTGAACCATCCCTGCATTCCTGGGATAAAGCCTACTTGATCAAGATGGATGATTGCTTTGATGTGTTCTTGGATTTGGTTTGCAAGAATTTTATTGAGTATTTTTGCATCAATATTTATAAGAGAGATTGGTCTGTAGTTCTCTTTCTTTGTTGGGTCTTTGTGAGGCTTACGTATGAGCATAATTGTAGCTTCACAGAACGAATTGGGTATTGTTCCTTCTCTTTCTATTCTGTAGAATAGTTTGAAGAGAATTGATATTAGGTCTTCCTGGAAGGTCTTATAGAATTCTGCGTTAAAACCATCTGGCCCCGGACTTTTTTGGTGGGGAGATTTTTAATGACTGCTTCTATTTCTTTAGGGGTTATACAACTGTTTAGATGGTTTATCTGCTCCTTGTTTAACTTTGTTACCTGGTATCTATCTAGAAAATTGTCCATTTCATCCAGATTTTCCAGTTTTGTTGAGTATACGCCTTTGTAGTAGGATCCGATGATTTTTTTAAATTTCCTCTGTTTCTTTTATGTCTCCCTTTTCAGTTCTGATTTTATTAATTTGAGTACTGTCTCTGCGCCCTTTGGTTAGTCTGGCTAAGGGTTTGTCTATCTTGTTGATTTTCTCAAAGAACCAGCTCCTGGTTTTGTTGATATTTTGTATAATTCTTTTTGTTTTGACTTGGTTGATTTCAGCCCTGAGTTTGATTATTTCCTGCCATTTACTCCTCTTGGGTATATTAGCTTCTTTTTGTTCTAATGCTTTCAAGTGTGCTGTTAAGTTATTAATGTATGCTCTTTCTATTTTCTTTTTGTGGGCACTTAAAGCTATGATTTTTCGTCTTAGTACTACTTTCATGGAGTCCCACAAATTTTGACATGACATGTCCTCATTTTCATCTAAAATCTTTAATTTCTTTCTTTATTTCTTCCTTGACAAAGTTATCATTGAGTAGAACATTGTTCACTTTTCACGTGTATGTGGGCTTTCCGTTGTTTTTATCCATGTCAAAGACTAGTCTTCGTCCATGGTGGTCTGACAGGGTACAAGGGATTTTTTCAATCTTTTTGTATCTGTTGAGGCCTGTTTTGTGACCAATTATATGGTCTATTTTGGAGAAGGCACCATGAGGTGCTGAGAAAAAGGTATATTCTTTTGTTTTAGGATGGAATGTTCTATAGATGTCAGTTAAGTCCAATTGGTTTATAACTTCTGTTAGTTTCATTGTGTCTCAGTTTAGTTTCTGTTTCCACGATCTGTCCATAGCTGAGAGTGGGGTGTTGAAATCTCCCACTATTATTGTGTGAGGTGCAACCTATGCTTTAAGCTTTAGTAAAGTTTCTTTTATGTATGTGGGTGCCCTTGCATTTGGAGCATAGATGTTCAGAATTGCAAGTTCCTCTTGGTACTTCCTTTGATAAAGTGTCCTTCTTTATTGTTTTTTTTTTTTTATTACTTCTGGTTAAAAAATGATTTTATTTGATATTAGAATCGTTACTCCAGCTTGTTTCTTGGGGCCATTTGCTTGGAAGATTGTTTTTCAACCTTTTACTCTGAGATAGTGTCTGTCTTTTTCACAAAGGTGTGTTTCCTGTTGCAGCAAAATATTAGGTCCTATTTATGTATCCAATATGATAGTCTATGTCTTTTTATTGGAGAATCGAGTCCATTGATATTAAGAGATATTAAGGAAAATTAGTGTTTATTCCTTTTATTTTTGTTATTGGCAGTGGAGTTATGTTTGTATAGATACCTTTTTATAGGGGTGTTGGAAGATTACTTTCTTTCCTTTTCTAGGTTCTAGTTTCCTTCCTTGTGTTGGAGTTTTCCACCAATTATCCTTTGAAGTGCTAGATTTGTGGTAAGATATTGTGTAAATTTGGATTTGTCATGGAATATTTTGGTTTCTCCACCAATATTGATTGAGAGTTTTGCTGGGTATAGTAGTCTGGGCTGGCATTTGTTTTCTCTTAGGGCCTGTATGATATCAGTCCAGGATCTTCTGGCTTTTATAGTCTCTGATGAGACTATAAAATCTGGTGTAATTCTTATAGGTCTGCCTTTATATGTTACTTTGTCTTTTTCCCTTACTGCTTTTAGTATCTTCTCTTTGTTTTGTATATTTGATGTTTTGATTATTATGTGACAGGAGGTGTTTCTTTTTTGGTCTAGTCTATTTGGGGTTCTGTGGGCTTCTTGTATATTTAAGGACATCTCTTTCTTTAGGTTAGGGAAGTTTTCCTCTATAATTTTGTTGAAGATATTTACTGGCCCTTTAAGTTGGGACTCTTCACCTTCATCTATACCTATTATCCTTAGTTTTGGTCTTCTCATTGTGTCCTGGATTTCCTGAATGTTTTGTGTTTGGAGTTTTTTACATTTCACATTTTCTTTGACCGTTGTGTCTATGTTTTCATTGGTATCTTCTGTGCATGAAATTCTCTCTTCTATCTCTTGTATTCTGTTGGTGATGCTTGTGTCTATGACTCCTGATCTTTTTCCTAGGTTTTCTATCTCCAGGGTAGTCTCCCTTTGAGATTTCTTTATTGTTTCTACTTCAATTTTTAGATCCTGGATGGTTTTGTGTAACTCCTTCACTTGTTTGGTTGTGTTTTCTTGCATTTCTTTAAGGGCTTCTACCTGTTTACCTGCGTTCTCCTCAAATTCTTTGAGAGTGTTGTTTATGTCCTTTTTAAAGTCCTCTATCATCATCATGAGAAGTGATTTTCATTCTGAGTCCTGCTTTTCTGGTGTGTTGTGGTGTTCAGGCCTTGCTATGGTGGGGGAACTGGGTTCTGGTGATGCCAAGTAACTTTGGTTTCTGTTGTTTACATTCTTATGCTTGCCTTTTGCCATTTGGTTAGCTGTAGTGCTACTCCCACTCACTGGTTCTGACTGGAGTCTGCCTTTCCAGTTATCTTGGTTGTGTCAGAACTCCTCGGGGTCTGGAGGACTCTATGATCCAGAGCTCCAACTGCTCTGGGTACAGTGGCTCCTCTAGGATATTTCAGGATATGGTGTCTCCATGGTAGTAGACCAGCTAGGTGTTTGCTGCTCTGGATGTAGTTTCTCCTCTCGGATGCTTCAGGATATGGTGTCCCCTGCTCTGCATCTCTGTGGGCCGTGTCCTCTCTAGGATGCCTGCAGCTCTGCAGTCCTTGACCTCTCTTTGGTATCTCTGCAGCTCTGTGGTCTGTGACATGTGACCTTCCTAAGCTGCCTCTGGGTTCAGTTTCCAGAGGAGAGTAGATCGCTGGGAGACTTCTCCAGCCACCAGTATCTGGGCCAAGGGCAGAAGGGGAGTGGCTCTTCACAGGGGCAGGGTCTGGATGCCAGGTGCTCCCTGGGGTCTTCCTACTTCCAGTTGTGCTTCTAAGGCCTAGGGCAGTGTGAGGGTTCTCCTACCTGCTGCTCTGCTGTCTGTGCCCTCCCTAGGGTGCCTCTGAACTCAGTTTCTTAACAACTTTTAAAAATCACTAAACTCAAATCAAGATTAAAAGTAAACAATTTTCTTTTTGCATGTACACTACAAGCCAGAAGAGGGTGCTAGATCCCCACCACAAATGGTTGTGAGTCACCATGTGGTTGCTGGGAATTCAATTTTTATATTTTTAATTATAAGTCTAGCCTCTAACGGCTGAGCCATCTCTCTAGCCCCAACTATCTATTTTTATTAGAATTTTCTGTGCCACAATCTGCTTAGGATATAGCTGAGGTCTCAAATATTGAAGAGATACTACCTTTGAATCTTTTTTGTAGCAACAAGTATTCCAAAAACTTTTTTAAAGCTCATTATATTGGAGCTAAGGCTTGCAGAAAAACTTCTTTAGAGAAATTAGCTAATAAAGTATCACACAATGAATAATATACACTAAAAGATTTAAACTCTTAATTTTCAGTATTAAAGCAACAACAAGATTTTTGTATATAATGTAAAGCAATTAACCATTCTTTGAGGCAAACTTTTCTAACAGTATCGCTTCATGGGCTCTCAAAAATTACAAGCAAATTTACTGAATGTAAACCTCCCACCTTTACCAGAAATGTAAAGGGATGGTATAAAAACATCTTTTATATCTATAATAATTCTATAAGCATTTACTGGAATGGCAGCTAGAGTAGGCAAGTTAGGCTGTAATGCCCCATTACTTTCATAAATCTTAAGTTTGAACTTTGTTTTGGATTAATTTAATAACCAATCTTTTTTAGCTGAGTGAGAATATCAGATAAAAGCCGACTTTATCCTCTAATAATTGTTACATATATTAGAGGAACCAAAAGCATCTCATTTTTAACAACTTTGGAAGAAAGCAGACTCAAACCAAAACAAATTGAACAATATTTTATCAGCAGGTACAGTTATAACTCATGGAGGGAAGTAGGCATAATTTTAATGTCTCCAGCATAATTATAACAGCCCACAGGGTGTTGTAAACTTAGATTTATCCCTCTTCTCACGAGAAACAATGAAGACAAAAGACAAATTCCTCACCCATTTCTAGGATCTGGTCTTGAAGACCCAGGACAAAAGGAAAGCTTGGCACCTGAGCTGCAGAGCTCAGTCTGCATTGTCTTAATTCAAATGTAAATGTTCTTAATCTCTGGCCTGTTCTCTGAGGCCTGGCTAGGCCTGAATTGCACAATTTTTTTTAAACTTTAAATTTAAACTTTAAACCTTAAAAGATATGTGTTGTATCTTTTTTCTATAAGTTTGAGAGTTTGAGAAAATCTCAAACTCATGGTTAAGCTACCAACTGTAGCCAATGGAATATTGGCAGTTTAACTATGTTTTTAAGCCTCTTTTGTAACATTAGAGTATAACCATAATTTTGAGAAACAAAACCAATTTTTAACGATGTAAGCAATCTATTTTCTCTAAAATCCACACCAAGTATATTACCTTTATGTTACAAAGTTTTGCTGCCAATTCTTATATATGAATACATGATATTGCAGCTTTTAATATCTCACTAAAGAGACACTGTTTTTAAATCTTATCATTATATATCTGGTTTCTGAATGACTCTGAAGACCCCCAAACTTGGGATACCCTTCCTCAAGTCTCAAGAAATCATGACCACCCAAAGATCACAAGAAACCATATCTGGATGCAATCAGCAGAGGCTTTATTAGGGAAGTTGGCCAGCCACGGTCAAACCACGAGCTCTCTCAAGAGCAGAGTTTGACCTAGAGTGGCAGGCTAAGGGGTCTTTTAAAGAGGAAAACCGCAAACCAGGGGAGCAAGGAGGGGGTGAGGGGTTGCCAAGGATACATAACATAAGAATAGCGAAACATTCCAGAGAAACTCACGCTGAATGGTTAATAGCCATGGAAATTACTCAGTACAATCATTTTTCTCAAAAATGTGGTTTTACCATGTCATTGTGTCCCACCCTGTCATTTACCAACTATTTTAGATTAACTATCTTCACTTCTTCCAACCTAGGTGGCTTGCATCTTTATCTGTGGTCAGGAATGTGTCTTCCTGCCTTGGGCCTCTCCCACCCACAGGTGGCCTACTGCCTGAAGCTTGAGGAATGTAATCCATCCAGCAAGTGTCCTGGGGTAGTGAAGGCCTAAAATCTTATTTTCAGTTCCGAGTTCTGGGACCTGCATTTTTCAGCCCAGGTCTAAGGGCAGAGAAAAAGTCTACATATATCTTATAAAATGGTCTTTATAATTTTACACTCTACAATTCTATCTCCCAAGTTCTGGAACTATAGTTGTGTATCAGCATATTTGAGTGCTTGCTCATGCTCCCTTCCCCCTTCTTTCTTTCATTCACAGCCTTCTTTCCTTCCTCCCTTTTTTCCTGACTTGCACTCACATTACTAAACATACAGGAACTACTTAGTCTGTTTGGTTAATAGCAGAATCTTTCTAAATCTACTTAGTTGTGTATTACGGATAATGCACATGATGAAATACTTAGAATAGTATATCTTACAGGAGTTTATTGGCTAAAAACCATGTAAGATACCATGAAAGAAAGATGCACTTCCAAATATTCTAATTAGCACAGCTGTTATATGTACAGAAAACTAGCATGTACCAAAAATCTGGTAGCAGAATCAATATAAGAAAATAAAATGTAATATTATTTCTCACTGATTAATGTTAAAAATATGTCAGTATAAAAGATGAGAATGAAATGAAGACAGACAAACCTTGGAATATCTTCTGAAGAAATATAGTTTACTGTCTTCAGTGATTTTAAAATTGTGACTAACATTTAATACAAATTAGAATTTCTTTCCTTGGCTTAAAAGTATAAAATGGTTTGTATGCACTTATAATTGACCCCAGAAGATTTCATATGCAAAATAAATTTTAGTTTTACAAAAATTTAGAAAAACTTAAAACTGCTTACTGCTACTATTTAGGAAGCTAGAAGTAATGAATATATGTTTAATTTTAGATTTTTTTTTCTCTAAGTGAGTTATTTGTGTTACTTTATAAAGGTGGCTTTAAAGTATCCCATGGTGGTTCTTGGATTTGATCCTGAATCAGAGGCACTTCAAGAGAACAAAGAAACAGATTGTTGGGGCAACATCCAAAGTCTCTGATTGTACAGTTAGGAGTCAGGATTTCCACATTTAATGAGGTTGTGAGTGTTGCTCATGAAAAGAGATGTGGTTGAGTATGAAATGTGGTAGGATCTTCTCTGTTCATCACTTCCATTATCTTGTTACAGTAGAGAAAACTACAGTAAAACTACAGTATGTTGTCTTCTAAGCTTCCTGTGGTCCTTGAATGTGTAGTGCCTTATCATTTAAATGCATCTCCGACCTTTGATAAAGGAATTAAATTCTCCTAGAGGACAGATTCTCAAAATCTAATTTGAAACAATTTCCACATGTAAGCTTTCTGTCTATGAAATGGCAAACTGGGAACCCAAAGCCAAATGAGCTTCATGACAGATGTTTTCATCTTTCTATGTACTTCACAGGTAAAATAACTATGCTAGTGAGAAATGCTTTCTAATACCTGTTTTCTTTGTGTTACTCAAATGCTTAGAGAAATATGATTTCCTCATTAACCAAGGAAACATAAACATATGTGAACTTAGGTGGAGAAAGATTAAACTGTTGGCTCTAATGAAAAGAAACTTGATCTAATGCAAAAGGAGACTGGCTCCACTCCTCTGCTTCTTGGGAGACACTGCTCACTAAACAAAACCTCAAGGAGATGTTCACAGAAGACATTCATAAGCCATACACCTTGTTTGCATATTTTTAAATTCTGAAAGTTCATTCAGACAATAAAAAACAAAAGCATTAAGCTGACTTTTCCTAAAGGAAATATTCAAATTAAGTAAAGACATTAAAGATATTCAGCACCCTAACTCAGTAGGGACATGAACTAACTCATAACTCAGTAGGAACAGTAGAATACTGCATAACACTGGAATCTGAACATTTCCTCCAACTTATACAACAAACACTTTGCTGGCTGAGCCATCTCTGTAGACACTGCATTTATGTTCATCAAGTGCTCTGAATGATCCCTGTCATCACTAGGGAATGGCTTGAATGTCTTTTCATGTGTGCTTTGGATAAAAATCTAAATACTTTTATGTGTAGTGAAATACTAAGTCCTTATTAATTACTTTAGCTTATTAATTATTACTTATTAATTACTTATTAATTACTTTAGCATTCAGATACTTCATTTATGTGGTGTTAGTATTTTTTCTAGGTGTTTATGAAAAGTAAGCAAGGAAGTGGAGATATGAGAGGAAAGACTGAGAGTCTGAGATTAAACATTACTGCTGGGGGTTGGCAGCAGAGAACTGTTTATGGAGAAGAGCATTGGGTGTGAAGGAACCAGGTGTCTGCTCTGTGGGCTAGGTTGCCACTATAAAGTCATCAATTTAGAAGTTAGAATCTAGAGTTAGAAAATATACTGAAAAGGAATGATGCTTTTCTGAAATAATTATGTGTGAACTGAATTAAGAAACTATTTTGAACTATTCTACCCACACTGACTATTTCTATATATACGATTTTACATAATTCAATGTAGTAAGAACATAATTCAGGAATTGTCTGAATACAACTGGAGTTTTGATGAACACAGCATTTGCTGGTCACTAGTACAGTTAGTCATGTATGTATGACATCCCCACTGTCTTACAGGACTAGGCTTGCATTTTCTTGTTTGAATGGTATATCAGCCTAGATTCTTGGGGGAAAGGCATATACATTCAGAAGTTATTGTTTAATAAAAAAATCAAAGCTAAGTTGTGAAAGAGCTTATGGAATCCAATAAGGCTGGTGCCATAGCAACCAGCTCTGTAGGCATGAAGGGCCTAGAGAGGGAGTGATATGGATTATAGACTTCAGGGAGAGTAGCTGGATAGAAATGCATTAGAAATACATGTGGGATATTGCTGGTGTTTGAGATAGAAAAAGTGATACAAAGGCAGAGTCTTTAAAAGTAAGCAACTAAGTTGTAAGTAGGGATTAATACTTTGTAATTCTAGTCATAGTGCTTTGTAAGATGTTTCTCTTCCATAATATTGGTATACTGTAATAAAAGTCACAGTATGCTTTGATATGGTATGCTTTGATAAAAGTCAATTAGAATATAGTCCTATGGCATGGTTCAAATGTGGGAATCACTACACAGCCACTGTGATATCTCATGAAAAGATAACGTATTTCAGAGGACCAGCATAGGTAAGGATATGCCCTCAAGGAAACTGTTCACCTAAACAAAATAGCTGAGAAGAAGGAAACCAAACAGAAGATTCCCTAGTTGACATTTACATTTGAAAGGTCAATCATGTGCAACTAAATCAAGGTAGCAAATGTATCAATGAGCTATGAGACAAAAAAGGAAAATAATAAATCTAAACAAGTATATCTAGAGAATAGCTATAGGCATGTTGATTTGAATAGGCAGCATAAAGAAAGATGAATACAACATTTTCAGTATTTTACTACCAAACCAGCCACAAGTTAACACTCCTGTCATAACTGAGAATGTGGCGGTGGTTATACAGTCCTTTCATCACGGAATATTAGGATAGGATATTTCAAGGCAACTTGTTTACTTGTCTTGTCCACTGGTCACAACAAGTTCACTTGTCTTCAGACTGACTTAGTATGGTGGTTTGAATAAGCTTGGCCCACGGGGGCTGGCACTATTATGTGGTAGGTCCTTGTTGGAGTACTTGTGGCCTTTTTGAAGGAAGTGTGTCACTATGGGGATTGGCTTGGACATCTCTTTCTATGCTCAGGCTCTGTGCACTGTGGAAAAGAACCTCCTTCTGTCTGCTCGTAAGAGACAGAGTCGTTTTCTGGCTGCCTTCAGATCAAGATACAGAACTCTCAGCTCCTTCTCCAGCATCATGCCTGCCATGTTTCCTACCATGATGAAAATGGACTGAAACTCTAAAACTATAAGCCAACCCCAGTTAAATGTTGTCCCTTATAAGAGTTGTCTTGGTCATGGTGGCTCTTCATGGCAATAAACTCTAAGACACTCAGTGTGTACTGTACTATGTCTAACACATTGAACAGAAATAGGAATAAATAGCATCAGAAGTACCATGATGATTTTTTACCAAAGATTCCCTATTTCCTTGAATTTGCTTCCCAGAGTCAAATAGAGACTCTATCCTTTTCCCAGAAAGATGGAGAGGGATTTGGTAGACAGAAAACAATTTGTGGAATCCTTCAGTGATACTTAGGTAAAACATGTCCTGCTCCCTTTCTTCTGATCACTCAGTATCTGGAATTGATTCCATATCTCCAGTTAAAGGACACTGTGTGACAAGTTCTGGCCAATGAATAGTAAGAAAAAATGATACATGAGGTGTTGATCTAAGATTCTTTAGAGCTCTTTAATTTTGCTGCTGGAGTCTATTGTGTCTTAGAACTTTTCATTCAGGAATTAGAGTAAGGACAACCCAGAATAAAAAACCTCTTTGATATACCCAAGGTATAGATAAGAATATGTGTCATTGTGATTTAACTGCCTAAAGCTTTTTAGATGATATGTTTATAGTATAATTTGTATCCTGACTAGTAAAAATATATATTGAATTTTGTGGGCAGGCAGGCTTGAAGTAGAATATCCTTTGCAGAAAAAGGGTTCTTCTTTCTGTTACTGTTATGGTTTGGATGAGAATAGCTCCCATAGGCTAATATGTTTAAATACTTGATCCCTTGTTAGTGAAACTGTTTGGGAAGTATTTGAGAAAACTTCAATTGGGATGCATTTATGAGAGATAAATAAATAAAAATAAACAAAATAAAATATTATGACCCAATGAAGTCCTAAATTGAAGCTGTTATTCCTGTTCATTGAGAACAGAGTAAAGGGGATGCATGAATCTGTAAAAAATTCACATGTGAACCCCACAGCTGTCAGTCATGTTGCTCTTTTTAATAATTTTGTCATTTGTTGAAGCAGTTGATTGGGCTTTGGCTGGCCCTCTTCCATGAGCAATTCTTGTCATTTAAAGGACTAAAGCAATTGGCATTTTTTCTGGGCATCCACACTGAAGGGTATTACTTAAGTTCTTTCTTCTTTTTTTATTTCCAGTGGCTCACTCCAAGAGATGTTTTCCTACAGAGTCAGAATGAAAGCATTTCTCAAAGCTAAAGTATTTATTATCCTCAGCTAGAGTACAGATAAAAGTGGATCTCTGTCCTACACCACTGCTCTCTGAAGCTGTGCAGTTGCTTCATCTCTATTCATGAGAATTTAAGAGACAAATTCTGGAAAGAATCTGTTTCTCTTAATGCTGTCTTCTTTAAAGCTTCAAGGACGCATTGGAATTCAAGGCACAACAAATAGCATTTCAAATACTGCATCTGAGAGTAGGACACAGAAGTGTTTAATTTAAGCCTGAATTGTCAAAGGAGGAAATGAAGCTTGCTGCAAACATATCTTCTGCAAAACCATGACAAAGGCAAAATAAGAAACCATTTTTTCAGGCTTTATCATTGTAATTCTTCAAGAAATGCTATTACCAAGATCTGCATAGAAATGACATAATTAGCCCATATGCTTGAAGAGGGAGTGAAATAATTTTGAGGAGATTGTCATGGGTAGTGCTGTGAAATAATTAGTTGTTATTTTTCTTTTTCTTTCTTTTCTTCAGTGTGTCTCACTCAGTTCATGACAAATATTTGAAATCCTATAAAACCAAAAAGAGTTAATATAATGTGATTTTAAGTCTAGACATGGAAATTTGAAAGCAACAGATATTAATTAATCTGTGCAATTATATTCCTGTTGGTTTTTTGTGAGGAAAAGGCAAAATTATTTTTAAGACATTTTTACCAGTGTTTAAAAACTAAGATGTTGAATATTGTATGTAGTGATTGAAAGATATTAAATATTCACAAATGATTGTTGTATTTGATTTCTAGTTGAAAACACTGAGTCATTTAACAATTATATCTTTCAGCATTACAGGTCTATAATTGTATAGTCTTACACATAAAATTATACCAAATTAAAACATATCCAAAAAATGAAAGACATTTAGTTTTACTAAAGTGGAAAAGATCTAGCATATGTTCTCAAATTAAAGTGCAAATTTAAGGTTACTAGATATAGTATAATGAAATTTTCTTTAAAATTCTGTATATAAGTACATAGGATTATGTAGAAGTACAGATGATGTTTTCATCTACAGGGACAAGGGACAGCTACCATGGCAGTAGCTATCAGGTATATGTGTATAGATTGACTCCTAAAAAAACTTATTTTGTTATTATTTGTATGTGTTTTTGCCATGTCTGTATGTTTAATATGAGCAGAAGGGCATCAGATTTCTCAGAATTGTTACAAATGGCTGTAACTGTCATGTGGGTTCTGGGAATTGAATCGAGTTCCTTTGGAAGCAGCCAGTGCTCTGAATAACTAATCCATTGCTCCAGACCCCAGACTGACTTTTAAAATGCTTCTTGGAGTGGTACATATTACCATGGCATATCATATCTTTGTAATTTAAATAAGTAACAACTATAAATAACTGTTAATGATATCAGCAATATAAAGTATCAATGGAAAAATCCCATATGCCTTACTAAGTTTGTGTTTGGTAAGGAATGTCCATTTCTTTTTATTTTTTCTAAATAGGCATCATTAAATGCAGGAATGTAGCTTGCGCGTGGGCATGGGTTCTGTTGGGCTATGTTGTGGTTCCCGCATGTCTGCCACGGCTCAGAGAGGCAGAAGCATGGGAATTTTACAGAGTTCCGTCTACCCGACACTGGGTGGACGCTGGGCTGTGAGACGCTGCGGAGTTCAACCTGGACGTGGAGAGATTTCAGCCTGAAGTCCCGCGGGGGCAAAGCTCCTGAGTGGGGGTCTCCAGGCTGAAGTGGCTAACCAGCAGACCGGTGGTCTCTGTCTTTGGGCTCCCAGATGCTGCTGGGAGGAGCGGAAGAACTGAGACACGAAGGCATATGGGCTGGACCGGTCAGCAGCTGAGAGGAACTAGAGGGAGAAGCTCTGCCCTGTGTGGTGAGAGACTCTTGGTCACCGGCACTTTCTTGGCTGGGTCAGCCAGCTTGCTTGAGTTGGCGGGCCTCCATGGCAGGAACATAGAGAAGTCTTCTTGTGGGAGATTAAGCAGTGGCTTGGTAGTCAAAGGCCTTCTCCATGGTTCCCCACAGCAGAGCCCCAAAGATACGAGGAAGTCCATGGTTTTAAAAGGTTTACTGTCATGGCAGAAAGTGGATGAGCTGTGGCCCCCTCAACCCCCCAACCTCAGGGCAGACCTGAGTTAAATAGGGAGGGAGGTGGGAGGAAGGTGAGAAGGAATGCTTAATTGGCTATGCCCTCTGGCCCTTAGGTATTTTAATATGTAACTCTCTTGAGGCCCCGAGGCCTATAGTCATGCCCTCTACCTGTGGAGGGGCTGGTAGGAGAGTTGCCCTAGTTGAAAGGCGCTGATCAATGGAAATCTTTGGCCGTGTGTTAGGAGCCTGGAGTCTGGGAGTATAGTGAAATGTGTGCCATCCCTTGCAGGGTCTCCAGCCATCTCTAGCCAGTGCTCCACTAGAAACCAAGCTACCCTTGCATGGTTCCAAATTAAAGTCATTATTAATATTATCACCTTAAAGTTAATTCCATAAAACATAGTGTCTAAACTCTTTTTTCCTATTCAAAATGAACACACTAACTTTCCATACGGAATAAGAATTCATGTTTGAAATCACTTAAAGTTTAGTATGTTTAACAATGTTTAATTATACAGAGAATGTATTTTCTTTGATCGCTTAACCTTAACTAAAATTTTTATTCATCTTAGACTCTCTAAACTGTGAATGATCTTCACTTTTGCCCTTTATAACAGTTTGTGTTATGAATTTTTAGAACATGATTCAGCTATTGAAATAGAAATAATGGATTCTCTTAAACAGCGTTGCTTCTCTGAGCCCAGAGGCACATTTAACTTGTGGATTAGGACTTTGAACAGCACAACCACCAGCATAATTATAGACTGCTGTGGGAATTATGTGCAAGACAAAGAGCAAGGTGAGTACAAACTCTCTGACGGCATCAGAGAAGGCGTGGAGGATACACATTCCCTATTTGTGACAGTTTACAGTTGCTCATAAGTTTTGTATGCACTTATTTGCATTGTATTTTTTTTTTAAATTAAGCCTACTGTGTTCTAAATAGTGGCTGTTCTCTTTGTCTTCTATGTCAAAACCAATGCAGATTGTTACTGGCTGGTGGAG
Source organism: Arvicanthis niloticus (assembly GCF_011762505.2). Lineage (NCBI taxonomy): Eukaryota > Metazoa > Chordata > Mammalia > Rodentia > Muridae > Arvicanthis > Arvicanthis niloticus. The sequence goes on along the minus strand of NC_047670.1, from coordinate 8,640,813 downwards.
ATATTAAGGATGAAGTAAATGTTAGAATTCTTTCAACTCACAACTGTTTAACTAATTTTCTGATGCTATTAACCTACAAAAACTGCTTTCTCCGCATCCAGTCTGCACAGAATGCAGGACAAGAGTTTTCACTTGTGTGCTCACTTCCCTTCATCTCCATCCACTTCGATTGACTTGTTAATCCCATCTATGCAAATTTTACTTATGTCTGTAATAGTGCAGGTAATTACTATTATACTTACCTAATAGAATTAACAAGAGCTTCAAAAGCAAAAGTAGTATAAATATATAACAAATTAATTCTTCATAGTAATTGGTCTATAAGAAAGAATACTTCACAAAATTTTGTTTATTTAAAACTTTTTTTTTGCCTGTGTATAAAATTATAAATTGGGGTAAAATGAAGTATCCTTGGTGTATATGCCCAGAAGTGGTATAGCTGGGTGTTGAGGTAGATTGATTTCCAGTTCTCTAAGAAACTGCCATATTGAATTCATAAAATTCATAATATTCATAATAATGAGAAATGTCCATTCTTTGCAAAAATGAATAAAAATAATGTACACAATGGAGTACAGCTGTTAAGAACAATGGCATCATGCAATTTGCAAGCAAATACATTGAACTAGGAAAAATATCATCTGGGGGAGGTAACCGAGACCAAGAAATACAAACATGGTATGTACTCATTCATAAGTGGACTGGAGTCAGGGCAGGTTGGGAACAGAAGGAATCAGATGGGGGGGTGGTATTGAGAGATACTGGGAGAAAATACTAGAATTAGAGGGCAATTCAGGGACAGGTGGAAACCTAATGCAATGGAATCTGTAAGAGTAACGCTAGCAAAGACTCTTAGTAATGGGGAACATAGGACTTAACCAGCCCTCTTCTCTAACCAAGCAAGGCCTTAAATGGAGGGACTGGAACACCAACTCAGCCATCTCAGCCATAAAACCTTACACCTACAGTTTGTCCTGACTGTAGAATGTGCTGAGTCTAGCAGAATCATAATCAAAGAGACCAGAGAGAATTACTTCATCCAGAAAATGATGGGAACAGATGCAAAGTACCATAGCCAACTATTAGGCAGAGCTTGGGTATTCCTGCTGAGAAGCTGTGTAGGGAAAGATTGGAGGAACCAGAGGGATCAGAGACACACCATGAGAATGTGGCCAGCAGAACCAACTGACCGAGACTCATGAGAATTTATGTGATCAGGGACCCTGGAGGGGTCTGACCCAGGTCCTCTACATTTATGTTACTGCGGAGTACCTTGTTGTTCTTGTGGAAATTCTAGCAGTGGAAAAGGTGGATGTCCTTAACTCTTTTGCCAACTTGTGGGACCCTTTTTTCCCCTATTGGAATGCCCTGTCCATCCTTGATGTAATGGTTTGTCCCAGGACTTACTGTAACTTATTATGGTGTTTCCTTGATGTTTCTGGGAGACTTGCTCTTCCCTGAAGGGAGGAATATTGGGGAGGAGATCTGGAGGAAAGGGATTTTTCCTGATTCTTTCAGCATTCAATACTCTAAGTAAGAAATTAGGCTACTGACATTTTCATACACCTTTACCTAAAGATGTTGTTATTGATTGTGGACTACTTTTAAGGATTAATTTTATCTTTCCAATCTTATGTTAGTCTCTGCACTAGAACCCAGGCTTGTATCCTAAGCAGCTTTATGTACTGAGCCATCTTGCTGACACCTGCAATATTTTATGAAAGAAGGTTCATTTTATGTGTCACACTGACTGAATTAAAGATGTCCAGAGGCTGGTAGAACATTTTTCTAGGTATAGTTTTGATCATTTTTCTGAAAGGGTTAAGCCTTTGATTCCATAGACCAAGAAAAGAAGATCCACCATTACTTCCATGAGTGAACTTTACACGGAGGGCAGAGAGAACAATAAGCTGAATGCTTGATGAATTCTGCCTATCTGGGCTTGAACTACACCTTTCCTCAGACTTCATCACCAGAGCTCCTCGTCTTTGCGGCTTCAGGTCTTCAACCTAACACCAGGGGCCACCCTAGTCTGAAGGAATCAGACATTGATAGATTTCAGCAATGGTCCTTCTACTTCTCCACTTTGTAGAATATACATTGTAAAATTTCTCAACCTCCAAACTACAGTGAGCTAACTCCTTCTGAGGCTTGTCTTCTAGCTTTTTCTATACTGTTGCTTGTATTCCTTTAAGTAATCTTAACTAATCTACTTGTATTCTCTTGGTAAGCATTTTAAAATAATTTTCCTTCGTGCAGACACTTATTCTAAATATGTCATTATAAATATTCCTTATTCTAAATATGTCATGAGCCACAATCCTGAAAATTTTGTCTTTGAGTTCTCAAACCATTATCTCTTTTATACATTTCTTTCCCTTTCCTTTTTGGATTAGAATTTATCACAAAAGTTGAGTCATTTTATTTGATCCAATTCTCTCCCCTCAACCCCATGATAATTATTTTCCATTATTACATTATCTTTTATATATTTTAAAAATCCGGAAGCCTTGCCTTATTACTTAACTATGTTTTAAATATGGAGTACATACATTCTTTGTGTTCTAAGAAGGATCATATGCATATTTTGTCTGTAAGAAGGTTAATTAAATTCTACTTCCTTCCTTGTCTCTTTTCCATCTCATTTTTGTCCTCTACTCAGTACACCAACATAATTTAGGCTCATGCATTGTTCCTGCTGTTAATTAAAGGCTTTTATAGCTGTATGGTGATTCCTGTTAATGGCCTTATTTATTATTAATATGAGCGTCTATAAGTTAGATTTTCTTTCTTTGGTGATCCTTGGCCCTGTGGACTGTTGCTCTGTACTACAGACCCCAAATTCTCCATTGAGTGAATGCAAGTCTTCACTGTCTGTCTTCATGAGTGTAGTTTATTTCCTTAGGTTGGCATTTTTCTTCCGGCAACTTCAGTAGGGCTTGATTTGTAAACTGATATTGTTTACATTTGACTTTATCATAGACTAACTTATTTTCTCCATCTATGGTAATTGAATGTTTTGCTGAGTATAGTAATTTAGGTTGGCATCTGTGGCCCTTTAGAGTCTGTAACACATATTGCCAGTTCCTTCTGGCTTTTAGAGTCTTCATTAAGACATCAGGTATAATTCTCATAGGGCTGCCCTTATGTGCTTCTTGGCGTTTTTCCCTTGCAGTTTCTAATATTTGTGGTGGTTTGAGTAGGATTAGCCCCCATCAGCTCAGAGATTTGAATGCTTGATCACGAGGGAGTGGAACTATTAAGAGGTGTGGCCTTGTTAGAGTAGTTGTGACCTTTGTGAAGGAAGTGTTTCACTGGAGGTGGAATTTCAGGTTTTCCTCAAAACCAGACCCACTGTCTCTATTTCTTAGAGCTGCCTGAGGATCTGGAAGCAGAACTCAGTCATCTCTTGAGCATCATGTCATTATATGTTCTGCAGTTCTTCACATCATGATGATAATGGACTAAACCTCTGAAATGCAAGCCAGCCCAAACTAAATGGTTTTTTAATAAAAGCTGCTGTGGTTATCATGTAACTTCACAGCAGGAGAAACTCTTAACAAAGACTATATTAGGTTCTGTATGTATGGTGTTATGATTATTACATGCCAAGGGGACTTTCTTTTCTGGCCCAATCTATTTGCTATTCTGTAACTCTATAGGCATAGCCTTGTTTAGGTTAGGAAATGTTTCTTCTATGATTTTGTTGAAAACTATTTTACAGCGGGGATTTCTCAGATCTTACATGTTTTTGATTGTTGTATCAATTTCTTCTACAGTATCTTCAATGCCTGAGATTCCCTTTTCCATTTCTTGCATTCTGTTTTGAAAAGCTTGCCTCTATAGTTTCTCTTCAAATTCCTATAAATTTCATTTCTAGAATTCTCCCAGTTTATGGTTGTTGTGGCTTTATATTGATTCTATTTCAATTTTCAGTTTTGAACAGTTTTATTTATTTTCTTCCATTTTTTGTGTTTCCATAAATTTCTTTAAGGGATTTGTTCACTTCTTTTAGGACCTCTATCATCTTCATATAGTTGGTTTTCTGTCTTTTTCTTTTATTTCAGCCATGTTAAGATATTTTGGAAGGGCTGTGGTAGAATAGCTGGGCTCTATTGGAAACATACTGCCCTGGATGTTACTGATTGTGTCATTACACTGGCTTCTAGGCATTTATTTCAGTTATACGTCTAGGTGCTGATTTCTGTACTTGTCTTTGTTGGGTCAGAGTTTTGTTTCTTGGTTTCTAATTCCTTTCTAGATTTTCAGAATGTGTAATGAACGTATGTTTCCTAGTAGGAAAGTTTCTTTGGACCTAGCAATTGTGGCTACTGAGTGTTACAGGTTAAATGTGTTTCTGTGTGTTGGGCATGGGGACAGGCTAAGAATATGAGGGGGTCCACAGGAGGAAGAAGAGCATTGCTCAACAAAGGTACACTTATTTCATTTCTTTGGAATGGGTTATGTAGTGAAGAGATCATCCCAGAGAATCCACTATAGCACTGGAGATGAGACGGGGGGATAGTATCTAGAGAAGTCTAAGGAGAGGTGAACATGTACAGTCAACCTGTTTCCCTGGCAGAAGTGGTTTGTGGGTTAGCAGGGAATACCTGCTTTAGTTGAGGGCTGGGATAAAACAATAAGTAGGGAGAGGAAGGTTAGGAGCGGAAGGTGTATAGGATCTCCAGCAGATATGGGCAGAACACGAAGAAAGGCTACAACAATTGTTCTGTTGCAGAGACAGGGATGGAACTAGAGGATTTGTAGAAGAGGAGGGGATGGTAAAATTCATGCTTAGCTTGCCCTGGCCTGCTCAGCTGGTGTATTCACAGGGAATGGCTAATAATAATCTATTGATATTAGAGGCTAAGACAATTGCATGAGCTAGGAAGGGATGCTTGGAGGAGATTTTTGTGATCTCTTGGGGGTAATGGGGTCAGAGAGGAAAAGGAGACTCCAGCAGGTTTTCTGCTATAGAGTCTGGGGAACTGTATCTGGAGGAGCAGTATGGATCTGCCTTCTCTTTGTATTCTGTCAATTTTCACAATTCTCTCCTGTTAGGTAGGGACTGGAGGTTCTGTTATAATCCTGTCTTTGACAAGTAGAGGAATTAATGAGCCAGGGTGTATAGCAAGCAGATTTTTCATGTATTCTATCCTTTATGAACATAATGAGTTTATGTCTCTGAAACTGATGGTTCTGAATGATGGGCTCTCTACATCTCTGCAGCAATCAAAGAATTTGTTCTGTTTTACTAGAGTGATTACTGTTTGATACTACTAGAGGGGCATTTGGACCATTGTGAGTACTAAGCATGTTTGAATTTCTGTACTTTTTTCATTAAATGTAATGTACTTTAAGATTGTGTTTTTAGAAGGGCCAATACGGCCTAAGATGATGATGATGATGATGATGATTACTATTATTATCTGACTTGAAATAATTTCAAACATTTTCAAGCAGCCTGAAAATTATCACAGTCCTTCATCCCTGTGTTCACTCTACCTAATGCATTCTTGGCTTAAGTCACCTACCTTCTATAGATGAGGAAGAAAATTTGGGCTCTAGTTGTTTGTTGTCAAAGTCGCTAACAAATACTTTTTTTCTCCCAGTCCTGCTTCCTTTGCCGTTTTCTTCTCAGTAGCTTGGTGCCATCATATCAATCAAAACTTCTAGAAATGCACTGCTGTTCCTCCTATTGGATTAACCGTGAACCTGAGTATTCTTAAATCTCAGCTCTTATAAAAATTGACTTCTTTCCGTCGCCTTTCATATATCCAGCATTTGTTAATGTTATGTCAACTGATGTCATCATCTCTTTTAGCATGTGTACTTAATTTGTTTGCATGCTTTGATTATAGACATGGGGTGCAGCAATGAATGCTATTGCAAACCTCACCACTTTCCCTGAAGAACAGCTGCAAGAAAACAACAGCACATTCTGAGCTTTTCCCGACAGCTGTACATAAGAATTTTCAAGAAAGGAGATCTGCTCTAGATAGAAGAGACAAGAGCATGCTATGGTAACATGCTCAGTTTATTTTGCTCTATCATGCCACTTATTATTTCCACTTTCTACCGATAACAGAACTTCTGGTGGGTTTTGAAGGATGAGTCATTTCCAACTGTGTCATGAACAGCATCAGTTGCCACTCTTCTAGAAATCTGGGGGACATGCCACTAAAAAGACTAGTTTCTTATGCTTTTAAAAATGTATGCCTTATGAAAATTTTATGTATAGTTTTTGGTTATTTATTGGAAAGAAGATAAGATACTAATCATGTGTTCATTAAGAAAGTTTGAAATGTAACCCCTTGTAAGAAATTTTAAGATAAAAAAAAAATTAAGACAAAAAATTAATGTGACATCAATTTTCAATTATTTGCAGAAAAGTTGGTACTTGGATTTTTGTGTGCATGTGATCAGTATATAAAGAGGCATTAATTTATCTCAGGATTTAGAAATGAATTGAACCTAAGAGAATTATAACATGAGAATAATCATGATTGCTATTTCCTCTGTGGAAGTGTCATACTTCCTCTGATGAGAAATGAATAGATAAAATATGTAGAGGTACATGACAAATGCAAGACATACTAAAAGCATATTAAATCATAAACATCTCTTACTTATATCAGACACTAGGAAAAGTTTTCTGAATAGTTTCCATGGGGAGAAATTCAAAAGAATCAGAAGATCAGTGCTTTTCTTTCATCGCAAGAAGAAAACCAAAACACCAAAACTAAAACCGAAAACAACAAAAGGGGGTGTTGTACCTTTAGAATATGCTTTTTAGCATTAAGTATAATGAAAATTTTTCTTAAAACTTGCCGGTATAATGACAAATTAAAAATAAATGTTATTTCTTGTATAATTATATTTCTTTAACCACCAAAAGGACTTTCTGATACTAAAGGCTGAGTTCAAAGAGATTCATGAATACTTACCACAATGTTTTCTTTTTACCATTGGGCTTTTATATACTATGTGTTTTCCCTTACAGAAATTAAATATAGCATCAAGAGGTATATCGCTAGAAGAATAACATTATGGAAATTAACATATAGAATGCCTAAGAATACACAGCATAACAAGACAACAAAAAACAGATAAAATAGAAACAATTCCTCACTTAGTAAATATGAGCTGAATACCTCAATAATCACTTCAAGTATGGCTTTAGTATACCAATTTATATACATTTTCTAGAGTGGAAACAAAAATAAGACCCAAAAGTGTATTATCTGTTAGAAATGCATGCTAAATATAAGAAAGCCTTGGGTAAAATAAAATGGATAATAAAATATTTATTATATTGCCATCATTCTGTAGAGAACTGAAATATGTTAATTCTACACAAAGCACAATTTAGAATAACAAAGTTATTAATGATAAAAAGATTTTAAGTAAAACTACAACAGATGCTTTAAAATACAAAATGTATCCCTAACACTAGTATTAAAATTCATAATAAAATGAATGGAAATGAAATAAAGATATGCAAGTTCATTATTATGACAGAAGTTTCAGCACCTTCTCTTGATACTTGAAACATAATGTGGAAATGGATTCTTATAGATACAAGGCTAGAGACCTGATTCCATCTGTATAGACTAGTCACAGAATACTATAGCAAAATATGAATTTGCTTCAACATTATAACACTCAACAGAATATACTATTCATAATAAATAATTCAATAAATTTAAAAGAATATAATTCATATGAATAAACATAAGAAATACATTCTGTAAAAATTGCCACGTATTAGGCAGTTCAGCCTGTAAATTAGGAAAATTTCAGCGATAAATACTTGTTTCTTCCCATTCTGGGGTTGGTAAATAAAAAATTATGGCTCTTTTGTATCTAGTATCTGCTGAGGACCCACTTCTTAGTTTGCATGTGCTCATATGTCCTTTGAGTCTTCCCATTGTAGAACAAAGCCTAGCTTATTCTCCAGTAGTTTTTTTTCAAATTCACAAATTTCATTCTGAGGCCTCCATTTTTGTGATGCAAGTAACTACCAAAAACCCTGCTTTGAAATGCCCTTGTGTCAGGCTCACAGGGGCCTTATATGCATTTTGGGGGCCCAACAGTTTTCAAGTTGTATCATTACTCCCCAAAATGCAGAAAAATTGCATCTTTATGGTGATCAGTAGATACAGATGGGTTCGATTACCCCCAAATTTAGCAATGGAAAAAAATTCAAAATTAATGTAACTGGAAAAAAACTCAAATGGTTAAAGAAGAGACTCCCAAATAACCTTTTGGTAAAGGAGAGTTCTAAGAATAAATACAAATCTATTTTAATAAAAATGTGATTTGTTAAATCCACAAGATATGTAAAAAAACAGTGTCCCAAATGAATTTATAACACTAGTTATGTGTATTAAAAAGGTACAAGGCTTATAGGATTATAATTTAAGCACTTACTCTAAAGTACCAGGGACAACTAGAGAAAACCAACTCAGAAGCAAGAAGAATGAAAATGAGATAAATTTCAATTAAATTCAAGTCAATTAAAATGAAATCATAAAAACTATAGAGGGTATCAATGCAAACAGAAGGCTATTGTTCAAGAATACCAGTCAAATTGGGCCACTTTCACTTAGATTATAGAACAATAGAAAAATAGCTAGCTAGACTTAGGAATAAAGGTGGTTATTTGCTATTCATTTCATGAGTATTAAATGACCAAAGTTCATTTAATAATGAATATGATCCCAAAAACAAACTTCTGAGACAAAATGGGCCATTCTATTGAAAGAAAGTCACATAGGAAGGAATATATTTTATTAGCCTTACACCTACAAAAGTCATAAAATTCAGAGTTTCACTAGCATATTTTAGAAGCAATCAAGAATAAAATGATGTTCACTATTTATACTATTATCCAAAAAGTAAAGCAGAGAGAACATTTCACAATATTTAAGACATATTACAACATTACAATATCAATACATATTACAATAGCAAAATCAGAAAAACACATTACAAGAAAACTTAAATCAGTATTTATCACAGACATAAAAACAAGAATCTGGAACAAAATCTTAGCAGACTATTCTGTGACAAATCACACAATAGGCGTTGGGGAGATGTGTTACTGTTTAAGAGGGATCTCTACTCTTACAAAGGACCAGAGTTGCCTCCAAATCCCCAGGTCTCTAATACTCACTTGTATCTATAGCTCTTGGGCACCTGCATACACATAGCATACAATCATATGGATATATATGTATGTGTATATATATGTATATATATATATACATATATATACACATATATATATTGGGTATATATATATACATATATATACCCAATGAATTACTATTCATTTCAAATATGTAATTTTTCAGCAAACGTGGAAAATTGGAAATATAGAGAAATATCTTTAATTTAAGAAAAATTATTCATGTGAAACTTATGGCTAAGTTGTGTCCTGCGATATTTTTCTGGAAACTGTCTTATGAAAGGATGTTTTTGCTTAAACAAACATGTGAGGGAATGTTTTTGCTGAGAACAGACACATAGTGTTTTTATGGAAGCTGCCTGGATAAAGGGTATGTGTGACATTTTGCTGGAGCAGAAGCTTAAGAGAACATGTGATGATAGAAAAGGATAGAAATGTAACCCAACAGACAGCGGACAATGCTGTGTGGTATTGATCCTCCCTGCTCCTCTTTGCTGATCATCATTTGTCATGACTTCATACAAGGAAACACACCAAAGGATGATGGTGTTCCTGCAGCTTCTGCTGCTTCTGCCTACTCTGGAAGAGGCTAGCAGCTCCTTCTAGATCGAACTGCTGTTGTTGACTTATGAATGGTGTTTGCAAGTGGATAAAGCTCCTGCTGCTGATTCATGTGAACTGAACTGCTGATATCCTAACAACACAGATTGGATTTACCTCAAACAACTATTTTTAAATAGGTCCACATCTTCCTTTGTCCTATTAACCTTTCCTTCCCACTACCTGTGGTAGGTGGTGGGCTAGAATGAAGGTTAAACCCTTTAAGTACACCCAGTAACATAAAATTTTAAAAATATAAGCTTACGGGAACCAATTCAGAAATCAACAGTTAAAGTATTTCAATTAAAAAGGTTAAAAAGTAATCCATCATTGGTAGATACATATTAAGAAAGCTGTTTCAAGGAGCTAATATGCAATTGTGGGTGCTTGGGAGAGGCTAGCAAAAGATAATTAGAGATAACACCAAGTGTATTCTTTTCTGTGCTTGTATTTGCTTAAGAGAATTGTTAACATCACTTCATGATTTTCTTGCTTTAATAATAAAAATAAGAAGTGCTTTGTTTTCCACTACTGAGTTCAAAAGCTTGAAGTACCCCATACTCTATGCAGGTCTTTTGAATATTTTGATACTTGAAGACTTAGCTTCACTGGCCACAGGGCAGGTTGATAGTAGCTGGTGAAACAAGTCAAATTCTATAAAGCTGCCCATTAGGGAGAACCATCTGTATGCTAAGACAGGACCAGAATCTTCTAGCCATAGGCAGAATTACTGCTTTGTTGGAGAATTCTGAACTGTTTTCCTAAGCCTTTCATTTTAGCTCATTGATTCAGGCACATTCAGGCTGTCTAGTAAAAGCATCCTTTTAAAAATACACAAGGATGGCTGTTTATATCTATAAAATACCTTCAAAACACCCTTATTAGGTTTACGTAAAACTAAAAAATATTAACTAATTTGATATATTAAAATATTGTTATAATTCACAGCCAACTTGGTAGAATCTAAACACACGTTTTTAATTTTTATTTATTCATATTCAAATAAAGACAACAACAAAGGCATACTTCTGCCCAGTATAATACATAGCAAGAATATTCCAACCCTACGTTTGTGAAGTTATTAGGCAATGTTCCTTCTGACAATTTTTTCTCTATCATGAAAATTTAACTGCTATAAAACATGTTATGTTAAATGATAAGAAGATAAAAGGTAGAAATAAAAAAATTAGTTGATTGGTATATATGCAAACATTGTCATTATGTTATTCTCTACTCCTTAAAGCTCCTCCCCTGTCCCACCTCTTACTCCCAAATTCATGTTCATTAATATACATATTAATACTGTGTTGAGTGTGTGTGTGTGTGTATGTCTTTTGAATAATGACCACTTAGTAGTGGTATACTCAATTACAGTGTTTATCCCAAGAGAAGACTGATTCTTTCTCTGTCAACAGTTATTATTTGTCTTTAGTCCATCTAGGTTTGGAATCTGTGAGATTTATCCAATCCACATTGGCATTGCATTAACACATGGTTCCCTAATAGTGTTTTTTTTTAAGTAAATAAGTTTACCTTTGTCCATATCGACTACTCTAGTCAATGAATCAAGATTTTTTTGTTGTGTTTTGCTTGTTTGTTTGTTTGTTTGTTTGTCTGATTTTTTTTACTTGCTTACTTGGTGATGCAGAGTCATTGGGAACACAAAGTGGGCAGATAGAAATTTCAATTTTCATACTTGGAACCATTATTTCCACTAGACAACACTTAGCCCCATTGTGAACAAAGACTTTAAGACAACCATAGACTAAAGGTGTAGAGAAGAAAAACATATGTCTTACTGGTAGACCATTGTGGAGACAGCAAATGCTCATTGAAATTGGAGAGGACACAGATTTAAGGGCTAGGAGCTAGAGCTGGGGGGGGGGGGGGGTTTTTGCGGTACTTCAAGATTCCTGAATAAACTATGTTGGGAAGATTCCCTGCCCATTGTCTTCTGTCTGCTGGTAGGTTCAGGAGGCGACAACCTAGGTCCTCTGCTTGGTATTCTTGTGGGATTCCTAACCATGGGAATGGGAGGTGTCTCTGACTCTTTGGTTGCTTTTGGGACCCTTTTCCTTCTACTGGGTTTCCTTGTTTGGCTTTGAAAGGGCGTCAGCTTACTCGTAACTAATATTCCATGTTTAATTGATATCCATGGGAGGCCTTTTTTTCTAAAGAGAAAAGGAGGGACAGTTGGGCTTGAAGAGTGACTGAAAGTGGAGGAGGGAGGGGAAAGTGTGTTTATAGGTATAATATAGGAAAGAATAATTAATAAAAAATAAATAACTGAAATCTTTAAAATTTAAGGGAATTGTTAAGATAGAGAGACTTACCTTGTAAGAGTAGATATAAGACACTGACTTTAACCAAAACTGATTTCTTTATGACTGAAAGGATGAACTTAATGAATGTAAATTAAATAATAATTTAGGAGCTTAGGATACCAGCATGGGATATAGAATGTGGTAAAGCTGTATAACTTGATTATTATATTCTGGAAGGAATCTCACAGAAAATGGTGGAGGACACATGCTAAACAAAGTAGCTTTGAGAATGAATGGAACCTAAAACTCAAGCAAAATCATTATTGTATAAATACTATTGATGATAATAGTATTTCCACAGGTACTGAAACCACTATTCATGAAATTTAACAAGTGAACAAATAGCAGATGCTAGAACTCTGATTTTGATTGTTGGAGTTTAGGATGAATAGAATAGCAAATCTCTGTGTGTGTATATACACATGAATTAAAACATGCACACATATTTACTCTCTTGGCTGAGATATCTTAAAAGAAATGTCACCACAGATAGAAACAAGTGTTAGGAAACATGGCTACTGTTTGTTTTATTGGAGGGATTAATTAAAGAGGAATTTTTTTTATTGAAAACAGACTCTTCTCTCATACAATACATCCAGATCAAAGTTTCCCCTCCTTACCAGCTTGCCCAGACACAGATTCACTCCCCTTCTGTTTCTGTTTAGAGGGAAGCAGTCCTCCAAGCACAGCTGTGTGTCCTCCAAACACAGCAAAAGAAGATAAAAACAAGACAAGGTGAAAGCCCTTATTTAGAGGCTGGACTAGGCAAGCCAGTAGGAGAAAAGAGTCTTAAGAGCAGGCAAAAGAGCCAGAGGCACACCTCCTCCCACAGTTAGGTGTCCCACTAAACACCAAGCTAACAGCTGTAACATTCATATAGAGGACCCGATACAGACCTATTTCAGGGCCCAACCTTACCATTTCAGTCTCTGTGAGTTCCCATGAGCCCTGCTTTTTGACTAGATGGTCAATGTTCTCCTGGTGGTGTCCATCCCCTCTAACTCTTACAGTCTTTCCTTACCCTCTTCCAAGATTTCCCCTGAGCTCCAAATTGACTGACCCAATGGAGACCTCTAATTTAGACTCTCTTTCTCTGCATAATGTTTTTCTGTGGGTCTCTGAACCCACTTTACCTGTTGCTGGAGGAAGCCTTTCTGATGACTACTGAACAAGGCACAGATCTATGAGTATAGTAAAATATCATTAGGAATCACTGTATGTATGTATTTATGTATGTATGTATGTATGTATGTATGTATGTATGTATGTATTTAGCTAGTCATGTTCCATTTTGCCCAAGGTCTCTGGGATGTCCAGTTTTTCATTCCTGGCTATCAGGCAGTGCTGAGCATGAACTCCCTCTTATGGCATAGGTCACAAGTCAAACCACACATTGATTGGCTACTCCCACAAGTCCTGGGCCACCATTGCCCCAGCATACATTGAAGGTAGAACAGTAGGTTGAAGGTTTTGTGCTCAGGGTTGGGATGGGTCAGTGCCTAGGTTTCTCTTTCTGTAACCTGCAGAGTAGCTTTCTATTCCAAAGAGATTATAGAATAGGAGTGAAGGGTCCATGCAGGTACCAGTTTGAATTCTCCATATTCAATGAGCTTCTTAGTACTTCATTGGTATTATACCACAAATTATACCAATTATTTACATTAAGAACTTCAAAGACAGCAAGGTTGAAAATATAGGAGGGTTTGAAAGGAGGAAATGCAAGGGAAAATGATGTGGTTATAATCTCAAAAAATAAAAGAAATAATAAAAATGTGATTATATTGATTGATGCTGCCTAGACTCCTTGTCCACATTTAGTGCACATGATTAGTTCTGAAATCTTAGTTGCTGTTACATTGTTATTTTTTTATAATTTTATCTGGGATATATTTTAATAAGTAAATTATGACAACTGTTACTCAGTATTACACTAAACTGTTATTTCTATTGGCTGAAACCATTTTTCCTTCTTCTTGCAGCTCTACAGAGTGAGCCAAAAAATTAAATGCAGCTATATGATCTGTCAAGAGTATGTCACTTTGTCTGATTTTACTTTCCTTGTTTGTAAAATAACTATCAAAATTATTATTACTGGTTTAAATGAGACAGTATAACATGCACCGGTCCTATTTTTTAAAAATAAATTTTACTCCCATATGAGATAGTTGGTTTAACATAAGGTACATTTTAACCAATCCTGAACAGGTACATATTTAGGGCAACATATTTCTTTATGATAGCCTTAGACTAGTGGAAATGATTGGTGGAAGAATGAGTGAAAGGTATTCTGGAAGCCAGTGCTGAGAAAAGTGAGTGGGCTTTTATTATTTATTATTATTATTTTTTTTTATTTTATTATTTTTATATTGGAACTTGGGAGAAGAAATCCTTAAAGATAGCTTAAGATGCCTTAAAAGATGTTATGTCAGGAGGCTCTTGGTCCTGTGGAGGTTTGATGCCCCAGCTCAGGGGGATGCTGGATCAGTGGGGCAGGAGAGGGTGGGTAGGTTGGGGAGCACCCTCATAGAGGCAAAGGGGAGGGGGAGAGGGCAGATGTGAAATGGGTGATTTGTAGAGGTGTAACCAGGTAGTGGGATATCATTTGAGATGTAAGCAAATGGAATGATTAATAAAAAACAAAAGTACTGGCGAGAAATAAAAACAAAAGCAGACTTGTGACTACCAACAGACAAGCCCATATGCAAGATGAGTGTGTCTGGAATTTGTGGATGGCATTATACATTTGAAGATATATAAAATCATTAAATTATATACACCTACCCTACATATGAGCTTTTGTTGTTGTATAGACATGAAAGCTTTAATTTTTTAAAATGGTGCCATCAGGCAGCTCTCCATTTCAATTCTAGTACAAATATGTCATCACCATGGGGCAGATAAGGCAGCCAGACTACATTTATTTTTATTTTCTTTCATTCATTGCTTGCTTGGTGCTAGAAATATCTGAAACATAGCTTTGGATGATCAAGGCACTAAGTGACACTTAAAATATCATAATTTTGGCCTCTTGAATCTCTTAATAATGTTCCTATGACCGAAAAAAGTGATAGATAGGTAGATGTAATTTAAGATTACTAAAAGAAGTTTCAGCTGAAAATAGTTTCCTTTTTGTAGCTATTTTGCTTAACACACGCAAATAAAAATAAAAAAGTAATCATTACATAATGCGTAAATAGTCATTGTTCATAGTTTAGTGTTTTCTATGCGTAACGCCAGCCTTTAAACAGGCAATTCAACTTAACACATGGAAAAACAGTCTACTTTCTTTAAATTTTCCATAGAAATATTTTAAAAAGTGAATATAAGTAGATTAATTAGTTTTACAGATTGAACATAGCTATCATCTGTAACCACATTAACCATAACAGAATATTAATAGAAGCCCCAGCCTACTTCATTCCCAATGTGCATTTCTCTTCTCCAAGGAAAACACGCTGTGATGTCTCATAGCCTAGATTGGGTTTGCCGGGTTTTACTATTTACATTTATGAACTAGCACACTGTGATCTTTGTGTTTTTTCTATTCAGCATTAGGCTTATGGCATTTATATTGTCAAAACCAATGGTAGTATAGTGTCATCTCCACAGTCACTTGAGTGAGTATAAACTAATCATTTTATCAGTTTTATCATTAGCAGGGTTTAGAAAATTGGTCGGCTTACTTGAAATGATGTTTCAGAAAAATTATATTTTTTACTGAATACATTCACACATTTCCAATTGGCTTCACACCCAGAGGTATCTTATATGATGACCATATAAGCATAGGTAGACCAAGCCAGATGTCTAATGTGCTGTACTGGTGTAGAGATCCCCCAGCAGGGTGTGACTTTCAGGTTTCACAGTCTGTCAGCACTTGGATTTCTATTTTATTTTATTTCATTTTATTGTTGCTTCCTTTTACCCTGTCTGTTAGGCATATGTTGGTATGGCAGTGTGGCTTTGATTTGTCCTTTGATGACTAGCACATTTGATTTTAATGTTCATTTCATGGATATTCCATTTTGTGAAGGGGCTATTCATTTCCTTCACTATGTGGGTTGTACACAAGTTTTAGCATATGCCCAGATTTACCAACAACTTTTGGCCCATTTAAGAAGGGTTCTTTTCCACGTATACATTTTAATACTTCTAGACTACTTCTCCCACAACCTTAAAGGATAAATCTGTGCTTGGTGTCTATACCTATGGATGTGTCTACTTATAGATCTAAAGTTATAATAATCTCCACATTTATATTTATTCACTTTTTGTGTGTTGTGGAAACAAACTTAGGCCTGTACACATTGGAAACAAATCCTCTACACTGAACTAAATCCTCAGCCACTAGCTTTTGGATTTGGGTTTGTTTGTTTGTTTGTTTCTTGTTTTGGTCTTTTATGACATGGTAGCTGTACTCAAAAGAGAAAATTCATATTTCCATCTAGCCAATAGCATTGTATCTATAATTTCTATAATCCCTCATCAACCAAATGTGGAATTTTATTGACTCATGCTTGCTCTTAGAGAATAGACACTTTTTACCATGATCTAGTTAGCTGTGGCTTTTTTCACTTCACATTATACCTCAGGAGATGTAACAATGCTTAGCTGTTAATAGGAAGCTCTGATTACACAAACTGTGGATTTCTTCTGTCCACTTAGCAGTTGTTTGTATTTTGTAACATGTGAGACTGTATTTAATATGTAGCTATGAAGATTGCTTCCAGCTTTCTTCCCCCTTCAAACCTTTTCCTTACTTGCTTTGACATACCATGGAGGTCTTTAGAACTTCCTTGTTTCCCAGAGATATTCTAGTTGAAAAGTGATGTTTTTGTACAAAATAGGTTTCCTCCATGCATATTCAGAGGAGAACCAAATATAGCTCAAGAGAAAACCTTGGATCTGTCCACTTGCTAATGAAGAAAATGTTTTCTTTTTTCTAAGGGGCCATCTGATTTTGGCCCTTCTCATTTGGAAATGTTACAAAACATTTCAATTTCGTTTGATCTAGAGAGTGGCCTGGAGAGCAACCATCTGTGTGTGCTTGGCTGGCAACTACTATTCTGAAGTACACTGCATGCTTTGACTCTTTTCTCAGAGGATTATCTGTGATCTGAGACATGCTCTGCAAATTAAGCTCAAAAGAATTTCATGAGTGATAGAGGAGCATTCTGAGGGCCAGCAAATTTCTACTTAAAGAAAGAAAGATGGGACACATTGCTAGAACTCAAGACCTGTTTGGGCAGAACATCTTACTGGCTAGTTTATTCAAATGAAAGTAAGGCATATATAGTATAGAATCTGCTAATTACCAGGGAAGATTGGGCTGGAGGAAAGTCCTCAAAGGCAAAATGCATGCTTATGCTTCTGCTATGCTACTCATAGTGACTTTTGTGGAAAATACAGAAACAAAACTCACAAAAATATTTCTCAATCAGAGCTTTCTTTTCAACTTGAGTGTTTGTCCAATGGGGAGAAAATGTTTTGTTTTGTTTTGTTTTGTTTTTAGTTTTGCAGAAATTACATATTTGTCTCTCCGAGAAGGCAAATGTCAAGAGACATAAGATGCAACCCTTTTGTTCCAAGCATCCAAGAGAACCAGAGGTTAAAATAGCACCAATAACTCAGCTTTCAATTCCTAGGAACTGGATCATGATACCTCCTAGCAATTACAAACATTCCTCATTGGGAGATAAGGCAAATAGCAATTGAAAGATAAATGTGGAATCAGAACTAGGTTTCATTCTGACCTTACCAGCTTGCCAGACATGCCTTGTTTCTCTACTGACTTTTACTATGATAAAGTGACATTGTGCCTGAGTTGCAATAAATCATGTATATTCAGCTCCATTAAATTTGAGATATGTATCCTAAGGTTCAAGTAATACCAGAGAATAACAGAACCTCAAAACTTAGCTGCACTGTGCTTATAATCTAGGGCCGCCTTTTTCTTTTTTAAAAGTGTGCTTTTCAGTTACAAGTCAAAGATCTCTACTTTCACCTAGAAACTCATTAGAAACTAGGGTTTAATGTCATCATTTGAATTTTCTTAGAAGTCATTCAACAAATACTAGATTCCTATGAATGACAAGATGCTGTACTTGGACCTAAGTACACATGTAATTGTGAGATGCACATGTAATTAAGGGTTGCTGACCTCAAGTAACCCAGTGTCTCATTGAAAAGTAAATAGAGCTATTTACTGAAAATTAATAATGTACTTTTTATGCATTCTCACTAACCTTCGAAATGTTATGTGAGAGATTTATTATCACCTCCCAAGCAAGGAATTAATTAAAGCATCCAATGGTCCCTCATTAGCAGAGGTGTACTGCACATCAATTACATGCTGGGAGGTTTCCTGGCTAGAGAGAGCAAAGGTCAACAGAAATGCAATGACTTGTTCTAGCTATGTATATAGTTCTTTCCAAAGCCCTTTATGACACCAAGGTTTGGCATCTTTTATGATGCCAAAATGATTAAGAATGTTCATCTACAATAAATTAATATAGCTTATGTGGAAATATGAGAGCAAATGTTAGAGCCTTGGTCTGAGCCCTGATTTGTTTTCCCCACTATACTTAGCACTACACTCTGGGTCCTATTGTCAGAGATGACTCTTTGGAAGAGCTCCCATAAGTGCCATTCCCAGGTGCATGACTGATCATGCTGTCCCCTATGTGTCCATTTGGAACATACTGTTCAGTCAATGAACACAACCATGAAAGGTGCCTATTTTAATTACTGAACCTTGTTTTTTAATTAAGCATCAACTCATAGTAGTAGCCATTATTATAATATATGATTACTCTCCTCATCACAATATGTCTTTAAGATTAAATAACCCAAGGTCATTTTGTGTGTGTATCCATGAACATACATGTGCATGTTTGCCTGTTTATTTGTGTGTGTCGGAAGAGGGTTGTTATACACATGTGTGCATTTATAAGTAGAAGCCATAAAATAACCCTTGGTGTTATTCTTTAGTCACCATTCTCCTTTTCTGTTTGGGAAAGAGTCTTTTACTAGCTTGGACCCACCCAGCAAGTTCTGGGAAGCTGCCTATTCCTACCTCCCAGTGCTGGAATAACAAATGTTAGCAACTGTGCATGGATAATTTTCACATGGTTTCTAGAGGTCAGACTTAAGTCCTTGTAATTAACTCTGTAGCCAGCCACTCCCAGCCCCTACCCCCAGGTCATCTTGATAATCAGGCAAAAATTCAATTCTCTAAGGTTTCACATTCATGTATGTGACAGTTCTCCTGAGCTCCTCATTTGAACCTTGAGATCTCGATGTTCAAAAGTGCAATGACAGTGTCAGCCTTAAAAGGCTCACTAAGGAAGTTTACTGTTATTTTATAATAAAAGATATAGTCAGATCAAAAACATAATTAAAAGATCACAAAGAGACCCCAAACTCTGTGCTTCATTTTCCATCCCTACTATGGTTCCTGCTTTACTGGAGGCCAGCCAACACCTGTGGCACCAAGTAAGCCCCTTTTCCCCAAAACCCTTCTCCACTAACTTCTGTTGAAAGTGCACCCAACAGCAGTAAACTGCACTCCGTACCCTGAACTTCATTTCTATTCCTACTATTCCTTCCCTACTATTCTACCTGCTTTTCTGAAGGTCTGCTAGAAACACTGACTCCAGGTAACCTGCCCCCCAAGGCCCTTTGTACCAATTGTTGAATGTGAAAGCACATCCAACAGAGGTAAACTGCACCATAAACAGGGGGCTGCATTCCTTGCTCCACAACTCTGTCTGCTTTCTTGGAGGCCTGCTCCAGAGACAAACAGGTAAGACCCTGCCACAAGGCCTTGCCAGCCATATCCCCTTTAAACATGTCTAAGGATCTTTTTTTTTATTTATTTATCATAGTATTTATTTATTATTTTATTTAATTATATTGTTTTCTGTATAGCACATGTATTTTTCATTATTTTTCATTGTTGTACATAATTCTTTTTTTTCTTTTTTTTTATTAGATACTTTATTTACACTTCAGATGGCATCCCCTATCCCCATTCCCCCCCACCCCCCCTTAGGAAACCCCTATCCCATGCCCCCTTTCCCTTTTTGCATTTATACATTTTTTAAAAATAATGTTAATCATGTCTAAGGATCTTAAATTGCACTCTATCACCTAGACTCCATTTTCCAGCCCACAATGCCTCCTGCTTTCCTGGAGGCTCATAGTTACCAGGGACACCAGGCTATGCTAGTACTAGGGACCCCAGAACAAAGGTTAGCATCCAGAACACGAGAGATTATGAAGGCCTCAAAAAAACTCTAGAAAAATATGCTACTAGACATAAAAACTAACAAGTCATCAGAAACCCAGGACATTCAGGCCAGAAGTCAAAGAGGAAAAAACAAACAAACAAACAAACAAGGGAAAACAACAACAAAAACAAATAAAAGACAGAAAACTCCCATTCATCTAACAAAGATAAACTCAGAAATAAGCATCTAAACCTGTAATAATCATAGAACCCAGATGGCTAAAGGCCAGCTTAAGAACACATTCAGCAGCAGCCAGGGCAATATGTACCACCAAAGCTCAACTATCCTACTACAGCAAACTCTGGGTATCTGAACACAGCAGAAGCACAAGAAAATGACCTTAAATCCAACTTTACGAAGATGGGAGAGACACTTAAAGAAAAAATTAATAAATTGGTTAAAGAAATACAGGAAAATACAATCAAACATGAGAAGGAAATGAATAAAACTGCTCAAGACCTGAAAATAAAAATAGAAGCAAAATTTTAAAACAAAACAAAAAACCACAAACTGAAGAAATCCTGGAGATGGAAAACATAAGAAAGATAACAGAAAATCCAGATACAAGTATTATCAATAGAATAAAAGAGATGGAAGGAAGAATCTCAGCTATAAAGATACAATAGAAGAAACTGGTCCATCAGTCAAAACAAATGCTAAATCTAAAACATTGTGACACAAATCATCCAAGAAATCTAGGACAATATGAAAAGATCAAACCTAAGAATAATAAGAATAGAAGGAGAAGGTTCCCACCTCAAAGGTCCAGAAAACTTTGCAAAACCTCATAAAAGAAAAATTTTCGGACAAAAAAAAAAAAAGAGAGGCATATGAACAAACAAGAAGTTTACAGAACCTCAAATAAATCCAAAAAGAAAATCCTCCAACTACATAATAATCAAACCACTAAATGTACATGAAAAAGAAAGAATATCAAAAGCTGCAAGGGAAAAGTGCCAATTAAGATAAAAGGGCGGTCCTGTCAGAACTACACCTGACGTATGAACAGATACTCTAAAAGCCAGAAGAGCCTAGGCTGATCTCTTGCAGACTCTAAGAGACCACAGATGTCAGCCCAGACTTCTATAATTAGCAAAACATTCAGTCACTATACAGGGAGAAAACAAGATTTTTCCATGACAAAACCAAATTTGAATAAGATCTATCCAGAAATCCAACCCTACAGAAGGTATGAAAAAAAAAAAAAATCTCAAAAGAGAGAAATTAACTGCATCTAAGAAAACATAAAATAAGTCCACACCAGCATACCAAAAAAGAAGGGAAGTTCTCTCTCTCTCTCTCTCTCTCTCTCTCTGTCCTCTCCTCTCCTGTCCTCTCCTCTTCCTCCCCCCAATATCAAAATAACAGGAAATACCAATCATTGGTCTTTAATATCTCAATATCACTGGACTCAATTCCCCAATAAAAAGACACAGGTTAACATAATGGTTGTGAACGCAGGATCATCATTCCACTACACACAAGAAACTTGTCCCAGTATCAAAAACAATCAAAACAAAGGGCTTCAAAAAGATTTTCAAAGTAAACAGACCCAAGTAGCAAACTGGAGTAGCCATTCCAATATCTAATAAAAAGACTTTCAACCAAAATTAATCAAAAGAGATGGGGCAAAACATTTCATACTCATCAAAGGAAAAAATCCACCAAGATGATGTCTCAATTATGAATATCTATGCAGAAATGGAAGGGTATCACATTCATAAAAGAAACATTGCTAAATGCCAAGTCCTGCTGGCTATATGTAAAGGATGGTGTGACATGGTTTCTGCCCCTGGAACAGAACCAACAGGGCATGGGCCTCCATGAGTGTTGGTAGTTTTTGAGAGTATAAAGCTTGTTTGTATAATTATGTACATATTTTCATGTTTCTACATTGAGTAATGTCCTCTCTACCAAGGTCAAGGACTCCATGATAATTAGTGACAGCATGAGTCTCTGTGTGGCTAATGTCTCAGCAAAATGGTAAATGCTGAGACTTGCAGGACAGTCCTTAAGGCTGTGAGAACAACTCTGAAAACATAAGTTCAAAAATACATTATTTTCACCTGTGAAAAATATAAGGATGCAATATGAATTGTGTAAGGAGCTTCACAGACCTAAAAGAACAAAGGCACCTGCACTTTGGGGCAGCTCGTCAGAAAAATACAAAGGCAGACAGATTCCTGAGTTCGATGTCAATAAGGACAGGACTAGGTTATGCCCAGGTGTAATAGGGATGGTGATTTTAGATAGAATAACCCACTTAGGTTATTGTCTGTGCTTAGAATGGCAGGCAGCTCTCCCAACTCATTTGCGATGATAACACATGCTTGCTATATTTTTCTAAGAATCAGGGGGCTGGGGACTTGGGATGCTGATTCTGGAGATAATCAAAAGGGAACGTGGAATAATGACTGAATTTATATTAAATAAAAGATTGGGCTTTTGATCTGCAAGAGATGAGTTATCCAGAGAGTTTTTGAAATTGCAAGTAAAAGCTTTCTCTAAAGAGAGCCATCTAGTAAGCTGCCTGGAGCAGAACATAGGCCATCCGCTTTTAACCCACTATCTGACTATCTGACTTTAAGTCTTTCTTTTCACACTCCCAGAAAACCTTCCTCAGAACTCCTCTCCTAGATGAGACTGGTCCTTGGCAACTAAAGCTTAAATCACACAATGAACTCAGCTTGTTAATAGTAAGAGACTTCAACCCCACTTTCATCAACGGACAGACCACTCTTACCAATCATTCAGGCAGAAAATAAACAGAGAAATAATGAAACAGATGTTATGAATCAGTAGACCTAACAGATCCTAATAGATACCTATAGAACATTTCACCAAAATACAAAAGTATTTTGTGTATCTTGTCATTCCAATATGGACCAAAGCTGGACTTCAAACAGCAACAGAAATAACAGAAAGCTTGTAAATTCATGGAAATTAATAACACACTACTGGGTGATTACTAGGTCAACAAAGAAATAAAGAAAAATTAAAGAAAATTCTTTCTAGAATTTATTTAAAATGAAGGCACAATATGGCAAACTTATGGGACACAATGAAAGCAGTGCTAAGAGGAAAGTTCATAGTACTAAGTACTTCCATAAAGAAATTGGTTAGATCTCATATTAGGGCCTTAACTTTCCACCTAAAAGCTCTAAAGCAAAAAAGAAGCAAACATACCCAAAAGAAATAGACAGTAGGAAATTATCAAACCCAGGGCTAAAATCAATCAATTAGAAAGAAAGAGAATAATACAAAAAATAAAAATCACCAAAACCAAGAGCTGGCTCTTTAGGAAAATCAATAAGATAGATGAACCCTAAACTTAGCTAACTAAAAGGCACTGAGAGAACATCTAAATCAATACAATCAGAAATTAAATTGATAGGGGAGTAACAACAGACTCTGAAGAAAACTTGTGCTCCACAAGCTTGAAAAATCTAAATGAAGTATATAATTGTCTTGATAGATACCATTTACCAAAGTTAAATAAAATCAGATAAACAACATAAATGGGCCTATAACACCCGAGGAAATAAAAGCACTCATTAAAATCTCCCAACCAAAAAAGCCAAGGGACATATAGTTTTAGCATTGAATTCTACCACACTGTCAAAGAAGAGTTCCTCATCAATGCTCCTCAAATTATTTTGCAAAATAGAAACAGAAGGAATACTGCTAAGTTCATTTTATGAGGCCATGTCACCCTGATAACTGAACCACACAAAGATTCAAACAAGACAGAAAATTTCAGACCAATTTCCCTTATCAACATTGATGCAAAAACTATTCAATGAAATACTTGCCAAAAGAATCTAAGAACACATCAAAAACATCATCTACCATGATCAAATAGGCTTCATACCAGAGATGCAGGGATGACTCTAAATAGGAAAGTAAACCAATGAAATCTACCATATAAAGGAACTGGAAGAAAAAAAAAAACACTTTATGATTATCTCATTAGATGCTGAAAAAAAACTTGAAAAAAAAAAATCCAGTACCCCTTCAAAATAAAAGTCTTAAGAGTGGTCATGGAAACAAAGAATATACCTAAACACAATAAAACCAATATACAGCAAGCCAATAGCTAACATCAAATTTAATGGAGAGAAAATTAAAACAACTATATTAAAATCAGGGATAGGCTGGATACTCTCTCCATATCTATTCAATATATATGTGAATTTCTAGCTAGAGCAGTAAGACAACGAAAGGATATCAAGGTAATACAAATTGGAAAGGAAAATGTCAAAATATAGTTATTTACAGATGATATGATGGTATACATAAGTGATTCCAAAAAGCCTGCCAGAGAACTACCGGTGATAAACACCTTCACAAAGTGGCTGGATACAAATTAACTCAAAGAAAATTAGTGACTCTTCTATATATAATTGATAAATGGGCTGAAAAAGAAATTGGGACAACACACTTCCCAATAGCCACAAATGATAAAAAATTATCCTGCTGTAACTATAACCAAACAAAACAAAAATACCTAGGATAGCCAAAACAAAACTATATGATATGAAAACTTCTGGAGGTATTATTATCCCTGATTTCAAGCTGTACTACCAAGCAATAGTAATGAAAACTGCATGGTAATAGTATAAAAGCCGACAGGTGGATTAATGGAATCAAGTCAAAGACAGAAGTAAATTTACATGCCTATGAACACTTACTTTTCTTTGACAAAGCTAAAAGTATACAATGGAAAATATCATCTTTAACAAATGTCCTTGGTCTAATTGGATGTCTGAATGTAGACGAATGCAAATTCACTCAGATCTATCACCCTGCACAAAACTCAAGTTCAAGTGGATCAAAGAACTCGACATAAGGCTAGGCACAGTAAATCTAAGAAAAGAGAAAGTGGGGGATAGCCTTGAATGCATTGGCACAGCAGACAACTTCCTAAAGACAACAGCAACGTCTCAGACACTATGATCAATTAACAAATGGAACCTCATGTAACTGAAAAACTCTGTAAAGCAAAGGACACAATCAAAATGCCAAGGTAGCAGCCTACAAAATGGGAAAAGCTCTTCTTCACCCTACATTTTGACAGAGAGCTGATATACAAAATATATAAATAACTCAAGAAATTAAATATCAACAAACCAAATAAACCAATTAAAAATAGGGGCACAGATGTAAACAGAGAATTCTCAACAGAGGAATCTCTAATGGCCAAGAAACACTGAAAGAAATGTTCAGCATCCTTACTCTTCAAAGAAATGCAAATGAAAATAACACTGAGATTCTGTCTTATGCCCCTTAGAACAACTAAGCTCAAGGGACAGCACATTCTTTCAGGGATGTGGAGCAATGGAACACTCCTTCATTGCTGGTGGGAATGCAAACTTGTACAACCACTTTGGAAATCAGTTTCATGGTTTCTCTAAAAATTGGGAATAGTTCAACCTCAAGATCCAGTTATACCACTCCTGGGCATATACCCAAAGGATGCTCCACCATACCACAAAGACGCTTGGTCACCTATCTTCTTCACAGATTTATTGGTAATAGCTAGAAATTGGAAACAACCTATATGTCCTTTGATCAAAGAATGGATAAAGAAAATGGTACACTTACAATGGAATATTACTCAGCTATTAAAAACAATGACATGAAATTTGAAAGCAAACAGATGGAACTAGAAAAGATTATCCTGAGTGAGGTAACCCAGACAAAAACAAACATGGTATGTATTCACTAATAAGCGCATAGTAGCCATAAAGTAGGGGATAACCATGCTACAATCCACAGACCCAAAGAAACTAAGTAGCAAGGAGGGATCAAGGTGAGGACACTTGACTGTCTCTGAGCAGGAGATGTAGAATAGATATCTAGACATGAGGGTAGATGGAGGGAGGGATCTGCATGGTAGAGGGTTGGAGATGGGAGCAGGAGAAATCTAGTGAGAGTGGATGGAGAGAGACAGAGACCTGGAATTGGTGAGGGGCATTTCTGGGAATCTATGAGGATGACCTTAGCTATGACACCTAGGAAAGGGGGGGTGTGGAACCTGAAGGGACCATTTGTAACTAAAAGACTTCCAACAAAGGGATGTGGGAACCGACCAAGCCACAAAACCTTTGACCTACAATTTTCCTGCCTACAAGAGGATCAAGAGTAAAGATAGAGCAGAAATTGAAGGAAACGATAACCTATCACTAGTCCTATTTGAGACCTATCTCATGAGAGGGGGCACAATTAATGATATTCTGCTATACTTGCAGACAGTTGTCTAGCATATCTGTCATCTGAGAAGCTTTGCCCACCAACTGATAGAAAGAGATACAGATTCTTCCAAGCAGCCCTTTTCCTTGTCCTTGGCCCATGTCAGATTAGCCCCAAAGGAACAAAGAGCAACAGTTTCTGCCTGGTTTCGAACCAGGGACCTTTTGCATGTGAGATGAACATGATAACCACTACACTACAGAAACAATGACATAGGTCAAGGACAAGAAAGTAGGCTTCAGGTAGGAATCTGACTTTAGGCTAGAACAAAGAAGTAATTTCTGTTAGGAATCTAAATCTTAGGCTAGAACAAGAAAGTAGGCCTCAGACATGAAAATGACTTTGGGCTAGGATAGGGAAGTAGGCTCAGATATTTTGGTCATCCTGATAAGCCCTTAGAAACAGAGATCATGGGAATGTTTATGTATTGGGTTTAATGTCTTGCTTTTTCCTTGACTATTTGTGTTTATTGTCTTGCTTGTTTCTTGACTATTGGCATCTATTGTATTGCTAGACCCTCAACTTAGAACTGACCTTAATACATGCAAGTAATTAAAATGGTCTAAAAGCTTAAAGGAGGAGGAGGAATGGCATGGGGTTTCTAGGGAGGGGAAAAGGGGAAAGGGGATGATATCTGTATTGTAAATAAATAAAATATACAGTAAAAAAGAAAAAAAGAGAAAAGAAAAAAGAAAAAAAGAAAAGAGATGCAGACAGCCACAGCCAAACATTAGGTGGAGCTTGGGGAATCTTGTGGAAGAGGATCTGAAGAGGTCAAGTTCAAGGATACTACAAGAAAACCTACAGAATCAAATAGCCTGAGCCCATAGGGCAGACATCACAGAGCCTGAACCACCAAACATACACAGGATGACCTAGGACCTCTGTACATATGTAACACTGGTGCATCTTGGTCTTCATGTGGTACTCCTAAAAGCAGGAGCAGGAGCTGTTTCTGACTTGTTGCCCACCTTTGGGTTCCTTTTGCCTAATCGGGGAATCATGTCTAGCCACAATAGAAGATACACCTAGTCCCACTACAATTTGATATGCCACTGCAGGCTGCTATCCACAGAAAGCCTCCCCTTTTCTGAGGAGAAAGGAAGGACTAATGGATGGGGTAAGGTGAAAAGGAGGGGACTCAGAGGAGAGAAAAGAGAGGAGGTGCAATCATGACATAAAATAAATAAATAAATAAATAAATAAATAAATAAATAAATACATTCATAAATAAAATTTAAAAATCACAAAGAAAAATTTGACACCTGCCTTTATCATCATACACAACCTGAAATAAAGATAAAGAAGTAAGATAGCTACCACCTTCAAATAAAACTCCCCTAAGACTTGAGTGTAACAAAAAGACACCTTTACAGAGAGTGTGGGTATACAAAGTCCACACATGTTGTACACATCTGTCCAGTTGTGTCTGATAACAACTTCAAGGGCTTGGGCTATCTGAATCACTCTCTGGAACAAAGGTGAATATAAATAAAAGAATCAGGAATGGCACAAAGTTTAAGTAAGACCCCTGGAGGGTTTAACGGACATTATTGTACCCTTTTCTTCCTCCCCCCATTTAAAAGTAGAGCTGAACTGCACATGTTAATATGCTTCCTATGTGATTATATTTGCATGAAGGTTTACCATCCCTTCTGAAAACAAAACTCCTGGAACTGCTGTTTCCATGACAACTGCATTTCGAGAAGGTGAAGCTCCCAGTTTGATAAAACTAAAAGGCTCTATTAACGTCAGGTTTCAATGATACTGAAAACCTTGGTGTCAGAGGTGTCAATGCAACATTCAAGGTTCAGGTTAATCCCATCAATGTTTAGTTTTTATTTCAGTAGGATTTCAATGCCAATAAAATAAATTATTGAAATAGTAATTATTATTCTATAATTCAATATTATGTTTTGGCACTAAAATTATGTAGACTAAGATTCTCAACTAATATTGAACTATAAGAAATATTCAAATTGGTACCAAAATTCTTTGTGCAATGATACAGTCATTATTTTGTACTATAAAAATAACATGTAGACTCCAATGGGATGTGTCTTATGGTTATATAAAGATTTTATGTGTCTATGTGGATGTATTCTCAAGGAAACAAAGAAAGGAGGTATATACTGAATCAGAGGCTTCCATTATTCTAGTAAGACAGACTCTTAATTAGCTATGTCTAATATATAAATACATAATACATAAATAAGCAATACATAAATAAGGCCAGTTCTGAGATAGTCCAAGACAAGTATCAGTATCTGATTTCAATATATAATATAAATAATGTTTTATACCTGAGCTAAGCATACCATGCTTTTTATTAATTTTAATATTTGTAATTAGTATAGTTGCCAGAAGTGTAAAGGGTATAAACGAACCCTATTTAAAATTGACCACATAAAACATAAACCATTCTTAGTCCATATTTTTTCCTTTAAAAAGAAAAAGTCAATAAATCAAAAGGAGGATTACAGTTTAATAACTTCTGAGTGAATAATTTAAACACATATAGCTACTAATGTAACTATAAATTACTTTGCTCTCTTACAAGAATAGAATATTTTTTTTCATAATAAAATATGTAATGGCTCTAAGACCAAGGCACAAGAAGACGGCTTAACAGGAAAAATTATTCGGTGTGCAGGCTAAGCAACCCAAATTCAATCCTCAGAAACCACTTGAAAACAAGTCAGATGTGCCAGCACACATCTGTAACCCCAGCATTCCTGTGGCAAAATGGGAAGCAGAAACAAAAGAATATGCCAGAAGCTTGGAAGCTCCTGGGCCAGTTAGCCTGAAGTCTGTAGCACACCAGCACAAGCAACACAATTGAGTCTGTACCTCAGTGTGAAGGTGAGAACTGACTCTACACACACACACACACACACACACACACACACACACACACACACACGCACACACATTGTATCAACAACTTGTTTTTAAAAATGTCTATGAGATTGAACTGTAAATTATAGTTTGAAAGCCGACCTCCAAATAAGAAACCATATATTGTAGGTAACGGCTGTGTTGCTCGTCAACTCTATAGGGGACATTTGTGCAATATATTTGACTTAAGAATCTGTAAAAGTGAAAATCCTGTTTTCTGTGTCATTGGGTGTTGGTCAAATAGGGCTAAAACAGCTTTGAAGTAATATTGAAAGGTTAGCATCACAGAAGTCAAACGTTCTGAAAATTATTTCCTTGGAGTCAGTACATAAAAGCTGTCATATAAGGGGCCACGGTCAAGGCTACACATCAAGCAGACAACTTTTATATGTGCAGGCATCTCCAACACAGTAGTGACCTTGAAGGCATGAATGGATCATAGAGAACACCTGAGGCTTTGTACCTTGTGGCAGGGTTGGAATACCCGAGCAAAGGTTGAGAAAGGCCACTAGTGAAGGTACAGCCTCAGTTGCAGTAGAGACTGCAGTGTCCAGCAAATTGAAGATGCCAGAGCAGCAGCAGATTTGAAGTGGAGTGAGCCTGTTTCTGTCAGACCAGCTTCGTAGACCCAGAGTAGAGCTGCTGACCTCCTTCAGAGGTGTTTATGAGAACTTGGACTTTTAAATCATTAGGATATTTTAAAGATTGTAGGATTTTTTTAAAAGTTGCACTATGTTTTATATTGTGATATTAATGTGAATTATGGGACTTGGAAAGGTTGCAGTTTGGTAAGGGATATACATACTTGTGATGGCTCATGTCAACTGTCAACTTGACATACATGGAAAAAGGGAATATCAGATTCCATCATATTGTTTTGTCTGTTGAGTATTTTTGCTAACTGACATAGGGGACCCGGCAGGCAGATGGGCCTGGGTTGTATAAGAAAAGTCCCTGAATGCCAATCTGGGTTCAAGTTAATCAGCAGAACCCCTCCATGGTCTCTGCTTCAGTTCCTGCCTTAAGGTTGCTACCTAAAGCTCCTTCCCTAACTTCCCTCAGTGATGGACTGTTCAGACTGTGCCATAAGAGGTTCTACCTTCCCTTAGTTCCCTCAGTGACGGACTGTGACCTGGGAGTTCTAAGATTACCCTTTCCTTCTCAAGTTGATTTTGTCAATGTGTTATAGACATTTCCGGGACACGAAAGGTATCTGGAGCTAAGATTCAATTAAATTGGTTGCTTGGAAATTCACTGGTATTGGATCATGCAAATAGCTTCACAAAAGCAAACAAAAAAAGAGAAACAAACAAACAAAAAAGTACTATAAGATGGTGTGATGTCCAATCTTTAAAACAAAAACAGAAAATTGAGCATAAATATTAGTTGATATATTTTATTACTATCATTTCATATCAAGAAAAGAGCATAGCCTCTAAACAGGTCAACATGAAGATGAAAATGTTATTCTTTCCTCATAGCTCCAGAAAAAAAGAGAGAGGAGAGAGAGAGAGAAAAAGAGAAAGAGAGAGAGAGAGAGAGAATGTATAGCCAGAATGAAGAGCTTTCTTCAAAGCTAACTGTCTAGGAGAAGTGGAGTATACTACCTGTCTACCCTGTCTCTGTTGGGACATTTTATTGTCTGCCCCTAAACGGCTGCAATCTCCAGCCATGCTTCAATAGACTCAGTAAGTTTCATTCAAAATACTACAAGTGGAACCTCTTTTGCTGAAAGCAGTAAGTCACCAAATGAACAAAAATAATAAAAGGTCAATTTTCAAAGGCATTCCAATGCTTCAGAAATAGCACTTTTATGAAAGCAAATATAAAAACCTGCAATACTGAAGACTTTGGTAATTACTGTTTATTTTTTTTTACACTTGTGCTACACATAGATTTATACAACCAGTCTTGCAAATGAAATTGTATGGCTGTGTGCAGTAGAAATCTATTCTTTCATTCTGCTGGGTGTGAGCATTTGCACAACATATACCTTAATATACACCCTGCCCTGCTACATACATCCAGTATCTCTCTGGAGATTACATGTAGGGCTCCTCTAGTAGAAGGCAAAGAGGTGGCATTGTTTCAAGTACCTTGCCTCCAGGTATATAAAGAAATGAATTATGAAATCAAGAAAAGATAATCAATAATTACAAATGCGTAGTACTGTAGTAAAGAATATGTTGATGGCCTTCTAGAATCCACAAGACTACAGATGAATACTACTTACTGTTTGTAAATCAAATCAAAAGGTGCCTGTAAGAAATGCATGTTGCTGAGACTCTCCACCTGTGGCTCAATGACGTCTCTCTTTGGAGATCCCTTTTAGACTTTTCTCCAATGTTGGCATTATGTTGTGTGGAACTTGGGAAACATGAGTTGATTGGGGGAGTCAAAAATGGAGGTACTTCCATGAGCTGCATTACTCAAATTCACTTGAATAAGATGTGAAGATGATTCTACTGTTACATTACACTTGACTCGCTCAAAAAGAGTACACTGACTTCTATGTGATCTTGAGAAAACTGAGTATATGAAGATACTCCAAAGAGGTAGAATTAAAAATTCCTAACATTTATTCAGACCCACCTATTACATTGAAAACAATACACTGATTTGCTATAGAAGACACGCATTATTTAAATTGTCTTTCATTGGGTTTTTTTAGTATTTTTTTCTTTTTTTATTGGATATTTTATTTAAACTTCAGATGTGATTTCCTTTCCCCATTTCCCTCCGACCCAGGAACCCTCATTCTATACCCCTCCTCCTGCTTCTATGAGAATGTAAACCCACCCATCCACCCATTCCCACCTTCCCACCCACGAATTCCTCAACACTGGGGCATCCAGCCTTCACTGCAGCAAGGTCTTCCTCTCCCACCTATGTCCAACAATGCATCCTCCCCTACATATACAGCTGGAGCCATGGGTGCCTCCTTATGTGCTCCCAGGCTGGTGGTTTAAACTCTGGGAGCTCTGGTTGGTTGGTATTGTTGCTCTCCCCATGGGGCTGCAAACCCTTTCAGCTCCTTCAGTCTTCTCTCTAACTCCTCCATTGGGAACCCCATGATCAGTTCAATGGTTAGCTGTGAATATCCACCTCTGTATATTTCAGGCCCTGGCAGACCTCTATGGAGACAGCTATATCAGGCTCCTGTCAGCATGCACTTCCTGACATCCACATCAACTTCTATCTTTGGTGACTGCACTTGGGATAAATATCCTGGTGGAACAGTCTCTGGACGGCCCCTCCTTCAGTTTCTGTCCCTCACTTTATCTCCATATTTGCTACCATGAGTATTTTGTTACTCCTTCTAAGAAGGACCAAAGCACCCACACTTTGACTTCCTTTTTCATGAGTTTCATGTAGTCTGTGAGTTGCATCTTGGGTATTAAGAGCTTTTAGATAATATCCAATTATCAACAAATGTATACCATGTGTGTTCTTTTGTGATTGGGTTACCTCACTCAGGATGATATTTTCTAGTTCCATCCATTTGCCTAAGAATTTCATGAAGTCATTGTTTTTAAAAGCTGAGTAATACTCCATTGTGTAAATGTACCACATTATCTGTACCCATTCCTCTATTGAAGGACATCTGGGTCCTTTCTAGCTTCTGGCTATTATAAATAAGGCTGCTATAAATATAGTGGAATTTCAGGGGTGTTTTGATTTGCATTTCCCTGATGACTAAAGATATTGAACATTTCTTCAGGTGCTTCTTGGCCATTCGACTTTCCTTAGTTGAGAATTCTTTGTTTAGCTCTGTACCCTATTTTTTAATAAAGTTATTTGGTTGTCTGAAGTCTAATTTCTTGAGTTCTTTATATATTGGATATTAGCTCTCTATTGGATGTAGGATTGGTAAAGATCTTTTCCTAATCTGTTGGTTGCTATTTTGTCTTATTGACAAGTATCTTTTGCCTTACAGAAACTTTGCGATTTTATGAGGTCCCACTTGTCAATTCTTAATCTTAGAGCATAAGCCATTGGTGTTCTGTTCAGCAACTTTCCCCCTTGTGCCCAGGTATTCCAGGGTCTTCCCCACCTTCTCTTCTATGAGTTTCAGTGTGTCTGGTTTTATGTGAAGGTCCTTTATCCACTTGGATTTGAGCTTTGTACAAAGAGATAAGAATGGATCGATTTGCATTCTTCTACATGCTGACCTCTACATGCTGAACCAGCACCATTTGTTGAAAATACTGTCCTTTTTCCACTGGACAGTTTTAGGTCCTTTGTCAAAGATCAAGTGACCTTAGGTGTGTGGGTTCATTTCTGGATCTTCAATTCTATCCCATTGATCTTCCTTCCTGTCTCCATACCATGGAGTTTTTATTACTACATTATTACCAATACCATGCAGTTTTTATTACTATTGCCCTGTAGTATACTTTGAGGTCAGGGATGGTGATTCCCCCAGAAGTTCTTTTATTGTTGAGAATAGTTCTGGCTATCCTGGTTTTTTTTGTTATTCCAAATGAATTTGCAAATTGCTCTTTCTATCTCTATGAAGAATTGATTTGGAATTCTGATGGGGATTGCATTGAATCTGTTGATTGCTTTTGGCAAGATGGCCATTTTTTGCTATGTTAATCCTGCCAATCCATGAGCATGGGAGATCTTTCTATCTCCTGAGATCTTTAATTTCAAGTGACTTGAAGTTCTTGTTATACAGATCTTTCACTTGCTTGGTTACAGTCACATCAAGGTATTTTATATTATTTATGAGTATTGTGAAGTGGGTCATTTCTCTAATTTCTTTCTCAGCCTGTTTATCCTTCTAATAGAGGAAGGCTACTGATTTGTTTGAGTTGATTTTATATCCAGCCACTTTGCTGAGGTTGTTTGTCAGGTTTAGGAGTTCTCTGGTAGACATTTTAGCGTCACTTAAATATACTATGATATCATCTTCAAATAGTGAAATTTTGACTTCTTTTTTTTTCCAGTTTTTATCCTGTTGATCTCCTTTTGTTGTCTAATTGTTCTGGCTAGGACTTCCAGTACTATGTTGAATAGGTAGCGAGAGAGTGGGCCTTGTCTAGTCCCTGATTTTAGTTGGATTGTTTCAAGTTTCTCTCCATTTAGTTTGATGTTGGCTACTGTCTTGCTGTATATTGCTTTTACTATGTTTAGGTGTGGGCCTTGAATCTCCGATCTTTCCAAGACTTTTAACATGAAGGGATGTTGAATTTTGTCAAATGCTTTCTCAGCATCTAGTGATATGATCATGTGTTTTATTTCTTTGAGTTTGTTTATGTAGTGGATTATGTTGGTGGATTTCTGAATATTGAACCATCCCTGCATTTCTGGAATAAAGCCTACTTGATCATGATAAATGATTGTTTGATGTGTTCTACGGTTTGGTTTGGAAGAGTTTTATTGAGTGTTTTTGCATCGATATTCATAAGGGAGATTGGTCTGAAGTTTTCTTTCTTTGTTCTGTCTTTCTGTGGTTTATGTATGAATGTAATTGTGGCTTCATAGAACAAATTGGGTAGTGTTCCTTCTGTTGCTATTTTGTGGAATAGTTTATAGAGAGTTGGTATTAGACCTTCTTGGACAGTCTTATAAAATTCTGCACTAAAACCATCTGGTCCTGGTCTTTTTTTGGTAGAGAGACTTTTAATGACTGCTGCTATTTCTTTAGGGGTTATGGGACTGTTTAGATGGTTTATCTGCTCCTGATTTAACTTTGGAACCTGGTATCTGTCTAGGAAATTGTCCATTTCATCCAGATTTTCCAGTTTTGTTGATTATAGGCTTTTGTAGTAGGATCTGATGATTTTTTGAATTTCCTCAGTTTTGTTATGACTCCCTTTTCAGTTCTGATTTTATTAATTTGGATACTGTCTCTCTGCCCTCTAGTTAGTCTGGCTAATGGTTTGTCTATTGTGTTGATTTTCTCAAAGAACCAGCTCCTAGATTTGTTGACCTTTTGTACAGTTCTTTTTGTTTCTACTTGCTTGATTTCAGCCCTGAATTTGATTATTTCCTGCCATCTCTTAGGAGTATTTGCTTCTTTTTGTTCTAAAGCTTTCAGGTCTATTGTCAAGTTATTAGTGTATGCTCTCTCCAGTTTCTTTTTGTAGGCACTTAGAGCTATAAGTTTTCCTCTTAGCACTGCTTTCATAGAGTTCCACAAGTTTTGGTGTGATGTGTATTTATTTTCATTAAATTCTAAAAACTGGTTAATTTCTTTCTTTACTTCTTCTGTGACCAAGTCATCATTGAGTGGTGTTGTTCAGTTTCCGTGTGCATGTGGGCTTTCCATTGTTTTTGTTATTATTGAAAAGCAGCCTTAGTCCATGTTGATCTGATAGGCTGCAAGGGATTATTTCAATCTTTTTGTATCTGTTGAGGCCTGTTTTGTGACCAATTATATGGTCAGTTTTGGAGAGGATACCATGAGGTGCTAAGAAAAAGGTATATTCCTTTCTTTTAGGATGAAATGTTCTATAAATATGTTAAATCTATTTGGTTCATAACTTCTGTTAATTTCACTGTGTCTCTGTTTAGTTTCTGTTTCCATGATCTGTCCATTGCTGAGAGTGGGGTGTTGAAATCCCCCACTATTATTGTATGAGGGGCTGTGTGTGATTTGAGCTTTAGTAAAGTTTCTTTTATATATGTGGGTGCCCTTGCATTTGGAGCATAGATGTTCAGAATTGAGAGTTCATCTTGGTAGATGTTTCCCTTGATAAGTATGAAGTGTCCTTCCTTATCTTTTTTTATTACTTTTGGTTGAAAGTCAATTTTATTTGATATTAGAGTGGCTACTCCAGCTTGTTTTTTGGGACCAATTGCTTGGAAAATTGTTTTCCATTCTTTTACTCTGAGGCAGTGTCTGTCTTTATCAGTGAGGTGTGTTTCCTGTATGCAGCAAAATTCTGGGTCCCGTTTATGTAACCAATCTGTTAGTCTATGTCTTTTTATTGGGGAATTGAGTCCATTGTTGTAAAATATACTAAGGAAAAATGATTGTTGCTTCCAGTTATTTTTGTTATTAGAGGTAGAAATATGTTTGTGTAGCTATCTTCTTTTGGGTTTGTTGGAGGATTACTTTCTTGCTTTTTCTAGGTTCTAGTTTCCCTCCTTGTATTGGAGTTTTCCATCAATTATCCTTTGAAGTGCTGGATTTATGGGAAGATATTGTGTAAATTTGTTTTTGTCTTGGAATGTCTTGGTTTTTTTCATCTATAGTGATTGAGAGTTTTGTTGGGTATAGTAGTCTGGGTTGACATTTGTGTTCTCTCAGGATCTGTATGATATCAGTCCAGGATCTTCTGGCTTTTATAGTCTCTGGTGAGAAGTCTGGTGTAATTCTGATAGGTCTGCCTTTATATGTTACTTGACCTTTTTCCCTTACTGCTTTTAGTAGTTGTTCTTTGTTTTGTGCATTTGATGTTTTGATTATTATGTGATGGGAGGAATTTCTTTTCTGGTTTGGCCTATTTGTAATTCTGTAGGCTTCTTGTATGTTTATGGGCATCTCTTTCTTTAGGTTAGGGAAGTTTTCTTCAATAATTGTGTTGGAGATATTTACTGGCCCTTTAAGTTGGGAGTCTTCACTCTCATCTATACCTATTATCCTTAGGTTTGGTCTTTTCATTGTGTCCTGGATGTTTTGGGTTAGGAGCTTTTTGCATTTTGAATTTCTTTGACAGTTGTGTCAATGTTTTCCATGGTATCTTCTGCATATGACAGTCTCTTTTCTATATCTTGTATTCTGTTGTTGATGCTTGTGTCCATGACTCCTGATCTCTTTCCTAGGTTTTCTGTCTCAAGGGTAGTCTTCTTTTGAGATTTCTTTGTTGATTCTACTTTCATTTTTTAGATCCTGGATGGTTTTGTTTAATTCCTTCACCTGTTCATTTGCATTGCATCTGTTGTTGTTTCTTGTATTTCTTTAAGTGATTTTTGTGTTTCCTCTTTAAGGGCTTCGACATGTTTACCTATGTTCTCATGTATTTCTTTAAGGGAGTTGTTTATGTCCTTCTTAAAGTCCTCTATCATCATCATGTGAAGTGATTTTAATTCTGAATCCAGCTTTTCTGGTATGATGAAGTGTCCAGGTCTTGCTATGGTGGGAGAACTGGGTTCTGATGATGCCAAGTAACTTTGGTTTCTGTTGCTTATGTTCTTGCACTTGCCTTTTACCATCTGGCTAACTCTAGTGATACCTGCACTTACTTTCTCTAACTGGAGCTTGTCTTTCCAGTTATCTTGCTTGTGTCAGAACTCCTCAGAGTCCAGATGTCTCTATGATCCTGTGGTACTGGGCTCCTGGGTGGAAGAACTCCTGGGACTCAGGCTGCCTCTGGAATCCTGAAATCCTGTTGCTCTGAGTGCAGTGTTTTTTTCCCTGCTTTGAGAGCAGTGGTTCCTCTAGGATTGCTCAGGATAAGGTGTCTTCAAGGGAGCAGACCAGCTAGGTGTTTGCCCAAGCCAAAGGGACCAAGTGAGGGGCACAAGGGGCATGGTATTCTGAGGGGTGGGGGAGGTTTGGGTGACTGATGGGTCCTGAGTGCCCCAGGCACCCAGTTGTAGCTCTCGGGTGTAGGTTAATGGGAGAGGGTTCTTACCCCTTGTTCTGAGTGCAGTGCCTCTTCTAGAATGGCTCTAGATATGGCGTGTTCAAGGGAGCAGACCAGCTAGGTGTCTGCCTTAGCCAAAGGGACCAAGCGTGGGGCTCTTTCATCTTACATTACACAAATCAGGCAATTTATGGACCAAAAGTCAAAAATATAACTTTATGCTATATACTCAATGATCATAGCTAAAATTATATTTTTTATTGCCTAGCAAAGCTCCAGACATTTTTTGCATAATTAATGTTTTCATACACTGACTTTGTAATTTCTTCTATTTAACAAATTGTTTTAATTCATTTATACTCTTATCACTAAGTACATATTCTATACTAAATGTGTTTGAGCTTGGAAAACAATGTTGTACTGCCTTCAGTTTTTCCTATTATTCTACTATGATTAGGCTCCTAGCTGGAGCTTAGATGCTCTAAAGTCAATGAATTAGTAAGGCCACTTTGAGTCTTCCCAGGGCCTTCTATTGGCTATTAATTGAGGTGGTGGGCAAGAGGTATCTAAGCTCTGCCAAATTTCTTTGGCTGTGAATGACATTGGAGAATAACAGAACCTCAGGGGTATTAGGCCAAGGCTGTAATAACCAACCAGTTCCATCAACATTGCTGTCCCATATTCTATTAATTTTCTTTAATTGGCTGAAATTAAAGGTAGAACCATATTTTTCTTTCCCATCATCACACTTCACAGTTTTATAAATAGTGAGTAGTTAGTTACATGAAGCCAAAGCCATATCTGTGGAAAGAACTAGACTTAAAAAGATAAAAATATGCATTCAAAAAGATCTTCAAAACTATACTTCACACCTGGAACTTCTTTGACTTTGGCATATATTTTACCTAGAGATAAGTTTATGCATTTCCCAATTGCTTTAATTATCAGAAGCTTCTAGGAAAAAGATGCATAATTGATTTTGCATATTCAGGATAAATATTACCACAGTAACTATTTTTACTAAGAATCGTGAATCACTTTAGAGATTCTCAATTGAGCTTTTCTAAGATAGCAAATCCCCAGATGCTGTATCCTGCAGAAGACTGCCTGACTGGCAGGGGCTGATGGTGTTTCCAAGGTACCTAGTCCAGGTGAGCTGCAGACCCCAACCCTTCTTGGAGGTCAGTTGTGGACCACTTCATTTTGTCAAGCTGCCTCTGGAGATAGTATTCCCACTATGACTCATCTGATAAAGTTGTAGAAGGAGCCAGCAAATGTAGACAGCCATGCTGGGAATGACAGGAAGGCTCAATGAGAGTGACACTGAAAGACATTAGGATTAATCGCTTAGGTCTTTGATAATTGTTGTGGCTTCTATGCCCTTTTAGGGATTGTTTTGGTTAACTGCTGAGACTGTTGTAAAGCAGACATGCAAACACGTTGTGTAATTCATGGTTTATTTTTGTTTTAAAACAATGTAAACAGGCCAAATTGATTGGAAATTTATTTATAGGCTCACTGAAAATTGAATTTCACTTGTCATTCTTTAAAAAGAATACCAAATTATTTTAGCCATATCAAATTTTTAAGAATTATAAAAGAACTTTTGTTCATATGAATGTGAAATATTTTGTCTTGATGATGACTATCAAGTACCTTAAAAGTTATCACTAAAAATATTCATAAAGAATTATGTGTAAATGAGAGTTACTTTTATTAAAATTTATTAAAATAATTTTAAAACAATTGACATTTAATATTTAGATTTTTTAGTATTCTCATCTTAAAGACATGAAGAACTTGCAGTCACTATTTTACAGAACTTCATTCTTTTCCATGTTCCCTCATTGTCTCTGTATGTGTTATGTGTATCCAGGCCAACAACTGAGAAGGGTTTTAAAATGCTTCTGTTATATCTAAGTGAATAGAAATCCAACAGTAAGCCACATATCCCAAGGCTATTCAGAAGTACAAAAGTTAGCATTTTACAATTTACCTTATCTGAGGCTCTAATGGTTTGGGAGGAACCCGAGACCTACATTCTGTATGAGTGTTTCCCATCTTATGCCCTCCCTTCTATATTCCTCAGACTTTTCTGTGACTTTGCCTCAAGGGCATTCCAAGAACCTCTTTCTGTATTAGATTTTGTTTCTCTATTTTGATCATATAAGATTTTAAGATAATATATTACATTAGTTTCTATATCTATTCTATAGTCAAATAATAAAACATAAATTTGAATTTTTTTCTAAATTACTAGTAAAAGTTAAAATGCATTTAATGCATGCATGAAATTCTCAAACAAAAAGACTGAGGCACCCACATTCATGCACCACTATGTTACATTATTTAAACAAATAGCAATTGTAATCAGATTGATTTTACAACTGTGTACTATAGTTTGAATGCTGAACATCATTTAAAAA
This sequence comes from Arvicanthis niloticus, assembly GCF_011762505.2. NCBI lineage: Eukaryota > Metazoa > Chordata > Mammalia > Rodentia > Muridae > Arvicanthis > Arvicanthis niloticus. The sequence goes on along the minus strand of NC_047670.1, from coordinate 8,600,289 downwards.
GAAGGAAGTCCTAGACAAGACATATAGTCTGACTGAACCCCTCTGTAGAATATGCTAATTCAATATGCTAATTTACTCAGTTTCTAATTTATATATTAAACATATCTAAGGTTTCAAGTCTCATTGTTTTGATTTTGTATATCTCTAGAATTATAGAGTTTAGAGTATGATTATATGTTCTCTGAATTCTCTATTTTAGATTTAATATTCTAAATTTATTTTGATTGCATCCATACTGTATTATGTAATAAAGAAACCTAAGATGCTAATAGCACACACAAAAAAAATCCCCTTTTGAGTTTGCTTGGAGGTTCTGGGATCAGGGATTATGCATGAATCTGTAATTCAATGGGAGGGCAACTACACACTATAGCAAACATTACCTCCAGAATTTTAAGGGTAAATTACTATGTATAACATTGATGTAAAATCAATTAAAAACTTAAATATGGAATGAGAAGTTATAAAACTAGGATAAAAAAAAAACTAGTAAAGTTGGCAGACAATAGCCATGGCAATAACTGCCTGAATTAACTACAGAAGCATAGGAAACAAAAGGAAAAGGGACCAATAGAACTGCATAGAAAGGAAGAACTGATTAAGAGAACCAGAAACAGGACACTGGGGGACAGGATTATATAGAAGACTATATTGACTTATAGAAGGAAATCAAAATGCCAGATGTGAAAAAACAAATAATCCTATTGAAGTACACCAGGACATAAATAGACATTTCTTATTCCATAAAGAAGATGTACACTTGGTCAATAGATGTCTGAAAATATCTTGATACCACTAACTGTCATCAAATATGAGTTAAAAATTGAAATGAGCTTTCATCTCATGACAGTTAAAGCAGAATTATCAATGAAAAAAAAAAAAGACAAGTATTATTTACAAGAGTGAGGGAAAAGAAACACTTCCCCATCATTGGTGGCTTATATGTTAAATCAGATATTTTGAGAATTGTTATGGAGATCCCTCATATAAACACTAGAGTTTAATTACCATAATGTCTGACTAGCCCACTTTGGGTACATACCCAGATCAGCTCACCCTTGCTCTCCGAAGGTCATTTCAGAGCTGTCCACAACAGTCAAGAATTGGAAGCAACTAACACTCATCACATATGAGTAAATTATGAAATTGTAAAATATATGTATTTTTTACTTTATGGTGGTTGGTTTTTGTAGGAGTATAGAAAGCTAGCTGAGCTAAAGCAGAAAGAAAGCAGTCAGCATAGGAACATCAGCAGGTAACATAGGTACACCCATTTCTCTCTGGTCTTGGCAGAGAGCCTGTCTGACAGAATGGTTGACTTGTACCTTGACCTATAGTCCAAATGACACTTTTATTCCTCATCTATGTTGATTTTTATCAGAAATAAAAGTCTGTTGGGGCGGTATAAGAGACTAAGATGTATAATGTGTGTGTGATTGTGTGCATGAAGGTATATACCTTTTGTATGAGTCATAATAAATATGTTTATAAACACATCAGAATACTATGCAGCCACAAAAAAGGAAACTTTCATGTGTAATAACATGAAGAAATTGGCAGACATTATGCTAGTTGAAGTGAGCTAGTAACACAAAAATTCTAACATATTTTTAAATGTTTATAGAATCTACAAAATCAATCTCAAAAGCATGTAAGAGAATGCTGGTTACCAGGCAGGAGAGAGACAAACATAAGAGAAAGGGAACAAAACTATTAAATAAGAGCAGTGGGCTCTGCTACTCATATTGCAAAGTGACTGTAATATGACTATGTGGTACACTGAAAAATTCCTTGAGGAATATTGATAGATTTTAAATGTACTCACAACAACAACAACAAGTACTCATGTGAAATAATGGATATGATATTTAACTGAAATTCTTTAATCCGCATGTTCCACATGTCTCAAATATTCATATTATATCCCATAATGTATACCATAATGTATACAATGATCATTAATCAATTAAGTGTAAAAATATGTAAAAGACTGGTTATTAATAAAGAACTGGACTTGTATGAGTGAGCATTTTGTGGGTATCCCCTGAGTATTGTCTTTCCTCAATTCATTTACAAACACTACAAGGAACAGCATAGAAGAAGTGTTTAGTCTTTTTAAAGGAATTTATTTTTCACATTTTAAGCAGATAATAACATTGATGTTTTTGTAGTTATATCAATAATTCTTGACACAGATGGAATGTACTCTGAAGATAGTAAACAGGGAAATAAAAATGTAATAGTTGCCTTTTATGATAAAAAGCTTCAATGTTTTTATACTACAGCAAATATATAAGCAATGCAGTTACTTTTATTAAATAATCAATCAATCTTAAAATATCTGTTGAGATAAACTCTTGTCTAATCCTACCTCAGGAGAATAAGTAACAAATTTAAACAGCTATAATTTTTGTTTATCTCATTATAAACATTTTATATTAAGATTTAGAATAAAAACCTCATATACTTATCATTTATAGCACAGAAGGTTTTCATGAAATATATGAGCAAGCTTTGAAAATGGAAATGTAATACAACAAAGACTATAAAACAGAATTGCTCATTTTTTTACTGTGTATAAAGCCAAAACCTTTTCCTATGTCCAGGTAAAAGCAAGGAGTAGAAGCAGTACATAGTTCTAAGTGGGTTTGTGGAGTAAACAGGTTCTCTAGTAACCTCTGAACTTCTTAGTCCCAAGATGTTCTCTCATGATGAAAACTGAAGTAGCAATAGCTATTTGTGCTTTCAAAAGTTCTCTAAATCTTGTAATACACCACACAGATAATAGAAAGCAAAATCATTTCTATGAAGCAGATTGTGAAAATATCTGAACATAGATGTGATGGAGGTACTGACCACATTTATGGATAGAATTTCTCCTTGCCTGGACATTTGTTGTGATCATTTATGTGCCAGCACAAAGGTGGCAGTGTGGAAAGGTAGAGTTTAATTTGTAACAGAGCAACTCTTCGAAACAAAATTAAATGAGACTCTGACAGGAAGAGACATATAAAACATTAGATAAAGCAACTCACTCCCTGGATTGTGCCCTATACACTTGCTCACCGTTGAACCAGGGCATTAACGCATCATCTTTGACTTGTTGGAGGATGATAACAACTGATTTCCTTAAATTTAGAAGGAGGAATTAAAAAGCAGAACGTCAGAGATGGACAGGAGGGATGGGTGACAAGAAGGATGGTGCAGACTCAGGGCACTAAGACAAAAGTCTGTTACCACTTCAATGGGAATGTTGGAAACTACTATTACGGACCCCATGAAGCCTCACAGAATGAATCCACCTGACCACAATTTGATGCTTAACTATGATCTCTACCAAAATTGGAAATCTCTCATCCTCACAAAGCCAATGCTGAGATGACCATGTACCACAATGATGACTACATTAAATTCTTATATTCTATTTGCCCAGATAACATGCCTGAATATAGCAAGAACATGCAAAGATACAGTACCAATCTATAAATGTATCAAATTATACCATGATCAAATGCACACATGGCATTTTTAAAATTACATATATATTCAAAAATAAACTAGGCCCAAGAACTTATGTACTATACCTGACTAAGGAAGGGCACATCACTCTGATCCAGCATCCAGGCTCCACTGATAAGAGGATACATACAGTTCTGATGGTGAAGTCCTACATCTCTAGGATCCTTAAAGTAAGTCCCATGCAGCTTGGCTCTATGCAGCTTACCTAGCAATTGCTCTCCTGCAAGGTTGAGACACAAGAATTCTCTTTGATTCCTCATTAATCTTCTGTCCCTGCCTCCGGCAACTTCTCACACTCCTTGGTGAATTCTGCTGTCAGCTGTTAGTCATTCTGCAGATGTTTTGTAACCTGCATATACACATATAATACATTTAGTGTGTGATATGTAATGTATGTTAATATACATAGTTAAGACTAGAATAAAATAAATGTTTGCCAATTGTCATATATCATAGAAAATATGACCTACTTGGCAAATTGCAGCCAATGAAACCAACACAGCTCATAAATTTATTACTCTTTATTAAATTCTGACCTTATAGGAAGACATGAACATGTCTGTGAATGGTTCGAGCACAGCATGCTCAAGACAATATCTTAACAGATCAAGAAGACTAAAGTATGAACTTAAAAAAACAACAACAACAGGGAAGAGACTGAAATTGTTCCTTTAGCTGTGTTACAGGAAGAATATGCATAAATAAATGATGAAACAGTCAGTTGCTAGTGGGAGATGGAAGCAATATTACAGGAATATCTCTTACACATCCAACAGCCAGATGGGAAACCTTATGCAATCTTGATCAGGAGGAATGCTACGAAGGTGTTATTATTAATCACATTTTCACTGGGTGGGTCAGGGGCTCAGGTTAAGAGAGGTCAGGCAATTTGCTGAGGTTATTTGAAAAGGAAATCAAGTTGTTGAATTTACATGGTCTTGGCTTCAGGCATGACAGGGCAACTGGAAATAATAGCACTTGATTTACTTTCCTCTTTTCTATCAGGGAAGGAGATCTTCAAACTGAGAAGGGGAAGAATGTTGGCAGAATGTTTTAAGTGTTTGAGAATATAATAAAAATAATAGTTTGTAATACTTCGAATTATTAGTGCTTAGGCAAATATAAAACCTTAGTGTTATGCAGATAAAACCTTTTACAATATTTGTCACAGTAAGATCCAAGGGCAGAGACTTTTGTGAGGAAAGTCTCTCTCTCTCTCTCTCTCTCTCTCTCTCTCTCTCTCTCTCTCTCTCTCTTAGGAAAATATATTTATTAAGGTTTTTAAATTTTATATTTATTTATTTATTTATTTATTTATTTATTTATTTATTTATTTATTACTTATTCCCTGTCCTGTTCCGGATCACCCCCTCCCACAATCCTTCACTCTCCCCCCTCCCCTTCTCCTCCGATCAGCTGGGACCCCTGGGAATACTCCACCCTGGCATGTCAAGTCTCTGTGAGGCTAGGCTCTTCCTCTTCCACTGAGGTCAGACATATTTCACATACAAGCAACAGTTTGGGGGATATAATCTCTCTCCACTTGTTTGGGACCCACATGAAGACCAACCTGCTCATCCAATACATATGTGCAATGAGACCTAGGTCCAGCCTCTGTATGTTCTTTGGTTGGTAGTTCAGTCTCTGAGAGCCCCTGTCGGCTCTTTGCAGCCAGCAGGTCCAGCCAGGTCTCCCTCCAGGGCTGTGCGGATGGTAAGTGTCGATGGCCCAAAGAAACACACCCGGTCTGGAGTCTTACTGAGCAAGAACTCAAGTTTAATGCAACAACCTCTTGTTTATATAAACTTGGAGCATAGGGAGGAGGGGTTTTGGTGGGGTGAGATGATGTAGGGAGTAGAAAAGGGTGACAGAGGATGGGGGTGGGGGGACTGACAGGGCCAATGGCAAAGCTCTACATCAGCATCAGCAGAGCAGAGGCGGGGCTAAACAGGTCCTGTTGAGTCACTCTAGGACAGAAGTGATTAAGGCAGGTCTCAAAACTCGAGCCAGGCTCGGGGTTGTCCTCAAGGCCTAAATCAGGGCCGAAATGGGGCCCAACAAGCCCCAAGGGTCCAAGTTAGTTGACGCTGTTGGTCTTCCTGTAGAGTTCCTATTAACTTCAGATCTGAAATCCTTCTTATTCTTCCATAAGAATCTCCAAGCTCCATCCACTGCTTATAGATGTCTGCATCTGTCTAAGTCAGCTACTGAGTGGAGTGTCTTTCTTCTCATTTAAATGACAGTTAAGATTTCATTAAAAAAAAAATAGTGTGCTTTGCATTTATTTATTTATTTATTTATTTATTTATTTATTTACAAATAAGATTGTGGTAGATTGAAAATACGTGGCCCATGGAAAGTGGCACTGCTAGGAGGAGTGGCCTCTTTCAAAAAGAAGTGGCCTTATTGGAGATAGGCTTTGTGGTCTCCTAGTGCTTAAACTCTATCCAGTTCGGAAAAAGGACTCCGTGTTGACTTCACATCAGGATGTAGAACACTCAGCTCCTTCTCCAGCACCATGTGTGCCTGCATGCATCCATACTTCCCACATATAACAAGGGACTAAACCTCAAAAACTGTAAGCCAGTCCCAATTAAATGTTTTCCTTTATAAGAGTTGCCATGGTCATGTTGTCCCTTCACAGAAATGAAACCCTAAGACAAAGGCCTTCCAGAGAAATATCTCAAAACTCACAAACCAGTCAAAATTGTAGTTATTGAAGAATTCTAAGTGACACAGGGATATATATATATATATATATATATATATATATATATATATATATATATATAGACTCATTATAATGTCCAATTCTACATCCAGGACACATCCCAGTCTGCCATTTTTATTGTTTCAATAAAAAGGCATGTTCTATGACTGGGCATGCTCAGAGAGTATGCTTTAATTTATAGTGGTAATCTTCTTATATTAATATGTGGATTTTCATCAAAAGCCTTGATTTATATACTGGGGAGACATTGATTTGAATTTTGTCTCCAGTGTTTTTCTTTCTTGCAATAAACTGAACTTCATGGTCTTTGCTAAATGTAGCATCAGCTCTGTATTCAGCAAGGGACAAGCCACTATTCTTAGCTTCTTAGCAGCAATTGTTTGAAGAAGAATCCTGGTCATCTCCACTGTGTTGTGAGTTCAATGTATAGCCAAAAGGCAATTGCATAGCTGGTCCATTTATATGGCTTATATCACATAAAACACTTATCTAGAAATCAAGCGCTAGAGATAGGTAAGAAGTTCTAAGACTCTATAGGGAACCATCAGATAGTAGTTTCCTAGGGTTTTTATCAGAATACCACCTCCTGTGTGACCAAGGAAAGATTAAAGTAAGATATGACCAGGTGTGGTGGCTCACATCTGTAGTCACAGGAGTGAGGAGCTTGTGGGGAAGATATTGGAGAATCGCCATGTACAATCACGGTTAGCCTGCTCTATTTCTGTGGGAATGTGGTATATCTGAGCAGATCCTGAGCTGTAGGAGGAGCTAAGATGGGAGGAGTAAAAGAAAAGAAAGAGGAGGAGTAAAGAGAGGAGAAAAAAGTAAGAGGAGGAGGTAAGGGAGAGACAGAGAATGAGAGAGGGGGACATGGAGGCTGATGTTCCCCTGTCTGTAGCAGTCATAGGTAGTTGGTATATTTAGGTTGGGTTTTGGGTTACACCTCTGATTGTAAGGGCATCTTGTTACTGATCATTACTAAATATATAAGCCTTTGGATAATCTAAGCATTAGAGTCTCATTTGCACCAAGCCTTCGTGGTTGGCGGGATGGTCTGGGCACTGCCCAGCCTTGCAGAGATAGTGTGGAAGATTGGCAGAGCCATGTCCCACACTGGTATCTCATGGGTGGCAGGTCTGGTGTTTCTGGCTGTCCATTTCTAGCTGTGGCGTGCACATGGCCTCTGGCCAGGCAACATGGTAGCTGAGCTAGGCAGAGCCAATGCAGCTTAGCCAGTCGGCTTGACCAGCAGCCAATTTTAAATAATTACTACAACACTGAGCTGTAACCTGGTATTATTTACTGCAATGAGTCATGACTTAGTGGGACTTTCTTGTCTCTCTTAATCTGCAAAGACCTCTCTGCTTTCAAAGATTAGATTTCAAAATGACATCAAAGCTTCACCAGGCAAAATTCTACTAAGAGTAGCCAGGCCTCAAGCCAAATGGCAAGAGCTTGGACAAATCATGGTCTCTGATGATTCCAAGAGATGACCGGGAAAAGATAATGGATTTTTGTCTTTCATCCCCATTAGGATTTTACTTTTCTTTTAAAAAAAATTTAAAAATTTAAAAATTTAAAAATGAAATCTGAAGAATTATTTTATTTTACCTAAAATTACATATATTTTAAAAAATATATTAAATTTTTAATATATATTTTATATATATTAAATATATAAAATTACATATATTTTACCTAAAAATACATATAATATTATATATATATGTATGTATTTTAATGAAATTATATTACTTTAGGTAATAATAGTTCCCACAGGAGCCATACTACATAAGGAAATTCCTAGTACTAGGCATGGAAAGCCATTTTTGAGTTGTTGGTAACAGAGGTCTAAGAGTCTCCCAGAACAACATAGGCTGCTGCTATTGCCCCTGATTGGCTCTCAGAGTTTGAAGATAAGTTCTTATTGCTGAATATACTGTGTGTTTTGGACATAGGAGTAGAAAGATTTGAGCTGGAAATGATTCAAAAGCCTGTTTCCCACAGAGCAGCTTTCTTAGTATCAGAGAGTGATAGAAAGATACCCAAAGGAAGAAAATAATCACTAGTTCTATGTTTGCACAGGAGACCATTACAGAAAGTTATAGCTGGTCAAATGCAGAGAACTCTGGTAGGCCCATCCCCAGTTATTACTTCTATAATACAGCTCCTGCATCCAAGTTTCTAGGAACACAGCAAAGAGATGGCAGAAAGAGCATAAGAGACAGGACCATCTAATATGCTGTGAGATTTTTGCCTTTTAGTTATAACAGGGAAGCTACACCCATGAATTTGAAACAATATTGTTAGCATTCTGTCTACGCTCCACCCCACAGTTACCTGGCAACAGCCAGGTCGGCCTGACTCACTATAAAAGTGGCTGCTTGCCCCCCCCCCCCCTTGCTCTCTTGATCCTCTCTTGCTCACTTGCTCTTTCTCTGCTTTCCTATCACCATCTCTCCCTGTCCCTTCCCCCTCTCTCCAATTGCTCATAGCTGGCCTCTACTCCTCTACTTCTCCTCTTCTCTACTTTCCGTCTCTCTCTATGACTTTCTCTGCCTCTGATATCCTCTTAACTACCCTTCCCTGAATAAACTCTATTCTATACTATATAGTTGTGTGGCTGATCCCTCAAGGGGAAGGGATGCCTCTGCATGGGCCCGATGAGACACGCCCTCCCCCCACACTTCACCACACTTCCATAAAACATACCTCCCTTTATATTTTTATAAACACATCAAATATGACTTCCTAAACAAGAGCTAACAACAGCTGACACTCCAGTGTAAATGAGAGAAATCTTACAGGGCTCTACCCTAGATAAAAAGCAACAGATAATTTAAAAATTAGTCTTCCCTAGGAGGGAAGATCACCTCCTAACTGATTATTCAATATTGACTGGTCATTCCTAGAAACAGATTTACCCAAGAAACTTAACAGAGCCAGCAGGTTCTATTTATATGCTGATTTATTTATGTGTATGTAACAGCAATGATTAAAGAAGAATAACTTAAATGTAACTTTTATTCTCCTGTTATAATTGTCTTCTCAGAGCTTACTGCTTCAGTCTGTTAATCTAGGCTTAGTCTTGGAAGTTTCTAGACTCCATACAATCTAATCTAGGCCCAAAACGATTCCACCTCTGAGACTGCTGAAAAAGCTGACCCTTTCTAGTTCGTTCTGAACTCCAGCCAGATGGTTAAATTCAGCTGTTCTAGGTCAAACTCCTCTCTAAGATGACTGATTCAATCTGACTTCTCTCAGCGTCTCACTGAATTGCTCTGCTTGGCCTCATACTAACTGGCAGTTTGTTTTAATCTTCTGGCTCTTTCTTATTCTCTGGCATCAGCTGTCTCTGTTGACCTGCACTGAATTGCATGACCTCATGAAAGAACTACACTGCACTGCACTGCACTCACAGCATTTACTAGCGACTGATAAAACTCTTCTCTTCCTCCCAGCACTGCTCTTAATTTGCCTCCCTTTCCTGTCCTCATGAGAGTTGGGCATATTTATCTCTGACTCATTCTGTCAAATCTTTCTCTAATTTTCCTCTTTATCTATCCCTCAGTTCAACTGCTTCCTTCTACAAACTAACCAATCCTACATTATTTGGGATTAAAGGTTTATGCTAAGGTCATGTCTATATTTCAGCCAGAGTAGCCATGTTGCTGAATTAAAATCTGCAGAGAAAGCCATAAGGTTGTTATTGGTGGGTGTCAAACTTAAGAGGGATAGAAAAAAGACAAGGAGAAGATATAATAATATAATTATAATTTAATTACATAAAAATAAAATTCTAAGAAAGATAAAAGTACACTGATAAAATAATGTTTTTCCTGGTGCTGAAATGATGTGGAATAACCACATGGTAGTAATTTAAGTCATATCTGCTTAGTGAGTCTGACAAACTTTGAATACACTGGCTTGTAAATGTTAGCAGCAATTTAAATCAATGAATTTTGATTTTTTGAGTTTTTAGAAGGTACTTGACAGCAAAATCTAAATCTTTTAAAAATTGTAAAGAACAAATTATATACCTCAAAATGCAATAACTTTCAATACTTTTATTTCTGTTGTGGATATAAATATGGCTCTGTATAAACTCCACTTGAATCAAGATATGAAATATTACTAAGAACCCAGATGCCCTTCCATTCTTTCTGATTAATACTGATATCACCCCCATGGAACACTCAGCCCTAAATAGAAGGTCTCCATCAACTCCCTCCCTTCAGTGGTCCAGAAACTCTGAGGAAAAGAAGGAGAAAAGATTGTTTGCTCATATATTGTAGTTTCTAGTTCAGTGTTTTAGGGGAATTCTGAGTGTGTGGATGAGTGGGTATGTTTCTTGTGCCTTCTCTTTGGCACTTTTCTTGCTTTGTTTTGTCTAATTTCAGTTCCAATGTGTTAGGTTTTGTCTTATTTAATTTATACAATTTTATTTTTTTTTTAATTTTTATCCCTTAGAAGTCTGTTTAGTTTTTTAATGAGAGATGGAATTGGGGTGTATTCAGATAGAAAGAAGATGGGAGGAATAGAGGGAGGAAAAACCATAATCAAGATATATTCTATGAGGAAAAAATTTACTGATAGTAAAACTAAAATACTGATATTTCCAAAGAGGGAATCCAAATCCCAATTTCTTCCGTGTGTTTATTCTTCACTTATATGGGGTCCTACGCTACATAATATTCTGTCTGCAGTTGCAGAGATATCATCACAATATTTTTTTACCTTTATTTTGCTGTTAAATGTCATACTAGTTGTTGGTATCAGGCTCTGAACCCAGTGACATCACATCTAGGCAATCCCCACATCGTGACCAAGGCAATCGCCATACGTTCCCAGAATCCACCTGGCTACCTCCCCCCCTTACCTGCAAGAGGCTATGTCACCGCGCATATACATAGGCAGAACTCCCTGACCTCTCTCTTTTCTTCCTCTTTTTCCCCCTGCCCACTTTTGCATTATCTCCTGAGTAAATGCCACTTGGAACCATTTGGTCTGGGGTGGTCTGTTTCAAGCCACGCACAGACGAATATCACTAGTTAAGTACTATTGTGTTTCTATTTATTAGTCCATACTATCACATTCTATGACTTTTGTCCAGTTTATAATCTGCTCTAAAGTTCATGGGTATTTGCATTGCTTCCCATATACAACAATTGAAAAAAAAAGCTGCTATAAATCTTCAAGGTAAGTCCTGTTGTTGTCATGTAACATTGTCTCTTGGGGAGATGCTCAGCAAAGAAATTTCTGGAGCATTAAAGAGTTTGAACAAATGATTGATGCAATAGCACGTTAGAAGGTTAATCAGGCTGTTAGATTGAAAATTGAATATATGGAAAACGGATGATTGTTTTGAGGCTACTATAAAACTACCACTGGAAACGATTTTGCAAGTCACTGAAAGTGGGAAAATGAGAGTTTGAAATCTATCGAAGGTAAATATTGAAATTAAAGAGAGTTTTTGAAGGCCTTGTAGTCTACGCTTAAGAAACTGGAAATATCAACTAGACTCGAAGACAGTGGAAAGAACAGGGCCATTTTATGGGAGAGTAGAAAGTAACATGGCAAGAAGAAAGAGATAGGGTAGGCGTTAGGAAAAATTCAACTCCTAACATTTATTATACATCAAAATAACTATGTTGAATAAGCAGACAGAGAGAGAAATCAAGATTTGAATTAAGCACTCTAAGCCAGAGATATAAACCTGATAATTAACAAGAAAATGATAGATCAAAATAGATCAAAGCCAAAGGCTGAGGACTCAGTGCACAGTAATATTAAGAGTAATCAAAAATGGAGGAAGCAGGACAGAAGCACCTGAAGAGGGGAAAGCAGGGAAGGAAAACCACTAAAGGAAAAGGGTCATGTAGACAAAGCAAGAAGCAGTGTCCGAGGCTAGTGACGATTAAATCAGGATGCACACTGGAGATTGTCCACCCTTCAAAGCCACATTGCAGAGTCATATATGCCCTTCACTAACCATAGAAATGGTAGAGTTGGAGGGCAGTCAGGACCTGATTTCTTTACCAACCACTGTTGCTGTGCTATACATCTGCTGAAAACAGCTCTGCATGTTTGGCATTCCTGGTTTCCATGCTGCTTATCTGAGAGCACAAGGACCCCATGCCTTCTACAAACTGGTTCCAGGGCTCGAGGTATAAAGGACCACCCTCTTCAGTCATGCTTCAGAGGCAGCACTTGCTCACTCATACTTGTCTTCTGAGATATGCTCAAGAGGGGGACCTAAAGGAGTCAGGTTTTAAGGGCAGATTTCTTTACAGGGAGCTTTGTTCAATTGTGAGCCTTAAAGTTGTGTGGAAGGAAGTACTACCGCTTCTCTGTGAGTGCAGCTTCAGTAGGACCACTTCAAAGGTTACTACCTGTTCCTTGTTTCCCTGGACCATCAGAGAGCCGGGTGCACACAGAGAAATCATAACCACCTGCAAGACAACTGGAATCTACCTGAGGAGGAGTTTCGTGCTGCCACAGGGGATGAACACCAACAGGACTGTAAGACTCCATTTGACTTAGAAATGATACTTCTTACAAGACGTCCCAGGCAGAGGCAGAGGAGGGCAGAAGTTAGATATTCTTGAGTGAGTTCAAATGCATAGCTTAGAAAGGTCCCAGGCTGTCTGCAAAGTCAACTACAAGTTGGGATCATGAGGCACAGAACCCTCCACAGAGGGAAGAAAAAAGTAGATGAAGAAATCTCACTGTGAAATTCCTTCTCCTGCTTCTAGCTTCCTGCTGTGAAGACCAGTGGCACCTGTCAGGAGGGTGCAAAGTGCATATGCACTGTGTTTCCTGAGAAGCATTGAGCACCAGGGAGCCTAAGCATGCCTTTCACAGTGTGCCTCACTCCCCCAAATCCCTTCTCAACCCCTTCTTTATCTACCAGCTAAAGGCTCAGCAGGGAGGCTTGGCTGCTCAGCCTTTTATCTAGGCAAGGAAAGCTCTGCCTGCCTCTCTTTGACCCTTGCAAAGACCCTTGCGAAAAGCACAGGTTCTAGCAGAGCAACAGGATGAAATCATCAAAAACTCTTTGTAACTCTACAGATGGGAACTCTTTCCACAGTGATTTACTAATTTGTTTTTAGATATGCTGTCTGTTTAGTTCAGGCTGGCCTCACGTTGTACAGTTCCTCTTGTTTCCGTTCTGAGTACTAGGACTTCACACGGATACCACCATGCCAAGCTGAAAGCCAACAATTTGACCTCCATTTGTTCATCCACTGTGATTCTCTTCTCAGTTCCCTTAGGCCCAGTCAGGAAAAGCACATGCAGTAGTTGATAAATTCAAACCTCAACAACATAGGAAACTTCTCTTGTTTGCTCTTAACTTTAAATGTCATGTAAAACTCTTATCTTATATAAAACTCATTCTATGCTATCAATGCCTCAGGTTGTATTTTTTATATATGTGCATAAATGTATAAGCTTATATGTATGCATGATAGATATGCATGATATATATGATACATTTTATCTGTAAGCCTTTTTAAAATCAATGGTCCTAATTTAAAATTACAAAGTTCCCCACAATGTTGCATAGGATATGATGACTTTAGTGTGTACCTACTAAACGAAATGAAACAGTTTCTAGTCTTTAGAAAAATCAAGTTAATTTTAATGCAGCAATGTCTAACAATAGCATTCTATCCAGGTAGTTATGAACACACACACACACACACACACACACACACACACACACACACACACACACACACACACGGGAGACAAAAAATTAAACGTGAAAACAACAGATGATAATCATTCCAACTCACTTAAAAAATAGCCCTGGCACTGAAAACTTTGAACACTGTATACAGATATGTGAAACTAAATAATCCGAAGCCTAAGTTAATGAAAAGGCAAAACTTTTTTAAAATAACTGCATTTCAGCATGGTTCCTGTCACTAAGTCTTATCTTTGCAAGCAATTGAAGTTAGTTTCCATTATAGCACAGAGGCCCCAGATTAAAGAGACATGAAATGACAATAGAGCTTACAACCCATGTTGTTACATTCTTTGTTCTTTGGCACCAAACTTGTGGGAAAGGAATTTTACAAATCACTGTACATGTTATTGGAACATAGGAATATCGGGCAGATCGCTGGAAGCAAACTTTCCAATGTGCATGTGTTCTTGTTTTGCACTAAGAGAAGAAATAATGTTTTGCTACTTAGTAGCAAAACTTACTGAACAGTCGGTGTATCAAAGAATAAAACAGAGAAAAATGTAATAGTATGCTGTTTGGTTTGCTCAACATTAAGTCAGGTAATTATTTTAACAAACTTTTCTCACTTTTCAAACCATAAGTACTTGACCAGCATAGTCATAAACTTGAACAAATGCACAAATATGCACACATACACACACACATAGACACATGCACACACACACACACACACACGCACACATGTTGAAAAACTGAACATCAACACAATCTTGAAGGAAAGGCCTGTATTTAAGAAATGATTAAGTAGGGACGATGAAACCCCGGGGATGTATTAATTTAGTCCATCTTTTTTGTACAAAAGGATGACACTTTTATTTAAAGCATCCATGTGTACACACAGAATACCAGAAAAACCTTGTCTCAAAAGTGTTTCAACCTGTTTAACCCCTTATAGGTGCATATTAGTTATTTTCAATGATCCTTTAAAAATTCAATATTTTCTATATTTTATAATATAGGCACAGCATCTTTAAAATTAGAAAAGTGTGAATTATAAAGAAAGTATATACTGTCTATATATAATTATATTCTTTATTCCAGGTAAAATGTATATTGGCATTGTTGTGAGCAAGTCTTTATTTCACAAAAGTAATTCATCCCAGGAATGTTTCTAAACATGCCTGTCAGACATTCTATTAATAGTTCCTGATCTGCTTGCTGTCTGTGTCGATCTTTTCCTTCATCTCAATGGAGCAGGCTCTCCACTAGAGGCAGCCCTATTCTCTCCTTTAGGAATGTGTTTACCACTGAGGGAGCAAATTTGTCTTAAACCAGATGTGACAATGTCTAAAGGGTTTCAGGGGCATGCTGCCATGCCATATTGCTAAGGATGTCTGTGGCAGAGGGTTGATTTCACTGTGCTCCTTTCTAAAATATGGACTGCCATGACTGTTAGTATTCTGTCTAAACTCCACCTCCCCAGTTACCTGGCAACAGCCAGGTATGCTCCTCCCCACAGTTACCTGGCAACCGCCAGGTAGGGATCCACTATAAAAGGGGCTGCTTGCCCCCTCCTCTCTCTCTTATTCTCTTACTCTCTTACTCTCTCTCTTACCCTCTTGCCTCTCTGTCCCCTCCCCCACCTTCCTCCCTCTCCACGTGGTCATGGCCGGCCTCTACTTCTCTTTTCTCTTATCTCTTCCACCTTCCTCTCCCCACCTTTGCCCTATCCCCTGAATAAACCTCCTCCTCTACTTCTCTTTTCTCTTATCTCTTCCACCTTCCTCTCCCCACCTTTGCCCTATCCCCTGAATAAACCTCCTCCCCCCCTTGGAACCGTGTGGTCTGGAGTGGTCTGTTCGGAGCTGCAGTCGGACTTTTTCTTAAAAGAACAATAATGACAATTTGAGTTTTTCTCCAGGGCAAACTGCTGCTCTACTCATAATTCACTTCAGAATTTTATTTTCTTGTTTTACTTTTATGTGTAAAAATTGTTATATATAAAGAATTTGTTCAACCAAAAAAGAAAAAAGAAATTATACATGCAGTTTTATTTTGCAGGAATTATATTTTTTCATTTTTGTCCATTTCTGTATAATAATCATTTTTAAAATGTAATGTATTTCTATGATATTGTCTTTTAAAAAAATTTACAGACATGGTAGGTTTGAGTTTGTTTTAGTTTTCTGAGACACACCCGTATTTTATAATTGCTGCACGATATCACACAGCTTTACCACATTTATTCTTCCTTCCTCTTACTGGCAGATCCTTCCATTTCCTTCTACATTTCCTTCTTAGGGAATGCACAAAGATGCCTCTGAACATGCGATAACAAAATGAGAGTCCCCAAACCATGTTCCTCCGGATGCCGACCCAGGAGTGGGATGGCTGGATTCCAGGACGTACATGTAGTCTTTGGACTAAATTCTGCAAATATCCTTTCTAGAATGACTGTCACTTAACTGGAGTTAATGTTTTTTAGAGTTGTTGCTGTTGCCTCATTCATGTATAACAGAAGAGCCTGTTTTTTTTTTTTTTTTTCAAAATATGTTTAGGTGATTTTAATATGTCCTTTACGATTCTTTAATGGGCATATAATAAGCACAGAAAGAAAAGTTGTAGAAATGGAGTGAAATTGCTTTTCCTGCTAAAGGCAAAGATTTTTATTTTCATTTGTGAGCAGCAAAGGCTTAGGGAAAAGAATTATGTCAGAGTACTATTTCTCTCCTGTCTCTCTGTCTCTCTATTGTTCTCTATCTGTCTTTGTCTGTCTCTCTATCTGTCTTTGTCTGTCTCTCTCTCTCTCTCTCTCTCTCTCTCTCTCTCTCTCTCTCTCTCTGTGTGTGTGTGTGTGTGTGTGTGTGTGTGTGTGTGTGTGCGTGTGTAGTATGCATGTGTATGAAACACAGAGACAGATGAAGGTAGAAAGGGGGATTATACTTTAAAAAAAGAAGTGGAGGCAAGAAAGCTATAGTTGACATGAGAAAGCATTTGCTTTTCTTCTGTTGTATGTGTGATGATTAGATTCAGTGTTTACTTGCTTGTATCACCTGAAAAGGGAGAGTCTATTGAGGAATCATTCTAATTGCATTAGTTGATATGGCAAGATCCCACTCCATATGGTCAGCACTTTGTGGTAGCAGCCCAGATAAAAAGGGTCATAGCAAAAGGAAGTTTATCTACCTCTTGTGCACTCTGTACCATGTTACTGCTGATGGTGACTGTGTGTCTAAAATCAGATTACTGTCTCCCAGCAACTCCTCAGGAATCCCTTAGGTTTTCAGCCCCAGATTGAGGATTCCAAATCACCCAGCCCCACAGATTGAACGGCTACGTGATTCTCAACCCCTTGGGTGAGATTCAGATGTTCTATTTTAAAGTAACCTGACTTAATAATAATTTTCTATTAATAACTAACAGTTATATCAGGTCACTCTATCATTCTGTTTCTCTGTAGAACTCTGGCAAATAAAACAAATCTACTCTTAGCTTTACATGAATACCACAATGCATTAGAGAGTTTCTATTGAACCTCTCAATCTCTGTAAGTTGAGTTGAGTTTGTAGCTCAGTGGTAGAGAACTAGCCTAGCATGGCCAATGGCCTGGATTTGATCCCCAGAGGAGAAGAAAGAGAGGGAGGGACTTAACCTACATTAATGCATAGCTGCATTGGCTGTACAAGTGAGCACATTGTAATATAACTTTCTGCCCAAAGCTGCCTTTGTCAGTGGCAGAATCACATGCTAAGAAGCCTCCATTTCAGCAAAAGCAATACAAGAAGGCATGGTATTTGGGATGTCAATGTTTTGAAATAACAAGGTTGTACGTAACAAAAATTGTTATTAGAATGGGCTTAAATAACGAATCATAATGAATATTAGTACACGCATCAGAAAAACCAAACTCAAAACTGGTGTATGCCTGATACCAAGCAGCACTGACAGTTTTCACGTTTATATTCCCTCAGGTTCAAAACATGTACAAACTCATTTCTCAGAGATTTCAGCAAATGTTTCATTTTATTTCATAATTCATAGGCTAGAATTTGATTGTCAATTTTATAGCTGATATCCTGTGGCTTTCTTGTTTACAAGGTTAATCTGCAGCCATGAAATGCATCTAAAAAATATATGAAATACTTTGGCTACAAATGGGAAAATAAATCGTAATCTGTGTTGAATATGAATGAATGCCTAGCAACACCATAAGAACATCCACAATTTCATTCTTCAAGAAAGATGTGCCCGTAATCCTCACTGGAACAGATAAAACTGATGCTCTAGAAAGCACCACAGAGGTATCCAAGGACAAAGGAATGTATCTTACACTCTGAACACACATCTAAGTTTATCTTGGACAACTAGTTCATGGAAGATTTTTTTGCAGGAGAACATTAATACCTCAATATTCTGCCTCTCTTCTTTTCTTCTTCTTCTTCTTCTCCTCCTCCTCCTTCTCCTCCTCCTTCTCTTTCTTCTTCATCAGTTTAGATAGTATCATGAAACTAAAAGATCTTCAGCATCAAAAACTGATTAATTACTAAAGGAAATCACAAATGTCTTCTAAAAGGAAGTATCATATTCTATACCAAGGAAATGGGAAAGATAATAAATTTCCTGGCTATCTTAGCATTTCCCATTTAATTTAGGAATCATACAAAAGAAAGTCATATATTGTCCATATAAGTACACAGCCAGGAAATACTAGATGCCATTAAAAAGCCTTTTGCATGCACTGGATTATGTTTTCTGCACTGAAAAGCACTTTGCCTAAAGTTAAATGCAGAATGCACATTCTCCTTCTGTTTCTCCACAGAGCTGGTTCATACGGATCACTGCTTTTATTGTCTTTACTACTATTAGAATTTAAACTGCAAAAGAAATACAATAAGGCAACATTTTCACTTTCTAACTTGAAAACATTTTTAGGTAATTAAAACTAGAATATTAAAATTGCTCTGCTTAGCAAGCAGGTGTTTTGTGATTTTTAAGTCTTATATGAATACTAAATTAAATTAAATCAGAATTTATACATATACTTTAAAATATTTCTTACTACAAAATAGTAGCTATAAAGCTCATGTTGATTAATCCCTGTTTGTTGTCTTTATAAACTGGTTTCTTATTGTGCCTGAGACTTAGCATGTAGGGTCATTCTTTTTTTTTTTTTTTTTTTTTTTTTTTTTTTTTTTTCTTTGCTTAATATTAAGTTTAAGGATATGTTTCAATTAAAAATGATTTACTTGTTGAAAGCATAAAAACTGCCAGACTCAGTGGAAAATACTTTTTCTGTACAATCTGGGGTAGAAGCAATTCATCTCTCTTTGCAAGCCCAAACCCCAGATTAAAACATTGGCAGAAAATCAGGACATGATCTTCACTGAATCTAAATTGATTGAATGTGTAGATTGATCAATACATACAAAAGTTAATTTAGTGATGGCTGATAGAAAGAGGCTAAAACTCAAGGTATGTAATATTGTGACAGATCTGGTGAGAAATAATTTGCATAAAATACTGTCAGATGTGGGAGTGGGTCAGAGATGAGACAGTATGAGCTGCACGTCAGCCACACATCTGGCAGAATAAACTCTCCAGTAGTATTCTCATGCTTTCTTATTTCTCTTTCTAGTTTGCAGATGAGGAAATATGGCCACGCAAGTTATATAACTTGCCCAAATTTGCCAAAAGTTACTCAATGGTAGAATTTATTTATTTGATTTGAAAGGCTACATTATTTCAACCAAACAGTGTAATGAACATGATAAATTTTAAACACTTGGATTTTAAGGTTTGAAAGAAGAATATTTTTCCAACAGTTATATCCAGTCATCATAGAAACTATCATATCCTTTAGAGTGCTTGAGCTCTTAAATTTTACTAAGGTCAAATCTATATAGAAGGGGACCAAGAACAAGGAAGAGGTGATAGGGCAGGGGACTCATGACAGAGTATCTGCCTCACTCTGCAGTACCTGATGCTAAAATGTATCATCTTCAGTTTAGGACTTCCAAGTGTCATTGTCTTACTTCTGTCTCCCGTGTTTGCTTGGATATCAATAAAAATACCTTAGTGCATAAATCATCTAGGAGTCACCTTAGCCACATGGTTTTGAAGATTTTGCTCATAAGCCAATATCAATGCTACAACTCATTGCCATGCATTTATCACATTTCAAAAACCCCTAGAAATTAAAATGTGTTACCTTTACTTAGAATCTGTTGATTTTGTTGGTTGGTGTCATCTTATTTGTTGACATGGGTCAACTGTCGTTTAATACACATTTGCTTACTATTAATTTCAGAGCAATTGCTGAGATGGGCCTAGACCATAGGTTTTATAGAACCGACTTTAGTAGAGAATTTTACTCAATGGCAAAGATAAAAATCACAAGAGAAGTATGATTACAACGATACAGAGTAGAACCTGTGACTACTTATATTTTCCTTGTTAGCTCAGGCAATCCTGTAGAATGCATAGTTTCTATGGTCTTTTGTGAATAAAAGCTAGTGTAGGACACTGTATTAAAAGTGTTAGTGAGCGAGGTCTGGTTGTAGAGCAGTTTTTGTTTCTACTGACTGGGCTTGGTGATCTTAACCCAGCCAAGTAACAGCTTAAGTGAATGAAGCATCAAAGCGATCAACTATAAGATCTTAATGCTGTTCTCTTAGAATTTTTGAAAATAAATGTAATACATAGTGGCAGGAAATAGGTTGATTATTTCAAAAGAATGGGCAGAGGAATGGATAGATTACAATGGAAGTCACAGATAACACGGGTGGGGTTGTGGAATTATTGGCCACCTTAGTACAAGGATGCTTTCAAAGTTCTAGACTTATGTCAAAACAGATCAAATGATACACTTGAATGATGAATTTCAGCATCAGGTTTTAACTGTAACCCAACAAAATTATAGAAAGCCCAAAAGGACAAAAGTAAAATTACTATCCAGAGTGAACTTGTCCTAAATCTATCCTATCACCTTCCAGAAATCTGTAAAGCCTCAGAGAGTTTTAAAACAACTGGACCACTGCACAGCTGCAGAGGCTGGCTATTAGAATAAGCTGTGCAATCCTAGACAGAACACACCAAGCTACAGGTTTCACATGGGAAGTTTTGTTGGTAGAGGCGACCTCTGAGGGGTTAAGAAAGTAGAAGAAGAGAAGAAGGGGATGTGAGTTGGGGTAGGAGTCTTTTATCTGGGCCATGACTCATGTGATGCATGAGCAAAGGGATGTGCAGTGGGTGCCATGGTAATAGTACTGTCATTTAGAGGTGAGATGTCTCGTGGCTGGGTCTGGGAGCTAGCAGTAAAGCGCTGTGGCTGTCCATGGATGTACCTGATGCAAACATTCCTCTCTTTTTCTTATCATAAAGAGAAGGAATGAAAAAAGGGGGCCCATGGTGAGGTGGGAATAGGGGTATCAGGTGTCCTAAACTTTTTCCTGCTGTCTAGGGGCATCATCAATTTGAGGAAGTAGCTGAGCCTCACCATCTGAGCTCATTCTATAGTCTTATAGCATCAGGCTCTTCTGTGGACAGTGGCTGATAATCCTGTGAGAGGAACGAATTGTTTGGCTAGAAATTTTTTGAATTTGTTGTTGGAGGAATGTGGAAGCAAGGTTAATGAGGAAAGGTGCAAATAGTAAAGCCAGAAAAATGACGAGAAGAGGCATTAAGAAGGGCAATATCCATTTTCATATAGGGTTTTACATATGGAATTAGAGGCCTCACTCCGTTCTTTACATTTTTGGATATCTGATTGTAGCTGCAAGATCTTGTTTCTCACTATCTCAGACTCATTGACATAAAAGCAGTATTCTTCTTGGAGAAAAAGGCAAAGACAACCTTCTTTCACTGTAAGAACATCTAGTCACTGTCGGTTCCGAAATGATTGCTGCCAGGAAATTAATCTGTCTTTGGAGGGAGAGCATAGTTTGGATCACCTCTTGAAGACTGTTGTCAAGCTGGGAAGAGAACTGATTGTGTAATGTTAGGGAGTTAGTCAGCCCTGACTTGCCAGTTCCAGCACCTATAGTTATTCCCGCAATGACCAGGAATGGTATGATTTGAACTGCCCTCCTGTTATGTTGAGCAGGTATTGTGTCTACAACTGAGACTGGTAGAGGAGCTTTTCTGTGGATTACTCCTACTTCATGGAAAAGCTAACCAGCTGGTAGCTAAACCATAATACATCTAAGTGTCACAGAGAATTGACATGTTCTGGACTGTTGGGCACTGTGGCAGAGATGAGGTATCAAGGCTTATGGTTCTGTTGCAGACTAGGGAGCTTAGCATTTCTACAGAACATGTCCTGGATTTCTTAAGAGTCTGCCATGACAAAAAGAGTGATAGAGGAAAGGTATGGGGTCATGGCAATGTAGGAGTTAAGGCAGCTGATAAAAGGTGAAGGGAAACTACTTGGCAGGGTCATTGGAGAAGCTGTAACTGGCAATTGTAAGTTAATTCCAAGGAGTATACATAGCTAGCAATCTTTAAGGCAAGCAGTTCAGGCGATGTTAAGGTGTTGATAGGCTGAAGCCAGGGTGTGAAGCAGAAGAAGAAATGATCTGTTTTGACATACGTCTAGAGCTTTGAAACCATCCCAGTACTTAAAATGACCCACATTCTACATGTGATGCATGCACGAAGGGGTGTGCAGTGGGTGCCATGGCAACAGATGGAGGAGTGGTGCTGTTGCCTAGAGATAACATGTCTAGTCACTGGGTCCAGGAGCTGACTATAAAGAGCTTCTGACTGTCCATGAATGTACCTGATACTAACACCAAAATTACCTTATTTTGTTGAGTGGGAGATTTCAAAGAGGCCAAGCATTTCCAGCCTTCACTTTGTCTGTCACTGCAGCATACAAGTCCATCTAGAAATCTACTGTGCTTTTCTTTGGTGCCTATAAAGTTGAAAGTTCTGTGCCGATATGAATACAATTTATTGCCATTGATGAAGAAACAAATTACCAATATGAATTCATCTTTCTCAAAAGACAGGAAATTTAAAACTTTGACTCCCATGTTAATAGATGTCATTCAATTATCCTTTTTCTGAGATTTTGACACTATTTACATAGAGCTTTTTCTTCTCTTTACTGCTTAGACTGATCCTGCAAAATCTGTGCTGCAGGTCAAAGGTATTACAAAGCTACAGAATGTCATTTTGCCTGAGGAGTCTCTTAATTAGTAGAGACTGCAGTTGTAGAGACATTTATCTTTAACTACTAATCGCAATGCTACAGAACCTAAAAGGATCATTTGTCTATAAGATTATCACTTTCAACAAGATATTCTTTTCTTAATTACTTGACTAATCGTTTGGTCTAAAAGCTAAAAATCACTTCTCCTTTTTCTGTACTTACTCTAGTATAAACAGCATGTCCTCTACTTACTGTTTATTCTCCATCTGTCAGAATTCCCGAGGACCACAACATGGCACTTAGAGTGCCAAAGGCTTCCTGGCAGCAGCAGTCAGAAATTTCCAGTAACTGTCTTATAAAAGTCATGTTTGGAGCAGCTGCACATCACTGGAGGTTGCTCCCATGATTTCAGAGCTGATGTGGGCGGCTCAGGGACCACCTTGTCTTAGTGCACCTCATCCCTGGGAGAGTTGTGTGCAGCCCAGCATGTTCAGACCAGCAACCTTAGTAACTTACACTCGTCTTCCCTTTATGCAGATCCTTATCTCTTTACTTCAGTACTTCATTTACTATTTAATTAAATTAATGAACTACATCATACCTCAGAAGGGCATAGCTATTTATACATAATATTCTAATAGTACTTTGATTACTCTAGGGAATAGGTTTTTACCATGGCACACATGAAATAATAATTAAAATATGTCCATATCTATTCCTTAATCCAATATTACAAATTACTGTTTTAAAAATATACTCAAGATATTTTCCCTATAGGTATCTAAGTAAGTGGTCAGACTCTATCTACATTTAACATTCCCTATATTTTTATTCCAGGGTCTAAGAAGCATTAATTGAAAGACAGTTTTTTGCTTAAATATGGGAAAATCCAGTTTAAGTTGAAAAGGCTAACTGGGCAGTGGTGGCGCACGCCTCTAATCCCAGCACTTGGGAGGCAGAGGCAGGTGGATTTCTGAGTTTAAGGCCAACCTGGTCTACAGAGTAAGTTCCAGGATATCCTGGGCTATACAGAGAAACCTTGTCTTGAGAAACAAACAAAATTTTTTTTTAAAATGAAAAGACATGTAGTGCCTTTTGTGCAGACATCAAATTATACATATGGCTGGAGTGCAAATAATAACATAGGTGTTGCCCAGCTTTGTGTGTTGTGAAGCCAAGTGGCTGGTGACAAAGAGGAAACAAAAGAATGGATTTCTATTTAGATGCTATCTTTAAGGCAAAGCTGACTGGTTTGTCAGGCATAGTGATGGAAAGGAAAAAAATATAAGTAGATAGTTTTGGGTTTTAATCATGAATGTCTAGATGATGGTGTGGTTTGGTTAGGTGAAAAGAGTAGGAGTAATTAGATTCTGGTGATGATACTAAAAAATTTAATTTGGAAATAATAATTAAATATTGATTCAAAATTTAAATTTCCTGAAAATTGAAGCAGGTCAAAAGATCAATGACGGAAACTAAAATTGAGCAACAATAAAAATATATATGGTATTTAAAGACAAGGACAAATCACCAAAAATGAGTATACAGACAAAATTTTTCAAGTTTGGGTGAAAGAGGATTTAAAATGGACACAAAAAGATGCAGTTTGCAAAATAGCAGAAGCTTTGGAGTACCTTTTTTCCATTTTTATGTGACTTCATTTTAGTGGCATTTCAGGTTCATAGAAAAATACATAATTCCCATGTACAATTTGCATCCACACAAGCATGATCTCCCCTGTTAAGACATCTACACTGACTGGCACACTTACTGCAAAAAAATGAGCCTGTATTGACATATCTGTATCACTCACAGTGTTTATACTAGGTCCTGTGCTTGCCTTTTATGTTGTGTGGACTTGGACAGAAGTAGTGACAAATATCCAACACTAAAGTGTTGGAATAATCTCTCTGCACAGATAGTATGAGCCACTCCCTTTTACCAACATTAGTGTTTTTATTTACTATATTTCTAAAGGTTCTACCATGGTTTTCAGTTACTCCAGGGCTGAGAATTGGTGCTCTGAACCTAGTGTACATTCAATGGGATCTTAGGCTAACAGACATGACACAGGCATGGTGGCTTATGAAACTGAAAGAAATTGTTAGAGTGGCTCACACCATTCTCTTGGACTGTCTCCAGGAATCTTTTAAATGACAAAGCAATAGATTACTCATCAAAGTCATGCATATAAAAGCCATGAGAAACAGCGATTTGATTTGATTCCACTAGGATGACTGATATAAAAACAAGGGAAACCATAGGATTCGGAGATGGAAAGATGGAATTCTCATAAGTTGTTTTATGAGCATGGAAAATGGAACCACCACCATTTTAAAGCACTAGTTTCTCACAGATAAACATAAAGTTACCATATGATGCTTCAATTCCCTTTCCAAATGTATCCACAAAATGGATATCTATACATAAATGTTCATAATAACCCAAACCTGGATCGACTTCAATGTTAATAGCTGATGTTAATAAATAATTTCTACACAATGAATTACTTTTTTGGAATTACACAAAAAATACTGGCATATTATACTTGGATAATCTTTTCTAAAATTTAATGAAATGAAATGAAAGAAAGTATTCATAAAGGATCTTTGATTATCACTACAGTCTGTGAAATACCAAGGGTAGACTAGTTGAAAACAAACACTAAAATTGGCAGTTGGCTAAATGGTGGGAGACAGAATATCCGTGCACAAGAATAGAAAATTGCTGGGTATGGGTTTTTTTTTTTTTTTTTTTTTGAAGTTATAAAACTGTTCTAATGTTTTGTGACAATGTTTGTGAAACTAAATGAAAATAATAGAAAGTACTGAAATATTGACTTCAGTAAACTTTATGATAAGTGAATTACATTTCAATAAATTAATTAATTCTTAAATAGCAAAGACTGTGTTTCATGAAGTCAGACTGTGCTAAATATTGTTAAGGATAAGATTTGATTAGAAGAGTTGGGGCTGACGATAGGCAACACTTCAGACTGATTTACCAGTGAAGGCTTGTAGGTTATTTTGTCTACTGCTATCTGCTATGATAAAAATACCTTAGATAATTATTTTATATAAAAAGTAAGGTAATTTTGTTGATGGAATCAGAAATTTTATTCTATTATTAGTTGGAGTTTTTGTAAAGCACCATGGGAGAAGCAACCATGGCAAAGGAACATGTTCACCTCAGGCGGGCCAGGAAGGAAGAGAGCGATCATGAAAGACAAAAGTGGAAAGATGCAAGTAAACATGGAGGGGGGGGGGAGAAGCTAGCTGAGAAAAGGGGAAAGGAAGAAGAAGAGAATGAATGAGAACAGGGCTTAGGTATCTAAGTCCCTTTAAATTGCATACCCTAGTGACCTAACTCTTTTCAAGTATGTTCTACCTCTTAAAGCTTCTAGTACTTCTTTGGTCTCTCAGGCTAGTGACCAAGCTTGTATCATGTGGTCATTTGAGGAACACTTCAGACCCATGACAGAAAGATTCAGAATCATCAAGGTACATATTTTTGAGGGTAAAGATTTTTATTTAAAATAAATACTACTAAATCATATTTTTATGCAGATACAGATGATCTAGAAAGAAAACTTGGAATCTGAAGCTGACTAACAATTTAAGACTTACCAGAGTGACTAACTTAGCCGTGAACACCGCACACAATGAAATTAGTAGGTCTGGCTCTGGTGGAACCAATATTTACATTTTAATAAAATGAAAAGCAAAATTCGCAGGCTTAGATTAATTTGTAGATTTATTGATGGGAAGGAAATTTTCTGAGTGATATCTTCCCAAATGTAATAATGCTCATGTGATTTTTTATAGTCAAACCAGCAGAATGTTAACCTGAGGACAGAGAGATGAGCATAGTTTTAGAGAGAGCTGATGTATAAAATGCTTATTTTAGACCTTTAGAATAGTCCCAGTATAAGTTGTGTTTCAATTTAGTTTTGAGATTAGGAGTTCCAATTATAATTCTCAGCACAAATATGAAAATTCCAATGATGTTTGGCCAATGCTGCACAAACAGGTCAATTAGTCAATTACACAAAGAAAGAAGAAGAAAAGGGGGAAGGAAGAGCAGTGAAGAAGAGGGAGAGAGGAGGGAGAAAGGAGAACCCAGCACTGGTGAAGCTAGTTTAAGATAGATTCAAGTTTCAGGCTAGCCTGGCCTATGTAAGAAAGATCCTGCCACATCAACAACAACAACAACAACAACCATCACAACCACCAAACAAACAAACAAAACCCCTCTCCTTTTAGAATAATAACATGCTGTGCTAGAATTTGGAGCAGAAAATAGCAGGATTGTATGTAAATAAAAATTTGAATCAGAATTTCTAGAACAACAGTTGTCAATCTAGGGTAGAGACTGCTTTGGGGTCACATATCAGATATCATGCATATCAAAAATTTATATTATGATTCATAACTGTAGCAAAATTACAATTATGAAGTAGAAACAAAAACAATTTTATGGTTGGGATTCACCATAACTGTCTTGGGGTAGCGGCATTAGGAGGGTGGAGAACCACTGTTCTAGAAGAACCTCCTGAATGTCATCACTCATTACATTTCTAAATTCTAAATTAGAGTAGAGCAGAAATACAGAAAGCATAGTTAATTATAATAAAAATATTGTGATTAATTTTTGAGAAAGGAGAATAAAATAGAAACATGTAATTTTTGTATTGCTTATCATTTAGTCAGTTGAAAGGAATGGGCTATATAACTAAATTTAGATTTTTACAAAATACAACAAAATTTGTAATCAGAAAATCAATCATGGCATGCTTTATGAAACAGAAAAAGTCTTTTCCCACTTGCAGTCAGGGAAGATTCAACAGACTTGCTTTTTTTTTGTTGTTTTTCTTTTTTTTTTTCCCCTTCTGGACTATGCCATTTCAGCTTGCCCTGTCTATTTTGATTTTCTCTACTTTATGAGATCACTTATAGAACTCTATGGAGATGAAGGCTGTCACCAGAATTTGCATAAAAGTTATCACTTTCACCTTCTACAGATAGTAGAAAATATGCTGGAGTATTTAAAACAATTTGTGTTGTATTGATGATAGATCGAACTCAAGACAATTGTAGTTATGAGTCTATATTTATTGAACAGAAACTTCTCTAGGAGGTACACTAAAAATCAAGGCACCAAAAGTTTTTGTCTGGGTTCTTTCCAGCTTCTGGCTATTACAAATAAGGCTGCTATGAACATAGTGGAACATGTGTCCTTGTTATATGTTGGAGCATCTTTTGGGTATATGCCCAGGAGTGGTATAGCTGGGTCCTCAGGTAATGCTATGTCCAATTTCTGAGGAACCGCCAGACTGATTTCCACAGTGGTTGTACCAGCTTGCAATCCCACCAACAATGGAGGAGTGTTCCTCTTTCTCTACATCCTCGCCAGCTTCTGCTATCACCTGAATTTTTTATCTTAGCCATTCTGACTGGTGTGAGGTGGAATCTCAGGGTTGTTTTGATTTGCATTTCCTGGATGACTAAGTATGTTGAAAATTTCTTTAGGTGCTTCTCCACCAAGTTTCCTCACTTGAGAATTCTTTGTTTTACTCTGGGAGATGGGAGTAAGTGGGTGCATGGGGGCACATCCTCAGAGAAGCAGGAGTAGGAAGGATTGGATAGGGGGTTTCTGGGTTGAGAGGGAATGGGGAAAGAGGATAACATCTGAAATGTAAATAAAATATTCAATAAAATATTAATCTAAGAAAAAGAAAAAAGTTTTTGTCCCTTGCAATATGGTTAAAAGTAAATATAATAAATATAGAAGCAAAAATTATTCATTTTGATTATAATACAATGAGAAAAGGGACACATAAAGCCAGGGGAGTGACTAGTATATGTCACCAGAGGAGGCCAGAGGTGAGAGTTGAGCCTTCATTTAAATCAAGGGAGATGAGTCATGAAACCCTGATGATGAAGATGCGATTTAGGCAAAAGATTTGTAACTATTAAATTAAGTCTGGGATGAGGTGGGCATGCTGAGAATCAGAGTGAGCATGGTGACCAAGAAGCATAAGGGAGACAAGTTAGACAATGAGGCCAGGTTACATAAGAACCTGGTCACATAGCTAGTGCCTGAAAACAACATAATGATTTGAGATTTTGTTCAATTTTTAGTAGTAAGCCACTGCAATATTGCTTGCATTTGGGGGAGTGACAATGTTGTGAACTCGTTTATTTATTAAATACATCACTAACATCTCTGTAAAAAAGACATCATACAGAGGGGGAAAAAAAAGCCCAAATAGTATAACTGTTTTCTACATGGAATGTAAGGTCTCAGATTCAGATGGAAGTAAACTGATGATAAATTTTTGAATTAGTACCAAAGATATTACCTTGTCAAGGTTAAATGAATTATGAGATAAAATGTATAGAAACATTTGTGACTTGGGTGCTGAATGGAAGGTTGGAATTTACAAATATGAATTATTTATCCCAAAGGTAGACATGTGCCATCTAAACGAAATCTGGTCTACTTAAGCCTTTAGTCACATTGTTTGATCAAACTGATGCAGCCTTCTCTGTGGGCACCTCTGGTATTAGATAAAGTACTAGATCTGCCCTGTGAAACACTTGACAGAGATAAAAAGCCCAGCTTGCCTCAATTCATAACTAATTCATAAGAAAAAGACTTGTGTCTTTCTGAAGACTGAGACCCCTAGCTGAGTTTTACATAAAAAAATAGAATGAAATCAATGTAGCTTCAATATTCTATCACAATTTTTCTACATTATCTTGACCAGTTTTTCCCAGATTCCTATAGAAAGATAGAAGACAGTTAAAATAGAAATATTTTACTGAGACATATTTGTGAGCTTGTTATAGTCCATTGATAAGCCGTTGATTTCTGTACTCCAGGTCTTCAACCTCATCTGGTTAGGAAGGAATGAGAAACTTTTCTATATTCTCTTTAATCTCTGCTGAGGTTTATTGTGGAGTCAGCATGGTGGGATGACCTTTTATATGATAATCAATAACAACTGAATAACCAGGTGGAATAGAATTCAGATCAACTATTTCCCGAAGTGATGTGCACACAGTAAGAAAACAAAATGCTGTGTCTGGTTGAGGTTCAGTGGGTAAAGGCATTTGTGGGCTTGTCTGTCTAAGTTTAACCTCTTGAATTACCATGAAGGTCACAGGAGAGAACCCATTGGTCAACATTGTCTTCTGGTCTGAACACATACATTGTGCACACATGCCTCTATGTCCACTATGTTACACACACACACACACATGCAAACACACATGCACACATCAAAGGACAAAAATTTAAAAACTTGGATCACAAAGAATATACAAAATTTAATCAAAATATACCAATTAGCAAAATGAAAATGTTTTTAAAATTCGTTTTCAGTCTTCCTCTGGTAAAGGGACCAAATTCTAAAGACATAAGTTCAACTCTGAACATGCAAACTTAGGTTAAATCCAGCCTGAGGTTTATATTTGGCCTTTGGAATTGTTTTAAAAATGATTTTCTGAAGCTGTCAAGATTTAAAAATTTAAAGATTTATATCTTTCTCCTAAATTTAAAATTCTGGCAACACTAGAGGTTGGATTTATATTCGGAAGACAGCTGGCTGGAGTTGATTAAATGCCACATATATAATCTTAGCAATTTGCCATATTCTCAGACACTCACTCCCTTTCCTGATTATTTAGATGAAGTGTCAACACCAGGTTCTGCCAGCGAGATGATCCACTACACATGAACACCAATCTGAATAGTCTTCTGAAGTATAAGTCAGATTATAGATGTTCCATGTACAAACATCTCAAACAACTTTAAAATATGTTTAAAATAACATTCACGTT
Source organism: Arvicanthis niloticus (assembly GCF_011762505.2). Lineage (NCBI taxonomy): Eukaryota > Metazoa > Chordata > Mammalia > Rodentia > Muridae > Arvicanthis > Arvicanthis niloticus. The sequence goes on along the minus strand of NC_047670.1, from coordinate 8,569,351 downwards.
AACGCATGGTTTTGCCTGAAATTTTCAGTTATAAATATCCTATTTACACAGTATTAACTTCCCTTAGTAGCCTAGAAAATCCATTGTATAATTTACTGTTTGGTATAAAATATTATAAGCTTAACCAATTATAAAATGTTATTTTTCTTTAGTACATTTTAAATAAATTTGGTATCTAATTTATTGATATCAAAATATGAATTTTGCTTTATGTCATATTATCTACTATAATCAGTAACTTTTAAGTGAATAGAATCAAAATGTACTATATAAATGTATGAAAATGTCACAATAAAACCTACAGTTTTGTACAATCAATATACACTAATTTTTTTGCATTTTGTTACTCATCAAACTAGCTTTAATAAGAGTAATTCTTTATGTAGGAGCCACTGAATTTCTGGAATGGAAATCAACTCTTTAGACTCAATTATAATGCATCCTTTATTATATTTTTTTATGAAACAGTCTCAAAACAATATATGAAATTTCAATTTATAGCTAAGATTTCAAACTCATGACTTCCACTAAAGACAATAGAATTGATATTTCCCTAAATAATTCTTAGAAACCTAATACATTGGATTGTTTTTGCTTTTAAAAAGGAACAGTAGTTGTTGTTACAGTGATTATGTATGAGAACACAAAGAAAATCTATATTATCTGTTGTAGTCATTATAGTGAAGCTAGTCAACAAAATATATGGCTAAAAATGCATAAAATCCTAAATGCACAGCATCAGCATGAATCTTAAATGACTTGGACTCTACCACTTTAGATTCTGATGATCTTGCCTCCTTGCCTCTTTCCCCACATTTATTTAGATTTACATAGTTACATAGGGACATTGTCATGAGACTACCAAATGTTCACTCCTTACCTGTGAATGGAATGTTCCCCACCTTCACCTGAGTGTTTACTTTGACAAACAGATGATGAAAGGCAATATATGATCCTATTCTCAATTTCAGCAAAATAGGCATCCAGAAAATTTCCACAGAATAATTTTTGGTAAATATTAATTTAACTAATTGTCCTTAATTTCATAAATCTCTTTCACAGTTACTACCCCTTTTCTGAACTCATCCTTTGTATCTTGAAAGTCATTTAAATTGTTTACTATCCTTATCTTGCTAGATTGCACATTTTTTCATATCTTTCTGTATGGATTATATAATATAAACCTAAGTGTAGCAAGCACAGACCATGCCATAATTTGAATATTACTTTGTCTTAAAATTTTTTCTCTGAACGGCTTAGTCTAGTACTTTTGAATTCAGCCTTGCTGTGATTTTTCAGGACACAGAATACACTCAGATTTTCAAACAGAACATCACTTGGGTGGTCTCTAATTTGATTCCCACTAAAACCCTTGTTACAGTCTGAATTCCCTTGAATACCATCTTCCCCACTTGTATTCTTTCATTACTCTAGTCATCATGATTTCCGCGAGAACATCCCATTAGGTTTGTTCCATTTACAGCTTCCTCTGGCTTTGCAACTTTCATTCTGACAACCAGGTGTGAAAGCCTAAGACCCAAACATCAGATAGTCACCACCACAGCCCCAGTGTTGGGTACAGAAGTTTGCTGTGTCATTTTGTATAAGGCTGTGACCAAATAACTGACAAGAAGAAACTTAAGGAATGTAGGCTTTATTTGACTCATGATCTGAATGTGTACAGTCATGCTCTCATTTCAGAGCAATGGGAAGCAGAGATCAGACAGGAAGCAGGGTTGTGCTAGAAAATCTCAAAGTCTGCTCCCAGTTAACAAAATTCTTGCAGTCATGATTCTAGCTCCTAAAGGATCCACAACTCTCCAAACAAAGCCACTAGCTGAAAACAGAATTTAATCAGCCAAGCTAATAGAGCACATTTATATTCAGACTATAACTTGTTCAGTTTTGTTCGATGGTTGTGATTATATGGGGGAAAATTTTCAGAGAAAACCACTGTGTGAACTACTTTTTTAGAAAATATAATTAATCAGAATCTTTATCTAATGTTCACTTTAAGAGATTATAGAAAATAGTAAGTCAAACAATCAATATGAATATTGTTCATCTAATGATTATTTTATTGGTTACCTTAAAAATAATTTTCATTGAACTATTCTTAAATTTCAGTTATCTCAAAGGAAAAAATATCATTTTGGACAATATGATTCAAAGCAAAGAAATTCTAATGATACATACACATAATAAATGCTTTGCCCATAACAAATGTTCAATGGCAGATTGCCCGAGATTCTTCCTCCTATACCACGAACTTGATCTTTCACTCTACCCTCATTTCTATGCATTAATATTTGTACTTTTTATGTTATGTAACTTTTCAATATCAGAGATATATTAAAGTATAAAACTAATTGCAATAGAGATAGGAAAGAAGCCCAAGAATGAGAGTGGGCTGGCATTATGTTTTATTTGTATAAGATATCATTATGCCCACTATGAAAATGTGCTTTATGAGAGTAAGAGTAGAAGAGAGAAGACATTTAAGAAGAAATAAACTCTAGGCTCCACAACTATGTGAATAAGAGGCACAACTGTGTCATAACAAACATTGTCTAGGTTTGAAGTGAGAGGAACACAACTTTTCAGCTTAAAGAAGTGATTTCAACTATGAATAGAATAATAGGCAACTAGCTATGTTTCTCTGTGTATCAAAGTTCACACAAGTCACAGATTTCATCTCTGAATTAGGAAAGAAAACTTTCAGAAATTTTTACACTGGGAATAAAAACTGAAATTGGGTTTGTTTTAGTTAAAAGGTTATCAGCTCTTAATTTTCTTTGAAGACTTCACAACAGACAAAACACAATTCCATAGATCTGAAACTTTGCCAGCAGTATTTACAGTGCACTCTTAAGTTTTAAAAAAAAGTGAGTTTTCAGTATTGGCGAAAAAATTCAATCTTTAAAGTAAAGTAAAATTTGTGAAAATTATATACGTGTTTATTTATTTTGACAAGTTTCCAATACCTGAAACATTTTTAAGATCATTGATGCACAAAACCCAGAGGAGGCTGGACTCTCAGGAGTTCTAACATGCCCAAGAGTGTAGGTGAATAAGCCTAAACCCCTCACTTCCCCCCAAAAGGGAGTAATTTGCACAGGACCCTTCCCTTCTGCTCCTGTGCCTGGAGCAGCCCTAAGGCTTCAGCTCTTCACCCAACCCCTCCAAACCAAGAGGAGGCTGGAATCCTAGAAGTTCTAACATGCTCAGGAGTGTAGGTGAGTAAGTCACAACAACCCCACCCCCACACCCCCAAACAGGGAATAATTTGGAACCCCCTGGACCCGGGAACTCCCTCAAGGTCAGTGGCACTGAACCTTTCTGGTCTTACCCTGGAGCAGCCCTAAGGCTTCAGCTCTGTACCCAACCACTCAAAACCCTGAGAAGGCTGGACTCCCAGGAGCTTTAACACATAGCAACATAGGACAATAGGATCAAGGGATCTCAGGAGCTTGGGCACCCCAGGATTTCAGGAGCACAGAAGCAGCCTGACTCGCAGGAGCTATCAGGATCACAGGATCACAGAGACAGATGGACACTGAAGAGTTCTAACACAGCCAAGATAACAGGACAGAGAGCCTCCAGTCAGAGATAGTGAGTGAAGGTAGCACTAGTAATAACCAGATGGTGAAAGGCAAGTGCAAGAACATAAGCAAAAGAAACCAAGGTTACTTGGCATCAACAGAACCTAGTTCTCCCATCATAGCAAGTCCTGAATATCCCATGACACCAGAAAAGCAAGATTCAGATTTAAAATCACTTCTCATGATGATGATATAAGACTTTAAGAAAGATATAAACAAGTCCCTCAAAGAAATACAGGAGAACACATGTAAGCAGGTAGAAGCCCTTAAAGAGGAAACACAAAAATCCCTTAAAGAATTACTAGAAAACACAAGGAAACAAGTGAAGAAATTGAACAAAACGATTCAGGACATAAAAATGGAAGTAGAAACAATAAAGAAATCACAAAGGGAGACTACTCAGGAGATAGAAATCCTAGGAATGAGATCAGGAGTTATGGATGCAAGCATCACAAACAGAATACAACAGATAGAAGAGAGAATCTCAAGTGCAGAAGATACCATAAAAAACATTGACATAACTGTCAAAGAAAATGCAAAATCCAGGAAATCGAGGACACAATGAGAAGACCAAACCTAAAAGTAATAGGTATAGAAGAAAGTGAAGATTCCCAACTTAAAGGGCCAGTAAATATCTTCAACAAAATTATAGAAAAAAACCTTTCCTAACCTAAAGAAAGAGATGCCCATAAACATACAAGAAGCCTATAGAACGCCAAATAGACTAGACCAGAAAAGAAATACCTTCGGTCACATAATAATCAAAACACCAAGTGCACAAAACAGAGAAAGAATATTAAATTCAGTAAGGGAGAAAGGCCAAATAACATATAACGGCAGACCTATCAGAATTACACCAGACTTCTCACCAGACACTATAAAAGCTAGAAGATGCTGGACAGACGTCATACAGACCCTAAGAGAAAACAAATGCCATCCCAGGCTACTATAACCAGCAAAACTCTCAATTACCATAGATGGAGAAACCAAGATATTCCATGACAAAACAAAATTTACACAACATCTTTCCACAAACCCAGCATTACAAAGGATAATAGCAGTAAAGCTCTAATACAAGGAGGGAAATTATACCCTAGAAAGAGCAAGAAAGTAACCCTCTTCCAACAAATCCAAAAGAAGATAGCCACACAAAGATAACTTCACCTCTAATAACAAAAATAACAGGAGACAAAAACCACTGTTCCTTAATATCTCTTAACATCAATGGACTCAGTTCCCCAATTAAAAGACATAGGCTAATGGACTGGATACATAAACGGGACCCAGCATTTTGCTGCATACAGGAAACCCACCTCAGTGCAAAGACAGACTCTACCTTAGAGTAAAAGGCTGGAAAACAATTTTTCAAGCAAATGGTTCTAAAAAAACAAGCTGGAGTAGCCATTCTAAAATCTCCAGCCCGAGAACACAAAGGGGGGGAGGGAGGGGGGACTCATGGCTCCACCTGTATAGATAGTTGAAGGTGGCCTTGCCAGGCATCAGTGGAAGTGGATAGCCTTAGTACCTGAAAGTTTGGATTTCCTAGTGTTGGGGAATTGCAAGAGCAGGGAGGCATGAATGAGAGGATGGTGGGAGCACACTCCTGTAGTAATTGGAGGTGGGGGAATAGAGTAAGGGGTTAGGCATCAGTGGAAGTGGAGGGCCTAGGTGCCCTAAAGTTTGGATTTTCTGATGTTGGGAAATTTGAGAGCAGGAAGGCAAAAATGGGAAGATGGTGGGAACACACCCTCATAGAAACTCCCTGAATTATATGGATTAGACATGACAGAGGCAAGCCTCCAGAAGACTAGATTCCAGAATTCAAACAAAGAATTATCTTGATACTAAATTTTTTTTGAGAATTGTATATTGCAGAATGCATAGCCTTGGTGTATCTACTCATATGGCAAGCTGAGCAGACCTGCTCGAACCTCTGATGTCCTGGAATTCTAGCTGGATGCAGTGAAGACACAGTGTCAGAGGCTTATCACTTTACTCTTCCCCCAGCCCCTCTTCTAATATCTCAACACCCATAATCAGCTTGAAGAAGTTAATGAAGAGTCAGCGCCCCTATTCCCTGAGCTTGGGGACTGAGGTGGTTATTATTGGGCTGTCTTTCTAGGGAAAAGTAGTGGTTTTGGTGGAACAGGGAGGATTAGCTACGATTTATTGCATAGTCATAACCTACTGGTAGAAATATGTAAAATTGTTATTAAGATGAAGTTATAATTTCTTAAATGGTACGAAATTTACTTTGATTTCAAATTTAAGGTTTTCATTGGTACGAGCTTCTTATTAATATAAAAGTGAGTTGAATATTGTTACTATCATAGGCATTGCACCTGTATCACACATTTAGGAATACAAGGACTAGACCCAGTCCTTCTTTAACTTTTTTTAACTTATTTGAGATGTTTAGCCTGTGAGTTAAGGGACTATAGCAAATTCATGGCTTTGAGTTTATTGTTAGGGTGTTTTCTATATTTTATTTAGAAATAGCTGAGTGGAGTTAACAGACAACAGTCCAGATTACCTTACATGGATAGTTGGTTTTCAAAATGTCAGAAGTCCACAGAATTGACATTACAAACATTTCTATATTAATGTTCATTTTGATTAGAGACCTGTCTACTCCTGACAGCTTCCTGTATTGGATTGTAAGAAGAAATTGAGCATCTTTGGAGTTATTCCAATTGTGGTGAGTCACCCACTAGGCAAGAATTGCCTCTTTTCCTCTACAGACAAATCACTATCCAGATAAGGACACACTTGCAGAATAGTCAACTGATTATATCTGCCTAGACAGAGTAATCAGCCCTTAATAATTCTGCATCACTAGGTCTGTCAGATGATCCTGGGCCAGAAGGTTGAAGATCGGATATTCCAACATTCCGTAGTATAGGGATTGTCCAGGTGTTCAGCGGTCTCTGTAAATTGGCTATGTTTTAGAAGCTATGCTTTATGCTTCCCATAATTTCAGTTAACTCAGTTATTCTGGATTTCTGATGGGGTTGAAAACTTATAGTCTCATAGCCAATCCTTGCTATTTACTTTAAGAAAAAAGATTTGAGAGGATGGTTTTTAGCTGACATTCATTCTAAAGCCAAGAAAAAAAAAAAAAAAAAAAAAAAAAGCCAGGTTTAGAACTAAGTCTTTTTTTTTTTCTTTTCTTTTCTTTTCTTTCTTTTTTTTTTTTTTTTTTTTTTTTTTTAGAGTTGACAGAGGTTCTGCTTAGCCAACAAAATGATGGACTGGGTATTAGGTCTATCTTGCACCTTACTGACAAAAATTGGTATAGTTATGCTCTAACTGTATTTGGAGAGAAAAGTTTTATTTTAACAGGAAGGGTGATATGTAGGAGGAGCTAAGGTGGGAGGAGTAAGGAGAGGAGGAGTAAGGAGAGAAGGAGGAGAAGGAGAGGACGACCTAGGTAATGAGAGAGAAAGAGAGAGGGAAGCCAGACATGGAGGCAGATGTTCACATGTCACTCAAAGATAGTTGATATATCTAGGTTGGGTATTAGGTTACATTTTTTATTGATATTGATCATTACCAAATTTATAAAGCCATTGGTTAACATTAAAAAAAATTGTATAAAAGCAAAAAGTAGAAGGGGGTATGGGAGAGGGGTTTTCTAGGGAGGCAAAATGGGGAAAAGGGATGGCATCTGAAATGTAAATAAAACATCCAATAAAAAAAAAACCACACATATAAAAAAAAATTTAAAAAGATACATAGATAAATAGAATAAATATAGAAATAAATATAAATATTTATTTAAATATTTATATAAATGAATATAAATAGATAAATAGAAGATACTGTGCAGATAGGAAATATATAATATTAATAAAAGGAATTATTAAAATAGAAAAAAAAGAGGAGTAGAAGGCAGGAAATAATGAATCTCATGCCTGAAATCAAACAAGTAGAAACAAAAAGAACTATCCAAAGAATTAACAAAACCAAGAGCTGGTTATTTGAGAAAATCAAAAATATAGATAAATTCTTAGCCAGACTAACCAGAGGGCACAGAGACAGTATCCAAATCAATAAAATTAGAACTGAAAAGGGAGACATAACAATAGAAACTGAGGAAATTAAAAAAAATCTTCAGATCCAACTACAAAGGCCTATACTCAACAAAACTGGAAAATCTGGATGAAATGGACAATTTCCTAGACAGATACCAGACACCAAAGTTAAATCATTACCAGACAAACCATCTAAATAGTCCTATAACCACTAAAAAAATAAAAGCAGTCATTAATAGTCTCCTTACAAAAAAAAAAAAAAAAAAAAAAAAAAAAAAAGCCCAGGACCAGATAGTTTTAGTGCAGAAATCTACCAGACATTCCAAGAAGATCTAATAACAACTCTCTATAAACTATTGTACAAAATAGAAACAGAAGGCACACTACCCAATTTGTTTTATGAAGCCACAATTATGCTTATACCTAAACCACACAAAGACCCAACAAAGAAAGAAAAGTTCAGACCAATCTCTTTTATGAATATTAATGCAAAAATAATAAAATTCTTGCAAACCAAACCCAAGAACACATCAAAACAATCATCCATTATGATCAAGTAGGCTTTATCCAAGGAATGCAGGGATGGTTCAATATTAGGAAATCCATCAATGTAATCCACTATATAAACAAACTCAAAGAAAAAATCCCCACATTATCACCTCACTAGATGCTGAGAAAATATTTGACAAAATTCAACACCTCTTCATGGTAAAAATCTTGGAAAGAACAGGAATCCAAACCAATACCTAAACATAGTAAAAGCAATATACAGCAAACAAGTAACCAACATCAAACTAAATGGAGAAAAACTTGAAACAATCCCCATTCTGCTAGAACAGAAGTAATCTCAGGTAGGAACCTAAATCTTAGGCTAGAAGAAAGAAGTAATTTCAGCCAAAATTCTAAATTTTAGGTTAGAACAAGGAAGTAGGCTTCAGACATGAAAATGACCTTTTAGCAGGACAAGGAAGTAGGCTCAGATACTTTGGTCATCCTGATAAGCCCTTAGAAACAGTGACCACAGGAGTGTTCATGTAATTGGGTTAATGTCTTGTTTTTTCTTTGACTATTTGTGTTTATTGTCTTGATTGTTCCTTGACTATTGGCATCTATTTTATTGCTAGACCCTCAACCTTAATAGAACTGACCTTAATACATGCATGTAATTAAAATGGTATAAAAGCATAAAGGAAGAGTGGGGAATGGGTTAGGGCATTCTGTGGAGAGGAAATGGGGGAAGGGGATGACATCTGTATTGTAAATAAATAAAATACCCAATAAAAGAAAGGCCATTGATGCAATCAACAAATATAATTTAAAATTTTCATAAACCGTATTTATTTTATTATTCTATGTGTATGTCTGTTTTGTCTGGATGTATATATGTAAACCATATGACTAGTGTCTGTGTGGTCAGAAGAAGGCATCAGATCTCCTGGGGCTGGAGTTATAGAAAGATGTGAGGCACCTTATGGATTCTGGGGATCAATGCTTGAGTCATCTGAAAGAGCAACTAAAGTTTTTAGGCACTGAGCCAACTCTACAGATCCAGCAAATGTAACATATTATATTATACAATGAAATAACTTGTTTGGAAGACCTCTAACACTAAGTGGACAAAAAATTTTGTTTTCAAAATTATTAAGAAATGATATTGCAAAACCAAACATGGATTAAAAAATCTTTCAGTATCCAACACAAAATAATTAATTTTAAGATAGCACAGTCCAACAGCAGAACGATGAAGGTTTGAATTCATACTCAAATGCTCTTAAGACATTAAAATGGTGAGTTTTGATGGAATATAAAAGAGTACATATGACTGTTCCTGAAGTCGATGAAAATGTTTCTTATATCTCTCTGAGGCTTGATTTTCTTGATATTGTTCAATTCAGATAGCCTTGTTTATAAGATTGACTGCATAGATATTACATTTGAAATTCTTCTGTCTGTCTTGTATGTTAATCCATATATGAAATGTGTATCTCCAAATTTTCACCTTTATAGAATGGCCTGTGTTCACTCTGCCTTTGTTAAAAGATAGGCAAACAAATTATACCCACAACTTTTGTAGCCAAAGTTTTTATCTAATAAATGAAAGAATTTTCCTTTCCTCCTTCCATCTCTCCCTCCCCTTCTGTCCTTTCTTCCTTCCTTTCTTCCTGCCCATCCCTCCCTCCTTTCCTTCATTCATCTTGTTCTTTCTTCCTTTTTTGTTTGGTACTGAGTCTCACACAGGCTAGACAAGTGCTCCATCACTTCCAGCCCAAGTCATAGCATTAAGCAGAAGTCAATGAGGCTATCCTGACAGGAACATGAAATGTCATGTACAGGAGAGTTATTTATCAAGGAATCAAGGTATGATCTTAGGTTTAAAGCATAAGGAAAGCCAGGTAAATGCAGGAAGTAGCATAAGAAATACACACCTAGCTTGTCAACTTTTTGGCTGACCTGTGAGACCTTGTCTGCTAGACCTGGGGTTTGAGGACCTCGAAGAATAGGGCAGACTCCAGTCTAATGCTGTATGCAAATGGACTTCAGTTCCATTGCACTTTGATACACAAAAGTGAGAAAGAAAGCAATGATTCAAGGAGGGTTGTTTGAGGTCAAATTAAAAAAAAAAAAGTCAGAAAAACATGTAAATAAATGTCCGTAAGCACAATCTATTAACAGAGCAGTTCTTTCCCAGAGCTTTTTCAGACCAATTTAAACACAGTTCCCTGGCACAAAAGCAAGGCAGAAGACCACATCCAGGATCAGGGTACACTGACCAGAGTAGGTTCTACAGCTATGTTCTGCCATTCAAAAAGAATAAACATGTCATATAAATTGAATGTGTTTGTTACAGGAAGGACAAAATTCAGGGAATAAAACAAAGCTGAGGTAAAAGGCCCTCTACCTCTTCTCCTGGAGCCTCTCACAGTTCACCGCTCATCATTCTTTTGATCGTATTCTGACACTATCTGAAGGGAAAAAGGCAAGAAAAACACTGAGTGTGAGTGAGAGAGGTGAGGGCGAGAACTTCAGTTGCCATGCTAAGAATCTACCCATAGTTAAAAGAACACTGTTGAAAAGCCAGTGTAATTTAGAGAAATACTAGTACATGAGACCAATTGCACTAATTTTTATTTTTATTCTGGGCAGAAGCATCTCTCTGTGTGTGTGTGTGTGTGTGTGTGTGTGTGTGTGTGTGTGTGTGTTTGTGTATATGTGTGTATGCTCTTGTCTGTTTATGCTTAAATTCCACAAGACATATAGTTGCTGCCTCCTAGCTATATAAGGAAGATGCAGGTAATTTGAGAGGTTAAGAGCTACAGGTAAATTTGGGGACAGAAAATAAAATGTCTTTGCAGCCAGTTGGTGAACACGAGGGAGCTACTCCTTTTAATCAAGCTAAAGACATCATTCATGGGATTTGTTCAGAAATGGTGTTTCTGTGTTTTGCAGGAAATGGGATTCAGAATTGTCAGTTGCAATAGACTAAGGATGAAGTGTTTAGGAGCCAGCCTTGAGCAATAAGGATGGAAATGGAGAAGAAGGAACAGCAAAATTATCAAGATTTGATAATTTGAGACAACTGGAATATTTAAACAAGGTGCCCCCACTTCTTGCCACGGCCTTTCCCTAGCTGCTGTTGCTCTCACCTCTCAGAAAGGTGGCTACAGCTCCCACTTATGCCGATCTTGGCAGGATGTCTTCACTAAGGGCTGAAAATTTGGCTTCAGAAAAGTTCATTTGAAAACAAAATCCAAGAATGGTTTGGAATTTCCCATCTCAGCCTCAGCCAACATGGAGACACTCGAAGTGAATGACAGGTTGGAAACCAAGTATAAATGGATTGAGTACAGCCTTTCATTTACCAAGAAATGAAACACAGACAACACCCTAAGGAATGAGATCACCATGGAAGATGAGCTCAGAATCAGCCGACCTTTGATTAATTCTTCTTGCCTAATATTGATGGGAGAATGTGAAAATAAAGGCAGAATTTAAGAGGAAACCTATCATCCTGGGCTACTGTTGTTGTAAATCTCCAACCCAATTATGACCGGTCAATGAAAACACAACTCAATAATTATGAATATAAGCTACACAACTAGATTGGGCAGATTCACCACTACACTACTCTATTCCCCAGCTATGAGATCCTTATAACTTTCGGGTTGTCCTTCCACCTCCTGCTTCTCCATAGTCTTCCTTCTCCATCCTCCTCCTCCATCATCTTCCTCCCCACTCCTCTCTCTCTCTCTCTCTCTCTCTCTCTCTCTCTCTCTCTCTCTCTCTCTCTCTCTCTCTTTTCTCTCTGTCTCTGTCTCTCTCTCTCTCTCTCTCTCTCTCTCTCTCTCTCTCTCTCTCTCCCACAAACCTTTATTTCTCCACCTCCCCTTCTACTGCCCATTCACTGGCTCCAGCCTTTATTTTACAAATTAAAGTTGGCAGAAGGTTCACTAGAATTTACCTGTGTACTCATTCAACCCTCCTCTTCAGCCCTTTCTAGGAAAGGGGAATTAGCATCAAAATATTATCCACAACAGGCTACAACATAGACTTCAACCTTACTGGGCTCTAGATCCAGGGTTCTCTGGTACTTGACTATCAGGGTCAGCTGGCTGGTTTCCAGATGAATTTTGAGATGTCAATGTCTCAAGTGACCTAAAACAAATTTACAGTTGGCTATAAGATGGATGATTCAAGTTTCCCAAGTGAAACCTCATAAGTCAGATGCTGTGGTGAAAGCCTGCTAGCTCAGAGAGGCAGAGAAAGCATCCAACTGACCTCTCTCCTCAACCAGCATCCCAGAAGAAAAGCGATCACCTTCTCCACACTTACAAACTCATAAACTCTTCCAATCTGAATGCCCTTCCTTTTAATTTCCTATGTCCCTATCTGTCCTTCTGAGTTCCTCTCACTCTGTATTGTGTTTTCCTATGTTCACTCTCTGTCAACTGGCTACTTAGTCAGCCTCTTGACCTGGAGTTTACTGTATTTAATCTCATTTTCAAATAAGCAGAAGGATCTTAGATTAAGTGTCTGCTAGGGCTGAGCCTCAACACAACTAGAAATGGGCTTTTCCAACACACAGCCCTACAGTGTTATCCAATATCCTACAACACACTTCCCTCTGCCTGACTGCTTTTTTCCTCCTTACATCTGAGATAAGGTGTCAATTTTCACAGGAAGTCTTCTGTCATCAGAATTTGTTCCTGGCATGACTGAGACACACTTGTTTTATGCTCTGTAGTACAAAATGGTCATCACAGAAAATTATAGAGAGCTGTTTACCTATGTGTTTCCACATCTGGAGTACTGGAAGTGAAGACTGTCTGAATCAGTTATAGCCAACGGGTGAAACATGGCTCACATTCTCCATACATCCTGATGATCTCAAGTTGTCCTTCTCCTTTTCTATTCCAGTGATATTTGTCCCCTGTGAATATAAAGCATAATTGGTGATATCTGCACTTTCATTGTTATTTTGTTCTTTTGCACGCAAGGACATCAGCTTCTCAGATTCGGGAGGTACCTTTTTTCTTTCACAGAGCAATGATTGATGCCCAATAGCTGTTTGATAAATGTTTGTGCTTTTTTAGTTAATCAATTCATTAAAGGCTGTTCACCTACATAGGCTGTTCACCTATATCTGTTAGTGTTAAGATACTAACAGATGAGGCAGTTGCCCTTCACAGATATTTTCTGTATGTGTAAGTAACAACGAATATCTGCACAGTGAAAACAAGAACACTGTGACTTGAAATATTTAAGAATGTGCATTTGTTAAAAACGAATAAAGTCCATTATAAAAGAAAATTTTCAAAGAAAATTTCCGTACTCAACTCATATAATTCACTTGAATGTTACAAATGATTTCTACAGCGTCTGAATAGCTTGTCATGTTACTTTCTAACATTGATTTAAATATTTCTACCAAACTTTGCTGGTTTTACTTCAGAACTCTGTACCATCCAACCTATAATTTTCAGCTATGTTAGACCATATCTCCACTTTTTTTTTCTCAGCATATTATCTCTATTAATTATTTGGGAATTTCATACATGTGGTAGGTGAGCCATGAAAACATGATCATTAGGGCTCACTGATTGGAGTTAAGGGTGGCCCAGAAAGGACATGGCAAATTATAACTCAGGGTTATTGACAGTGAAGTACATACTAATAGCATACAGGTACATACCTGCCCAGCTCTAGTGCTTTAAAGGCCTATTATAAATAAAACTTGTGTGTCTTTTATCTGGGAATTCAATGATTAAAGGTGGAATAGACATCTCTGATTGAGATGAAATATTTATTACAAAAATCAACAGAGACTCTAGGGGCAGCATGGAGCACTGACCTCAGCGTGGTCCCTGCCTGCCTCAAGGATCATGGACATTAACGTGGCTCCTGGAACAGTATGGACTCCAACATGGCTTCTAGCAGAAGCACAGATCACTGAAGCTAATGCTTTTTACGCACCTCGTTAAGAAGAACATTTCTTTTCATTTTACATTTCACAACCTAGGTGGGTGACACTAAAATTCTAAGCTGAGGCTAACCATCACGGGCACTATAGAATTCCTTTTTTCTCAAGAGCTTTCTGAACTGTGGATCTCTGGATCGGCTCCTCTTTCTCACTCATCATGGCAAAACTCCAGTTTAGTGTGTGTCCCTTTGATGTCAGTGCACCTCAGCTTCTAGTTTTCATTTCTTAGAGTTCTGCACAGAAGCCTTAGAAGTTTCCAAGACCTCAACTATTCCCTATGCTGGGGACCCTCACCATGTCTCTAGATACCCTCATACTAGGAACAGAACTGATATTACGTAAGCTAAAAAATCAAGCTCACCTTTCCTTGCAAATCTCATCCTTTCCATCTATCTCAGTGTTAGGAATTATCATCAAATATCTAGATACCTAAGCTTCACTTGACTCACTTTCAGCCTTTTTAAAATCAGTTCTTAAAATTCATCAAATCTACAAGATGGACAAATAAAGACTGATGTTTTCATAGTCCTCTGTAACTATTAATCAAAAGTTAATGTATACTAGTCAGTATTCCAACAGTATAACAAACTACATGGCATAACAAAGATACAAAGAAAAGGTTGGTGTCTTAGTTAGGGTCTTACTGCTGTGAATAGACACCATGACCAAGGCAACTCATGTAAAGGACAATATTTATTTGGAGCTGGCTTACAGGTTCAGAGGTTCAGTCCATTATCATCTAGGTGGGAGCATCGCAGAATCCAAGAAGACATTGGGCTGGAGAAAATGAGAGTTTCACCTCTTGTTCCAAAGGCAGCTAGGAGAAGACTGACTTCTAGGCAGCTAGGAAGAGAGTCTTAAAGCCCATGCTCAGTGACACAACTACTCCAAAAAGTCCACTCCTACTCCAACAAGGTTACACCTTTTAATAGTGTCACTCTGTGGAGCAAGTATATCCAAACCATCATAGTCAATTTGAGCTCACAGTTTTGAAGTTTCCAATCCATAGGTGATTAGCTCCATTGCTTCATGCCTATCATGAAGCAATATAGCACAGTTCACAGCAGAACAAAACTAATCATTGAATTACCAGAAAACAATGAAAGGAAGTAGAGAGCTATGGTCTTCTTTAAGAACAGGTTCTTATTGACTTTAAAGCTTCCCACTAGACCTCAGCTCTTAAGGTCTACCACCTCAAAATACAACCACACTGAGAATCAAGCATTTCACATATGGGTCTTTGTAATACATGCAACATTCAAACAATAGCACTACTATTTCATTCTTTTATCCTTAGGTGTTTGGTTAGAAGTTCTTGCTTATTTCCCTGGTCACTCTTACGCTATTGACTATCACTAAGATTCTGATTACACTCATTGGCAGACTAATGACTTTAGTTACCTGTTTCTTACTCGATTCACTCCTGGTTTTCCTTTCCTATAATTATCCTTCCCATTGAAGTGATAATAATTATAAACAAAAGCTTGAACAATGTCATTTTCTTGCTTTCAACACAAGATTGTCTTCCTGTTGCACAATCTCCTCAGCAAGAAACACAATAAGCCATGACACCATATCTGTTAGACTGTCAATTATTGAAAAGATAAATAATAACAAGTGTTACCAAAAGATGTTACTAAAATTGGAAAGGCCATATACACCCCCAAGAGAATGTAAATTGGTACTTCAATTTTGGAAAGCCAAATACCTTTCCAGAAAATATATAATTACTAATTTAATAGTTTGATTTTTGGATACAAAGCCAAAAGGAATTAAAATTAGTATATTAAAGAACATCTATTTGCCTGTATATATTTAAGCACTATTGATAATAGCCAAGTTGTGGAAACAATGTAAGTTTCTATCAACAGATTAATAAAGATGAGATATGTATGTATGTATGTATGTATGTATGTATGTATGTATATTATGGCCTCTGAAAGTCATAATAATATGGGTGGCTTTGGGTAACATGTCAACTGTAGTACATTCTGTTAAAAAAAATAGTCCAGACACTGAGAAACAAGTATTTTATGATATTCTCATATTCAGAAGCTAACAGAATAACTTTATATAAATGCAAAATAGATGCCATCAGCAGGAGAGCAGGTAGAGAGATGCTTGTCAAAGGGTACAGGTATCACTCAGATCAGAAGAATGCATATTAGTGATCTATTGTACTACATAGTGAGTGGCATTCTATGCCCAAAGTCACATGATGCATTTACAATTTATACACAGTACATCAGACCCTTTCATGGCATGTTTCTGTAGCAAACTGAAGGTTGTCTGAGAAAATAGTGGCTCAGTAAGTATAAACATTTCACTTCCTTTAGACTTGAGTTCTTTGGACCTATATTATCTGGAATATTAATCTCATAGCCTCTTTGTTGTTGCTGTTATTGTTAAAACATGGTATGATAAAATAAAACAGAATTTGTTACCAGCTTCTCTGACACATCAGCTTTCTAACGGTATGAAAAATACAGCCATTTGTGTTTTTCATCTTAAATCAAAAATATCCAATTTATATTATAGTTAGGGAATTTTCTCAAATCTGGCAATCTCAGACTTAGTTTTTAGTGTACTGCTTTGTCTTCCTTTCTAACTCATGATGAATTTTGAAGGAATATAAATCAGGCTACATCAGGAACAAATTGCCAGATGTTAGTTTATTCTGAAAGCTCTTTGTTCATTGATGTGTGGGTTTGTCGTTTGGACAATTAATACATTTCCTTTCTGCCTTGAGGTAAATGTATGCTCCTTATGAGTTTACAGTATAGGTATCTTTCTATCTAGCCACTCAAACATTTCTGGAGAAAGTCTACCAACTATTCAAAGAAGCTTCATTTCTATCCCTGTGAGGACTGGGTCAGACCCCTTCAAGGGCATTGGATGGGAAAAATTGTAGCTAGAATTATAGAACTAAATATTTGAAATCCCATAGTTGTATTATTAATCCTCCTTCTTCTTCTCCTTTTCTTCCACCTCATCTTCTCCCCCTTCTTTGCTAAAACTATGTCTTAAAATTCAAATTTTCACAGAGCTGTAAGTTCATTGAAAGAAATAATTGGATAGATGTTCACACGTAACTAAGAAAGTTTTAATTTCAGAAGAGCAACCACATACAATCTAAGTAGATCTATAATGTGTTAAAATCCAGGTCTTCTATAATTACTTATTTTTATAAATAAAGCTAAAATTATTAAAGTCATAAAGTAGGGAAGACAGATACAAATAAAACAGCTACACAAAATCGTCTCTGCTAAGCATTGTAGTGGTAAATACTGTGATTCTAAGAATGGAAGAACTCAGACAGTTCAGTAAGCATCCAAAGACAAATGGTCGTTTGTTAGCAGTAATTCAGGCATAGGAACCAGACATAAGCAACCATCATTCATTCAAGAAACCATCAGCACTGGGGTATAGTGAGGTGTGGAGAAAGAGGAGACAACGGGAAGGTGGAGGCTGTGAAGAGTCATGTCGCCCACAATCGTTATAGCTATTTTTAAGTAGGTCTGAGTCCTTCTCCTAATCACAATGGGAAACTTAGACTAGTATAACAGTAAATCTGTAAGGATGAACACCGACAAAGAAAGTGGAATATGTATGACTGATACTAAAAAATAATAAAGAGTAACTTTTATTTAAGAATTTTTCATTCTTGAATTCTCGTATTCATTTCTTCCATATTTGAATCTGTACTTTTCCTAGGGAGCTAAAGCATATGACCAAGAATAAGCTCTTTATAAAAACATTATGGAAGAAATGTGTGAGCAAATATCAAATCCCAATGCATGTAAGAATCACAGGTATCCAATCTAAGAGTGTCAGCAAAATGCACAGAGCTGCTATTTTCCTCAAGTCACAAGTCAAAAGAGAAATACGTCTTTGTGAACTCTTCATGACAGGTATTCATGGCCAAAGGGCAAGAACTCTAAAAATATAAAGAATTCACACTTAAATAAATGGACTTCCTTTCAAAACAGTTCAGTTGCCTATACTGCCTTCTGATTTCAACACTTCAACCACTTGGTTAAAAGTTATAAGTCATTGTGTGATTCACTTGTAAATGAACATTGAGAAATAACACCATAAGGCACATTCAGTTTAAAAACTGGCATGAAAACTGCCCTGATCTCAGCTGCCTGCCCTTCCCTGGAGCAGGCATCAGAATTGTGTCTCCCTGATTGCTTCATCACACAGCAAGCTGACTCCATTTGATGGTTATAAGCAAGCCCTATCTAGAGCAAGATTGTATGCATGGAGGACTATAGTCACAGCTTCAGCTGTTCATAATTGTGATGTCTTGATAGAATTGTATCCCAAAATCATGGCTTGTAAACTTTTGCTTTATTTCTTCTAAGTTGCAAACTCGTACATCAAAAAAAAAAAAAAAAAAAAAAAAAAAAAAAAAAAAAAAAAAAAAAAAAAAGAACAAAACTTTGCTTAGGGTCTCTAATTGGAGAGATATAACTGCACATATTTAAAACATAACCACTTTCTAAAATCTTATTTGTCCTCAGTATTCTTTCTTGGTGACTGCTATTACTATTAAATTAGTTTCTTAGAGTGATGGTCATTAGCAGTTGTTTTGTTTCCTTTTGTTCACAAATTATGTTCAAAGCATCAATATAACTTGTTGGTTCTCTTTCAGATGCTCCTATGCCAACCTCCTTGTATGTTCCTTCTTCTAAACCAAAAATGGCTGCAACAGCAGCATTGCTTGCTGTTTATCTTTAATTCTTGCTCTGTTGATATATATATTGTGATATATATCACAATAGAGAAATCTACAATCTCTGTGAATGTGCTTGATTGCTTGATGTTCAGTGCTTGTCCTTCTCAAGTCACAGTTCAAGTAACCTTACTATGACCTGTGAAACACTAAGTGATCACTTCCCTTAAGTGTTTGCATCTATTTCCATGTCACTGACAAACTCCTCTTTTTGATATCGGATGTTGGGATATTAGAACTCTTCCCCAAGTCAGGAGAGAAGAAAATTCCCATTCCATGCATGCATGGGCACTTTCATCTATTTTTCCATATCAAGAAAGTCAATAAGGTTTCACATGCCAATTAAGTATTTGTTCAAATGCACATGCTACAATGATTTTTCCAGTGATAGCCTTGATTAAAATATGTTACAACCATTAACATATATGTAAACATATATGTAAAATAATATATATATATATAATTTTATTTCAGGAAATTTATTTCCATATTCTTTGTATTGTAAGCATCACAGAGTCAGAAACTTTGCCTTGCTCATCACTAGAATTTCCAGGACTGAAGTAGGCCTGCCTCATCCTAGTTATAATAATAGCTGAATGAATGAGAAAGTGAGTGAATGAACGAACGAACGAATGAATGAATGAATAAAAATTCTACCACTGATTTCCATTCTCTTCTTCAAAACATATTTTCTCATTTACAGCAAACCTGACATGGTTAACTGTGATGGGCTTTCTCCCTCCCCAGTGGTTACAACAGATCCAACCTATTTAAAATAAAAATAAAATAAACAACTAGATGTAATGGCATCAGGGTTAACTGCATCTTCCTGTCAAGGGCACTGGAAATTGGATATGCTGCTATAGGGCATGACCCCTTATACAATAACAGCTGCAGATTCAGAGCTTTAGCTCTGCAGTGTTTGACAGTTTCTATGGGAACATGATTCTGCATTCTGTTTAAAAGCTTAAAATATGTGGTGGCAAGAAAGTGCTGCTGTAACGAACCACGTGTGGATGATTCAAAAGATGAAAGCCCATAAAAATTAATGATCAGAGAAGAATGTGGGCTAGTAAATCAACAGCCACATTATTAAAAACAGAGGCAATGTAATTGGCCACATACTGTCACAGTATAACGAGGCACGAGGCATGGGGCACTGAAGTCTTTAAGCCAGTTATGTATGTACACTCACACAGGCCAACACACAGAGTACAATGCGCCCACACATCACAGAAAGGAACTCTATCCTCTAGTAACACTTTTCATGACATCTAATTAGCAATTATGAAAATGACTTAACAGTGAAAACAAGTAACTAAAGTAAAACCATTCTAATGAATTAGCACTGTCAGCTTCCCATGTAAGTCAAGAAGGCTTTGGAAAGAATGCACTCCAGAGTTAAAGACCAGGTAACAATCAAAATGCAACACCCCAGGGCTCTAGACCTTCCCTTAATTGTCTCAGCTTCTTGAGGCTGAAAACCAAAAGCTTATTCTTTTAACAGGCCACTAAAGAATTTGAAAAAGAAAATATTCTGTACCTATAGAAATGCCTTATAAGTTTTCTGATGAAAGCACCAAGCTTCGAGATCTAAGTATGATCATGTAGCATACACCATGGAAGGAGTGTGTGTTTTCTTACGTTTCTATAATTTTCTTAACTTTGAGTTCCGCTCACAAACAGTTCAGAGCACCACCAAAATGCTATTGTAAATCTTTTACCAATCTCATTTACTGTCCTATCAAAGTCTTGCCACTTTTTCTAAAGTTTATCAATATGCCAGAAATAAGATAGAGTTGAGGTGAAAGATTTTCAGTTTTTTTTCTCCTAAAATTTGACTTTGCGTAGGTGGATTTCCTATTTCATTTGAGTGAAATGGTGTTAATTTGCATGGCTGCTGTTCATCAAATACTTATAGTAGACACCAAACAACCTTTCCTGAAATCCAGCTTCACGCCTTTGTTGATGCTACCTTCTTCATTTTAAGAAGTCGGGTAGACAATGGTGATTTACAGGTAGTTCAGTTCCTTAGGAATACCAGATGAAGCTTACTTCTAAAAGATTTATTCCTATAATTTGTTGATTGTGAATGTGTGTGTAAATATGTGCACGCGTGTGCAGGTGCCCCTGGAAGTCAAAGGTCTTGGATCCACAAAGCTCATATTGTAGATGGCTGTGACCCTGATAATTGAAATTTTGTTCTCTAGAATAACTGTACATGTTCTTAACCACTGAGCTATTTCTCACACCTCTACATTTTTGTTTGTTTCTTGTCTGTTAGTTTTTGAGACAAGGTCTTACTAAGAAATTGTGAGTGGCCTGGAACTCTCTGTGTGGAACAAGTCAGACTGACTAGATCAACTTGCCTCTGCCTCCAGAGTGCTGGGATTAAAGGTGTGCTCCAGTAGAGTCCCTTGGCTTCTTACCCATAGTATTTCAAGTACTCAAGGTAGGAACACCATTGACAATGAAGGTTTGGGGTCAAATTTGGAAAATGCTACCTTGTTACAGAATGGAGAAAAAAATCTTAATTAAAGGGGTCAATACTAGCAGGACTTATGATTTCACTGTCCTTTCTATTAGGATTACTATGGTAATCTTCTAAGTTCCTATCCTTTTGTGAATCTTGCACCATGTCTGTTCCCAGGCAGTGTCTGTTCCCAGGCAGTGATACCTTTGTATAGTTTACATTGAATTATATCTCTTCTCTATCCTCTCCTTTGTTGCTTGATTTCACTACATGTAAAAGTCAAATTTTTACAGCTACCTCCAAAAATTTTCTTAAATTATTTTCCACAATTACAGCTACCATCTTTTCGATTCTTAACCCTCTTCCTGGTAGCCCTCTGGATTCAGTGTTTTCCTCTTTTTCTAACTTATTCTGGTTCAGCCACATCTATCTCCTAGCTATTTATCAAAACCGCCAAACACCCTTCCTATTTAGGTGTTTGTTTTGCATTATTGTGGGATGTTAGTGTTTCTAAAATAGCCACATAGCTGCCTCTCATTGTTCCTTAAAAGATTTGATCTTTTCTTGTCTGTATAGCTTCCAGCCATTTTTTTTCTCATTAAATCAATGTACCTGTGACAGACAACTGCCCATGTGGTCCCCCTGATCTCTGTTCCTCTTATTTATAGTCCTATAAAATATTTTTCTCCAAGTGTGCGAGTACTGTGAAACAGCTTAACACAGAAAAAAATTGAGGACTCTTTTCTTATAGTATGTCAGAGGGGACTATCCAGCCATCAATTTCAGTTCTAAAAATTTTCTATTGTTGACTTTGAAAAAACTAGATGCCATAAATGATACAATATATGTATCAAAAGTAGCTCCGCTGACAACTAGAGGACACTGGACAAAGATTTTTCCAATGTAAGATCCAGATGAGATTGCAGCCTTGGTAAACACAGAAATTGCAACCTAAGTGACTTGAACTGTAGAGTTCATGAGCCAAAAACACTGTGTATTTGGTACATACACATTTTTTTAAATCTTAAAGTTTGTGATCATTCATTATACAGTGTACAAAAGCAATGTGGCATCTCTAAGATTCTAAGATTAATTGCAAACTCATTCTTCTTTATATATACTTTATATGTTTCATAACCTTTTTTCTTTTTTTCTTCTTTTTTTTTAATTGGATATTTTATTTACATTTCAGATGCCATCCCTTTCCCCATTTCCCCTCCCTAGAAAACCCCTATCCCAAGCCCCCTTCTCCTTTTTGCTTTTTCATAACCTTTTTTAATTGGTTATTTTATTTATTTACATTTCAAATGTTGTCCCCTTTCCTGGTCTCTGCTCTGCAAATCACCTATCCCATGCCCCCTCCTGTTTGCCACTAAGAGGATGCTCCCACACACACACACCACTCTCACCTACCACTCTAGCATCCTCCTTTCATGGGGCATCAAGCCTAGGGCCAAGTGCCTCCCCTCCCATTGATGCCAGATAAGGCAATTGTCTGCTACATATGTAGCTGGATCTACAGACCCATTCACGTATACACTTTGCTTGGTGGTTTAGGCCTTGGGAGCTCTTGGGGGTGGGGGGATCTGGTTAGTTGGATATTGTTGTTCCTTCCCATGGGGTTGCATGCATCCCTTCAGCTCCTTCAGTCCTTCCCCTAATTCTTCCATTGGAGTCCCCAGAATCAGTCTAATGGTTGGCTGTGAGTATGCATCTGTATTGGTCAGCAGCTGGCAAAGCCTCTCAGAGGACAGTTATACAAGCTTCTGTCAGCAAGCATGTCTTGTCATCAAGAGTACTGTCCGGGTTTGATGTCTGCAGAGAAGGGATGGATCCTAAGGTGGAGTGGTCACTGGATGGCCTTTCCTTCAGTCTCTGCTTCTTTTTTTTTGTTCCTGTTTTCTCTGGATGGAAACAATTCTGGGTAAAACATTTTGAGATGGATGGGTGGCCCCTTCCCTCAACTAGGGGCCATGCCTACTTACTAGAGATGGTCTCTACAGATTCTATCTCCCCTCTGTTGAGATTTATGACTAATGTCATCTGTGTTGGGTCCTGGAAACCTCTTGCTTCCCAGGCATCTGGGACTTTCTTGTGGTCCCCCTACATATTTCTGCTACATATTTCTATTCATTTTCCTGACCTTCTAGATTTCTTTCCTATCTCTTCTCATACCTAATACTGCCTCCCTCCTTTTACCTCCTCCTACTCTCTCTCTCTGTTCCCTCCCTCTCTCTATCTCCCCTGATGATTTTGTTATCCCTTTAAAGTAGGATTGAAGCACCCACACTTTGGTCACCCTTCTTGTTAAGCTTCATATGGGCTGTGAGTTGCATAGTGGGTATTCTGAACTTTTGGGCTAATATTCACTTATCCATGAGTACATACCATGTGTGTCCTTTTGGGTCTGGGTTACCCCATTCAGAATGATATTTGTTAGTTCCATCCATTTGCCTGAAAATTTTATGAAGTCATTGTTTTTAATAGCTAAGTTGTACTTCACTGTATAAATGTACCACATTTTCTGTATCCATTTTTTTTTCTGTGAAGGGACATTAGGGTTGTTTCTAGCTTCTGGCTATTATAAATAAGACTGCTTTGAACATAGTGGAACATGTATCCTTGTTATATGTTGAAGCATCTTTTAGATATATACCAGTAATAGTATAGCTGGATCTTCAGGTAGACCTATTTCCAATTTTGGGAGGAATGGCCAGATTGTTTTCCAAAGTGGTTTTATCAGCAATCCCACCAGCATCTGCTGTCACCTGAGGTTTTGATCTTAGCCATTCTGACTGGTGTGAGGTGGAAAGTCAGTGTCATTTTGATTTGCATTTCCCTGACAACTAAGGATGTTGAACATTTCTTTAGGTGCTTCTTGGCCATTCGATATTCCATAGTTGAGAATTCTTTCTTTAACTCTGTCCTCCATTTTAAAATAATGTTATTTGGTTCTCTCAAGTCTAACTTCTTAAGTTCTTTGTATATATTGTGTATTAGCCCTCTATCTGATATAGGGTTAGTAAAGATTTTTTTCCCAATCTGTAGGTTGCTATTTTGTCTTATTGACAGTGTCTTTTGCTTACAGAAGCTTTTCAATTTTATGAGTTAACATTTGTCAATTTTTGATCTTAGATCCTGAGCCATTGGTGCTCTGTTTAGGAAAAGTTCCCCTGTACAGATGTGTTGGAGGTTCTTTCCGACATTCTCTTCTATTAGATTCAGTGTATCTGGTTTTATGTGGAGGTTTTTGATGCACTTTGACTTGAGGTTTGTAGATGCAGATAAGAATAGATCAAATTGCATTTTTCTACATGATGACTGCTAGCCTGTTGAACCAACACTGTTTGTTGAAAATGCTGTCTTTTTACCACTGGATAGTTTTGGCTTCTTCATCAAAGTTCATGTGATCATAGGTGTATGTATTTTATTCTGGGTTTTCAATTTTATTCCATTGATCTACCTGTCTGTCTCTGTCACAATAGCATGTGGCATTTATCACTGTTGCTCTGTAGTAGAGCTTGAAGTCTGGGATGGTGATGCCCCCAGAAGTTCTCTTATTGTTGAGAATTGTTTTCACTATCCTGGGTTTTTTTGTTACTCCAGATGAATTTGAGACTTACTCTTTCTATATCTGTGAAGAATTGATTTGAAATTTTGATGCATTGCATTGAATCTATAGATTGTTTTTGGTAAGATGGCCATTTTTACTACATTAATCCTGCTGATCGATGAGCATAGAAGATCTTTCCATCTTCTAAGATCTTCTTCAAATTTTTTCGTCAGAGACTTGAAGTCCTTGTCATGCAAATCTTTCACTTGCTTAGTTAGAATAACACCAAGATATTTTATATTGTGACTTATGAAGTATATTGCTTCCCTAATTTATTTCTCAGTTCATTTATCCTTTGTGTAGAGGAAGGCTTCTGATTTGTTTGACTTAATTTTATATCCAGCCACTTTGCTGAAGTTGTTTATCAGCTGTAGGAGTTCAAATCATCTGCATATGATTTGAAGGCAGCTTGCCTGCTCCCTTTCCAATTTGTATCACATTGACCTCTTTTTGTTGTCTGTTTCTGCCTTGAACTTTGAGTACTAGATTGAAAAGATAGGGCTAGCATATAAGCTATATATACCATTCTTAAAGCTTGACCAAATTGGAAATACTGACCTCAGGCCACGGATAATTTTATCAGCAATATCTGCAAAATGAAAGCTCAGCAGAGCAGCATTCTTGAACTTCATAAGCTCACTATGCAAAGTTAAAACATCCAGAGAGGTGTTAGAATTATGCCAAACACAATGCAAGTATCTTTAAACTTTTTCCTAATTATAATGACTACTACTGTAAATTTTAGAACTGACACTAATCCATGGTGTTTGGCATGACACTCGAGATGGCTCCTTACCCTAAAACTCTGAACCTGCTTCCAATAATATGAATAGGATAAAAGCATAAATCTGTTGTTCCAAATGCCTATCTAAATCCTCTTGCATATTCAACACATTAGTAACTTTTTTTAAACTAAATTATTAGCAAAAGTAGCTGTTTTAAAGTCTGGTGTCAAAGCAATTGTAGAAGCAGTAGTGCCTCAAGAATGGCATATATAGCTTGATCATGCTAGCCCTCTTTGTCCTGGGAATACTTTTATTCCTGCCCATCATGTTAAAGCTTGTCTTTAATAACATCAACATGTTGGCAGCCAAAGTACAGGGCTGGAACCTGAAAATGGAACCCCAGACAGAGTTAGTCTGGCAAGCCAAGAACGAATAAGATTCTGCACAGAGCCTAACCAACCTAAGACAGAAGTGCATTGCTTTTGATAATGTATATTCCATGAAGGGTAAGGAAGGCATTCTTGGCAGAATGACCTAAGACATGTTCAGTATTGTTTATGAAATAAAACAGGGGGAGAGGCAGAGAGCTTTGGGGGCTGCTTGGCAAGAATCTGACATGGGCCAAGGACAAGGAAATGTGCTGCTTGTCAAGAATATGACATTGGTCAAAGATAAAGAAGTAAGCTTCAGGCAAGAATCTGACATTAGACTAGAACAAAGAAGTAATTTCAGGCAGGAAAATAAATCTTAGGCTAGAACAAGGAAGTAGGCTTCAGACATTAAAATGACTTTGGGCTAGGTCAGGGAAGTAGGCTCAGATATTTTGGTCATTCTGATAAGCCCTTAGAAACAGTGATCATGGGAGTGTTCACAGATCTTTGTTTATTGCCTTGCTTCTTCTTTGACTATTTGTGTTTATTGTCTTGTTAGTTTCTTGACTATTTGCATCTAGTGTATTGCTAGTTCCTCAACCTAGAACTGACCTTAACATTTGCATGTAATTAAAATGATAAAAGCAAAACAGAGCAGGGGGAAGGGGTTTCTAGGGAAGGGAAATGGTGAGAGGGCATGACATCAGAAATGTAAATAAATAAATATCCAATACGAAAGGGGAAAAAAAAGAGAGGGAGGGAGTGGACAGCCTCGCCTTGTCCTTGATTTTAATGTGTTTGCTTTAAGTTTCTTTTCATTTAATTTGATATTGGCAATTGGTTTGCAAAATATTGTTTTTATTATGCTTAAGTATGAGCCTGGAATTTCTAATCTCTCCAATACTTTTAACATGAAGGGGTGTTGTATATTGTGAAATGCTTTTTCAGCATCTATGGAGATGATCATATGGTGTTTTTCTCTGTTTTTGTTTTGTTTTATATAGTGACTTATGCTAATGGAATTCCATATATTGAACCATCCCTGCATCCCTGGGATGAAGCCTACTTGATATCATTGTGAATGATTATTTTGATTTGTTCTTGGATTTGGTTTGACAGAATTAAATTGAGTATTTTTGTATACTATTTATAAGGGAAATTGGTGTGAAGTTCTTTTTTGTTGGGCCTTTGTATGGTTTTGATATCAGTGTAGCTGTGGCTTCAGAAAATGAATTAGGTAGCATTCCTTCTTTTTCTATTTTGTATAATAATTTGAGAAGTATTAGTATTATGTCTTTTTTGATGGTCTGTCTGATAGAATTCTACGCTAAAATTATCTGGCTCTGAGCTCTTTATTTGTTGGGAGACTTTTAATGACTTTTATTTCCTTAGGGGTTATGAGGCTGTTTGGATTCTTTATCTGATCCTGATTTAACTTTGGTACCTGATATTTGTCTAGAAAAATTATCCATTTCATCTTGATTTTCTAGTTTTGTTGAATATAGGCTTTTGTAGTAGGATCTGATGATTTTTTTTAATTACCTCAGTTTCTGTTTTTATGTCTCACATTTCATTTCTGATTTTGTTAACATGGATACTATCTCTGTGCTCTCCAGTTTGTTTGGCTAAGGGTTTATCTATCTTTTTTATTTTTTTCAAAGAATCATGTTATAGTTTTGTTGATTCTTTGTTTTGTTCTCTTTGTTTTTTCTTGGTTGATTTCAGCCCTGAGTTTGATTATTTCCTACTGTCTACTACTCTTGGGTGTATTTTCTTGTTTTTGGTTTAGAGCTGTCAAATGTGTTGCTAAGCAGCTAGTATATGTCTCTCCAATTTCCATATGAAGGCATTCAGAGCTATAAGTTTTCCTCTTATCTCTGATTTCACTGTGTCCTGTAAATGTGGATATGTTTTGTCTTCATTTTTGTTTAATTCTAAAATGTCTTTAATTTCTTTCTTTATTTCTTCCCTGACCAAGTTATCATTGTGTAAAGAATTGTTCAGCTTCTATGAGTATGTGGGCTTTCTGTTTTTGTTGTTATTGAAGACCAGCCTTAGGCCATGGTGATCTGATAGAATGTGTGAGATTAAGTCAATCTTCTTATATCTGTTGAGGCTTGTTTTTGACTGATTATATGCTCAATTTTGGAGAAGGTATCATTAGGTGCTGAAAAGAAGGTATTTTTTTGTTTGTTTTAGGGTAAAGTGTTTTGTAGATATTTGCTAACTCCATTTGGTTCATAATTTCTGTTAGTTTCAGTGTCTAGATTTAGTTTCTGTTTCCATGATCTGTTCATTGGTGACAGTAGGATGCTGAAGTCTCCCTCTATTATTATGTGAGGTTCAACGTGTTCTTTGAGCTTTAGTAAAGTTTCTTTTGTGGATGTGGATGCCCTTTCCATTTGGGGTATATATGTTCTGAATTGAGACTTT
Source organism: Arvicanthis niloticus (assembly GCF_011762505.2). NCBI lineage: Eukaryota > Metazoa > Chordata > Mammalia > Rodentia > Muridae > Arvicanthis > Arvicanthis niloticus. Next base: position 8,540,884 of record NC_047670.1, on the reverse strand, counting down.
TTCTATGTGGATTTTTTCTTTGATGAATATGAAGTGTCCTTCCCCATCTCACTTGAAAACTTTTGGTTGAAAGTTTATTTAATTGGATATTTGGATGGCAACTCCCACTTGGATTTATTAGCTAAAGGTAAGCATTCCATGTCTTAAGTTGTTTACTATCAGAAGTTAATCACAGCAATCAGAAAATACCACAATACACATGTTTTCTCATGCATGGGACCAAGAGTGAAGCACATGGTCTTTTAGGGTGTTATCACAAAGCTCCTTACTTTGAAGAGTTAAAACTGTAAACCAAAACAAATGGAGTAAGCATTTGCCTTAATTCATGATAGAAATCTCAGTTAATCAAAGATTCTCAGTTAATTAATTTAATAATAGAGATGCAATGATAAATCTGGGTGATCATTATTCTAAAGTAGTAAGCTCACATTAGAGCTCTCTGCTAACACTGAAGGGAAAGCTTGGAACATATTAGAAGAAAAAGCAGACATTTGTGTAGCTCCTCTCTAGCTATTTCACAATTTCATTCCAGATTCACAAGGAGAAATCTGACTATGAAATGAAGGCATCAGACTTCCCTCATCCCTGTCCTAGGTTCTATCTTAGCATTCTTTGTACTGAAACAAGCATATGGTAAGTATCCACTGATGAGATAAAATGTGTCATGAATAACAACACTAGGGCATAAACTTCCATCTAATCCATCAAACACTTTGAGTAATTGTCCACTTCTAATCCGCAAGGAATATAAGGCTAGAACAGAAAATTAAAGTGATCAAGAGGAAGCAAAAAAACCCATATTTTTTAATGCAATAGCTGGCATGTGCTGAATTGTTGAATCACTCACTAACATTAGTTACATTTCAAGAACTCAGTATCCAGGGGTCTAGTGAATACTGTTTAACTTAGATACAGATTACTCTCTATCTAAGTAATGCCCTCAGAATTACTAGTATGTATTTTAAAAAAAAGCAAAAATAGATTTTTATTCTTTTATTGGATAGAATCTACTCAATAAACCTATTTTTTTTTCTGTCTGGGTGAACAAAGAGAAATATTGTATTATATTAAAACTTCAAATGATATAACTTTAAAGATTACTTTCAGAATAAAAGATTTAGAAAAGTATTTGGAAATTTTTAAGTGAATTTAAAGAGATAAAACTTAGTGTAGAAAGGTAGATAAATTGTGAAGAGTGGTCATCACCAATTAGTGGGAATATTATAAATTTGTACGGGCTGGTTTTGTGTCAACATGACAGAAACTAGAGTCATCACAGAGGAAGGCACTTCAGTTGAGGAAATGCCTCCATGTGATTGAGCTGTAAGGCATTGTCTCAACTAGTAATCAATGCAGGAGGGCCCAGCCATGATGGGTGTTGCTGTTGCAGGACTGGTGCCCTGAGTTTTATTATAAGAAAGCAGGCTGAGCAAGCCCTGTGAAGCAAGCAAACTCTTTGCCATAGCCTCAGCATCAGCTCCTGCCTCTAGGTTCCACCTTGTTTGAGTTCCTGTTTTGATTTCCTCTAATGATGAACTATTATGAACCCTTCCCTCCTCAACTTGCTTTTTGGTCAAGGCATCTAGTCGAAGCAATAGAAACCCTAATTAAGGTAATATTGTCTTTTTCTTTCTTATTTAGTGGTAAATGTGTGTGTATAACAATATGTGTGTGTACATGTGTGCGTATGTGTATATATGTGTGTGTGTGTGATTGTGTATGTGATGTTATGTCTGTGTATATGTGTGTATGTATATGTATATATACATATATGTATATGTGTGTGTATATGTGTGTATGTATGCATGCATGCATGTATAACTGACTGCACATGAGTGTAGAGTTGATTCACTGTTTCTAACACTTGAATCCTAGGGGTTCTATTCAGGCTGTCAGGCAAGTGCCTTTTGCACACTGAGGCACTTCACTAGTCCTTTTGCTCTGTGTTGTTTAACGCTTACAAATACTTATTAGTCATTCTATCTATATTTTAAAATAAGTCTTAGGTTAACACAGAAACTGGGTAGAAGAATTTTTAATTTTTTATAACTCTCCTCGTGCCACTCATAGCCTTTTCCTTGTACAAATGGAAGCAACAGGACATCTGTTTCAAATTCTGAACATACAATGACACACCATGATGATGCCAATCTTAGTGTACATTAGGGCATATTCAATGTTGTACATGTAATCTTGAACAGCTGCACAGAGATTTGTACTCACCATTTATGATCATACAGAATTGTCACAGTTCCCTGAAAGCACGCTTTGCTCTCCCCTCTCATCACTCCCTCCCAACTGCTTAGAACTATTGATTCCTTGCAGTCTTGTCTAAAATATGAATTATGTTATAGTACAGAATTAAGCTTCTTTCTCTTCACAGTGTGCATTTAAGGTTCCATTCTTTTTATGTCTTGAACTGCCATTCTGTAGCACTGTCTAGATGTACACTGGTTTTCTTATCAGTTCACTAACTAGAAGACATTTTGTTTGCTTGCAAGTTGTGGCTACTGTGAATAAAGAAACTTCTAAAGATATCTTCATGCAAGTCTTTGTACAAACATAAGCTTCGAAAAACTTGAGGTAATACCAAAGGGTAAATTTTTGGTTCATTCTGTAAGTTTAGTTTTCTATGATAACTCTGACTTTTTACCCCACATTGCCACACCATTCTAAAGGAAAAAATGAAACTTGTTGCTTCACAGCTTAGCCTTCAAGACTTCAGCCATTTGGAACTCTGGCATCTACGAGACAGGTAGTGACAGCTCACCGTTGTTTACATTTGTGTCAGTTGGCATTATAAGCAGTACCTTTTTGTATACTTATTGATGCATATCTTGGTGAAGTCCTCTTTTTATAAGGTATGATTGTTCACCTGCCAAGAATAGCTTTCATTGGCTGCTTCTACCATAGATTGCCCCATGTCACACCATTTGTAGCCAAGGAGAGGAATGCATTGTCAAGTATCCAGGCACTCAGAGCCAAAACACACTGCAGGGCAAGGATGCAGAGCCTGAAACATGTATCCAAGTAAGGAGAATATTAAGTGGGTAATATTTTAAAATGTTAGGATTAATAATAAAGCAAAAACCCACAGACTGACAATAAAGAATCAAAGCCCAAAAGCAGCACAAAAGAGCATTAGAGGTGACAAATGTTTAGCTCTAGAGAAAGTGAGACAAAAGTTTCCTTTTGTTTGTTACTACCGCTTTTCTGACATGTCTTTAACCACATAGAGACACACTCAGTCAGCAATTTAACTTTGGAGCCCTTCTTTTTCTGTTTTGAACTTAAACTTTGAAGTTTCTCAATAGATTTTTTTTCTTCCAGTAAAAAATAATTTAATGAGTTTATGCTTTTCTCCTACATATTCAGATACACCATGGAATTTGTAGAATTACTTGCCTAGATTGGCTGCCCCATGCTCTCAGTTTGCCCTGACAACCCACCTGCCACATGTATGTAGTCACCATCAGTTCTCAAAGTTCATTCTAGGTAATCCATATAATCATTTCTTCTCTAAAATACTTACCCTGTCCTAGGTAGGGTGACATACCTATGACAGTAGCAATTGGAAGGCAGGAGTATCATGCCTTTGAGGTCAGCCTAGCTTATATAACAAGATCCTATGTCAAGAGGCAAAAAAAAAAAAAAAAAAAAAAAAAAAAAGACTTTTAATTGTGTCCCTTCAAATCAATTACTTGCTCTATGGCTATGGCATACACTTAATTTTTCTACTCAAAACTCTTAATGATCTTCTCCTGGGGGCATTTTAGTGCCTTTTCTCATTTATGTGGCCAAATATCTGAATGAAAGCAGTGTAAAGAATGAAGGGTTTACTGTTCCCACAGTTCAGTTTATACAGTCCATTGTGTTAGGGGGCAGGATAGCAGAACTACTTTTGCCTTCGTGGCAGGATGCTGTTTGCTTCTCTGGGCAAATCAAAAAGCAGAAAAGGAGTAATGTCAGCACTCCACTATAATCTTTCTTTTCATTTTTACTACTCACTCTGGCACCCTGACCCATGACAGGATGCCGCCCATATTCAGGGTGGCTCTTTCCCTCATAATTAATTGACCTTAAAAATACCCTCACAAATACAGCAAAGATGTGATTCAATAAATTCCCATTTATAAGAGATTTATCTCTTAGTTCAATCAAGTTGACAATCTAAACGTACCACCATCAGTCTACTCCTATTCAACCTAACACCCAAAATACATCAACATCACTTTTAAAACATAATATTTGACCTCTTGTCCTCAAAGGCAAACAGTCATCTCACAGTGTAAAATGCATTTACTTCATCTCCAAGAATGCTATAAGCTTCAATGGCAATAACTCTGGACAAAAGTCTAAGTTGATTCTAAGTCTTTTCTAAGACGGAAGGTAATACTTGAACTGTGAGTCTAACAATCAAAAACAAGTTATGTACTTCCAGTTTGCTATGGCACAGACAAAACACCCTGACTCCTACAAGGGGGTATAAGGGCATACCAAAGAACCATCAGGCCAGAGTGAGACTAAAGATCAGCAAAGAAGATACGATATCTTGAAGCTCCATATCAGTCATCTGGAGGCGTGATAGGCCTGTATTCCTATTGTCTTGGAGAATCTTGCACCTCCAGCTCTGTTGCCTATGACATACATAGTCTCTCTCTTGAAGCTGCTCCACCTAATGTCTGCAATGTCCTTGGCAAATGACTCCACATTTGTAGATTCTGCAAAATGTTCAGGTCTTCATTAAAACTTAAACATCACCTGAATATAACCCACTCATGACCTTCATGCAGAAAGCACAGTTTCCATGTATTACTTGGTTTTAGCACTTTTCCAGAAACTTGATGTAAAGCTTCTGTGATCACCTCACTCTGATAGTCTTTATATTTGCAAAAACAAACCCTTATGCTGGTGGTGCTAAGTTCCATTATCAGACTTAAGATGTAATATGTCCCCCAAAGGCTACAACTGTAGTGGTCTTTGTAATCTTTCCTAGTGAACACACAGAAAACATGTCTTAGGTGGTTATTTTCCAGCAGAACATACAGGAGGCCTTATCTTTTCAGCTTCCTCTGTCAAATGAATATTTTATAGTAATGTTTCAATTGTACACTTGAAGAGTCCTCTTTTAGAGTTGTCTATTTTTTAATTTTATGAATTGAAAATGGATTCTTTTCTCATACAGTATATCCCAACAACAGTATCCACTACCTCCACTCTTCCCAGGTAAGCGTAGGCAACATAACATTTTATTTTTGCTAATTACTAAATCAGTTACATCAAAATCCCTATAAAATGAGAGGCAAAACTTGATCTAAAAAAACTCTGAGCCTTTCCAGCCTAAGATTGCATTCACAGTAACTGAATGAGCTTGCTAATGTATTCCTAGCTATGGCCGAAGAAACAGAACCATTTCTTCCCCTTGTATCAACAAATACTATACTATATACTCCAGAATTTTAGACACTGGGAAGGCTATGAGTTTCCTGAAGATATGGGCTCCAGACTCTATGCCATATGTAAGTCAGCATAAAGTATATTCATTACTTTTCTGTGTAAAAAAGATTATTTCAAATGTATTGCTTGCGTGTAGGCTTTTATTTAAAAACACATCACATACACAATATTTATTTATACATATTTATAGAAACAGTAGAGGTGGTTGCTTGCCTGATTATCCTGTTAAAGCTTGTCTTTAACAACATCAACATGTTGGCATGGCTTGCAACTGGAAATGGAACCCCAGACAGAGTTATTAAATGAAGAGGCTGGTAAGCCAAGAATAAATAAGATTGTGCACAGACCCTTACCAACCTAAGACAAAAGTGCATTGCTTTTGATAATGCATATTTCACAATGGGTAAGGAAGGCATTTTTGTCAGAATGACCTAAGATAGGCTCAGTCTTGTTTATGAAATAAAACAGGGGGAGAGGTGGAGAGCTTTTGGGGCTGCTTGGCAAGAATCTGACATGGTCCAAGGACAAGGAAGTGGGCTTCAGGCAGGAATCTGACATTAGGCTAGAACAAAGAAGTAATTTCAGGCAGGAACCTAAATCTTGGGCTAGAACAAGAAAGTAGGTTTCATACATGAAAGTGACTTTGAGATAGGACAGGGAAGTAGGCTAAGATACTTTGGTCATCCAGATAAGCCTTTAGAAACAGTGATCATGGGAATGTTCACAGAACTTTGTTTATTGCCTTGCTTCTTCTTTGACTATTTGTGTTTATTGTCTTGCTTCTTCCTTGACTATTTGCATCTATTGTATTGCGAGTTCCTCAACCTAGAACTGGCCTTAATATTTGCATGTAATTAAAATGGTATAAAAGCAAAAAGGAGGGGGGATAGGTGGTTTCTAGGGAGGAGAAATGGAAAAAGGAATGATATCTGAAATGTAAATAAATAAAATATCCAACAAAAAAAAAAAACAATTGACTTGAGTTTTTCATTTACATGTATAGTGAGTGGCATCTAATTTATCAGTGGATAAATCATTTGCCATGAAAGCCTGGTGACCTATTTCTGGCAGTATCCTTTAATGAGTTGAAATGTCTTTCTTCTGTGATTGTTCTTACAGATTTTGTAAATTCAAGTTGAGTGTTTTTCAGCAGTTTTTAAAGAAGTCTCAAATATTACCTATTTTAATATAATATCTGTGTCTTTCAATGTAAGATTTATGTCCTTTCCTCTTGATCATTGTGTGTTTTAGATGCTTTTGTGTGTTATGCTTGTAAGAGTGTCCTAAATTTCAGCCAATCTTTTCTCTGTGTGTGTTTTTTTTTTTTTTTGTATCCTATTCAACTCATCTAGTGCATCTATAATTTATGTTTTAACCTTTTACTGAAAATAGATTCTTTCTGACATGATGTGTCCTGGTAACAGTTTTTTGTCCCTGTACTCCTCCCAATTTCCCACCACCCCACCCCTCCCATCAGTTTCTACATTCTTTTTTCCTCTTATTAGAACAGTCAGACTTCTAAGGGAATATAACACAATAAGCCAAGCCTGGTAGTGGTGGCACTTGCCGATAATTCCAGAACTTGGTAAGGCAAGGCAAGTAGATCTCTAGGAGTTCAAAACCAGCCTGGTCTACAAAGTATGTTACAGGACAGCCAAAGATATACAGAGAAATCCTATCTTGAAAAACTAAAAATAACCCCTACTTTGGAACTGAACAAAACAAACAGAAGGAAAAGAAAACAAGAAAAGACAAAAAACACAGACCCACTCATTTCACACTATATAATATATTGGTATATATTAATTATATATAATTAAAAAACAGTAAGATAAAATGTAGAGGCCATATCCAGTGGAGAGTCATGGCTCCTGGTTAAGAAATGTGGCCACCCACTCATCTCAAAAATTTTAACCCAGAATGATTTGTGTCTAAAGAAAATTCAGGGACAAAAAGTGGAGCAGAGATTGAAGAAAAGGCCATCCAGAGACTGACCTACCTAGGGACACATCCCTTCTGCAGACACCAAACCCAGACACTATTGTTGATGCCAAGAAGTGCTTGTTGACAAGAGCCTGGTATAGCTATCCCTGAGAGGCTTTGCCAGAACCTGACAAATACAAATACAAATGCTCACAACCCACCGTCGAACTGAGCAAGTGGATGCTGATAAAAGAGGAGAAGAACTGAGCAAGTGGATCCTGGTAGAAGAGTTAGGAGAAGAACTGAACTATGAGATTGTAACCCCTTAGGAAGAACAACAATATCAACTACCCCAACCACCCAGAGCTCCCAGGGGCTAAACCATCAACCAAAGAGTGTACATGGAGGGATGGACACATGCAGGGAAGGACACAGCTGCATATGTAGCAGATGGCCTTATCTGCCGTCAATGGGAGGGGATGCCCTTGGTCCTGTGGACGCTTGATGCCCCAGCATAGGGGGATGCTAGGGTAATGAGGCAGGAGTGGGTAGGTGGGTGGGGGAGTACCCTCATAGAGGCAAGGGAAGGGAGGATGGGATAGGGGGTTTTCAGGGGGAAAACTGGCAAGGGGGACAACATTTGAAATGTAAATAAATAAAATAACCAATAAAAATAAATACCCACCAATATTTCATTACAAAAAAATTAGCAAAAAGGAAGGAAGGAAGGAAGGAAGGAAGGAAGGAAGGAAGGAAGGAAGGAAAGGAAAGGAAAGGGAAGGGAAGGAAGGGAAGGAAGGAAGGAAGGAAAGGAAGAAGGGAAGGAATTCAGACTGCCTCTGACACTCTATTGTGAAGCAAGACACCTCTCAAAATGCCACTGAGTTCATTTTCTGCTGGCTACCTACTGCTGGGCCTGCAGATTACACTTAAAAGTAGTTTGTTTTCCTAGTGAGAGTCCTTTGGAGAAAACAAAACTTCCATTTACAAGAGGTTATCAATTGGAGGTTGCTTTTGGGTTAAGAATGAAGGCATATGCCCATTTCTCCTTTGAGCTCTAGAACCCCATCTAGTGTAGACCCATGCAGTCCCTGTCCACACTGCCTCAGTCTCTAGGTGTTCATATGTGTGTGGATTCAGAGGACTTTGTTTTCTCCTTGGCCTCCATCCCCTATGGCTCTGACAATCTTTTTGTCTTATCTTCCCCATCCCTTGAGGCAAGGGATTTGATTAAGACATCCCCTTTAAAGCTTTTAGAGCTGAATGTTCCAAGTCCTGCCCACTCCCACTTCCTTTTCTCTCTCCATGTCTGTCTGTGGGTCTCTAAATTTGTTTCTATCTAATGCAGGAGGAAGCTTTACAAGGCAGTGATCTAAGAGCAAAATATTATTAAGAGTCAATTTATGCTACGCTTTTAGACAATGGCATTTGGTTTTACTTAGATCTCTGGGCTATCTAGTCTCAAGCTCTTGGTTACCTAAGCAGCATCAGGTCCCATAGCATTGAGTGGGCCGTAAATCAAATCAAACATTGAATAGTTATTCCATAAGCCTTGAGCCACTAGTACTCTAGAAACCTTGTAGGCATGTCACCTTGTAGGCATGTCACCTTGTAGGCATGTCACCACTGTAGACCAAAGGCTTTGTGCCTGGGATGCTGTTTATATTTCTCCTTCAGTACTGTGCAGAGTACTTTCCTGTACCAAAGATGTCAACATGTTGGGTTGAATAGCTATGTATGCAACAGCTCAACTTCTCTGTGTGCCCTGAGTTGTGCAGATGTTGCCCTCAGCAATAGGACCTTCAGTTTATAGAGAGAAACCTATAGCCTTGTCACAGTAGGATTCTTTGAGAGGTCCCATGAGACACTTTTAGCCATCAGATTAAATAGATGTAGCACAATCTGTGTACCGAAAGTCTCATTTGGTGAGAAGAGATAGCCAGTGGTGTTCTGTCTTCCCCATCATTTTTTGAATTCATATATATATATATATATATATATATATATATATGTATGTATATATATATACATATATATACATACACATATATATGTCTTTGTGTGTGTTTGTATATAATATATATATATATGGAATATATATTATATAGGGTATAATATATATATAGAATATGTAAACCTAATCTAGATGAACCTTCCATATATATATATATATATATATATATATATATGGCTCATATATATGAATAAGTTCATATATATGGATGAACCTTCTATATATATATGGAATATATATATATATATGGAATATATATATGGAATATATATGAAATATATATATATATATGGAATATATATATATATTAGGTTTACATATTACCCTTTAATATATTTAATATATTTGCTGTCTCTCTCTGTATTTTGTCCCATAGCCCCTTTTCTTTCCCTCTTCCCACTGATCCTCCATTCCAGGCCCTGCTCATGCAATTACCTATTCTATTTCTCTTTCCTAGGAAACTGCTCCTCCACCCAAGTCCCTTACTCTATACTTAACTTCTCTGTATCTAGATTGTAGCTTGGTTATTATTAACCTGACAACTGATATTCAGTATAAATTAATCCATACCATATTTGTCTTTTTGGTTCTGAGTTACTTTATTCAAGATTATTTTTCCTACTTTCATCCACTTATCTGTGAATTTCATGATTTCACTTTTTCTAAAGCTGAATACTAGTCTATTGTGTAAATGTGTCCCATTTTCTTTATTCATTTAGGTTGTGTCCAGTTTCTGGCTATTATGAATAAGGCAGCAATGTCTGTCTTTAAGCAAGTGTCTCTGTGGTTCGACAGAGTATTTTTTGCATATATGCCTAGGAATGGTATAGCTGGATCTTGAAACAGATCAATTCCCAGTCTTCTAAGGAACAGTCACATTGATTTCCATAATGGCTTCACAATTTTTCACTCCCACTGACAATGGAGGAGTATTCCCTTTGCTCCACATCCTTGCTAGCACGAGCTGTCACTTGTGGTATTGATCTTAGCCATATCTGACAGTGTAAAAATCTCATAGATGTTTTCATTTGCATTTTCCTGATGGTTAAGACATTGAACACTTCTTTGTGTGTCTCAGCCATTTGAGATTCCTCTATTGAAAATCCTCTGTTTAGATCTGTATCCCAATTCATTGTACTATTTAGGTTTTTCGTGTCTATTGGTAGTGTTCTTTGCCTTATGAAGTTTTTCAGTTTTATGAAGTTCCATTTATTAATTGTTGATCTGAGTGCCTGTGCTAACAGTGCTCTGTACAGATAGTCTATTCCTGTGCCCATGAGTTCAAGACTTGTTCTCACTTTCTTTTCTATCAGGGTCAGTGGACATGACTTTATATTGAGGTCTTTCATATATTTTGAGTTAAATTTTGTGTAAGACGATAAGTATGGATTCTCTTTGGATTCTTCTACATGCAATCATACAGTTTGACCAGCACCATTTGTTGAAGATTTTGTTCTTCTTCCAGTGTATATTTTGGGTTTCCTTATCATCATGTCCACTGATGTGTGGAGTTTATGTCCATGTCTTAAAATCAAGTCCATTGACCAATGTGTGTCTGTTTTGATGCCAATATCATGCTGTTTTTATTACTATATTTCTATAGTAAAACTTGAAATTGGGGATAATGATACCTTCAGCAGGTATTTTATTATTCAAAATTATTTTAGCTACCTTATTTGTTTATTTTAGTTTGTGTGTTTGTGTTTCTCTCTAAGGCTGAAAATTGTCCTTTCAAGATCTGTAAAGAACTGAGTAGGCAGGGCGGTGGTGGTGCATGCCTTTAATCCCAGCACCTGGAAGGCAGAAGCAGGTGGATTTCTGAGTTCGAGGCCAGACTGGTCTACAGAGTGAGTTCTAGGACAGCCAGTGCTACAGAGAGAAACCCTGTCTCAAAAAAAAAAAAAAAAAAAAAAAAAAGAAAAAAGAAAAGAAAAGAAAAAAAGAAAAAGAAAAAAGAAAAAACTGAGTAAGCATTTTGTTGGGATTTCGTCAAATCTGTATCTCGCTTTTGGTGGAGCCATTTTTATTATGTTAATCCTACTGATCTATGAGCAGAAGAGATCATTATATTTTCTGATATGTTTTTTGATTTTGTTCTTCAGTGTCTTTTATTATACAAGGTTCTATTTTTATCATACAAGTCTTTTATTTGATTAGAGTTATCCCAAGATATTTTATATTGTTTGAGGTTTGTTTCTCCTTTTGGGGCTCTCTCTCCTCCATTATTTGGAGTATTTAACTAGATTGTCTTCATATTTGGACAAATCTTAGGAAGCTCCTAGTGTATTGCTTCCATATTTCCCCTCTTGTCATTTTAGCTGTTTTTCTCCATACTTTTCCCTTCATCTCCCTCTTTCCTCTCCCTCCCCCTTGATTTACTTGTTCTTCCCTGTTCCCCCATTCAACCATAATATCTATTCTATTTTCCTTTTTGAATGAGATCTCTCTCTCCCTCACAGCCCTTTTCCCTCTTCCTAAACTCTCTGGTCCTGTATATCTTGGCTTCTTTGCATTGACTTAGGTGCTATAAGCAAACATAAACCATATTTGTATTTCAGTATTGTCTGCATATCTAGGTTATCTTACTAAGGATTATTTTTTTAGTTGCATCCGTTTACCTATACTTTCATGATTTCATTATTTTAGACAGATGAGTATTACTACATTGAGTAAATGTACCGCATTTTCGTAATGAGTTCTTCTGTTGAGAAACATCTGGGTTGTTGATTTTAGTGCCTCTGCTGATGATAATCTGTTTAGAAAGCCTTTTCCTGTGCCATTGAGTTCATGACTATCTTCCACTTCAGGCCATTGTGAAAGTTGTTTCCCTGATTTCTTAGTCTGTTTGTCACTTGGCTCTAGGAGGGTTACTGGTTTGGGGAGTTCATTTGTGTCCAGATGCTTTGCTGAGAATATTTGTTAAAATTACTAGCTTCTTGGTGAAAGTTTTAATGTCACTTATATAAATGATCATATCCACTGCCAATAAAGATGCTTTGGCTTCTTCCTGTCCAGTGTGCAGCCCCTAGATCTCCTTCAGTTGTCTTATTATTCTAGCTAAATTTTTAAGTACTATATTAAATTGGTAAGGAGAGAATGCACCACCTTGTCTTGTTCCTGATTTTAGTGAAATTGCTTTGAGTTTTCGTTTAGGTTGATCCTGGCTATGGGTTTGCTTTAAAGTGTCTTTATTATTCTTAGGTATGTCTCTTGTAGCCTAATCTCTCCAGGACATTTATTTTGAAAGAGAGTTGAATTTTTTTCAAAGACTTTTCTGCATCTAATGAGATGATCGCGTGGTTTTTTTTGTATTTCAATTTGTTTATATGGTGTGTTATATTTATGGATTTATATATGTTGAACCATCTCTGAATGTCTGGGCTGAAGCCTACTTGATTGTGGTGGATGATCCTTTTGAAGTGTTTTTGGATTCAATAGTGCTCCTTGTATATCTCTTCTGAATTGTCTTGGTTTGAAGTCTATTTTGTTAGATATTAAAATGGCCTAACCAGCTTGTTTCTTAGAACCATTTGCTTGGAATATTTTTCAGTTGTTTTATTGAGGTAATATCTATCCTTGATGTTACAGTATGCTTCTTGGATAAAGAAAAAAAAATGTATGCTGCTTTTACATCTATTCTTGTAATTCACTTTTTAAAAAAAAGGTTGGTGAATTGTGACCTTTGCTGTTAGGAAGAATCACTGAGCAGTATTTGTTTATTCTTGTTGTTGTTGTTGATTGGTGGTAGTGGCAGTGGCAGTGGCAGTGCCACTGGCACTGGCACTGGCAATGGCAGTGGCTAGGGTATGTGTGGTATGTGTGTGTTCTTTTCTCCTCATTTAACTTTTTGGTCTGGGATTATTTATTTCTTGTGTTTTCTTGGGTGTGGTTTACCTCTTTAGGTTGGAGTTTTCATTCTAACCCCCCTTTTAAGATTGGATTTGTAGACAGGTATTGCTTAAATCTGGATTATTCATAGAATATCTTATTCATCTATGATGGCTGAAAGTTTTTCTTAGAAATACGAACATCTTTACAGGCTCTTCTGGAGTCCCTATTGAGAAGTCATGTGTAATCCTAATAAGGCTGCCTTTTTATGTTACTTGATCTTATCCTCTTACAGCTTTTAATATTTTTCTTTGTCCTGGACATTTCATATTTTGATTATTATGTGCTGGGGGGAATTTTTTCTGATCCAGTTTCTTTGGTATTCTATATGGTTTTTGTACCTTGATAGACTAGACAGCTTCTACTTTATGTAACCCCTCAGGTTTCTTCTGTGTGTGTGTGTGTGTGTGTGTGTGTGTGTGTGTGTGTGTGTGTGTGTGTGAAAGAAACAGAGAGAGAGAGACAGAGAGAGACAGAGAGGGACACAGAGAGAGAGAGACAGAAAGAGACAGAAAGGGACAGAGACAGAGGGACAGAGATTCTATCCTTTTACCTGCCGCTTAAAAAATTTATTTTTTAAATAAATTTAAAAATTATTTAAAAAATAATTTCTGCCTCTTAGAAAATTCCCCTAGTATGAAACACTTTTCTTCATAGTCTTAAACTGTGAAAAATGTTATTTTATCTCATGAGCATTTTTTGTACCTTTGACTAACAATAGCTTCCATATTTTCTTGGGGGAACCACACTTGCTCATCAATATTTTATGTTTCTGTTGGAATAGAGCCTTCCTTACCTTTTCAACAATACTACTAGATTCAAAGCTAACTAGGTAGTCATAGATTCTCTCTCTCTCTCTCTCTCTCTCTCTCTCTCTCTCTCTCTCTCTCTCTCTTTCTCTCTCTCTCACACACACATACAGAGAGAGAGAGAGAGAGAGAGAGAGAGAGAGAGAGAGAGAGAGAGAGATATGTTCAACTAGAAAAATAAAATAAATGTATATACAGTGACAATTATTCTGGAACTATGAAACAAAGCTAGGCTTATTAAATTGGTAAAGCACAGACCTAAAGATGCCTCTCCATAGAGGAATAGAATCTGAAAATAAAAGCATTATAGAGACAATAATAATTACAAGATGGGAGGAGATGATAATGTGGATGTTATTATTCTTGCATTCAGCTTTCCTTGCTTGGGTGTTCTGTTCTGATCTGACACTGAAACTTATGAAAAGCTATGTTAATCCATTCTAGTTAAGTCTGTTTGCACTTGTTTCTTAAATGTCACTTGACATTGTGTTCTCTTTTTTAAGGTTCTCATGAATACTCTACTAAATGATACAGTTCCCTAGCTCTCAAGGACACTATGAACTCTTATTGTGCAGACATTATATATTTTTACATGTTCATCTATGTCCCATGGTGTTTAATGATTTTTAGCCTCATGGAACATGCTCAGTGGCAATGAGGAAAACAAAGAATGAGGGAGAGTGAGTGAGGGGACCAAAGGATCGCCTTACAATGTGATGTTTAGAAAAAGAGTTTGTTTTCTTTCTTCATCATTAAGGACAATCAGGAAATTTGAAATTTGTATTTTCCAACTGTTCACACAGAGCCTGATAATGTACTATAAATTTCATTGACAGGACTGATATTATACATTCCATCTTATTGTCAGAACATGTGCTGGAGGTCTCATCCTCATTTTTTTCAAAAACATGGCCATTGTACTGACTCATTGGCAAAAGAATTACATTTGCCAAGTAATATATCTCAGCTGTCAGTAGTGCCCACAGCCCAGTGCATTACAGGATGTGATGAAATCCTCCTGTATCGACCTTTCAGTGAAAGATCCCTGCAAGCAATGACAGAAGAGCTAAAATCACTTTAGCTTGCAGAAGTAGTCAGAGAAATAGTTAAAAACATGGTACCAAAACTGAAATAAAAGGAAATTGATGAAAAAATACTGCTCAGTCTTAAATACTGTTAACCAAAAGAGTATTAATTAAAATGCCAGGTACAATATCAGAGTTTACCTCTGTTTTATTTTTTAAAAAATGCATAACAACCATTCTAGTAATTAGATATGTTTTTTTTGTATTGATCTTTATATTGATTCACTAGAACAGACTCTAAAGACAATCTAGTCGAACCTGAAATACATCTCCTCCTTTTTACAATACCAAAATTCCTGAAAAGAGTAATAGCTGTTCGTATAAGAAGTTTTTTCTCTGTGTCATGGTTATTAAAGCTCTCAATTAGAATACATGTGTTACTCAGGTTGAAAAGCTGAAGTTAAGCAATCATGTGACAAGCTTTACATGTTCTTCTCCATCAATCACTAGTTAGAAATACCATGGGAAACAAACTATAGTGTAACTGTTAGATGATTGATCCCTGGAGCTGGACTGCTTATGCATAAAACCCAGCAGGTCAGAACCTGGGGCAGGTCAGAAAACCACTCTGAATCCCAATTTATACATTTAAAAAGAGAATAATGAAATAGTTGCTGTACTTCCTTGGTTAATATTGTGATGAAGTTTAAATATATAAATATTTGTGAAGGTTTGAACACAAATGGTCCGTTTATTCTATGATTATGTCTACAGCTATATATTGGTGGGCATGTTTACCTACGTCTATATATTTCTATCTGTACTTAGGTACACATACCCCGAGATGATAAACCCTACCTTGTTTTGCCAAGATAGATTAAGAATCATTATAGCTTTCCTAAGAGAAGCAAAACACAGAGTCAGGATGCAAGTCAGAGTTCCTCCAGTGACTCTGAAGTACAGTCTAGTTTGTTCAGCTTAATAAACAACTTATATTTTCTCATGTGGTGATCTTCTTCTGGCTATATTAGACATTACTTCTGCCCACTGATCTAGTTTTGAAGACCACAGATACCGAGAAGCAGTCAAGGGAACTTGATGTTGAAGTCTGGATGTCATTAATTATACACAAACATTGAAAAGGTTGCGATAGCTGGCACCTTGATCTTCTTGTCTATAAGATGGAGCTCACAGGAATTTGGTAGTGTGTTAATTCACTAATTTAGACATTTCTTGGGACAAAGAAAACCAATTGAGTTTTTTCAGATCAGCATGTAGTAAGATGGGTTAATATGAGGTTGTTTTCTTTTTAATTTAAACATTAGAGGACTGATAACACCATATGTCAGTAAATCTAAATATTAGGCTGCATTTTATTCATCTGTTCAGATACATAATAATGGAGTGACATTTAAGCAAATTTCAATTCCAGTGCATGCTATGAAAATAAATAAGTATGCAATCATCTCTAAATAGATCGCAATTCTGTTTATACCTTCCATAGCTTCTTAAATAGGCCACTAAATGTCATTTATTGGTATCCCCCTCCACCAGCAGTGAAGCTAATCTATGAGCTTCTCTGGCAAGTGAAACGCACTTATCATAATCTCAGAGACCACACACAACAGTGTAAAACACAACTAGCTATTGTGCCTATAGTTAAAAAAAATATCTAAAAGGACTGACAGAACCTCCAAAGCCCAGTGGACAGCCTTCTCCCACTTCCTTTCCCTCCTAGTGCCCAACATTCAAGCAAGATGTTCTTCCTTGTCTAACACCAGCATGAAAGATTTAACATTTTGTCACATTTTCCAATTATCCAGATCTCTGGCACCTGGAGTATACAACAAAGCATGAAAGGGGACAGATGTATCACTCTTACAGGAGAACAAGGGTTTTGCTGAGGCTAAAGAGAAATTTACATTATAGGAAAATGGAATTAAGTTACCGTCATGATTTAGATCAATGTAAAAGACACTATCAAAAATGATACCATGGCTGAGGGTGTCAGCTGCCTTGAATGTATGATTGAAGTCATACATTAAAACCTATTCATAGACTCACTGGGTAATAATGAAATATCATTATTTTACCCCTAAATGGCTTCAGTGACATCAAGATGATAGGGGTGGTGAAAAATGTCAAGTCAATTGGTTAGTATATTCATCACAAATCATTGTGATATAAGAACGAACTTTCCAGAAGTTTGTTGATTTATATATTTGAAATACAGACAGGGGTTTTGTTAACTTGGCTAAAAGACATGTCCATCTAAAATATATATATATATAAAAATGTTCTATGGTGTTAGAGCACTCATGTGTGTTTATAAAAATTGATTTTGCTAAACAAATCCAAGATGTTTTCTAAGTAACAATTAAACAAGACAGTAAAAATTATTTCCAACCATCCTCTGATTAATTTGTGTAATTTCATTACCTGTAGTCCACTTACTTTATTGTTTTGTGTAATTGTTTCTGCATTATAAAAACTAGTTAAAAAAACAAAAAGGATACATCTGGTATGACAGAATTTTACGTTAATTTGAGCAAATATTTAAAATTTTTCTTTATAAATAATGCTGATAAAAAAAACTACATACAAATGTCCAAAAACATGCTTAATAGAATTTTTTATAGTAATACATACTTTGTGGGAATTTTTTGGTTAAAGCTCAAGAACTATTCTACCGTGATAAATATTCTAATAGGAAGAAAATGTTCTAAGGCAGACTGACAGTGCATTTAAAGGAATAAGTGAAACTTTACACCATTAGGGAAACTGTCTCTTTGGCCCTCAGCTATGCTTTGGTGCAGCTTAGAGAAGGACTGGTGGGTGTGACAATTCAAGCTGACAACCTGACAGATGGAGCATGGCAGAGAAGGAGTGTAGCCAACAGCTTGGATAGCTGCTGATTGCCACTTCAGTGGGTTCAAGTTTGTATGTGATGGTCTCAGTCTAGATGTTACTGTTTTGAAAATGTATAAAGACTCAAGATAGAGTAGTTCAAACTTACAGGCAGAAATTCTTGTCTCCAGGATGCAACTGCATTATAAATAGCAGTGTTGCCTGTAGAGTAGGTCAGGAGCTAGGACTCTACCTCAGATATCATCATGAGTAGCATATTTATTTCTAAAAAACACTCAACTCCAGTCAATTTTTAAATTTAATATCAAGTCATAGGCAAAAGAAGCTGTGCCTTCACATCTTTCCTAGGGAAGCCAGACTGGCAAGTTGGGTTCTCCTTGCCTACAAATCTACTACTGTCTTGTTTTCAGAAATGACTCTGTGATTTCACATAAAGGCAAGAAACTAGTCTCTTCTATGTAACCAGGATGCTCAACACTGTGATGACTCTGTCTCTGCTCAAGTCCATTCTTCATCCAAATGGAGATTGCTCCTTTCCATTAGCCAGAGTACATTACACCAAACACTTGAAAATTCAAGTATTATATGACTTCCTACTAATTTTTAAGAAACTATTCTAACTTTCTCTCATTCTCCACAACTTGTTTCTACTTTGTCTTTATCATTATTGTATTCTTGAAAGTGAACTTTACTGCTCCAAAAATTGCACATGCATGCTAGAGTTGAATACTAATAAACTGTGACGGCTCCATTCTCACAAAGATGGCAATAGAATCCCACATGCCAGGTCATTAATTTATTCTAAAGAATTTCTGAACACCTAATTTAAGATTTGTACATGCCTGACAAAGAAAATGAATTTCTTTCACAAAAGCAATTTACGTTTTGCTTTGAAAATCTGAGTCTTTTTAAAACCCGATTTTGATGTGAATTGGGTGCTTTTCTTCCCAGTAATACCTCATTGGGACAGAAAATTAAAGCAGATTACATATTCACTAGCAATCAGCATGTGTGCACTGCCACTGACCTTTAGTCTGAGTTAGTTGGATGAAGGTAGAATTCTCGGATTCTAGTTGTCAGATGATTGCTGTTCCCTTATAAACTAAAATGGTTGTATGCATTAGTTCAGGATAAGTTAATTTCTGATGATTTTATGATAAATACCTCGTTCTCCCATCTTCTCATGTCCATTTTTATATAATTAGCTTCAAGTAGGAGGGCCCTATGCATAATTTTTATTGTTTTATTCCTTTATTTTTTGACAACAGTCTTAAAGGACTGCCTAATGTAAAGAAAGAATGATGCCCTGTCAAAATGTCTCCTTGCCAATATCACAAAGCTAAGGAGAATAATAACTGAATAAAACAATAGACAGAAAGCAGTCTGAAACCGCATCCTGTACAACCACTCCAGTGAATTGTTCCTCAGCTTATTTCTTCAGGTGACTTCTTCTTCTTTTTTTTTTTTTAAACCTGTTGTCCTCTTACTAGTATTCGTACTGAAAATGTCGAATCCCAAAGTTATAAATTATTGTGTTATTATTATATCCATTCATAATTTTCTTATGACAAGACTATAGTACCTTCGCTGACACATGAATCTCGACTTTATAATCACACAGTCCTCAACAGGATGTATGTCCTATGCAACGCACATGTATCTTCACAAAGATTGCTGGGCACCTGATTACTATGTCTTTTCTGATCATCATTCTACTTTCTGATTCACATAACTAAAAATTTTCCATAGCACAGAAGAAGAAGAAAAGTTTCTGGTCTTTGCTACCTTCAATATCTAAAGTCTGATGTGTGATTCCCACTATAGCCTCCAACTGTACACATTTTTCAGTACCAATAATTATGCCTCTGGGAGTTTAAATTATTTAATAGTATTTAATTTAAGACTTGAAATTGACGTTTTATTTACTACATCAGGTTTTTTTTTTTGGAAAATATAATTGTGGACTCTACAAAATATACTTCCTGTGCATTTCTGCCTCTCGCCCCTTTCCTGAGGCGGGCAATGCCTTGGACGTTCAGCTTTAGGAATTTCCTGCACTTATTCATCCTGTTTGTGAGTGAATGCCATATCAATAATTTTATACTGTCAACTTCAGTATTTTACTTTCCACCATAAAATATCCATGCACATGCCCACAGGCATATATACACAGACACACAAACATACACACCTTCCTACTTTGTATTGCATCTCTCATATCTTCTTTATCTCAAACACACAAAACATAGGTACTAAATCTTTTTAGTGAACATTTCTAATGTCTTTCTCTACATTGTTCCTTCTCTTCTCCACAGTGCCCAGTGTATAAGTGTTTCCGAAATCTTTGACTCAGGTTTAGTGTTCATTTGCTGTTCAACGAATACACCTGAAATGTTCATGTATTCATTTAAGTACATGATGGTCAGAATTCATCGTGTCTTGTGAGAGAAATAAAAGCTATGGAAAACATGCCACCCTCTATTGTTGCATATGCAAAAGACATTGCTAATTGATCTGAGGACATTATTGGGTTTGTAGATGGCTTCAAAAACATTGAATCAGCCGTTACCAATCAATTGTTTTAACAAGCAACTTGGAATCTGTTTGATGTTGTCTAATCTGTAATGTAAATGGAGTGTGTGTGTGTGTGTGTGTGTAGAAAATCTCAAGTCAGCTTTCTAAAATGTGGGAATAAAGCCTTATTTTTTCATTGTGAACTCAGTATAATGTCTGAGAACTTTCAGTAGAACATGAGAATACTCTTTTGAAATGGGAAACGAGTTTGGTATTAGTATTCAGACCTCACAAACATTGTCTCCAGAAACAAACAGTTTAGTGAGGGTGTATGTCAAAGACCAGCTATCCAACATTGATTCATCTCTTCAACCCCTCACGAAGACTTAGAGCAATGTAATTAGCCGCAGTGTCTTCAGACACAAAGAAAATCAATTTCTGTGCATGCATAAGTGTAGACCTCAGGCTCTTAGAATTTTTCACAATGCCTGATTCAGTAGGCTTCATCTTCATGGAGAACTCTAAAAATGTGCGTCTCCATAATACAACATGCCTAACATTGAGAATGCTGTAGATACACAAAGAAGTGCAATAAACAAAAATAGTATTACAGCACAATGAGTGAGCGTGGGAGAATGTCAGTCAAGGTTTTAAATAGCAACATCCAAGATTTGGTTTCTATCAATATATAGTTTGTCTTAGGGGCATAACTGAGGTATGATATGTGAGGGAGAAAAGGGAAACAAAAGACACAACCATCCTGGCTGTGTTAGGAGGGAAGTGCTCATTGTGACAATATTTTGAAGGTATTATAGCACACAAACTCAGGAAAGTTGCATTTTAGCATCATTATGACAATTGATAGATGCCTGTGAGAGAAATGTAAAGAAATGTAAATCTGTGCTACACAGACATGTCTGTCTATAAAATATCTTGAATAAGAAATTTTTTCTAAAACTATTAATAAACTTGAAGCATATGCTTAACTGGCTTTAGGACTACAAGCTGTTTTTTCCTTTTCAAAGGAAAAATAATTTCCATTCCTCACAAGGCTTCTGATTGTCCTCAACTCTTTCCAACCCCTGCTGCTGGCATTGGTACGGAGAAACCATGAGCCTCCTACTCTTGCCTGCTGTGATGAAATTCATCAAGCATGAGTCTTATGGCAAAGGAAATATTTAGTGCTTTTATCTTTTATTTCAATGTAACGGGGCCTTTGTGTTTATATATCGTTTTTCACTATTGTCAATATGTTGTGGACAGGACTAGGTGCCCAGTATCAAGTGGCTCCCTTGCAATAAAAACTTTGCTACTATTGATTATATTCTATGATTTACTCTAATGGACTCAAGATTTTATCACAACTTTTAACAGGCACAACTTTCACACAGGTCCAGTAAAATGCATTGAACCAAATAGGTCCACAACATAAACCCACAGAAGTGAAGATAGCCATTTAGTCTTTACTGCCTCACATTAATGATACAGTGTTCGATATTATCTTTGAAATAAACTCATTTTGTTAGATAGTCATAATAGGCTGGCAACTTCTAGACCTCTACAAATGAATAATTAATCCATATAATTTTACCTTCTTAATATTGAACTGAATTAGTGAATTCAATCAGCTTTGCCTAGGAAGTACTCAAATAAAGTACCATACATACTGAACATATTCTTCAAAGCCTTTGCTATGCAGTATAAAATGACTAGTCTCATAGATTTGCTTTCAGTTAGTTATCTAGAAAGGGTTTAAAATATAGGCATGGATATACATAGATTATGCAGTGTGAGTTTCTACAAATTATGGTAATTCTTATCTCATAGATACTACATGAAATCTAACTTGTAATGACTACAACGATTATAATAGTTATATGGCTAACAAAAAATAAAATTTTGCTTCATTTTTTTTATTTGAGGAGAATTTATTATATGCAATATACATTTTATAAAGGATAAACAAGACTCCCGGCCTGGAACACTGGTTCCTTCCGGTCTGGGCCAGAACACTGAGCAGATCTTGGGTGGCAGCTCTGCCCCCAACATCCAAGAACCCAGAGGAAGCAGGGATCCCAGGTGCTCAAACTCAGGCAGTATCTTAGGTCTGGGCCAGAACACTGAGCAGATCTTGGGTGGCAGCTCTGCCCCCAACATCCAAGAACCCAGAGGAAGCAGGGATCCCAGGAACTCGAACTCAGGCAGTATCCTAGGTAAGCAGACAGCAGGGCCCGCCCTAAAGAGGGAGTAACTGGGAACCAAAAGGACCCAGGAAGTTACTCCTGGCCCGGAACACTGGTTCCTTCCAGTCTGGGCCAGAGCACTGAGCAGATCTTGTGTGGCAGCTCTGTCCCCAACCTCCAAGAACCCAGAGGAAGCAGGGATCCCAGGCGCTCTAACTTGGACAGTGTCTTAGAAACTAGTTCTCAGATCTGAGGCCTAGATCAGACCTCTGCCAGGTCTGCTGTTGTGTGGACCCCGGATACCACCTGAGACATACTGGAAGGTCCACTCAATCCAGATCCACAGAGGAACAAATGAACTCAGAGCTTCAGACAACATATCCTGAGATATTCTAGAGGAGACACTGCACCCAGAACAGCAGACACCTAGCTGGACTACTACCTTGGAGGCACCATATCCTGAGGCATCCTAGAGGTACCACTGTAATCAGTGCAGCTGGAAAAGATCACAGAGACATCTGGACCCCTAGGAGATCAGACACAAGCTAGATAACTAGAAAGACAGGCTTCAGTCAGAGACAGCAAGTACAGGCAGCACTAGAGTTAACCAGATGGCAAAAGGCAAGAGCAAGAACTTGAGCAACAGAAACCAAAGTTACATGGCATCATCAGAACCCAGCTCCCCCATCAGAGCAAGCCCTGAACACCCCATCACACCAGAAAAGCAGGAATCAGAATTAAAATCACTTCTCATGATGATGATAGAGGGCTTTAAAAAAGACATAAATAACACTCTCAAAGAACTTAAGGAGAGCACTG
The DNA here is from genome assembly GCF_011762505.2 of Arvicanthis niloticus. Lineage (NCBI taxonomy): Eukaryota > Metazoa > Chordata > Mammalia > Rodentia > Muridae > Arvicanthis > Arvicanthis niloticus. Next base: position 8,517,384 of record NC_047670.1, on the reverse strand, counting down.
GTAGACAGAAACCCTTAAAGAGGAAACACAAAAATCCCTTAAGGAATTGCAAGAAACTACAACCAAACGGGAAAAGGAATTAAACAGAACCATGCAGGATCTAAAAATGGAAGTAGAAACAATAAAGAAATCACAAAGGGACAATACCCTGGAGATAGAAAACCTAAAAAAACGATCAGGAGTCATAGACACAAGTATCACCAACAAAATACAAGAGATGGAAGAGAGAATCTCATGTGCAGAAGATACCATGGAAAACATTGACACAACTGTCAAAGAAAATGCAAAATACAAAAAGCTACTAACCCAAAATATACAAGAAATCCAAGACACAATGAGAAGGCCAAACCTAAGAATAATAGACATAGATGAGGGGGAAGACTCCCAACTAAAAGGACCAGTAAATATCCTCAACAAAATTATAGAGGAAAACTTCCCTAACCTAAAGAAAGAGATGTCCATAAATATACAAGAAGCTTACAGAACTCCAAATAGTTTAGACCAGAAAAGAAATACTTCCCGCCATATAATAGTCAAAACATCAAATATACAAAACAAAGAAAAAATACTAAAAGCAGTAAGGGAAAAAGGCAAAGTAACATATAAAGGCAGACCTATAAGAATTACACCAGACTTCTCACCAGAGACCATAAAAGCCAGAAGATCCTGGACCGATATCATACAGACCCTAAGAGAACACAAATGCCAGCCCAGACTACTATACCCAGCAAAACTGTCAATCATTATTGATGGAGAAACCAAAATATTCCATGACAAATCCAAATTTACAAAGTATCTCAACACAAATCCAGCACTTCAAAGAATAATTGGTGGAAAACTCCAACACAAGGAGAGAAACTACAACCTAGAAAAAGCAAGAAAGTAATCTTCCAAAAACCCCAAAAGAAGATAGTTACACAAACATATCTCCACGGATGTTAGCCCAAAAGCTTGGATTAGCGAAGACTCAACCCACAGACCACATGAAGCTCATGAAGAAGGAAGACCAAGAGGGGATGCCTCAGTTCTACTTAGAACGAGAAATAAAAATGCTCAAGGGAGCAAATAGGGAAACAAAACATGGAACAGAAACTGAAGGAGGGGCCATCAGGAGACCATTCCACCTGGGTATTCACCCCATGTACAGCCACCTAATCTAAACACTGTTGTGGATGGCTGGAAGTGCATAATGTGAGGAACATGATATAGCTGTCTCCTTAGAGGTCAGCCAAAGACTAAAACACTCAGAGGACAATGTTCACAATTAACCACTGATATGATCAGGGGTTTCCCAATAGAGAACTTAGTGAGAGGACTGAAGGAGCAGAAAGGGTTATTGACCCCAGGTGGAAAGCAACAATACCAAACAACCAGAGCCCCCCAGGGTCTAAACCACCAGCCTGGGAACACATAGGGAGGGACCCAAGACTCCAGAGGTATATGTAGGGGTGGATGGCCCTGTCAGACATAGGTGGGAGAGGAGTTTCTTGGTCCCATAAAAAAAAAAATGAATGAAAAATGAATGAATGAACACACAGTGGGAAGGGATGTGAGGGCGGGGAGGGGATAGTGAGGGGGTAGGTGTGGTCACTGCCTCATAGAAGCATGAGGAGGGGGATGGGATAGGTTTCTGGGTGGTGGGAGGAAGTAGGCTAAGGGGATAAAATCTGAAACGTAAATACTACAACCAATTTTAAGAAGCGGGGGAAAAAAAAGTCTTCAGAACCAACATCTTTAAAAAAAAATGTTAGCCCCCTGGGGGTGGGAATTTTTTTTTTTTCTTGATACTAAAACTTGTTCTGAGAATTGTATATTGCAGAATACACAGCCTTGGTGTATCTACTCATCAAGCATACTGAGCAGACCTGCCCAAACCTCTGATGTCCTGGAATTCCACCTGGATTCAGTGAAGACACAGCATCAGAGGCTTATCAACTTACTCTCCCCCCACCCCCACCCCTCTTCTAAAATCTCAATGCCCTTAATCAGCTTGAAGAAGTTAAAGAAGAGTCAGTGCCCCTATTCCCTGAGCTTGGGGACTAATGTGGTTAATAATGGTCTGTCTTTCTAGGGACAAGTAGTGGTTTTGTTGGAATAGGGGGGATTAGCTAGGACTTACTGCATAGCCATAACCTACTGGTAGAAATCTGTATAATTATTATCAAGATGAAGTTATAAATTCTTAAATGGTACAAAATTTACTTTGATCTCAAATTTAAGGTTTTCATTGGTACGAGCCTCTTATTAATATAAAAATGAGATGAATATTGATACACTCATGGGCATTGTGCCTGTATAACACATTTAGGAATACAATGCCTAGACCCAGCCCTTTTTTAACTTTTTAAACTGATTTGGGACGCTTAACCTATGAGTTAAGGGACTATAGCAAATTCATATTTTTGAGTTTATTGTTAGGGTGCTTTCCATATTTTACTTAGAAATAGCTGAGAGGAGTTAACAGAAAACAATCCAGGTTACTTTACATGGATAGTTGGTTTTCAAAACATCAGAAGTCCATAGAACTGATGCTACAAATATTTATATATTAATGTTCATATTGATTAGAGAACTGTCTGCTCCTGACAGCTTCCTGTCGTGGATTCTAAGAAGAAATTGAGCATCCTTGGAGTTACTCCAGTTGTGTTGTAACAGCCACTAGGCAAGAATTGCCTCTCTCCATCTACAGACAAATTACTGTCCAGAAAAGGACACACATGCAGAATAGTCGACTGATTATATCTGCCTAGACAGAGTAATCAGTTCTTAATAATCCTGCATCACCAAGGTCTGTCAGATGATTCTGGGCCAGAAGGCTGAAGATTTGATGCTCCAACGTTCAGTAGTATAGGGGCTTTTCAGGTGTTTAGAGGTCTCTATAAATTGGCTAAGTTTTAGAAGCTATGCTTTGTGCTTCCCACAATTATAGTTAACTCAGTCATTCTGGATTTCTGACGGAGTTGAAAACTTATAGCTATTTACTGTAAGAGAAAAGATTTGAGTGGATGGTCGTCAGCTGACACTCATCCTAAAGCCAGGTTCAGAAGTAAATGTTTTAGTTAGGATAGATGACAGAGGTGCTGGTTAGTCAACAAAATGATGGACTGGGTATTAGGACTATCTTGCACCTCACTGGTACAAATTGGCATAATTATGCTCTAATTGTATTTTGAGAGAAAAGTTTCATTTTAACAGGAAGGGTGATGTGTAGGAGGAGCTAAGGTAGGAGGAGTACTGAGAGCAAGAAAAGGAGTAAGAAGAGGAGGAGAAGAAGGATAGGAGAAGCTAGGTGACGAAAGAGAGAAAGAGGGGGGAGACAGGGAGGCAGATATTCATGTATCTCCACCAGTCCAAGACAATTGTTATATCTAGGTCGGTCAGTGGATTACACCTCTGATTGAACAATTCCAAACTTATAACGCTTATGATTAACATTATTTAAAAAAATGTATAAATGCAAAAAGGAAAAGGGGGCATGGGATAGGGGTTTTCTAAGGGGGGGGAATGGGGAAAGGGGATGGCATCTGAAGTGTAAATAAAATATCTAATAAAAAAAGAAAAAGAAAAAAAAAGGATAAACAAATTTTGACACCATTATATAACATATAATTTGAAAAGTTTATATTAAAAACTATCATGAAATTACATAGAATATTTCTTTTAGTCAAAACCCAATTGGGGTTATGTCAAAGACCTTAAGGTACTTAATCCTTTCATTTGACAAAGATAACATAACTTCAAAGTGCTTTAATCATTTATTCTTTTTTTATTGGATATTTTATTTACAATTCAGATGTTATCCCCTTACCCCATTCCCCTCACCACCCAGAAACCCCTTATCCAATCCTCCTCCTTCTGCTTCTATGAGGATGTGTTCCACTTACCACCTTATTCCAACCTCCCCACCTTTGAATTCCCCCACACACAGCGTCCAGCCTTCATGGGACCAAGGATCTCCTCTCCCACCTATGCTCGACAGGGCCATCCTCCCTTACATATACAGCTGGAGCCATGGGTCCCTCTCTATGTGCTCCCAGGCTGGTGGTTTAGACCCTGGGAGCTCTGGGTGGTTGGTATTGTTGCTCTCCTCATGGGGCCACAAACCCTTTCAGTTCCTTCAGTCTTCACTCTAACTCCTCCATTGGGGACTCCTTGATCAGTTCAATGGTTAGCTGTGAGCATCTACCTCTGAATATGTCAAACTCTGACAGACCTCTAAGGACACAGCTATATCAGGCTCCTGTCAGCATGCACTTCCTGACATCCACATCAGCGTCTATTTTTGGTGACTGCACATGGGATGGATACCCAGGTGGAATGGTCTGCAGACGGACCCTCTTTCAGTTTCTGTCCCATACTTTGTCTCCATATTTGCTCCCTTGAGTATGTTGTTACTCCTTCTAAGAAGGACTCACCTCACACCAGTCAGAATGGCTAAGATCAAAAGCTCAGGTGATAGTAGTTGCTGGCGAGAATGTGGAGAAAGAGGAACACTCCTCCATTGTTGGTGGGATTGCAAGATGGTGCAACCACTTTAAAAATCAGTCTGGTGGTTCCTCAGAAAATTAGACATAGCATTACCTGAGGACCCAATTATACCATTTCTAGGCATATACCCAAAAGATGCTCTAACATATAACAAGGACATATGTTCCACTATGTTCATAGCAGCTTTATTTATAATGACCAGAAGCTGCAAAGAACCCAGATGTCCTTCAACAGAGGAATGGATACAAAAAATGTAATACATTTACACAATGGAGTACTACTCAGCTATTAAAAACAATGACTTCATGAAATTCTTAGGCAAATGGGTGGAACTATAAAATATCATCCTGAGTGAGGTAACCTAATCACAAAAGAACACACATGGTATTCACTCACTGATAATTGAATATTATCCCAGAAGCTTGCAATACCCAAGATTCAACTCAGACTCATGAAGCTCATGAAAAAGGAAGACCAAGTGTGGGTGCTTCAGTCCTTCTTAGAAGGAGTAACAAAATACTCAAGGTAGCAAATATGGAGACAATTATGGACATTTTTTTCTTTTAGCAGCTTTTATTTTCAAACAACATTGCTTCTTCATGCAAGTCACTCTTGTTCATGTATACTCACTGGAACAAAAACAGCTGTTAAAAAAGTAACGAGACTATTGTGATCTGTATAAATCACTATGGTCTCCATCATTGTCTTCCTCTGAGCTCGAATGAAAAGAAATTTGAAAATAATAATTAGCCTTCTGCACAGGGAGAAGAAAAACCATTGTGCTTACCCCAAAGTATTTCCCCCCAAATTATTCTATTTATCTGTACCAATGGGTGTTGGGCCTTGGAGGTAACTCCATTTAACCTGTTATTTTCAGTCACGTAGGACAGGTAGAGGGCATGATTAACAAGTCTCTACCTCCAGAGATTTAAATATTAATGAATTATCAAAAGGCCAGGGGCGTAGCTAATTAAGTTATTCCCTCCCCTTTCTCTCTTCCCTATAAGACTGGTCTCCCCTGGCCTTTGGGGGGGAAGAAGCGCACAACACCTGCATCCATTCACCATGTCATGAACAATAAAAGCTTTGGAAAACCGGACTCCACGTGTCCATGGTCTCTCCGCCTGATTCCCAGCTTTTGGAACCCTGGAACCTTGCCAATGCAGCCGCCGGCCCGCCCACCGACAGCTGCATGAATGTGGGGCTGGCGGCGCGGGAAGCTCTGGTGCCAGACCGCCCTGAGACTCTGTCGCCGGACTCCCTACTTTCCCCGCCCGCGAGATTTCTACCCCACAAATGGGGAGCTTCCTGTTCTGGTTTGAGTTTTCCAAAGTTTATTGAAAATCTTGCTACTTTGGAGTAGATAAGCATAAGCTTGGTGGCAGGATCACCAGTGTCTTGTTTGTAGAGATTTTTTTTTCCTAAACACATCTCATGTCTTCAGTCTCCAGGAAGCTGACTATAATACTGGTTTCTTCAAATCTATACTTGCTTATTTATACAACGATGACTTATATTTTGTAGTTTATTTTGTGTATGTGTATCTGGAATGTATGCATATGTGTATACATGTTTCTATGCGCACGTGTGTGTGTGTGTGTGTGTGTGTGTGTGTGTACATGCAGGTGTGTGTTTATTCATTAGAAGACTGAGGCTGATGTTCCATATCTTTTTTGATTGTTCTTCACCTGCTGTACTGAGACAAGTTCTCTAGGTGAGCCCTGAGTATTCTCACTCATTTTTTTGACAGTCTAGCTATATAGCTTACTAGAGGATTGCCTGTCTCTACCACACATATGTTGGAACTCTGTCAGGCAGCCATGCCATCTGCTTTTTATCTGGGTTTTGGGGATCTGAACTCTAATTCTCAAGTTTGCACAGCAAGTACACCCTATGTGTTACCTCTCCAGTCTTGGTTTATTATTCAAATATTAGGTGTATATATGTTAAACATAGTGTAAAGATGTTAATGAACAGAAAATCTTTATAAAGGAAACTTCAGAAGCTGGAAGATGGTTCAGTTCATGAAATGCTATCACAAAATCACAAGAACTTGAGATCAGATCCCCAGAGCCTTCATAAAAAGCCGTGTTCGGTGGAACACAAGGAAAACAGACTCAAAGTTCCCTGAAGCTTTTTGGGTAGCAAGCTAGATTTGCCAAATCTGTGAGTTCCATCTTTGTTAAAAGATCCAGTATCAAAATCAAAAATATGGTGAAGAGCAATGGAGGAAGAGACAGGTCATCTTCTGACTGTCACATGTACATACATGTGCTGGCACATTAATATGCACTTGCACACACAAACTTCTACACACATGCATCATGCAAACATACACAGTGTTCAGATAATATGGTCTTGATATGAAGGTATATGTTTGAGTAGTAATATTTGTATAGCTATATAGCCAATTAATTGCAGACAAAAACAATGTTTCTTCTAGTAAAATATTGTTTAGAAAATGTTAAATACTATTCAACTATCTCTGAATTTGAAGTATCAGATATTTATATTATTATACATAGCAGCATCATAATTACAATCATGAAGTAGTAACAAAGTGATCCTATGGTTGAGGTCCACACAACATGAAGAAATGTATTAAAGGGTCACAGTATCTTAACGACCATGTTGGGGAGTTAAATTTAACACATGAAAACAGCTATAAAAATAATGACATGCAATGATGATGCATACATAATAATAATACATTTATGGCATATGTTTAAGTATATATAATCATATTTCATTTTGATAAGTAAAACCAAGTCCCTCTTTTAGCCAGAAAGTCATTGCCAGTATTATTTTACAGCACTTCTTAAACCTTTCATCTTATTCAAAGCAGAGTATTCTATTCAAAATGGACTTCTCTAATGTCTCTGTTGATCACTAGTGAAGTCCTGCTACCTTTGCCTGTAAAAGACTTGAACTTGCTCGCTTTCAGCATTGGAAAAGCCAATATTGGAGGCTTTTACTCTAAGGCTAGCAATCTTTTCTAGGGACTATGCCCAAATAAACCCAATAAACCCACATTTCTGGGATCTTAATATTACTCTTTAGCTCTCTCACAAGGCAAGGCAGATCCTGTAGGAACCCTCCTCACAATTCCTTCTACACATCCATCTTCCTACGAAGTTGTAGGAAAGTTGTCTCTTCTACTTTCTCTCACCTTTCTTTCTTCTATCCCACAAGAATAATATATATTTAATCTTCGGTGTCTGTGAGCTTCGATCTTTATAAAAACAACTTAATCAGCAGCTTAAAAATGCCAGCTACAAGGGGGGGGGCATGCTTGATGGGGAACATTAAAAAACAGTTGGAAGTGTATGGCCACAAACCTCAGCACATCAACTTTGCCAGGTAATCAAAGGCTCTTTTCTCCGCTACAGTGTCAAAGGCTATTGATGATGTAAGATTAATTCTTCCCACTCATGACAATGTTTGAACCTGTAGAACAATGGTTCTCAACCTTCTTAGTGCTGTGAGCCTTTGATACAGTTCTTCATGTTGCAGTGACCTCTACAACCATAGGATTATTTTGTTACTACTTCACGATTGTAATTATGCTGATGTTAGGAATCATAATGTAAATATCTGATGTTTAAGATGTTTGATATGCAACCTCAAAGGATGTAAAATCGTAGAGGTTGAGAAAACTGCTCTAGTGTTTGCTAATGGTTAAAATAGAAAATAGTTTTCTTAACATAGCATCGGTAGACGCATGCAAAAGAGACCTCTGCATGGGAAATCTACATTAGAGAAGTCTCACTATTAAAAGTAGACATAATAAAGTATTTCTAAAGATACTATGATGCCATTAGGCTCTCTTGTTCAAGATTATTACAGTGTAGCCCAGAGGTTGAGATTTCTCTTTTGATAAACACAAGTATGACCCAGCAAAGTGCTTGTGTACTTAATTCTCCAGGCCTTAAACAAAACACATCTATCTCTGAATATTTTTTGTCCCACTGGCCACACTAGAAAGAGGCACAGAAAAGATTTCAATATTAAAGTGCATTAGACTACAAAAAATATTTTTGCAAATTCTTGAGCATCAATGTAGTACGTTTACATATAAACCATAATTTTCTGGTATGATGAAAATAGTTTCTTCTTTTTCTTTGTGCTCCAAATCACAATTCCAAAATTAGCAGTGTATTAATAAAATCATTGCAACAGCTATGCAAAGCAGCCTAGGAACATTTGACAGTGCATGTTAACCATGAATCTCTACATATGTAAGTAGAGTTATATTATATCCCATATCAATAATTGTTTACATTGACAGATACATTGGATAATTAAAACAAGAGAGACTACCTCAAAGGTGAAAGCATATTTGATCATGATACCTGAGATTGTCCTCTGACATCTATATGTACACACAGATACATGCATTCTTATACAATTATACCTATGTGTGTGCATGTGTGTGTGTCATCCATGCCCACATACACTGCACAATATACACATCCATTAAAACAAACACTAGAATTGTAAAGACTCACGTTTTTATCAATCACTAAGATTTCATAACAAAACCAGAAGTATTAAGATAGATTTATTATTTAAGTAAGTTTTATAGTCAATATAAGTTAAATGTAAATTGTACTTTACTTTCATTTTTACTAGGTAAATCTAGTATTTGAGAAGAAAATAGCTTCTATAATAAATGGTATTTTAAAATTTTTAATAGTAAAATAATTGCATTTTTACATTAACTTTGCATTTCTGTTTATTACATTCAAAATTAAACATCTTAAATAAAATGTATTTTATTTATTGATCTTTCACATCAATATCAAAAATGTATCTATGATAAAATCATGATTATGCAAGCAAAACGTACAAATACATAATTTATGAATTACATATATTATTATATTTAAACATTGTTGTTCTATTAACTAAGTATTGAAGTATGCACAGTAAAAACAATTCAACTAGAATTCATATTTGGCAAGCACAGGAATAGATGCCTGCAATCCTTAGCATTTGGATGCTAAGATAGGAAGACTGTCTCCATTTACATCCTACCTGAGCTACAAAATGAGTTCAAGGACAGTCTGGAGTACAAGAGCTTTTCTCAAACAACAAGAAAAAAAATCTTATTTACAATCATAGCTTTACTTTTAAAGTTACTATTCTTAGTTATAAGGTATGTTGTCCTGTGAGCATATAGACTGTATTTAGCAATTTATTAGTTAGATATATAGTTTTAAAATATTTATAAACTTTCTAAGTGGGCTAGTATTTGAATTCTGACACTGTACCCTCATAAATTCAGAACAGAGCTGGAGAGGGTGGCTTATTCTTATAATCCTGGTACATGGGAGGCTTAAGCAAGACTGCTTCAAGTCTGAGGCCAGCCTGAGCTATATAGTGTGAGCTCTTTCCTTCTAAAAGGCAAGTCTACATGCTATTTGATTGTCTACTTATGGCATCATGTTATCACCCAAATGTCAGATTCTGAAGATTTTGGATTCTCAGGCAGGAAATGCTCACCGTATACAGCAAAGTGTTAGCAATCTTACTGTTATTTACAAGTTCTGTCACTAAGGAAAATGAAACACATAACTTAAGTTGTGATACAGATCACTTTTTTCTGAATACAGATGTATGAAAGTACCTTAGAAATATAGACCCCATTATAGTTATTTTGGAGCACAGTTTAAGTTCAAATAAACAGCAAACATTTATTTTTTTTAAAAGCAGATGAATATATTCATCTCCCAATCCTGACCTTTCAAATAACCAAGAAACCTGAAATCAATTGATTTTCTTGCCTCTAAAGGTTAACCAGTAGTCCTGCAGGGCATGTCAAGGATTTTCTAGGCTTCCTCTAAATTCCATTTCTGTTCTGGTATGATGTTAGCTCTCTTACTTCAACCTAGTTACTCACATCAGCTTGCAAATTAGCTCCTTGCACATTCTGCAGGGTGATTTTATATTTTGTCTAGATTGTCAGTGGAGGTGGCAGATGATTAAGATCTTTCCTTTATTATCATGCAACCAAAACAAAAGAAATCATTTTACCACAGAAAGAAATCTATTTTTGCATATAAAAACCACAAATACAAAATTCTGCTGAAAATTCTATGCTGACACCTACTCTTACAAATGTGTTGCCTCCTGTGGAGTTTCTTTTCTTTCCTCAAATTACTAAAGGTGCCTGTCTCTGACTAGAAATGCTAAATAGTATCTATCACATGTGTGTGTATGCATTATATTACGCAACTTTAATGTTTAGCTGCTCAGGGGAAATAACAATGAGTAAGTCAGTGCAAATAAGGATTAGCACCTTAAACTCCATGCTTTGCAGAGTTATCTGTCACCTCTAATTTATTTTGTTGTTGTCGTTTTGTGTGTATGTTTGTGTGCTTTAAAGAAAAGGATAATTCAGTTACCAAGATACACACCAGAAAAAGAAGCTAAGACTTTAACACCATGCTTTCTGATAATGCTAGTCATGGTGATTCAGGCTTTCACCCGCCCACTCTTTCTGGCTCTCAGGTTCCTTCCTGCGCTGTCTTGGTTAAATACTGTCTTTCCTCTGATCTCAAAAACTTGTAGCTACACATTCCTTGAGCTTTTTCTAGTATGGAGTCAAGAATGGCTTATGTTCTTTTAATTACAAGGCATTATGCAGAGCCTTCATTCTGCTCTAATGTTAAATGACATTTTCCTCTAATTTCAAACGTTTCCTCCAAGACCCTCCGGAGGTAAAGAAAAGGTCATGTGTCTTAAAGAACACAAATTTGGAAGATTCTTGAGGGTTCTTTCTCCAGCACTATAAAAATGAGTGAATAAATTATGGGGTGAGGGTAGAGACACTGACCAGCTACCTGGCAGAGAATGGAGGTATTCAAATCCTGTCAACAAGATGTGAAGAGAGTTCCACCTTTGCAGTGGTAAGAAGTCATCCCCTGTACTCTGGTGGGTTTTTCAATGATATGGCTGCTTTTGAGTTATTCATGCTTCTTGTAAGCAACCCTTTGGCCGTATTCCTGTTGGTAACCCCAGTAAAAACCTCATTGGATCACCCAATTTTGTGTGTGTGTGTGTGTGTGTGTGTGTGTGTGTGTGTGTGTGTGTGTGTGTTAACACCTTTCCAGGAAAAGTCCTGCTAAACAATGAGCATGGACCAGTGTGGCCCTGCTGTGTTTTAAATAAAGACCATTCTGATTATTTAACATGCAATTCTGCAATAATTTTTGTGACTTGAGAAGTCACTTTATTTTGGTTATGGAAATTTATTCCAGAAACAATAATTATCGCCGCTAAACTCTTCCTGAAAAAAAACTGGATTTCTTTATATTTGTACACAAAACAATGGGTTTTATTAAGGCATTTTCTTGAATACTCTGTTCTTACCAACCCCTTTTCCACCTTCATCTCCTACCTTCAACCCAGTTTCTCTACTATTTGTCCCCTCTCTTCTCCCCAGGAGCCTCATTTCTTTGTTCATGGAGTATATATTCTATTACCCTACCCTCAAGAACATTCTTTTTCTCTAACAGTCTAGAACTTTTTCTAATTTTATTACCAATAACACCCACCTATTTACTCACCTAAACAATTGTGCACACAAATATAAATTGAAACCTAGGATTCTCATATTAGAAAAAGTACCCATCCTATTTATCTTTTTGAAGGAGGTTTATATTGCTTAATGTAGTCACTTCCACTTCTATCCAATTTGCAATAAATGTTTTGATTTTATTTTTCTTTATTGCTGAATGAAATTCCATTGTTTATAGGTTAATAATTTCTTTAACCATTCATCTGGTAATGAGTATCTAGGCTGATTCCATTTTTTTTTTTTTTTCAAAATCTACTGTGAATAGAATAGCAATAAAAATGGATATGCAAGATCTCTGTGGTGTGCTGACTTGGAATCTGCTTTGTGTATACCTAAGTGCAGTATATGTGGAACACAGGTAAGCTCTATTTTCCATTGTTTGAGAAACATCCTCAATGATTTCCATTTTGGCTGTACTACTAGTTTACATTTAACTGCAATGAATAAGGGTTCATTTTGTACTTCCTTTCCAGCCTTTGTTGGCTTGGTTTCTTGATTTTAGTCATTCCCTCTGGGTGTGATAAAATTAAAAAGCAGTTTTAATGTGCAGTTCCCAGAAGGCTAAATATGCTGAACATTGAAAAAATATTTAATAGCCTCTTTGTGTTTCTTTTTTTAAGAACTGTATGCTCAGTTCATTATCCAAGTTACTTATAGAAGACTTGGGGAAAGTTTGGTGTTTCCTTTTTGCAATTCTTGCTGCATTATGGATATTAAAACCCTGTCTGAAGCGTAGTTGGGAAAAGTCTTCCCCCTTTCAATATGCCACACTTACATTCTGTTGATAGTTCCTTTTGCTGTGCAAAGTCCACATAATTTAAGATAAGCCTATGTATCGGTTCCTCAGGCTATTACTTAGGTCTTTCAGTCCTTTTCTCAAAGTACTTGCTTATATCAGTATCTCCAAGTGTTTCCCCGATGCTTTTCTCTATCAGCTTGAGCATTTCGGGCTCTATATTAAGGTATGTCATCTACTTTGAATTGATTTTTATGCAGGAAGAAAAATCCAATTCTAAGCTCATTCCTATTCATCCGAACATCCACCTTCACAGTGTCACTCACAGAAGACAATCTTTTTTCCAATGTATTTTTTAATGTAATTTCATCAAATATATGTGAGTGTTAACACTTTTAGATGCTATTCTTGAGTATTTTCAAGTGTCTCTCAAAATCATTGTGATGGACACATATCATGAGTTTCAATCCATTGTAAAGCTTTGTTTGGTATGGCACATTCCCTCAGAAAAGGTGAACAAATGTCTGCTCATCCTATATAAGAAACTAATACTACTAAATTATGATGTCATCAAAGTTGAATTTGCTGTACCATAGTTTACTAATGTTATTTATACGAGTTCAGGTGAGGGATTATGTGCATTCGTAGGAGAACTGTGTCACTGAGAGTGTATCCTAGCACAGTGACCACTCAAAAGCTGAAACTGCTTTATAAGAAACACCAGTGGAGCGATAAAGACATCAACCCACCCACAAAACCTTCAACCCCAAATTTATCCTTTCTACAAAAAACTGGGTGCTTTATTGCACTTTATATATTTTTAAATTATTTTATTTATTTACATTTCAAATGTTGCTCCCCTTCCAGGTCTCTGAGTTCTTTACCCCATCTAGTCACCCTTTAGCCTCTTAGAGGGTGCTCCCACCCAACAACTCAGACCTCACCTCCCAAGCATTCCTTTTCCCTGGGGCATCAAGTCTCTACAGGATTAAGCACATCCTCTTCTTAGAGATAGAACACCATATTAAGTCCTAAACAACTTAAACTTATAATAAGACTCTGACTATCCAGTCTTCACTCCCATTAAAGACCTTAGAAGGAATAAATATTACCTGAGTATGTAAGAAATGTAGGGACATAGATAGTTTGCAAATTTTATAGAAATAACAGAGATTGCTGACTAGACTGCACTCCATATTATATCTCTGTAACATTGGAGCATCCATCTTCAGCCTTCTAGCCCAGAATATCTCAAAAACTTTTGCTGAAGCTGGAATTATGAAAGACTCGCTTACCCTGTCTAGACAGAGCTTGGCAGTCAACTTCCCTGTGTCCTTTTGTCTTTTTTGGACAGATTTGTCTGTAGTTGAAGCATGGGCATTTTCTTTGCCCAGTGGCTAACTTGGAACAGTTGAAGCAACTCCATATGGAGGTTAATTGATACTCATCATCTTCTTTTAAGTGGGATGGGGGTACAATGAGAAGCACATCTGCTCATGATCAGAATCTTCTGATAATAAAATAAATTTAAATGCCATATTCTTTGGATCTCTTAGGTTTTTGAAGACTATCTATAGTATATTTAAATAGTCAAACATTGTTTATTCTTAGCTGTTTACTATCTGAACAACCTTGAGAACATTTTACTGTAATCAACTAAACTAGTATCTAATATGACCATGAATTTGACTATTAACTTGCACTTCGTAACCATTCCTAATAGTTTATAGCTTGCATTTTTCATCTCTAATAGTTTGTAATAGTTTTTAAAAGGACTATAACTTTATATTTCATGTTTAAGCATTATGTAAGCATAATATGTCAAATAAATGTTAAAATATAAATATTATATGTATTAAAATTATTCTTAAATTTGTATCAATGTACAATAACTCATACCTCATACCAATGAATCAAAAATAACCTTTTTGTATCAATATACAAAATACTATACCAATGTAACAAAATAAAACCTCAATTTTGCATCAAAATATAAAAAATTTTTACCAATAAAGATTATGGCTATAAAATGTTCTTTGATTTAAGAGTAGATTCAAAAATCAACCCATTTTTATCTGATTTCTTATAATATTTCTATATTCCCCTTTTTCTTCTCAACCCCCTTTCTCTTACCTAAGGAAGACAGACAGATAAGGAAAAGAAAGGAAAGAAAAAAAGAAATCCCTGGATCTAACCTCTCAACTTTGCGTCCTCCCTATTCAAGACCATAACTATTTGTAATTATCCCTTAAAATCACAACATATCTATAACTCATAAAATGACCAAAACAATACATTTCAACTTAAGGGACTAGATGACAGTCTTCTTATAAAAGCTTCATTTTGAACTTGGCAAAGAATTCATTTTTTGGAGCCCAAGGGAAAAAAAAAAAAGATTAGTCTTAAGAAAGCTAGCTGTAGCATTTGTTGCCCAGTCTCTGTATTCTGAGACATTAGAGAGCCTTAAATGAACTTCTGAGTGGAACAATCTGAAAGACTGGGTCAAGTGAGCTAGCTGTTCTGAAGCTATCTTGGAAAAAGTCTTTAGAGGAAACAGCTTTGATGCAGTTGAGGTAGGATCAGTCAGGGTTAGGGTTCTTGAGACAGGGTTTCTCTGTGTAGCCTGGGCTGATTAGGATTTTCTCTGTAGATTAGTCTGACCTTGAACTCACAAGGAACCTATCTGTCTCTGCTTGTATCAAGTATTGAGATCAAAGGCCTGGGTCCATTAATTCATTTTCTATGCATCCTTCAAAACAGTTTTTATTAATTCTCATTTCTTTCTCCCTTCTTTGCAGATTATTTTGTATGTAGATAAATCCAACTATATTCCTCTTTCTTTTTATATAAATTATTTTAATGTTCTTCTCTGTATTAAAGTTTAAATTTCCTTTCATTTACTGTACACTTAATCATGTACTTGTTCAGAGTTTTTGTCCTAGGTGTGAGTCATATGCTAGAGTAAGCCATAATCAATTCTCTGGTAGGCACCCGTGTTTAAGACACTAGTGGCTCAGAATAATGTTGACACCCTTACCTCACTGGGATAGCAAGTCCTCAATCTATGCCATTTTAAATTAGTCCATTGTCTGTCAGTTTATCCCGTTGGACACATTTAGACCTCAACTGGCATTAATCTCCTAACTTTTTAAAATTAAAACAATATTATATTGTCTCTATGACATGCATGTTTATTTGATTTATCTCCTCTGACAAAAATTAATTGGATTCTGTATTGCTAATCTGATAATTAACATGCAGTATAGTTACTAAGTTTAACAATGTTATTCTTTATTCTTTTGTCCAGTGGTCTCTAGATTTCTTAGTTGGATGTTCTTCTTCTGGAAAGATAAAAGCAAACAACTGCACCCCAACCTTAACCCTAGGTCTTTATATTGACTAGCAGAATTTATCTTCCCTAGGGCAAAATGCTTTTGGCAACAGAAAAAAACATTATCTTTCAATTTGAAATTATAAAAATACCTTATATGGATAAATATACCTATAGTCTCCTTTCTCTTTATATAAAATTATGTTCAATGTGTATTCATTTTTTAATTACTAAGGATATTTCTACTTACCAAGAAAAAACGTACACAGTACTTGTAAGGAAGAATAAATGTGCCATTTTGAATTTCAGATTGCTGTTTACATACAGATGTATTTGTCAGCAGAGGGTTCTGTCCTAACATGGACTCTGTAGAGACCATATGTAGTTGCTAGTCATGACTCCCAGTTTAGGAATGGGGCCACCCACCCATCTCAAAAATATTAATCCAGAATTACTCCTGTCAAAAGAAATTTAAGGACATAGAATGGAGCAGGGAATGAAGAAAAGGCCAACCAAAGACTGTTCCACCTTGGTATTTATCCCATCTGCAAATACCAAGCCCAGACACTATTGCTGATGCCAAGAAGCACTTGCTGACAGGAGCCTAGTATAGCTGTCCTCTGAGAGGCTATACCAAAGCCTGACCAATACAAATACAGATGCACACACAGCAAATCATTGAACTGAGCATGGGGACCACAATGAAGGAGTTAGGGTAAGGACTCAAGGAGCTGATGGGGTTTGCAACCTAACTCCGTTAGGTGGGAGTTGTGAACCTTTTTAGTCGCAGTTCTTTGGGGCGACTCCAATCTTCATTTGTCAAGATATCAATCCAGCTGAAAATATCAAAACACAAGTCATAGTGGCAGGCCAGTCTAATCAGCAAACACCAAACATGGATCAGGAGCAGTGGCTTGATCCAGAAGAAACCTTCTTCACCTCCCAAAATTTTTACTTCTTACTAATATAACACTGAAGGTTAGGAGTTTACTCTGCCTCAAGGGAAGTGAGGAGAAGAGCAACAACTATCAGTCCATGTCTCTCAAATTGTCTCCTAGGAAAGGAGATAATGTCACATTTTGTTTTCTCTAAATAGTACAAAAAAAAAAAAATCTATTGGCCAAAAAAGTGAGCAATTAATATTGAGGCTGCAAAAGCAGAAGACTTTGTGTGTGTGTGTGTGTGTGTGTGTGTGTATACAAGCCCCTATGTGTTTGTGTTTTATGAGTTGCCATTTCCCAGAAGTTCTGCAATTCACAATTTTCACACTGCCCCTGCACACAATGTCAATTCTCTGCCCTGATATTCTACCAGGAGGGGCAGAGTGAGATGTCTTCCTGTGGTGGAAACTGTTTCCATGGGAAATTCTGCAGAGTTACTGTAGTTCATTGTCATCTCATCACAGTAAAAATGCAGATTCTGCTTATCGTTGTCTACTTGCTTTAGATATTTCACCTTACACCCGCTCCGTGTGTTCTGTAGACTTGGAGTAATGAATAAAGAGGTAAAGGAGTAGCCACAAGCCAGCCCATAACCTCTTATCTAAGTGCCCATGGCACAATACTTCCTAAACACCTTGGGTATCTCCACAGGTCACGGAATGGGTACAAAGTGTGCTGAATCCTGAGAACTCAATGAAGACTATTAAGTGGTGGCAGTTGTTTTATCTTTCCATGTAGTTTAATAACATAGTGTGCCATTCAATGTTTCCCTTTGTAACTTCAATGACATCATTCTTGACAGTATGCCAATCTTCTATTGGAAAATAGGCTTGGATGTTATCTTTCAAAGTGTTGAGAACTAATCCCTAATGGAGAACCTTTTCTCAAGTCCCACCTAATGGTGATCTTGGCTCCCTGGAAAGGCTCAGAAGATTATTCTCCAAGCCATGTGTACACTTACAATTTAGGACTAAGTTTATACACACTTTGTTTCACACAACTCCAAATTTAATCATATTTCATTGTAATTCAAAGGCTTAATTCTTGTGGAACGATTGATTCTATCTGGATACTTTTAATAAGGTACAAACTTAGGAAAGAACGCTGAGTCCATAAAGAAGGAGTTAATCTCACTGCTCTTTCCTGGAGCCTTTTCTGGTTGTCTTGTCACAAGGATTTGGAGGTAAAGCTGTGTTTCTACAGTCTGTGGTCACCAGTGAGATGATCTTACTAGAGAATGGGTGATATAAATCATTCAGTAAACTAAAAAATAAAAGAAGAAAGGAATTTCAATCAATGCCCTTTTTATTTCTCCTGCCACGCCTTCAGTATTAGACCCTGTGTGTTTCTAGTTGTATTTCTGCTATCTTTGCCTCTTGTTTTTGTCAGTGTTTGTTCTGTCTTTTAATCTTCTACTAATCATTCTTCATGAAAACTATTATTGTATATCATTCTTTCTCTGATTAATTGTTAGTGTTTCACTAACACTATGATTAACACTAATCATTATTAATATGTAATTGTTCTTCGCAATGCCCAAGCTGCTTACAAAGTTCAAGAATCAAGGGCTGCGGACATTTACTTCAGGGCAGCTGGCAAAGGAGAAAGTTAAGCAGAGTCCACGAACTGAAACACTTAGTATCATGTCTGCTACAGAGTTTCACTGCAACACTGGTCACTTAATGGAACCAGCAGAAATTCCTGAAATATGCCATGCATCCTCAAAGCAATCCAGTGCCTATTGCTCAGTCTTTGTTAGTGGATGACAAAGGAGTAAACATCAAATCTGTAACCTTTATGGAAAATAACATAAATCCTTTACTTCAGTTCAGTAGTGGGTAAGACGAATCGTAAGTTCATAAGGTTATAGAAAACATGCTCTCATTCAAAAACACTGCAAACATGTGTTTACAAGTACAATACCACTTTTTAAAAGGGCTTCTTTCTTTTCCTCTGTAATTTCTATGATTAATGTTGGGCATTTAGTAAGGTTACATATCATAACATGACAAATGCTCCCATATTTAAAACTGTTTCTATGATACAGAACTTCTTCTAGAACAAAACATACACACAAACATGCATACATATAGAGAGGGGCAGGAGAGACAGAGACAACAAGAGAGGGAGGTGTGTCT
This sequence comes from Arvicanthis niloticus, assembly GCF_011762505.2. Taxonomy (NCBI): domain Eukaryota; kingdom Metazoa; phylum Chordata; class Mammalia; order Rodentia; family Muridae; genus Arvicanthis; species Arvicanthis niloticus. Next base: position 8,498,168 of record NC_047670.1, on the reverse strand, counting down.
GTCAAGTCTCACATAGCCTGGCATTCCTCACTGTGTAGCCCCCTCTATGTTGGTATCACAGGCAAGGGGTTAAATTTTTCCTCTCTGTCATACATATTTAAATTCTTGATATTTATTTGCAGTAACAGATTGTAGGCTTAAATTTTTCAAAGCCTACTTTAATTATGGTTCTTTAACACTTCAACCTCCCTTCCAGCCCACCTACCAGAGGTGGGGGAGAAGAAGGAAGTTATGAACCTCTTTAGTGGCAGTTCTTTGGGGTGATTCCAATCTTTATTGTCAAGATATCATCAATCCAGTTGAAAACACAAGTCAGTAGTGACAATCCAGTCTAATCAGCAAACACCAAACATGAGTCAGTAACAGTGGCTCGATCCACAAGAAACCTTGAGGCTCCACTGATTGACATGAATCTGCAGAAGTGTCGAGAAGTAGCCAGAATACCACTAGAAGCTCTTTGGTGTATTTCTCTTTACAAACTCAGAACAAGCAAAAATCAGTGAATAAAGCAAGGTAAAACCAATGCAAGAGCATCATTCACTGTCTATTTTGTTATACTTATATTGTTTGCAAACATCAGGTGTCCTCCCAAGTGTCGTCAGCTCCAGGAAGACATTGCATGCCCCTTATAAGACAACTTCCAGAAAAACACTGTGTTTGCTCTTACCAAAACATCCTCCCACATGTCTACTTCAGCAAAGCATCTTTTCATAAGACAGTTTCCAGTAAAACATCACGTGACACACTGAGTCACCGAAGGAAACAGAAAATTTCACTTCAACAGCTAAGATAATCTCCTCCAAGATGGAATTCTGCACTTGACCCTGTTCACTTTAACATTGTCACCAAGTCAAAGGACAAGAGCTCTGAACTTACCCAATGACTGACAGCAATGTGTGTGCCTTTCCTTAACCTAACCAGCCATGGGATGGGCTTTTATTCCACTTCTCTCAGGCTCTGTAATCTTTTATTGCTTGTCTTTACCCCGGCCCACCCTCAGAGCAGGTAAGCCTGGCTTCACATGGCTAAGGTGGACCAGGCTAAATACTGATTAGCATTATTTCAGGTGGGATTCCACAGAGTGGGAACACCAGCTCTGAAGCAAATAAAGCAATGGAGAGCTCTCTGTCTGCCATCCTATAGGTCACATTGCAGGCAGTTTGTCCCAGGTTTGATGGTACATATGCTAAGAGCTACTCTAAGGCTGAGTAGAGCGTGTATGTGGGAATGCCCTGAGACTTTTCTCTCTTGGCTCAGCCAACTGCATTTGGAAATCTACACGAGAGTAGAAAAATGGGGCAAAGGCAACGGTTTCATTGCCAATTGTCTAATTGCTCTTTTCCATAGTCTTCAGTTCCTTGAAAATGATCATTTGACATGAAGTGCTGACATGGATTCCTGAGGACACACACAAAAAATATTTGCTGTAACTTATTTTCTGGGGTTTTTGTAAGCAGAAATTCCGGTCACTATCACAGCCTGGCCAATGTTTGCTATTTCCCAAATCTCAGACCTTAAATTTAATTATTTTGAAGCTGTCCAGTATTCCTGATTGCATAAGAAAGTTTGCCATCATTTCTTAGGGCCCTCCATTCTATTGATTTGAGCATGCCCTCCAGTTCTATTCTTTTATACCATGGCTACCACCTCCACGCCATCATCTGCTTGACTGTGGTCTTATCAGAGTTGACACTGTATCCTTAATTGCTGTTCTTATCCAATAATGTTTTTCTCATCATTCAATACTCAGATCATTTTTTTTTTATTCTTGGGAGTCCTGACTTAGATTTCTCTATTCTGAATATCTTCCAAATATATGCATGCTATTTTGTCATCTGTGTATTGGAATGACATCATCCCATGATATACTTGTATGTCTATAATTCCCTTCACAACAGTGTTCCAACATTGACATAGCCACATATTGACTATAAAATTTGTATATGAATATGTATCCACATGTTATCGATAAGCTTTGTAGAGAGAGAGATGGGTTTTCTTTTATCTGGTGTGGATCTATCTATGGCTAAATCTATACATATTTACATATAGATGTGATATATATGTATTTATATAACTATAACTATATAAACAAAAACATAAAAATACTCATTCATAATCTCTCTCATACATAATTTAACTATGAGGTAATATGAATTACTTTGTTAGATCTACTTTAATAAAATATTATATACCACTGTTATATGACAGTGGACACACATTAGAGAAAGAAATCCAAAGGTATGCCAGCTGCTACATGGGGAGGCAGATCCACTGTACCCACCCAGAGATACACCCACCACTGTGTGGTGGTGTATGGGCAGGTACCACTATTGTGGCTGCTCAGAGACACACCCACTGCTGTGTGGTGTTGTATGTGCAGGTACTACAATAAGCAAGAATGTGGTGAAGCATTAGGAGAGAAAGAAAAAGGAACTATGTGCACACTATGAAGCAAAGAAGAAATGAAAACTCAGGTTGGTAAAAAAATAGCCTGATGAAACAAACTAGCCTGTCCTGCTACCTGAGGCTATGTTAAAGTCCCAGACTGTATGCTGTCAAGCACCATGTCTGGGTCCTTGACACTGAAGCAGCAGGTGTCTGTGTGGGTGTCTGTGGTACATGTTAACACCAACGGCCGTGTGGATGTCCCTGGTCTAGGCTGCCTCCTGGGTACATCTTGATGTCTGAGGGCTGTGCACAGGTGGCCCCATCCTCTCACTCCCTGCAGCTGGTAGGAGAGCTGGCCCCACAATTCACCTGGACAGCTTGGGATAAACTGGCTGGTTCCCTCTCTAACCATGTGGTGGCATACATAGAAAAGATATGGCCCCATCCCATCCTTCACCTGAGCAACTTGGGAGAGCTGGCCTTGGGGAATGAGAGCTGAAGACCTGACCCTGACTGTCAAAGGCTTCAGCACTTGAGAGAGTGCCCTGCACCTAGCCTGGGCATCACAGAATTGATTGCCTTGGTAATATGGGAATAGGTGATCTAGCCCCAAGTATATGAACATAAGAGAGCTTCTATCACCCCATCCCCCCCCCATAGCCCTTCTTCTGGGCAAAATGGAAGAGCTGAGCCTGTCACCATGGGGTATGGGGGGCGTGTTGGGGGTTGGGGGAGAGCTGGTGGGCTGAACAACACAACTACCATCCAAGCCATATTCTAAGGCTTTGAGAAATGGCCCACCCCAGCATCTTCCTCATCTATAAACTGCTGAAACCATGAAGGGAATGGTCCTGCATAATCAAAGCTGTAGGATCTCTATGACACAGGGCAACAACAAGATACTGCAGAGGAGTTCCAGTGAGATCCAATGATAGAGTAGCAGAAACCAGTGATCTCAAACGAATAAACCTTAGCAAGTAAAGTTGTTTGGGCAGAAGCACATTGCAGCTTTCACAGTAAGACTTTGGTGGTATTGTTTTTGTTTCTTAAATTTTATTTATTTTGTTGTTGCTGCTGTTGCTTTAATTTTAATTTTTTGTTTTCTTCTGGGGGAAGTTGCAAGGGCACAGGGTGAATATGGAGGGATGGAGAGATGATTGAGATTGGGGTAAATGATGTGAAATTCACAAAGAATCAGTAAAAAGTTCAATAAGCAAAAGAAAATATATGGTCTATAGACCATAGAGCATACAAGCAGCAATAATTTAGTTTTCACAGTTTTAGGGGCTAGAAAATCCAATCCAGGTGCCAATAACTGTGCCGTCTGGAACAAGTCACTTCATCATGAAAATAGCCTTCCTTCCTCTGTTCATGCTGTGAAAAGGGCCAGAGAACTCTCCCATGTTTCTTTTTCACAAGGCCACCACGAGGTCTCCAGTATCCTTTCCTCACTAAAGACTCACCATTTAAAACAATAATTTTAGGATAAAAATTTCAACATGTAATTTTCAAGAAGTAAAATTGTTCAGCCCATTAGGTGGGTGCCAGCGCAACTGGAAAGTCCAGCTTCTGTATTCCTCCTGAAGGACTGACACATTTTGTGTGCTGAGACAGTGATAACAATCACTATCGTTAACATTAGTTCCTGTTATATGTTTAAGCCCTATGTGTACTACGTCATATAACCAATAGGATACTCTTTTAAGAGACATCATTAATGTTTTAGGAATGAAAATTTCTATCAGGCTAACAGAAGTCCACGTTTACATTTTTTGGGTAATAGAGAGAATACAAATCAAGAGCAATGGAATCCTTATCACCATGCCATTTTTAAGAAACAGGAGAACATGCTATTTCACTTGGGGGTTTGTTGTGCCCTCAGAGGCTCTTCTGGCCCACAAACTTCAGGTCTACCTTGAGATACACAGTTGTCTTTATACCCTTCATGATGTCTTTTCCCCACCTTAAGAATTTTTTTTCTTTGCATTCTATTCTCCATCTCTAAGTGTGTGTATATGTGTGACTGTGTGTATGTGTATACGTACTACATGTGTGTACAGAAAAGAATATATAAATATGTAGAAGCTAAAAGTTAACATATATGCTATTTGTTATTTTCCTCAATCACTATTTTTCAGACAATTCCTCCCATGGAAACTGGAGTAGCCCTGTTTGGCTAGGCTCCTTGTCTAGAGAGCTTCAGAGATCAACCAGTCTTTTCCCCTTCACCTACAGGGTTATATGAGCACACGGCCACATCTAACTTTTTATGTGAATGACAGACATCTGAACTAATGTCATCATGCTTGCATTGCAAGCCCTTTAGTGATAGCTACCCCACAATTCCCAACTCAAGTTTTACTCCCGTTTGTTTCTCCTATGGCTTTCAATATGGACAGAGGTGTCAGCCTTGCTCATGTTGGGAGAGAGAACATTCCATGGTACCCCAGTATGTATTCATTTGCCATTTTGTCTAGAAAAAAAAATATGTGTACTAAAGTGAGTTCAAGAATTACAATCCTTTTATCCAAAACTAAAGACATGCTGGTAAGAACAACAGGGACAATAAAATCTTTGCTACCTCAAGGTGTTTTTTTTTTTTTTTTATTAGCTATTTTATTTACACTTCAGATGGCATCCCCTATCCCCATTCCCCCCCACCCCCCTTAGGAAACCCCTATTCCATGCCCCCTTTTCCTTTTAGCATTTATACATTTTTTTAAAATAATGTTAATCATAGGCTTTATAAGTTTGGAATTGTTCAATCAGAGGTGTAACCCACTGACCAACCTAGATATAACGACTATCTTTGACTGGTAGAGATACATGAATATCTGTCTCCCTGTCTCCCCCCTCTTTCTCTCTTTCATCACCTAGCTTCTCCTCTCCTACTTCTTCTCCTCTTCTTACTCCTTTTCTTCCTCTCAGTACTCCTCCTACCTTAGCTCCTCCTACACATCACCCTTCCTGTTAAAATGAAACTTTTCTCTCAAAATACAATTAGAGCATAATTATGCCAATTTGTACCAGTGAGGTACAGGATAGTCCTAATACCCAGTCCATCCTTTTGTTGACTAACCAGCTCCTCTGTCATCTATTCTAACTAAAACGTTTAGTTCTGAACCTGGCTTTAGGATGAATGTCAGCTGACGACCATCCACTCAAATCTTTTCTCTTAAGGTCAATAGCTATATGTTTTCAACCCCATCAGAAATCCAGAATGACTGAGTTAACTATAATTGTGGGAAGCACAAATCATAGTTTCTAAAACTTAGCCAATTTATAGAGACCTCTGAACACCTGGACACTCGCTCTACTTCAAAACGTTGGAGCATCTGTTCTTCTGCCTTCTGGCCCAGGATCATCTGACAGACCTTAGTGCTGCAGAATTATTAAGGGCTGATTACTCTGTCTAGGCAGATATAATCAGTTGACTATTCTGCAAGTGTGTCCTTTTCTGGACAGTAATTTGTCTGTAAAAGGAAAGTGGCAATTCTTGCCTAGTGGCTGTCTCACCACAACTGGAGTAACTCCAAGGATGCTCAATTTCTTCTTAGAATTCAATATAGGAAGCTGTCCAGAGCAGACAGGTCTGTAATGAAAATGAACATTAATACAGAAATGTTTGTCATGTCAATTCTAAGGATTTCTGATGTTTTGAAAACCAGCTATCCATGTAAGGTAATCTGGACTGTTGCCTGTTAACTCCACTCAGCTATTTCTAAATAAAGCATAGAGAACACCCTTATAATAAACTCCAAGTCATGAATTTGCTATAGTCCCTTAACTCACAGGCTGACCATCTCAAATCAGTTAAAAAAAGTTAAACAAGGACTGGGTCTAAGCTTTGTATTCCTAAATGTGTTATACTGGTACAATGCCTGTGAGAGTAACAATATTCATCTCACTCTTATATCATTAAGAAGCTCATGCCAATGAAAACCTTAAAATTTGTAAACAAAGTAAATTGGTGCCATTTAAGAATTTATATCTTCATTTTGATATTAATTATACAGATTTCTACTAATAGGTTATGGCTATGCAATAAACCCTAGCTAATCCTCTCTATTCTGACAAAACCACTACTTTTCCCTAGAGAGACAGCCCAACATTTACCACCTTAGTCCCCAAGCCCAGGGAATAGGGGCACTGACTCTTCATTAGCTTCTTCAAGCTGATTATGGGTGTTGAGATATTAGAAGAGGAGTGGAGGGGAGAGCAAATTGACAATCCTCTGATGCTGTGTCTTCGCTGCCTCCAGATGGAATTCCCGGACCTCAGAGGTTTGAGCAGGTCTGCCCAGCTTGCTTGTTGAGTAGATACACCAAGGCTGATTGTTGCACGCACCTCTCGAGTCCCCTTCGCCCGTGGGAGAGAAACACGAGAGGCAGAATTCGGGTAGTTACTACAAACGAGGCTTTACTCTGTATCACAGACGTGAAAAGACGCGGAAGGGCTGAAGACAGGAAGAGGCACCGCTTAAATACACCCTAGAGTGACGTATTCACTTCTGATTGGCTGTTCACTCATTACCCAATATTATGCCTCGGGATTGGCCAGTGACTTTGGCGGGCTTTCTGCCTTTGCAGCTGCGCAGTTAATTGTTTACTTGTGGAGGACACGATGCCAGTGCCATCTTGGAATGGCAAACGTATAACTGCTGACCACGGCTTCCTACAGCTGATCATTCTGCAATATACAATTCTCAAAACAAATTTTAGTATCAAGATAGTTTTTCTTTTTTAAGAGGGCTGACATTTTATTAAGAATGTTGGTTCTAACCGCTTTTCTATTTTTCCCCTCTTTTATTGGATATAATATTTACATTTCAAATTTTATCCCCTTACCATATTTCCCCCACCACCCAGGAACCCCTTATCTCATCCCCCTCCTCCTGCTTCTATGAAGGTGTTTACCCACCTACCCCCAGCCCCCCTCCCCACCCTCAGATTTTCCTCCCCCTTCTCAGTGCTCAGCCTTTAGGGTACCAATGACCTTGTCTCCCACCTATGCCCAACAAGGCCATCCTCCCCTACATATACAGCTGGAGTCATGTGTCTCTCCATATGTGCTCCTAGGCTGGTGGTTTAGACCCTGGGGAGCTCTGGCTGATTGGTATTGTTGCTCTCCTCACGGGGCCACCAGCCCTTAAGGTTCCTTCAATTTACTCTCTAACTCCTCCATTGGGAACTTTTGATCAGATTAATGGATAGCTGTGGGTATCTGTCTCTGGTTATGTCCGACTCTGGGGACCTCTAAGGAGACAGCCTTATCAGGCTGCTGTCAGCTTTCCCATCTTGACATCCCTATCATCGTCTATTTTTGGTGACTGCTTATGGAATGAATACCCAGATGGAATGGTCTCCCTACAACCCCCCCTTCAGATTCTGTCCCACACTTTGTCTCCATATTTGCTCCCTTGGGTATTTAGTTACTCCTTCTAAGAAAGACCTAGGCATCCTCACTTGTTCTTTCTTCTTCATGAGCTTCATGTCGTCTGGTAGTTGAATCTTTGTTGTTTCAAATTTTTGGGCTAATCTCCGCTTATCAGTGAGTAAATACCATGTGTGTTCTTTTGTGATTGGGTTACCTCACTCAGGATCATATTTTCTAGTTCCATCCATTTACCTAAGAATTTCTCAAATTCATTATTTTTAATAGCTGAGTAAATGTACCACATTTTAACAGCTTTTTTCAAATCTTATTCTGTAAGGCATAAGAAAGGAAAGTATCTGACTTTAGCATTCTCTGATTTCCCCAAATCTCCCCCTTGGAGCAAAATAAAATCAGCAGAGTGTAATAAACAATACCCCCTACTAAGATCCTTTTGAGTATTGTTATTCTCATTCCAGGAACCTGAATTTCAAGATATCCATTTATCTCAGGAGTGTTACCTCCACAAAAACAGGCATGTCATCTAATGCTCACTGCTGTGGAACCAGCACTTGCATCACTACCTGGCAGACAAAACAAGTTCTCAGCATGTATTATGGCAATTATTCTTATGGACAAGCATGACAAACTAACACCTACAGAGCCAAGTATCTGCCAGACATCCCATGAGCACACTCTGTCCACAACAGTTTATGTGTAGAAGAGTGGTTTGTGTTCTCTTTGTAATAATAAGGAAACTCGGGTATTAGATATTAAGTCAAGAAACTCACCAGGTATAGACCTGGATGTGGAGACAAAAAGGTTCTAGAGAGCTCTTACACTTAACAACTAAGGAAAGGTTGTTCAGAAATCAAATCCCCCAGATGTGATTTCCCTGATAACATTGTACAAGCAGACTGCAAAACTAATCCTTGTGATGTCATTACTTTGCATACTGTGTAATATAGCTGCTGTCACTTAGAAATGGCTTGAGTTTATCTTTAAGTTATATGTTGGAAGCTTCGTTCTCACTATGGTAATGTTGGGACATGGAGTCATCTTTAAGAGCTGGGGTCTAGTAAGAGGTAATTTAGTTTCTAGGGACATTGAACTCAATAAAAGATAAGATAGTTCTTGTAGGACCTGACTTGGTTATCATTAAAAATTGTCATCAAGTGTAAAATTTTGTCTGGAGAGATGCCTCTGTGTGTTAAAGCACTTGCTACAGAAGCATGAGACCTTGAGTATTAAGCACTTATGTGAAAACCAGGGTTTGCAGATCATGCCTCTAATTACATAGCTGTAGGAGGTACAGACAGAAAGGTTGGTAATTTTCTGGCTACCAGCCCAATTCCAGGCTCAGCAAGAGACTTTGACTCAAGTAAATAAGGTTGAGAGTGACACAGCAGAATGCCCTAAGTTCTCCTCTGCAGTACTCATTCTTAAATGATAACAGGGACCTGCATTTATACATGTTTGTATATGTGCGCAACAAAATGTTGAACTGTGTCTTTCTTACCATCTAAGCTCCTCTTTCCCATGTGCTTTCTCTAGGATGCCATATTCCATGATATACTGGAGTCATGAGGAGCCTCACTGGCGGCTGAATTAATGGAGATGTTCAATCTTAACCTTTTGTGGTTTTTTTTTTTTTTTTTTTTTTTTTTTTTTTTTTTTTTTTTTTTTTTTTTTTGATTTGGGATTTTTTCTTTGTTTGCTTCTACAATTTTCACCTAAATAATCTTTTATTTTTAAATCATCCAATCTTATGTATTTTTGTAGCAATGGAAAAATGGAGTAGTGCCATCCCACAATATATTATAATATTTATATTATGTTCAGCTTTGCCATTCCGTTTAGAAATGTGTGGGCCTTAAGCTATTTAGCAAATAAGCATCTCAGTGTTCAGTATGGGATGCTTTTTTATGCATTGACTTAGAAAACCCCAGAAACACCTGAACAAAACAAGGTGCCATTCTTCTTGCTTGTTCATCAGAATTGGTCATAAGACTCTATTGCTACAGATACTTTTGTTGCAAGATATAGAGAAAGCCTGACAGAAGTGAGCTGGAAGCTTCCTTCCTGCTGACTAGTTTCATAGTGCTGAAAATTGCTATTTAGGTTTCTGGGAGGGTATGGGAATGGTAGGTATCAACGGTTTTACTATCTGTGAACCCTGTGAACCCTGTGAACCACAACACTAACATTTTGAGCAAAGTATGCTCACTGCTACAACAGTGTTCTGACTGTTATGGGGGTAACCAAGTATGTGGGACCATGAAAGGATAGCTTGGTTCCTGGTCGAGCACAGGCCTCAAACCCCGGACCCTAATGGGATGGTAGGAGTTCGGCCTTGTTCCCAGACTCCAGGCTCCTAACAGGAGGCCGAAGACCTTCATTGATCAGTGCTTTTTAGTCATGTAGGGCAATGCTCCTACAGCCCCTCCCAAAGAGAGGTCTGTGTCACCTAGCACAGGTAGAGGGCATGACTACAGGCCTCAGAGCCTCAAGAGATCTCCATATTAATGAGATATCTAAAGGCCAGAGGGCATAGCCAATTAAGCATTCCTTCCCAGTCTCTCCTCTTTACAAACAATATTTAACTCAGGTCCACCCTGAGAACCGGTTGGGAGCGGGGGATGAGAAGGCCTTTGACTACTGAGCCACTGCTTAATCTCCTGCTAGAAGACTTCTCTAAGTTCCTGCCACAGAGGCTGCCAATTCAAGCAAGCTAGCTAGCTGACCCAGCCAAGTGAGTGCTGTAAGCAAGAGTCTCTCACTCCACAAGGCGCTGCCAGAGCTTCTCTTCCTCATCCCTCTTAGCTGCGGACCAATCCAACCCATATGCACACTTAGTCTCAGTTCTTCCATGGCTCCCAGCGGAATTTGGGAGCCCAAGGACAGAGACCACCAGTCTCCCGGTCAGCCACGTCAGCCAGGAGACCCCCACTCCAGAGCTTTGCCCCGGCAGGACTTCAGGCTGAGACCTCTCCACTCCAGAGCGGAACCCCACAGCTTCTCACAGCCCAGTGTCCACCTGGCACTGCGTAGAATGAACTCAGTCAAATTCCTGTGCTTCTGCCTCCTTGAGCCATGACAGACACACGGGAACTACAACTCAGCCCAACAGAACCCATGCCCTTTGGTTTGGAAATCACTATGCAGAAGAGAACACAAGCCTGGTACTACTATGGCCAAAGACCTACAGCTAAGGAGGTTATAGACCCAAGGGAGGAAATTGTTACAACTCCAAAATTCATTCTAAATATTTGTGTTTGTAACCATCATCTGATATTAGTATTAATCAGAGAGGCTTCCCTTTGTAGAGGTGTGTGTTAAGTCGTGTAGCTATTCAAGCCACTTAGAATAAATGACAGCTAAGTTCTCAGTACTAAACAGGACATTTATAACAGCTCCCTAAGGCTAAGAGAACATTGTGAAAAGGGAGCACAAAGAATAAACATATGAGCCAAGATAGAGATAATATAGATGAGAAATCTTATCTTCCAGGCATGACACAGTCATTGCAAACATGATCCTCATAGCAGCTGCCTTAGGCTGGCACAAGACTAGGCCTGTCATGGATCCAGAAGTTCGTGGGATACTACCCCTCTCTACCACACAACTGGCACTAAATAGATTTGGGGAGAGGGATAGTGTTTGTCTTCACCTGTATTCTCACTCTGAACTCACCAGGCTCCAGTGCATATTTCTCAACTCATGGTCACAGATGGTCCTGGTTAAAATCAATGGGTCGCAAAACAAATGAAACAAAGCAAAAAGCAGCAGGAATTGGGAAAGTGACAAGGGTGGGGGGGGGGAGATAGGGTAAATGAGCACTGAGTGTCGGAGCAGAGCGAACAGAATATAGTGTACACAGGAATGCAGTTGAATTGTCAAAGAACAAATGTAATCAATAAAAAAGAGAAATAAATTCATTTATAAGGAAATGTGGAAACATGAAACAAAATATAAAATTAAAGATCAAATTGAGGTAAGTTTAGATAACTGGATATATTTCATATGGAAATTAACCTTAATTTCATTTAAAAGATTATATTTAGAATAATAAAAGAAACACTACAATTCTAAAGAGCCAAATGATTCATGATCTAGTTGTTTCTGCCATTTGAATTTGATGAGCAATAGTGTCTGATTCTCAGGTTAGCTCCAGGTCATGTAAAATATAGCTTTCCACAGATAAAACTCAATTACCACTGGATCAGGTGCTTATCTCTCTCTTCTCATGTTTATGTGATGGGTGTACACACCTTTGTTCTTCAGACATCTGTAATCTGCTCTAGCATTATGGAAATTCAAGTAGCCCTTCCAGTGGCATAGTGGGTCAGGGAAGAGACAGAAGGTCCCAGATGGCCAGACTCTCACAGCAGGCAGGTCTGTTGCTAAGCAACTATATTGATCTTTTTCTATTCCCTTTACTGATGACCCCTTCTGCTTTCCAGGGATTTATTGTTGTCGTTTCCAGCAGTAGGTGGTTAGAAGCTTTTACCTTTTTTAGTATTTATAGAATCAAAGACTCTTAGAGATGAAATATTATCAGGAATTCTGATTTTACACACAGAGTGTATATGATTAGAAATGTCTTTTCATTCAGGGTGTGTAATCTTTGGTATGATTAAGTAGATATATATTCTCCTTCCTTTACTTAAATACTTGGTAGCTATCAAAACCAAGCTGTTTATATTAACTAAAATGCAAGTATTTCTGAATAAAACTGATTTGTTTTGTCTCTGCTTTGCATACCTGTTTGTGTTGGGAGAACAAAGCTTCAAGAAGAAAAGCCTTTCTAGACCTAATTTTGCTTCTGACCTTAAAACATCTCACCTACTTGTACATAGCACCTTCATGCCATGGTGCTTTGATGTCTGAATGCTAAAGGTCAAATTGGACAGAGTGCAGGCCAACACCTAGTGGCTGATCATACAAGCAGACTGCTTTCCTCTCTCAGCTCTGCAATTCAATGGACTTTTCTTGATTAGAATACTTTCTGAATCTGTCAGGTGAGAGCCTTTATAAAGTCGGGTTCCTGATTACATGTCGCAATGATTAAATGCCTGATTTAAATATAGTTCTGCTCTATATTTCAAGATAAATTTCAAAAAACAGATGGAGACCAGCTTGAGGAGTATATTTTTTTATTAACTCTGTGGAAGACTTTTTAAAGGATATACCTCAACAGTACTTTACTTAGTCCTTGGCCTAGAGGATACCCAAGGGTCTAATATTCTGAGAACCTCAAATTCTTTAAAGCTTCTGAGAAATGGAGATATAGGACAGAAGATATCATGAATTAAAGTCTAGAGATTGAGAGGTGACTCAATCAATGAAGTTCTTGGTATACAAGCATAAGTCATGGCCAACCATGGCACTCAAATAGAAAGTTCTGTGTAGTTTAGACTTTCTTCCTCCCAGGCCCATGCTCCAGTAAATAAGACTCAGACTCAAAATATATTTACAAATACTTTGGCCACATAGCTAGGCTCTTCTCTGGCTGTTTTATAACCTAAATAACCCACTTATTTTAATATACATTCTGCCATGTGGCTGGTTACCTATACTCAAGTACCATGTGTTCATCCCATCTTCCCTGTCAAGCCTCTCCATGCCTTGATTTATCATAGATTCTTTCTGCCTTCTGGATGTCCCGCCTTCTATTCTACTCTTTTCTATAGGCTAGAAGTCTTTTAGTTGACAGGTGGTACATCCATACAATACACAAGATAGTCTCTTTATAGCTCAGCACAGGGATACATTTGCAAATGAAATGTTGAAGAGATGGAGATAGAAAGGATGCAGGGCTCCATAGCCAGCCAGGCCTGGACCTATGTCCCAGTAAGTGATCTTCTTTTAAAAATTAAGGTGGACAACTCCTGAGGAGCAATACATAAGGTGGATCTCGGGCCTCAGTATTTACATGTACATGACTCCACCTACACACATACACACACAGACACACAGACACACACACACACACACAGAGAGAGAGAGAGAGAGAGAGAGAGAGAGCAGATGGATAACTACAAATATAGATATATGTGGTTATTATTTTACTTACCCACCATAACTAGGAGATTGACTATTAGTTTGAACTGAAAGAAATTGAGTCAGAGATGCTTCAGATTCACTCATATCTATGCAGCTGAAATGGGTGGGTAAAGCCAGATTGAAACCCTTGCACTTTGAAGGCAGAGTCATAACCCCTAAATGTAAAAGTTCCAAGTGTTGCCTTTAGGCGTGATACCCAACATCCACCTAAACCCAAGCCTAGAGCACAAAATCTTTCTAACAAGGCTTATATGTAATCTTTAGAACACTCTGGGTTCTTCCATTACTCTTTACCTTCTGGACTTTGACACAATTGGTGATAATAATCTCCATCAAATATGCTGCCAAGCATAAACCACAAGTCTCAGCACTGAATCAGGCGGCAGTACTTCTTTGTAATTGATGACAACAAACTGAGACAGGAAGCACCTTGTAGGTTGCTACAAATATACAGTATAACAAAAGTCTCAGCCCCTGAAATAAGTCCATCCCATGTAAATAGAGGGCATGGTAGTTTGGAAGAGAATGACCCCATAGGTTCATATGTTTGAATGTTTGGTCTTCAGTTGGTGGAACTGTTTAGGAAGAATTAGGAGTTTGTAGGTTTCAAAATCCTATTAGGGCTTTGAAGTTTCAAAATCCTATACTGCTTGCTCTCTGTCTGCACATTGTGGTTCAGATATGAACTTTCAGGTACTACTTCAGAGCCATGCCTGCCTGTCTGCTGCCATTCTCCTAGCCATGATGATCCTGAAACCATTTGAAGCTGAAAGACTCCAATTAAATACTTCCTTTTATAAGTTGCCTCACTCATAGTGTGTTGGGAGCCGACTTTTAGCAGAAAGCGGCTAGATTATCTTTGCAGCCATCTGGAACCATATACCCTGATAAGAGATTTGGTTTTCAATAGCCTACAACAGCTGAAGCACACTCTGATATCCCACATATTTTGTGTTGCTCTTTACTGCCCCCAGCTGCAAGGCGCACGTGGTAGCCACGCCTGCAAGGCATGCGGTTCACGTGCTGTCCACGTGCTATCCAGGCCATATATGCCTGTAAGGCACAGGTGGTATCCATATCTGCAAAGCACACGGTGCACGTGCTATCCACGCTATAGATGCCTGTAAGGCTTACGTCATATCCACACCTGCAAGGCACGTGACAAAAGCGTATAAATACCTCAGAATTCCCTTCAATAAAGAGACTTGAGACTTGAGACTTGAGACTAGAGACTTGAGACTTTATCAGAACCTCTGTCTTGTCTCCATTCTTTGTGTCTCCTGCCCCAAGAGCCCCACTCTCTCTCCTTGACCAGAGCACTTAGCCCCAAAGCTCTGAGGCAGAGCACGGGTCCCAACATTTTGGCCCCCAAGCATGAGTACAGTACACAACAATAGTGTTTAATCACAATAGAGCAGTGACTGAGACAAAAGCTGATACCAGAGATTGGTGTTTTGCTGCAATAGCCCTGATCATGCCATTTGTTGGAGAAATGTGGAAAACCTTGGGACATTGGACTAGAAATTCAATTGAATATGGCTGACTTAAGTGGCTCTCATATTAGGAGCTTGGAGGAGAGTGGTGCTGAATACAGGGTGGACTGTGCAGGTCCAGCTTAAGAGGTTTCAGAGGGAAACAACAGTAACTGCATGCAAACCATTCTTGTGATATTCTGCAAACTGGATACTTTTTGCTTTTGATTCAAGAATCTGCATGAGATTAGATTGAAAAGTTTTAAATTAATAATATTGGCAGTGAAGATTTCAAGACAGCCTAGTATTGATGATATCACATTGTTATCAGTGATCATTCTTGTGCAGGCCTACAGTGAGAAAAGACAAGCAGAGCAAAATGAAATACAAATTCACAGTTTGGGAAGAAAAAGAGAAGCTGGAAATGTAACACTGAAGCCAAAACCTGTGCTCCAGGAGATGAGAAATTTAAGAAATGCCTTAGGCTAGTGGAATAAAGGGAGTGGTAACCTCAGGAAAAGACCTCATTCAGTTCAGCTTCTAACTTGGAAAACAAACAAAGATTATTCACTAAAGAAAATCATCAAGAAGTTAAAGCTTATACAAATGTAAATCATGGAGGCAGTGTTTTAGCCCACGCAGACTCAGAAATCAGCAGCATCAGTAGTCACATATGTCTAGACTTAGAGTCAAGAAAGATACAGGAAAGGGCTTGTGGAGTCCTTCTCCATTGTTAAGGAAAGCTATTTGAAGCCAGGCATCTGCCACAGATAGCACTCCATGGAGACACAAGAAAGGTCATTGTGTGAAACTGTGAAGGTGAAATCTAGATTGTATTGGATATTCCAAGATACTGGAGATTCCAAAATCCTGAGATAACTGCCAAGGAAAAATGCAGAATAGTCATGCAGCCCAAGAGAGATAAGTGTGGTACAGTCAACAAAGCTGGAAGGAGTGGGAGATACAAAGAGCCATCTAATAAGTGCTTTGACATCAGGAGTAGAGATGCAGGATTTGGATTTTGCCGTGTTGACCTATGGCCTGTTTTAGTTCAGTGTCTCCTCACTCTACCCCTTTCCTCCCATTTGGAATGGTAATGTATATTCTGTGCCATTGCATTTTGGATGTATGAAATTTGCTTGTTGGCTTTATTTTATTTTACAGGGATTTACAGTTAAGAAATTTCCCAAAGTCTCTTAAGGGACTTAGACTTTGGAAACAGTGCTAAGGCTGTGAAAGACGATGGGAACTTTTGAAATTAGACTGAATACATTTTGTATTATGATATGGTTACATGCCTACAGGGGCCAGAGGAGTAGAATGTGGTGGTTTGAATGATAATGGCCCCTGTCTTAGTCAGGGTGAAAAACCACCATGGCCATGGCAATGATGAGGAAACATTTAATTGGTGTTGTCTTACAGGTTCAGAGTTTTAGTCCATTATCATCATGTCGGGAAGCATGGCAACACACAGACAGACATGGTGCTCGAGAAGCAGCAGAGTGCTACGTTCATACCAACAGGCAATAGGAAGACAAGGTGAGCCACTAGAAATTGTGTGAGCTTCTGAAACCTCAGAACACCACCCCCACACCCAAGAAATAATCTTCCTATAACAAGGCCTCATGTCTTAATCCTTTCAAATATGCCTATGAGCCTACGGTTGGGGACAGGCCTCTTCATTCAAACCACCAGAGGCCCCAGAAGCTCAGATATTCAAATGCTTGGTTCCCAGTTAGTGAAACTATTTGGGAAGGATTAAGGAGGTTTGGCTTTGTTACAGTAGGTGTGGCACTGTTGGAGGAGATATAGCACTTATGGTGGGCTTTGAGTTTTCCTCTCTCTCTCTCTCTCTCTCTCTCTCTCTCTCTCTCTCTCTCTCATATATGTGTGTGTGTGTGTGTGTGTGTGTGTGTGTGTGTGTGTGTGTGTGATTTATGGATCAGATATGAACTTTCAGCATACATGTTCCCTGCCACAGTAGTCATGGACTATCTGAAATTTTCTGCAATACCACGATTGAAATATTTCTTTTATAACTTTTTTAAGTTGCCTTGGTTGTGGTGTTTCATCACAGTGAAAGAACAGTGACTAAGACAGATAGTGACTGCTACGTATGTATGGACCTCTCAACAACTCATCATTATACTCACCTATTTCTAAACGCCCATCAGTCCTCCACGAAAAAGGCTATAAGAGGCCATTAACATCTACTGAGAACTCTAATTTCATTCCAGTTTAAAGAATTATCTATTATGCACACACTCCTAAGATCTTAGCTCACTATCAAATTCTGTGAGTATCAAATTCACATGAGCTAATTCAATTTCTTTTATTTTCTTCCTGGCTTTTAAAACGTTGACATTGAAATTCATAAAAAAAAAAAAAAAAACACTCTAGTAAGTATTTTATAATCATTTTTATCTTTTTATCTCCCATGTTAAATAATACATTAGATAATTTTAAGCTTTATCAGTAAACTACTACATAAAATATATAGCTATACTGCAACAATACAGATGATGTATATATCTTAATGGTGGCATCTATAAATTATCACAGTAGTAGCTAGCATACTTTTCACAATTACTCTGTGTCAGGCATTGTTCTAATTCATTTTGCATTCATTCTTCATGTCCAAAATTACCCTAGGATGTAGATATTATTATCATCTCTTTTTAGCAGCCAACAGGAAGAGGCACGGAAGTGTTAAGAATCTTCCCAGCAGATACACAGCAGTTAGCTGACAGAAATATAATTTCAACTGAGGCAGTCTGGCTAGAGAGCACATTTTATTAGGCCTGTTGTTTATATTAACTTTAATTCTTACAGAAAACTGACTTTACTTTTAAATCAACAGAGCAAAATCTCCATTGTAAAATGTTTTTATGAGCTAAGAAATAATAGTCCATTAACAGTGTTTTAATTGGAGTTTTTATTTGCTCAAATTTTATTAGTAACAATTGTCTCAAACCTTCACCACAGATAATCAACATTCATAGCAAAATTTGAGGCCAATCTACAGAGAATCTATTGTGCTACATGATGTTATTTTTTTAGACAATAACACTAGTGAGATCACTGTAATATAAGTTCTGATCAAGTTATAGTTTCATATGGAGTCACATATAGATTTTGTAGGAAGAGTCATATAGCTACATATTACAACATTATAAACAGAGAGGAGAAAATATGTGTTTGGGTCTGTTTGCCTGTGTATCTGTGTGTGTGTGTGTGTGTGTGTGCGCGCGTGCATGTGTTTATGCAATAGTAATGCAGATGGTAATGTACCAGAGGGAATCATGACAGTCAGGCTCAGGAGCTGAGTCTCAAGGAGCCTATATTAATTAATATAATTGCACTCTTTTTGCCACTAGTCAGTTTACAAGTGACATTTAGCACAACTATAGTCAATGAGACAAGTTGGAAAGTTAACTGTGCAGGCTTCCAGCAAAGTTTTTCTTGTTCCACTCAATTAACTGACCCAGGAACCATGAGCCAGGAGACCTGGAGATAGGTTAATATATGAGATAAATTTTTCCTGTTTCTTTAGACAGCTTTATTGTCCCACATATTATTTAGACAATTTAACTTCCCTTTTATGTGGTTGAGCCCAAGAAAGATGATAAACTCTAACATTTGACTTTGGCTTCTGCTGACATCTTTTGAAGTCAAGATAGGAAAACCTATCAAGTGCATAGTCATTGTATTTTCTGTGCTTTATGGGCAGATGCAAGAGGATTTCTTTATTTATTCAAAGGATTATGCTTCAGCCAGGCCTGGTGGTGCATGTCTATAATAATCTCAGCTCTCAGAACCCTTTAGGGAGAGGCAGCTGTCCTCAACTACACAGTAAATCTAATACCAGCCTGAGCCAAATGACATTGCCTTAAAATAAAATTAAAAATAAACTTGAGCTCTCAATACCCAAGCTACAACTCATAGACCACATGAAGCTCATGAAGAAGAAAGACCAAAGTGTGGGTGCTTCCATCCTTCTTAGAAGGAGTAACAAAATGCTCATGGAAGCAAATACGGGGACAAAGTGTAAAGCAGAGACTGAGGGAGGGGCTGTCTGGAGACTGCCCCACCTGGGGATCTGTCCCATGTGCAGTCACCAAAGGTAGCCGCTGATTTGGATGCCAGGAAGTACATGCTGACAAAAGCCTGATGTAGCTGTCTCCTTAGAGGTCTGCCAGAGCCTGACATATACATAGGTGGATGCTCACAGCTAACCATTGAACTGATCATGGGGTTCCCAATAGAGGAATTAGAGAGAAGACTGAAGGAGCTGAATGGGCTTGCGGCCCCATAGGGAGAGAGGCAATATCAATCCACTAGAGCTCCCAGGGTCTAAACCACCCACCTGGGAACACACATAGAGGGACCCATGGCTCCAGCTGTATATGTAGGGGAGGATGGCCTTGTCAGGCATAGGTGGGAGAGAGGTCCTTGGTCACATGAAGACTGGATTTCCCAGTTTGGGGAAATTCAAGGGCAGGGAGGTGGGAGTGGATGAGTGGGGACACACCCTGATAGAAGCAGGAGGAGAGGGTTTCTGGGGGTAGAATGGGGAAAAGGGATAACATGAAATGTAAATAAATAAAACATCTAATAATTTTTTTTAATTTAAAAATAAAAGCAAACAAACAAACAAACATAAACTTGGCCATAGTATAGTTAATGTATGTTTTTTGTTTTGTTTTGGGGGGTTGCTTTGGTTTTGGTTTCAAGACAGGGTTTCACTGTGTGGCCCTGGCTATGCTGAACACATTCTGTAAACCAGGCTGGTCTCAAACACAGAGATCCACATGCCTCTGCCTCCCAAGTATTGAGATTAGAGGCATGTACCATCACTGCCCAGACATATGGTATTTTTAATGTGATTCTTAATGTAATCATATTGGAATTGAGAGTACTTTATTAAAAATTTTAAATCACTGAGGAAAATGTGTCTTTAGCTTTCCTGTTTGTTCTTATTCAGTTTTGGTATCAGGACAATCTTGACTATGGAGGAGTTTTAAAGTATTGTGTTCCTTTGCATTTTTCTGGGACAGTTTGAGGAGTGCTACAGAAAATAGTTGCTGAAATTAAATATGGAATAATATAAAACTAAGAAGCTTCATCACAGAACAGGAAAGCATCAACTGGGTAGACAGACTGCAGGGCCAGAGAGAACTCTTTCCTGACTATGCTTCTAACAATATTTTTTATAAAATTTATAAACAATTTTTAAAATAAGCTCTGCAAAATAAAATTTCCAATCAATAAATGAACTGAATGGAAAATTTTCAAAGGAAAAAATACAAATGATCAGTAAATGTTTTGGGGCTTTCTTTTTTTTTAATTTTTAACTACTTATTTTTTAATTTTATTTATATTTCAAATGCTGTCCCCACTGAGTCCCTCCTCACAGAGACTTTATCCCTCAGAGAGGGTGCCTCTTAATATTGCCCCACCATGAGACAAGTGTCTACAGGATTAGGAGCATCCTTTTCCACTGAGGCCAGACAAGGCAGTCCTCTACTATACACAAGCCAGGGGCCACAAACTAGCCAGTGTATGTATGCTCTTTGGTTGGTATCTTAGTATCTGGGAGCTCCCACTTAGTTGACACTGTTGGTCTTTCTGTGGGGTTATCATCCTCTTCAGTTCCTTCAATCCTTCCCTTAACTCTACCACAGGAGTCCTCAACCTCAGTCTAATGCTTGGTTGTGGGTATCTGCATCTATCTCAGTCAGCAGCTGGTAGAGCCTCTCAGAGGCAGCCAAACTAGGCTCCTAACTTCAAGCACAAAATAGTATTAGTAATAGTGTCAGGTATTGACGCCCATCCATGGGAGGGATTCCATGTTGGGCAGGTATCTGGCCAGCCATTGCTTCAGTCTGTTTCATCTTTGTCCCTGCATTGCTTTGAGACAGAAACAATTTTGGGTCAAAAGTTTTGTAGGTGGGTTGGTGTCCCCATCCCTCCACCAAGGGTCCTGTCTGGCAACTAGATAGTGTCTCTTCATGTTTCATCTCCCCACTACTGGGCATTTCCAATATGGTCACCTGCACTGAGTCCTGGGAACCTGCTCCATCCCAGGTCTCTGGGACTTCCTAGAGATTCTCCTTCCTGCCCAATGCCCCTCACAGCTGCATATTTCCCCTCATTCTCTTGGTCCTCTGAGCCTCTCTCCTATTCCCTCCATACCTGATCCTGACCCCTTCCGCTTCCCTTCCTTTTTTTCCCTTTCCTTCCCTTCCTTTCCCTTCCCTTCCTTTCTCCCTTACAGTCCCTCCCTCCTACTGCCTCACGTGACTATTTAGCATCCTTACTTGGGCCTTCCTTCTTTAAATTCTTTGGATCTGTGGTGTGTATCATGAGTATTCTGTATTTTGGGCCAGTATTCACTTGTCAGTGAATACATAACATATATAACCATTTTTAGTCTGAGTTACCTCACTCAGGATATTTTCTAGTTCCATTCATTTGCCTGTAAAATTCACAATGTCCACATTTTTTTAAAGCTGAATAGTATTTCATTGTGTAAATGTACCACATTTTCCACATCCATTCTTCATTGAAGGACATCTAGGTTATCTCCAGTTTCTGGCTATTATGAATAAGGCTGTTATGAAAATAGTAGTGCATGTGTCCTTGTGGTATGGTAGAGCATCATTTGAATATATGCCCAGGAGCAGTAAGTATATCTGGGTCTTGAGGTAAAACTTTTCCAGTTTCTTGAGAAACTGTCAGATTGATTTCCAGAGTGGTTCTACAAGTTAGCCATCCCACCAGCAATGAAGTGAAGGAGTGTTCCTCTTCACATCCTTGCCAGCATGTGCTGTTACTTTAGTTTTGGTGTAAGGTCATTTTGATTTGCATTTCCCTTATGACTAAGGATGTTGGATTTTTCTTTAAGTGCTTCTTGGGGAATCTCTGCTGAGAATTCTCTGTCTAGCTCTGCACTCCATTTTTAAATTGGATTTTTTCTTTTTTAGTCTTTCTTATTGATGAACTACCAAAAGACCTAGTTATATCACACCTGGGCATAAGCCCAAAGGATACTATATCATACCAAAGAGATATTTGCACATCCATTTTTACTGCTGTTCTACTCATAACAGCCAAAAATGCAATCTCTACATGTCCATCAAAGGAATAAAATGTATCATATATAGGCAATAGAATTTTATTCAGTCATAAACAAAAATGAAATTATGAATTTTGTAAGAAAATGGATGTAACTGGAAAATGTGATATAAAGCAAAGAGACTCTGACTCAGAAAGACAAACACAGCTTGTTCCCTCTCATCTGCTGACCTTACATCCTGATTGTTTATATGTGCATTTGTGTGGGGATGAGCAAGAGTGGAATCCAGAGAATTAGAAAAATCTTCATAACTGGTGAAGAGGAGGGTATAAGAGTCAGGGATAAAGTAAGAAACAGGATATGTGTGATATGAAATGGGAGGAGATACCAGGGTAAAATGGTCCAGTGTAACAGAAAAACGGAGAGTGCGGAAGAGAGGGATGGGTGGGCATCAGCCAAAACTAAGTATGCATGCAAATTCCATAAAGTAATGAGTTACTTTGTATGTTAACTTAAAGATAAAACAAATATTAATTGTTGCTTTAAAATATATTATGAATGGGAAACATAATTTTAAAATATATTTTTAATTCTGAGACTATAATCTAATTACATCATTCTCTTTTTCCTACCCTCCCTCTAAATCCTATTATACCTTGTTATATTTACCTCGTTATATTTACAATTTATGATGGTATGTATACATTCCTAAATAATAACTACAATCTTCTTGGTCTATACAGTGTTACTTGTATATATATTTTCAGGGCTGACCATTTGGTTTTGGATAGACAATTGGAAAGTTCCTCCCTGGGGAAGTCTGTGTCTCCTGCTTTCAGTGTTCCTCAGTTCTCTGTGAGGATAAGAACAGACTTGATAAGGGAAAAAGGAAAAAACTTCAACGCTTGACAAAGAAAATGTTTTCTTTTTAATTTTTATTAGATATTTTATTTATTTACATTTTAGATGTCATGTTTTTCCCCATTTCCCCTCCCTAGAAATCCCCTATCTCATCCCCCCCTCCTCCTTTTTGCTTTTATACTATTTTAATTACATGCAAGTATTAAGGTCAGTTCTAGGTTAAGGGTCTATCAATACACTAGATGCAAATAGTCAAGGAACAAGACAACAAACACAAATAGTCAAAGAACCAGCAAGGCAATAAAGTTCCACGAACACTCCAGTGATCATTGTTACTATGGGCTTATCAGGATGAACACAATATCTCAGTCTACTTTCCTGCCTTAGCCCAAAGTAATTTTTATTACTTCATTACTGAAGCCTACTTCCTTGTTCTAGCCTAAGATTTAGATTCCTGCCTGAGATTACTTCTTTATTCTAGCCTAAGATTTAGATTTCTACCTGAAATTACTTCTTTGTTCTAGTCTAATGTCAAGAATCATGCCTAAAGCCCACTTCTTTGACCTTGGCCAATGTCATATTCCTGCTGAACAACCGATTTCTTTGTTCTTGGTCTATGTCAGATTCTTGCCAAGCAGCCTGAAAAGCTCTCTGCCTCTCCCCTTTTTTATTTCAAAAATAAGACTGAGTTGTCTTAGGTCATTCTACCAAGAATGCCTTTCTTACCCTTCCTGGAACATGCTTTATCAAAAGCAATGCACTTATGTCTTAGGTTAGTAAGGATCTTTGCAGAATCTTACCCATCCTTGGCTTGCCAATTTAGTTACTTGCCAATTTAGTAACTTTGTCTGGGGGTCCGTTTTCCGTTTCAAGCCATGTTGATGTTGTTAAAGACAAGCTTTAACATGATGAGCAGGAATAAAAGTATTCCCAGGACAAAAAGGGCTAGCATGATCAAGTTATATATGCCATTCTTGAAGCTTGACCAAAATAGAAATACTGACCTCAGGCCATGGATAATTTTATCACTAGTATATCCCACATCAACACTCAGCAGAGCAGCATTCTTAAAATTTATAAGCCTACTATGCAAAGTTAAAACATCCAGAGAGATGCTAGAATTATGCCAAATAAACTGCAAGTGTCTTTAAACTTTTTCCTAATTATAATGACTAGCACTGTAAATTTTAGAACTAACACAAATCCAATGGTGTTTGGCATGATACTTGAGATGGTTCCTTACTCTTAGTCTCTGAACCCTCCTTCCAATAATTTGAATAGGATAAAGACCATTAATCCATTGTTCCATATGCCTATCTAAATTCTCTTGTATAGTCAACACATTAGTAACATTTTTGCTAAATGATTAGCAGAAGTAGCTGTCTTAACTTCTGTGCCACAGCAATTGCAGAAGCAGTGGTGCTAGCAATTAATGTAATTCAAGCTGTTATACCAGCAATAATCAAGCCCACTACAGTTCTGCTTCTGCTTAAAGCCTGACTCACTTCTTCAAGTACTTGCAAACTTTTTTTAGAAGACCAAGGTACTGTGAAAATCAGGGCAATAAAACAAAAGCTGGTTGATAGACCTCCTTAACTAATGTGCTGGGTTTCAACACACTAATACAATTAGAAAGTGTACAACCAATACAACTTACATTAAATACTGTAGAAGAAACAAAAGAAATTTTAACTTGACAATTAAAAGAACCTTAACCCATGTACTAATACTTGTTTGAAATCCAGATCCTGTCCAAATTTTATCTCTTGCTAATATAACATCATAGAGAACTGCAGCTAAAATCCAAATATGTCTCTGAAATTGTCCAGAAAAAGCTTTCCAAATGAAGACAGTTTTTTCCAATATTGGATTTATTTCTAGGCCAGTCCATGATTGAGTCTGATAACTGAACACATTTAAGAAAAATACAAGAGTCATTATAACTTCCCTTTTTGATTCTCTGTTCCACAATGTCTGAAAACTTCAGTCAAGACAGCTTGTCTCATCAGGGGTATAGGTAAGCAAATGTGGGTTAGGAACATGTTGTAGTAATTATTTTAAAACGGCCACCAGTCAAGCCAACTATCTAAACTGCAGCGGCTCTGCCTAGCTCAGACACCATGTTCACCATGTTCCATGGCCAGAGGCCATGTGCATGCCACAGCTAGAAATGGCCAGCCAGAAACACCAGCCCTGCCACCCATGAGACACCAGCATGGGAGATGGCTCTGCCAATCTTCCACACTGTCTCTGCAAGGCTGGGCAGTGCCCAGACCATCCCACCAACCACGTGGAAATGAAACTCTAACGCTTACATTATCCAAAGGCTTATGTATTTGGTAATGATCAATAACAAGATGCTCACTCAATCAGAGGTGTAACCCAATACCCAACCTAGATATACCAACTACCTTTGACTGCAGGATACATGTGAACATCTTTATCTATGTTCCCCTCTCTTGTCTCCTTTCTCCTGTCTCCTAGCTCCTCCTCTTCCTTCTCCTCTTCCTCTCCTTACTCCTTCTCTTCCTCTCCTTACTCCTTCTCTTTCTCTCCTTACTCCTCCCAACTTAGCTCCTTCTACAGGAACATATGTCCAATACAGCTTCCCAGTCACCCTTGTCAGGGCACTCAGCAAGCTCACAGATCAGCATCATTCTTTGTCCAGGCATCAGCATGTGTCACCTGTCTCTCTGGCAGCTACCATGCTCCTTCAGCATCTTATAGAAAAAACACAAACATGCCTTCTTCCCCATTTAAATACCAGATCAGGATCATGTCATATGCCAGTAAGTGGATCCTTTCTTTTTTACCTATGCATAAGTATGCCTACTTGTGAGTACCATAGACACTGAGCAGAAATTTCCTTGGCACCCAAAATTTTTTTAAAACTTTAAAATAAAAAGAACATGATTTAAATAAATTTGTGGTGTACAGATCTACCTCTTCCTTTTTTATTTTATGAAAATATTGTTTTAAAGTTCCATGGGCCCCTTCCACAGTCCCTTGTACTTGACTATTATAAGGAATCCCAGTAATATGGGTAATATAAAATTGCTGCCAAAAATCTCAAAGGCTCAATGGGGATAGCCAGTTCCATTATCTGTTTTGGGGTTTATTATTATTATTATTATTATTATTATTATTATTATTATTGGATACTTTATTTACCTACATTTCAGATGTTATCCCTTTTCCCCACCCCCCTCCCCAGAAATCCCTTATCCCATCCTTCCTCCTCCTATTTCTATGGGTGTGTGCCCCCACCCATCCACCCACTCCCACTTCTGTGCCCTCAAATTTCCCCTCACTGGGGCATCCAGCCTCCAAGGGACCAAGGACATCCACTCCCACTGATGCTGGACAAGGCCATCCTCCCCTACATATACAGTTGGAGCCATGGGACTCTCCATGTGTGTTCCCAGGCTAGTGTTTAGACCCTGGGAGCACTGGTTGGTGCTCCCATGGGGCTGCAAGTACCTTCAACTCCTTCAGTCTTCTCCCTAACTCCTTTATTGGGGACCCTGTGATTAGTTCAATGGTTAGTTGAGAGCATCTGCCTCTGTCTTTGTCAGGCTCTGGCAGAACCTCTCAGGAGACAGCTATTTCAGGCTTCTGTCAGCATGCACTTCCTGACATTCACAACAGTGTTTGCATTTGGCGATTGCACCTGGGATGAATCCCCAGGTGGGGCAGTCTCTGGATAGCCCCTCCTTCAGGTTTTGTCCCACACTTTGTCTCCATATTTGCTCCTGTGAGTATTTTGTCACTCCTTCTAAGAAGGACTGAAGTGCCCACACTTTTGTTTTCTTCTTGAGCTTCATGTGGTCTGTGAGTTATATCTTGGGTGTTGTAAGCTTTTTGGGCTAATATCCACTTATCAATGAGTACATACCATGTGTATTCTTTTGTGATTGGGTTACCTCACTCAGGATGATATTTTCTAGTTCCATCCATTTACCTAAGAATTTCATGAATTCATTGTGTTTAATAGCCACATAGTACTCCACTGTGTAAATGTACCACATTTTCTGTATCCATTCCTCTGTTGAAGGACATCTGGGTTCTTTCCAGCTTCTGGCTATTATAAATAAGGCTGCTATGGACATAGTAGAGCATGGGTCCTTGTTACATGTTGTAGCATCTTTTGGTTATATATCCAGGAATGGTTTCACTGGTCCTTACTCTTTTCTTGGTAATATTGACAGTTCTGAGAAGTACTGGCCAGGTATTTTGTACAGTTAATTGTTAGTTACTTATCAGTTAAATAATTGTTAATTAATAATTGATTTTTTTCCTCATCTGTTTTCAGGAGTAGGCTGGAAGTACTAGCTTTGGGAATAAAGAACATGAGGTAAACTTTTCTTTCATCACACTCAGGGCAAATGCTGTTTTCCTGAAACAACTCTGGAGCTGTCCTGGATGGCCTGGCTGAGGTCATTAGATTTGAGGATTTTACTATTAAAATTTATTTTGTTCCTTCTCTATGTCAGGTTCAGAAGGAACATTCAGGCTGGATGCTCAAAAAAATCACAATGAACTTTGATATCACAGAGCACACAGCTAAGTAAGGAAACTTAGCCAAATATATTCACAAATAATCTGGTTCTATATGTAATACAGGAGCATCTCACTAAAATTGGTCAGTCACTAAGAAATTACATCTAATATAAACATAAGTAATAGGCAGGAGAAACCTTGATAAAGAGAGATTTCCAAAGGATGGTTAAAATGACAGAAATAGGGTAGCCTGAACTGATAAAGAAGAAACAGAGAATGAAGAAAAGGTTTAGTGTTCCACTCTTGAACTTTTAACCTTTTAATTGCTTTCTTCCTAAATGCTGGTCCCCTGGTGGCTCTTTTTAGGATTATTTACTTTAGAAAGTACACAGTGTTAGTACTCTCTCAGATTCTTTGAAGTGTAAATCTTTGTAATCCAGAAAAGCCTTTCTTCAGGTCCAGAGAGCCAGCCTTGTGAATCCTCTTCTGGGAGGAGACAGTACTCATGGCTCCCTGAGGCTGAAGAGTACCAGGACTCTTATGTCAAGAACACATCATGACCTAAAGGAGATGCTTCACCCTCCTGCATTTTGCTTCAACTTTTTCTTACTGTAGCATTCTTGAATAAAGGCTTGTTTGCCCATTGACCTACTCTATAGCAGACCTCCTTCTATAAGGTTGAGGCAGTATTAGGACCACTCAAGTTTTCATAGGCTGAGTTTAGAAGGCAGACCCCAACCTACACATGACAGGAAGTGATACAACTGGAACAATGATTGTCCAATTAAGAGAAAGTCCATGCTTTGCTTTAAATACTAGCATGATGGGTATTTTTATACATTGAGAGTCAATGTCTATAAGAAGTAGAAAAGCTAATTCTCCCGAAAGAATCAAGGATGGCAGAGGCATCCTCCCACAAGCCATCTGAGTGGTGAATTTGCTGACTGAGTGGCTGACATGCTGAGTACAGTTTACAGAAAACTCGGTTGTCCTATATTTCTACCCTGTCTTCCACATTCCACTCCTTTGAAACCAAGATGACTGTACTTATGATTGCTTTCAACAATGGAAGTGAGGGGACCAAAAGCCTTGGGAATAAAGCTTTTAATTCCTCAGGAAGCATACTGGGCCCCTCAGAAGGAGCCATTGACAATGGGCCTTTAGTCAATGGTGGCTCTGACTTAGGGAGGATAAGTCTAGAACTGAGTCAGCTTCTGGAACACCTACTGGAGATGACAAGGCCAGAACCGAGCTGGTTTCCAAACTGCTTCATTGTCTCACCAAATATAATGAAACCAACTTAGCAACCAATAAAAATTATCCTACCTTCACTGTTTTGCTCCCTCTCCATCATATTAGAGGTTACCTAATCCTTCTAGAAATATTTCCTAGTCCTGCATAGAAGGAGGCCTACAAGCTCCTCTGGTCATTGCTATTTTTGATGACTGGCTGACTTCTGCAAGCTGATAATTTGTGTAGAATGAACACTTTTCACCTTTGCATACTATTTGAGTCTGGGGTCTTCTTTCTGTGATTCTTCGACCCTAACAGAAGCAGAAGGAGAAGCGGTTGGTTTTTCTTTTTAAATCAGCCAAAGTACAGTGAACACACTAAAAACCCACAAGAAAAAAATTGACAGTGAATACAAGAGCAGAGAGATGGTCATGCCTATTCTTTGCATTGTCTACAGCTGAACAGATTTTAGGATACTAGGGTTAATTAAAATGACATACATATTGTAGGTGGAGTTTCCCTTGACTCTTGATTGGGTAAATAAAGAGGACAAAAGCCAATTTTTGAAAGAAAATATAGAGGCAGGTTTTCCAGGTCTCAGGAGGAGGAGGAGGAGACAACATAGGGAAAGGGGTTTTTCAGCCAGGCCACGGAGCAGAAAATAGGGACACCATGTAGGCCTGGGGGCTATTAGACCCAGTGGTGACATGCACCACTGGAAGAATTCTAACATAAAATAGCTGATGAGTTTAGGACAATAGATTCCGAGCCCAGTGGTTGTGATTTAAATATCTTAAATATTAAGATTGTCTGGTGTTTTCCACTCACAACAATTCAGGTGGGCAAGAGAGAGAGTGTAACCCGGGGGGAGTCATTGGCAGTTGATGGAGTCAACTGCCAGGCAGTCAATGGAACGCCAGCTGTAGCTCCAGGCATTCTCAAGAGGGATGCCTGTTCTCGGAGCATAGCTGGGATCTCAGGAAAGAGTTAGCTAGCCATGGGAGCTGAGTGAGGCTGGGACAGTTGTTAGAGGCTGTTGGAGCTAGCTGTGAGAGTTTGAGAGAGCTTGGGTGGAGCTCTGGAGAAGGAGCAAGCGTGGATTATAAAATTACATGCCATAACATATAACAATGTATATGAATCAATGCTATAGGAAAGGTCAGTAAGCAAATCTATCAAACTGGTAGCTTCCCTTAGAACAGAAGGTGAGAGGCATGGCAAGGAAATCCCTTGCAGTTTGTCTGTTAACGAGTGAGACTATTCTACCTCAGTGACATCCGCACAAGGGTGCTCCCTCTTTGATAGCTTATTGAGCTATGTTCTATATTACAAGGTGTACCTATCACAAAGTACTTTTAGATTCAACCACAATCTTTAGCTTAGTCACAGCTAAAAATAAAAATAAAGAAAAAAAACATTGATTTTGAACCCTGTGTTAGGAAGCAGGAAGAGAAACTGGAATTATAATAAAGAAAGAAGTACTTTGTACTTCAATAAACACTAAGTAGGAATTGGATTTATTTTTAACAGTCTACAGTGCAATCAAAGTTGTGCTACTTTAAAAAAAAAAATCTCATTCCTGGTTTATTGGTTGTTCCCTTAAACAATGTGAAGTCCATAGGACATATTGTCTTTTGTGTGCCTTGGGTTGCCTTTCGACTTTATGGCTAGACCTCAGGTGGGTTTCCTTTTCATTCACTGACCATATTCTCTTATAGTAAACAGCTTGTCTGCTGGGCCAAAGCAGTGCAGGAAGAAATGATCTCTTGTTCAATCTTTCACATTTGCATTATAATTTACATTCTCTAACTCATTTGTGTCTTTAAATGTCACACTCTGGCCGGATGGCTTTCAATCTGCAGCCTAAAGTTACCTTGTTTTCTTAAAGGAAACAACCTTGCCTGCCTGTCAGGCATGAAGTATCACAGAGAAACTTGTGTGCAGCCTTTTCAATGTTCAGGGAGATTTCTCTCACCTGCTCATTTAGAGCTTTTAAACCTTGACAGCTTCCAGCCCTCAAATGATCATGTGGCGTTACAGTCTGCATGTGTTTCCTGTCAACCACGTAGGTTACAGAAGTTGTGCTAGGCTGTTTCCTCTCTGTGGAAATCCCACAAATTCACTGTCAGTGAGAAGTACATTTTCACATTTACACGTGTGTTGAGCTTTTAGGCACATTTCTATACCATTTGGTGCCAGAAGAACATGTAGTGCCCTTGAGCTTTCTGTTTTCACCTTTACACTAGGAGATTCTTGCTGTCTCATCCTGAAGGTAAAGGCTGACAATCCAAAGCCCCAAAGTAATGCTTGTTGATTAGAAACATCCAGCTTGACATACCTTTTAAGAGCCATGTAAAGCAGCAATATAACACAAAAATCAGACTTCCAATAAATAATTCAGATCACAACCCTTACAGAGATAAAGTAACACATAGTGTCTTTGAAGAACAACCGAACTCACAGCCTGAGGGAAATGTCATTTTATAACTGAAACAAATGAATAGCAGATGGCTGCCCTTTCCACTTAAGGGACGAATCGCTGCTGAGACTCCACCCACTGCATGCAGTCACAACAGCTGAAATCCAACAGAAAAGCCTGCTTAAAGCTGGCATCAGGCAGGTCAAGTTTGCACAGCATAATTAGATTCATCTGTTAGGTAACCTCAGATTTCCCCAGTGAATAAAATTATATGACCTGTCATTGGCTTAGAATGAAAAACAGAGATGACCCTCTCAGCACCATATCCCGGGAACAAAAGTCAGTAAACAGCGTCACAGTACTGTTTTGTAAAAAATAAAAAGAAATCAATACCAAGTGATTCCAAGTGAAAATTAGGTAAAAAATTGCCAAGATGAAAAATGTGCTTGCTGAAGAAAAAGGGAAATGGAGAAATGGGAAAGAAAGGAAAGAAGGGAAAATACACGAAAGGAAAGAAAATAGAAATCAGTGAATGAAATGAAGACGAGTGTGGAGGTGCAAGCATGCAGTTCGAGCACCCAGGAAGCAGAAGCAAGAGAGTCACAGCATAGTCAGCCTGGTGTCACAGCATGTACCAGTCCAGTGCTCACTACACAGAGAGGTCCTGTTTCAAAAACCAAACCAAGAAGCAAAACCAAAAGAACACAAGCAGCTATGGAATAAATAACAGGAGACAAAATGGACAACAATGAAATCCAAATTGTCCCAAGCCTAATGAAAGCATATTGTGGAGCAGAGTGTTATGCAAGGAGCAGCAGGGTCACATGGGAAAAGTGTCTTTGGGGACAAGACTGAAGCACTCTTACTTTGTTGCAGACCACCTAGTGAAATTGTGTCTGATGTCTACAGGATTAAAATTTTATTTGCATTATATATAAATACAAAACTTCAGTGAGAAAACAGCTACCCCGGGAAACTTCATTTCAGTGGAACAGCAGTCAGATAAACACAAATATACTCTGGTTTTATCACAGTGTAACTGTAGTTTCATGTTTTGACTGTCACATCAAAAATGTTTCAAGGAAACAATGTCTTTTAACTAATATCGAGCAGGGCCAGCAAGATATCTCACCAACGACTAAACGTGATGTTTCAAATTCATGAATTCTGTTCTTATGGTCCAAGTATGACGTTGGTATACCCAAGGGAAAGTTGTGAGAAAATAATGTGTATATGAAAGCTCTGTGATCAAAACATCCTTCTGCCCCACCCTATTGTTTATGAACTGATTGCAGGTGAGTGCCAGTCTGTGATGATCAATAGTCTAAGACTAAAAGAGACCTGCCTTCTATCTTTGTGTTTGTCACAAAGAAATGTTTTGCTTTTTAGTGCTTCATAAATCACAAGCTCAGTTTCTATCTTTAAAATAAAGAGAATGGGTAGCCAGTTTTTAAAAGATGACTCCAAAGGTGAAGGTTTTGTTACCACACCTGATAGTTTGAACTCATTCTCAAGGACCCACATAATGGAAGGAGAAAAACATCCACTACGGGTTGTCCTTTGACCCATACATGCTGCCATGGCACGCCCAGCCATGCATGCAGGTGCACATGTATACACACACAGAGACACACACAGACACATACACACACACACACACACACACAGACAGACACACACGCACACAAAATTTTTCAATTTAAATAATACTGAACAATTTATGAGAAAGAAATAAACTTGTAAGTGAATAAACATTTATAATCTTGGACTTCATTTGTGATCAGTGACTCCCATCTGAATGGGATGATTAGCTTCAGGAATAATAATCAGTTTTTATATTTTATGTTTCATTGACAATCTCAATAAATATGTACTAGTATTCTAGGGGCTGTTCAAAATTGTATGTGTAGAAAAGAAAGAAAATGAAAATAGTGCTATCCAAGAATGAGTGGAAAGATTTGAGTCTTTAATCATAAATTTAAAATATCACAGATTGCTGGATTACCAAAAGAAATAATTTGAAAAGGTAAAAAAAAAAGTTATATATGCATTACAGGGAAATTTTAATTTTTAAGACTTTTGTAGAGTTCTTCCACCAATGATTTGTGCATAATACATAGAAAACTATCCTAGTAACTCAAGTGAATGAAATTGCATTAACTAATTATATTGTTTTACAATGTACTGTTGTCACATTTCTCTGTGGAAAGAACCAGTTTTACTTATTTATATATTCTTTTACTTCAATATTACAAAAAACAACCACTCCAAAAATCTGTCAGTCAGTCTGAACTAAAATATTGTAGCAAAATATCCTCAGGCTCCTCTCCTGAGGCAACTGCTTAACATTACGGGTTATTCAAATTTCGTGTGGAGGTAGATAAAGATATGTACTTTTGTTATGCATGCAATTTTCACATGCGTATACATAAACTCTATTTTCCCTGAATCATGAATGTTACTCTTGAAGAAAAATACAGGTTAACAGATATTTGTCCTCAAATAGGCTACACAGACAGCTCTCTTGGATAATTTTGAGCCCATAAAAAAGAGAAGCTTCCTTTTCTAAGAAATCAATAGTTTATCTCTTTCTGTTTGGGACCACTGTTACATATCATACATGTACTACAGTATATTTACCTGTTGACAGATGTTTGTATGATTGCAGTTTGAAGCTATTTCTAATAAAACTACTATGAAAACTCAAAAAGCAAGGATGCAAAGCAGGCTAGCCTCTTCACTTATGTGACGATAAAGTAATGGAAATTTTGTGTCAATTAGACAATTTAATCCAGATAATATAATTTGGTGATTTAGTAACAATGTTCACAGAAAGACATCAATGTTCTGCCCTAGGCTGTTGATTTATTTGTGAAAAAAACACATATCTAAAGCTATCAGGCATACTGCGAAGCTTTACAGACCTTTGAAGCCAGAGCACTGCAGGTCTGAATTCGTCATCTGTTGTATTCTGAGATAGGTATAAGTTTTCTTTAAAGCATGTTTCTCTTTTTTTGCAGATCATGTCCTTACAACAAATTGTCCTTGTCCCTTTGTGGTATGTATCTGGGTTCTAGATAGTATGCTGTAGAATGAAGCATCTTATGCCCATCTGAACCTGGGAGCCCTTGCACATATGGCTCACTCATAAGCCTTGTCTGCCAGTCAAGGGCACTGCAGCTCTAGAGGATGAGAGAAACAGAATGGACGTGAGCTTTAGCCCTGAATCACTTTATGGATGTCTGTTGCTGAACAGTCACATTAAAGTATCATTGGGCAATAAATAAATCTCTACTGTGTTATACCTCCTAGAGTTATTAGGGTTTATCTGTTATGTGGATGGAATTTACTATTTATGGCCTTCTGGCTGCTCCTGAGAACATCTAAATCCCAAAGTTTCTGTTCTCTTGGCATAATAATTTTAATTAAGTAAGCAGTACACTTCTAATGAGAACCCGAGCTCTGGCTTTGACTCTGTCTTTATATTTAATAATCCAACAGACATTTTAGGCACAGATCTCCTTTTAGGATTCATGAAGCAGACAAACAAATGGACAGAGTCACAATTTTTAGAGTTTCCCCTCCCCCTTGGATATAATGATATATAATGACCATGGAGCCATATTGATGTATAACATACTGAGACTAAGTGTTTAAAAAGCAGAGCTTCACTGGGGGCTAAATTATCTCTTAGGAAGAAACTGAAATGGAATATGTGCTGTACCATTAAATGATGTAAGTAGTTCAGAATAATCCAAAGAAGTTGAACATTGTAAGGACTAGGAAACAGTATGCTATTTTAGCTAGACATTATTTTGCTTACATGAATAAAAAGGTACAGACATTTTCAGGAAAAAATATTTACCTTAGAGTTGTAAATTTTTGGGGAGAGTACTGAATGTCACTTAAGAAACACTAAGAGAATGATGCTTGTTGCTGTGCACTGCCACTCAGAAAGCCAGAGTGATCAACTAGACAAAAAGAAGGATCAAATCTAAAGGATTTAGAGCACTCCCAAGTACTCCCAAGAAATAGAGCCAGAAGAACAGGTATAAATATCTTTTTCAAATAAATATATTCCTACACCTCTCTGCATCAGTTCCATACAGATTCCCCTCAGCTTATAAGTGTATTTCAGTCAGAACCATTGAATGTTGAAAATTTTGAGTTGAAAATGTTGTGAGTTAAAGCAGCAAATATTTTATCCAGCCTGGGGAACCTCACGGTCTCCCAACATGGCACTCTGTGGATTGTCTGCAGCATCCTCTACTGATCATGACCTTGATGCTGAGCTATATAGCAATATCCAGCATCATAGATTATATAGCAATATCACATATCACTATCTCAGGGAAAAAGATCAAAATCTAAAAAGAAGACTTCATGACTAGGGAGATGGCTCACTGTTACTAAGAAATTAAAATTCAGATGATAAATGAGGGTAAAACTATCTGACAGATAGGAGAAAAGAAAGTCTTTGATGTTTTTCTATAATTGATGCATCATATCAATTACTGTCTCTAAGATCTTGGACAAGTCACTTGACAAATTTGAACATCAGTTCAATTATCTGTAAGAGAACACAATTTTTATTTGGCAGTGCTATTCTGGATATGTGAATAATGACTATGTTAGAAAGGACTCAAAACTGAAGTAGTAATAAGAAAACTGGTAGCCATGGTGATAACAGTACAGAAATAAGGAACATACTCTATATTCATCCTTTATTTTCTCTGTATTCTTAAAATATAGCCTTATTCAATACTTCTCTATGATCTTACCATAATTTCATATTTTTATTGAACACAGGCCAATCATAAAATTTAAAAACACTCATTCAGTGATGTTCAAAGGACCAATTAATAATATTAATTAATCCAATGGCTACACATGGCTCATAACTGTTTCAGTAAAAAGGTATTAAGCAGATGTGAAGTGCTCTTGTTTCAGGCTTTCTCATCTAACTGAAATACCTGCTTTGCTGTCTGCTATCACTGGAGCTTTTCAATTTCCTCAAAGATGTGAGGTGCAGAATTTCTGTTATTTGGGTTACCAACAAATTCTGTGGCTAAATATATCATGCTGGAAATGATAAGTTTTCTTTTTAACTTACTTTCGAGATTTCTGCAAAAGACCCTAGAATTTTTAAATCCTTTTTCTAAACTTTATTGAATTCTAATTTATACTAATGAAACCTGGCTGCCTTTCTATTAGTAATTCTCCCAGGTTAGGATAACCTTCCCTATGCATGCATTTCATCCTCAAGTCTGTCTACTCTCATGTCTTTGTGGTCATCCAAGACAAGCTGATAAATAATCAACAGCCCTCTATGTGAAGAGTTTGCAAAG
The DNA here is from genome assembly GCF_011762505.2 of Arvicanthis niloticus. NCBI lineage: Eukaryota > Metazoa > Chordata > Mammalia > Rodentia > Muridae > Arvicanthis > Arvicanthis niloticus. The sequence goes on along the minus strand of NC_047670.1, from coordinate 8,461,427 downwards.
CACTTCAACTTAACTAAATATAATTCATATAATATTTATGAATTGTAAATACAGCCGGGCAGTGGTGGCACATGCCTTTAATCCCAGCACTTGGAGGCAGAGGCAGGTGGATTTCTGAGTTCGAGGCCACCCTGGTCTACAGAATGAATTGTAAATACATGACTGACAGGTAGATGATAGATAAATGATGATAGATAGATGATTGATAGATAATAGATAAATGATGGCAGATAGATGATAGATTCGATAGATAAATTGATAACTAATAGATGATAGATTAGATTAGATAGATGATAGATTATAGATGATAGAGAGATGATAGAGAGATAGATGATATATTATATATAGATGATAGATTAGATAATACATATATGTTAGATAATAGACACAGATAAATGATAGATAATAGATAGATAGATAGATAGATAGATAGATAGATAGATAGATAGATAAAGATGATTATAGAAACAAAGAAACCAGAACTCCCTGAATTCTTTCCTACAGCCCGCTATGTTTGCTGACACATCAAAGCCTTGCCATCATAAACTGAATGAATTTCAGGATCAGATCAAACAACACCCAGAAGAGGTCCAGAAACTCTCAACACACAAACAAATTTCAACCTCTGTCAATGTCCACCAACAGCCCTTAATAGATAGAGCTAGACACCATTTACTTCCTGAAGAGAAAACAGCTGACCTCCAGAGATACTTTGCAGAGCCATGTTGTGAAGACACATTTAGCTTGAGTCAACATTATGGCTTTTAGTCAAAACAATGCCCATTCAGAAGAAGTGAAAAACAGCATCCTTTTTATTGCCTCCACAGGATCTTATAGCTGAACTATGAACTGCAAACTATTTTAGGATAACCTATAAACTAACACAGCTGCCTGTGTGTCATCATGACTAGATTAACAGAAATTAAAAGCAGAGAAAATTTTGTATTTAGTATTCCTTTAATTGGAGTTAATGTTCTGAAGATGGGTGATGGTAGGGTCTTTAAAAATATAAATTTTTTTCTTGCCAGAGAAGTGTATATGTACGTGTAGTTAAAAATATAAATTTTATGTCACATACATTTAAATTCTGAGGATACTAGTGGACATCTAAGTAGTTGAATAGGAACAAGTAAGCCGAACAAGAATGAAGTTGACACAATGGTTCAGAATTCAAATCAAAGGTCAGTGCAGAAATACAGCTGAGAACCATTGTTCAATATGGAACATTTGAAGCCAAAGGTCTGATTGAGTTACTAAAAATTGAACTTCCTATTTAAAGCATATATTTCCATTAACATACAATATTGACTTTCCACATTCTTCATCTAGCAAGTGTTGATGATCTAAGAAGAAACAAAGATCAAACACATGAATGAGAAATTTTCTAGTGCTACCTCTATGCAGAGAATTCCACATGAAACTGCAGAAAAAATATAATAACATCCTCTGTGGTTTCTTGATTAGACTCACTAAAAATCCCCCTGCTTTCTAACAAACCAGTATTCCCTATAATTCATACAAAATTGAAAGCAGCAAAGAGCTTACTATCATAAAGTACATTTTATGTGCTAGGAAAAAACCTTGTGCACACGTTAGTGTTAGTTATAAACAGCACACTGATATCTAAAATAAATGACAGGAACATGAAATTTCACTACATTTTTAATTAAGACAAATAAAGTTCCATCACAGTATGCTTACTAATAAATTCAATTCAATTCAATTCAATAAAAAGTCATTGTGTGTTTAGCATGTGATGTGACTGTTCTAGGGACAAAGAAATAAAAATAAATGCAAAGAAAAAATCAGATTCAGTATTTTATAACGTAAGGAAGATCTTAAATCCAATAATTACATTGTATAGTCTATAATTACATATTGAGATACAAGATTTCATTCATAAACCCAAGTAACTAAGTAGCTTGTGGAGTCTGGCATGATTTTCTTGGGGATTCACTTAAACCTGTAGATGTTTACAAGGCAACTGGGGCCTAGGTCCTGAGTATTTTCTAAGGATCTTGAGATAATTCTAATAAGCATTCAATGACCACTAAATGGAATCGGAATTCAAAGGTAGAAATATTATCTATTTCATGTGCAAGGTGAATTATTGGTTAAGGCATTACTAAAGTATTTATGGTATCAATGTATATGTCAATCTTTGCCAATGGCAGGTAAATAATAGTATGTGTGTATAATCATTCAGACATAAGAAAAGAATGTTACAATGTGATTTATAAGGTATTAATTTTAGGTACCTATAATAGATATCAAAATAATTTTAGAATACCTTATATTTCAGGTATGTTGAAAGTGTAGAGAGAATATATTGTATAGTGTATGGATACATCACTCGTCAACTACAAAGCCTAAACCTATGGTTTATGCAGGAAATGAAGGTGAGACATCCAGGACAAAAAGAATTCTGAGATAGAACCAGGTGGGAGACTGGGCCAGGAAAATGTAAAGATATGGACATCAGGTACATGAGCACAGGCAACCAGCTATGTGCCAGAATGTAGATAAAAATAAATGGGTTATCTTTGTTTATGATCTAGTAAAAGAAAAGCCTAGCTAAGTGGCCAAGATATTTGCAAATACATTTTAAATCTGAGTCTTATTTATGGGAGCATGGGGCTGGGAGGAAGAACCAGGAATTATCTTCCACAGAAAGGATGTAATTTGGATGGGTTAGGATGTAGGGAGGACCTTAAAGGAGTTGGTGGAGAGAAAATTGTATTGTACTAGAAATAATCCTTTGTTGATCTGAGAGATACAGAGAACAAGAGAGAAAGAAAGAGAAACAGAGACAGAGATACAGAGAGAGACAGAAAGAGAGACAGAGACACAGAGAGACAGAGAGAAGGAGAGAGATGCTTGACTCAGCTGAAGCCATAAGAATTTAAGAATTTCAATACACAACAAATTAGTTCCATACCAAGGCAAAGGTCAGGTCTTTAATCCATGTCTTCTGGGAATTCAAACAAATGTCCCTCTTCCCATAGTACATTATTAAGCAGTTTAACTGTAAAAAATAATTAAAAACCTATCAAAGCAGTTGAATAACATCCATTTTGTTTATCTTATTAGCAATAAACTATAATTTTGCATCAGCTTTATCACTAAATATATATTTTTATGATGATAGTTTTAATCACAATATCTTCAGGCTGGGAGAAAGCTGCCATGAGTGTTTGCCTTGTATGCATAAAGGCCTGATTTGGATTCATAGGTCAGGGGAAGGACTACTAGTTTAGTCTCATGATTCAACTTTAAATCTTATAAAATAAAAATATTTTATATTTTATGATATACTCACAACTAATAATCTATCTATCTGGGGGAAAAGTAAAACCTGTTCTCAGGGAAGAGAGATAAAATAAATGCACAAATCTTATTGTTGTGGTGGTTGAGACACAAATGGAGTATGTAATTTGAATGAAAATCTATCAACTAGGCATAGATATTACCTAGAAGTAATGCTTCATTCAAGAAGAGCCATTTATCCCTCTTTCACAAACTATAGCAAGAAAGAATAAACATGTATAAATATATCTTCAATGTTCATATGTCCTGAGGCATGAGGTTTAGTTTCTAGCCAGTATCATGAAACCATGTAAAATCTTAAAACTTCAAATTTTATTTAAAGTACAAAATATTTAATCTAGACTTCATTTCAAATAAAATGAGAATAGAAAAAAAAGTTTAGCTAGGGAATTACACCATGGCAGATGGTTATGTGACTCATCAACTTCTACATAAATACAATCCCCATCAACAGTTAATAAGGGAATCTTTCTCATTTCTGATACAATTATTTGGCATTATTCTGTTGGGATTTTATTTTCACTCTTGGTATTTCCTTTTTATAAAACTGCTCCTGCAAATGTTCCTGCTTAGTAATCACACCCACACACCCAGTAACTGGGTTTCTAGCATGCAAGCAATGCTACAGCCTAAGCAGGGCCTTACTTTATCCTGTTTTTAATGTACTGTGTCTTCACTAGGTCACAATAAAGTATATTGAAGTGATACATTCAGTCTACAACTTTGTCAAATGGGTCTAAAAACTAGTGGAGTAATAGAATGAATCTATTTGTTAACATAATGCCATCAAAAACAAATTACAAGTTTATATTGGTACCGTGATGAGAATTTCCTCACTGAGTCATCCTGATCTTTCTATAATAGCCATATGACCACTGTCACTATTAATACCGTGCTTATGAGAAGAATTAATGAAATGAGCAACCTATATCAGATAAAAGTTTGTGGCCTCCTAACAGGCTGGTTTCATTAAATATTAATTTTAAATTTTAATTCCCTGTGATTGACTCGAGTTTCTTTAGAAATCTCTTGTCTGTAGAATGACTGTAAGAAATTATAAGAAATAAAAATTTTAAAAAATGCTAAACATACTTTCTGCTTAAACATCTGTGTAAAATCTGATGTTTATATTTTGTGTAAACATCAAGGGTAAATAATTTAGGGGAAGAAAAGTAGGAAGGAAGGAAAAATGGGAGGAAGGGAGGGATGGAGGAATTAAGAGAGGGAGGGAGGCAGAGAAGAAGTGAGACAGGAAAAGAAGGAAGGAAAGTGGCCCAAGGAAGAGATACAAAGTTGAATGGTGACTATTAAAAACTGGTTAATTAGCATCTGCTTCAGGAATTTAACACATTCTAGGCACTTAATACTGCTAAATAATGACGGTATAAACTCTCAAACCCTTTTTATATGGGGTGATATGATAGCAATGACAGAAACAATCCAAGTAATTTTACTAGATATTCAAGAACTATTCATAGTAACAGAGATTGAGAGGTATTTTGTGAAATATTCAGTGTGTATGTATGTGTGCATGTGTGTGTGAGAGTGTGTGTGTGTGTGTGTGTGTGTGTGTGTGTGTGTGGTTACACATATTCATGTGTGAGCACATAGGTATATAAGTGTGCACATACCTGACTGTGTATGTGTTTGGAAGCCCTACCACTCTTCCCTCTCTGTTTTGAGGCAGGTTTCTGAACCTGAAACTCTTTCATTTGGCAATCCATGTAGCTAGCAAGTTCACAGATATGCTTGTCTGTACCACTCCAATGCTTGTATTATAGACATGTCCCACCATGCCTTGCATTCGACTTAAGTGCTAGTGATCTGAACTTAGGACCTCCTGTTTGCACACCTAAGAACTTTAACAACTGAGAAATATCTCAAAACCCTATACTCACTTTTTAAATAAACATAATATAGCTTAGAATTCTAGCTATGTAGCAATAATATCCTAGTTTTCTGCTTCACTGGGCAGATCATAGAACCATTAGCTTAGGGCATGGGTAAGTCCATCTGAAAAGTGGACTGGATGGGCTGGCTACTACTCTATCCTCATCAGCTATGTTTCTCACTTATCATCCCAGTCTCATCAACAAGGACTGGAAAGATATTGACACAAGGAAAGGCAAACCTGGGTGACTGCACGTAGATGGCTTAAATTCAAGCCTCATGTTTTATTTATCAAGGTTCAAGTGATAAAAATTTAAGGGCACTGTCAAGTGAGGCAGATAGATGGCTTTAAAAGCCTTGGGCATTGCTACTTCTCTGTGCTTTCTGCTTTCCTGAGCAGGGTCATTTAACCTCCAAATTCTACTCTTCATAATAAAAAGTCCAATTTATTTCCTCACTATGACCTACAGGAGAAATAGTAAAAGTGATTAAAAAGGAGTTTTTAAAAAAATGTAGTACTAAGTGCTTACATCATAATACAATCAGAGAGCACACAGCTTCAGACTTTTAACAAAGCATGGAGACATTTAAAAATATTAGGTGTTATCTGGGTGTGGTGGACAATCTTTATTGTCAACTTGATTAAAGTACAGCCTACCTAGACTAGTAAATCACATCTCTTATTTGTCTCTGTAAATAGTGTCAGAAACAATTCAGAATGAAGATGCACCTAAATATTGGTGGAACCATAGCCAGGTGCTCATAAGGAGATTAAGAACATGTTAGAACACAAGGAGGGAGTTTACATCCCCATTGTCTTTTTCTGCTTCTGGTCATCTTTATTTCAGCTGCTGTGCTCAGCAAGGTCCTCTCTGCCATGACTGAATAAAGCCTCTGACAATGAGAAATGGAAAAAAATGTTTTTTTTTCTCTCTGTTGTGCTCAGGTATTTTGTTACTACAATAAAAAGCAGAGAACAATGATGAGATTGGCAAAAATCAGAAAACAAAGTAGTTTAACAAATAGCTAAGGGCTACTCAACCCCTGTGATTGTAGTCAACAAAATTCCATGCAGTAAATGAGACTAGAGTATTTTTATTGAGCATGGATGCCTGCCCAGAAGTTACTCACTTCGCTGCATGATTCTGAATCATTTTACAGATGGGAAAAGAGCTGTCTTCCTGCATGCTATCTGGAAGCATCATGGCCTAAATATAGTCAGTGGGAAATCTATGAAGTGGTCCTAACACATGTTGAAGTTATACCAAAATGAAGAAATGCTACAATAAAATGTGGTAAGAAAATTGGTTCCAGATATGAAAACAAGAAAGAAAGTCCAGGAACCTTTCCTTTGTTGCTGGCATTAAACCACACAGTGGGAAACATTACTAGGCTGTATATAGGGGAAGGGTCCCCCCCAAAAATCACCTCAATACTGGAAGAGAGGCTGGAGGTTTAAGACTTAGATTCATACTTCTCTAATGATGTCTTCTACACTGTTGGCTTGGGAGGTTCACTCTGCACCCATGCTTGACAGCGGCCACCTTCAGGATTTCTTCCCAATCTCCACCAAATTTTCAGGTCCGTCTTGGTCCTATTTATGCCAGACATGTGACATATGAGTAGATCAGGGAGACAACCCTTGGGCTCACTTGCTGTATGATGGCCTTACAGATTTGCTAATAGGAATAGGATTATCAATTTCTGATCTTTTTCAGAATCTTTGCCACATATATATGATTTCCCACTGACTATATTTAGACCATGATGCTTCCAGATAGCATGCAGGAAGACAGCTCTTTTCCTATCTGTACAATGATTGAGAATCATGCAGTGAAACAAGAAACTTCTGGGCAGGCATCCATGCTCAATAAAAATACTGTAGTCTCATTTACTGCATGAAATTTTGTTGACTACAATCACAGGGGTTGAGTAGCCCTTAGCTATTTGTTAAACTACTTTGTTTTCTGATTTTTGCCAATCTCATCATCATCATCATCATATATATATATATATATATATATATATATATATATATATATATATATATATGGTGTGTGTGTGTGTGTGTGTGTGTGTGTGTGTGTGTGTGTGTGTGTTTGGAGATAAAGTCACATGTAATCCAGGCTGGCTTCTAACTTACTATACACACAATGATAGAGTTGAACTCTTGATACTTATTCTTCTGTATCTCATATGACAAGATTGCAGGCATGCACTGTGCTGCCCAGAAGAGCTACCGAAGGCACCAAAGATATGATCTCTTTTGTGATCTTGATATACGTCCAGTTATCTGATGCTTTTCTATGGCCCTTTGCTCTCCTTCCATAACATTATATTTTCCTTCTCTGAAAGTGTAGTTTTCAGTCTATCCTGATAACCTTTTCAACTAATAGCTATAGTGCAAAGTTAATAAAAGCACAGATTCAATGTTCAAGATGCTCAACATCCTTTAAGACTATTAATACCTGAGGAAAGATCATACATTTTTAAATGTAAGACTCATCCTTTCTTATAGAGTTCCTCTAGAGGAAAAAAAAAACATATAATCAAGTTTCTGAACACCTAGGATTATATCCAGATATCCAGCAATGCAAATCAAATACATGCATTAAAAACTGTCAAAGGGCCACTATATTTTTAAAGGAAAAAACAAGTCAAAATAAACTAGTTAATATGGTCATTCTAGTTAAGAAATGTAAGTGGGGTATTATAAATAGGTAACTTAGTTTGTAACTGCTCCCAAGGCAAGAAGTAAAAGCATTCAAAATAAGATGTATATCAATCTAGATTATTAAGTTACAGGAGCCAAGCATAAAAAATATTGCATGATCTCACTTATATTGGAATATGAAAAGAACTATATATGAGAAGTAGTGGGGGGGGATGAAAGGCTTTTTGGTCAATGAGTGTAAAATTTTAGTTATATAAAAGAAGTGAATTTTAGTAATCTACAATTCAGAACATAGTAACATGCATTATGTATTTCAAAATTGTTTAAAAAATATTTAAAATGGTGTCATCACAAAAATACTTTAAGTATGTAAGGTGCTAGTTTGTTAATGAGTGAGTTTAATTATTTCACAAAATATCTCATAATCCACTAACATATATACAATTATTACTTCAAAATTAAAACCTGTATAACATAAATACTTAAAAATTTTAATTGTCACGCTCTTAGTACCCTCCAACAAGCAGTCCCCCTCCCTTCATAACTATAGGCCACACCTGCCAGAAGAATAAGAGCTTGTACTTTAGGACTTCCTGCTTGATCAGAGGTCATGCATGCCACCAGAGCCCCTGCCCCCAACTCTGGCAAAAAAAACCAAAAACAAACCAAACAAAAAAGATTCATGACAAGAGACCATGCCTGCTACCAAAAATCTAACCTCCAAGTCAGGTGGAAATCCTTACTCAATCATGGACCATACAAGCCAGAAAATGAGAGGAGAAACAGAAACCAAGGAACAAAATACACATACAACAAAGGCAAATTAAAAAAAAAAAAAAAACCCAGCACCTAGACTTATAATCATTCCAAACCCAGCCTAGACACCAATGTTAGAACATTATCAACAATAGCCAAGATAATATGTCACCACCAGAACCCAGTTTTCCTACAACTGCAAACTCTGAATATTCCAACACAGCAAATGCGCAATAAAACAACCTTTAAACCAACATTTTGAACATGATAGAGGTCCTTCAAGAGGAAATGAATAAATCACATAAAGAATTAGTGGAACACAACAAAAATATTGGAGGAAATGATTAAATCACTTAAAGAAAGCCAGGAAACAAACTAATAGTTGAAAGAAATGAATAAAATGGTTCAAGATTTGATAACAGGAAACAGAGGCAAGCAAGCAAACAAACAAACAAAAACCAAACAAACAAAAAAATCCCCAAAACTGAGGCAATTCTTTACATGGAAAATCTAGGTAAGCCATGAGGAAATATGGATTCACACATCACCAACAGAATACAAGACATGGAAAAGAGAAGGTCAGACACTGAAAATATAATTAAAGAAAGTGATATATCAGTCAAATAAAGTATTAAATCTAAAATGTTACTGATGTTAATATCCAGAAAAATCTAGGACATTATAAAAAAGAATAAATTTAATAATAGTAGTATTAGAAGAAGAAGAATTATACCTCAAAGGCCCAGAAAATATATTCAACAAAATTATTGAAGAAAATATTTTCTAAACTTTAGAAGAACATATCTATAAAAGGACAAAACACCAAAGAGTTTGGACCAAAAAGTCCCCTCTAAACATAATAATCAAAACACTAAACATAAAGAATGAAGAAAGAATATTAAAAACTGCAAAAGAGAAAGGCCAATAAAGGCAACATATAAAGGCAAAAGGTAACATATAAAGGCAAAACTAGTAGAATTATACACAACTTTTCAACTGAGACTAGAAAAACCAGATGGGCCTGGACGGATGTGCTGCAGGGTATAAGAAAGAGATCGCAGAAGCCAGCCCAAATTACTATACCCAGCAAAATTTTCAATCACTGTAGATCAAGAAAACAAGACATTCCACAAAAATTAAGACTATTTATTCATAAATCCAAATTCACCATCCTACAGAAGATAGTAGAAGGAAAAGGCCAACCAAAGGAGGTTAACTACACCTGTAAAAATACAAAGGAATAAATAATCAATACCAGGAAAACCAAAAGAAGGGAAACACACACGCACACACGCATGCACGCACTCACTACAACCATCACCACCATCACACCACCACTACCGCCATCATCATCATGACCACTAACAACAAAATAACAGGAATTAGAAATCATTGGTCATTGATACCTTTCAGTAAAAATGGAATCAATTCCCCAATAAAGCACACAGACTAATGGAATGGAAGTGAAAATACTACTACAGCATACAAGAAACACACCTTAACATCAAAGGTAGATATTATCTCAAAAATGGAAAAAAGATTTTTCAAGCAAGTGGACTTACACAAACTAAGTAAATTGTATCCATTCCAATACCTTAGAAAACTGACTTTGAACCCAAATTAATAAAAGAGACAGGAAAGTGTACTTCATACTCATCAAAAGAAAAGTCAACCAAGATGACATTTCAATTTTTAATATCTGTGCCCTGAACACAAGGACTTTTTGTGTTCAGGGCATAGATGTTTGTAAACAAAACACTACTACAGCATAAATAACACATTGATCCTCACATATTAATAGTAGGAAACTTTAATACCTCACTCTAATGAACCAAAATGTCATCCAGACAAAACCGAAACAGAGAAATTCTGGAGCCAACAAATATTATAAACCAAATGGGCCTAACTGATGTCAGTAGAATATTTGACCCAATCAGAGAAGAATATATTTTCTTCTCAGCACCTCACATATTCTTCTCCAAAAATGACTACATACTCAGTCACAAAACTATTCTTAACAGATACAAGAAAATTAAAACAATCCACAGCATCTTATCAGACCACCATAGACTAAAGTTGGAATTTAATAGCAACAAAAACAACAACTACCCTACAAACTCATGGAAACCAAATAACTCTCTAGTGAAAGAAAAGTGGCTCAAAACAGAAATGAATAATTAAAGACTCTCTGGAAGTCAATGAAAATAAATGGACAACATACACAAACTTAAGAAACACAATGAAATTAATACTAAGCGGAAAGTTCATAGCACTAAGTGATCATATTAGATAGATCTTATACTAGCAACTTAACAGCTTACCTGAAAGCTCTAGAACAAAAACAAGCAAGCACACATAACGACAGTAGATGGCGGGGAAACAATCAAATGGAGGGCTGAAATCAATAAAATAGAAACAAAGAGAACAAATACAAAGAATCACTGAAACAAAGAGTTGGTTCAATGAGAAAATCAACAAAATAGACAAATCTTTATCCAAAGTAACTAAAACACACAGAAGAAATATTTAAATTATCAAGATCAGAAATGAAAACGGGGACATAACCACAGACACCAAGATAATCCAGAAAATTGCCAAGCGGTGGTGGCGCACGCCTTTAATCCCAGCACTTGGGAGGCAGAGGCAGGCAGATTTCTGAGTTCGAAGCTAGCCTGGTCTACAGAGTGAGTTCCAGGACAGCCAGAGCTACACAGAGAAACTCTGTCTCGAAAAAACAAAAAACAAAAAACAAAATCAAAAAAAAGAAAAAAGAAAGAAAGAAAGAAAGAAAGAAAGAAAGAAAGAAAATTATAAGGACATATTTTTAAAACTTGTACTCTCAACACTCCCCAGAGCTCCCAGGGACTAAACCACCAACCAAAGAGTATACATAGAGGGACTCATGGCTCCAGCCATATATGTAGCACAAGATGGCCTTGCTGGGCATCAATGGGAGGAGAGGCCCTTGGTCCTGTGAAGGCTCAATGCCCCAGTGTAGGGGAATGCCAGGGTGGGAAGGTGGAAGTGGGTGGGTAGATGGGGGAACACCCGTATAGAAGCAGGGGGAGGAGGAATGGTATAGGGGGATTCCAGGTGGGAAACTGGGAAAGGAGATAACATTTGAAATGTAAATAAATAAAATATCTAAAGAAATATTTAAAAAGAATAAAAGCATATTTGTTCTATTAAAAAACAACCTGTACCCCATAAAATTAAAAATTATAAAATAAATAAATGACTTTTTGATATATACAATTTTTCAAAGTTAAATCAAGATCCAATTAACAATTTAAATGATCTAGAACTCCTAAAGAAATAGAAATAGTTATTAAAGTCATTCAACCAAAAAAAGCCCAGAGGCAGATGCTGTTGGCAAATATTGTACTAGACTTTTAAAGATCTAACCCTAATATTTCTCAAATTATTCTACTGAAACAAGCAAAAGGAGTTTTGCCAAATTTATTTGTGAGGCCATAGTTATAGTGATACCCAATCCACACAAAGATTCAACAAAAAATAAGAGAGAATTATGGACCAATTTCCCTTTGAACATAGATTCAAAAATCTTCAAGAAAATGCACACAGACCAAATGCAAGAACACATAAAAAAGATCATCCACCATGATCAAGTATGCTTTATCCCAGGGATACAGGAATGGTACAACATTCAAAAATCAATCAAGGTAATTCACTATATAGACAAACTGAAAGAAAAACAAACATTATCATCCCATTTGATGTAGAAAATTCTCTGACAAAATCCAACACCCATTTATGATAAAAGTCTTCAAAAATTAGGAATACAGGACATATTTAGACATAATAAAGGCAATTTACAGCAAGACAATAATCAACATCAAATTAAATGGAGATAAACTCAAATAATTTCACTAAAATCTGGAACAGTACGAGGTTATTTCTTCTCCAGACATATTCAATATCATGCTTAAAGTTTTAGCTGGAGCAACTGAAACAGAGTAAAGGAATACAAACTGGAAAGGAAAAAGTCAAAATATCATCATTTGCAAATGGTATAATGTGGGGCGATGGGCTATGAGAAGCAGTGGGGTACCCAGTTGAGTCTGCTTTGAACTTCCACTTCCGAGACCCTAAAGGGATAGTAGAAGTTTGGCAGTACTCCTGGGCCTCCTGGTTCCTCTCACTTAGCTACAGCCCTCTACAGCCCCTCCCAAAGAGAGGTTTGTGTCACATAGCACAGGTAGAGGGAGTGACTACAGGCCACAGAGCCTCAAGAGATCTCCATATTAATGAGATACCTAAAGGCCAGAGGGCATAGCCAATTAAGCATTCCTTCCCAGACCCTCCTCCTACTTGCAAAAGTTATTTAACCTCAGGCCCACCCTGAGAACACTGGATACAGCTTCATCCACTTTCCACCAAGACAATAAACCTTTTAAAATCATGGACTTCCTCTCATCTTTGGGGCCTGCCATGGGGGGCCGTGGAGAAGGTCTTCAACTACTTAGCCAAAGTCTAATCTCCTGCGTTCCAGCCACAGAGAGGCTGCCAACCCAAGTGGAGCTAGCCGAGGCAGCCATGACCCAGCCAAGCAAGCAGCCATGACCAGGAGTCTCATCTACCCTGTGGGGTGCTGCCAGAGCATCTCCCCCTTTCCCCTTTCAGCTGCGGGATGGCCCAGCCCATATGCCACAACACTCCCCTCTAGTCTCAGACCTTCTGTGGCCTCTCAGCTGTGCCTGGGAGCTCAAGGGCTGAGACCAGCAGGTCTCTGGCCAGCCGCCTCTGCCTGGGGACCCCCAACCGAAGTGCTCTAGCCCCTGTGGGACATTAGACTGAGATCTCCCCATGCCCAGAGCAGAGCTCAGTGGCTTCCCATAGCCCAGCATCCACCCTGTGCTGTGTGGAGTGAACTCAGTTGAATTCCCATGCTTCTGTCCCCTGAGCTGTGGCCCTAGCCACCTGGGGCGGCAGACGCATGGGATTCATAACTCAACCCAACATAACCCACATCTGAGCACGAGCCACAGCCCCACAGTATAATAGTATTCATAAGCAACCCCAAAAATTCTACCAGAAAACACTTAATATGCTGATAAACACCTTTAGTGAAGTGGATGAATACAAGATAAACTAAATATCATCATTTGCAGATAATATAATACTATACATAAGTAACAACAACAACAAAAAACTCTACTAGCCGACTCTGACAGTTGATGAATATAAATTCTGCCAGGAAACACTTACTATGCTGATAAACACCTTCAGTAATGTGGTTGGATACAAGATTAACTGGAAAAAAACCCAATAGCCCTCCTACATACAAATGACCAACAGATTGAGAAAGAATTCAGGGAACAACACCCTTCACAAGTCAGGGAACAACACCCTTCACAATAGTCATAGCAATATGAAATATCTTGTGGTAAATATAACCAAGAAATTGGAAGACTTATATGACAAAAAAAACTTCAAGTTTTGGAGAAAGAAATTTAGGAAGATATATGGACATAGAAAGTTCTCCAAGGCTTGTGGATCTGTAGAATCAACAAAGTAAAAATGGCTATCTTACCAAATCAACCTACAGGTGCAATTCAATCCCTATCAAAATCCCAACACAATTCTTTATAGACGTTGAAAGGATGACATTTACCTACATATAGAAACACAACACAGCAAACAAAAAACATAAACCTGGATAACTAAAACAATCCTTTAAAATAAAGAAACTTCTAGGGGTATCAACATCCCTGATTTCAAGCTGTATTGTAGAGCTATAATAACCAAAGTCACATGCTATTAGTATAAAAACAGACATATTGATCAATAGAATCAAATTAAAGACCCAGATGTCTGCATTTAGAATAATGTGAATAGATGCTGAACAAAACTCAACTCCACATGGATCAAAGAACTCAACTTGAAACCAAATATGCTGAACCTGATAGAAGAGAATGTTGGAAATAGCCTTGAGTACATCAGCAGAGTTGGCAATATTCCCTACAAAACACTTACATTGTTGATCTTACTAAGATCAACAATGAATAAATTGGACCTTATCGAACTGAAAAACAAAGGGCACAGTAAACAGGCTAAAATAGTAGCCTACAGAATAGGAAAAGACTTTCACCAACAACACTTTCAATAGAGGGAAAATATTAAAAATAGATAAAGAGCTCAAGAAACGGAACAATGAACCAAACAATCCATTAAAAACAGGGCACAGATGTAAACAAAGAATTCTCAATAGAGGAAAATCAAGAACACAAGTGTCAGCTCATGTTTTTGAGGGTGTGGGGCAAAGGGAAACACTCCTTGGTTGCTGGTAGGAGTGCAAAATTGTACAGCTACTATGGAAATCGACGTAGTGGTTTCTCATAGAATTGGAAGTCAATCCACTTCAAGATATATCTATATTATGCTTGGACATAAAGACTCTCCATCCTACCACAAGGACACTTGCTCAACTATGTTCATAGTGGCTTCATTCATAATAGCCAGAAACTGGGACAAAAAAATAAAAAAGACACAGATTTACCTCAAATAAAGATGGATAAAAAAATGTGGCACATTTTAATTTACACACTAGAGTATTAATTGACTGTTAGGAAAAAAATGGCATTGCAGAATTTTCAGGCAAATGGATGGAAATAGAGAAAAATCACCCTGAGCCAGGCAACCCATACCCAGGTAGACAAATATGATAAATATAAACCATAGTCTATAAACCATAGGCCTAGGCTAAGTAACAAAGAAGGCTCTAGATGGGACACATGAAATTTCCCTAGAAAGTGAACATAGGATATATTTTGTGGTTTGATTAAGTGCCATTTGGCATGGGAACAGGAGGTATCAGGTAGGTGAGACAGGGACAGAGGCAGAGAGTACAGATTGAGATGACTGGAAACTTAGAGCAGTGTAAAGTTCCTAAAACCTATGAGGGTGACCTTAGCAAGGACCCCTATTTAAAAAAAAAAAAAGACACAGTGTTTGAATTGACCATCTTCTGTAACTCAACAAGGCTCCCACTGGTGTGACTGGGACACCAGCACAGCCACAAATCTTTCCACCCACACTTGTCCTTTCCTGCCTACAAGATGTGATAGAGCAATGTTGGCTCAGAGCCTTTGGCAATGACCAACCAATGACTTGTCTAACTTCAGACCCAAGCTAAGACAGGAAGCCCATGTCCAACTTGGCCTGGATGGTCAGAAGCCAAAGCTGGGTAGTTCAGAGACCTAGTATAGAACCAAACACAACTGACATTTTTTAAAAAATGTCAATGAAAGGATTCCTTAAAACATTCCGCTATCACACAGGCTGGTGCCTAGCCACAGAGAGGATGCCTCTGGCAGATGATGGGAGCAGATGCAGAAGCAACCCACAGCCAAACATTATGTGGAGCCTGAGTAAGGATTGTAGGATGCATAGTGGTAGAAGACAACAGAAAAACATGGTCTACAGAATAAGCTAAACAAGACTCATAGGGGCTCACAGAGACTGAAGTGACAATTACAGAGCCTGCATTGGTCCATGCTGGACCTCTGCATTCAGGATGCAGTTGTTTAACTTAGGGTTTTAGTGGGAACTCTAACAGTGGGAGTTGGGATGTCTCTGACTATTTTGCCTCTTCTTCATATATTTTTTTTCCTCTTGAATTGTTTTATACATCCTGGATCTGAGGTTTTGTGACTACTTTTGTTGAATCACTGTATCTCAGTATCACTGGGAGTTCTGCTCTTTTCTGAAGGGAAACTAAGATGCAGTGGATGGAGATGGGATATGCTATTTAGAAGAGTTAGGAAGGAAAGCCTGCAGTCAAGATGTTTTATATGAAATGATAATTAGAAGTGTTTTATCAATAAAAGTGGGAATTTTATAAATATACCTACTATGTATTGAAGACATGATCAAAGGCCTGGAGTAAAGTAAACATATACCTGAAAGTCAGGGCAAAGGAGTCATCTTTTCTTAAACACTAATATGTAAGTTATCATTTTTTGTTCATTTAATTTAAGGAATAGGGATTGCTGGTTCCTGTTATTTTTGTTGTTAGAGGTGGAATTAAGTTTGTGTGGCTATCTTCTTTTGGGTTTGTTGAAAGATTACTTTCTTGCTTTTTCTAGGGTGTAGTTTCCCTCCTTGTGATGGAGTTTTCCATCTATTATTATTTGTAGGGCTGGATTTGTGGAAAGATATTGTGTAAATTTGGTTTTGTCTCGGAATATCTTGGTTTTTCCATCTATGGTAATTGAGAGTTTTGCTGGGTATAGTAGCCTGGGCTGGCATTTGTGTTCTCTTATGGTATGTATGACATTTGCCCAGAATCTTCCAGCTTTCATAGTCTCTTGTGAGAAGTCTAGTGCAATTCTGATAGGTCTGCCTTTATGAGTTACTTGACCTTTTTTTCTTACTGCTTTTAAAATTCTTTGTTTTGTGCATTTGGTGTTTTGACTATTACGTGAAGGGAGAAATTTCTTTTTTGGTCCAGTCTATTTGAAGTTCTGTAGGCTTCTTGTATGTTTATAGACATCTCTTTAGGTCATAGAAGTTTTCCTCTAGTCCCCAACCTCCAAGAACCCAGAGAAAGCAGGGATCCCAGGCGCTCTAATTTGGACAGTGTCTTAGAAACTAGTTCTCAGATCTGAGGCCTAGATCAGACCTCTGCCAGGTCTGCTGTTGTGTGGACCCCGGATTCCACCTGAGACATACTGGAAGTTCCACTCAATCCAGATCCACAGAGGAACAAATGAACTCAGAACTTCAGACAACGTATCCTGAGATATTCTAGAGGAGACACTGCACCCAGAACAGCAGACACCTAGCTGGACTACTACCTTGGAGGCACCATATCCTGAGGCATCCTAGAGGTACCACTATAATCAGTGCAGCTGGAAAAGATCACAGAGACATCTGGACCCCTAGGAGATCAGACACAAGCTAGATAACTAGAAAGACAGGCTTCAGTCAGAGACAGCAAGTACAGGCAGCACTAGAGTTAACCAGATGGCAAAAGGCAAGAGCAAGAATGTAAGCAACAGAAACCAAAGTTACATGGCATCATCAGAACCCAGCTCCCCCATCAGAGCAAGCCCTGAACACCCCATCACACCAGAAAAGCAGGAATCAGAATTAAAATCACTTCTCATGATGATGATAGAGGGCTTTAAGAAAGACATAAATAACACTCTCAAAGAACTTAAGGAGAGCACTGGTAGACAGATAGAAACCCTTAAAGAGGAAACACAAAAATCCCTTAAGGAATTTCAAGAAAATGCAACCAAACGGGAAAAGGAATTAAACAGAACCATGCAGGATCTAAAAATGGAAGTAGAAACAATAAAGAAATCACAAAGGGACAATACCGTGGAGATAGAAAACCTAAAAAAACGATCAGGAGTCATAGACACAAGTATCACCAACAGAATACAAGAGATGGAAGAGAGAATCTCATGTGCAGAAGATACCATGGAAAACATTGACACAACTGTCAAAGAAAATGCAAAATACAAAAAGCTACTAACCCAAAATATACAAGAAATCCAAGACACAATGAGAAGGCCAAACCTAAGGATAATAGGTATAGATGAGGGGGAAGACTCCCAACTAAAAGGACCAGTAAATATCCTCAACAAAATTATAGAGGAAAACTTCCCTAACCTAAAGAAAGAGATGTCCATAAATATACAAGAAGCTTACAGAACTCCAAATAGTTTAGACCAGAAAAGAAATACTTCCCGCCACATAATAGTCAAAACATCAAATGTAGAAAACAAAGAAAAAATACTAAAAGCAGTAAGGGAAAAAGGCAAAGTAACATATAAAGGCAGACCTATAAGAATTACACCAGACTTCTCACCAGAGACCATAAAAGCCAGAAGATCCTGGACCGATATCATACAGACCCTAAGAGAACACAAATGCCAGCCCAGACTACTATACCCAGCAAAACTGTCAATCATTATTGATGGAGAAACCAAAATATTCCATGACAAATCCAAATTTACACAGTATCTCAACACAAATCCAGCACTTCAAAGAATAATTGGTGGAAAACTCCAACACAAGGAGGGAAACTACAACCTAGAAAAAGCAAGAAAGTAATCTTCCAAAAACCCCAAAAGAAGATAGTTACACAAACATATCTCCACGGATGTTAGCCCAAAAGCTTGGATTATCGAAGACTCAACCCACAGACCACATGAAGCTCATGAAGAAGGAAGACCAAGAGGGGATGCCTCAGTTCTAGTTAGAACGAGAAATAAAAATGTCCAAGGGAGCAAATAGGGAAACAAAACATGGAACAGAAACTGAAGGAGGGGCCATCAGGAGACCTTTCCACCTGAGTATTCACCCCACGTACAGCCACCTAATCTAAACACTGTTGTGGATGGCTGGAAGTGCATAATGTGAGGAACATGATATAGCTGTCTCCTTAGAGGTCAGCCAAAGACTAAAACACTCAGAGGACAATGTTCACAATTAACCACTGATATGATCAGGGGTTTCCCAATGGAGAACTTAGTGAGAGGACTGAAGGAGCAGAAAGGGTTATTGACCCCAGGTGGAAAGCAACAATACCAAACAACCAGAGCCCCCCAGGGTCTAAACCACCAGCCTGGGAACACATAGGGAGGGACCCAAGACTCCAGAGGTATATGTAGGGGAGGATGGTCCTGTCAGACATAGGTGGGAGAGGAGTTTCTTGGTCCCATAAAAAAAAAATGAATGAAAAATGAATGAATGAACACACAGTGGGGGGGGATGTGAGGGCGGGGAGGGGATAGTGAGGGGGGTAGGTGTGGTCACTGCCTCATAGAAGCATGAGGAGGGGGACGGGATAGGTTTCTGGGTGGTGGGAGGAAGTAGGCTAAGGGGATAAAATCTGAAACGTAAATACTACAACCAATTTTAAGAAGCGGGGGGAAAAAAAGTCTTCAGAACCAACATCTTTAAAAAAAAATGTCAGCGCCCTGGGGGTGGAAATTTTTTTTTTTTTCTTGATACTAAAACTTGTTCTGAGAATTGTATATTGCAGAATACACAGCCTTGGTGTATCTACTCATCACGCATACTGAGCAGACCTGCCCAAACCTCTGATGTCCTGGAATTCCACCTGGATTCAGTGAAGACACAGCATCAGAGGCTTATCAACTTACTCTCCCCCCCACCCCTCTTCTAAAATCTCAACGCCCTTAATCAGCTTGAAGAAGTTAAAGAAGAGTCAGCACCCCTATTCCTTGAGCTTGGGGACTAATGTGGTTAATAATGGTCTGTCTTCTAGGGACAAGTAGTGGTTTTGTTGGAACAGGGGGGATTAGCTAGGACTTACTGCATAGCCATAACCTACTGGTAGAAATCTGTATACTTATTATCAAGATGAAGTTATAAATTCTTAAATGGTACAAAATTTACTTTGATCTCAAATTTAAGGTTTTCATTGGTACGAGCCTCTTATTAATATAAAAATGAAATGAATATTGATACACTCATGGGCATTGTGCCTGTATAACACATTTAGGAATACAATGCCTAGACCCAGCCCTTTTTTAACTGATTTGGGATGGTTAACCTATGAGTTAAGGGACTATAGCAAATTCATATTTTTGAGTTTATTGTTAGGGTGCTTTCCATATTTTACTTAGAAATAGCTGAGAGGAGTTAACAGAAAACAGTCCAGGTTACCTTACATGGATAGTTGGTTTTCAAAACAACAGAAGTCCATAGAACTGATGCTACAAATATTTATATATTAATGTTCATATTGATTAGAGACCTGTCTGCTCCTGACAGCTTCCTGTCGTGGATTCTAAGAAGAAATTGAGCATCCTTGGAGTTACTCCAGTTGTGTGGTAACAGCCACTAGGCAAGAATTGCCTCTCTCCATCTACAGACAAATTACTGTCCAGAAAAGGACACACATGCAGAATAGTCGACTGATTATATCTGCCTAGACAGAGTAATCAGTCCTTAATAATCCTGCATCACCAAGGTCTGTCAGATGATTCTGGGCCAGAAGGCTGAAGATTTGATGCTCCAACATTCTGTAGTATAGGGGCTTTTCAGGTGTTCAGAGGTCTCTATAAATTGGCTAAGTTTTAGAAGCTATGCTTTGTGCTTCCCACAATTATAGTTAACTCAGTCATTCTGGATTTCTGACGGGGTTGAAAACTTATAGCTATTTACCGTAAGAGAAAAGATTTGAGTGGATGGTAGTCAGCTGACATTCATCCTAAAGCCAGGTTCAGAACTAAATGTTTTAGTTAGGATAGATGACAGAGGTGCTGGTTAGTCAACAAAATGATGGACTGGGTATTAGGACTATCTTGTACCTCACTGGTACAAATTGGCATAATTATGCTCTAATTGTATTTTGAGAGAAAAGTTTCATTTTAACAGGAAGGGTGATGTGTAGGAGGAGCTAAGGTAGGAGGAGTACTGAGAGCAAGAAAAGGAGTAAGAAGAGGAGGAGAAGAAGGATAGGAGAAGCTAGGTGATGAAAGAGAGAAAGAGGGGGGAGACAGGGAGGCAGATATTCATGTATCTCCACCAGTCAAAGATAGTTGTTATATCTAGGTTGGTCAGTGGGTTACACCTCTGATTGAACAATTCCAAACTTATAATGCTTATGATTAATATTATTTAAAAAAATGTATAAATGCAAAAAGGAAAAGGGGGCATGTGATAGGGGATTTCTAAGGGGGGTGGGGGGAAATGGGGAAAGGGGATGGCATCTGAAGTGTAAATAAAATATCTAATAAAAAAAAGAAAAAAAAAGGAAAAAAAAAAGAAGTTTTCCTCTATAATTTTGTTGAAGGTATTTACTGGCCCTTTAAGTTGGGAATCTTTGCTTTCTTCTATACCTATTATTCTTAGTTTTGGTCCTTTCATTGTGTCCTAGATTTCCTGGCTATTTTTGGGTTAGGAGCTTTTTGAATTTTGCATTTTCTTTGACTGTTGTGTCAATGTTTTCTATGGTATCTTCTGCAACTGAGATTCTCTGTTCTATCTCTTGTATTCTGTTGGTGATGCTTGTGTCTATGACTCCTGATCTCTTTCCCAGGTTTTCTATCCCCAGGGTAGTCTCCCTTTGTGATTTCTTTATTGTTTTTATTTTCATTTTAGATTCTGCATGGATTTGTTCAATTCCTTTACCTGTTTGGTTGTGTTTTCTTTTAATTCTTTAAGGGATTTTTGTGTTTCCTCTTTAAGGGTTTCTACCTGTTTACCAGTCTTCTCCTGTATTTCTTTAAGGGAGTTATTTATATCCTTCTTAAAGTCCTCTATCATCATCATGAGATGTGATTCTAAGTGAGAGTCTTGCTTTTCTGTTGTGTTGGGGTATCCAGGGCTCACTGTGGTGGGAGAACTGGGTTCTGATGATGCTGAGTAGCCTTGGTTTCTGTTGCTCATGTTCTTGCCCTTGCCTCTTGCCATCTGGATATCTCTGGTGTTAGCTAGTAGTCTTACTGTCTCTGACTGTGGCTTGTCCCTCCTTCAAGCCTGTGTGTCAGTACTCCTGTGAGACCAGTTCTCTCCAGAAGGAATTTGGGTATGGAGAGCAGTGGCACAGGCTCAGGTTCAGGGCATAGACAGAAACCAGAAGGATCCTGTCCCAGGCTATTCCTTGGTTCCTGTGTTTTGATGACTTGGGACTGGCCTCTCTTGAGCCAAAAATTTGAGCAGAAGTGGTGGTTTTACCTGTGCTCTCAGTTGTGTAGGCACTCCTGGGAGACCAGCTCTCTCACAGAAGTATTTGGGTATCACTCATTTAATTTAGACTGAAGAATATGTCCTTGTATTCTGATATTTCTCATCTATACCAACAAAATCAATGGTTATAATTTATGATAATACAGAAAGCATGAAATCCAGAATAACTTAAGAACCAGTAACATCTAGCCAACCAATCCCAGGAAGACCTACTCATAGAACAAAGGGCTTAAAGACCAGTAAGGAGCCACCCTTTTCTGGTCTGATCAGTTCTGACAGACAAAGCTCTGCAGATTATTCAGTGAGATTCTGAGAGCTCAAATGAATCCTGGGTTTTCTTCAAGGCATCTCCCTAAGGGAGATGATGATTACCAAGCAAAAGGGCTATGTTCTCAAAATATTTATCCCATGAGGGCTTCCTACTTCTACAAACCGTATGTTTCTTTATAACATTATGAAAATAGACTTCCTGTTAGTAGAAAGAAGTTGTCTAAAGAGAAAATGTGTCCTGTCTTCATGTAGATCTGGAAAAGCTGTTGCATTGCCATGACAAAGCTGGCAACACTGTGACATCCGGGGCTGTAACAATTACAAGCCACAAGCATACACATCTCCCTTGCCCTTCATGTATCAGATTGAGTTAATGCAAGTAAAAGTAGTTTTCCCAATCATCCAGCTCAGCCTTCAAATCCAGTCTTCCAGGAGGAAATAATGTCAGTACAGTGAGCACTTCCTTTGGCAATCTGTTAGTCTCCATCTATTTAGATTAATTACAATTGTAGGAAAGGCTTCCCCCGGCCAGTGAACCCTATCAACAAGGTCCCACAAGACTGTCTACATTATTATTGCTCATCTCATTTGCTAATTCTTCAGCTTGACTTGAGACATACCCAGTGGGTTATTATAAGCTGACATTTCCAGAAGCACAACATAGCTTTTAAAGCAACTGAATGCAACAGTGTTGAGGACCCACTTCTGAATCCTACACTGAGCACATCTGCTCATTCGTTACTGATGGACTTGTGTCCTGATAAACTTTCCACCAATTCAAAATAGTCTAAGTCAACAATTCAGTTAATATACATATGGTACCAAATATTCTACCTTACGTACTACTGCATTCTACATGGTATGAATTATGCTTTTCTGACTGACTGGCTTCCTGGAAGTCAAGCTTCACTGTGACAAGCAGCACTGTGACAGAAAAGCAGATAATGTCTAGCTTTAAAACAACAATAAAAATTCTAAACTCAAGTTACAGTTTCTGCTGAATACATTTTGTGCCATCATAACATTGTAAAATCCTCATCATAAGTCAGTGACTGTCTAAACACAGAAGATTGCATCATGTTCTGACAAGGCATTCAGATTCTTGGTCTCTCTGAAGGCCACCTCTCCAGCTGGAAATGAATCATAGATACAAAGGGAAACAGAGATGATGAGAAAAAGCTTTTGAAATCTTTGTCATTGTGAAAACAATTGAACAACATAAGTAGTGAGGGCAGGCAGGAGAGTGTTTGCCTGCCCAGATCACTGACTAATTAATTTTAATCATTCTTTCAAAGACTGAGCCCTTCAGGAAAATAACATTGAACTTTCCAATCAAATAGCAAGTTGCCAAGGATGAATAAATTGTGCTTACAAAATAAAACACATTTGGAACAGTAAGATGGCTCAGTAAGTAAAGACACTTGCAGCTGAGCCAGATAGCCTGAGTTTGATAGGGTCCCAAGGCCCTATACGGTAGGAAGAACTAACTTCACCACGTAATCTTTTAATTTTTACATGTGTCACATTAATACATATGTGCACACACAGGGGCACACAGAGGGGAACACACACACACATACATGTATATATTATATATATATATATAGCAATACATGCCTCACATGTCTAATCTTAGTATGGTCAGTAACTTTTCTTCAAATATTTCATAGCCACTTTTTTTTTGCTTTTTTTTTATTGGATATTTTATTTACATTTCAGATGCCATCCCCTCTCCCCATTTTCCCTTCCTAGAAAAACCCCTATCCCATACCCCTTTTCCTTTTTGCTTTTATACAATTTTTTAAATATTAATCAATGGCTTTATAAATTTGGTAATACTCAATATCAATCAGAAGTATAACCTAATACCCAACCTAGATATATCAACTATCTTTGACTGGCGGAAACATGTGAACATCTGCCTCCATGTCTGGCCCCCCTCTCTCTTTCTCTCTCATCACCCAGCTCCTCTTCTCCTTCTCCTCCTCTTCTTACTCCTCCTCTCCTTACTCCTCCCACCTTAGCTCCTCCTACATATCACCCTTCCTGTTAAAATAAAACTTTTCTCTCAAAATACAGTTAGAGCATAACTATACCAATTTATGTCAGTAAGGTGCAAGATAGACCTAATACCCAGTCCATCATTTTGTTGACTAAGCAGAACCGCTGTCATCTCTCCTAAATAAAAGACTTATTTCTGAACCTGGCTTTTTTTTTCTTGGCTTTAGAATGAATGTCAGCGGAAAACTATCCACTCAAATCTTTTCTCTCAAAGTAAGTAGCAAGGATTGGTTTATAGCCACTTTTATTTGTTTTATTGAGGACTTTTTGTTCAGGTCCACAGTGCAATTTATTCACTTATTCATAAGTTTTTACATTTTAGTTAAAACCTTATTATATCACTTCTCCTTTTACCTTTCTTTCTTCCTTCCAACCACTCCTATGTTTCCTCTTCCAATCCCTCTCTTCCAAAATTACTCAAAAACATTACATGTTATCCAAATGGCTGTTCTGTGTACAGTGTCTGTTGAATGACAGAAGATGAGTAGTGTCATGATTTTGTCTTATATTGTAGATGTGAATAAAATCTCTTAGGAACAAAAAAATCACTAAATGAAACATCATGCCAATAGTTCAAAATGAAATATAACAATGTCTAATACAAATTTGCTTTGACATATGTGCATTTCCTTATTAGTGCAGGCCATAAGAGAAGTTTGGGCTGACAGATAACACACGGCTCCATTCTTCTTTCCCCAGATCAATACCAGTAATAAGTGCTGACTTGGACTTTCAGTTCTCTTTCCATTGTCAATAAATTCTAGTCTCCTGTTTGCAACAGCTAGAGAGCAACCGGTATTATAACAACTCAGACTTTTTTCTGGGCCTCAAAAACTCTGCATAAACCTTATCTGTCAGCTTCTGCAACAGGTTGCAGACACCAGAGAAGCTGGGGACCTCATGGCAAAGGTGAGTGACTGCATGCAGTCAGGATTATCCATTTTGGATAATTCTGTGTTACATCTACTTTTGGGTTTTTTTGGTTTTTTTGTTTTTGTTTGTTTCATATTGTTTTGGTTTTGATTTTATCATCTTCAGGCACTGAATCAGAAATTAAAGCAAAATTCCAAACACAGATGCTCATCCAAACTTCATAGTCACATGGATTAGTAGCAAGTTTTCTAGGTGGGTATTTGATTGTGATGTCTCTGAAACTGAAGTAGAATATCAGCCTGCAGAGTCCTTCTCAGTCTGTGAAGACAGAGTGCTCCATTTCTTTCTAGTCAACAGAAGAGTGGTTACATCTGAGGAATAGTACTCCTGGACAGATTTACAGAGATAAGTTAGGCTATACACAAATCTACTTTTTATCACGATAACTGTTTACCTCCAAAGTAGAAACAATCAGGTATTTGAGAGATTGATGAACATTGGCTTCAAGTGTGGAGAAATTTTTAGAGACTGGCCATTGTACACCAGTAATGGGAGCAGTTAAAGGAGTCTGAACTCATTGGGGGTATGGGCTGCAATCTAGTCTACAGACTATTTCTGAGTCTCCATATTTACCCTTTGGGTAATTTCCTATATTTTAGGATTTGTGATTGTAACAAACATGGACAATGACTGCCAGAATTCAAGCTGAGTTTCCTGACTTGTGAGCTTAAAGTCATCCTATTGGGAAAGACTCTGAGGAACATACTAGCACAGTCTAAATGCTAAACTACATGAAACAAATGAAGGCATTGGCATATAAATGGAGGCACAAAACCTTTAACTTACCATTTGTCCTGCCTGCAGATATTTTTGGTACTGGAGCCTAGCAGAATCATCATCAAAAGGACCAGAGAGACTTCATTCAGCAACCAATGGGACCAGAGGCAGAGTGCCAAAGTCAAACATTAGCAGAGTCCTATTGAGGATGGAGAGGAAGGATGAGAAGAACCAGGTAGGTCAGGACACCACGTTGCCCACAGAATGAATTGAGGGACTTACAGAGACTTGCAGAACTCAGGGAGCTTGTTAAGGTCTGACGGAGGTCCTCTGCATAATGTTATGGCAGCATAGCTTGGTGTTCTCATAGGATTCTTAACTGTGGGAATGGAGGATGTTCCTGACCCTTTTGTCTACTTGTAGAACCTTTTTTTCTTCTACTGGATTGCTTGTCAAGGCTTGATGTGATAATATTATTGTAGCTTGTTTTGTAGTGTTTGTTTGATATCCCTGAAAGGCTGGGTATTTTCTGAAGGGAGACAGAAGAGATGGATCTGGGGAAGAGTGGAAGTAGGGGTAGGCACTTGCAGTGGGGAAGGAGGGGACGCCATGGTCTGGATATGTAATATATAAGAAGAAAGCAAAAAAGAAAAAGGAAAGTAGCCTCTGTAGGAATTCAATGTCAACCATGGCTTACTACATTACTTTATCATTTGAAATATCCATCTTGGTATTGATATAACCATCTGTCCAAACAATTCACAATGTGGAGAAAGTAGATCACCACATCATCAAATAGAAATAACAGATATAGGAATGAACATGTCCTAAAGACACAGGAAAATTTTGTCAACAAGTATACATCTTTCTCCATATACCAACAACTTCCCAGACCTGAGAAGTAAAATGAAGCTGGTGTGCAAATGGTTCTGTGTATCATGCTAGCTCTAAGGAAATATAAATAGATGGAACACTACAGCCACTCACTGGTATACATATTAAAGATAGTTATTTCATAGCTATTCATTCTGAACTTAAAATACCCTTGAAGAGAAGGATGGAGGTTTACAAAACTTAGGAAGTGAACAAAGCTCAAAAGACTCGTGAAACAGAGAATATGCATAAGAATCTTTCCTCCAGCTATTTAAGCAGTAATAATTTCTGAAAAGACGAGGCTATTCAAGGGCCAAGTTGCTTAAAAGATGTACAGAGAACTTCTCAGATACAGTCTCTGTGAGCCATCATTCAGGCTGAAATGGGCTTTTGTGATGATATTGTTTTCTTCATGTCATCTACCCTTCTGTAAGTTATCCCTCACCAAATTTCTTGTAAAGATCCCGAAATAAACTCACTGGCTCACTAAGGTAGAATTGAGTGGCATCATTCTGTAGTATTTGATCAGTACCTTACCTAGAATGAACAGACATTGTCTATGTTTTCCCAGGAAAAGTTACTAAACAGTTATGGTAAAAGAGAACTCCCTGATGGTCAGACTCTTAGGCAACATACCTACTGATTTATTTTACTTGAAAGGAGAGAGAAACTAAGATAGATAGACATTGACTCAAGGACAATGATCAATGGTTGCTTTGGAAGATGATTGAGGACTTGGAAGAATCATAATTGTTAGAACAATCAGGTTGTAAAAAACGGGGGGATGCATCCCTCTGAAGGGAGAGAGAGAGAGAGAGAGAGAGAGAGAGAGAGAGAGAGACAGAGACAGAGACAGAGAGACAGAGAGACAGAGAGACAGAGTCACAGGCTAATATTCACCAGGGTAGAATTTCATCAAAGAAGGACATTACTAATAACTCAAAAGATATGCCTCCTTTTTAGTAAATACTGTTTAGCTTCTTTCTCAAGCCATTGGACTTGTTACCAGTGTGAACAAATGGCAGCTTTTGATCTGTTGTAGACACTGCAACAGCACCTGCAGCAGCTACTGTTCATTCACTCTACCAATAGAAACTTCAGTCAAAATCATTCTTTAGGAGACCAGCCAGTCACCAGGTAGAAAACAGTTTGAGAAGGGACTTTGATTTTTGTCAGATTCAACACTGGGAATTTATCTGCTATTTCAGTGTACAACATGCCCAGCAAATCTTTCCTCTGTGAGTCAAGCAGATTCCATTTACAGTGTTCATACTCATTACAGCAATGCTTCTAACAAGAAACTCACACTCCAGTAAATGAATGAGGCAACTCACCAGCGTCTGTGGAATTCATGCATCACCCACATGTCCCATCACCTGGAAGCAACTGGCCCTAGTACAATTGTCTTTTGAAGTTTCAAACAATACACCAACTGTGTAGAAAACACTTAAAGGACTTGAGGACTGTCTTCACAGATTTCAAAACAGCCAGTTGTCAACCAGCAAATAAAGTCAACTATTTCCCATAAACAGAAAATCCATGTATCTTATAACCAAGAGTAAAAACCAAAGTGGTTCCCCCTGTTACTATTCCATATACTCTGGAAAATCTTGTTCCCTTTCCTAAAACATTGGGCTTAGTTTTTTTGAAAAGTCTGTTCCCAAAGAATTACAACTTCCATTAGACAACACAGTAAAGATTTCTTTTACTACATTTAGATTTTCATTTTCACCTGGATACATTAGCTCCTCATACTATGAATTAAAAGCTAAAAAAAAACTGTTGTAACTGTAATTGCAAAATTGATCAATCCTTATTATTTATAGAAAGTTAAGTTGCCACAACACAGTAAGTAGAAAATATTCTGCAGTGCAGAATATACACACATGTTCACTCACATGAGTGTGCATACATACACACACACACACACACACACACACACACATACACTTACAAAAAGGTTTTTTTTCTCTAATCTGTTTCAGTCATCCTACAAAAGAACTGTTTATAGCAAGTGTCCTTATTTGTATTTCTGTTGCTTTGATGAAATACCATGACCAAAATCAGCTTTAGAACAGAAGTGGCTTACATGTTATCGTGCATCATCAAGGATAGCCAAGGCATGTACTTAACAACAGAGACTTAAGCAGAAAACATGGAGAAGTGCTTTGTATCTGATTGCCCTCCTGACTTACTCAGCTTTCTTTCTTATGTAGCCTTGCTCCCCACCCCCTCCTAGGTACCGTATGGTCCAGAGTAATCTGGGTCTTTCCGTATCAATCACCAATTGAGAAAATGCTACACAGACATCCACACAGATCAATCTATCTGAGGAAATCTCTCAATGGTAGGTCCTCTTCCCAGGTGTGTCAAGATGACAGTTGACAACTATGATATCAAGTTACTTCAAACATCCCCCTTTAAGTTATAGAGTATCTAAAAGGAGATGCGGTGCATTAAGTTGTAAATGCTAAAGTGTGGCAGAAAGTTTCTCTGTGACTATTGACCTAGGCCTCCCAGGGTCTCCTATCCTCATGGTTAGGACAGGCTACACAAATGTGATGCATGAGGTTTCATAAGCAGAACTACTTAAACAACTGTATGGCAAAGGTGGCTGTTGGCATTCAGCTCTGTTGGACCAATGGTCAGTGATCTGGATGGTTCTTGCTCACCTGGAGGTAGGTATGGGAGGTAAGTATGGGAGGTAGGTATGGGAGGTAGGTATGGGAGGTAGGTATGGGAGGTAGGTATGGGATAGCAAACACACTTAATCCTTAGCTTCTACTGTGGCTTTCTGCTTCTCCAATTCCCAGCCTAGGCCTTGTTTTACTCTGCAGTGCCCTTAGAAGCACCCTTCCTCCCTTTGGCATCACAATTAATATTGGTGCTTTTATGCCTAATAACTTCATCTGTCTGAACAAATCCCAATATGGTGTCAATAAAAAATGACCTAGAAATGTTGTGAGAAGCCCAATATAGGACACTGGTATAAGGTACTTGAAATAATTATAGGAAACAAAAATCAACATTTTCTAATGTGAAAGGAGAACTTTTATTCAGTTTATATTTAACAGTTCAGTCCTAAATGTCATCAGAATTGCAAAATTTCATTGTCTTTTATAAACTATAGAAAGTGGTACCCATGTGATGGCATATTTGAGTGCAGACAAAAGGGTTTTGTTGCTTTGGGAAAAGGGAAATGTCATAGAGGAAAGACTATTTTGAGACAGGTGAAAAAAGCTAGACAAAATATACTATTGAATTTTTAGTTCTAGACAACAGGAGACACTATTAGTAAAGGCATAGATACTGAAGATTAGAATGTTTAAGGCCTGAGAAGCAGAGTTTGGAAGAAAAAGAACAAAATGGTACTGCTTTTATTAATTACACTGAAAAACATTGGATCGTGTGATGACAGGGGTAATGGGTATGTTAATTAGCTTGCTTGTGATAATCAAAATACATACACTGTGCAACGTGGACATGTATAACATAAATAGGCTCACATTTTGCTTGTCAGTTATAAACAATAAAGATATAATTTTCTCAAGAAAAAATAATGGAGTAACACTGAACACATAGGAAAGTAGTACTTCTCTCGAGACAAAGCCAGTGTTCCAAAGACTGTTTGCTAAGCTAGGACAGGTAGACTGTGAGTTCAGAATACAAGGGGGCATTTCCTTGACTAGAAAATGGTGCTAATAATTCTATGTACCAGGTCAAACACAGTGTTAAGCTTCTTGTGTACATACATTCTGTTCTTTGATCTCAAGTATACTAATTTTTACAGAGGTACCCATTTCTTTTGCTTATAAAAGAAAATAAAACCACATTTCTAATCATATTAGGGTTTAATTATTAAATGCAATCTCAGACCAAACTATTTCCTTTCATACTGGATGTTTATCCTGATGTTTATAATTAATCATTTCAAGTGACTTAAACCAGTATCCTACACGTATAGACAGATGCACATATGTGAATGTACTAACACATGGAAACTTGCACAGTGTTGTTGTGTCTCTTCAGGACATGGTTATATAAGATACTCAGGATAAATGATTGTTCAGTGTTCATCCCTAAGCAGAACCTATATACCAATGTTTTGCAAAGTTTTAGGATCACTGAAGTATAACAAGTGTAAGAGCTAAGGTGTGGCAGAACCATTGAATATCAGGGTCTTACAGCAGTTATAGTGGCTTACACTGGGTCTGTCAACAGCCAGTTAAGTACTAAGGAGCAACTAATGGGGTCCTAATAGTCCCTGCTGAACTACTGGAGAATGACTGACTCTAAGGGGTAGTGATTTCCTTCAGGTATGTACTCACTAGAGATTCCAAGATAATCCCAAACCACAGACACTCCTGATTAAAATGAAAAAAAGTTGCAAAGCAACTTTCCGTATCTAGTAAGAGGGAAGAAGAGAGTTAATGAAAGAGAGGCGGTAGGGGAGTAGGAGGGAGAGAAAGGGAAAAGTGGGAGGAAGATCAGTAAGACAAATGGGTGAATCAGAGCACTGGTTGTAGAGTCCACCTCTTTGAGCTCAAATTGTAACTACTGTTACTTGGTACTGACTTGGGGAAGGCTACATAGCATCTGTAACCCCAGTACCATTGACTGTTGATGCTATTCCTTATGAGAAACAAAGCCTCAGCTGTAATCGTATATGATATTTAATGATCATATCATTTATTATATTACTCTTATAAACTCTAAGACAAATTAAAGTTTCTATAAAATCTCCTAAAGCCCATAACATGATTCTGTATTGTTAAACTGTTAAATTTCTTTCACGTGTGTTTATCACTCCTATGATTTGAAATGACCATAACAAATTAAAATGAGACCCAAAGATGTAGTGTATCTAACTTGATCCAAATCATTTTGATGCCATGTGAACAAAGGATTCTAGTTCTGAATCTATGCCTTGTTGTGATACAGGCTATTGCAGCAAAGTCAGTGAATCAAATGCAGTTTATTCTAGCTCAACTAGATCCAGCTGGAGGCAATTTCTGTACATGAAGCAGAAAAACCATTACAGACAATAATTTTTGCTCAGATAAGTCAGTCTGGGTCATTCTGCTTGGCAGGCAATTGGACTGACTGTAATGACAGTGTGAATGACTGTAATGAGGGAGAAAGCTCAACCTCTCAGCTCTAACAAAGTAGACTTGGTGTATCTTCTTAACCCAATAGAGAATGAATATTAGCATGTAATCTGGAACATCGTCTACATGCCTAGCTGAATCCCTAAAGAAGCCATACACGGTACTATAGGAAGATCAAGTGGAATTTCTTATGTCCTGGAAGAAACTAGCTGAAGCCCCAGCATAGGAGGATGCTGAAGAGATGAGGTAGGAGTGGATGAGTTGGTGGGTGAGGAGCCCCTGCTTAGAGGCAAAGAGGAGGGGAGATGGGAGGGGTGTTTACAGAGGGAAGACTGAGAAGCGGGACATTTGAAATGTAAATAAATAAAAGAACCAAGAAAACAGAAAAAAGAAACTAGCAACTGTCATATGAATCACTGTAATTATTATTCTCTGGTCCTTCTCGTGAGAGTTCCCTGGGGATCATTATCCAAACAAGATAGAGACTAGAAAGCTTTCTACTTGTAAATAAGCTTCTCAAGGGTGGAGGACATGCTATACTCACG
This sequence comes from Arvicanthis niloticus, assembly GCF_011762505.2. NCBI lineage: Eukaryota > Metazoa > Chordata > Mammalia > Rodentia > Muridae > Arvicanthis > Arvicanthis niloticus. Next base: position 8,428,578 of record NC_047670.1, on the reverse strand, counting down.
AGTTTATTTTATAGTGAATTCTTAATGATTTATTTCACATGTTTCACATGTTTCAGGCAACACTGAAACATGTCACTGAAGGCACTCTCCAGTGAGCTGAGAACACATGTGTAGTGGGATATCTTCCCACTGCACCTATATAAAGCTCAGCGATTGGGCTGTGTGAGAGGTAGGTAGAGTGAGGACTTGGAAGGAGAAGGAAGAGGAGAAGCTAAGATAGAAGAAAGAGATGTAGGATCCATGGAAGACCACACATGTATTGAGAGCTGTCCTAGGTAACAACTCATATCATAAGGTTAGATATTGGGACACACCTCTAATTGTGTGGCCATCTTGTTATTTGAGCATTACCAAGCATATAAGCCTTTGGATAATCTTTAAGCATTAGAGTCTCATTTCTATCAGGTATGGCGTGGATGGCGGGATGGTCTGGGCTCAGCCCAGCCTTGTGGAGACAGTGTGGCAGACTGGCAGAGACATCTCCCGTGCTGGTATCTCATGGGTGGCAGGGCCAGTGTCTCTGGCCGCCTGAGCCAAATGGTTACAAGAACATGCTGCCACCACTACTTGTGGCATTAGGCCTTGCCTAGTCAGGAAAATGGTGGCCCGTAACTACAAGTCAGATCAGGTGCCACCATTAAAAATATTAACTTCAACACTCATGGCTGAATAGCACTGACAATGGCACCATCCTAGGAGAATGTTCATCTGAATAGAAAAAGTAGAGAAAAAAAGACTGATACAGAGAATCAGTTTTACTCAACGATGACTGACTGTGATCCCAGGCTAACCCAGCTCTAAACAATTGTCTGAAATCAAACATACACCTAAGTTCTACCAGTCAGGATATGCAGAAACTGCATGAGTTGGTGTTAAGATACTCTCTACACATGCAGCTCCGGGGGTTACATTTATCTGTACATACGAGATTTAGGCAACTTTGTAGCACAGCAAGTGGCTGAGTTCATTCTTAAGCCACCAAGCATCTAGCCTCCACCTTCAAATCTTTCAAAGTTCTTGATTCTCCACCAGCTTTTGGGTTAGGGTATGGTTTCTGATACAGTTGATCTAAATTTTTATTTTTATCCACTTAAAAATATTCTACATTATTTTATGAGGTTCACTGGCCTAAATCAGAATTGTTATATATTTAACACACCCTCTAAGATATTTGAACAATAAATCATTCTGGAAGCTTGTCTGCTTCTTCATAGCTTATTTTAACATGGTTCTGGACACCTTCACCCAGGTACCAGAAATCATTGTATACTATGTTATCTGACCAAAGACAGAAAGAGCTGAGTTTTGTGTCTTCATGGCAAATTCACATGTAGTGTCATATATTACAGGGTAATATTCTATTCTCATAGAAGACATAAAGCAAGACAGTCTTGATGCAGATGTAGGGGAAACTCATTCTCAATTGGAAGTTGGAAGGTTCAGTAAAGGGAACAATGGCAAGGCAAGAAACAGAAAAAAGCAAAAACAAAACAGACAAAAACCAGGCACCTACTGGGATGGACTAAGGTTAAAATGATATAGTACATTGCAATAGCATCACAAATTCTACCCATATCTAGATAAGCACTCCACCTCTGTATGACCATGAAAGTCCTTTCTTCTCATGATACATGGACTTGGCCATGTGACTTTCTCTGGTGCACAGAGCAGTGGCAAATGTAATGAGTGGAAACTTGACAATCTCGTCTGCATTGACTGACATTCATCTTCTATGCTGTAGAGACTAGAAGTCATCCTGACTCACCTGTTGATTGTACAAACCTATGCCTGGCAGGTATGTGACATATGTATGACATGTAACAGCTGTTATGTCACCAGCTGCCATCTGTTTACACATGCGAGAAAGCCTATGTGATCCATCCCTTCCACCCACCTGCTCATGCAGTGTGTTTAGCTAATCAGTAGACAGACTTTAAGGCACTACATTTTGATATAACTTATTATGTAGCAAAAGATAATTGGTGTATAACTTATTTCTGAGAAACAGGACTATTGCTAAGCAAATAATTTACACTAACTCAAATGTCATTGGTCCTGACACTAGGATGAACAACACTACTACTGGAGACTGGGGATGTAATGAGGCTGTGGTGACTATAACAATGGTGAGGAACTAGCTGATAGCACATTGTGAAAATGAAGACTCATGTTACAGTTCTAAAGGTATTGAAAAAAGAACAACTGTGTCTGATAACCAGAAAAAATAAGAATTATACTTAATGACATGTGGGACATGACTAGGAGGTCTCTGGAAGGATGGCACAAGTGTCTCTAAAAAGCTGGTGTCATTTGCATGAACGAATGGAGAGTCAAACCAAGAACTGTTTGTGAGCAGATATGTATGCCAAGGAATATGAAATAGGTGAGACTTCCCGAATTGGAAATAAAGCTTTTCTTACCAGTCTCCCCAGAGATGTTAGGAAGCTGTGCGTGTGTATGCCTTCTGTTTCTGAATAGAAGTGTTTATTTCCCATTATACTGTCCCTGAATTGTTAATTGTAGGTGGAAGAAAACACAAATAAGTAATGTTTTAGACTAATAGGTCTCTTGATTAGCAGACAGTATACTTGAGTACTGTCTTAGACACTGTTCTGTTGCTCTGAAGAGACGCCATAGCAAGTCAATTCTTATACAAGAAAATATTGAATTGGGAGCTTGCTTACAGTTTCAGAGGAAGTCCATTATCATCCTGGCAGAGGAGCTGAGAGTTCTTTCAATGTGATCCATAGACAGAGAGGGGAAGGGGGTGCAGGCACAGAGCAAGAGAGTTATAGAGAGAGAGAAGAAGAGAGGGAGGGAGGGAGAGGGAGAGATTGGACTTGTTATGGGCCTTTAAAACCTCAGTGCCCATTCTTAGTGTCAAATTTCCTCCAACAAGGTCATTCTTCCTCATCTTTCTACTCCTTTCAAATACTGCCACTTCTTGTCACTAAGCGTTCAGCTATATGAGCCTATGGAGGCCATTCTCAATTCAAACAATCACGGGTATGTTGGAAATCCAAAATCAAAATTATAGATTTTCAAGCGTAATGTCTTAATGAGTGAGTCTTTTAAATTTCTTGCCTGGAAATGAGTGCATCTCACATAGAAGTAACGTAAATATTTATGACTAGTGTGGGCAGACAACTGGCTGGGGAAGAGCATGGAAAGAGCCATATATCTTTTTCATCTTGTGTCTACCCCCTTGAGATACAGTTTGAAAATTATACCATTAGATGAATCTGTGCACCCACATCTGGAACTGACCTGGTCAGGTAGCCACCTGACTTTATCGTTGTGACTTGAGCAAACAGGATTCACGAGCTTTAATAAATGCGATGGAGCACACCTTTTTGTTACACTTATATTTCTAAGTGGCTATGCAGAGAAACCCACTGAAAGGCCGAGAACTATGTGTGACCCAACTGAAGCATCCATTCCCTGTTAAGCTAGACCAACCATGAGGCTCTGAACTGCCAGGCATGTGAATGAGACCAACAAATGCCATCTGAGTAAGCCCAGAGGAGGACAAGAGATTGCCAGTGAGATAACCCAAGCCCAACCATTGGCTTTCAGTAACTCTCAGTCCAAGAATCATTTGCCCTTTAGTGAAAGCTAACTAGTAACAGGAAAGGAAGTCTGGAAGCAACTTGTACAGCATCTGACCTTAAAGCAATAGGAGAATGGAGTTTACAAATAAGATCCAGATCTGAAGCACTAGAGATTAAGAGAAAAAATAAAGGTATGTATGATATGTATGTTCTATAAATTTAAAGGTCCATATGATGCACTTCCTTCATCTTAAAGCTGAATGAAGTCTTTTATTGCATATGGGTTTATTTTATTTATCCATTCATCTGTCAGCAGAAGCACTTAATAAGCCTTATGGTGATAATAATTTCCCAATTTATATGTGTATCAAAATATAATTTAGCTTTCTTAAATATATGAAATTTTGTCAATCATTTCAAAAAAGCTGTAATTTTTAAACAACCTACTCTATCACAGAATAAGATACTTATTATTAACTTCACATTTGAATGTTAGATATGACCAAGAATCAAGGAGTGGAAAAAAGCACATGTCTTAGGCACTTTTGTAAATTTAAGGATGCTGTTCATGTTTTATATGGAGCTTAGACAATAAAAAGGTGCTGAACTTTCCTGATAATTGTGGTAAGTGATAACTTTAAACTAGAATCCAGATAGAAAATAATAAGAGAATATGCATTATTTATTTGACCTGGTGGGTGGACACCATGCTGCCTTGCTGGTACCCACCTGCTGGCATCTGCATCAATATCCACATAACCTGTTTCATCTCCTTGATGGCAGCTACCTGGAGTTCACAGTACATAACCAGAGTATGAGTAAAAGCTAGACTCATTTTCACTGGCCCTCTGATGAATCACGATGTAAACTTCACATCCAGTGTACATGGATGTCACAATTAAAGAAGAGGACATGGCAGCTCTTGTGAGGCTTGTATCCTCCTTCTATTATTTTGATGCATTGTTTCATTAGGATCCAGTGAAAAGTATGTGGTAATTAGATCTGGATTCAGTTCTAAGGTCTGCAACTTAGTTCCTGATGAGACTTGAGAAACTTACCATACATTCCTTGCGTGTTATTTCTACTACAGTCAGAAATAATAGCCTGTGATTCCATTTACCTGCTGAAATAATTTTAAAGATCAAATATTATGAATATGTACATATTTATGTGATGACCTGAAAGTTCACATACCCTGAGAATTTATGTATTGAAACTTCACCAAAGAGATGGCATTAAGATGTGGTATCAGGTCATTGGTTTGTAAGTGTGCAAGCGTCTTAAATAGGATTGTTGAATCTATAGAAATAATCTCAGATATTTCCCTCTCTTTTAAATCATGGTTTGTACCATACTTTCCATGTTGTCTTTAAGCAAAGTGAGAAGTTATAATCTCTGCTGCAAAAATAAGACCTCACCACTCACTAAATCTGCTGCCACTTTTTCCTTGGATAAAACAGATCTCAGAACATTGAGAAATAAACTTTTGTCATTTCCAGCATCCTTTACTTATGCGACTATTACAGTATCCTGGAAAATCTAAGATAATTTACTCGTATGTACTTGATATATTAATAAATAGGTGTTAATTATGATTACAATCTAATCTTTAAATTTATTTTTTGTTGGATATTTTATATACATTTCAGATGTTATCCCCTTTCTCCATTTCCCCCACCACCCAGGAACCCCCATCCTATCTCCGCATCTCATGCTTGTATAAGGGTGTGCCCCCACCCACACACCCACCTACTTTTACCTCCCTGTCATCATATTCCCCCACACTGGGGCATCCAGCCTTCAAGGGACCAAGGACCTCCTCTCCCACCTATATCTGACAAGGCCATCCTCACCTACATATACAGCTGAAGCCATGGGTCCCTCCCTATGTGCTCCCAGGCTGGTGATTTAGACATTGGGAGCCCTGGTTGGTTGGTATTGTTGCTCTCCCCATGGGGCCACAAACCATTTCAGCTCCTTCAGTCTTCTCTCTAACTCCTCCACTGGGAACCCCATGATCAGTTCAATGGTTAGCTGAATGTGAGCATCTGCCTCTGTATATGTAAAGGTCTGGCAAACCTCTAAAGAAATAGTTATACAGGCTCCTGTCAGTATGCACTTCCTGGCATCCACATCAGCATCTACCTTTGGTGACTGCACATGGGATGGATACCCAGGTGAAATGGTCTCCAAAAGGTCCCTCCTTCAGTTTCTGTCTCACAATTTGTCATCATATTTTCTCCCATGAGTATTTTGTTATTCCTTCTGAGAAGGACCAAAGCACCCACACTTTGTCTTCCTTCTTCATGATATTCATGTGGTCTATTGTATCTTGGGTATTGCAAGCTTTTAGGCTAATATCCAATTATCAGTGAGTGCATATTATCTGTGTTCTTTTGTGGTTGGGTTACCTTACTCAGGATATTTTCTAGTTCCATCCATTTGCCTAAGAATTTCTCAAATTCATTGTTTTTAATAGGTGAGAAGTACTCCATTGTGTAAATGTACCACATTTTCTGTATCCATTCTTCTGTTGAAGGATATCTGGGTTCTTTCCAGCTTCTGGCTATTATAAATAAGGCTGCTATGAACAGAGTAAAGCATGTGTCCTTGTTATATGTTGGAGCATCTTCTAGGTATATGCCCAGGAATGGTATAGCTGGGTCCTCAGGTAATGATATGTCCAATTTTTCTGAGGAACTGCCAGAATGATTTCCAGAGTGGTTGCACCAGCTTGCAATCCCACCAACAATGGAGGAGTGTTCCTCTTTCTCCACATCCTCTGCAGCATCTGCTGTCATCTGAGTTTTTGATCTTAGCCATTCTGACTGGTGTGAGGTGAAATCTCAGGGTTGTTTTGATTTGTATTTCCCTGATGACTAATGATGTAACATTTCTTTAGGTGATTCTCTGCCATTCAAGATTCCTCAGTTGAGAATTCTTTGTTGACTTCTGTACCCCATTTTAATAGGGTTATTTGGTTGTCTGAAGTCTAATTTCTTGAGTTATTTTTTTATATATTGGATATTAGCCTTCTATCGGATGTAGGATTGGTAAAGATCTTTTCCCAATCTGTTGGTTGCCATTTTGTCATATTGACAGTGTCCTTTGCCTTATAAAAGCTTTGCAATTTTATGAGGCCCTATTTGTTAATTCTTGATCTTAGAGCATGAGCCATTAGTGTCCTGTTCGGAAACTTTTCCCCTGTGCCCAGGTATTCAAGGTTCTTCCCCACCTTCTCTTCTATTAGCTTCAGTGCATCTGGTTTTATGGGAAGGTTCTTTATCCACTTGTAATTGAGCTTTGTACAAGGAGCTAAGAATGGATCGATTTGCATTCTTCTACATGCTGATCTCCAGTTGAACCAGCACCATTTGTTGAAGATGCTGTCTTTTTTTTTTTTTTTTTTTTTTTTCCTACTGAATGGTTTTAGCTTCTTTGTCAAAGATCAAGTGGCCATAGGTATGTGGGTTCATTTCTGGGTCTTCAGTTCTATTCCATTGATATTACTGCCTGTGTCTGTACCAATACCATGCAGTTTTTATCACTACTGCTCTGTAGTAAAGCTTGAGGTCAGGGATGGTGATTCCCCAAAATGTTCTTTTATTTTTGAGAATAGTTTTTAGCTTTCCTGGGTTTTTTGTTATTCTATATGAATTTCAGAATTTCTCTTTCTATCACTGTGAAGAATTGAGTTGGAATTTTGATGAGGATTGCATTAAATCTGTAGAGTGATCTCGGCAAGATGGCCATTTTTACTATATTAATCCTGCCAATCCATGAGCATGGGAGATCTTTCCATCTTCTGAGATCTGTTTCGATTTCTTTCTTCAGAGACTTGAAGTTCTTGTCATACAGATTTGTCTCTTGCTTGGTTAGATTCAAACCAACATATTTTATATTATTTGTGACTATTGTGAAAGGTGTTGTTTCCCTAATTTCTTTCTCAGCCTGCTTATACTTTAAGTAGAGGAAGGCTACTGATTTGTTTGTGTTAATGTTATATCCAGCCTCTTTGCTGAAGTTGTTTATCAGGGTTAGGAGTTCTCTGGTGGAAGTTTTGGGGTCACTTAAGTATACTAGCATATCATCTGTAAATAGTGACATTTTGACTTCTTCCTTTCCAATTTTATCCCTTTGATCTCCTTTTGTTGTCTAATTGCTCTGGCTAGGACTTTGAATACTATATTGAATAGGTAGGGAGAGAGTGGGCATCCTTGTCTAGTCCCTTAACTTAGTGGGATTGCTTCAACTTTCGCTCCATTTAGTTTGATGTTGGCTACTGGTTTGCTGTATATTGCTTATACTATGTTGAGGTATGGGCCTTGGATTTCTGTTCTTTCCAAGACTTTTACCATGAAGGGATGTTGAATTTTGTCACATGCTTTCCCATTATCTAGTGAGATGATCATGTGTTTTTTTTCTTTGACTTTGTTTCTTTACTGGATTATATTGATGAATATTGAACCATTCCTGGGATAAAGCCTACTTGATCATGGTGGATGATTGTTTTGATGTGTTCTTGGATTCGGTTTGTGAGAATTTTATTGAGTATTTTTGCATTAATATTAATAAGGGAGATTGGTCTGAAGTTCTCTTTCTTTGTTCGGTCTTTGTGTGTTTTAGCTATAAGTGTAATTTAACTTCATAGAAGCAATTGGGCAGTGTTCCTTCTGTTTCTATTTTGTGGAATAGTTTATAGAGATTTGATGTTAGGTCTGCCTGGAAGCGCTGATAGAATTCTGCAATAAAACCATCTGGTCGTGGGCTTTTTTTGGTGGGGGAGACTTTTAATGAATGCTGCTATTACTTTAGTGATTATAGGACTATTTAGATGGTTTATCTGATAATGATTTAACTTTGGTGTCTGGTATCTGTCTAGGAAATTGTCCATTTCATCCAGATTTTTCCAGTTTTATTGAATATAAACTCTTGTAGTAAGATCTGATGATTTCTTGAATTTCCTCAGTTTCTGTTGTTATGTCTTCCTTTTCAGTTCTAATTTTATTAATTTGGATACTGTCTCTGTGCCCTCTGGTTAGTCTGGCTAAGGGTTTATCTATCTTGTTGATTTTCTCAAAGTACCAGCTCTTGGTTTTGTTGATTCTTTGTGTGGTTCTTTTTGTTTCTACTTGGTTGATTTCAGCCCTGAGTTTGATTATTTCCTGCCATCTACTTCTCTTGGGTACATTTGCTTCTTTTTGTTCTAGAGCTTTCAGGTGTTCTGTCAAGCTGCTAGTGTGTGCTGTTTCCACTTTCTTTTTGTAGGCACTTAGGGCTATGAGTTTTCCTTTTACCACTGCTTTCATTGTGTCCCATAAGTTTTGGCATAATGTGTCCTCATTTTCATTAAACTCTAAAAAGTCATTAATTTCTCTCTTTATTTCTTCGATTTCCAAGTTATCATTAAGTAGAGCATTGTTCAGTTTCCACATGTATGTGGTGATCTGATAGGATGCAAGGGATTATTTTAATCTTTTTTGTATCTGTTGAGGCCTGTTTTATGACCAATTATATGGTCTATTTTGGAGAAGATACCATGAGGTACTGAGAAAAAAGTATATCTCCTTGTTTTAGGATGAAATATTATATAGATATCTGTTAAATCCATTTGGTTCATAACTTCTGTAATTTTATTGTGTCTCTCTTTAGTTTCTGTTTTCATGATCTGTCCATTGCTAACAATGGGGTGTTGAAATCTCCCACTATTATTGTGTGAGGTGCAATGTGTGCTTTGAGCTTTAGTAAAGTTTCTTTTATGAATGTGGGTCCCCTACATTTGAGGCATAGATGTTCAGAATTGATAGTTCATCTTGATACATTTTTCCTTTTACGAGCATGAAGTGTTCTTTCTTATCTTTTTTTGGTTGAAAGTTGATTTTATTCTATATTAGAATGGCTACTCCAGCTTGTTTCTTGGGACCATTTGCTTGGAAAACTGTTTTCCAGTTTTCTGAGGTAGTGTCTGTCTTTTTCACTGAGGGGTGTTTCCTGTATGCAGCAAAATTCTGGGTCCTGTTTAAGTACCCAGTCCATTAGTCTATGTCTTTTAATTGAGGTATTGAGTCCATTGATGTTAAGAGATATTAAGGAGAAATGATTGTTGCTTCCTGTTATTTTTGTTATTAGAGGCTATCTAATGTTTCTGTGGCTATCTTCTTTTGGTTTTGTTGGAAGAAGATTATTTTCTTGCTTTTTCTAGGGTGTAGTTTCCCTCCTTGTGATGGAGTTTTCCATCTATTATTATTTGTAGGGCTGGATTTGTAGAAAGATATTGTGTAAATTTGGTTTTGTCATGGAATATCTTGGTTTTTCCATGTATGGTAATTGGAAGTTTTGCTGAGTATAATAGCCTGGGCTGGCATTTGTGTTCTCTTAGTGTCTGTATGACATCTGTCCAGGATCTTCTGGCTTTTATAGTCTCTGGTGAGAAGTCTGGTGTAATTCTGATAGGTCTGCCTTTATGTGTTACTTGACCTTTTGTTCTTACTGCTTTTAATATTCTTTGTTAATATTATTTGTTTTGTGCACTTGGTGTTTTGATCATTATGTGAAGAGGTGAATTCCTTTTCTGATCTAGTCTATTTGGGGTTCTGTAGGCTTCTTGTATGTTCATAAGCATGTCTTTCTTTAGGTTAAGGTATTTTTCGTCTATAATTTTGTTGAAGATATTTACTGGCCCTTTAAGTTAGGAATCTTCCCTTTTTTCTATACCTATTATCCTTAGGTTTGGTCTTCTCATTGTGTCCTTGATTTCCTGGATGTTTTGGGTTAGGAGTTTTTTGGATTTGAATTTTCGTTGACATTTGTGTCAATGTTTTCTATGGTATGTTCTGCACCTGAGATTCTCTCTTCTATTTCCTGTATTCTGTTGGTGATGCTTGCATCCATGATTCCTGATCTCTTTCCTAGGATTTCTATCTCCTGAATAGTCTCCCTTTGTAATTTCTTTATTGTTTCTACTTCCATTTTTATGTCCTGAATCATTTTGTTCACTTCCTTCACCTGTTTGCTTGTGTTTTCTTGTAATTCTTTAAGGGACTTTTGTGTTTCCTCTTTAAAGGCTTCTACCTGTTTACATGTGTTCTCCTCTATTTCTTTGAGGAACTTGTTTATGTCCTTCTTAAAGTCTTCTATTGTCATCATGAGGAGTGATTTTAAACCTGAATTTTGCTTTACTGGTGTTATCAGATATTCAGGACCTGCTCTAGTGGGATACCTAGGTTCTGATGATGCCAAGTAACCTTGGTTTCTGTTGCTTATGTTTTTGTGCTTTCCTTTCACCATCTGATCATTTCTAGTGCTACCTTCACTCACTATCTCTGACTGAAGAGTTTCTGTCCTGTTATCTTGGCTGTGTCCAAACTCCTCTGAGTTCATCTGTCTCTGTGATCCTGTGATCCTGAGACCCTGGTTATAATAGCTCCTGGGAATCAGGCTGTTTCTATTCTCCTGAAATCCTGGTGTGCCCAAGCTCCTGAGATCCTTTGATCCTATTATCCTATGTTCCTATGTGTTAGAGCTATTAAGAGTCCAGCCTCCTCTGGGTTTTTGTGGGGTTGGGTACAGAGCTGAAACCTTAGGGCTGCTTCAGGTGCAGACAGGAAGCATCCTGTGCCACTGCCCTTGAGGAAGTTCTTGGGTCCCAGACGGTTCTAAATTACTCCCTGTTTGGGGAGTGGTGGTTGTGACTTATGCATCTACACTCCTGGGCATGTTAGAACTCCTGGGAGTCCAGCCTCCTCTTGGTTTTGGGGGTGGGGGGTGGGGGGTGGGTGCAGAGCTGAAGCCTTAGGGCTGCTCCAGGTACAGGCACAGGTAGTCAGGAAGAGTCTTGTATTTAGTTTCTTAATGCAGACTGGATGCCTGGAAGATGTGTATCAGATATGTAATAGATCAATGACACTAAGCAAGCTGAACAAAGCACTTCCCTGACCTGTGGTCCTGGGATGCTTGTACTCCTCAGGTTCTCTTTCTCTGTTGCTTTTGTCTTACACCCAAAGTTCACACCTAAATGTTTTTTTTGTTACCTGACCCTTTATATAAGTATAAAATAATTATTATTATTTTATATATAATTATATATTAATATACAATAATATATATTATAACAATATAATTATATAATACATATACAATTATATATATATATAATGATACATATTATATAATATAATCCATGGCCTGAGTTACTTATCTAGAATTTAAGAACATATTCCAAATTCATTTTTTTCTACTTTGTGGTGAGTATATTTCTTCAGTGGCAAGAACCTAAGAGAAAGATGAATTAAGGGTATGAGTTGACAGCAAAGAAATATGAAGAACCTTCTTAAAATACCATTATGCAACATTTGGTAGTGAATGTGAAACTGATTTTCTCACTGAATTGGTTTGTAAATATAGTTAAATATCTAATAATAGAGAAGATTAAATGATATTTTTTATGAAACACATGACCAAGACAACTGGATTTTAATATAAAGGATATGAAATCAGATTTAATTAGCTAGCTTCAGATTTTTATATTAAGCATAGTAAATTCCAAATAAGCTAAAGAGAAAAATGCAACAATACAAAGATGACTTCAGACACCAAGTCCTCTCTACTCTGCTCACCTTTCTCTAAAGGAAGCTTTGTTCTTCAAGGCACAGTCCTTGCCTTGACCTCAAAAGTTTAGAAATTGTATCTTAGATAAGCAATTTCTACTTGAGGAAAGTTAGCTGCAACTTAAAATTTGAAACCAGTGTGCCAGTAGTCATATTAGAACCATCACTGACAATGATTCCCTCAACCTGGGGCAGAACAAGATGATCAAAAGCAGATGTATTAATGCAATCAAGAGATAGAGATGACCAAAAGTCCCAAATATTTTTAAAAGAGAAAAACTAATAACTTGGAATATCTGAAAATGTTTATTACTAAAAATATTAGAAATCTAAATAAAAATAGATACAGAAAATTAGATACATTTACAAATGTAACTATTATAAATCTGTAAGTATACATGATGATCCAAAATATTTGAAAGCTAAATGTAATAGTAAATTTTTAGAAGTAAAATATTTTACTTTAAAAATAGGATGAACCAGCAGCAACTGGTAAAGGAAATTATTAGCAGCCAGCCCCCTTTTCCTACACAGACAGACACTAATCCCAGATGGTTGTAAACACATGTACTTTACTCATTCAGAAAACAGGTAATTGTGACACTTACATAAATCACTGATGAGAGCGGAGATGCCAGAAAGCTCTCCAGTATGTTTTATGAAGCTGTCTTGTTCCTCACATCTGAACTGAAGGAGCATAGCAAAGTGCAAGCAGTATCTCATGGAGCAAAGACAGCTTGGGTGCAGGTATAGAGGGAGGTGAGGACTTTAAGAAACTCTAAATTAGCAGCTGATGGAGAGAAGTAAATCTCAAGAAAAGAGGTGGTGATTTGTGGAGCAAACATCTAATCATATGAACACCAAATTAGATCAAAACAAATTTCTGTCACATATACATACACATGCAAAGATAACTCTACAGATGGATTTAGTAACATAACATTATTGTTTAAATGTCATAGGAAAAATTTTAACACACACACACCATATAAATAGCTTCTGAGGAATATCAGTGCTATTCATGGATATAGTTGAGTCTTTCTCTGATAAAACGCCATTCTGCATTCTGCAGATGGAACCTAGGCTTAGCTTCTTGAATAATTTACAAGTGACCAAGATAATGTTTATGTTAAGCTACAACCTACTCTGCCAGCCATAGTAAGCTACCAATTCAAACACAAAACAAGTAACTAAGCATTTCATCATCACCCTTCACAACTTTAACATATTAAAGGAATTGCTGTTTTTTATATCATCTAGTGGTGAAATATACTGTGATCTCACCCAGATGCATGACCAGCTGTGAAACTAAATATAGGGGGTTGGCTTATTTGTCTATTTGTTTGTGTGTTAGAGATTGAAGGTAGGGCCTCTGAATGCTAACACATACAGAGTTTCATTCTTGGCCCCCAAACAAAATATTGGTGATGATGATGATGATAGACAGGAAGGGGAAGAGGAAGAGGAGGAGGAGGAAGAGAAGGAGGAGGAGGAGGAAGAGAAGGAGGAGGAAGAGGAAGAGGAGGAGGAGGAGGAGGAAGAGGAGGAGGAAGAAGACAAGGAAGAGGAAGAAGAAGAAGAAGAAGAAGAAGAAGAAGAAGAAGAAGAAGAAGAAGAAGAAGAAGAAGAAGAAGAAGAAGAAGAAGAAGAGGAGGAGGAGGAAGAGGAGGAACATGGTGGTGATGATCATAGTGAAGTGATTGTCCCATTTATTAGTTCTGTATTTGTACTTTAAGCTTATAAGTTACTATAATCAAATTTAGAATTAGTTTAATTATTCAATGCTAACTACCTGTAAGTGTTTTACTTGCATGCATAGACATATTTACATAAATATACATAAACTATGTAAATATACATAGTTACATGAACATGTGCATAGAATTTTGGTATTGATGCTTAAGAGTAAATTTTATCTGATAACTTTCTAATTTTTACTTAACTGTTTCAGTTTTTTTGAGAGAGGATCTTGTGTAGCCCAGGCTGGCCTTGAACTCATTCTCAGCTGAGATGACTTAGCACTTCTCTTCCTCCTTCATTTACTTCCCAAATGCTGAAATTAAAGAACTATATATACCACCACACCTAATCCTATGGTGCTAGGAATCGATCACCCTTGGTATGGTGTGCAAGCTCTTTCTGTTGGCCTTCGTCCTCATCACCTCCTTATTCTTAATAATAAAATTCCATGGCTGACTTGATCATTTGTAGATTATAACACTTACATGGTACTTATTTCTATTAAATATTTTCCATTATACTTACATTTGAGTTATTTTAAATACCATTTCTATTATACTAAAGCATGGTTCTGACTAACAAAATGTATTTATATGTTATATAATTATACATAATATGTTGTTATATATATTAGATAGAGACTATATTTATATAAAGAGAATACTAGCTGTTTTATGACACAATCCTACTTAGTCTGGTTAGGTAAAATCTACCTGGAGCAAATGTATCTGCCAAGGCAGATCACTCTTCTGCAGAAAGACTGGTGTTGGTCTTTCTGGAATAGCTTTTCTCCCAACAGCAGGCCCTTACTTTCTAAGCATCAACTTTTCAATGAATGCCCTTCATGATCATTGAAAAAAGAAAGCTCTGATCCTAACATAGTAGTATAGTTGTTCTCAAAAGGCCTGAGACAAAGAGGAGATGAATCACATTCCTTTGGCAATTACTGGCTAGAACTAGTCCCATGGCACTGAATAAAGCAAAGAGTTCGGGAGGGGAGAATATTTTATATTCTCAAACAGGAAAGAATACCTAAAAATCTTTGGGTAATTTATCTTTGCAAATATTGAAATATTTCTTTTCTCAAATATCAGTTTCCACACTGAATTTTCTATCTTATAGTAATTCAGCACTGAAGCTTTTGCTTCCTCTTTTTAATATGAGGTAAAAATGATATTTGACAAGCTTTGTGCTTTTCCCACAAATTATATACTTTAGACGTAATGGTAGTGCTCCAGAATACAGTTTGGAATATGTCAGTAATAGCTCTTAATGACTCCAAAAGAACATAATGATCTCCTGTGATCAAAATTAATCTGCCATAAAGAGAAGAGAGATGTCAAATGACTAACTCTGTGCAAACAAATCAAAATTAATTGTCTCATTTGTTACATCATACAATATACACTTTAACATTGCCATGACTTTATACCGACACCAGTGTCTCGGAGAAGCCTAGAAACTATCCTCACACAAGGGATCCAGCCCTTGTACGAAGAAGTAACCTGCTGTGTAATGGGAAGCCTACTTCTCTGTGGGCTTTTTATATGTACCAATTATTTATTCAATTATGGCATTCTGGGATAATGAAACAAAGATTTTTTCATGATCTGTATTTTTGGGTAAGCAAGGCAAATACACACAAACATGCATTCCTTTTATATACAATTTTTAAATAATTTTAATTTTTTAAACTAAAATATAATTATATCATTTTTTCTTGTTTTTGACTCCAACTCTTTTCATTTACTCCACCTCCACTTGCGCCATCTCAAACCATGCCCTTTTTAAAAAAATTATTATTTTGTCATATATATACATAAATAAATAAGTGGATACATAAATAAAATTTGCTTAGTCCATTTGCAGTTAGTTTTATGTATGTGTTGAGGGTTGACTAGTAGGTTTTATATAAAATACTGCTGGAGCTGACAATGCTCCACTCAAGAGCCAGACACTATATGACAGAAACCCAATTTCTTTTGTGGAACCTCTTTTTGATGTGTTGGCCAAAAATCAGAGACACCTAAAGCAATACACCCTGTTGCCATCCCCCTTGGTTCACCCTGTAGGTTGAAGGTGAGTCCCATGTTGTAAGTTTCAAATCTGGGACAAGCAGCTGAGGTGCCTATTTACTATATCAAAGCAGACCTGGCCTTCAAGTTCTCCCCTCTTTCCTCAGTCCCCTTCTGTTACAGAATATGGCTTGCATACCCACCCTGTACCCTAAACTCTCTAGCCCCAAGGGCTGGGTAGCCCTTCCCCAAGAGGTTCTTCTATACATAATCCAGAAATTTTGGTTATCCACCCCTTTTTGAACCTTTGCCCTCCTGTCTGCTGCAGCTGGTTCCCCTTTTCCAGTCTCCTTTCCCCTCACTTTCTCCCACATGGTTCGGGGTCATAACCACTCTGGACTATCCCAGATCTGTCTGTTTCTGGCTATACTCTCCTACATATTTATAGTAAACTTTATCCTCCACTCTACCTAGGAGCAGTCCTTTCCTTTCCTTTCCTTTCCTTTCCTTTCCTTTCCTTTCCTTTCCTTTCCTTTCCTTTCCTTCCCTTCCCTTCCCTTCCCTTCCCTTCCCTTCCCTTCCCTTCCCTTCCCTTCCCTTCCCTTCCCTTTCCTTTCCTTTCCTTTCCTGTCCTCCTCTCTTTCTCTTTCTCTCTCGTTTTTTTCTTTTCCCAAGAACTTCAAAGATACAATGTACTTCAAACACTTGACTCAGAGGATACAAGCTGAATCTGACTTGAAATCTGCCTCCCAGGAGACTAGCCCACCCTGGGGCATCAAGTTTCTATAGAATTAGGCACACCTTCTTCTACTGAGGCCAGACAAGGCAGTCTTCTGCTACATATGTGCTTTTGGAAGTAGTACAGCAGTGAACATGAATATTCAAGTATCTCTGTAATAGCATATAAAGTGGACGTATGTCAAGGAATGGTATAATCTGACCCTGTACTAGTGCTGTTGCAGATGTGCAGCTTGGTCTTCATGTGGGTCCCTTAACAATTGGAGTGTGGTCTGTCCCTTAACACTGCTGCTTACATTGGGTACCCATTCCTAGCTGGGCTGCCTTGTCTGGCTTCAGTGGGAGAAGATGCACTTAGTCCTATTATGACTTGATATGTCAGGGTGTGTGGTACCCAAGCAGAACTTCCTCTTCTCTGATCCCCAGTCCCCTCCTCACACCCAGTTCCCTCCCTCCATCTACTTCCTTTATCCATTTTATTTCTCCTTCTGAGTGAGATTTACACATCCTCCCTTGGGCCCTTTAATTACTTAGTTTCTTTGAGTCTGTGGATTGTGAAATGGTTATTCTGTATTTTATGGTTAATGTCCACTTATAAGTGAGCACATGCCATGTATGTCTTTCTGGGTCTGGGTTCTCTCATGGTATTTTCTAGTTCTATCCATTTACCCACAAGTTTCAAGATGTCTCTGTTTTAAGTACCTGAATACTATTCTACTCTGTAAAATGTGCCACATTTTATTTATCCATTATTTGGTTGAGGGGCATTTAGGTTGGTTCCAGTTTGGGGCTATGACAAATAAAGCTGCTATCAACATATTTTAGCAAGTGTCCTTGTCATATGGTAGGATATCTTTTCAGTATATACCCAGAAGTGGTATAGGTGGGTCTTGATGTAGAACTAGTCCCAATCTTCTGAAAAACCGGCAGACTGATTTCTAGAGTGATTGTAAAAGTTTCTACTTCCACCAGAAATGAGGAATGTTCTGCTTGCTGCACATCCTAGGAAGCAAGTGCTGTTACTTCAGACTGGGGGGGGGGGGTGGTATTTTATTTACATTTCAGATGTTATCCCCTTACCCCATTCTCCCTCCTGCCGCCCAGGTACCTCCTATCCCATCCCCCTCCTCCTAATTCTATGATGATGTGCCCCCACCTATACCCCTACACACTTCCACCTGCCCACCTTCGAATTCCCCCACACTTAGCATCCAGCCATCATGGGACCAAGGATCTCCTCTTCCATCTATGCCCAACAAGGCCATCCTCCCCTACATATACAGCTGGAGCCATGGATTACTCCCTATGTGTTCCCAGGCTGGTGGTTTAGACCCTGGGAGCTCTGGTTGGTTGGTATTGTTGCTCTCCTCATGGGGCCACAAATCCTTTCAGCTCCTTCAGTCTTCACTCTAACTCCTCCATTGGAAACCCCATGATCAGATCAACGGTTAGCTGTGAGTATCCGCCTCTGAATATGTCAGACTCTTGCAGACCTCTAAGGAGACAGCTATATCAGGCTCCTGTCAGCATGCACTTCCCAACACCCACATTGGCATCTATCTTTGGTGACTGCACATGGGATGGATACCCAGGTAGATTGGTCTCCAGACGGCCCGTCCTTCAGTTTCTGTCCCACAACTTGTCTTCATATTTGCTCCCATGAGTATTTTGTTACTTTTTCTAAGAAGGACCGAAGCACCCACACTTTGTCTTCCTTCTTTATGAGATTCATGTAGTTTACGAGTCGAATCTTGGGTATTTTAAGCTTTTTGGGCTAATATCTAATTATCAGTGAGTGAATATCATGTGTGTTCTTTTGTGATTGGGTTGTCTCACTCAGGATTATATTTTCTAGTTCCATCTATTTGCCTAAGAGTTTCTCGAATTCATTGTTTTTAATAGCTGAGTACTACTCCATTGTGTAAATGTACCATATTTTTGTATCCATTCCTTTGTTGAAGGACATCTGGGTTCTTTCCAGCTTCTGGCTATTATAAATAAGGCTGTTATAAATATAGTGGAACATGTTTCCTTGTTATATATTGGAGCATCTTCTGGGTATATTCCCAGGAGTGGTATAGCTGGGTCTTCAGGTAATGCTATGTCCAATTTTCTGAGGAACTGCCAGAATGATTTCCAGAGTGGTTCCACCATCTTGCAATCCCATCAACAATGGAGGAGTGTTTCTCTTTCTCCTCATCCTCACCAGCATCTACTATCACCTGAGATTTTGATCTTAGCCATTCTGACTGGTGTGAGGTGAAATCTCAGGGTTATTTTGATTTGTATTTCCCTGATGAATAAGGATGTTGAACATTTCCTTAGGCGCTTCTTGGCCATTCAAGTTTTCTCAGCAGAAAATTCTTTGTTGAGCTTTGAACCCCATTTTTAATAGGGTTATTTGGTTGTCTGAAGTCTAATTTCTTGAGTTATTTTTATATATTGGATATTAGCCCTCTATCAGATGTAGGATTGGTAAAGATCTTTTCCCAATCTGTTGGTTGCCGTTTTGACGTATTGACAGTGTCCTTTGCCTTACAGAAGCTTGCAATTTTATGAGGTCCCATTTGTCAATTATTGATCTTAGCGCATAAGCCATAGGTGTTCTCTGTTCAGGAACTTTTCCCCTGTGCCCAGGTATTCAAGGGTCTTTCCCACCTTCTCTTTTATTAGTTTCAGTGTATCTGGTTTTAAGTGAAAGTCTTTTATCCACTTGGACTTGAGCTTTGTACAAGGAGATAAGAATGGATTGATTTGCATCCTTCTACATGCTGATCTTTAGTTGAACCAGCACCATTTGTTGAAAATGCTGTCCTTTTTCCACTGGACAATTTTAGCTCATTTGTCATCGATCAACTGACCATAGGTGTGTGGGTTTGTTTCTGGGTCTTCAATTCTATTCCATTGATATTCCTGCCTGTACCAATACCATACAGTTTTTATCACTATTGCTCTGTAGTACAGTTTGAGGTCAGGGATGGTGATTCCCCCAGAAGTTCTTTTATTGTTGAGAATAGTTCTCACTATCCTGGGTTTTTTGTTATTCCAAATGAATTTGCAAATTTCTCTTTCTATCTCTATGAAGAATTGATTTAAAATTTTGATGGGGATTTCATTGAGTATGTAGATTGCTTTTGGCAAGATGGCCATTTTTATTATATTTTTTCTGCCAATCCATGAGTATGGGAGATGTTTCCATCTTCTAAGATCTTCTTCGATTTCTTTCTTCAGAGACTTGAAGTTTTTGTCATACAGATCTTTTACTTGCTTGGTTAGATTCACACCAAGGTACTTAATATTATTTGTGACTATTGTGAAGGATGTCATTTTCCTTATTTCTTTCTCAGCCTGTTTATCCTTCGAGTAGAGGAAGGCTACTGATATGATTTTATATCCAGCCACTTTGCTGAAGTTGTTTGTCAGGTTTAGGAATTCTCTGGTGGAAGTTTTGGGGTCATTTAAGAATATTATCATATCATCTGCAAATAGTGAAATTTTGACTTCTTCCTTTCCTATTTGTATTCCTTTGACTTCCTTTTGTTGTCTAATTTCTCTGGCTAGGACTTTGAATACTATATTGAATAGGTAGGGTGGGAGTGGGCAGCCTTGTCTAGTCCCTGATCTTAGTGGGATTGCTTCAAGTTTCTCTCCATTTAGTTTGATGTTGGCTACTGGTTTGCTGTATATTGCTTTTACTATGTTTAGGTATGGGCCTTGAATTCCTGATCTTTCCAGGACTTTTATCATGATGGGGTGTAGAATTTTGTCAAATCCTTTCTAAGCTTCTAGCAAGATGATGATGTTTTTTTTTTCCTTTGAGTTTGTTTATGTAGGGGATTACATTGAGGGATTCCCGAAAATTGAAACATCTCTTCATTCCTGGGATAAAGCCTACTTGATCATGATAAATGATTGTTTTGATGTGCTCTTGGATTTGGTTTGGGAGAATTTTATTGAGTATTTTTGCATTGATATTCATAAGGGAGATTGGTCTCAAGTTCTCTTTCTTTGTTGGGTCTTTGTGAGGTTTAGGTATGAGCATGCTTGTAGCTTCATAGAACGAATTGGGTAGTGTTCCTTCAGTTTTTCTTTTGTGGAATAGTTTGGAAAGAATTGATATTAGGTCTTCCTTGAAGGTGTGATAGAATTCTGCACTATAACCATCTGGTCCTGGGCTTTTTTTAGTGGGGAGACTGTTAATGAATGCTGCTATTTTTTTTTTAGGGGTTATGGATTGTTTAAATGGTTTATTTGCAACTGATTTAATTTTGGTACTTGGTATCTGTCTAGAAAATTGTCCATTTCATCCAGATTTTTCCAGTTTTATTGAATATAGACTCTTGTAGTAAGATCTGATGATTTCTTGAATTTCCTCAGTTTCTGTTGTTATGTCTCCCTTTTCAGTTCTAATTTTATTAATTTGGATACTGTCTCTGTGCCCTCTGGTTAGTCTGGCTAAGGGTTTATCTATCTTGTTGATTTTCTCAAAGTACCAGCTCTTGGTTTTGTTGATTCTTTGTGTGGTTCTTTTTGTTTCTACTTGGTTGATTTCAGCCCTGAGTTTGATTATTTCCTGCCATCTACTCCTCTTGAGTGTATTTGCTTCTTTTGTTCTAGAACTTTCAGGTGTTCTGTCAAGCTGCTAGTGTGTGCTGTTTCCACTTTCTTTTTGTAGGCACTTACAGCTATGAGTTTTCCTCTTTGCACTGCTTTCATAGAGTCCCACAATTTTTGTGTGATGTGTCCTCATTTTCATTAAATTCTAAAAAGTCTCTTATTTTTTTTCTTTATTTTCTCCTTGACCAAGTCATAATTGAGTAGGGCATTGTTCAGTTTCCATGTGTATGTGAGCTTTCCATTGTTTTTGTCATTATTAAAGTCCAGCCTAAGTTTGTGGTGATCTGATAGGATACAAGGGATTATTTTAGTCTTTTTGTATCTGTTGAGTACTGTTTTGTGGCCAAATATATGGTGAATTTTGGAGAAGGCACCACAAGTTGCTGAGAAGGTATATTCTTTTGTTTTAGGATGAAATGTTCTATAGATATTGTTAAGTCCATTTGGTTCATAACTCTGTTAATTTCATTATGTCTCTGTTTAGTTTCTGTTTTCATGATCTGTCCATTGCTGAGAGTGGGGTGTTGAAATCCTCCACTATTATTGTGTGAAGTGCAATTTGTGATTTGAGCTTTAGTAAAGTTTCTTTTATGAATGTGGGTACCCTTGCATTTGGAGCATAGATGTTCAGAATTGATAGTTCATTTTGGTAGATTTCTACTTTGATGAATATGAAGTGTCCTTCCTTATCTTTTTTGATTACTTTTGGTTGAAAGTCAATTTTATTTGATATTAGAATTTCTACTCCAACTTGTTTCTTGGGACCATTTGCTTAGACTATACAAAGAATCAATAACAAAAAAAAAGACTATACAAAGAATCAATAACACCAGGAGCTGGTTCTTTGAGAAAATCAACAAGATAGATAAACCCTTAGCCAGAGAGATAGTATTCAAATTAATAAAATCAGAACTGAAAAAGGGGACATAACAACAGGACCCGAGGAAATCCAAAAAATCATCAGATCTTACTACAAAGGCCTATATTCAACAAAATTGAAAAATCTGGGTGAAATGGACAATTTTCTAGATAAGTACCAGTTACCAATGTTAAATCAGGAGCACATAAACCATCTAAACAGTCCCATAACCCTGAAAGAAATAGAAGCAGTCATTAAAAGTCTACCCACCAAAAAAAAAAAGTCCGGGATCAGATGGTTTCAGTGCAGAATTCTATCAGACCTTCAAGGAAGACCTAATACCAATTCTTTTCAAACTATTCCACAAACTAGAAACAGAAGGAACACTACCCAATTCATTCTATGAAGCCACAATCACACACATATCTAAACCACACAAAGACCCAACAAAGAAAGAGAACTTCAGACCAATCTCCCTAATGAATATCGATGCAAAAATACTCAATAAAATTCTTGCGATCAGAATTCAATAACACAATAAAACAATTATCCATCATGATCAAGTAGGCTTTATTCCAGGAATGGAGGGTTGATTCCATATACGGAAGTCCATCAATGTAATCCACTATATTAATAAACTCAAAGAAAAAAACTACAGGATCATCTTACTAGATTCTGAGAAAGCATTTGACAAAATTCAGCACCCCTTCATGATAAAAGTTTTGGAAAGATCAGGAATTCAAGGTCCATATCTAAACATTGTGAAGGCAATATACAGAAAACCAGTAGCCAACATCAAACTAAATGGAGAGAAACGTGAAGCAATCCCACTAAGGGACTAGACAAGGCTGCCCACTCTCTCCCTATCTATTCAATATAGTATTCAAAGTCCTAGCCAGAGCAATTAGGCAACAAAAGGAGGGCAAGGGGATACAAATTGGAAAGGAAGAAGTCAAAATTTCACTATTTGCAGATGATATGATAATATTCTTAAGTGACCCCAAAACTTCCACCAGAGAACTCCTAAACCTAATAAACAACTTTAGTAAAGTGGCTGGGTATAAAATTAATTCAAACAAATCAGTAGCCTTCCTCTACTCAAAAGATAAACTGGCTGAAAAAGAAATTATGGAAGCGACACCCTTCACTATAGTCTTAAATAATATAAAATACCTTGGTGTGAATCTAACCAAGCAAGTGAAAGACCTGTATGACAAAAACTTCATGCCCCTGAAGAAAGAAATCGAAACAGATCTCAGAAGATGGAAAGATCTCCCATGCTCATGGATTGGCAGGATTAATATAGTAAAAATGGCCATCTGCCGAAAGCAATCTACAGATTTAATACAATGCCCATCAAAATTCCTACTCAATTCTTCACAGAGATAGAAAGAGCAATTCTAAAATTTATGTGGAATAACAAAAAACCCAGGATAGCGAAAACTACTCTCAACAATAAAAGAACTTCTGGGGGAATTACCATCCCTGATTTCAAGCTATACTACAAAGCTTTAGTGTTAAAAACTTTAGTGTTAAAAACATGGTATTGGAACAGAGACAGGCAGGAAGATCAATGGTTTAGAATTGAAGATCCAGAAATGAACCCACACACCTATGGTCACTTGATCTTTGACAAAGGAGTTAAAAGCATCCAGTGGAAAAAAGACAGCATTTTCAACAAATGGTGCTGGTCCAACTGGAGGTCAACATACAGAAGAATGCAAATTGATCCATACTTATCTCCTTGTACAAAGCTCAACTCCAAGTGGATCAAGGACCTCCACATAAAACCAGCTACACTGAAACTAATAAAAGAGAAATTAGGGAAAAGCCTCTAACACATGGGCATAGGGGACAAGTTCCTGAACAGAACACCAATGGCTTGCATTCTAAGATCAAGAATTGACAAATGGGACCTCATAAAACTGCAAAGCTTCTGTAAAGCAAAGGACACCATCAATAGGACAAAGTGGCAACCAACGGAGTGGGAAAAGATCTTTACCAATCCTACAACTGATAGAGGGCTAATATCCAAGGTATAAAAAGAACTGAAGACATTAGACTCTAGACTATCAAATAACCCTATTAAAAATGGGGTACAGAGCTGAACAAAGAATTCTCAACTGAGGAATCTTGAATGGTTGAGAAGCACCTAAAGAAGTGTTGAACATCCTTAGTCATCTGGGAAATGCAAATGAAAACAACACTGAAATTCCACCTCACACCAGTCAGAATGGCTAAGATTGAAAACACAGGTGACAGCAGATGCTGGCAAAGATGTGGAAAAAGAGGAACACTCCTCCATTGTTGGTGGGATTGTAAGCTGGTACAACCACTATGGAAATCAGTCTGGCGGTACCTCAGAAAATTGAACATAGTATTACCTGAGGACCAGCTATACCACTCATGGGCATATACCGAAACGATGTTTCAACATACAACAGGGACACATGCTCCACTATGTTAATAGCAGCCTTATTTATAATAGCCAGAAGTTGGAAAGAACCCAGATGTTCTTCAACAGAGGAATGGATACAGAAAATGTGGTATATTTACACAATGGAGTATTACTCAGCTATTAAAAACAATGAGTTCATGAAATTCTTAGGCAAATGGATGGAGCTTGAGAATATCATCCTGAGTGAGGTAACCCAATCACAAAAGGACATACATGGCATGCACTCATTGATAAGTGGATATTAGCCCAAAAGGACACAATACCTAAGACACAATGCATAGACACATGTGGGTGCTTTGGTTTTATTTTAGAAGGAGTAGCAAAATATTCAACCAGAGCTCACAGGGGCTAAACCTCCAGCCTGATAACAGAAAGAGAGGGACTCATGGCTCCACTTGTATAGGTAACTGAAGGTGGCCTCATTAGGCAACAGAGGAAGTTTAGGGCCATGGTCCCCGAAAGTTTGGATCCCTAGTGTTGAGGAATGTGAGAGCAGGGAGGCGGGATTGGGAAAATGATGGGAGCACACCCTCATAAAAATTGGAAGAGGGTGTATGAGATAAAGGGTTTTGGGGGGAGAAAAGAAGAGGAGATAAAAGTGAAAGGTAAATTCGTAAAATATCTGATAAAAAAACAGATAATGGGTCTGGTAAAAAAATAGTTTACATACTTCAAACGATTTTCAAAAGTTTCCAGGTGATGCTTATTGGCTAAGATCTTATTTTAAGCTCTTCACAAAAGAATTTATGTCTCTGTTTAATATTCTTAAGAGAGATGCAAATCTTAATTTCTCTCAACAATTAATTGACAAAAGAGGAGTAATTTTACAAAAAGTAGAAGCTCTCACTAATTGATAAATTATATAGATTGATTCATTGTTGGCTGTTTTATAATAGTCCTTTGATAAAAGAGATTATTAATAAAGAAGTATATTTCTTTAAATAGTGTCTTTATGACTCTCTGAGGGTGGAAGGAGCATGCCTTGTTTACTCTTAACTCTCTAAAACTGAAAGCTCACAGCAAATCTGCTGCTGATTGCCTTTGGCATTGCTGAGACCAATAAAAACTATGCCACAACTATGTGGAAGAACCCTCTTATCCTTAAATGAAATGGCCAGGATATATGGGGCCGAGGATTGATATGACTATTTGATACCACAGAAGGCACAACTAAATGGCCACCAAAAAGATAAATGAATTAAATAGATACCTCCACAAACCAGGCCCAATTATAAATAAGATGAATAACAATTGACATCCAGGGAAGAGAAATTTCCCTGAGATTTCCTTTCTTCTTTCTCTTCCAGGTAAAAATTAATCACCCGTGATGTCTGCTATTAGGAGTTCTAATCCTGATGCTGGACTCTGAACTTGTACTACTCAGACATCCAATGGGCCTTTGACAAGGACATCAAACAGCTATAGATTGACATCACTAACCTGAAGAAATCCCTCGTTTCACTGTCTGATGTGATCCCCCAAAATTGCAAAGGACTTTATTGGACCTGTTTTTCTCTTTTACAATAGAAAAGACTGTGTACAGCTCTAGACTGTGTACAGCCCTTAAAGAAGAATGCTGCTTCTACATAGACAAAACAGGGATGGTTAAAGAGAGCATGAAAAGGTCCACAAGACTCTAGATGAGGATGTTACTCTATCCAGGGTGTTCCCAAGTCCCATCTCCACCCAACCTAAAAGAGGGGACTTTCGCCCCTAGACCAAGCAGCGAGGGGCCACCCAGAACCCCCTCTGTCTGGTGATCTGAATTCTTGCGTAGGCTGAGAGGCTAAGCACTGCAAGGGAATATAAATAAAAGTTAAAAATATGTTTCTGGGTTCCCTGAGGGACAAGCCTGACTGCATAGGGGTTGATGTCAAAAGTATACCCTCTCCAGGAAAAAGACATCGGGACAGGTATGGCCCTCATGCCTCACTGAACAACAACAGGAGGACTGGAGCCATTACAAGGTCCCCTTTAATTACTGGAGGTCAGGCCTCTATCCCCACCTTGGCAAGATTAGAATTGCCACAGCCCTTATATACTTGGAGAAGGGAGAAGATGTCAGGGGCAGCCCTGCTTATACACTGAAGGCCTAAAATCAGCCATAAGCCTAAAATCAGCAATAGGCCTGACTTACATGCCTGCTAAAACAAAGTCTTGGGTCTCTATGGAAAAAACATTGAAACAGAGGGCTATAAACTATTGTAAACATGCAGCTTTTGTTGAAATCTACCAGCCTGAGTAGTCATAGACCTTGTAAATAGGCAGCCTTTGACAGATAGTACCAAATTAGATAAGGACAAGTGAATCATAGGCAGAGTCACAGTGACCTGACCCCTGAACCTTCACCCAGCTGATACCCTGTTCTGAAAGATATCTGTACTTCCCCTGAACACCTATGCTCCTGTGTCATCCCCACATCTTGCATTTTTGTGTTTATAACCCCCATGTTAAAAAAGTAAAAAATATGATTTGATAAAAACACATACACACACACACACAGTGTACCTCTGGTTCTGCTGACTTAGCTCCTGACAATCTATTTTCTTGTTCTCAGAAATACTTTGAATTATAAAACATTATTGTGGTTTTTGTGCTGGGTAAAATGATTTTTATTGATCTCATTTTAAACTTCAAAGTTTGTACTGAGTTAAAATGTCCTTTAACATAATTATAGGTCATATTTATTTTCATATTGTAAAATGCTAGTTGATCTGTTGAACATTTTAAAAATCTGGATTCCTTTTTGAGAATTTCATATATGAACACTGTATTTGCATAATTTTCCCCTTTCTCTCCTTCCTTCCACTTTTCCCAACCCCCCATACATTTTAAATATATCTTATTATTTGATTATTGTTTATATATGTATATGTGAATACTTATATATGTTTATACAAATATTGATAAATAAAGTGTTTTGAAAAAAAAGAAAATTGTTTTCCATCCTTTTACTCTGAGGTAGTGTCTATCTTTGTCACTGAGGTGTGTTTCCTGTATAATGCAAATTTCTGGGTCCTGTTTATGTATCCAGTCTGATAGTCTACATCTTTTTTATTGGAGAATTGAATCCATTGATGTTAAGAGATATTAAAGATAAATGATTGTTACTTCCTGTTATTTTTGTCATTAGAGGTGGAATTTTGTTTGTGTAGCTATCTTCTTTTGGGTTTGTTGGAAGAAGATTACTTTCTTGCTTTTTCTAGGTTGTAGTTTCCCTCCTTATGATGGAGTTTTGATGAATTGTCCTTTGAAGTGCTGGATTAGTGAGAAGACATTGTATAAATTTGGTTTTGTGATGGAATATCTTGGTTTCTCCATCAATAGTGATTGAGAGTTTTGCTGGGTACAGTAGTCTGGGCTGGCATTTGTGTTCTCTCAGGATCTGTATGATATCAGTCCAGTATTTTCTGGCTTTTATAGTCTCTGGTGAGAAGTCTGGTGAAATTCTTATAGGTCTGCCTTTATATGTTATTTTACCTATTTCCCTTACTGCTTCTAGTATTTTTTCTTTGTTTTGTGCATTTGATGTTTTGATTATTATGTGACAGGAGGTATTTCTTTTCTGGTCTAGTCAATTTGGACTACTGTAGGCTTTTTGTATATTCATGGACATCTCTTTCTTTAGGTTAGGGAAGTTTTTTTTATAATTTTGTTGAAGATATTTACTGGCCCTTTAAGTTGGGAAGCTTCACTCTCATCTGTACCTATTATCCTTAGATAATCTTAGATTTGGTCTTCTCATTGTCTCCTGGATTTCCTGGATGTTTTGGGTTAGGAACATTTTTCATTTTGCACTTTGCATTTTCTTTGACAGTTGTCTCAATGTTTTCCATGGTATCTTCTGCACATGAGATTCTCTCTTCTTCTTTTTTTTTTTTTTTTTTTTTTTTTTTTTTTTTTTTTTTTTTTTTTTTTTGTATTCTGTTGGTGATACTTGCACCTATGACTTCTGACCTGTTTTCTTGGTTTTCTATCTTGGTAGTCTCCCTTTGAGATTTCTTTATTGTTTCTACTTCCATTTTTAGGTCATGGATGGTTTTGTTTATTTCCTTCACTGGTTTGGTTGTGTTTTCTTGCAATTCTTTAAGGGATTTTTGTGTTTCCTCTTTAAGGGTCTCTACCTATTTACCTATGTTCTCTTGTACTTCTTTAAGGGAGTTATTTATGTCCCTCTGAAAATCCTCCATCATCATTATGAGAAATGATTTTAATTCTGAATCCTGCTTTTCTGTGTGATGGGGTATCCAGGGCTTGTTACGGTGAGAGAACTGGGTTCTGATGATGCCAAGTAACTTTGGTTTCTGTTGCCTATGTTCTTGCACTTGCCTTTCACCATCTGGTTAACTTTAGTGCTACCTGCACTCACTGTCTCTGACTGAAGTCTGTCTTTCCAATTATCTTGCTTGTGTCAGAACTCCTCAGAGTTCTGATGTCTCTGTAACCCTAAGTTCCTGGGTGAAAAAACTTCTGGGACTCAGGGCACCTCTGGGATCCTAAAATTCTGCTGCTCTGAGTGTAGTGGCTCCTCTAGAATGGCTGCGAATATGGTGACTTCACAGGAGCAGACCAGCTAGGTGTCCAGTGCTCTGAGTGCAGTGGTTCCTCTAGGATGTTTCAGGATATTGTGTCTTCATGGGAGCAGACAAGCTAGGTGTCTACCCTAGCCAAAAGGACCAAGCAAGGGGCAGAAGGGGAGTGGTATTCCAGAGAGGTGGGGCTTGGATGGCTGATGGGTCCTGAGCTCCCCCAGCTTCCAATTATAGCTCTGGGGCATAGGGTCATGGGAGAGTGTTCTTACCAGCTGCTCTGAGTGCAGTGGCTCCTCTAGGATGTCTCAGGATATGGTGTCTTCACAGGAGCAGACCAGCTAGGTGTCTACCCCAGCCAAAAGGCTTTAATTCAGTTTTTTATCTTGACCATTCTAATGGGTGTAAGATGGAATCTCTGAGTCAATCTGATTTGCATTTCTCTGATCACTACAGAGGTTGAACATTTCTTAAGTGCTTCTTGGCCATTAGGGATTACTCTGCTGAGAATTTTCTGTTTATCACTGCACCACTTTTTTTTTCTTTTTTCCATTTAATTATTTATTTTGTTCCATTTAATTATTTACTTTACATCCTAATCACAGCACACCCACATACACTATTCCCATTCCCTCTCACACAGTTCCCTCACCCAATCCCCCTTGAGAAGGGGAGGTCCCTCTTATGTAACAACAAGGACCCTGGAACCTCAAGTCTCTAAAGAATTAGGTACTTCTCTCACTGAGGACAGTTAGAGAAACAGAATCCACAGGCAGGAAACAGAGTCAGGGTAAGCCAGTTGTCAGGGAACTCCATGAAGACCAAGCTTCACATCTGCTACCTATATGTGGGGGATCTAAGTTCAACCCATGTATGCTCTTTGGTTGGTGGTCCAATTTCTAGAACATCTCAAGTCCAGGTGAGATGACTCTGTTCATCTTGTTGTGGAGTCCTAATCCATTCTGAAAGTGCTGTTGTTTTCATGTTTTTATTTATTTTTTATTTTATTTATTTATTTATTTATTTTATGGTGTTTTCCCTGTGTGTATGTCTGGGTAAGTCTGTCAGATCTTGGAGTTTCAGATAGTTGTGTGCTTCTGTGTGGGTTCTGGGAACTAAATGAGTTCTCTGGAAGAAAAGTCAGTGCTCTTAACCATTGAGTCATTTCTCCAGCCCCCCTATACCCCACTTATAAATTAGGTTGTTGGTGTCTAATTTCTTCAGCTCTTTATATAGTTTAGATTTTAGTCTTCTGTCAAATGTAGGGTTGGTGAAGATCTTTTCCAATTCTGTAGGCTGCCATTTTGTCCTATGGATGTTGTTCTTTGCTTTACAGTTTCATGAAGTCCTGAGTATTCATTGTTGATCTTAGTGCCTAAGCTTTCGGTATTCTGTTCAGGAAGTTTTCTCCTATGCTAATGTGTTCAAGGCATTTACCCACTTTTTCTTCTTTTAGATTTAGTGTATTGAATTTTATATTGAGGTCTCTGATGCACTTGGACTTGAGTTTTGTACAGGCTGATACATACTGGTCTAATTGCATTCTCTACATGTAGACATCCAGTTATATCAGCAACATTTGTTGCTTTTTATCCTGATACAGTTTTAGTTTTATTGTCAAAAATCAAGTGTCTGTAGGTGTTTGAGTTTACTTCTGTGTCTTCAATTTTATTTTATTGATCAGCCTGTCTGTTTTTATGTCAATATCATGCAGTTTTTATTACTATAGCTCTGTAGTATAGCTTGAAATCAGGGCAGTGATGCCTCTAGAAGTTCCTTTACTGTTTGGAATTGTTTTGGCTATTATGAGGGTTTTGTTGTTGTTGTTGTTTTTACATATTAAATAAAATTTGCTCTTTCAATATAAAGAATTGTGTTGAAATTTTGATAAAAATTTCATTGAATCTATAGTTTGTTTTTGGTAAAATGGCCATTTTTATTATGTTAATACTACCAATATATGAGCATGGGAGATCTTTTTATCTTCTGAGATCTTCCTCAATTTCTTTCTTCAGAGACTTCAAGTTTTTGTCATATAAGTCTTCCACTTGATTGGTTAGAGTTACACCAAGATATTTTATTATTTGTAGACAATGTAAAGGGTATTTCCCCCCCTAGTTTCTCAGACTATTTATCATTTGTATTAAAAAGGGGTATTTTTTTAAGTTAGTTTTATATCCAGCCACTTTGCTGAAGTTGTTTATCAGCTGTAGGAGTTGCGTGGTAGAATTTGGGGGGAATCACTTATGTATATTATCATATCATCTGAAAGTAGCGATACTTTTACTTCTTCCTTTCTAATTTGTATTTCTTTAATATCCTTCACTTGTCTAATTGCTTTATCTAGAACTTCAAGTACTATGTTGAAAAGTTACAGAGTATGGGCAGCAGTGTCTTGTCGCTGATTGTAGTGGAATTGCTTTAAGTTTCTCTCCATTTAACTTGATGTCAGCTTTTGTATTGCTGTATAGTACCTACTTTACATATAGATATATACCTTGTATCCATTAGCTCTACAAGACTTCACATGAAGGGGTGTTAGATTTTGTCAAAGGCTTTTTGAGCATCTAATGAGATGATCATATGGAGTTTTCTTTCAGATTGGTGAAATTACAATAGATTACACTGATCGATAATTGTATATTGAACCACCCCTGCATTCCTAAGATAAAACCTAATTAATAACTGTAGATGATGTCGTTTATGTATTCTTAGATTCAGTTTGGGATCATTTTATTGAGTCTAAAATTCCCTTTGTTGTTGATTATTCATGTGGTTTAGGTATCAGTGTAACTGATCTTATAGATTGAGTTTGGCAGTGTTCCTTCTGGTTTTATTTTGAGTAACAATTTGAGAAGTATTTGAATTAGCTCTGCTTTGAAAGTCTGGTAGAATTCTGCTCTAAAACCATCTGTCCCTGGGATTTTTTGGTTAGGAGACATTTAATGACAGTTTCTATTTCTTATTGGTTATAGGACGGTTTAAGTTGCTTACCTGGTCTTAATTTAACTTTGGTAAGTGATATCTATCATCCATTTTGTTTAGATTTTCCACTTTCGTGTAATACAGACTTTTGAAATATGACCTGTTGATCCTTTGGATTTCTTCAGAATCTGTTGTTATGTCCCCCTCTTCATTTTTTGAGAATCATCCAGACTGATAGATTTTTAAATTAATCACTGTTTGAAAACCATTCAGACCGATTTTTCTCAAGCTTCCTCAGATAGAGGTAAAGGTTTTTCTTACAATCTCATAATCATTTGTTGCCAGTTATATTTCTATTTTTTGTTTGTTTGTTGTTTGTTTATTTAAAATAGATTTCCATTCAATATATTCAGATTATAGTTTTCTCTCCCCAAACACCTTCCCACTTCTCTTCCATCAAAATCCATTTTCTCTAACCCTTTCCCCTCTCTCATATGTGTTTTTCTAATGTGTGTGTGTGTGTGTGTTGTGAAATTATATTTCTATTCAATGTTATTCTTATTCTGCCTAGGGTGAAAGGGAATATTAAATACACTTTACTCTGCATGTACATAAAAGCTAAGAATGTGAATACATTTTACATGTTTTTTACTCATTTCTTGGTTTTACTTTCTTGTGAGATTTTTTTCAAAGCTCTATGACCCATTTTAATTGTGTGGGTGCTTTTCTTGCTGTTCCAGTGTCTGTGGGTTCATAGGAGCTTTGCTCAGTTGATTTAGAGGCCCATCTCTTGGTGTCCTCCACCCCCTCTGCTCTTACATTCTTTCTACCTATTATTCCATGGGGTTCCCTGACCTCTGAGGAAAGGGATTAGATGGAGACATCCCATTTAGAGATGTGTGTTTCAATCTCCCTCTCTCCCTCTTTCTCTCCCTCTCTCCCTCTCTCCCTCTCTCCCTCTCTCCCTCTCTCCCTCTCTCCTTTTCTCCCTCTCGCCCTTTCTCCCTCTCTCTTTCTTTCTGTCTCTCTCTGTCTCTGTCTCTCTGTCTTTCTCTCTCCCTCTCCCTCTCCCTCTCTGTCTCCCATGTGTGTCCCTCCCTCACTCTTAATTCTTCCCTCCCTCCTTCACTCTCCCCCTATTCTTTTTTTTCTTCATACTGTTCAGTTGCAGGCTTCCATTTGTTCCCATTTGCAGTATAGGCAGGCTTCTCTGAAGATGGCTGAATAAGGCACTGACTTATGAATATAGCAGGATAACATTAGGGGTCATTTTATTCTCACTATTTTTGAGCAGTAGTATTTGGTTTTATTCTTGGTTGCCGGAATACCTAGTTTGTGTTTCTTGGACACCCAAGCAGTGTCAGGTAATGGTTTCCATCTCCTGGAGTTGACCTTAAATCAAATCAGATATTGGTCAGCTACTCCCACAAGTTTTGTGTCAGCATTGCTCTAGCATATTTTGCAAGTGGGACAAATTATAGATCAAAGGTTTTATAGCTGACTTGGTGTTTACAACATTTTTTTGGTAGCCTCCATAGCTCCTTCTCCTACCAAAGACACTGGAATGTAGAAGTGAAGGATCTATTTAAGTATCAGCTTGACCTCAACATGATCAATGACTTGGGTAGTTGTTGTCTTTAGCAATGAGTCCTTGTTGTCTGTTTGGGGGGAAACACTTAATATTGTGGTAACTGCCTGGATTGTTTGGGGATTTTTATGGGATCTCTGTGGCCAACAGTTCCATTAGATATAACCCAGTCCCAGTATTGATTGCTTCATTTATTAACATGAGATAGCCAGTAGTATTTTGTCTTTCTCATTACTTTGAGACTTTATTAGGGTCAATTTCAAATATTTAAGGAAGCTTCTACTGCAAGGTTTCCAAATCACCCTTCAAATGTTCCCCAATTTTATCTCTCTGTTCCCCAATTTCTCCCTCAACCCAATCTCCACTCCCTCTCTACACCTGAGTCTTATGTCTCATTCCCCCATCCACAGTCCACTCATAAAATCTATTCCACTTTTTCCTGTCAGGGAGATACACTTGTTTCCACTAGTCCATTCCTCTATACCTGACCTCTCCGAGACTTACTGATTGTGGCTTTCCTATCATTTACTTAATAGCTAACATATACAGTTAAATGAATACATACCATATTTATCTTTCTGATAAATTACCTAACTCTGTATGACCTTTTTTGTTTCATCCATTTGCCTACAATTTTCATGATGTCATATTTTAACAGTTTAGTACACTCTATTGTGCAAGTATATGATATTTTCTTTGTCTACTCTTCAGGTGAGGACATCTAAGTTGTTTCCAGTTTCTGGCTATTATAAATCAATCAACACCCACTCATGCCTCACTGCCCTAGCATCCCCCAATGCTGGGGCATGGAGCTTCCCTAGGACCAAGGAACTGCCCTCCCATTGATTCTAGATAAGGCTACATCTGCAGCTGGAGCCATAGGGTCCCTCAATGTGTAATATTTGGTGGGTGGTTTAGTCCCTGGGAGCTCTGGAAGCTGGGGGAGGAGTCCAGTTGTTCTTCTGACGGGGTTGCCATCTCCTTCAGTGACTTCAGTACTTCTCCTAACTCTTCCATTTGAGTCACAGTGCTCAGTCCATTGGTTGGCTTCAGGCATCTGCATCTGTGTTGGTCAGGTGCTGGCAGAGTCTCTCAGGGGACAGCAATAGCACGCTCCTGTCACCAAGTACTTCTTGGCATTAGCAATAATGTTGGGGTTTGGTGTCTGCAGATGGAATGGATCCCTAGGTGGGGAAGTCTCTGGATGTCCTTTTCTTCAGCCTCTGTTCCAATCTTTGTTCTTGCATTTCCTTTAGACAGGAATAATTCTGGGTTAAAATTTTTGAGATGGGTGGGTGGTCCCATCCCTAAACTGGGGACAGTGCCTATCCACTGGATATGGTCTCTACAGGTTCTCTTTCCCCTTTGTTGGGTATTTCAGCTAATGTAATCCCCATTGGATCCTGGGAACCTCTTGCTGGGACTTTCTAGTGGCTACCTCCAGTTCCTCAGCTCCCACTGCTACACACCTACATTCAATTTTCTGACCCTTTGTACTTCTCCCATCTCTTCCCATATCTGATCCTGCTCTTTTTTTCCCTCCACCTCCTCTCTCCCTCCCAGATCCCTCCCTCCCTCTGCCTCTCATGATTATTTTTGTCCCCCCCTTCTAAGTAAGACTGAACCATCCAAACTTGTTTTTTCTTCTTCTTGAGATTCTTATGGTCTGTGAGTTTTATTGTGGGTATTCCAAGCTTTTTGGGCAAATATCCACTTATCAGTGAGTACATACATATGGGTACTTTCATGGTGATATTTTCATGGCCATTCATTTGACTGCAAATTTCGTGAACTCATTGTTTTTAATAGCTAGGTGAGTAGTGCTCTATTGTGTAAATGTACCACATTTTTTTGTATGTATGTGGTTTTTATCACTATTACTCTGTAGTAAAGCTTAAGGTCAGAGATGGCAATTCCCCCAGAAGTTCTCTGATTGAGAATAGTTTTCACTATCCTGGTTTGTTTGTTTGTTTGTTTGTTTGTTTTGTTTTGTTTTGTTTTGTTTTTGGGATTGGGGGGGTTGTTGTTGTTGTTATTCCAGATGAATTTGAGAATTGTTCTTTATATCTCTGTGAAGAATTGATTTGGAACTTTGGTGGGGCATTAAATGAATATGTAGACTGCTTTTGGTAAAGTGGTCATTTTTACTCTATTAATTATGCATATCCATGAGCATGTGAAATATTTCCATCTTTTGAGGTCCTCAATTTCTTTCTTCAAAGACTTGAAGTTTTTGTCATACAGATCTTTCACTTGCTTAATTAGAGTCACAGCAAGATATTTTATATTATTTTTGACTATTGTGAAGGGTGTTGTTTTCCTCATTTCTTTCTCAGCCATTTATCCTTTGAGTAGAGAAAAGCAATTGATTTGCTTGAGTTAATTTTATATCCAGCCACTTTGCTGAAGTTGTTTATCAGCTGTAGGAATTCTCTGGTGGAATTTTTGAAGTCACTTAAATATACTATCATATCATCCACAAATAGTGATATCTTGACTTCTTCCTTTCCAATTTGTATCCCTTTGACCTCCTTTTGTTGTCTAATTGCTCTGGCTAGGATTTTGAGTACTATATTGAATAGATGAGAGAGAGAGTGGGCAGCCTTGTCATGTTCCTGATTTTAGTGGGATTGTTTCAAGTTTCTCTCCATTTAGTTTGATGTTGACTATGGGTTTGCTGTATATTGCTTTTACTATGTTTCGGTATGGGCCTTGAATTCCTGATCTTTCCAATACTTTTAACATAAATAGGTGTTGTATTTTATCAATGGCTTTTTCAGTATCTAATGAGATGATCATGTGTTATTTTTCTTTGAGTTTATTTATAGAGTGGGTTACATTGATGGAGTTCCATATATCGAACTATCCCTGCATTGTTGGAATGAGTCTTACTTGATTATTTTGATGTGTTCTTGGCTTTGGTTTGTGGCAGTTTTATTGAGTATTTTTGCATCGATATTCATAAGGAAAATTAGTCTGAAGTTCTCTTTCTTTGTTGGGTCTTTTTGTGGCTTAGGTATCAGTGTAACTGTGGCTTCATAAAAAGAATTAGGTAGTGTTCCTTTTGCTTCTGTTTTGTGGAACAGTTTGAGAAGTATTGGTATTGGGGCTTCTTTGAAGATCTGATAGAATTCTGCACTAAAACCATCTGGTCCTAGTTTTTTTTTTTTTTTTTTTTTTTTTTTGTTTTTTTTTTTTTTTTTTTTTTTTTTCTGAGGGGTTATGGGACTGTTCAGATGATTTATCTGATCTTGATTTAACTTTGGTACCTGGTATCTGTCTAGATTTCATTTTACATACTTCTACATGATTTTGATGCAGGATTATCCTCTTGACCTACATCAATTTTCAGTATATGCTATTGTTGTTAAGTCATAGATGACTTTTTAAATATCTATCTAGGTCAGTTAATTAATATTTACATTTGTTAATATATATGCATCTAAAAATAAATCTTCCAATATTTTACAGCAGATAAAAAAATACAAAGGAAAATCGATGACAAACAATGGTAACTAAGCCTAAGTAGTGAGTCTTAAAGTAACCAGATAGGCACATTGAATGACTGAGAATAGTAATGCATATATTGAAGTCAAAACACCTGAGATAAAATGAAAGTTAAGCTTAAAAAAAAAGAAAACCAAACATTGAGTGCAATTTGTTAAAAATAAAAATGGCATTTAGAACTCACAAAAGTAAAGAAAAATAAAAACAATAAGTAAAAATAAGTACAGCCATCTCTTTAAAACTCTTAAGTTTTCTAGATTTCAAATCAAGATCAAACTGGAAGAAAATCTGAAAGCAATTTTCATGGCCCAGTGGGATCAAGGCTACCAAAAGGACACAGCCCATAGAATCAACTAATTAGGGCTCATATGGGCTCAGAGAGACAATCACAGACCCTGGATGGGTCTATACTAGGTCCTTTGAACAAAAGGATCAAGTTGGATAAAGTAAAAAGAATGTGTGAAAAAGTAATAAGGAATCATACTATTAACTATCTACCTAAAAATACAAATGATGTATGAAAATTTCACATTGGGAATAATAATCTTACCCCCAAAGCCATGAACAATCTAGCCAAATAACCAACACCAGGCATTGTTGAGTTGTTGAGTCTCCAAGAAACTCCCCCAAACACTATAGGTTGTTTCTCTTGCTCTGGTTGCACCCAAGAGATGGAAAGTTAAACCCTATTGCTGAAGATGCCACACACTTCATACACAGGGCTCACAGACCTGTAGGCTAAAAGTGACTTGAGTCCCTTCATCCTTGTACCAGAAAGAGCCATGGAAGTTTCCAAAGGAGTAAAGCAAACAACATTCTACCCAGCCATGATACCCATGAAATCCTTCAACAACCAACATGATGCAGTACTCTCAGGGTGCAGTTGTGGGATGAATACCTTGGTGGTAACCAACAGTGTTTTCTAATTAGATCACAGGTATTAAGAGGAATGCATGTGGTATTCATGACACTTAGTTAACTCTCTAGAACTAGTAACCTTATGAAGGAAAGATTAGAACCCCTATCACACTAAAACAGCATATTTGGTCTTTGCTTCAGCTTCTTTTAAGCATACACCAAGTCTTTACTATTCAGGTAACCTAAACCTTCCTTTAGATACATTTTTATCCCAACCTTCTTTTTCAAGCCAATCTGAGAATTAACCATTTTTTCTCTTCTTTCTTTTCATTTTTTTCCAACCAGGCTAATTTTATTCACCATGGCAACAAAATTATCCTCATTGACATGATATCTCTGTCTGTAAACTTAGTCAGTGTGTTTTTTGTTTTTGTTGTCATTTGTTTTCTCTTTCAGATTCTCAGAGCAATCTGTATGAAGCACAGTGTTCTAGAAGCGTTGCCCTCACCATGCTCACCACCTACCTTATTCCTTTAACTTTTGCGGCTTCTATGATCAGTCTTCTGTGTCATTCATTACATCACTGATGTTCATGTAATACCAACAAATACCAACAAATCACCAAGGTGAACCATGCTTTTTGTCACTGTGTGTGATCATCTAATCAAGTCTCAGTTTTAAATGTGGTTACTCACAATTTAGAAATTTAGCCCACTCACTCTGTTTCCTGTTTTCCATGAGGTGAGCTGGTTTACTTAAGAACCTGCCCTCTGCCATCACACTCTGCATCACCCTAGAACAGGTATATAAGAATCATGTGGCTATTGAATGACCTTTAAATTCTTTCTCTCTTTGTTTTGCTCAAACAGTTTTTTCCCAGTGACATAAAGTAACTAGCACATCCATATACCAATTGTCTTCAAAACTACCCTGACAAACACACTGTTCTTACACGACTTACCAATTCTCTATGTGTTCCTAAATTAATCAGGTTAACAAGGAAAATAACTATCACAGAGGAACTGAGCAATTTAGCTTTATGAAAGTAAAATTAATTTAATGAATAATTAGAGTCAACTAAATAGAAGACCATCAGCATTATCTTGTATTTTCTAGGTAAGAAAGCATACTCAGTAAAAAATATATATATATATTATTTTCAATACCAACACATTGCTATGAGTTGAAATAATTCTAACTATTAAAGATAATTCAGGCTTTTCCACAAAAGTACTTTAGAAGGATTCACAAATTATATTTTTATAGGAAGAATAAACTAATCCACAGTATGAGGAGCAGAAAAATTGCCTGACAGCAAAGAAACCTACAAATTAGTTTCCATTCTGCTCCAGCTAATCAAGATCCTTCCCATTTCTTCTGTCTGGTTTACAAAATGAATTTACTCATAACATTCTCATGCTGTCAACTCCAATGTGATAAACAAGTAAACATTTTCATGCTCGTCCTGGGAACTCTGTTAAAGTCCTGAATCTCTGGGGTTCTACTAGGTCAACTGCCTAGAAACTGCCTAATGATGCAAGTGACTTGTGCCACTTCATTGAATGATTGGATTGGACATTCCAGAGGATGTTTTCCTTTAGTTTAGTTTAGTTTAGTTTAGTTTAGTTTAGTTTAGTTTACTTTACTTTACTTTACTTTACTTTAGTTTAGTTTAATTTTGTTCTTTAACTTTAGAAATCCAATCATATGATATAACTCCAATAGGAATGGTTCCAGGGGCTAAAATAATGCTTTTTATTTCTGCTGGCTTAAGTCTGAGCCATAAATTATGTTTTGCATCTTCCAATCAAGATAGTATGGTAGATTCATCTTTCAATGTTCTCTCCCTTTGAAATATATAATGACAGATAAAACATAAAAGAGAGGTGATTTAAAAATAGCCATGTTCAAACAAAGAACAAACATGTCTGATACCAACAACGTCTATTTGTCCTAAACAGGAATACAAAAAAAGCTAAAAGTGACATTGAAGCCATAGACTGGCTGCATAGGGAGGGGAATTTTTGGTGGGGTGAGATGGCATAGGAGGTAGGGAAGGGTGCAGAAGGGTATGGGGTGACTGACAGGGCCAATGGCAAAGCTTTACATCAGTAGGGTAGAGGCAAGGCCAAACAGGTCTTGCTGAGTCACCCAATATGGAAGTGATTGAGACAGGTCTCAAAACTGGAGCCAGGCTTAGGCTCTCCCACAAGGCTGCAGAAACATGAGCCAGGCTTGGGTTTGTCCTCAAGTCCCAAACCCAGGCCAAAATGAGGCCCAACACTCATCTTCTTTCAGAGGCCACCAGTTCCTAACATCCATGCCTGGCAGCTCAAAAACACCTTAAATAAGTTCCAGGGAATCTGACATTTCCTTCTGGCCCCTACTGACATTTGCATATGAATGGATTAAACAAATGCATAAATAAAAATAAAACTTCAAAAGAGAATCCAAAAACAAAGGTCTTTGATAACTTTTAGAAATTAGAAAGAAATAATAAATTGGATCTTTGGTAATGTTTAAATGTTTGAGTTTTAAAGTTTTAATTTTTTAATTTGATGAATTCTTTGATAAATCTCATATTTGTTCAGAGTGTATCTTGTTTATATCTTTCCGCTACTTCTTTCCCAGGAGCCCCCATCATTTACTGTCCAACTCAGCATTTATTCACTCATTTATTTATTTTCTTATTTATTGCAGTTCTGAGTCCAACTTCCCCCCCCCCAACCCCCCATGCACATGAAGTTGATTGATGCAGCAGGGTCCCTTTCTTTTGATGTTAGCACTGTAAGGCTTCCTACTTGCCTGTTCTTATAACAAATATTCATTGAATATTTTTTTGTCCACATTCCTGAAAATAAGCTTTTCTAAACAAAGTTTCTTTTTATTTTCAAGTTTTTTATTGAAAACACTTTTCGTTTTTTGTTTTTTTGTTGTTGGTTTTTTTTTTTTTTTTTTTTTTGTTTTTTGTTTTTTGTTTTTTGTTTTTCGAGACAGGGTTCTCTGTGTAGCCCAGGCTGTCCTGGAACTCACTTTGTAGACCAGGCTGGCCTCAAACTCAGAAATCTGCCTGCCTCTGCCTCCCAAGTGCTGGGATTAAAGGCGTGCGCCACCACAGCCCGGCTTGAAAACACTTTTCTTACTATATTCTAATCATGGTTTCCCTCTCATTTCTTTCTACATTCTCCCTACCCCCATACCCATCCAACTTCATCTCTCTTTCTCTAGAAAGCAAACAGGAAAAAATACATATACATACATATACACATACACATATGCATATACAAGACAAGGCATAAATATGCACACACAAAATAAAACCACAAAACCAGAAACCATAATAGACAAGCAAAAGACCTGTAAGGTTAAAAAAATACCCATACAAAGCATTATAAGACAAAAAAAATCTTTAAAAATACTGTTGAGTTCATTTTGTGTTGGCCATCTCCTGGGCATGGAGCCTCCTCTTAAGTGTGGTTTATATACTCAGTGAGAATCCAGTGGAAAAATCTAATTTTTTCCAAGTAGTTATAAATTAGAGAAAGCTTTAGATATGGGAGCTGGTGTCCACTTGCCTCTCTCTCCCTCTGAATGCTGAAATCCCATCTGGCTTGGAACTGTGAGGACTTTGTGCACACTGCCAGATTTTTGAGTTACCTATGTGTGAATGAATCTAGAAATAATATTTTTCTTTAGGAAACCTCTTTAGAATATAGTTGGATAGAATATTTGTGTTATCTTGTAATATAAACTACACCTCACAATCAGTAAACACATGGTATTTTCTTATCAAGAAATTTCTTAATGTCTTTATTTTAAAAGATACATTTAAGAATTTGTGAATCAGTCACAAACGAGCTTATTTAGTTCTCAAGTATTTTACTTTCCAAAATTATCCATCCAACAAATACTATGTATCTCTACCAAACATAATTCTAGAAAGGCAAACATTTTATTTGTTTTTTTCCAATGAATTAAAAACTACTTTGGTTTATAATAACCTCAATTAATATTTGTTGAAAATGCAAATGGCTGTCACAGACTATTTTACTTTAAGAAGACTGTAAAATTTGAACTCATTAATATTTTCATACATTCCATGATAATCATTCAAATTCCACAAAACATGTATTAAATAATTCTTTTTGAAGATTTTATGATTATATAACCAAGAAATAGTTTAGTAGAATTTCTTATCTTCAACTAACCTTAATAGGAAGATGGGTGTGTCATAAAAGAAAAGAAGAGATACATGGAATCAAACAAAGAGAAAGTTAAAATAAAATAATTATGTTGAAACACAAAATAAATGCAACAGCTGGATTGAAATAAGTAAAGACTTTAGAAGTGGAGCCATCTAGGACCTTCTGGTGTCTGCCCAAATAAGGCAGTTTCTAATTCCCTCCCAATGTCACAGAATCTTGGTGTGTGACTGTGTGTGTGTGTGTGTGTGTGTGTGTGTGTGTGTGTGTGTATACACCCATGTGCATATGTGTTGGTCTATGTGCACTATGTGCATGTGTGTGCATATGTGTGTATGTGCACTCATGTGTGTGTTTGTGTATATTTCGACACATTCAGAATGACATATAGATGGTGAAATACATGCATGTATAAGAGTATAGCTATAACACAAATAATTATATCTTAAGATATACAGTTCCATAGCTAATGTCTTCCTTTTATATAGTTCATATTTGATGGTATTTTCATGCTTTTTACTCTTCCTCACATGGAGACTTATGGTTACTTATCTTTATAAATGTCTCCCTGAAGCTTTTATATTGTAAATCATTACTTGAGTACATCAGTAAAATGGTAGGACACACTTTGTCCTCAAAATCTTGTAGATAGTGTTATACTGAGTGCTGCCAGGGAAGAAACAAACCACCTGAATATTTTCCCCAACTGGGCAACTGCAGCTTTTTATCGTGATGACTGAAGAATTTTTTCTTCATACTTTTTGTTCAGTAACCCACTAAGTATATAACTCAGTTTGCATAGTTCCAAATCAATTTCCTTTTCTATATCAAGTCCTCTCAGTTAATTGGTCTAGCCTTTTCTTCATTTCAGAGAAATTTTAATCAATTGACTCTCAGACTTCTTTTTTCTGCTTCAAAGATGTGCTACTTCATATGAATTCCCTTTTCTATTGCTAAAGCAGTATGCATTAGTTAATTAGTTAATGCCTAATTGCTCACAATATTCCCTATTTCAAATGGTCCTCTATACACTCCATTCTTGCCTGCTCGTAGTAATTTTCTTTCTGGGAGATGAAGGTAAGCCTACACTTAAACAAGTAAACAAAACCTCACAATTGCTTTAATTCATCATTGAAACTGGTTTCACTGCTTTTAACACTTTAGCTCTTGAGTAATTCTTGCTCGCTCAAAGCAACAGACTTCTTCTATACCTCCCTCATCTGACACATGCACGGATACAAGCACAGTTTCGCTTGGTATTCAGTGCCACCCACGCTGACATCCACCATTGTGGCTATATCAGCTGAATAAATCTACTAAGGATAAATGAGTGCAATATCCAGAATGCTCTTATCTGTGAAAAGGAACATCCCCAATATATGGAAGAGGACCAGGATCAGATAACAGAAACACACATGCACACCCCCACACACACATGCATACACAAACAAAATAAAGTACAAAAAATTTATAAAAACATCTTCCAATTATTGCATCACAACTGTCTACAGTACCATGAACTGAACTATTAGAAATTTCATGGTCATTCTTTTACTATCTTGCTAAGTATCTAAAATTCCAAATAAAGTCCAGGGCTAGAAGAATTTTTCATGCCACAGTTTATTTATCATTTTTCAAAAGCCAAAAACGTTATAAAGATAATTTGTTCCCAGTTCTTTGAGATATTAGTTTTGGGCTCACATACAAAAGGAAAAAAAAAAAAAAAAAAAGCCAGTCAGGAGCACTTTGGAGGCAGCTGCCCGGCTTGCCAGGATTTCTCATTGCCCAGCATGGTGTGGAGACTTAGGCTTTCTTCACAATTGTGTCTGACTTTCCAGAGAGCATATTCCTCTACTGGATTCAACATGCTTAGCTTTATGGTTCTTACAGTTTCACAAAGGCTGTGAACAAGACCTGTTTGCATCATTTGCCATCAGACCACAGTAGAAGTTGCAGGGTTCTCTCTGCCTAGGAAGGTGCACTTTGGTCCCCTACAGAGTCCTAAAGGGAGAGCCTAGAAGAGGACTAGTCTCATGTTCCTTAGTCAGCATACTAGCTTTCCTGTGATTTGACTTCTCTTCAAAAGAAGTCTGTTGCCTAGTATATCACCTATAGACATTATCGTCTTAAAGAAAGGAGGACACAGGAAAAACAAAACTAGGATCATAATCACTAAAACTCTGGTTTCTGTCTACTACCAAGTCTCCCTGTTCATTTATATCTTGTCTACTATCCTCAAGGTATTGCCCTTTTGAACTTCCAGCATCCAAGATTAACTGAATCAGATCTGCACATGATTAAATACATTATTGTCCTATCATGGGGTGCAGATTCACATGTCCTCACCTCTCCCCAAAGATACATAATCATTTAACAATTGTCAGGAGAGAAGGGTCTTTCCTTTGGTGATATAGCCACACATAATTTTCTCATGCTCTTATAAGGAACCATTAGCCATCCTACCACCAGTAATGGTTAAACTCATTGGTTCACCAAGCTAGAGTGATTGAAATTATTTTTGGTCTGTTGTTGGTGCTCCATCTAGTGTGAATAGATATCTCTTCATCTCTATAGGAAAACTTCACACAATAATTCATTTGATAATTTACATTATTTTTAGAATTTTATTTTCCTCAAAAATTTTGATTCCTACAGTTTGGTAAGATTTGAGCAACTGCTATATGATAAGCATTGACCCAGATTCAGAGGAGGTCAACCAGCG
The DNA here is from genome assembly GCF_011762505.2 of Arvicanthis niloticus. Lineage (NCBI taxonomy): Eukaryota > Metazoa > Chordata > Mammalia > Rodentia > Muridae > Arvicanthis > Arvicanthis niloticus. The sequence goes on along the minus strand of NC_047670.1, from coordinate 8,383,663 downwards.
ATAGGCACCAATATCAAATCATGGTTCTGGCTTGGAATATAGCTCAGTCAGTGTTTGTACTGAAAACATAAGAACATAAGTTTGATCCCACATAATTATTTAAAAAAAAAAGTTTTGTATGGTGGTAAGCAATTGTAATCCCAGAGTTTATGAAGCAAAGTTTATATCCCTGGGGGTCACAGGACAGCCAAGCTAACCAGTGAGCCAAAGGTCTAGTGATTTATGCATCAAAAAGTACTCATAATACATGTAAATTTGTGTATACATATCTCATCTAGGCTGATAATGTTCCTACCAAAAACCCATATACCATTTAACAAAAACTCAACACCAGGCATGAGAATCCCCACTTTGAGCTGTTGGTCAGAATTGTCTAAGAGGCTCAGAAAACAATTCATTTATTGATATTGACCTTGCTTACCTCCAGAAGGTGGAAGGTTAGACCTATTGCTTAAGACACTATGCACTTCTGGCATAAGGTCTAGAGGTCCTGAGATGGATCTCACCCGAAAGCCTCTTCCATAGGTAATTATTAGTTTGGTTGGTTGGTTTTTCCAGACGGGGTTTCTCTCTCTGTAGCCCTAGATGTACCAGAACTCCAGGGTGGTTTGGAACTGAGAGATATGCCCGCCTCTACCTCCAGCTGGGATGAAAGGCATGCACCTCTACTGTCTGGCAAATAATTGTTTTTATGACACCACAAGCATATGTTTTGAAAGTTCCTCTTCCTTCCCTTGTGACACTGTTTCCAAAACAGGGGAGACTTTGCAGTGCTGACCTGCTGATAGCATAGGTTCATAGGGTGGGCCTTTGACAAATATTCCAGAGTGTCACATGTTGCAGATGCAAAGTGAACAAATCAATTTTCCTGCCATGACGGACTTTGATCCCCTGAAATAGCCCCAAACAGCCTTTCTAATGTGATTTACTTCTGCCAAGTATTTTGTCACAGTAACAAGGGACATACCTAATACAAATAAATAGATAAATACATAAGTGAATGAATAAATATAACACAATACCAGAAAAGTATGGCCATCACCTTAACTAAACTTGACTCTTAAACCTCCACTATTGGTTTTAAAAATGAATGTGAAAGACTTAGAGACAGGCTTAGAAGCTGCAAGGCTCTTAACAGTGCTTAGTGATTGTTTCCCCTTCCAGTTCAGAATACCAGACACTGAAAGAAACAAAAACAGTAAGGACTGTGTACCTGGGGTTTCAGGTGGAAACAAGGGTTCAGTTGGGGGTGGGAACTACAAGACACTCATCTTCTTTTTGGATAAATTTATATTTACATTCTAGCAGTGTATTGTCATTTAAGTCAGACTGACACTTAAATTAATGAACTAATGAGTTTGGTGGAGAAAATTACACACAACATTCTTATTCTTGCTCCTTTTTGTCTGTTTTGAAAGGAGAATTGAAAGCCACAGCAAAGCAGAAAAATACATGAAAGCATTCAAAAAGAAGATGAATGCAGTTAAAGTGTGTTATTAGTTACTGTTCTATTGCTGTGATTAAACACCATGACCAAAGCATCTTATAAAACAAATCATTTAATGGGGCTATGGCTTCAGAAGGTTAGCATCCATGATGGTGGATTGAAGGCATGGCATCAGAAACAGCTGAGTACACATCTCAAACCACAAGTAGATAGTGGAGAGAGAGTGAGGCAAAAAGTGGGAATGACATGAGATTTTCCAAACCTTAAAACAAGTCCCCAGAGACACACCTCTAAAAAGGCCACACTTGCTAAACCTTCCCAAACAGTACCACCGACTGGTACCAAGTATTCACGACTTACTTGGGACAACTAACACTACCACAAAGTTGAAGACAAAACAAGACTAGTGAAAGAGATGGTTGATATTAAATCATGTAGTGTTCAAGAGAGCTTGCTGCTCTTGTAGAGGACCTCGGTTCTGCTCCCAGTACCAATGTCAGGTAGACTTTAGTACGTTCAATGTCAGGAAGATTCCGGTAAGTCCAACTCCAAGAAACCCAACAACCTCTCCTCACAACCCTGAACAAATACTCCAGGTTAAGAACAACAAGCTCATTTGAAGATTCTTTATTAAAAGGAGAGACTACCTAGAGGGGGATCTAAAATGCAGATCTGGACTGGGAAGTAGCATAGAGGCAGAGTACTCCAAAGGATGTCCACATTCTGGCTTTGAACCATCATCACCACCACTGAACAGACAGCAACCAAATGCAGAGTGTAGCGTTGCCTTGTGGGAACAGGTCATCAAGTGGAGTGTGCTTATAGGTCCAGCTACTGCAGCTTTGAGACAGGAAGTTTCTACATGCCTAAAACATGAATGACGGCCAGAAAGCCATCAAAGACTAAAATATTCAAGCCCTACAGGTTTATTAAGAAGACACTTGTACCCTTCCCTTCTCTGCTGTACCCACTCCCCAGGCCTGGGACTTCTTTCACTTTCCTGGTTTCTTGTGTTACTCAAGGTTGTACACTTGCAAATAAAAGCTTGGAGCTATGAGAGACTACAGATGAGAGAGAATGTTAAATGTTTCTTTTCTGTATCTGGATTACTTCATTCAATATGACCTTTTCTAATTCCAGCCATAATTGCTTATCTGCTACCAAGTGATCAGTACAGAGAGTACATACAGATAACATTACAGGGGCTTAGAAGGTTGTATTTATGTGTATGTTTATATATGTATGCACACACACAGACACACACACACACGTGTGTGTGTGTGTGTGTGTGTGTGTGTGTGTGTGTGTGTGTGTGTGTAGAACAATTTTAAAAAGCAATGAATGAGAGCAAGAGATGGGGTATGTTTGGGAATGGAAGAAGGAAAGCAAAGGGAAAATAATGTAACTATATTATAATCAAATATAAAAAGGATTTTTTTTAGAAAGACACAGCAGACCTGTTACCACTCCATCTCAAATTTCAAGCAACTAGAACTAAGACAAAATGAAATCCTATCATTTAAGTGGCTCCATCTGTTTACTTTTGTCCCAGCAGCCATAGCTAACTAATGTGCCCCCTGCCCCACCTCAATTGTAGCACTGAAATCACAGGCAACAGCATAGTAACAAACAGTACCCCGAGGCTCTGTGTTTCAGCATGTAAAGATGTTGCCATTCCTGTCTTCTGCTGTGCTCCTTAGCACTGAGAACCATGAGCAGCACATAACAGCTTGTCCTTTTGTTTTCAATGAATAGTTGGATGTATTTAACAATATGTATCATACATATGTTATTTTAACTTTCTTATCAATTTTCCAATCTGGGTGCCACGAACTTCATTTTTTAACCACATGAATAATGAATTGGAGAAAATAATATATGAGACAGAGTGCTTACTAACTTTGGAGTTAGGCACTCTACCATTTGGGCATAGTTGGACTTTTGATTGGCCTAACCTGTGTGAGTGTCACTTCCCCAATTTGTAAAACAAGGAGGACAGTAACATGTACCTAAAAATAGGATTCTAAGTATTAAGGCCTGACACTATTACTGAGGCTATGTATGGGGTGCTTACAAAAAGGAGCCTACCATGACTGCCCTCTGAAAGACCCAACAAGCAGCTGAAAGAGTCAGATGCAGATACTTACACCCAACCAATGGACAAAAGCTTTTGACCTTTGTGGTTGAATTGGGGAAAAACTGGAAGAAGCTGAGAAGGAGGGCAACCTTGTAGGAGGACCAGCTATTTCAACTAACCTGGACCCCCAAGATCTCTCAGACATTGGGCCACTAACCAGGCAGCAGCTGATATGAGGCCCCCAACACATATACAGTAGAGGACTGCCCAGTCTGAACTCAATCAGAGAAGATGCACCTAACCCTTGAGAGACTGGGGGTCTCAGGGAGTGGGGAGGGCTGGTGGGGTGGAGGGTGGGGAAATAGAGACATCCTCTTAGAGACAGGTGGGAGGTATGAGATGTGGAACAGTCAGAGGGTGGACTGGGAGGAGGATAAAATCTGGACTGTAAAAAATGATTAAATAAAGTTTAAATTTTTTTTAAAAAATGAATTAATAAAAGTCAAAAGAAAGATAATAAAAAGAAGAAAAAAGAGCAAGAAAGGAAGGGAGGAGGGAAGGAAGGAAAGAAGGAAGGAAGGAAGGAAGGAAGGAAGGAAGGAAATAAGGAAGGAAGGAGGGAGGGAGGGAGGGAGGGAGGGAGGGAGGGAGGGAAGGAAAGAAGGAAGGAAGGAAGGAAGGAAGGAAGGAAGGAAGGAAGGAAGGAAGGAAGGAAGAAAACAAAGAGAAGCTCTCATGAATCTGGCACTCAGGCCATGGAGGAACTCTTACTACTCAAGGTCACAACAATTCTGCCCTATTAACTCTAAACTTAAATGATTTCTCTCAGAACAAGTCACAAGGTTAGAATACATTTTTTATCACATGATCAATGGCTAGGAATTAAAACTCTCTTTTATTAATCAGGCCATAGCGTGAGTACATGAAGCTCCATCTCTGCAAACAGGAGACCAGCCAAAAGCATGGGCCTTTGACCTTCTCCTGAGTATTCTTCAAAGCCTCTCTCAAAAAGAAATATGGATTTCCTGGGTATCTGAATATCTGTGTATGATCCACTGTGAAGTAAGCATAAAACTCAGTTTATCTCATCTATTTTATGCTAAGAGGAAAATTAGTTATCAGCAAGTACCCGGCTCCCTTGTTGCCAAATATTCTCTCGTAAAAAAAAAAAATGACAAAGAATATTTTTTTTTGTGCCTTACAGTTAAATAGATACAGACTGGGATAGGCATGAGTCACATCCAAACTCACAAATACAGTCTCTTTGATTTTTAAAATCAAGCAAAACTTTAAATCCAAACCTGTATTAAATTTAGTTCTCTTGAAGCATTAATCCAGTGCACACGCAGGACACATTCACAGGACAGATAAAGAATTTGATCAGCTGCCTTCCTTTGCTCACTAACTTTTTTCATAATGAAGAGAGGATATCAAACAGCACACAAAACCATGTGACCAAAATTAGAAGAACAGAAAACACCATTACAAAGCTGACAGAATGATTTCTGTCTTTGTAGAGCAGCAAACAAGTCTCTTTTGCAATTGTTGTGACTCAGCTCATAGCCCAAATAGAACCTTCCCGAAGTCAGTAGAAAGTGAACTCTCTCAAGGAACTGAGGCTCAGCTGCATATCAACATTTTTTGCTAAATGTGAAAAATGGATAATTGATACCAGATTGGGATATAGAATAAGTTCAGCATTCAGAGTGCACAAAGGGGTACATACTATGGAGTGCTATGAGTAGACTACTGGAGGGCCTGCCTGTAGTAATTTAATAAAAGGTATAATTTTCCAGAATATTTCTGTAGAGATTCTTTTTAAATGGTTTCCATGATTCCTCTCTCATCTGTGTGCCATTCTTGTACATATCTAGTATGTATACTTGCAAATAGCAAGTCAAGATGTTAAGTGTAGTACAAAGAAAAAATGTAGGGGATATCTCTGGGAGGAGCTAAAGGCCAGGGACAGGAGAGGCTCCTAGGAGTCTATGGGTGTGAGCCTAGCTGAAACTCCTAGCAGCTGGGGTATGTAGACTGAAGTGGACACTTCTTGTAGCCAGATAGGACTTCCAGTAGAGGAATGGGGACTCCAACTCACCCACAAAACCTTCAACTCAAAATTTGTCCTGCATAAAAGATGTGCAGAGATAAAGATGAACCAGAGATTGAGGGAATGGCCAATGAATGATTGACCTAACCTGAAGCACCTGCCATCGGAGAGCCGACTTCTGACACTATTAATGTTATTCTGTTCTACTTGCAGACAGGAGACTAGCATAACTATCTCCTGAGAGGCTTCATCCAGTAGTTGATAGAAACAGATGCAGAAGCCCACGGTCAAACATGAGGTGGAGCTCAGAGACTTATGGAAGAGTTGGAGGAAGGTCTAAGGTATCTAAAGGGGTCAAGGACACCACAAGAAGACCTACAGAGTCAACTAACTTGGGTCTATGAAGGATCACAGAGACTAAACCATTAGCCAAAGAGCATGCCTTGGCTGGACTTAGGCCTCCTACATATCTGTAGCAGATGTGCAGTTTGGTCTTCTTATGTGTCCCCTAGCAATTGGAGCAGGGGCTGTCTCTGACTCTGTTTCCTATCTGCTGATCCCCTTTCCCAGTTGGGCTGCCTTGTCTGGTCTGGGTGGGAAAGGATGTTCTTATTCCTTCAGAGACTTGATGTGCCAGTGCAGGTTGGTACCCATGGGGGCCTTACTGTTCTCTAAAAAGAAGGGGAGGAGGTAAAGAGAAAGGGTGTATGTGGGTGTAGAACTGGGAGGAGAAGAGTGAGGAGGGTGCTATCAGGATATAAAACAAATGAATAAATGAACAGGCACAGCAAGGAGCATATATGCATTCGCTCTCTCTTACATGTATTAAGTTTTAACATTGAGGAAATTAGATCATATCAACTCCCCAAATCTTGTCTTTAACCTTCCCAGAAATTTGATCTTTTTACCAGATCTTATTTCACAAATAGTTTCTATTTCTCTAGAGGACTCACATATGTCTAAAACTGTATATTCTCATCTTTGCCTTCCAGGACCAAGTCCCTCATGTTCTCCTCAACATCAGTGTTAGCGGCCACTGCTCACACAGACATTCACTAATCACACATACCCACTGCCCACACAGTTACCCACTGCACACACAGGTATCTACTACCTACACAGTTACCCACTGCTCACACAGGTATTCACTAATCACACATACCCACTGCCCACACAGTTACCCACTGCTCACACAGTCACCCACTGCTCACACAGTCACCCACTGCTCACACAGGTATCCATGAAAGAAATTTGCTACTACTGTGGTCACTGGTGAAGATGATACTTTGCATCCCAGAAATCTATGGAAATAACAGGGCAAAAGGAATCTGCAGCAAAGCTCATTCGTTTCTAAAGTGTTGATAGACAGAAGAACAGCCCCAAATATGTTTTAATCCTTTACTCTGTATACACAATCTACTTTTTATAAAGGCACAAGCCTGCAAATGACATTCAATTTAAATGACATTCAAATTAAGGGCCTTATCTCATGAGACTTTCTTGTGGACCTGAAGTCTGAGTTAATGTAAGATATGACCAAGGAAGAATCAAAACTGCAATGGTGCTGTCTTTGGAGCTGAGGATCTCTTTGAGCTTCCATGAAGAATGCAGTCTGTGAGCATCCTGACTTTACCCAGTTCCAATGTGTTTGACTTACCTAGGGAAATACGATGCAATAATTTGGATAATGGTAATTCCTTAACTTTGTGAACTTTTATACACTATCAGTAGCAAAGTGATGCATGGTTATCTTAGGGCAGCCTTTCCTCTTTTCCTTTCAGTCACGTGGCAGAGGCTCCAGCTAGACTTCACCCACCTTCTGCTAGTCTTGGTGTCAGAAAGCAGCATGCCAGGCATGACAAGACATGGGTAGTGAACAAGCATTTCTTCCCTCTTTGGTGTGTTGAGACAGAGGTGGCTAACAGTATGTGATGACTGTTTCTATACATTTATCTCATTCCCCAGAGGACAAACTCACCAGGGTAGGGGCTGCCAGCAGAGGTAGTGACCTGATTTCACACTCAGTACTGCAATCTACCCTTCAGTTTTTTTTTCTTTTTTCAGTTTCTAATATTTTAAAATTTTATACATGTGTCCATTATATTATGTCATTTCCATCTGTCTCTCCCACCTCTAGCTCTTCACCTTCATTTTTTTATCTCTAACCAACCAGTCTATAGGTTATCTCCTGTTCTGGTTCTTATTTACAGCATCCATACACCCTTCCTGAACTCTTTCCAATGACTTCTTAGATTCAAAGACACTGCAGTATTTACATTCTCAATTCCAGGTGATAGCTTGTGTGCACAGTGACAGATAATCCAGGTAGGATAATCTTCCTCTGGGTCACTTCTATTCTGTTGTTCCAGTGTCATGTTGATGATGTGCAAGCCTATCAACTCCGGTGATTTTCTTAAGACCTCATTCAGAGAGCATGCCTTTCATGAATCAGTACTTAAAGCCATTCAACAGATTTCTTATTTCCCCTATCTTGTGTTTCATTCTAAGAGTAGAGTAGTAAGATACTAGCCTCTCTCTCTCTCTCTCTCTCTCTCTCTCTCTCTCTCTCTCTCTCTCTCTCACACACACACACACACACACACACACACACACACACACACACACAGAGAGAGGTGTTAGCATGTCTTTTTCATGATTGTTACTATTGTATAATTTTTCTACTTTTAAGTTTCCATTACTTTATGCTTGACATTGAAACAGATGTACATATAAATCTCTGAATATTCAGTCCAAATACATCTAACTTTGATTTGCTATAACAAATACAATAATAGCAAAGACAAAAGAATAAAGCACATGGGACAAGGGATAGTTGTAGTTTTAAGAGTAAGAGCCAGTTGATCAGGGATATTTCTGTGAGACTATGTCACCTGATAGTCAGAAACTACCCATAATGTCTTACCAACATGGCTAGCCACATATAAAATGAATAAGAAAAATTCTAATAGCCATACTATAATGGATGAATGGAAAGCCCATGAGGCCACACCAAACATAATTAACTACAGACAATTAAGGAATGCTGACTTCAGGAGAAACAGTCTTCCCCAAGGAAGAACATGCTATCTATCCAACAGGAAGAACATGCTATCTATCCAACAGCAAATGGTTAGTCCTGAAAACGTATATACATGAAGCTATAGAGACTGAGAAAGTTATATTTAGATAGATAGATAGATAGATAGATAGATAGATAGATAGATAGATAGATAGATAGATAGATAGATAATGGATAGATGATAGATCTAGATAGACAGAGACATATATATGAATATATGCATATACAAATATACATGTAACAATGGTTATAATAAAAAAAGGAGGAAATCCTCATAACTGTAAGAAGCTAATACGATGAATGCAGTAAAATTTACTTTATGAAGAATTTTGTCCTCTGTGAGGACATGTGTCCATGCTGAGACGGAAGGAATAGTAACTTATTTACTGTAGCTCACATTTAAGAAACAGAAAATACAATGAGTGATGGGTAGAATGACTCACTGTATTATGTGGCTCAGAAGACCAGGCACTTTTTTGTTTCTCTTTCAGGTATTATACCATAATGGTTGCTGTGTTTTAAGCCTCTAGCACTCCTTTTTATGTTGCCATTGCTTTACATTATTGTTGTTATTATAAAATAATTGTGATGTTATTAAATTATGATTTATTTTTAATGTACTAGAAAGAAAGGAAAATGAGGCCATGGGTTTGAAAGGAAGCAAAGGAGAGGAGTTTATGGAAGAGTTTGGATACAGAAAAGAGAAAAGAAAATAATGTGATTATATTATTATCTCAAAAATAAAATAAATAATAAAAAAGCTCAAAAGCTACTTCTACATAGTGTTTCCATCTTTGAAAAATAATGGTACTCTAAATGGCAACTGAATCATACCAAATTCCCTTCATGTGACATTTTCATGAAGTTAACTCAGGTCCACACAAGTTTGGGAGGTTCAGACACTCCAAACACTAATGTTGAATCCAATTTTCAACCCAAATTCCCTGAACATACCTCTCTTGTCTTTTTTATTGGCTTTCTTTTCTTGGTTTCATTTCACCACAAAATGGGATAGCCACTAACTTACAAACATGCCCATGAAAATCATGCCTTTCCACTAAAATATAAACTTTAGAACTATATAAAGCAAATGAAATTTCTCTTAACCATCATATAAATAACCAACAGTACAGATCTCTACCAGAAACTTCAGTCTTAAATTCTTTGCAAAGCTTCTGGCAAGTCAGGAGAGGAGAAATCTACTAACAGAATATTTTAATTAAAAGCTTATTGCATAACTGGGTTAAAATGCCAGAGAACATTCTCACTGTTACAGTCTAGAAGAAAAACTATGCTCTTTTTTTTTGGAACCTGGAAATGTTGTGTTCCTGAAGACTTGGGTTTCAACCACTGGAGTCCACAGGTCTTGTAGCAACTATGTTTTCTCCATTTTTCCCTTCAACTAAGTTTCAAGTCTCCATAGGCATAACACAGGGTCAGGTGGTAGAGCTGGAGAAGTTTATTCTTAGCTCTTTTTGTCTTTACCTTCTGTATGGCCACCTCACTTGTTTTTCATATCCTTTCATTTCTCGTATCTTTTTTTTTCTCTTATTGAAAATAGACTCTTTTCCCCTTTTTGCATATGGTTTCCCCTCCCTGTCACTCCCAGTTCCTTCCCGTCACTTCTTCTGTCAGGATCCACACCCCACTCTCTCTTTTGGTAGAAAATAAACAGCTACCAAAATAATAATAAAATATAATAGGATAATAAAAAATGTAATAAGATAAAACAAAAGCAAACATTAGAATAACAAATAAACAGAACAGGACAAAACAAACACAAAGGAAAAAGAGACACAACGACAAAAAATGCATAAGAAACAGATACAGATTCAGGAACACACTTGTTCCCACGGGTATCCCATAAAATCAAAAGACTGGATGCCAATAATATATATATGCAAAGAACCTGTAGTATAAAAAAATTAAAAATATAAAACAGAAAATGTAGTTTTAAAAAGAAAAGCATCTGGTCCAAAATTATGAAACAAGGAACCAAAAGAAGTCCTTGCGTTCATTTTCATTTGTCCATCTACTGCTGGGAATGGGGCCTACCCCTAAGAGTTATTTGTTTCCCCCTTTTGACTCCCATGGAGAAAATTAAATTTTCATTCACAAGTGGTTAATTGGAGATTGTTTCTGTGTTACAGATGGGGGTCATGTGTTTACTTCTCATTTTAGCTCTATAATACCCTATGATGCAGGCCTGTGAAGGCTTTGAACATGCTGCTTCAGTCTCTGTAAGCTCATATGTTCATCAGTCCTGCTGTATTTGGAAGGCCTTATATTCATGGTGTCCTGCATCCACTCTGGCTTTTGCACTCTTTATACCTCCTCTTCCACAGGATTCCCTGACCCCTAAAGAAAAGAATTTGATAGAGACATTCCATTTAGAGATGAGCATTCCATGTTAGCTCACTCTCTGCATAATGTCTAGCTGTGTGTCTTTGACCTTGTTGGACATCAGTGGGAGGTGTGGCCCTTGATCCTCTGGGGGTTCGATGCCCCAGTGTAGGGGGATGCCAAGCCAGGAAGGTGGGAGTGGATGGGTGGGTGGGGGAGTACCCTCCTAGAGGCAGGGGGAGGGGGGATGGGATACAGGGTTTCCAGAGGGAAGACCTGGAAGGGAGATAACATTAAAATGTAAATAAAGAAAATGTCTAACAAAAGAAAAAAAGGAACTTATTTTACTACCAAATTCATTTCATAGAATAATAGTATCTGATTTTATCCTAGTCTATCTGGTCTCAAGGTTTTGGTCATCTGACTAATATCAGGTATGATTTCCATCTCATAGTGTAGGCTTTAAGTTAAATCACATACTTCACATACTGGTTGGTTACTCCCACAAGTTTTGTACCACCACTGCCCTACCATAACTTGCAGGCAGGACAGACTATAGATCAAAGGTTTTATGGCTGTGTTGCTGGTTACATTTCTCCCTTGGTAACATATAGATTGCCTTTTCATATCATACAATCTAAGAACTGTATAGAATTCTTGTATAGAAGAAGATCACAATGAATTAAATAAAATGAATTTGTAGTGTGACAAATTGTTCCTATGTTTCTAGCTTACTGCAGTACAGATAACAACTGAGCAACAAAGCACATAAAACAGCTCAGCACAGTGGCTATAGTTGAATGCATCAATGGATAGAAACTATTATTGCTGTTATCATTTGTATAGTTATCATCTAAGACTAAAGTCATTGTGATCAGAGGCAATATTTGTATCATCTCAAATCTAGTTTCCAACAGAGATTCCTACAAGCAAGGATGTAGCTATGCTCAGAAAGAAGAGCAGACTCACATTACAGTTATTCAAGTTCTTGACAAGCAGTCCAAAAAGTCACATGTATGTGCATTGGAGAAAAATAAAAAGCTTTGAGGGCAGGAGCCTTGTGATAGATGAATTTGAACCAGCTTTAGTAACTTTTTGTTATTGACTGATTCCTTAGGCATCTATTCAGATCAATTGGTTTCGAAGTAAACCCCTTGAACTATGAGATTAAAATGACCATATAAGAATACTTAGTTCATCTATATAATTGCCTAGGCAAATGCACTGAGATTAGTTTAATGTTGATTGACTTAAATATACTTTCTGCTTATTGGGCATTAACTCATTGACCTTCTTCTGAAGACTATTAGAATATAAGTGTCGACATTTTGTCTGTTATGCAATTCAATTAGCTGTCTGTTCAGCCACCGACATGTTTTGTCATTTAGATGAAAATTAAATTGATGAGTATAATTTTATGTATACTTTTTTCACTAAATAGGTGTCTGAAAATCTTATAAATCAGTTGTGCCACACATTAAAATATTCAGACAACTTTTTTTAACCAAGGAAAATGTCATTTCCTACAGAAAATTCATGCAGTCAATGTTCATTTAAAAACTAAAATTTAGCTGTTGGAATGGATCGGCCATTTCTGTTAGAGAGACAGGTACACTGATTGCAGATCTTAACCTCTGCTCTGCTCTTCCAGAGCCAGTACCCCGGTCTTTTCCCCAGCTCTACAGTAGAAAACCTGAGCAGTCACTTCCTGTCTCTAGTATTTCACAATGATCTTCCCCTCCTAACCTCTCTCTCCCATCTCATTGCACTAGCCTAGCAACTGGATCCCCAACTCCAGCAAGCACTCCCAAGAACTCTATCCTGGCCAGGGAAGGAGGAAAGGTGAGTTCAGATCTTCATTTCCCCCTTCTGCTCCTCCAAATCCATCCCCAAGTCTTCTCCCCAGCTCTGCAGCAGAACACCTGCTATGTCTTCCTTTCTCCTCTAGCACCCGTCTCCAATGATTCACACACATATTCCCCTCCAAGCTTCCTTCCCCCATGCAGAGCTTTCTCCCAAGCCCAACTCCAGCAGATACTACTAAGGAAAACACTCTAAGCAGGAAAGCAAGTAGGCTAGCATCTCATCTTCAGCCCTCCCTCCATTCTTCCAAGTCCAATCTCTGAGTCTGGTCCCTGCTGTGTAGCACATCTTCAGCTGTAAACGTTCCTCATTTTCTACCCCCATTCCCGTGGGAATAACTGAGTAGATCATGGTGCAACACCCTGATTCCCTCTTTGTGAAGTCCTCTACTATCTCTAGCCAATTTGTAGCCCTATGTATCTTGTCCCAATACCCAGAAACATATTTTATCTAGAACCCCCAGTATCCATACCTATCAGAACCCCTAAAGACTTTTCTACCAGGTAAAACCCAGCTACCATACTCTTGTAATAACCAGAGAGGAAATAGAATCCAAAGATTAAAACACATAACCAACAACAAAAAGACCAGTATCGGTACATACAAATATAACCTTCCCAATCACAGACACCTAGACACCATTATAGCTTAAATCACATACCTTATATACTAATAGTAGGAGACTTCAATAGCCAGCTCTTGCCAATAGGCAGGTCATCTAGACAAATCTGAACAGAGAAATGTGAGCACTAATCAAAGGTATAAACCAAACGGATCTAACGATATTTACAGAACATTTCATCAAAATACAAAAGAACCTGTGGATTTCTCAGAAAGACACAGGACTTTCTCCAAAATTAATCACATATTTAGACACAAAGTTTTAATAGAGACAAGAAAATCAAAATAGCATTCTGCATCCTATCTCAATATCAAAGATTAAAGGTACAGAGCAACTACAACAGAAACAGCAGAAAGTGAACAAACTCATGGAAACTGATTCTCTATGGAATAAAAAAGAGTCATGACATAAATTAACAAAAATGTACAGCCTTCTAGAATTGAATAAAAATAATACACAGGATACCCAAACATATAGGATATAATTTAAAAAAAAACTGTTCTAAGAAGTAAGTTCATAGCACTAAGCACCTACATTAAAATAAAATCTTATACTAGCAACTTAACTTCATACGTGAAACCTCAAAAACAAAAAGAATAAGTCACACCCAAAAGTAGATGGCAAGAAAAAATCAAAATCGGGGCTAAAATCAATAAGACAAAAATAAATAAAAAATACGAAGAACCAGTAAAACAAACAGTTGCTCCTTTGATTTAAAACAATTATTAAGTTAGGCCATTCCTCATTCAAATTAAATAAGAGGTAGACAGAGAATATCCAAATTAACAAAATTAGAAATAAAAAGGGGGACATTACAACAGACAGCAAGATAATCCAGAGAATTATAAAGACATTCTTTAAAACCTGTGCTCCACCAAAGTGAAAAATCTAATAAATTGGATAATTTTTTCCATACATATTACTAGTTAAAGCAAAATCATGAACAGGTAAGCAATTTAAACAGACCTAAAAGCTAATGAAATAGAATCAGTCCTTAAAAGACTCCTGACCAGAAGAATCTCGAAACCAGAGAGTTTTAGCCCAGAATTCTGTCAGACTTTCAAAAAAGTGTTAATGCCAATACTAATCAAATTATTCCACAAAATTGAAAGAGAAGGAATGTTGCCTGATTCAATTTATGAGGCCACTGTTCCCCTCATAACCAAACAACATAAAGACTCAAAATAGAAAGAAAATTATGGATCAATCCTCTTATGAACATCAATGTAAAATTTTTTTAATAAAATACTTGCAAACCAAATCCAATAACACTCCAAAAAGATCATCTACAATGATTAAATAAACTTTATTCTAGAGATGGTGGGATGGTCCAACATATGAAAATCAGTAAATATTATGTGCCATTTAAGTGATCAGAAAGACAAAACCACATGATCATATGATGAGACGTAGAAAAGGCAAAATCCAACACCTTTTTATGGTAAAAGTCCTGGAGAGACTAGGGATATAAGTGACATACCTCAACATAATACAGGCAGTGTTTACAACAAGCCTAGAGCCAGCGTCGATGTAAATTGAGAGAAACTCAAAACAATCTCACTAAAATTGGAAATAAGACCAATACTTTTTTTCCTCTGTCCTTATTTAATATACTACATGAAGTCTTATCTAGAGTAATAAAACAACTTAAAGAGATCAAAGGAAAGAAAGAAGTCAAAGTATCTTACAGTGAAGATGAAATGAGAGTATACATTAGTAAACAAAAAGTTCCACCAGGAAAATTCTACAGCTGACAAACATTTTCAGCAAAATACCTAGATCAAAATTAAATAAATCAAAGAAACAACACTTTTAACAATACCTTTAAACAATCTAAAATCTATTGAGGTAAATCCAACAAAGCAAGTGAAAGAGTTATATAATAAAAACTTCAAGTCTTTAAAGAAAGAATTTAATGAAGATACCAGATAAAAAGATTTCCCATGCTCATGAATCAGTAAGCTTAATATATTATCAATGGTTACACTACCAAAAGAATCTACAAATTCAATGAAATCCCCAACAAAATTCCAGCACAGTTCTTCACAGATCTTCAAGAGAGAATTGTAACCTTAATATGGAAACACTAAAGACTTAGGATAGGTAAAAAAAAAAAAAAATCCTGAATTTTAAAAACAACCTACTAGAAGTAACATTATCCCAGATTTCAAGATGTATTATAAGGCTATAGTAATAAAAACAGCACATGTCATAAAAGCACATGTTAATGGGATCTAAATGAAGAGCCAAACACAAATCTGCACACTGATGGAAGAAGCACACATAATTGATAAAGAAAACACATCTTCAACAAATGGTGCTGGTCAAACTGAACATCTGCATGTAGAAGAATTAAAACAAAACCATAGTATTACCCTGCACAAGCCTCAGCTCAAAATGGACCTCAACAAAAAATCAGACACACTGAACCTGATAGAAGAGAAAGTGAGGATAGCCTTGAACTCATTATCACAGGAGAAAACTTTCTGAACAGAACACCATTAGCACAGGCACTACGACCAACAATCAATGAATGGAACCCCAGGAAGCTAAGAAGATTCTTCACAGCAAAGGACACCATGATTTGAAAAACATGGAAGTGTACTGAGTGAAAAAATATTTTTATCAATTATATATACTATTAGATAGTTAATATTCAAAATATATAAAGAACTCAAAATAATTAAAATAAGTGGTTACAGCTCTAAACATCAAATTCTCCATAGAAGCAAAACAAATGGCGGAGAAACATTTATGGAAATGTTCTTCATCCTTAGCCATAAGGAAATGCAAATCAAGACTACTTTGATATTTCATCTTATACCTGTCAGAATGGCTCAAATCAGTAAATCAAGTGACTGTTTCTTCTGGCAAGAGTTTGGGATCAGAAGTACATTGAACTCATTTTTTATTCTTGTAACAGTGTAGTAAATTTCTAAATGATTTTAAATATGTAGGTGGATATGAGTAATTACTTTAATTCATTCTGCAAACATCTTCTAGCCTATGTTTTTTGAAAGACATGCTATTAACTAAATGTAAATATTCTCAACATACTTCATTGTGTTAAAATATTGTAAAATATTTGTTTATAACTATCAAATAACCATTATTCTGGTTATGCTTGGAATTTATAATTTTACTTAACTTTCAGGTAACACACAATTATTACTAAGACAATTCTTTGATTATTTATTTATCCTACGTGTGAAGTGGAAATTTCTGGATTCTTTGGATATTCAGTTGTGTGATGTGATGTTTTTCCAGAAACTGTCTTATGAGTGGATGTTCTTGCTGAAGTAGACATGTGAGAAGTAGACAAGTGAGATATTTTGCTGAGAATGGCTTTTTCTCGAAGCTGCTTAGAAAAAGGGCTTGTGATGCTAGAGTGAATGCTTAAGAGAACAGGTGATATTTGGAAAGGGTATAAATATAGCCAACAGACACTGGATGATACTGTGTTGCATTGGTTCATTGGGTTTGCTGAACCTGGTGACTTGTGGCATTGGTTTGCCTTTCCTTCTTCACTGATCATCGTTTGTCATGTTTGTTGTGAATTTGTAGAGAGAAACCGTCCTAAAGAACTTCTGGTGGTATTTTGACAGCTTCTTGTTGCTTCTGCAGATGCTCATTGATTGGAAGGGCCTCCTTGTTTCTTTTGTATTAAACTGCTATTGCTGACTTGTGAAAGGTGTTTGTGAGTGAATTGAGCTACCGCTGCTGATTCATGTGAACTGAACTGCTGCTATCCTGACAATGAAGATTGAAATTGTCCCCAAGAACTATTTCTAAAGAGGTCCACATCCTCTTTTGCCTACCTCTGGTGGGTGGTGGGCTAGGAGAGAAGTTAAAGTACTAAAGTGCCCTTATTAAACTAGGTTGTCTTTTTTTTTAATAAGCCTATATACCTGACTGTCTTAGTTAAGGTTTCTATTGCTGCAATGAAACACCATAACCAAAAAACAAGTTGGGAAGGAAAGGGTTTATTTCACTTTCACATCCACATAACTGTACATGATTAAAAAAAGAAGTCAGGACAGAATCTCAAATGTAGAGTAGTGATGATTCCTGTGTCCACTGGGAGTTTGACTGTGCTTACCCACGCTGCTGCCTGGGAGGGTGTTGGACATATGGAAGCCCCGAGAAACCACTCTGGGCTGGAAAGCACAGTCTGAGGCACGGGACAGCCAGAGCTAGCTCAGGGGTCCCGGCAAAGAGGCTGGGGCCATGGAGTGCCCAGGCTCTTGGACACCTAGGGTGAAAGTCGCAGAAGAGCTGACAACAGAGTCTGGGCCCACAGGCTGGATCTAGCCTGGGACAAAGGGAAAAGGGAGCTCTGACTGGTCCCATGGCCTTGGCTTAATGGCAGCGAACTTGGTGGCTGCTGTTGCTGGGAGTGCAGAGAGGCCTTCTAAGGGAGATTAGACAGTGGCTCTGTAGGCAAGGCCTTCGCCATGGCTCCCCACAGTGAATCCCAACGAAAAGAAACAGTCCATGGTTCAGAATCCTTTACTGCCATGATGGAAAGTGGATATGTAAAGCCATACCCTCCTTCTCAGGGTGGGCCTGAGATTAAACCTTTTTCAGGGAGGAATGTCTGGGAAGGAAAGCTTATTGGCTAATCCCTCCAGGTTTCTGTGTAAATAACTAGCATGGAGATCTGTCTTGAGCCTATTGACACAGGTCATATCCTTTTTCTCATCTACATGTGGAGGGGCTTGGGGCATTGCCCTTAAATGACTGATGGCCACAAATATATGGGGGACTGCGGCTATATGACAGGGTGCCTGGGAGTAGGCAACGCTCCTGCTGTCCTTTCAGGGTCTCTGGGGCTTCTAGCCTTATACCCACGGAGGACCAAACTACTTTTCATGGTCTACTTCCCCACACTCAAACAGGAAAGGAGCCTGTAGGCAGTAGCAGTTGAAGAAGTCATGGAGGGGGGCTGCTTACTGGCTTGTTCCCCATGGCTTGCTCAGCTTACTTTCATATAGAACCCAGGACCACCATCTCAGGGATGTCTCCATCAATCACTAATTAAGAAAATGCCCTAGATGCCTGTCTACAGCTCTATCTCATCGAGGCATTTTCTCAGTTGGGATTCCCTCCTCTCGTATGACTTTAGCTTGTGTCAAGTTGACATAAAACAATCTAGTACACTAATTACACACAGAGATGATTGACATCGGATGAATATTGCTGTACTTTTAAGAAAAAGAAATTGATTCTTACTCATTCTGGTAAAATGATACTATGTGCACCACTACCAGCAAGTCACATACCTCCTGCTTTAAAGTCTATGGCTGCTCATGTTGATAAAAAAAAAAAAAATAGCTCAACCTGATTCTTCAAAAGCCAATATGACTGGGTTTCTGACTTTCTGCAATGCCAACACTCAAGAAGTAATTCATGCTGAAATCTCAGGCATTTGAGATAGACTTGGAGGTCATTCACCAGCATGGGAACTGAAGAAGAGTAGAGCATCTTTGTGTCCAGGAAGATCACAAGTTTTCCTTGAATGTGCACTGCCCTCTCATTGATCACAGCATAGAAGAATCTCTACGTTCCTGCATATATCTAAGTCTGTTGGATTTCTGAGCACAGAATGCCATGGTGACAGGCTTTGATGATCCAGTATGATGGAGAGATTAAAGAATCAGCCTACTTCTTAATTTGTGAAGGCCAAGTGTCTGGTTTTTTTTTTTTTTTTTTTTTTTTTTTTATCATCTACAGTTCCCTTTAAAATTAAGATCAAATGCAGAAAATAAGTCACTCTGTGGTGCTAAGTTCCAACTAATATATCTAGAGAATAATTCCTGTACTTAAGGCTTGGAGATTGCTAGGGAAAGGTGGTAGAAAAAGATTCTGAAATTTGCTGTGAGGCTGTGTCTACCAGAAATTTCAGGAAGGGTACACCCATGACGTCCCATCAACATGGCTGCCTAAAGAAGACCTGAACAACTGATACCCCAGTTGACACGCTAACATTGAAAGGGGAAATCTCTGAGCATACCACTAGAAAAAAAACTAGCAGCAACTGGAGAATTCTGAAGTAGGAGAACTGCTCTGCCCCAGTGACCAGTCCCTCAGCTGGTTATCGAATATCCAGTGGTCAGTCCTGGGGCTATATACATCAAAGTAACGTTAAATGGACCACGCAGGTTTTATGTATGTCAACAATTAAAGAAAAAGAAGTCATAAATTTAAGGGAGGGAAACACGTGGTAGGAGTTGGAGGCAAGAGGGAAAATATACAATTATAATTTCTCAAAATTCAAAACATATTATAAAATTAAAACTTTAAAAGAATTTTGCGAAAAATCTATGGAACAAAATTTGATTGTAAGTTGATTTAAACTTGCATACAATTTCTGTTTTAGCCTCTGAGCAAACCACATGTCCACATCCAAACATAAATGCATCATGAGCATTATTTGATTGCTAATAATAATCTGTCTATATAATATTTTTGGAAATAGAAAGAACTGTCAAATCCTAGTAATATTTTCTCACTGTGTTTTGAAAACTCAAGCCAGGCATGATGGCACATACCTTTAATCTCAGCATTTTTGACTCATTTCAGGAGTCATAGACAGGCAAACAGCCAGAACTACATAGTGAGATCCTATTTCTAAACAAATAATACTTGAGTTGATTTTTTTTATAGATATAAAGATGATTGGATGTTCTTCCTGTATTAATTAAGCAATTGACATAGCTTAATTGTCAACATTTTATTGTGCTGAAATTTGTAAAAATTATTGGTTTCTTTGTATTAATCAATCAATTGATACAACTTAATATTCAAGGTTTTACTGTGCTGATATTCATAATAATTTAAGATGCACATTTTCCAGAAATTTTTCATTTTGGCAAAATGATTTATAGAAACAGTTATTTCCCTGCATGTTTTATTTCTAAATTTAGACTGTAAAAATCAGCTTGTGTGAGTGGGTTTCTGTTTTTACATGTTACATGCACACTGTCCATATAGTTAAAACACTCTAGTAAAGGAACACGGTGATTGTTCACTTGTGCACTTCGCTGCCTTAGTATCCTTAGCAGAAAATCTTTCCCTTGTCCAGACAGCATGTTGTTGTTGATGTTATCTCTCTTAATGAGCTTGTTCTACATAGATTAAAGCAATTCCCACTGAAATGTTCTGAGTCATTGGCAGGGAATCAGGTTCACTGTGCATCCAGCAGCCATGGGAGTTTACTGAGAATTTTATCAAATAGATTTATCACTCATGTGTAGGCAGCAAAAGTATAAGAAGCCAAGGGTTCTTTGTGAGATAGTCCACTATGGCTGAAGAAAACTATCCAGGGTAGTCTTGCCTGCAAGTGCCTTGAGGCAGCAGCTTGCCCTGGGATTCATGCTGTGGAGAATGCTAGCATCACTCTGCTTAAGGATTGAAGACATCACATTTATAACGGGAGCTATAACAGACCCCAGACTACCCTGCCTGGCTCTTCTTCATCTCAGGCAACTGTTCATCATGCTGGAACTACTGTCAAGAAAATGTGGAGAGATATCTTCAAGTTAATGGAATGTAAACTTTCATTACTGTATTAGTGATGCAAAGAGAACTTAATTCCTTTATAAGAAAATAAAGTCTTCAATCCCAACATCCTCTGCTAATGGCTAGAGTAACTTAATGGGCTTCATTACTGCTTGTTATTGCTTGCATTGTTGCATGTAGTATGCCTGTAACAGACCATGAAAAGACTGTCACATGAGATCACAATCTTTAGCATAAATCAATCTGACTGACAATGATTGGGAAGGAATGTAAAGAGTATTTTTGGAAGCTGTTCAAAATCCAGTCAGATCTGTACCATTCTGGTTCACTGTGTCTCCTGTCTGCTACTCTCACTTAAATGACTTGTGCTTCATTTCCAAAGCCAGTGCTGGAAATATTTCAACAGCAGATGACATTGAACAGGAAGAAAGACATAAACAAAACACAAATAAGTATTTGACATCCTTAATGCCCAAGTACTGGAGTTCACAGAGTTTTTAGTCCAGCCTAGCAAATTAAATCATGTTATGTCTGACATAAATCAGACTGAGCCTAATAAAAACTGGACAATACCTCTTAAGAAAACCTCTTTGAATGTTCTCTCTCCCTCTCCCTCTTTCTTCTTTCTCTTTTCATGAAACATTTTATTTGCTAATGTTAGAGACAGTTTGAAAACAAATGTTAATTTTCATTCTAAACCACTTATACAACCTGAAACAAGAAACAGAAAGGAATTATGCCATAGCTGATTGGTTGATAGAATGCCATGAATGAGATCCACCAGAAAATTTCCAGGAGAAAGGAGAGCCTACCCAAAAGAACAGCAGATAATACTGCTGCTTCCATAAAAAGAAGTAAATTAGAAAACTATAAGAAGAAAATTATATAATTTTCTAAGAAGAAAATTATATTAGCATAGGTAGGTTCTGATATCCAAACTTCAGATAGACATTCAAACAGAGAGTGGGAGGAGTTCTAAGTCAGGCTTCAAAAATAGATCAATGGCTTTAGAAGGCTTTTGAACTGGAAAGGGAGAATAGGCTTGACTCAAGTTTCTCTCCATTGGAAAGAATTCAAGACACGTCAAAACAAATTTTGTTTGCATTTCATTAAAATGGCAGGATTTCTTCCAAATAGCAGGCTTTTCTCAAGCTAATGCCTTGTGACCAATGGCCAAGGATGTATTATAAGTGGTTTTCACCATGTGCAAATTTAGCCTGGCTGGTCTCTACAATTCTTTTCTATCTTGGTCATGGTTGATTTCAAACCCTAAGGTAAATTAAAGACCACAAGGTATGACACAAAGTCCAACCTTCTATGGACACTCAAATTTCCTATCTACCACTGACCTGTCAGTAACCCAATTAAAGCTGAATTCAGATACAAGTCCACCATGATGTTTCATATAATAATTTTTTATAAAGTCCTCAAGCTCTCTAAAAATAAACCAAACTGTAGTTTGTAGCAGATCTCTAGAAAAGCTTTGTGTAAATGAGGTTATATTTTTACTTCTCTATTTTCAATTTCACAGTCAGATCATTCTTTCTACATTAAAACAATTTTATTTTTACAAAATGAAATGCATGAAAACAAAAATTCACTGATAAAAGGTATCACACACTCAGAGATGATGACAGATAAACCTTTAAACCTTCTGTTACAAGATGATATGAATGAGCCCCAGTGACAAACTTCCCACAGCAAAGGCTCACCTGAAAACAAGAAGAGCAAACAGAAGTCTTTGAAAGATTGATATACTGAAAAATGCAGGAAATGGGGTTAGGGGAAATGGGTAAGCCACTTGGTGCAAAAGACTGAAAGAAAGCCTGAGTTCAGATCATCATCACCCATCTAAAAACTGCACAACACTGCACATTAATGCAAAGGATTGTCAGGTAGAGACAAGCAGTCTGACTGAGACTAAGCTCCACCTTCAGGGAGAGATCCTGTCTCAGAGAATAAGGTAAAGAGTCATTGTGGGTTTCATTCCCATTTTCCTGATGATTACTGGTTCCCAGCATTTCCTTACATACTTGAAGGCACTGATGTTATGTATTTCAAGAAATGGTTGTTCAGAACATTTGCCTGATTTGTCATCAGAATATTTGGATTTTTTTGTCCAGTCATCTGGGTTCTTTCTATATCTGGAATTTTAATACTATGTCAGATATGTGGTTTGTAAATACATTATTTCACTCCACAGTTGTCTCCTCTGTGGACATTGTATCTTTTTCCATGCAGAAGCTTTGTAGCTTGATGCTATCCCATTTTTCTGCTTATTCATTTTATTGACTGTGCTTTGAGGCCATTCCCCAAAATTATTACCCTGCACAACATCCAGAAACTTTATGTCTTATGTTTCCTCTGTCTACATTTTTAGGATCTTGGCTGCTTAATCACTTTTAGTTTATTTTTATTCATGGTATGGGATAAAACTCCAATTTATATTTAAAAACATGTCTTGGTGTATTCATTTTTGATGATTGAGAATAGATAGACACATTTGCTTATTCATCAGCCTCTGCCCTATTCCATTCTCATGTGCCTGTCCTTATGTCAATATCTTGCTGACATGCTCACTATAGCTTTGTACCTTAGTAGATATACACTGAAGTCAGATTACAGTACCTGTTTTTGGCTTCTTTTTCTGCTTATTATTGCTTTAATAAATACTCTAAAGATATTTGTGATTCCTTCTGAATTGTGGGATTACTTTCCTATTTCTATCAGAAGCACTATTCATCCTGTAGAAGGAACTGTATTGACTCTGCAGATGATGTTGGGGAGCGTGGGCATTTTAACACTATTCACCCACTCAATTTACGGAAACGGGATGCCATTTAAATCCTGTTGTCTTCAGTTACACCTTCAGCCTCTTTCATCAACATTTTATAGTTGACCTTCTACTTCCTCAATTAAATTTATTCCTTTTTTATGTTATGGTAAGTCTAATTATCTTCTTGATTTCTTGTTCACACTGTCGCTCATGTAGGAGAAATTATCTGGTTTCTATATGCTGCTTGTCTGGAATTTACTTCAGCAGAGTGGAAGCATGGATGTGCTCATACTGTAGGCCTAGAGCATGGGTCAGAAAAGCTAGTTAACACCAAAGTTTTCCGGGCTGTAGTGGTCCTGGCATCTGTCATCTGTGGTAAAGAGCAGGTTCCTTCCTCTCCTCCCCCAAGAAGCAGAGGGCTTCTGCTGCTGAGGTTGGGTAAGGATGACACAGATAACCTGCAACTGTCCTTCCTAGCCTTCTAATTCACCATTAATTTTTCTGTGCACCATGAAATATCTACAGTATCTCACCATGAATTTTTTAAACTTTATTATTTAAAAATCTTACACATAAAAAATAATCATATGTTAAAATTAACCAGACGACAAGACAAGGATTTCTTCAGAAGACAGGGGTAATTAATGGTTGAATGGCAGTAATTGTTCTAGTTAATGTTTCTGTCCTGGAATAAAAACTACACATGCTTATCTGATGATTTTCCAGTCACATTCTCTTTTTTTTTGCTCTCTTAAAATTACTGTGCTCATTCACTGAGGATGCTAGGCTCGGTAAAATACTAAGAAGCTGCATATTCTGAATTTCAAGGTTAGGCTAAATATAATAACAGCTTTATTTAAGCTTTTTTAATTACCCACAGGAGACCTGATACTTCTTTTAAGTCTTTTCTCTTGCATAAGGCCACATAGTGTAGTGATTAGTTGTATGAACACTGTAGGCAATGATGAGTTTGTCTTTGCTGTTAAAATTTCATAATGCTTGCCTTATGCTTGGTCATGGCTATTATTATTATGAAACAGAATTATTGAAGTGTTTAGGACATTTTGGACACATTAAAACCACACTATGAAATTAATGCCCATTACTAAACTGTAGAAAAAAATGTATTTTACATAGAATTCACAGAGGAGTTTTAAAAATCAAATGTGGATAAAATTCAGATTTTATAGGTAGATTGTACAAAAATCAGCAAAAAGATAAAATAAAATGCTGGTTGTGTATTGAAAAGGGCATTGTCAGGTTTACATTTCTCAGAGGAGGATGAACGGTGGGATATGGATTACCTCCTGCTCTGAGGCCAAGCAAAGTCTGTGCTGTGATGAATGGCAAAACCCAGCTCAGACTGGAATTGCTTTGTCTAAATACCTGGGAGTCCAATGGACTGAAATAAGCTTTTTAAAGTTATGTTTTTAAAAGCAGTTTACAATGATCAGCAGCAGAGCTGGTGCATAGCAAATGTCCTCCGAGAGCCTGGTCATTTTTCAGTGGATCCTCTGGAGCAGAGGGGAGGAGAACACTACATAAAATCCTGAGGAAACACCGAGCATAGACAATTGAGGCTGATGACACACTACAGCCCCAAACAAAAAAAAATCACTTCATCTGCCACAGCATTTCTGAAATGATATTTTTTAAAGCTGTAACCAAGACATAAATATACAAAAGTACTAATGAGATCAACTTTTCATATATCTATTTGACTTTCATATCAGAAAGGAAAGTATAAATGGCCATCTGACTCCTGTGTGTGTGTGTGTCTGGTACCTGCAGAGATTAGGAAAGGTGGTCTGATCCATTGGAACTGGAGTTACAAATGGCTATAAACTACCAGTTTGGTGCTGGGAACTGAGCCCAGGTTCTCTGGAAAAGCAACAAGCACCATCCCCAACAAGAATTAATTTACATGAGGCTCCAAGTAACTTAGTTTCTTCCTTGTAATGCTTTGTTTATGATGCTTTCATGAGTAAACATGCATTTTTATGATAAAAAGTATTCACACTAATGTTAAGATTTTTACATCAACCTTACAAGTAAACCAAGGCAGTGTTTACTTAAAACATTTCTTACATTCGGGAACATTGTGCTCCCAGACATGATTTATTTTCTTCCCTTGATATTCATATTTATATCATATGTTTTATGATAGGGAGTTTTGTGTCAGCTTCACCAGAGCATGAGATAATCAGAGATTTAGCTAAGCATGACTGTGGATGCCTCTGTGTGGTTGTTTCTGGGTAAATTAACATTTTTAACCTGTATGCAAAGTTTATCCTTTTATAGGTGAGCAATAACCCACTTATTGAAGAAACAAAATATATGAATAGATAAATGATAGATACATGATAGAGATAGATAGATGATAGATAGATAGATAGATAGATAGATAGATAGATAGATAGATAGATAGATAGATAAAAGATAGAGATGACTTGCCTGTCTCCTGCCTGCCACCAAAACTTGACATGGACAGCTTGAAGAGGTCAGCTTGAACTTTGGAAAGGTCATGGAACACTTGCCATTCAAGAAGGGAGAGGCTGATTAACATTCCTCAGACCACAGAGGAGGGAACAGACCTGTGGGTGGGGACACATTCTGCAGGATGGATCACTGGCCACCTACAGACAATGGAAGTCCTTGCCACCTCATTTCCTAAAGATCAATCAGTTTAAAAAGTCACACTGTTCTGCCAATTACATTGTGCCTATTGGCTGCTGCCCTGAAAATTGTATAAAAAGCTCACTGAATGAGCTGTGTGGGGTCACCACTTCACCTTGTTGTTTGCATCAATTCCTGGCTCCGCATAGTTCACTCAGGAGGTCCCCAGTAAACTAAGGCTCACCAAAGTCTTACAAGCTCTCTCTCTTACCAGCAGAAGAGCTCTAGTCTTTGTCACCGTCTCCACTGTTTGACATAAGGTGGAGGAAGAGACAAGACTGAGAAAAGAGAAAAAAAAAAGGAGCAAGAGAATGTCAACACATTTGGGATAAGGCAAATTTCAAAACAAGGTGATTTATTCTTCTGTAATTTATCTGAATGTTCATTGCTATCTGACTGGGGATTCTGCTGTCAGAAAAAAAAAAAAAAAAAAAAAACTGAAGCAGAAAATAACCATCCTCCAAGAAGAATGGGAAAGTGAGCAGTAAGATGAGCAACTAAAAACCACAAGTGGGCCCAGAGCATCACACAGACAATAGAAGTAGGTCTGAGAGAAGGCTTCAAGCAAAGAGGAGAAAGAGGAATCTCGGAGGTATATGGAGGTTCCTCAGGTAAACTAAATAGTGGGGAAGTGCGTGGGGTGTAGAAAGTCTGTCCCTGCAGAGAATAAGAGCAATGGTTTTCTTTCTTTTACGACTGGTTCTAGCAAACAAGATCTGTTTGCATGAGGCTAGAAGTAAAGCTAGAGAAATGGTTTGATGAGCGAATAACTAAGAATTTACATTCCAATTGATAAGAAGATCAACTTGGCAATGAATGAGAGTTTATTTGATCGGGAGACTTGTAAATGTGTGTTGTGCAATGCACATGTGTATGTGTGTGAGTGTCTGAGAACAGAAGGAATGTAGGTAAAAATGGTCAATGCAAGTCATTACAAAAAAAAAAAAAGAGAGAGAGAGAAAAGATAAGAATAATCAGCAAAGAAAACAAACATCATAGATAACCAGTGTAAAGGTAAGGGAACATGATCCTGAAGAGGAGCACTAGGACAGAGGAGAGGTAGGACATTGAAAGAAAGGGGTAAATCATGCATATTCATGAAGTAAATCTACAGGTATGTAAAAGATAAAGAGTGATTGCACTAATGCAAATGAAACAAAGAGAAAGACAAAATGAACCCCTCCAATGGAGCAAGCATCCCAATGCAAGCTCAGCAGCTGCTGCTGACTTCAGGGAAGTGAGCTGAATCCTCAGAGGTTTTTTCTTCTTCTGAGTGGAACCTACAGAAGTTATTAAAATCCACAAATGTAGAAACTGGAAAAAATATTTTTGGATTTTCAACTTGTAAAAATATTCTGAAGTAAAAGATGTTATATTTAAACGTTTGACAACATAGTGTCAAGTTCAAACTCAAAAGTGTTATTTTCAAATCCTGGCTGCTCATTTTTCAACTGAATGTCATTTCAAAAGCTCTCTGCTTCCAGCTTTCCCTTTTTAGAGTAGCAACAGTAATATTTTTTAATTCAATAACTGTGTCCATTGCATTAACACAATGTCCTATATTTTAAGGTGAAATAAAAGTAGATTATTTGTTTTCATGACTAACCCACAACAAAAAAAATGCTAAATATTAGAGCACTATTTAACAGTTATGGTAGTCATGGCAGCTATAGCATTGCACATAGGAATTAATTTCATGGGCCAAAGGAGCTATACAGACCTCTGCCTTCTGAATTTCCCTTTTGATCTTGTTGGACTCTAAGATCCAAACCAGGGGACACACTCCCACAGAAACACACAGACAGGGAATTCGCTGTAAAACATGAGGTTTAATGATAACCAGTGCATGGGGGTTCCCTCACATGCAGGCAAGAGGAACCCTGAGCCAAAGCTGAGAGCAGTTTTTATACAAGGGCAGTTTTATCTCTTAAACAATAACCACAAAGGCTGACCTCAACAGCCGTTCTCAGGCCTGGTCTCTAGGTGACTCAGATTTGCACATTATCTTTATATCAACGAGTGTTAGCTAAGTGGGTTCCATTTGCCCAGGTTTATTACGTTAAGGACCCAGCTTCCTGATTATCGTTTATCTTGGGCCCTTCCCCTGGAATGTGTGTGTAAGTCTTTGGAATGTGCTCCTCCCAGGATGTGTCCTAAAGCAGTTAATTTTTAAGTTTAAACCAAAACCTGAGATTCTTTTAATTTTATATTTAAACTGAGATCTGAAATTCCTACAATCTTACAAATCTTTAGCCATACTAAGCTTCAGCATCTCGTCTACTACAGTGTTAGTAATAACTACCACTGGACTTTGTTAGTTAAATGCAAATGTACTGTGTTGAACATGAGTTCCCCCTGCTTCCTCACAGCCCCTTCCAGTTAAGAGCCAAATGTTGCTCTCTGCCATCACATGCTGCTCTGAGGCTTCATAAATGCAAATGATCTCCTTTCTTCCCCTCTAAGGACAAGATCATACTCATGGAGGATGCATTATTTTTGAGCAAAAATCATACTGTTTTAGTGAATTTCCAGAACACCTTAAAGATGGACATCAAGGTTGTCTCTATTTCCAAGCAGTAACAGAATAGTGCAGCAATAAACTTTGATATGGAAGGATGTTATGGTCTGTTGACTCAGAGTCCTTTCAATTGATATAATTGGGAAATGTGGTCATTTCAGTTTTAGTTTTTAAAGACTATTTAGCTAGAAGGGCTCTTCAACAAAACAAAGGATGATGTGGTGCCATTCTAGCTAAATGGGATCTCAAAGCAGTTGAAATGTGCATTTCCCTAATGGATACAGATGTTGAAAACTTTTTGCAATATTTATTGGCCAGTGTGTTTCTTCCTCTTTTTTTGAGAATCATATGTTCAGAGCACTAAAGACTTTTTGATTAGGATTTATTTTTCATGTTTTATCTCTTCAGTTCTCTATATGTGCCCAATTTTAAGCCAGGTAATTTATACTTTGCAAAGATTATTTTCCTGTTCTCCTTACTTTCTCTTCACACTGGCACAGAAGCTTTTTAACTTTATGTGGCCCCATCTGTGAATTTTTGGGACTGTCTCCAGAACCCTTGGAGTCCTTTGCAGAAAGTTTCTGCCTGTTGTCTTGAAGTGGTTTTCAATAGCCCACTGCTTTATTCAGACCACATGATCCAGCAGAGCACAGCTCTACAGAGCCACTCTTTAAAGCATCCTGTCTTTGAGGGAGACTAGACAGGAACAAGAGGGGCAATTCCTTCCATGGATAAAAAGCAGAGTTTCCCAAGGACATGAGCTGAGGGCTCCATTCTGAAGCATTCTGAGGGAAGGATACCTGTTGGTAAAGGAAAATCTTGGGTAAAGTGACACTGAGGACGAAAAAAGTAAGCAAGCATCTAGGATACCTTTCCCATAGTTACTAATCACAAAATATCACTTAAACTCCCAACACGGAGAGGAAATTTCATGAAACAACATATAAAATATGGAAAGATGTATCGGAACTAGTATTTTCATTATGATATTTCATCACAGTTTCTATCAAAGAAAGCTCTGTATCTTTTCAATTTAATATTCATCTATGTCAACTGGTGTCATGGAAACTCTTTCTACATAAAATCAAGGACAAAGCTTTCACCCCAGCAGCATAACCCTGAACTAAGAAGTGAGTTATTTGTTATTAGAGTAAAAGCTATATAAGCAAAGAATATTGATAATTTAGGACAATTAAAATAATGCCTAAAATGCTTTCAACATGGTTTGACAATAGTAAAAATCATAATGATTAAAATTATGCTGTTAATAATGATATAAAAAGAAACAGATAAATAAATGCACATGTGGGCATATGTATACAAACAGAAATTTTTATACATACTATGGTATGATCTCAGCTATTAAAATTCATACTAAAAGAGAATTAAATGTAATATAGTCACATTGTCTATGTTACTTCTAATGGAGAAGATACTGGTCATTTTTTTCCCTAATTTTGCTAAATCTCTTTCCTTGGGTACAACATCCTGGGAAAATGATAATGATTGAGGAGCATTCTCCATGGAAAGTCAAGCATTGTCCATGGAAAGTCAAGCATTGTCCATGGAAAGTCACCAGGACCATTCAGCTCGCAGCCCAACTATGAAGACACCAAGTGCACATCTGCATTTTTTTTCCTGTGATTTTTCTACAAATGTACTCAAGCCAAGGCAAATCTTTCTCCTCCAGGCAGGAAAAGTACTAATAAACTATTGATGCATAGAAACTCCTTAACAGTGTGAATGAACTAGCTAGTAACTGAATAGCTAGTTCTTGGTTAGTATTGCAAAGTACTTACAATGTCTTCCTCAGCAATTTCTTTACGGTAGAGCTAATGGACAATTGTAACCTCAAGACTGTTTGCACTACATACAAATTAGTGTGGGGAGAAAGAGTTTGCCATTGATATGGGGTGGGGCATTTCCAGTTTCTGATAAATAGAGAGTTATCTGTAGAAACAACAGTCAGGAAATACACCAGGATACATTCCTTGCTTAGTATCCCCTAAAGTCTGGAAGACTTAGGGGATATTTCTGGATATTTTTCCCTAATCCTTTTTATTTCTAGTCACTGCTGTTTATGCCTTCATCATCTCCCATGATCTATTTTTAATTAAATATCTAAAGCCTTTTTCATGCAGCCTGAAAAGTCTTGGATACACACAGAGTGGAGGAGTAAAACTGAGGTGTACACTTACACAATGACAGAATAAACAGAAACAAATAAATTGTCTTGATTTGTTCATTTTACCTACATGTCTACTAAGTGTGTCTGTGTGTGTGTGTGTGCACGCACACACGTGCACACATGCTTATGTGTCTGTACATGTGTTCCTGTATGTATGCATGTATGTATTTAGTACACATATGTGTCTGTAATTGTTTGGTTGCAAGTGTGTGAGTACATTATATGTATTTAAACGTGTGTGTGTGTGTGTGTGTGTGTGTGTGTGTGTGTGTGTGTGTGTTTAACACCAGAAGTTGATGCTGTTGTGTTAGAAGGTGGTTCATATCCAGACAGATCATACCTGGCCAACACAGCTCCACAAGAACTCATTTGGGCGGTGGGGGGAAATGGGGAAGAGAAGAGGAAAAAGAGGGCAAAGAAGGGACAAGGTGTTATGGTCTCTGCCTTTTATTTGGGCTGTGATATAATCATGTGCACCACTACACACAGGTGAAGCACCCAGGTGGAGTTCATGTTGGGAATGTATGTCAGTTGCTATGGAAACAGACCCAAAAGGGTCCTTGTCACTTTGGGGTGACATCATTGCTGGATTTGGGGACTGTAAACAGCTTCTAAGGCCAACATATTTGCCTTTTTCCTATTATAAAAAGAGGGAAAAGGGGGGAAAGGGGAAGCCAATGGTGAAAAGGGAACAGGAGCATCAGATCTCTTAAATTGCTTCTTGCTGTCTAGGGGTATCATCAATTTTGGGGTGTAGCTGACTTTCATCATCAGGGTCCACTTGGTAATCTTTTGCATCAGACTCCTCTGTGGACAGTGGCTGGTAGTCCTGTAAAAGGAACTGATTAATTGTTTGGTTAGAGTCTTTTTGAATTTGTTGTTGAAGGAATGTGGAAACAAGATTAATGAGGCAGGTAGTAAATAGTCAGACCAGGAAAATGAGTAGAAAAGATGTTATGAAGGGGAGTATCCACTTCTATATTATGGTTTTCAAAAATCCAGGAATTGGAGGCCTTACATTCCCTATGATTCTAAATGTCTAATTATAGCTACTGAATTTTATTTCTTAATATCCCAGATTAGTTAATGTAGAAACAGCATTCTTCTTGAAGAAACAGGTAAAGACCACTTTCTTTAGCTGTCAGGACATTTAGTCCATGTTGGTTCTGAAGCACCACTGATGCCAAAGAATCAATCTGTTTCTGGTGGTAAGCGTGGTTTCAGACATTCTTGAAAACCCATGTTAAGCTGAGAAGAGAACTTATTGTATAGGGTTAGGGAAGTAGTCAGTCTTGCCATTCCAGCACCAGCACCTATAGCTACTGCTACAATGACCAGGAGTAGCACAACCTGAACAGTCCTCTTATGTTGAGCAGATATCATATCTACAATTGGGATTACTCCTAGTTCAGAGAAAAAAAACACCAACATGCAAATTCCTGACCAGCTGGCAGGCATGCAATGATATACCTGAGTTCCACAAAGAATTAATATGTTTTGGACTGCAGGGCACTGTGGCAGAGATGAGGTATCAACAGTTGTAGTTCTATTGCAGTCTAGGGAGCTTAGCTTTCCCACAGAATGTGTCCCAGAGGTCTTAAAACAGTTTTCAATGGCAAAAAGAGCAAGAGAGAAGAGGTATGGCATCATGACAACATCAGAGTCAGAGCAGCTGATAAAAGGTGAGATGACATTATTTGACAGTATCACTAGAGAGGCTGTAAGTGGCAATTGTGAGGTAGTTTCAGGGGGTACACATAGCCAATACTTTTTAAAGTGACCAGATCAGGTGACATTAAAGAGTTGGAATTCCAAGGTTAGGGTCTGAAGCAAAACACAAAATGACAAGTTAGTGCCATTTATGAGGATCGGGATGTCAAGGAGTTAAGGACCTTGAAGGAATGTTTGATTACTTCTATTTTTCTGATATCTAGAGGTGGATAATGGAGACATATTTTCTCTGGATCTGAATAGTACTCACTGGGGACCTGGCTTGGTTTTTAAGGTAGAGCTTACCAACAACTCCTGTCTCCCACCTGAATTCCATGGGTCTTATATATAGAAGAAGAGGGTATTGTGTTGTTGGTAGAAGAAATTATTGGCCCATGATCCTAGCATATGTATCTGGAAAGACCAATATGGGCAGCCCCAATATTTGTCTGGCCATTTTTTCAATCATCTTTTGTCTGGTCAAAGAGAAAACAAGCAAAGAGATCATATTTAGATGGGATAACAGATACAGGGATGACAACAATTTGGATTGGTTCCTGGCATCCAGCAATGGAGCAGTGTCTCTGCCAGAGCTGCCCCATGCTTGAGGGCCAGAAATGTTGAGAACTACACTACCCCACGTTTGGGGGCCAAAATGTCTCGGACCATTTTGTCAATGTTGGAACCTGCACTGCCAAAAGCCTTGGGGACTAACTTGTTAGCCCACACTGCCCCAAGCTGCTCCAGTCTGTGGGTCTGGGTTCAGCAAGAGAGAGAGTGAGGACAGACGTGAAGAATGGAGACCAGACAGTGTGATTCAATCCCGTTTATTCTTCAGTCTCTCTTTCTAGTCTAAGTCCCAAGTCTTGAGTTCCTAGTCCCTAGTGCCTCCAAGTTCCAAGTTTCCAGTTCCAAGTTCTCTTCCAAGTGCCTGCTACCTAATGCCTAATAACTAACTCCAAGTTGTACTGTCTAACCTAATTCCTAGTTCCAAGTTGTACTCTCTGAATTGTCTGATTCTCTGTTCTCCAAATTGTTCTGAACTCTCCTGTCTGCCTCTTGCCTCCCCACCCCCCCGCCCTTTTGGTTTTTCAAGACAGAGTTTCTCTGTGTAGTCCTGGCTGTCCTGGAACTCACTTTGTAGACCAGGCTGGTCTCGAACTCAGAAATCCGCCTGCCTCTGCCTCCCAAGTGCTGGGATTAAAGGCGTGCACCACCACTGCCTGGCTCCTCTTGCCTTTTATATGTCTCACTTCTAAGCCATGCCTCTAAGTCACTCCTTTAATCATGCCCTTAGGTCTTGTCTCTAAATTTGATCTCTAAGTCACGCCCTTAAGTCACACACCTTTAAGTCTCACACACCCAAGGGAAAATCCTGCGTATCTAAAGCAAGATGTTATCAGAGTGTGCTCAGCTGTTGTAGGCTGATGCAATCAAGTCTCTGGTCAGGGTATATGGCTCAAGATGGCTGCAAGGATGATATCGATTTCTGTCGGCTCCCCACAGAGCAGTTTCCTGAACCTATTTGGAAAGACTGTTTGTTATCAGTGGGGGTTTCTTGAGCCTCAAATCTCCAGATGTAAGAACTACCCTGGATGGAAACAAACAGCAAGGGGAGGATGAGAAGCCCATGACTAATCTACTGGGGTCGATCACAACTGCCAGACTCTCATTTTCTGGGACTGGGGACAATGAGGGTGGCTTGATGTCTTCTGGAGCTTAAGAGAGCAGGGTCCTGTTGGGGTCAATGTGTAAAAAGAAGAGTCATTTTGACGTGGAGGGGTGAAAGTTTAGAGGTGAGACAGATGGACTCAATGGGAGAGTCCCTTGAGTTTAGCAACTGTAGGAGTCATGAGAATTACCTTGAAAGGGAGGGTCCTGCCATTTAGGAGAGAGAGGTGAAAGC
Organism: Arvicanthis niloticus; assembly: GCF_011762505.2. Lineage (NCBI taxonomy): Eukaryota > Metazoa > Chordata > Mammalia > Rodentia > Muridae > Arvicanthis > Arvicanthis niloticus. Next base: position 8,348,887 of record NC_047670.1, on the reverse strand, counting down.
CAATGGTCTGGAGAGCAGAAGAACTTGGTCTCCAATACTGACAGGCAGTGGACAGGGGACAGCATGCTGCCTTGGTAGACGGTGGTAAGCAAAGTTCCATAGGAGAGGTCAGAGACGGCAAAGTAATGGGGTAAGTAGATAATCAGGGAGTGGAGAGAATTAAAGTGAAAGACCAGCAGTTAGGACTGGACATCCATATATGAGTTCAAAGAGTGAGATGAAGAGAGATCGCTTGGGAAGAGCTTGTAGCCTGAAGAGAGCCAGAGGTAGGAGTTTTTCCCAATTGAGGTGAAGTTCCTGAAATAGTTTGACAAGAGTGATTTAGAAAGAGTGGTTAGTTCTTCCTACCTTTCCTGAAGACTGGAGGTGGGAGGGAATATGAAAATGCCAGGGGATGTCTAGGGCTTTAGATAGAGTTTGAGAAATTTAGGAAGTGTATTCAGGATTGTTGTCTGACTGGGAGGAGGCTGGAAAGAGGAGATTAGAAACTGTCTGAACCTTTTTTGTTAGTTGTGCGGAATGCCTCCACCCACCCCGAGAAGGTGTCCATGGAGACCAGGAAGTACTTGGCATGTTTGACAGTGGGTATGTGGGTAAAATCATGTTGCCAGTCAGTTCCAGGAAGAGAACCTCTAGCCTGATGGGTAGGAAAAGGTGTACTATGATACCTGGAGTTGGAGTCTGATATCTGACAGATTTTTCAAGAGACAGTAATAAATTTAAAGAAACATAAATCCTCAGGAGTAGACTGTAGGTTTGTCTTAACAAAATAAGACAATGTTTGGCTATTAAGATGAAAGAGCTGGTGAAGATAGGACAGAGTTTGATAAGTGTCAGAAAGTGAGAGTGGGGATAGAGGTTGTAGTGTAAGAACCTCCTTACACTGTAGTGTAAGAACCTGGGGAGGGTGAGATGGGTCTAGGCCCCTAAAGGTCACAGCTCTAGCTGCCTTGCTGAGTTGGTTATTTCCCTTGGAGACAATAAAGTCATCCATCAGGTGGGATCTACAGTGAACAATCCCAATACCTCAGTGGGGAAATGGGAAGCCTTTAGCAAGGTTATAATTTGGTTTACATTAGTTACTGAGCCTCCTTTTGTCATAAATAACCCATGCTCTTTCCAAAGAGCAGTGTGGGATAGGAGGATATAGAAAGCATATTTGGAGTCAATGTAGATGTTGAGGGATTGTCCCTGTGCCGGGTGAAAGGCGTGGGTAAGGGCTACTAGCTCAGCCTGTTGATTGGTGGCATGAGCAGGAATGTGCCTCAACCACCTCTGTGTCTGACACTATGGCATATCCAGCTCTTCGGACCCCTTCATATAGGAAGGAGAGCTGCCATCTGTATACCTGGTATAAATGGCCTGAGGCAATGTGCCCTCCTGTATGTGTGAAGGATGAGGTAACAGTTTCTCTGAAGTTACAGTGCAAGAGTGAGATACGGAATGGTTAGTATTTGGTTGAGGAAGAAGATTGGAAATATTAAGAGGCAGGCATGATTGGAAGGTGAGTGTGGAGTCTTCTGTTAGTGCTACCTGAAGAGAAGGAACCCTGGAGGCAGGTAAGCCTTTGTAAGTTAGGATCTGGGACAGATTATAAGAAGGTGAAGTCAGTTACAGGCAACCCAAAGGTTAGGGTTTTTGACTCTCAAATAAGTGACTGCTTAGGTATGAATACAAGGTACCCATCCCTGGATGGTTAGATCTAGCTTTTTTAGGACTCCAAGAGCAACTACCTCTTTTTTTTAGTTATGTAGAGGGAAAAAGGACAAGTTAGAACAGGGAGGTGTAAACCCAGGTCCTTAAGCGTTGAAAAGGCTTGGTAACAGGTTTGTGAGTGGGGCCTAACACCACTTTATATAAGGGCTGGGAAAGCGGGGGAAAAGAAAGGAACCCAGGAATGTAAAAACCTGGCTGTTCCTAGGAATGATAAAATTTCTTCTTTGTAGAAAGAACAGTTAGAGACTGAATCATATTCTTTCTATCTAATGAAATAGTCTTGTGGATTGGGGTAGTTGTTAGTCCCAAATAGGTGACCTGAGGAGTAGACAGTTGGACTTTAGAGGGTGAGACCCAACTGGAAAGGAAATTCAGAAGAACAGAGGTATCAGCTTGGCTAATTTTTAGAGAGGGGCTACAGAGAAGACAATCTTAGATTTAGGGAGAGACAGAGAAATTAACTCAGAAGTCAGGGTCTGGCCAAATAGGTGTGGGCTGTCCTGGAATCCCTAAGGTAGAACAGTCCAGGTAAGTTGGGTAGAAAAGTGGGTGTCAGGATCTGTCCAGGTTAAGGCAAATATGTTCTTTGACTTGGCCTCTAGAGGGATAGAGAAAAACACATCCTTGAGATCTAGGACTGAGAAATGAGAAATCTCCAGGCAGACAGTGGAAAAAAGTATATAAGGATTAGCCACAACAGGATGGAGAGGAACCACTGCAGAATTAATGTACCTGAGGTCTTGAACCAGGTGATAGGTTCCATTAGGTTTCTTAACTGCTAGCATAGGGGTGTTGAATGGGAAAGAGGTAGGGCAAAGGAGATTTTTTTCCTTAAGTGATCAGAGATGATAGGCCTAAGTCCTCTGAGGCTCTGGAGAGAGAGGGTATTGAACTTGGGTGATGTACCTGATAGAGTCCAGTAATTGGATGACAATAGAAGAATGTTTAGCAACAAAGGGGTTTTAGACATTCCTGAGAGACTGGTAAAGGAAAGAACATGTTAGGTTTAGTAGGTTGACAGGCTAGAAGAAGGAGCAGAGGGGCTGCTGGCAAGCTTGGGTTTAGGCAAATGGGGGCAGCAAAGGAATTAGAGGCTCCCAATTTAGCTAGACGATCCCTTGCCAATAAAGAGACAGGACATGTTGGCACTACAAAAAAAGAATGGGTGAGAGAAACACCTCTAAAATTGCAACTAAGTGGTAGGGTCTGGTGAGGAAGGTAAGGTTGTCCTCCTATCTGGACAATAGGGAAACAAGAGAGAGAAGTGGTTCCCCAAAACTCCATTAGGGCCTAGTAAATGACCCCAGTATCCAAGAGGAAGGAGATGGGCTGCCCACATGCCATGATGACTACCCGGGGCTCCCTGCTAGTGATGGTACTGGTCGGGTCAAGGGAGCTCAGGCCTCTTCAGTCATCCATAGCCAAGCCTAGGATAGGAGATTGGCTGAAAGGTTACCTGGGAGTAATGTCCCTCTATCCTGTGCAGCGTGAGGACAATCGACAGTCTGATGTCCCTCCTCATGGTACCTAGGGCATGGTCCCTTTGGCTTGCTGGAGTTAGGGCAATGACCTTGTTGACCACATTTATAGCAGGATCCTGGTGGTCTCTGAGCCTTAGAAGACCAGGAGTCCCAGGCAGTGGCTAGGGCTGGTTGTACATCCTTTGCCAGCATATGGTATTTTTGTCTGCAGCCCTTTCCAAATCTCTGATAGTACACTTTGAAGGGCAGTGCCAAGACTTCTTCCTGTGGAGTTAGAGGTCCCCTCTCCAAACTTCTAAGTTTGGTTTTGATGTCGGGGTAGCTCTGGGGAAAAGGGTAGGTCATCAGCAGTTGCTTACCTTCTGGGTTTTCAAGGTCTAAATTAGTATATTGTAACAGGGCCTTTGTAAGGTGTTCTAAAAATTGTAACAGGTTTTCTTGTTTGTCCTGGATTACCTCTTGGAGTTTTTCAAAATTTACTGGTTTTAAGGCTGCCCTACAAATATTGGCCATGAGGCAGGATATGAATCTATCTCTAGCTAAAATACCACCTAAGGAATTATAATTTCATCAAGAATCTTGGTCAGGTACTGTCTCAGATATGATTGGATATGTTTCTTCTGTTTGGTGAGTCTCATATGCATGTATTCTTGCCTTCTCTCAAACTCACCTGCATTCATCAGGAAATAAATTATTAGTAAGAATCATATGTATATCATGGAAAGTCAAGCTATAAGATTGAATAATGTGCTGAAACTCTTTAATAAAGGCAGAGAAGTTAGAGGTATAGGATCCCAGTCTGTTATCTATTTGAAAAAGTTCACTTAGTGAGAAAGGAACATGTACTCTGATTAGACTAGCAACCAGATCTACTCCAGCAACTTCCCTTAAAGGAAGGACCAATGCTGGGTCATGTGTTCCATCAATAGAGGGACTTATGGGCGGTTTCGCTGTTGTCTTAGAGTGAGTGATGGGAGGGCTGAAGGTAGGTGCCAATGCAGGTCAATTGGAGCTGCTTGCAGCTGGCACAGGAGGAGGGGTGAAGTCTGGAGAGGTCAAGCAAGGAGGCTCTGGGGAAATCTGGTAATGAGAAGCTGAGGAGGTGGTTGGGATTTTTGAAGGTGTAGAAACAAGTCTACAGTAGAAAGGAAACAGTTCATTAGCTGGGTCCAGGGCTGTATTGTCATCTGGTGGAGTTTACATGGCTAAGAGAAGTTGAGTTGGAGAACAAGAACAGAGAAAGGGGTTGGAGCAAACATAGGTAAAAGCTTGGGCATAAGGAATCTCTTTCCACTTACCAGACTGTTGGCAGTGTGTGTGAAGATCCCTTAAACTGATTGGATCTAGTTTGCCACTAACTGGCCATTTAGAGCTTTTGTCTAATTGGTACTGAATCCAGACCTTATTCCAGACGTGTAACTGCTTTGATGCCCTCAAATCGGGTGTTAACTTTAGAGATTTGAGATTTTCCAGGAGACATCACAGTGGGGAGACTGGAGGCATAGTCGAAGATGATGTGGTGTCCATTGGGTGAGAGGAATGTTGTTGAACTATTTGTACCAGTGTCCTAAGAGTTCAACAAAGTCACAGGCAGGCTAGATGTTCAGGTCATCACATGGACAACTAGAGGCTTTGATAAGTCCTGGACTCACTGGAAAGTGGTCCACCTAAGCTTATGCTTTGCTGTACAGATGCAAAAAAACAAAAAGGAGGTGGGTTATGAAAACCGCTTTTGAGAGGGGAATCACCCAAGGGTTGAAGTCCTATTTTGTAAGTCTGCTAGAAGGCTGGTCATAGGGACTGTAAAACAGCAACCCCTAAACCCATAGAGGTTAGTCAGACCTTTCTGGGAGATGAGGGTCTTCCTGCCAACTGGAGAGTAAACCTTACCAATCATCCAATGCTTGTGTGAGAAAGTCTGGTGGTCTGTTAGCAGGAAGAGTGGGGTAGTGTGGCTGGTGGACCTGTCTGAATGAGTTTTTATGGGGCTTGACACATGAGATAGCAGCTAGCCCATGTGGTGGAGGTCTGTGTGCCCCCAGTGACAGTTGGTTCACATGTGGTTGGTGGCAGTGGTCGGTTGATCTTGGTCACTGCCAGTGGGGACTGAGGCCGCTGCAGCAGTTGCTGTGAGCACACCTGAAGGGTGGTCTAGCAATCTTAAGTCTCCACACCAAATGGGGGGTGGGGAAGCAGGGAAGAGAAGAGGAAGAAGGGGGCAAAGGGGCTGTGAGGGGTTGGGGTCTCTGCCTTTTATTTGGGCTGTGATATAATCACACACATTGTTGCACATAGGTGAGTTGCTCAGTTGAGGTGCATGTTGGGAATGTGTGGTGGTTGCAATGGCAACAGACACAAGAGGGTCCTTGTCACCCAGGGGTGATGTTATTGCTGGATTCAGAGACTGTAAACAGCTTTTGATGCCAACAGATGCCACGTGTCTTCCTCAATCTCTCTTTCACTTTATGTATTTTCCTTTTTGTGAAAAATTCAAAGTCATTCTCATCATTTTTATATAGAATCTTAGGTAGATGCATGCTGGAGAGACAGTCTAGTGGTTAAGAGTATATAGTACTTGTTAGCATTTTGTCTAGGCTCAGCCTCAGCAACAGCTAGGTCTGCCTGACTCACTATAAAAGGGGCTGCTTGCCCTTGATCCTCTCTCTCTCTCTCTCTCTCTCTCTCTCTCTCTCTCTCTCTCTCTCTCTCTCTTGCCTTCTTGCTCTCCCTCTGTCCTCTCATTCCACCTCCCCCATTCCCCTCCCTCTCTCTCTCCACATGCTCATGGTGGCTTCTCTCTCTCTCTCTCTCTCTCTCTCTCTCTCTCTCTCTCTCTCTCTCTCTCTCTCTTTTTTCTCTGCCTTTCTCTGTCTCTATTACCCTCTCAATTCCCCTCTCCAGGCCCTGAATAAACTCTATTCTATATTATACCATTGTGTGCTGGCCCCCTCAGGGGGAAGAGATGCTTCAATTTGGGCCCACTGAAGCACCCTCTTCCCCCACACCTGATTACACATCCACCACACATATTCCTTCCCTTTCTTTATTTTTGTAAAACACAGTACACTTGCAGAGAATCAAAGTTCAGTTTCCAGAACCCACATTAGGTGGCTTACAACTGCCTGCAATTTCAGCTTCAAGAGAGATCCAGAACCTTCTTCTGGCCTCCATGAGTACATGTACATATGTTCACATATCCCCCTACCCCAAAGTTTACATAATTCAAAATAAATTAACTCTTTTTAAAAATAAATTTAAATGGGTGACTAAAAGGTAGTCCACCTGAAATTTGGATAGTCTGCAATTCTTTCCCTAGCTGTGTTGGTCAGTATGCTCAATACCCACATGTATCTGCCTGCGTGTGCTTCCCAACCCACATGCATGTGCCTGCATGAGCTTCCCAACCCACATGCATGTGCCTGCATGAGCTTCCCAACCCACATGCATGTGCCTGCATGAGCTTCCCAAGCATCATAGATAGGATTCATATGCTGTGAATCTCCAAATCAGTCTGAATTCTCTGCAGATTTCACAGTGCTTTAGGTGTACATTCTAGTTGCTTTGCTGGAGTTTGCAAGCATATCACTACACTGAATAACTCTAGGAATCTTACATGTTTATTAGGGAATAAATTCACTGTACTGAGACAAATATCAGGTAACACATTCTGTTTAGTATTATAAAAATGCTCAGAAACATGAAGTTCTATAGAACAGCTACAGTAGAGTGCCTATTATGGAAGAGTTTAAAGCTAATTACATTTCCAGCCATACTTAGTTACTGAGCCATAGAAACACCTAAATAAGCAATTTGTAGCAATCCAGTGTGAAATAGTTGTCCTATTAGCACTTAATTTGAAACATGGGGGAAACCTTTCTTTGAACCAAAAGCAAAATAGAAGCCAATAGTTGTCTTGATAGCTAATGGAACTGAATGCAGTTAAACACTGCATGTTCTCAGCTCATTTTTGTTTCTTCCTCACCTGAAGATTATGCATAAAATTACCTAAATAATTGTAAGCAATTAAAGAACCACCTACTTTTATGTCAAACATTTTTCCTTGCATTTTTATATTTTCCATCATTATATTAAAGCATACATGTTTCTTCTTATATACCATTCAGAAACTTGGAAGCAATACACTTAGGGCTTTAATTTTATACCTCTTGTTCTATTTGATGATGGTTGGGGATTTTCATGCATCTAAGAATATTTGTAATAGAATAATGCTGTTGATATTGTTTATATAGAGGTCTCCACCCTTGGTGTCTTTATGAAACATTTAAATTTAATGTGTAATAGTTTAAAATCAAAGAACATGTCCCATATTACCAACTGCTAGATAGAATATGCTACTTTAAATTATTGATTGTTTAATATCTAGGTATTGATGCTGGTTCAAATGTTTTACCCCTCAGGCCCACCAACATACCCAAATCCAAGGAGGCTCAAGTGCCTAGCTTAAGATGATAGACTACTTACACGCAACCTCTGCTGACTCTCCTACACACTACAAATCACATCTTGATTACTTATGATACCAACACAATATAAATGTTATGTGAGTGCCATTATGCTGTGTTATGGGGGATAATGACAAGAACAACTCTAACATGTTCAGCCCAGGAACACTTTTCATTTTTTCCATCTGTAATTGGTTGATTTCATGAAGGCAGAGCCCATATATATGAAGGGGCAATTATACAAGCCTGATACAACAATTTAAATGGTACTTTTACATAAGGTATTCAAGCTCCCTGATTTTCTTTTTTCTTTTATTTTATAAAAGTCTGTAGTTATTGTGACCTTATGAAAATAAATACATAAATAAATAAATAAATAAATAAATTTTTAAAATTGAAGCAAATCTTGAAACCGAGCATTGACCTCTGAAAGTCTGGTTTCCATAGCGATGCTCATTGTTCTCCAGGTTGCAGCTCAACTTGATGGAATAATTCTGCCAGCCTGCATGCTTCTTCCCCATGTTTTCTTGTCTTCATTAGAGTCTAATAGCCTCGCCCAACTAGATTTCACCCATCTGCACTGAAGACCCCAGGCTTTATTTTAATCCCCATGCATCTTGATTCTCAGCAAGTCTGAATAAATCAACATTTTTTTTACATTTATAAGTGTTATCTAGTCTTCGGCTCCTTTGAGAATTTCAGCCTGCATACAAAATACTTATGTATTGAGGAACACATCTTTGTGTTAATGAAGTACATATGTTCTTCATGTATAAAAGCCTTTCAAGTCTGTTATATTGAAACTTAGGTTTTTAATGTTTTTCATAGCCAGGCTTGGTAACACATGGCTGTATCTCACCACTGGACACTCTGAAGGAGGAAAACATCAAGTCCCAAGCAAGCCTGCATGTGCAGCTAGATCTCTTTCATAAAATCAAAGGCTGGAGAAATAGCTTAGTGGATGTGCGCTTGCCTATTACTTAGAAAACTCTAGATCCCATTGATAATACAAAAGGAAAACAAACTGTTTTGAAAACTTATTTTAATAATGTGTTCCTAGTCTTATGCTCATCTTGCCCCATCAAACAGTGGGTATCATCCATAAACTATGGAAAATGTGAAGGGATGGGTAAAATAAATTCTTTTATTTAAATATATAAAACAAATTGAATATCTAAACTCAGTGCAATCTAGTTCACTGAGTAGCTCATTAAAGAGAGTGAACAATGAAGACAGGGAGCTGCACAATCTCCTGATGTTAAATGGATGAGACAAAGCAGCAGCTGGAGGGAGGCACTGCTACATGGTCTCGTCGAACTGAAGATGTGGGTCTCAAAGCCATACAATGACTTGTTTATTAGTACAAAATATACACAAGCCTTACTACAGTCCTAATTTTTTTCTAAGTATTTGTGAACTCATTATGTCTGAATCAGAAAGCCATGCTTTAAATCAAACAGCCAACCTGAGCTGTGTAAGTGTTCACAGTAATCAGAAATAAAACTGCTTTCCTGTGCCTCCAATCTGAGCGTACCTACAGTTGAATCTTTCCTCCCTTTAGGTTTTATCCCTTTAGTAGTTGTAGAGATTGCAAGTTGAACACTTGAGACTCCTACTATGTGCAGACCTTTCAGTGGAGGGAAGAGGACACCAACCTACCCACAAAATTTTCAACCCAAAATTTGTCCTACCTACAAGATGTGCAGAGATAAAGATAGAACAGAGATTGAAGGAATGACCAACCAATGATTGGCCCAGCTTGAGCCACATCACATGGGAAAGAGCCAAACCCTTACACTATCAACAATACTCTGCTATACTTACAGACGGGAGCCTGGCATAACTGTCTTCTGAGAAGCTTCATCCAGCAGCTGATGAAAACATATGCAGAGACCCACAAACAAACATTAGGCAGAGCTCAGGGAGTCTTATGGAAGAGTGGAGGATAGGATTGCAGGAGCTGCACTGATAACTGGATATTAGCCCCAAAGCTCGCAATACCCAAGATTCAACTCACAGACCACATGAAGCTCATGAAGAAGGAAGACCAAGTGTGGGTGCTTTGGTCCTTCTTAGAAGGAGTAACAAAATACTCAAGGGAGCAAATATGGTAACAAAGTGTGGGACAGAAACTGAAGGAGGGGCCATCTGGAGACAATTCCACCTGGGTATCCATCCCATGTGCAGTCAGTCACCAAAGGTAGACGCTGATGTGGACGTCAGGAAGTGCATGCTGACAGGAGCCTGATATACCTGTCTCCTTAGAGGTCTGTCAGAGTCTCACATATTCAGAGGTGGATGCTCACAGCTAACCATTGAACTGATCATGGGGTTCCCAATGGAGGAGTTAGAGAGTAAAAGCTGAAGGAGCTGAGAGGGTTTGCTGCCCCACAGGGAGAGCAACAATAGCAACCAACCAACCAGAGCTCCCAGGGTCTAAACCACCAGCCTGGGATCACATAGGGAGAGACCCATGGCTCCAGCTGTATATGTAGGGAAGGATGGCCTTGCAGGGCATATGTGGGAGAGGAGATCTTTGGTCCCATGAAGGCTGGATGACGAGTGTGGGGGAATTTGAAGGTGGGTAGGTGGGAGTGGGTGGTTGGGAGCACATCCTCATAGAAGCAGGAGGGGGATGAGATAGCAGTTCCTGGGTGGGGGGGGGGAGAAATGGGGTAAGCGGATAACATCTGAAATATAAATAAAATATCCAATTTTTTAAAAGGAAAAAACAACAGAATAAATAAATAATTAATTAAATACATTTTTTAAAAAAAGGATTGAAGGAGCTGGAGGATTCAAGGACACCACAAGATGACCTACAGAGTCAACTAACCTGGGCCCATGAGGGAATCACAGAGACTGATCCATAAGCCAAAGAGCATGCATAGGCTGGATCCTGCACATCTGTAGCAGATGTGTGGCTTGTTCTTTATGTGGGTGTCCTAATAGCTGGACTGGGAGCTGTCTCTGACACTGTTTCCTGCCTTTGGATCCCTCACCCTAGCTGAGCTGCCTCATCTGACCTCAGTGGGAGAGGATTCACCCAGTTTAGCAGTGACTTAATATTCCAGGATAGTTTGGTACCTATAGGGGCTTCCCTTTCTCTGAGGAGAAGGGAAGAGGGTAATAGGAGGAGGTGCTTGTGAGGGTGGGACTGGGAGGAGAAGAAAGAGGGGCTACAATTGGAATGTAAAGTGAAGAAAAAAGGAAGAAAGAAAGAAAGAAAGAAAGAAAGAAAGAAAGAAAGAAAGAAAGAAAGAAAACAAGAAACAAAGAAAGGAAGAAAATAAGAAAGAAAGAAAGAAAGAAAATAAGAAAGAAAGAAAATAAGAAGGAAAGAAAGAAAGAAAATAAGAAGGAAAGAAAGAAAGAAAGGAACAAAGAAAGAAAAAGAAAGAAAGAACATAGAATTTCTTTCTCACATAATATATCTGATATTTCCCTTTCTATTCCTACTAGTTCCTGCTACCTCCCATCATATCAGGTCCACAACTTTTCTTACTCTCATTAGAAAATAAATGGGCTTCTATAGGTTGATAATAAAAATATTATAATAAAACAAAACTAACATATCAGAATTGGACACAACAAACAGAAGTTTAAAAATCTCCAAAGAAGGCACATAAAACAAACATACACTTGTTTGCATTTTCAGGAAAACCATAGAAACATTAAACTGGAAGCAATCATATATACACAAAGGACCTGCAGGGTAAAAAGAGAAAAGAGAATAGATAGATAGATAGATAGATAGATAGATAGATAGATAGATAGATAGATAGATGATAGATAGATAGATAGATAGATAGATAGATAGATAGATAGATAGATAGATGATAGAATTTTAAAGCCTGAGGCTTGACAGAACATTATAAGGCAAGGAACCCCCAAAGATGTCAGAGTTCATTTTCTGTTGGCATCTACTGCTAGGCATGGGGCCTACCCTTAGAAACAGTTTATTTCCTAGTGAGACTCCCTTGGAGAAACAAAATTTTCACTTGCAAGTAGTAATCAGTTGGAGATAGCTTCTGGGTTAGGGATAGGAGTATGTGTCCACCTCTCCTCTCAGCTCTAGCTCCCTACCTGGTAGAGACTTGTACAGGCACTGAGCATGATTCCTCAGTCTTGGTGAGTTCATGTGTGAATCATTCCTGTTTATTTAGAAAGCCTTGTTTTCTTAGTGTCCATTCTCTGGTTCTTAGACTCTTTTTTTCTGTCTCCTCTTTCTCAGAATACCCAGAGCCCCAATGAGAGGTAGTTTGTAGAGATAATCCCATTAGGGTTGAGTGTTCTAAGATTTCTCAGTCTCTGCAAATATCTGTGTGTAGGTCTCTGTACCTATTCCTTCCTGCTGCAGAAAGAAGCTTCTCTGATAATGGCTGAGTAAGGCATTGACGTATGAGTATAGCAGAATGACATTACAAGTCATTTTACTGTTTTGTGATTTTTCTTATTTTTGTAAATGTTGTTTCTCTTTTTTGTTGTTGTTGTTTTTGTTTTTGTTTTTTTTGTTTTTTTTTGTTTTTTTTTTTTTTTTTAGATGAGTAGATCTGGTTTTATTTTAGGTCCCTGGGTTTTGATCACCAAAGAAGTGTTGTATATGGGTTCCATCTTGTGTAGTCCTCATTATGTCCAATCAGATATTGGTTTGAAACTCCCACACATTGGTGCCAACATTGCCCTAGTATGTCTTGCAGGTTAGACACCATTGTAGAGCAAAGGTTTTGTGCAGTTGTTTACATTTCTCCTTGTAAATACTTGTAAATACAGAATACTTTTTTGGACCAAAAAAATACAGGTATGAAGGTTCTATGTAGGCAACAGCTCAATTTTAGGTATTATCTTCAGCAATGGGGTCTTGCCATCAGTTTCTGAAGAGCAACCTAATAGCTTTGGGGATAGTGTTGGTTGTTTATGGGTTCCTGTGGGGATCCTATGGCCAAAAATTCATATAAATATAACCCAATCCCAGTTATGGAATCTATATTTGATGACAAGGAACAGTCAGTTGGGGCTCAGTCTCTCTCATCCTTTGGCAATTTTATTTAGATCACCTTCCTGTGTGTATACATGTTAGGAAGCATCTGCTGAATTAGGTTTCCATACTACTCTTCAATGCCACTTAATTTTAACTATTTCTCCCTATATTCCCTATATGATCCCAATCCCCCTCACAGTCTCCACTTGATCCTCCCATTATACTCTTCTCCCATCCTTCTATAATGATGTATCATATTTCTATTTCCTAGGGAGATCTATCTCCCCCACAAACCTTATGCTTATTCTATACCTATAGAGGCTATATTCTATACAGGCTCAGTCTGGCTTATGCAATAAGAAAGAGGGAGATGTGGAGAACTTTTGCGGCTGCCTGGCAGGAATCTGACATTAGGCTAGAATAACAAAGTATTTTCAGTAGGAATCTAAATCTTAAGCTAGAACAAAGAAGTAGGCTTCAGGCATGAAAATGACTTTGGGCTAGGACAGGGAAGTAGGCTCAGATATTTTGGTCATCCTGTTATGCCCTTAGAAATAGTGATCATGGGAGTGGTTACGGGACTCTGTTTATTGTCCTGTTTGTTTTTTGACTATCTGGGTTTATTGTCTTGTTTGTTCCTTGACTATTTGCATCTATTGCATTGCTAGTTCCTCACCCTAGAACTGACCTTAATACTTGCATGTAATTTAAACAATATAAAAGCAAAAAAGGAGGAGGAGGAAGGGGATTGGGTGTTAATGACAGGAGGGATGGGGAAAGGGGATAACATCTTAAATGTAAATAAATAAAGTAGCTAATTAAAAAATTAAAAAGAAAAAGATTATGACACCATATCCATTCTTTCTGTGTCTCCATGGTGATGAGAGCCCTGCATCTCCAGTCTTTATGAGATATGCTATTCCTAAGTCCTATACCCAAGCTTTTCTCCTGTACACAACGCTGAGGCCAATTGACAGGAACCTGGAACTGAACGTTGTAGAAAAGTTTCTGCAAATGTTTTGATTAATTTCTCAGTGTCTAAGCTGTGTAAATAATTTCCTGACTATAATTAAGAGGATTTGACTTTATACCCTTTAAAATAGACAAACATTCTATGTGGTGATTAAAAGAAGTTGCTATAGATGTGTTAGACAAGCATCAGCAGGTTCTAATTTGGAAAACATTACCCAATTCTCACAAATCTTCAGTTTCTAAAAATTTTCTTTTGAATTTAACTAACCAAAAGCTCCTTGAGAAAAATGCAAATTGTATAATTGAAAATATTGGATACTAAGTAGCAAAGATTCCAACTGAGTGAAAACAATGTCAGCAATACTTTTGTGGGAAGTACTGGGTGGGACATTGCTGAGGGTGAAGAACAGATGGACACACAGTGACAGAAAAGTGAGGCCTTGTGCCAAATGGGAAGAACGTCACAAAAGAGTCATAAGTGATTTATGTAAGAAGGTGATTCAAACATTCACACATTTTACACTTTTTCTTAGGAGCAACCGCGCCTTTCTGGGAGCCAGTGAATGCCAGATGAAGTTATTTTACCCTCTAAAACTGCCTGCAGACCATTCTCAGTGATTCTCCTACATGACAAATGCAGAGAAAACAATCATTTCACAAAATGTATGAAAACATTGACTACAGTTACATCATTCTCATGTCCTTCACTCCGAACAAGAAAAATTCATAATTATCTCAGCACTACCAAACACACCACCATTGAGCTTGTCACTGTTCCCGTAGGGCTTGCCATCTTGTTTCTACTTGTCATAGTGTAATTTCCCCCAGTGTTTGTCCATAAGGAGAAAGCAAAATGAGAATACATGCAACCACAATGTATAATAAACTCTGGTATTTCTAAATGTCATATGTCAGTAAGGGCACAAGAAATGTGGCCTGTGAATAGAAACAAGACAATTATAAATTGAATTTTTCCCTACTTTCAGTTACTAACTCACCATGGAGCTCCAATTAATATCCAAAGTTTGGTTCTTTTACTCTCTGGCTTCCGAACCTTACTTTTGATGCCTAAACTTATAGGAAGGAAGCATATGGTTTTCCTGTAGTCCTTTGATGTGCTGATTCATTTGTTTATGGGTTCATGTGGTATAATTTGAGCTCCTTGGCTAATGTCAGTTATTACTCCTGATCATTTCTCCCTGATATTTCAGAGTCACTTGGAAAGTCACACTGTCCAGTGCTGGCAAGCCCTGTCCCTTTGATATGTTCAACTGAGAGCCTCTAACTCAGTGTTCCTCATCTGAGAAAGACATACATACCTGCTGCTAGCCTTCAACACTTTCAAGTTCTCCCACCATTCCTCTGAGAATCTCAGCACTCAGGGGGATGGCCATCAGACAGTCTGGCCCCACAGTTGATGAACAGTTTCATACACAATAGCATATTTCTTTAATCTTCTTTCTTTTTCTGTGTCTGCAATGTTTGTCACTTCTCAAGGTACATTTTCTTCCCCATACCAACTCTGATTCCAAAACATTGTTTTCTGAACATAAAATTTTTAGCATCAGCTTTATTTTCTGTATGATTTCTAGAATTCAACTTTCTCTCAAAATAGGAAGCACATATTGGCTATTATTTGAACAACTGAATAAATACTCTTACCAAATAAAAATGAAAGTGCCAGTAGCCCTAATACAAAAGGGCACAGTGTTACAATAACTTGTTTTCCTCTATTGAACTGAGACCTCAGATTCTGCTGTGAATCTGGTATTCAGATGCTATGCTGTCCAGCTCTCTTCAGATAAGGACCCAGCAACCCATCACCACAAAACACCTTGAAATCCAAGAATGGGAGCCCACAGTAGGGACAGTGGGATCAAACAGAATGAGAAAGAGGTGCCTGATAATTCACTAGCTACAATCTATCTTTTACTAGAAACATTTGAAGGATTATGTCCTTCAAATGTGACATTTTATCACTGATGAGACCAAAAAGAAGTATCGAAGTACAGTACACCCCCATATAGTTAGCAAGCATACACCTTCCTTTGACTGATTTGTGAGTAACTACAAATGCAGGTTGAACTGAACCAAGGCTTCGGGAGAAATGCAGCTCGGTGGTATCTGGAGGCTTCCTTACTGGGTGAAGAACATATGTTGGTAGTCAACTTCAGACTCTCCATAAAGTCTCTATAATACTCATTAGCTGGTCATCTGGGTGTATAGTCCTATGCATAATTCATAAGCATGAATTTTTTTATCTCAGAAAAAAGTTATTCCTTCATCTCACAAAATTGATAAAGGATTAAAATTTAGATAAAGTCACTTGCAATATCCACAAATCTGTTATAATCTTCAAATCACATTGAAGGGATCTGTGGTGTCACTACTCCCTTAAGAATCCATAATGAACTTTTCAAGGAGAATAAATATGCCTTATCTATAAATTGCAATGACTTGGAGCAAAGTAGTGCTCAACAATTGTTTATAAACATCTGTATGAATGAATGATGAGGGCTTTGACAATATGAGCTATAGTTAATTATTTCAATGAATATTTATGAAGTACTCACATTATGCCACTTATTTTTCTAAGTGCTGGTAATATATCCATGAACAAATCAGGTAATAATCACTGCCCCATGGAGTTTATAAATTTTGCATCATAAAAGAGTGGAATGCCAATCAATGCCCCTTCAAAGAGTGCACTCCACAAATATTTGCCAACAGGAGAAAAAAATTAACCTGTTGTATTCATGGGAAGAATGACTCCACAAGAGAGGGACAATTCCAGCATATGAGAGCCTCCCCAAATGATTACTTGTTGTTCTGGGGTTTTTTGTCTGTTTGTTTGTTTGTTTCTTGTTTGTTTTGTTTTGTTTTGTTTTTCCAGAAGGCACATGGCCAGTGCATTCACAGAACTATGCTGTCATCTGAGGTTCTTTCTACTTGTTTCTGTCCTATGCTCTCACTTCCATTACCTGCTGAAATCAGTTCTGTGGTGTGGCTGAGGACTCTATTTACTTATTCTAGTTTTTACTTTAGCTGTTACCCCCTTTGCATGTTTAAGTCTCATGTTGGGCTGTTCATGCTAGAGGCATGGAGTAGTCCAGATTTCCTCTGTTCAATGCTTCAAACATCAAATTAACTTTTACACTTATCTGATTTCCCATCCTGTTCTCAAGATTGCCTTGTCTCTAATCCCAGGTCTTAAGAAGATCGCAGAATAAAAGAAAAAAAAAAGTGTTTCTAGTGTGTTCTAACTATTCTGCGGACATGTGCCAGAAAGCAAAACCACCAGTACCTCAGATAACAGAGTACTATTGCTGGCTGGAGAAAACTCCACAAATCCCTTCTAAATCCTGTGATTGATTGAATCATGCCAGTAGCCAGAAATAAGCTTTGGTGGTCATTTTTACCATGTAAGCTGAACAACAGTACAAATCAGAGTTGTTGTTGTTGTTGTTGTTGTTGTTGTTGTTGTTGTTGTTGTTGTTGTTGTTGCTATTGCTGGAGGTGTGAATGTACATGGGGGGCATGCATGGTTTACCAGAGAGTTACTGTCTATACTCCATTATTACCATGGACCTTTTATCACTCTAACCAGCAGTCTCAAGAGGAAATATTTTTCCACAGATCTTTCTTTAATAGTGTTGACATATATGTGAGCAGAACAGGGACAAAAATTATTGAATTTTTAAAATTGTCTTGAGATGCTGCTGTAGTAAGCAATGTTCCCCTTATTCACTGTTTTTTTTTCAAAATGTGCATTCTTCTCACTGACTCAAAATTTTTTCCATAGAAATTAGAACTCAGTGCTTTGAAATTATCTCATTAATGTGAGGAATAAAATAAAATCTAACAGTAAGTTTCCAAGGTCAAAACTTAACAGTACCTTTAGCTGCTGTATTTGAACACTGGCTCTAGTTGTATTTTCACAGCTTGAGGGTGCTCTGCTCTCTATCTGAAAGATAAGGTGCCCCACATGGGTTTCTAAATGTAGCATACTGCCATGAGCAATCTGAAACAAGACCGTTCTTCAGTCGACTACAATTAGGAGATTTGTGCTACAAATGTATGCAAATACAGTGTGAAAGGCAAAGATGGTCCTGGTTTACTGATAATTAACTAAACATCCTGATCCAGACTAGTGTCATGCATTTAAGCATTAAAGGACATTGTGCTCCTGGATTCCTTTGAGTAAGATTTGGAGTATGCATAAAACTCTCATATCTGTGTCACTCAGCCAATGTAACTTCCACCTAAAAATGCATAACAGAAGATACTCACTTATTCAACATTGTGTTGCCAACATATCTATTGAAAAGACAAATAACTTTATCAGTACATTTATTTACTGACACAAGCATTATTGAGAAGAAATAGTATTAGTTACTTTGCACTGTTGTGACCAAAATACCTGACAGAGGTGACACTGGAAGTAGCTCAGTTCACAGCTGTTGGAAGACACAACAGAGGATGTTCCCATCATGGCCTACCAGCAAGTAGAAAAAGCATGACAGGGACCAACCACCAACTGAAACTAGGCCCAAACCCCTCTAAAATAGTGCTACCAGCTATGGAACACATATTCAGAACGTCTATGGGGGACATTCAGCTTCAAATCAGAACATGTACTTAAAACATGATGCACAGGGATGAGAAGCCACAAGTTCACAGTAATCATCAGGTTGAACTTCTTATGTACAGCATATCTCAAATAACAAATAATCTGTTGCCTTGATTTTTTTCATTTGCGAGTAAGAATAAAATTTACCTTATTTAGGAAGTAATATCAACATGGTTAAAGCAGAAATTTGAAGATACTATTCAGGTTGAAATCTTTTCCCAGTCATTAACTTTAAAATCATAAGCAAGTATTTCAGGAACTTTGGTCTATAAATTATCTTTGTTTTCTTATGTACTTACAACATAGCAAGTAGAACCGGGCGGTGGTAGCCCATTCCTTTAATCCCAGCGCTTGGGAGGCAGACGTAGGTGGATTTCTGAGTTCTAGGCCAGCCTGGTCTACACAGTGAGTTCCAGGACAGCCAGGGCTACACAGAGAAACCCTGAATTGAAAAACAAAAAACAAACAACATAGCAAGTAGACAAAGCAATTGGTAAGATCACACATCTTACCTACAATAGAAAAGATAGACAAGGAGAGCTGAAATCATGTGTGAAAAATAGGACACTAAGTGTCAATCAAATATAATTTGTTTGAATATGCAGAGTGGGTATATTTTTAATGCATGTATTAGATATGTGGTATGTTAGTTATATAAAACAGTTGCCCAATGTAAAAGCACACTTTAGAAGATTACATGTCAAGTGCTACAATGTGGACAATAATTGAATTTTATGTTTAACATAGCGCTCATTCCCACAAAACCAATAAGCACTTATCACATATAATTGAAAAACTAAAAGGCTAGGGTGCATATGTTGTGGATTTATTGGCCAGGAAATTTAAATATTCTTTTTTCCTCCCACAGAAAGCAGAGTGTGGATGCTATAATTTGCTTAGTATTGCAGTTTGATGACTTACCAGTGTCTCTTGATTTCACATGGACCCCAGTTTTCCCTTTACGTCCCCTTTCCTGCCTAAGTTGTCTAACCAAGGTTACTTTTGCTTGGATGTTTTATCCCAAGAAAGATTCACCTACAGGCTTTCTCTGCGTCTCTGATTTACATATATATCTCACCATATTTGAAGTGTTTTCTCTTAAAAAACCCAGAAACCTGTTGGTCTGCCACTTCTGAGGCCCCTGCAATTTATCACTTTACAGTTTCTGTTCAGCAGGCCAGTAGCTACTTCACAGCATCAGCATCCTGTCAAACTCATCTCTAGTTCCAAGGCTCCTTTACAGCACAGACACTGGAGGTCTAGTCGTGAACGTGAGCAGGGGCGTGGCCTTTGAGACAATGTAGGCGGGGCATCTATGGAGCTTTCTTGTTCATTTCTCTGTATTTGAGGTTTAAAGGCATCCTAGTGACATAAACGAGAAGCTGACTAATAGATCCAGAGCCAAAGTTTGTTAGGCCATGGTCTATTGTGTGTGGTTCACCCCAATCATTTCCTCTGAAAATTCTTCAAGTAGATATTGCTTGTCTGTGGCTTAGTCCACCATTCTACAGAATGATTGATGTTTTATATATAACCTGTACATTTAGGGCAGAGTACAGAGTCATTCCTACAGTGTGGAATGCTGTGAAGCTGAATAATTAAACTGGACTAAATCACTAATTACTCGTGCATCTGTTCAACATTTATTAAAAAGTTATGAACTGGTTCAAAATTCCTGGAAAAAAATGGGCCATTGAAATTCCTCAGCAGATAAGCTTGCTTACTGCCAAGGCCTTTTCCACTCTCCTGATACTATTTGATACTTCATACAACCTGAATTTCACCCCAAGAACCCACATACTGGGAGAGAAAGCCAACTCTTACAAATTATCTTCTGGAATGTGCATGTGTGTGTGTGCGCACACACACACACACACACACACACACACACACACACACAAAACTGCAAAAACTACGTTTTAAGATGAATAAGACTCCTGACACTTTACAAAAGGCTTTACAAATAGTATGGGAGAGAGATCCATAAACGAACAATTACATTAACAATAAAAAGTTGTTCTAACACATTTATGTATGAACGGTTCTGAACACATGTGTGGTATATGCTCATTCATAAGCTCTTCTTGGGAGAGTAAATGAGCTGAGATATGACAATGTATTAAAAGGATTTGAGCTGAGAGGAGAGAAATAATGACATAGAAGCAGAAATAAAAGCATTTGACTATTAATATTTAACTAACATGCATCACAAGATACATCAATTCTGTTCTAAGCCATACACACATCTAATATGTATAAAATCTGACAAGATCGATACTAAGTATCCAAATTTTTTTTGTTTTTTTTGTTTTTTTTTTTTTCCGAGAGAGGGTTTCTCTGTGTAGCCCTGGCTGTCCTGGAACTCACTCTGTAGACCAGGCTGGCCTCAAACTCAGAAATTCGCCTGCCTCTGCCTCCCAAGTGCTGGGATTAAAGGCATGAGCCACCACTGCTCGGCTAAGTATCCAAATTTTACAACGTCTATAAATGAAAGCTGAAGCACTGGAATGTTCTATAATTTAGCAAAATTAAAATCCACATAGGTGAAGGGAAGATTTGAACCCTAGCTACCGTGCTCAGTAATACTACACAAGACTAAGTGAAGATGCCCATAAACTGGCAGTGGCCATTTGTGGCAGAAATGAATAAAGGCTTTGCAAGAGCCAATGTGAAAATGTGAAGCAGGCTGGCACAGCAGGCTGAATGTCAGAATCCTCAGCTATAGACTGAAAAGAGGATCTAGTAGCTGGATGGCTGTTTAGAACATATCTACATTTGGAATGATGAAATGGTCTCTGGGTACCAGTGAATCAGAGAGATACCAATGTTGAGAAAAGCATCCTTTAACAGTATCTCCAAAGAAGAAGTTACAGGTGAGTTAGCAGAGAAAGCTGATTAGCACTTGTGAGGTGGTATCTGAAAGTTTACACAAGCAGTCGCCAGTGGCTCCTAACTACATGGTTGTTCGTTTGGTTTGGTTTGTAATTGAAATAAAAACACAAGAAAAACTTCACATACCTGATATGCTTGCCTGGCTAGTTTTTGACAGTCATGTGCACCTAGGAAATTATCTTCTCTCACTGAACAAGAGAGGAAGAAGAGATGGCTCAGTGGTAACAGCACAAATGGTAGCTGGGTTCTGTCCCCAGCTACCATATCAGGCAGCTCACAGTCTCCTTGCCTCCAGCTTCAAAGGTACCTATGGCACCTTCTAGCACCCATAAGCATCTGTGTTCATGTGTACAGAACCACATGCAGACATTTGAACATAATAAAAAGTAAATAAAATGTTTGTACCACACAAGATAGCTAAAACTTTATAATGCAGAGAGTCCGATGTAGCCCTTCTAGCTGGCTCTTTCTCCTGGATGCTGTCTATTCTTTCAGCATAAGTTGCTTTGGTCCCTATCTGTGCTGCATTTTCAAGTGTTAAATACACTGTGGAACTTTTATATCTAGCTTATTGCACTTAAATCATTTCAGATATCTGTTTGTGTTGTAAATTACTTAGTTTTATTCTTTTCTTTTTTATCGTTGTATGTTTTTCTATTTATTGAAAACAGGTTTTTTTCTTATACAATATATCCAAATTATGGTTTCCTCCCCCCCAAGGAACCTCCCCTTCCATCTAGATACACTCTTTTTCTATCTCTCATTAGAAAACCAACAGGCTTCCAAGGGAATATAATGTAATATATAATATATAATAATATAATGATAAAACATAAATTAACACAAAGGCATTGGTCAAAACAAACAAATAGCCTAAGAGAAGGAAGAAGAAACAGAGACTCAATTGTTCCCACAATAATGAATATTATAAAAACACTACCTGACGCAGACTTGCACAAGCCCGTCCATTGCATGCTGCCTCAATCCCTGTGAGTCCATATGAGCTTTGTGCATGTTGATTTAGAGGGCCTTGTTTTCCCGGTTTTCTCCATTCCCTCTGGCTCTGATACTCTTGATGCCTCCTCTTCTTCATGACTCACTGAACCCTGGAAGGAGAGGCTTGATGAGTACATACCATTTGGGGATGAGTGTTCTAAGGTCTTTCATTCTCTGAATAATGTTTGGCTAAGGGTCTCTGTATTCGTTCACATCCACTGCAGTATAAGGCTTCTCTAACGATGGCTGAATAAGGCACTAATCTATGAGTGTAGCAGAATGTCATTTAGAGTCATTTTACTGCCATTTTAAGGCCAGTAGTATTTGGTTTTATCCCAGGTGCCTGGGCTTTCTAGTCTCTGGTATTTGGTCACCTATGTAGTATCAGGTATGGGTTCCTTCTCATATATATTGGTTGGTCATCTGTGCCATCACACTAACACAGCTTTCAGGCAGGACATCACTGTAGTTCAGAGGGTCTGTGTTTGACTTGGTGTTTTTTCTTTTCTTTTCTTTTCTTTACTTTTCTTTTCCTTTCTTTTCTTTTCTTTTGTAACATGCAGTGTATCATCTTGTACCAAAGATGCTAGAATGCTTTATGGCATCACTAGCTCCATGTTCAATGAGTTGTCAAAGGAACCAGTGCTCTGGGCCAGGAGTGAATTCCTGGATCCCTGTGGGTCCCGGTTACTCCCTGTTTGGGTAGAGTGTTGCTGCCTCCTTACCTAAGATACAGCCCGGCTTAGAGCTCTTGAGAGCTCCACTTCCTCTGGGTTCTGTGAAATTGGGTGCAGAGCTATCTCCTGGGATCTGCTGAGGGCTCAGGCCCAGACAGGAAGGTACCAGTGCTCCTGGCCAGGAGTAAATTCCTGGGTCCCTGTGTGCCCTGGTTACTCCCTGTTTGGGGTGAGTGTTGCTGATTCCTTACCTGAGATACTGCCCTAGTTAGAGCTCCTGGTAGCCCCGCTTCATCTGGGTTTCATGATGTTGGTACAGAGCTGCTGATGATGATCCGCTCAGTGCTCGGGCCCAGACCGGAAGTCCCTCTTATTTCCTAAAAATGAAATTAAATCCTTATCCAGTTTTTCATTATGTAAAAATCAGAGATGTTAAAACATTTACCACTTGTTGAGAATGGAAAACCTGACTGATCACCTAGGAAAGTGTTAATGACTGGCTATATTGGTTAGTGGCTTTCATAAACAGGTTGTCTGGTAAATCAGAAACACTGGCCTCTGGGATTCTGTAAAAAAGAGTCTAGGTCAATGTCATTTGAAAGGCAGCACATTTCCAAGTCATCAAGGGAAACCTGTGCTACTCTGGCCCTGGAGGCATTCATTGATTTTGCAAATCATTGATTGAGCAACTGTGAATGCTACCTGTACTTCATCAAAGTTGACAGGAAGGCAGACTTCCTATGTATTATATATTAGAGGAAAATGATTGTCTAGCGTGATGGCTAGCTCACAGAGGTACAGCACATATATAGAAAGGAACATATGGATCCTCAAGCCATATGGGGGTCAGGGGGTCATGCTCCATCTACAACATAAAATTTGATAGCTATTTCTCCATATGCCCATATGTTTTTTTTTTTAAATTAATGCTTCACAGCTTGAAACAAAAGTGCTGGCCTGGTGTCAGGATGCTTCTGGCTCTTCATAGTAAAAAGCTTTAATAATAAGACTGTAGAATAATTGTAAAAATCAAAGCTATTCATCTAATTACATGAGAAAAATACAAATTTAATTGAAAAGAGAAATAAAAGCTAATATTAAGCATTATTTCATAAAACTAAGTGAATTTAATGAGTGTGAAGGTCTGTGAACTTAAGTGGCAGGAAAATGGATGGAACTAGAAAAATAATCCTGATTGATGTGACAAGACTCAGAAACACAAATTTAACCTACGATGATCTTGGGATATATCAATTTCACTCCTATTTGCTTGCCCAGCAATACTTGCCCAGTAAATACTTACTGCTCACCACATCTGTCTGGTTTTGTTACTGTGATGAGATACCAGAGTCTGGCCACTTTCAGGTTTATTTGGGCTCCTGGTTCTGTACAAGGGGTATGGAACTCACCTGTCTTGAAGATAGAGTACAGAAGTAATGGGGAATGTGCTTTGCACTTTAGGGGTCTGGCTGTGCTTCCTTTTCCTCTGCTTCCTCCATCTTAGGATGTCTGAATGCTAAGGCACACCAGGCTGGAAGGATGAAGCAGAGTCTGGAACTGGTGGGGTTCTGCAGGATTCTGGCCTGACTGGAAGTGAGTATCAGGGGAGGGGTGAAGGCTTGTCTGAGGATCTTAGTGTTACAGTTCTCTTAGATGAAGACTTTCTCCAGAAGTCTCTTAGACAATCTTAGCTTGTGTGAAAACCTTTTTTGAGGTGGGGTCGTATGCATACACTTTATTGGGGTGAACCAGGGTTACATACGGACCCTGGAGATTAGGAGGGAGGTTTCTGGGTAAATGAAAATCATTGGCTAGAATTAAAAGCTCTACGGATGCCTCATTTGTGTGGAGGGACGGTCCATGTATCTCAGGTACTTGCTGGGCGGTTTCTTAGGTAAAAGAAATGAAGCTGAGCTTGTAGGCTCTGGTCAATTTGTTTTGTCATATTTTGTTTTGTTGGTTGAGTGACTTTTCATGACTGCTTTTATTTCATTAGGGGTCACAGATTTGTTTAAATTGCTTATATGGTCTTCATTTAACTTCCATAAGAGATATATATTGAGAAAATTGTTTGTTTCTTTTACATTTTCCAATTAACTGACATCCTCAGAACTGTCTCACCACTTCCAAGCCAAATAGAATAGGTACAGTAAAAAAAAAAGTCTCCAGTTATCTCCAAAGGGATGAGCAAGGCCAGTTTCTGTGTGGCAAGCTACACCAGGATGGAAAAATTCTACTTTAACAATATACAACTTCAATGATGAGTTAGATCATTTCACATTTGTCTCAAACTTCCTACACAAAAATAATGACTGGTCAATTATTTTAAAAATATTTTATTTTACAGTTATCTAGACAGAGAAAAGCAATGTGTATTTTAAATATGTAAAAAATTAATATAAATATAATCATCTTTATAAAAACAGTATAAAATTATAAGACAATATTATAGGTGAATAATTTTAATAATACAGAGATCAAAGCATTTGAGTAGGATGCCTATCAATCTTTAAAACTTTTTCAGGTAATATTTCCTGATGACTCAAGGTGTTATCAAAATTCTTGACAATTGTCTCCATAATTGTTCTAAAGTAAGTTCTTTGACATCTGCCAAAATGCTGCCAAATGCCAGATGGGTAGATTCTAATAAGCAGTTTTTAAGCATAAAATTTACTCAAAAATACAGCTTAAAAAAATAAAACTAGATTTGTTTACTTGTACATAATTACATGAATTTATAGTCTACTTCCATATATAATGAAATATTAATATCAAGGCTTAATAATGATCATTTTTATTATCATATAATATTTCAACAAAAAGTTTTTTTTAATAATTTATTTTTTCATTTTATATCCTGATCATAGCACCCGCTCCCACCTCTCTTCCCAGTCCCACCCTTGCAAATCCCTTCCTTCCGTTGTTTGCTTCACTTGGGTACCACCCTACCTTGGGACATCTAATCCTAGCAGAACTAGTTACATCCTCTCCCCAACCAGGCAGTCCAGGTAAGGGGAGGGGGATCCAGTGGCAGGAAATAGAGACCACAATATTCTCTGCTTCACATATTTAGGGGACCCACATGAAAACCAAGCTGTACATGTGCCATAAGTATGTAGGAAGTCTAGGTCCAGTTCCTGCATGCTCCTGTTGGTGACCCAGGTTCTATTAGTTAACTCTCCAGGTCGTCTTGCAATGTCATTGACCCCTCATGCTTGTGCACATCTAGCTCATCTTCTTCCACAAGACTCTCCAAGGTCTGCCCAAAGTAGACCTCTGCTGTAGGTCTCTGCATCTGCCTCCATCTGCTGTTGGTTGGATGAAGCCTCTCAGAAAACGGTTATGCTAGGTTCCTGTCTTCAAGCATAGCAAAGTATCATTAATAGTGTCGGGTTGGCTTTCTCCCTTGGTATGGATCTCAAGTTGGGACGTCACTGGTTGGCTGTTCTCTCAGTCTTTGTTTCATCTTTATGCCTGCACAACTTAGAGGCAAGACAAATTGTGGGTTGAAGGTTTTGTTGAGTGGATTTGATGTGTCCTTACCTCCTCTCAAAGTCTTATCTGGCTATCGAAAGTGGCCACTTCAGTCTTTATATCTTCCTCTGGTAGGAATCTCAGCTAGAGATCCCCTATAGACTCCTTCTGTACAGGCCTCCAGCTAGTAACCAGAGATTCCCCACCAGCCTGTCCACTGACTTTACTTAGCCCCTATCCCTCACACATCCTCCCTTGGGACCTCCTTATTACCCAGTTTTTGGGGGTCTATGGAATGTGAGCTATTTCTTTATTATTATTGGTCACTTACATTTCCATTGTACTATGGAGATAAACATTTTAAGCATAATATTTAATAAAGGAGGCCAGCTTCGGGGCTCTCGTTCTCTCTTGAAGGTAGCTGGGGGGAAAGAGCAACAGGTGAGGAAAATACTTGGTCTTACAAGATATTAGGGTTGCTTTTTATTAAAAAAAATCTAAAAGTATACCTATTTTGACTTTAGGTTACTCTGAGGCCAGAACCTGCAGGCCTCTGGACCTATTGACAGTTATTGTTTACAGCAGCATGGGGCTGGGGAGGGATTAGGTAAAGGATTTATTGCTAGAATTCTTTTCCCTGCCCAGGCAGCCAGGAGCTCCTTACTGACTTAGCTAGTTAATTCTTTGTAAACCAGAAAGGAGAGGAGTGACTCAGTAGAATACACACAATGAATGAAGCAGAAAATGGATATATCACCTTTTATTTATTGCTTTTATCTTTTTATAGCTTTTAGAAATGCATTCATACACACATACACTCTGGCTGGGCTATCTGTCTCATTAACTCCACAAGTCCATGCAAGCTTACATACATACATACATACATATATATCTTCATACATATATAAAAATAAACATATACATCTGGATGGATGGATGGATGGATGGATGGATGGATGGATGGATGGATGGATGGACTGATGGATGGATGGACGGATGGACGGATGGACGGATGGACGGATGGATGGATGGATAGATGGACGGACGGACGGACAGATGGACGGACGGACGGACGGACAGATGGACGGACGGACGGACGGACAGACGGATGGATGGATGGATGGATGGATGGATGGGGCAGAGCTTCCCCAAGTCAGCAACCTTATTTTTTAACTTTTGCCTTTATATGTCTTCTTAGACAAAAGTCTTAGAAAATTACCTCATAGATAAAATGTTATATAAAGTGGGAGTTATAGAAGGATGTTTATATTAAGTTCAAAGCAGTTTTTCATTCTGTATGCTTGTTCAAGCAACAGTTTTTACATGGCCTTGTCTTATCACAGTGCACACCTGTAACTTTATCCTTGGACCTCAATGTTTTTCTTTGAAAATGAATCTGCCCCAAGTGTATTTCTCTTTAAGTCTCATTGCATTTCTTATTATGCAGCCTTTATTTATTATATGAAGAGTGGGCACATTCTATTTTCTTGTTTTTCTGTAGGAAATTGAGAAATGGTCTTTCAAGGTCTATAAAGAATTGAGTTGAAGTTTTTCTGGGAACTGCACTGAATTTTTAGTTTGCTTTTGGTAAGATGGCCATTTATACTATGTTAATTCTACCTATCCGTGAGCATGGGAGATCTTTCCATCTTCTGATATCTTCTTCAATTTCTTTCTTCAGGGACTTGAATTTCAGATCTTTCACTTACTTGGTTAGATTTCCACTAAGATATTTCATATTATTTGTGGCTGTTGTGAAAGATGTTGCTTCCTTGATTTATTTCTCAGCCCATTTATCATTTGTATAAAAAGGGCTACTGAATTCTTTGAGTTTACTTTATATCCAGGCACTTTGATGAAGTTGTTTATCAGTTCTCTGGTAATTTGGGTGATCATTTATATATACTATCATCTCATCCACAAATAGTGATACCTTAACTACTACTTTCCAATTTGTATCTCCTTGATCTCTTTTTGTTCTCTTATTGCTTTAGCCAGAACTTCAAATATTATATTGAATAGGTAAGGAGAGAGTAAGAAGCTTTGTCTTGTCTCTGATTTTAGTCAGATTGCTCTAATTTTCTTTCCATTTAATTTGATGTTGGCTATTGGCTTGCTGTATATTGCTTTTATTATGTTTAGGTATGTGCCTTGAATCTCTCCAAGAATTTTAGCATGAAGGGTGCTTGGTTTTTGTCAAGGGCTTTTCATGGTCATGTGATTTTTTTCTTTCAGTTTGTTTATGTAGTGAATTATGTTGATGAATTTTCATATATTGAAACATCCCTTGGCTAAAGCCTTCTTGACCATGACAAATAATGTTTTTGATGTATTCTTGGATTTGGTTTGTGAGAATTTTACTGAGTACTTTTTCATCAATGTTCATAGGTGAAATGGGTCTGAAATACTCATTCTTTGTTGAGTCTTTGTGTACTTTAGGTATCAGGGTGACTGTTGCCTTATAGAATGAATTAGGTACTGTTTCTTCTGTTTCTATTTTGTGGGATAGTTTGAAGAGTATCGGTATTAGCTCTTCTTTGAAAGTCATGTAGAATCCTGCTCTAAAACCATGTACCCAGAAATTTTTTTGTTTGGGAAATTTTAATGATTGCTTCTATTTTGTTAGGGGCTATAGGACTGTTTAGATAGCTTCTCTGATATTTATTTAACTTTAATAAGTGGTATCTGTCTAGAAAATCATCCATTTCATTTAGATTTTACAGTTTTGTAGAACACAGGTTTTTTGAAGTAAGACCTGATGATTTTTTTTTTAATTTTTCTCAGTTTCTCTCTGTCTTTTAGTTAGTTTGGCTAAGGGTTTGTCTTTCTTTTTTATTTTCTCAAATAACCAGCTCTTGGTTTTGTTGACTCTTTGTATTGTTTTCTTTGTTTTTAATTGATTGATTTCAGCCCTGGAAGAATACAAATAAAACCATATTCATCATGCTACACAAAACTCAAGCTTTGTAGTAATAGAAAAAAAAAGTGAGAAATAACTTTGAATGCATTGATACAGGAGATACATTCTTAAACAGAATTCCAACAGCTCAGGCTCTAAGATCAACAACTGATAAAAGGAACCTTTTGAAAATGAAAAGCTTCTTTAAGGCACAGGACACTGTCAAGAGGACAAAACCTCAGCGTATGGTTTGGGAAAAGATCTTCACTAACCCTAAATCTAACAGAGGGCTAATATCCAAAACATATAAAGAACTCAAGAAGCTAGAATTCAAAAATCCAAATAATCCAATTAAAAAATGGGGTACAGAGCTAAATTCTTAAAAGAGGAATCTCCAATGGCCAAGAAGCAGTTAAAGACTTGTTTAATGTCCTAAATCATCAGGGAAATGCAAATTTAAACAACTCAGATTCTACCAACCAGAGTGCCTAAGATCAAAAACTCAAGAGACCACACACTTGAGAATATGTGGAGAATGTGGAGAAAAAGGCACACTCCTCCACTGTGAGTGGGATTGTACACTTGTAAAACTACTCTGGAAATAAGTCTGGTGGTTTCTCAGAAAATTGGAAATAATCCTACCTGAAAACCTGCTCCTGAGCATATACCCAAAAGATGCTTCACCATACCACAAGGACATATACTCCACTATGCTACTAGCAATTTTATTTGTAATAGCCAGAAACTGAAATCAACCCATATGTCCCTCAGTCAAAGAATGGATATAAAAAATGTGGTTCATTTATACAATGAAATACTATTTAGCTATTAAAAACAAGGACATCATGAATTTTGTAGGCAAATGGATGGAACTAGAAAATGTCATCCTGAGTGAAGTAACCCATACCAAAAAGGATATGCATGGTATGTACTCACTGATAAGTGGATATTAACCATAAAGTACAGGATACCCATGATACACCCCACAGACCCAAAGAAGTCTGTGTCCAAACAAAAAGGAAGAGCCAAGCATAGACTCTTGAATCTCACTTAGAAAGGAAAATCAAATAGTCATAGGATGTGGGGCTGTGGACTATGAAAAGAAGCCTGGTTAGGTTGAGCTAAGACTTGAAGCCCTGAGGACCTTGAAGGGATGGTAGGAGTAGAAAAGACAATTTTAAGACAAGATATCCCACACTACTGGCAACTGTTTCCTGGGCCCTAGCTCCTAGGCATAGTGGTACGTCTCACATTTATCACCAAACATACCTACAGGTAGGAGGACCTTGATGGAGTTACTGGCCTCATACACCCTCTGGAAGTTCAAGTAGCAACCAATATTTTATGGAGAGAGTCTTACAAGTCCTAGAGGTATTGCTTACTACCCAATAAGAAAGACCAGATCAAGATAGAGGATATTACCTATAAAGATAGTTATAACCAAGGAGACACTAAAATCCCTCCTCCAAATAACCCCCAATTCTGGGGGCCACTGTTAGATTTGATACTCCCTTCCTTGATTTCCTCTCCAATGTAGCCATCTGGGTGCCACAGTCGTGTCTATCAAGGGAGAAGCTTAAAACCATCATATAACTGGTAGAAGAACAGCTTCTACGGTAACACATCTTCCCCTCATGCAGTCCATAGAACAGCCTTGTGTTCTCTATTAAAAAAGAGCTCAAGGAGGGAGATGGAGACTATTCTAACATTTGAGGGAAACTAACAAAATCATGTGAGTCTAAGGATCTCCCCAAAGGGGGCTGCTCCACATCTTAGCCATCCCTGCCAATATCCCCCCATTATCAGCAAATGTAAAAGTCTGCTATTTTTCCCATCCCTCTCCCCCTCCAAAACTGTGAATGCTTTGCATTCTCAGTACCCCCCCCAACAATTCTGGCCCAGACCCATGATATGAATGAACTGTTTTCCCACAGGGAATGGCTAACATTACAACCATTTATCAGGAGGCTCGAGTCACTTCATTTAAACCTTATTTAGATCAAGAACTCAATATATACCACTATATGGATGATATATTAATATGGGAAGACTCTTTCACTGCCGCCTCCTAATGAAAGGACCAGTTAATACCTTTTCTACCTGTCCTAGGATTCAAAATAGCCCTTCACTATCTAGCTATCTATCTAGCTCTAAAAGAAGTAAAAGGGCCCCCTTAACCTCTTTTCAGACAGTGTATATGCTGTCAATCTGCTGCCCTGGTTGTCAAGGTCTTTCATCAAACTAGATGCCAATGTGCTTTTCCCTCTACTCATACAGGTTTCCACCATCCTACAAGAAAGAGCCTCCCCCACCTACATCCAGCATATCTGATTTCACAATGCCCTGCCAGGTCCTATAGCTGAGAAAAATGCACTCACTGACCAAACTGCCTCAACAAGAACATTTATATCCTCCACTGAGCAAACAGACCAATTGCATACACACAAATATAAAGGAGCTTCATGCCCACTTCCTCCTCCCCCATGCTCAACTCCAAAGGATAATAAAAACATGTTCTTCTTGTGCATCCCTTATTACCCCTAAGTTTTACACATAATGTGCACTGATCCCTGGGGCCTCAAATCCAAAGCCTTATGGCAAATTGATGTCACTCATATTTCCCTATTTGGTAGACAAAAATATGTTTTTCTTACCATAGATACATACTCACATTTTATATGGCCTACAGCCCAAATGAGTGAAAACTCAAAAAGTTTAATCCATCATATGCTCTTCACTTTTGCCATCATGATCATCTCTCAACAGATAAAAATTGATAATGGCCTTGCCTTCACTAGCTCTCAATTCAAAACGTTCTGCACACATTTAGTAATTGCTCACCATACAGAAATTTCCCACAACTCTGAGGGCCAAGAAATAATAGAAAGAACACATCAAACCCTAAAACCCAACTTCTAAAATGAAAGACAATCACCTACTCCCTAATGTACAAGTGATAATGGCTCTTACTACACTACACATATTTAACATTTACAAAAACTCCAAACACCCTTCAATCTCCCACCATTGGCACACACCAAAGTTAACCTTCTGTCCTAGTATGATGATGTGGTCCTTTAGATGGAATTTGGAAGGGACCAGACCCTCTCCTTACAACTGGGAGGGGTTTGGCTTGTGTTTTTCCACAGGACCATCCTAAGCCTATCTGGGTTCCTATAAGAAATGTCTGACAGTACCCCACCAAACAAGAAGATGGCATGCCTCTCACTGGCAGACCAAGAGAAAGAGGAGGAGGCAGAAGGAACACCACATCCAGAAGGAGAGCAAGATCTTCTGGAAGGGCATCCATGACCTGATGACTGTTGTCATGTGCTCTCCAAAAGCTCCCCTTCCCTCTATTCTCATGGCTGTTTTTGTCATTCCTCACAGTAACTCTGCTATTGCCCAGCCTCTCCCTAACTTTTCCAACACTTAACACTAGAGATTCTTCATTAGGGAAACCTACAACGGACACAATAAAGTTAAAGGAACTCAGGATTGCCTACTTGAAGGATGACCAGGATTGAGATCCCCCTATACCTGGATTCTATCTCCACTACCCCCAGCCCTTTACTCTGCTTTCCTTGCTGAAACACAGATATATGTCCCTAGGAGGTCTCCACATATAGAGGTTGCAAAAATTGGAACTGTAGAATGAAATCCAGCAGCCACAGAAACACCATGCTCACCAACTTTAAAACTTTTTTTCCACTTTCCATCAGCAATCTATGGGATGAATGTTGGTGAACTGGAACCATGGGTAAATTCAATCTAATGGCTATGACAGATACCCCATAGCTGACCAACATGTCTCCTGTGAGCTTGTTCCCACCTCTACATCAGTCTTTACCCATCTCAATATTCTTCAACAGGATAATCAATCATAGGAGGAACTCCAAGCTACCCTCTCCTGGCTGCAGTACATCCAATGTGCAGCTGACCTCCTTCCATTAACTCCTCCCAATGCTTTTTCCATGCTTCTCTCTCCTGACCACTATTAGCAGCCATTGCCATTAACATTTCCCTTCATGAACTCCACAAAGCCTTACCCACAGGGAAAGCACAAGACATTCATCTCTTTGACTCCTTTGCCTTGTAGGGCTCTCCTCAAAGCCCCATTCTACATGTGCCGATGACATCACCATCACCAAGTCAGTATCTTAGCCCTCCTGCCCTCCTCTGGTGCAAAAGCACTACAGGAACATGAATTAAACCCCCTTTTCAACATTCCTGCACCCCCATGATACTTGTTTTTCACATTTATCTCTATGAACCTTGTAGATGGGAGGAAGCCAAAAAAGAGACAGAACTTCATCCTTCTGCTCATTGGACTAGGCATCACTGTTTCACTGGGCTCGACAGGAACCACTGGAGTAGCCCCTGTCCAAACACAACATCTGGCCAGTGACGTCTAGGACAGGCTTCACCAGGCAATGGTCTCCACTGCAGACAGCCTTGAATCTCTCCAATGCTAGATAGCCTCATTAGCAGGAGTTGTTTTCCAAAACTGGAGAGACCTGGACTTACTGACTGCTGAGCAGGGAGGGACTTGTGTTTTGCTGGGAAAGGAATGTTGCTTCTACGTCAATGAATCTGGGCTAGTAGAACAAGATGTACAAATGCTCAAAGAGCTCCAAGGGAACCTCTGGGCATGCTATACTCCCAACACCCTCACCCCTTGGCACTCTAACCCCTTCATAGCTTTGCTTCTTGCCCTTCTTGGCCCCATTCTAGCCATTGGAGCATTGCTTCTTTTGGCACATTGCCTTATTCAAATTCTAAAGCAGCAGATGAGTAGCATTGCAAAGATAACTATTAATCAGGTCTTGGTTAAATATCAAACTGTTCCCAACATAGGATACAGTTTTTTTCTGGTGAGACATTTTCTTTATAAAAAGAAAAGGGGGAGCAATGGACAGTGGATGTTATTGGGCAATGGACAGTGAAAGGAAGCCTGGTAAGGTAGAGCTAAAGCTTCAAGTCCCAGGTACCCTGAAGGGATGGTAGGAGCTTTGCCTCTTCCAGGCTCTTGTTGCATAGTCACCGCCCCCCCCCCAGAGAGAATTGTGGCATCAGTCATGTAGGGTCAGCACCCAAAATTCCCTCCTCATGTAGGTGAGACATCTCCGGCCAAACCAATAAGAAGCACCTGCTGTCAGACTTACCCCACCCCAAAACTGTATGTAAGATCCAGAAAGATCTTCTATACAGAAAGAATAAAAGTGTATGCAAGTTACTCCATCTTCTGACAGCATCTGTCACAAGAGCAGTAACACTGCCTGGGAAGAGAATGCTTTTCCAAAGCTTTCTCCACCCGAAACTCTCCTGCACTCTGTTCCCTAACCAGCCCTCCACCAGGTGGCTCAGCATAGCCAGTGCAACATCTAGGAGCAACAGTACCTGCCTGGGCAACTGGCACCAGAGCAGCAGCAGTGGCAGCACTTCCTCTCCCTGCTTGTGCCCGTTCCCCTTTGCTTGAACCCTCTCACCAGGATGGGACAGAGGTCTCCACAGATCCCATCAGGCACACAAACAGGCAATAGAAGGCAGAAGAAGGAAGGGAACTGGGTGGGAGAGAGGATGGGGAGAGGATGGGGATTCAGGACCAGGTGTGGGGAAAGACCAGGAAGAAGCCCAAAGAGACAAGAGAATGAATGGAAACTTGCACCTGCCATGGGTAGGATATAAAGGGACTCCCTAGGAAAGTTGCAGAGACCTGGGATGAGGGAGGCTCCCAGAAGTCAATGCAGGTAACCTTAACGGAGATGCCTAACAGTGGAAATATGAAACCAGAAGAGGCCACCTTCTGTAGTCAGACAGGACCCCCAGTGGGGAGATGGGGACACCAACTCACACACAAAACTGTTGACCAAAAATTTGTCCTGTTTAAAAGCAATGCAGGGTCAAAAAATGGAGTAGAGACTGAAGAAATGGCCGAGCAGTGACAAGCCCAACCTCAAACACATCCTGTGTTCGAGCACCAACCTGTGACACTATTAATGATACTCTGTGGTGCTTGCAGACAGGAACCTAGTTCCACTCAGCAACTCACTGAAATAGATGCAGATAGATACCCACAGCCAAACATTCGACAGAAGTCGGGGACTCTTATGGAAGAGTTGGGGGAAAGATTAAACACCCTGAAGGGGATAGAAACTCCACAGGAAGACCAGCAGAGTCAACTAATCTGGACCATTTGGCTGCTCTCAGAGGCTGAACCATTAACCAAAGAACATACACAGGCTGGACCAAGGCTCCTGGAACATAGGGCTGACTTGTCTGATCATAGTGGGTGAGGATGCACCTAACCCTGCAGAACCTTGATGTGCTGGGGTGGGAGGAATCACAAGAGCAGGCCCACACTCTAAGAAGAGAAGAGGGCAGAGAAACTCTCTGAGCGAGTGGTAGATGGGGGGAGCAGGGACAGGGTTTGAGATGTAAATTAATTAATTAGTTAATTAATTAATTTAAAAAATGAACAGGAAGTACCAAAGGTCATACAAGAGAATCAGGCTGCATTTTGTTTTAGAACTAAATCAAATTTTATAAAATATTCTCACTTTTCATATTTAATTTCAAAAACAATTAAATGTAAGTGATACATTTTTGTCTGGACACTATTATCTTTGTGTTGTGTATTTCTTTATTTCAAAACTTTTTGAGCTGGGTACAGTAGCATACATGTGGAATTCCAGAACATAGAACACTGAGGCAAGAGATCTCCAGCAGTTCAAAACCAGCCTAGACTACGTAGCAAGATTCTGTCTCTAAAAACAAAAAAAGTATTTCTTTTGTTTTACATTTCTATTCTATGCAAGTTAAATTTGTCTATAACTTTTGTAGGACCTTAGATGGCATGTATTTAAATTTTTAGCTTTATTTATGATCCTAGGCTCTCAATTCTCTGTTATTTCAAAATAATGCAATAAGTAGCATTTCTGTTTTTAGTTACTTAAAGAGACCTGCTGTTTTATTTCTGTTAAGCACTTGTTTACAATTTCTCATTTCCCCACAATATTACTAGTTTCTGTAGTATAATTCAACCAATAATGGTTTGTATCTTTTAAAAGCTCATTCCACCATGAAAACTCTTTTTAATATAATTTTATATGTTTAGGTTTTTTTGTATGTTTGTTTTTGTTTTTGGTTTGGTTTGGTTTTGGTTTTGGATTTTAGGGTTTTTGGCTGTCTGGCAATAAAAATTTATTGCTTTTTTTACTATTAAACAACTACTACACATGTAAGTTTTTACTGTAAACATTTATGCAATACAAAAATTATACCACAAAATATGAAAGAATAAGCCTCTTCATTCTTACACACACTCCAACCCCATCTCCTCATTTTAATTCATTAATATTCTTATATGTCTTTTTAAATCATTGGTTTTTTTTTTTAATTTTTGAAGATAAGGTCTTGCTATGTTGCCCAGGATGACCTCAAACTCAGCATCTTCTTCCCTCATGCTTTTGAATACTGGGGATAGGAGAGAGGCATATACCATCATATACCATTATACCCAGCTACTCTTTCTCAAAGGTGTTGATCTTGTTTAATTTTTTTTATTGGATATTTTATTTATTTACATTTCAAATGTTATCCCCATTTCCAGTTTCCCCTTCAGAACCTCCCTATGCCATCCCCCTCCCCCTGTGTCTATAAGTGTACTCATCTACTCACTTCTGCCTGCCTGCCCTTGCATTCTCCTACACTGGGGCATTGAGCCTTTACAGGACCAAGGGCCTCTCCTCCCACTGAGGTCCAACAAGACCATCCTCTGCTACATATGCAGCTAGAGCCATGGGTTCTTCCATGTGTATTCTTTGGTTGGTGGTTTAGTTCCTGGGAGTTGTGGGGGGTCTGGTTATTTGATATAGTTGTTCTTGCTATTGGGTTGCAAACCCCTTCAGCTCCTTCAGTCCTTTCTCTAACTCCATTGGGGACCCCATGCTCAATCCAATGATTGGCTGAGAGCATCCACCTCTGTGTTTGTCAGGCTTTGGCAAAGCCTCTCAAAAGACAGCAATATCAGACTCCTGTCAGCATGCACTTCTTGACATCCACAGTAGTTTCTGGGTTTGGTGCCTGTATATGGGATGAATCCCCAGGTGGAACAGTCTCTGGATGGCCTTTCTTTCCATCTCTGCTCCATACTTTGTCTTCGTATTTCCTCCCGTGAGTATTTTGTTACTCCTTCTAAGAAGGACTGAAGCACCCATACTTTGGTCTTCCTTCTTCTTGAGCTTCAAGTGCTCAGTTAACTGTATCTTGGGTATTCCAAGATTTGGGGCTAATATACACTTATCAGTGAGTACATAGCATGTGTGTTCTTTTGTGATTGGGTTACCTCACTCAGGATGATATTTTCTAATTCCATCCATTTGCCTAAGAAATTCACGAATTCATTGTTTTTAATAGGTGAGTACTATTCCATTGTGTAAATATACCACATTTTTTATATCCATTCCTCTGTTGAAGGACATCTGGGTTCTTTCCATCTTTTGGCTATTATGACTAAGGGTGCTATGAACATAGTGTAGCATGTGTTCTTGTTATAGGTTGAAGCATCTTTTGGGTATACATCCAGGAGTGGCATAAGTGGGTTCTCAGGTAGTACTATGTCCAACTTTCTGAGGAGCCACCAACTGTAATGAAATTTTGCTGTTAAAACATGTTTAGTTGTAACACCAAACTTTTGTTACTATTTAAGTAATTCTAGTAGGTGGGGATATTAAATCTATATCAAAGCTCCCTTTACCTGTAATTCTTATACTACAATGTTATTAGTTTTCTTTTTCACTTAAATTTAGATTATAAGCTTTCTATTCCACTGTGATTTTTAAAAGAATTTTAAAAAACATCTAGGACAGTCCTTGATGTGTTATTATGATCATCTTCATTGTAAAAGCCTAGGATAAATTCCGTACAGTAGCATTGCTGAAGGGAACTTCTGTAAATGAAGTGTCTTAAATGCAAATACTTTGGAGAATTCTATTTCAACTCTCTTCTTAAACATTCACAAAAATCATTTTGGCTATTTAAAGAAAATTCTATTGTTTTCTAGAAATTAGTCTTGTCTAGATGTCTAATGTAAGTTGGACTTAATTTTAATTCACGTTGATGCTTACACACTATATAATTACCTGCTGGATATAGCTATATAGGAAAACTTTTCACATATTTCTTTAGCTATGACATCTTTACTTCAGAAATATTATACCATTATCATTTATTACCGATTGTGCTCCTAAGTTTTCTCTTTTTAATATATCCATTACATTTGACTTATTTCCCCACAGTTATTCAGTTTTGTATACCTATGTCTGAGTTATGTACATATATGCCAGTAAATCTTCTGTGTCATGAATTTGAATCTAATAATTCTCAATCACTGGACCTGAAATGTTATCCATTTGTGAATTTTGCTTGAATTCCCCTGATCTTAGGATCCACTACTATTTGTGTCATTATTTATTTATATTATTTTTGTTCAAATAAAAAATGCTGAAGGTTTTGCTTACAGTAAATTCACTTGTGAGGCGTAATCCCTTTGTCATTAGAACAATTGCTCTTGATGCTTGCATTATAGTTCTAACAGAGTCCTACCTTTCCCTCCATCTCTACACTTTGTTGCTTTATTTAAAGAGCTTCTTCTACTTCATCAAAGTGTTGTCATATGGGCACACTCAGATGGTAAAAATTGTATTGATTTTATCACAGCATTATATAAATTGTTCAACTATTACACGTTTGAATCAGAAACGAAGTATTATGGAGACATTGTGAGACCACACGTTCAAACTACATTTCATCAATGGTTTGGGTTTTAATAAAGGGTCAGAAAACAACTCACAAGCAAAACCTAGCCTAGTGTCTGTCCCTCTCTGCGTTTCCTTTGGTTTTGTTTCCTCTGCCATATAGTCATGCCTATTCACATGAATTGTCTAGGGCACACTTCAAGACATAGCAACAGAAATAAGAACTTGCACACAAGCCTATGTCCATAAAATGTTTATTATCTGGCCCTTTATAGCAAAAGTTTACTATACATAATTGAAATTCCCCAGACCCAAAATAAGCAGAAATGTTAAGGCAACCTGACTTCCTTTCCATTTTTACTTCTATCCATAAACAATGTGCCCTCTTCCAGTGCGATACCAGAGGAGCATAGAGCATAAAAATCTATTCATTTATACCTTGTCATCAAGGCATTCATGTGAGGGTTGATAGATAAAACCATAGATATTGGGTTAAATTATATATATTGGTACAAATAACATGAAATTGCAATTAACTTATATCCTGGATGTTTCTCAGCTGAATTGGTCAACTCTATTTCCAAAATACAAAGTGTCATACACAACTATTTACAGATTATATAAAACAGTAGGTCTCATGTAGTAAGAGAGTCAAAGCAGTTCATTCAAGAAAAAACATATGTGAATATTTTTTTTTCTCAAAGCAAGCAAGTCCTCAACTCAAACTGCATTGAATGATGATGAAATGTATGTTTTATAACATGGATCCCAAGCCAGAAGATGCTCTGTTTGCATCTGTTGTGGCTGGGCATTTATATCATTGCCGCTGACCTGTCTTCTTCTCTGAGATACATAGATTTCCCCAAGGCATAGAGTTTCAGAATCTCAACCATTATATCCCAAACTACAGCTTCCAGACTGGAGTTATGTCATATTGTTCTTTACATCAGTGAGCCACTATCATCCAGAAGTAAGCCCTGAGAATGGAGTTATATCACATCATCCTTTATAGCAGTCAACCACCATCATCCAGAAGTAGGTGCTGGTATTTTTTTGCCTACACTTGACCAAGGATATGAGAGGGATAATTGTCTTGCTCTTGTCTTGTGGTATAGAGAGCTGTGAGGAAAAATTAATAGTCATGAAGACTACCGATGACCATCTTCTTACTAAACATCTACACTTATAAAAAATCATGGGCAGCTATGTGAGCATTGTCATATCCATTCGAAAAACAAAACTATTTGGAAGTCTTTTCTGTAGCCAGATTTAAGTATCAAGCTTCTAACTTACTTGTCATCTTTTCCATTAAAATAAGATATGGCTCCCAGAGACCCATGGCTAACCAGAAATAATCAATAAGAGAAAGCAAATGATAGAAGAATCTCCAATTCAAAAAAAGGGAGAATGAGAAAATGACCATTATTCATTATTCTAAACCATACATATATGTATGCATATGTATATGCCCATATACTGTCAGTCAGGTAGAGCAATAAGAAAAAAAGCAAAAATAAAAAACAAAATCCATATGCCCCCAGACATAAGTACACTTCTTAATTTCTTTTTTTAATTGAATATTTTATTTATTTGCATTTCAAATGTTATCTCCTTTCCCAATTTTCCCTCTAGAAACCCTCTATCTCACCCCCTCCCCCAGTTTCTATGAGGGTGCTCCCCCACTCCCCCACCCACTCCTGCCTCCCCACCCTGGTATTTCCCTACATTGGAGCATTGAGCTTTCACAGAACCAAGGGCCTCTCCTCCTATTGATGTCTGACAAGGCCATACTCTGCCACATATGCCATTGGAGCCATGGGTCCCTCCATGTGTACTCTTTGATTGGTGGTTTAGTCCCTGAGAGCTCTGGCGGTTCTGGTTTGTTGATATTGTTATTTTTTCCTATGAGTTTGCAAATGCCTTCAGTTCCTCCAGTCCTTTCTTATGCTCTATTCTTGCTGCCCTGCATGGGAAAAAAAAGAGCCTGCTCTCTTTCCTGAATGCCAGGCCCAACATGAGTGGTATGCAGACAGGCCATGTAGAGAAAGAATTTAGCTGATTAAGTTGCTGAATTTTTTGAACCACTGTATTTTCAGAGGAAAGCAATGTTCTATTTAACAATCTATTAGGCTTATGGTACGTGGCCTCTAATCCACAATTAAAGTTTCGATTATATATGATCTTTAAATATAAAAGAATACATTCCTGGTGATACCTTTCTGACTTTTCCTTCCCTGTTGGTCATAAATCAGTCACTTCTGTTTTGAAAACAATTACTTTCAGTGGGAGGCATCATAAAAAAAAAAATCTAATCTTTTCCTGAGAACTGGCTGGTTCCCAAACAGAATGACTAAGGCCCTTGAATGAATGCCAATATTGTGACCTAAGAATTCTCTGCCTGACTTTTCCTATTTGAATCAGCTTGAGTTACATAGAGAATTTGACTATTCAAATTGTCAGTGAATTTGATTAGAACTCAGACACAAATAACTTTTTTAACGTCACTTTCTTTTTTTATACAATTCAGACCAGCAGTATTTCTTAAAGATTTGTTATTACTTATTTATGTGTATGTTTGTGTCTTCCTTAGTTTATATAAACCCATGGAGGTCAGAAGGGAGTGTCAGATTTCTTAGAACCAGTGCAGCAAGCTACATGTCACCACGTAGGTTCTGGGAACTGAGCCTAGGTTCTTTACAGTAGTAGTGAACACTGCTGACTACTGAGCCATCTCTCCAGTCCAGTTATAGCATTTTAAATTTCCCCTCTCAACCTCTTTTCATCTAAGAAATGTTAATAAGTATCTAAAATAAAGGCACAAATCTAACATTTAAGGATGATAAGTTATGATGCCCATTTTATGATGATGATTTATACACATAATTTGATCATTTCTTAAAGATGAAGTAAATTTACATAGTTACAAGATGGGTGCACTTGTTAATTTTTACAAGAAGAACTGACTCTTTTCTGGAATTTGAAACATCAGATATAGAAGATCTTCAGTATTTTCAGAATTGATTGATATTTACATTTTATAATCATCAATATGGGAAATATTGCTTGGTATTAACTACATCATACAAAACATCAGAAGTATGTTTAGGATTCTTTCAAAAAATCCTTTGAAGTTCTAGCCTAATCCCAAGCCGAAATCATTTAAAACTTTTTAAATGACACTCAAGCCAACATCTCAAACAACAACATTAAATGAAATATTCTAATATAACACAATCCCAAGATATATAAATTTGACAGCTACAGGCTAAGTTATACTAGGAAAATAATGAGTATCTGATTTTTGTAATTAAAATGTGTTTCTGTAAAGGCAGAATTCTTTTTAAGTACAGTAAAAAACACTGAAATTTATAATATCAGGACCTCAAGCCTGAGCAAAGTTCTGTCCAGTGGTATCTGTTGCCGCTGCATGTCATGCTGGCATGTACGGTGCGATACACATATTTTGTAAAGGTGCTAGATATAGTACAGGCAAACACTATCAGAAGCTCTGCAGATTTATTATGTGTTTGATTTTGAATTATTATTTTCTCATTGGTCATTCAGAAACTTCTATGACAATTTTTTGTGATCCCACATTTAATTACATGGCCCCATGTATGGTATCATACATAAACCACCATCAGCTAAATCTTTCCATTTTTCACTTAGGAACTTAGCCAGAGTACTAGGGAGTGTCAACTCATCCTAACACTCCAGAATTGCTCTGTGGTTGAATCACAGTAGAAGCTGAATAGGAATTGGTATAATTTCCAATGAAAAACCAAATAAAAGTTTGAATGAATGTTCACAGCTACTCACTGTAGTTACTCACTTCTTGATCCAGCAGTAGCAGAGTAAACAGTCATAGGAGGCAGACAGAGGAAGAGAACTGGATGGGAGAGAGGATGGAACGGGGAGTGGGGGCATGCAGGATCAGATGTGGGGATAGAGGGCCAGAGGACCAGAGGGCCATGAGAGTGAACGGAAATCTGCAGCATGAGGTGGGAGGCATCTCCTGGATGAGACAGTCCTGGGATAAGGGAGATGGCCAATAATTAATAAGGGTGTCCTTAGCTGTGTGACTTATAGCACTAAGGATGGAACCTGACAGTGTCACCTTCTGTAGCCAGGCAGGAACCCTTTTAGAGCAATAGGGACACCAACTCACCCACAAAACTTTCAACCCCAAATTTTTTCTGACTACAAGAAATGCAGGGACTGGGGATGAAGCAGAGACTGGGGAAATATCCAACCAATCAGACTAACTTGAGATACATCCCATGGGTAATAACAATCACTGACACTATTAATTATACTCTGTTATGCTTGCAGTCAGGAGGAGCCTAGCATAAATGTCCCCTGAGAGGCTCCACCCAGCAGCTGACTGAAACAGATGCAAAGACCCATAGCCAAAACTGGATGGAGCTCAGGAACCCTTATGGAAGAGCTGGGAGAAGAATTGAGGGACCTGCATGGAATAGGGACTCCACAGGAAGCCCAACAGAGTCAAATAGCCTGGACTCTTGCCAGCTCTCAGAGACGGAGCCACCAGCCAAATAGCATGCATGGGCTGTACCTGCTCCCCACCCCTGCACATATGAAGCAGATGTACAGCTTGGCCTTCATGTGGGTCTTGAACAACTGGAGTGTGGGATATCCCAAAAGCTGTTGCTGATCTGTGGAATACCATCCCCTAACTGAGCTGCCTCCTTTGACCTCAGTGGGAGATGTGCCTAGCCCTGCAGAAACTTGATGTGCTTCCCCATCTTCTGTA
Organism: Arvicanthis niloticus; assembly: GCF_011762505.2. Lineage (NCBI taxonomy): Eukaryota > Metazoa > Chordata > Mammalia > Rodentia > Muridae > Arvicanthis > Arvicanthis niloticus. The sequence goes on along the minus strand of NC_047670.1, from coordinate 8,305,174 downwards.
TCACTTACTGCAATAAACTACATTTTGTGTCCCATTTAAATCAATTCATATTACTGGATTCCTAATTTCATGGCACTAAAAAAAAAGCTATTGGATGGCTAATTAGGTCATTATGTAGGGCCTTCAAGAATGAGAGTGGGCTCTTATGAAGGGACACAGAGTAGTTTCTTACTTTTCTGCATTGTGGGGGAACACAGTGAAAACTATCTCTCTGCAGCCTGGAAAAGAGACTCTTCCACAATCAACTATGACATTAGGATCTTGACCCTTCAGACTTCAGTATTGTAAAAAAAATATTTCTATACAAACTACACAAGTATTATACTCATGTTAGCAACTTTTACTGCATAAGACTTTAAGAAAACTTCAATGTCAAATAACACAAATGCTAACATAACCTGACTTAACAAAGGAAGCCTATCCCACACAGTGCTGAGTGCACACGCCATAGCACTGAGTTTAGATGCCTGCAGCAACTTTTTCCTATCATACTCTTCACTACATGATCTGTTGGCAATGGAAGCTCTGAATACAGGTTTCTTTTAATAGCTTTAAGTATTTCTTCCAGAAACCACAATGTTCTCCTAACCAAGAAAACAGCTTGTTTTTTGTTTCTTCAATAATGATAAGCAGGATACCCAGAAAAACTAACAGCCTTTTCCTTTCTCACTGGTTAGGACTGACACACATCTATATCTGAATCTGTAACTCAGCCTGAAGGAGAACAGGAGAAGTAAGTTTCCTTGAGAAGTCTCCTGATGACATTTATGTAAGGCATCAGAGTGCTGAATTGTGACTCTATAATGAACTGCTTGCTCTCTATAGAGAGACAGGACAAGTTGAGGTGTCCTCTTGCATCCAATATCAGTATCAAATTATTAGCCTCTTAAAGAACTAGGTTCTTCATCCCATAACTTCATCCTGGGTAATATGACATCATCTTCTGACTTCTTCAGACATACATGCAAGCAAAATATTCATATATATTAAAAATAAAATTAAAATTAAATATTCCTACAGCTTGTAGAAAATCACATTTCACTCTTACAACTTTCTGTCCTGACCTGTTCAGTAGAATTTGGGGATGGGAGCAAATGTTAGTGTCGCTCATACTGCTCTCTATCAAGTCTTTTCAATTTAAAAAGAAAAATCTTATTCAGAAGCACATTTCTGGTGGCAAGATAATGCATTGAAATACCTAAATAGTATTCACAAAAATCTGTCTTTGTGGATTTAGAAAAAATAAAGAAATGTTAAACTCCAGAAGCTAGCATTTCCAGTGGTAAAGAAAGAACAGAGGGAAGTTTAGAAGTATAACTATAAGACTAATTATGTTCCCTAATAAACAATAGCTTCTATGAAGTATATGAGATGTTTCCCTTAAATTTTTTTCTGGAAATTTTTAGTTGCCAGCTGGCTTCACAAGCCCCCTCATACTACATATGGCTTAGGATCATTCAGATCTTGTGTTCTTAATATGGCAGGGCCAAGGGCCTCAACCTATAAATCAAAAGACTGAAGGTTGCATATGCTTGCAGAGAGACAGGTCCCTACAGGTTATGAACATTTTTTTGATGAAGACTAGTAATTTCACATCTATATGGGAATATGCATCTATATTCCCTTTTAACATGGTGACATAAAATAAATGGGCATACCACACAATATTTGGAGCAGAGGGATTGGTATGTTTTATGAACACAGTATTTATGACATACCTAAGGAGCTGGAAAGATGACTCAGTGGTTAAGAACATGCAGAGGAACCATGGTCATCTTCCAGCACCCACATGGTGGCTAATAACATGTATAACGTCAATCTCTGGAAATATGACATCCTCTTCTGACTTCTGCAGACATACATGCAAGCAAAACACTCATATATATTAAAAATAAAAATTGAATATATACCTAAAGACATTGTCCTCAGCCCTGGTTTGTAAGCAGAATGCTTTCCATGTAATTCCTGCCATACACAAGTTCATTTCTGTAACTACCATAACACATTCTGTGAATATTTCACAAGTGTAGTCTACAATATGGTCAAAAGTATGCTATGAAGTTCCAGGAATGGAAGCGTGGGAGAGAAATATAGTTTGGTTCTCAAGGATTTCACTTACTGTGTAATAGAGAAAAGCACATATTAGCAGACAATAAGATTGGAAGAAGGCAAGCATAGAGCTTTGTGGAGGCCAAAAAGCCTTTGAGGGCAGCAATTGGGACTGTTGTGTTCCAGTTACTTGAGCTGGCTATTGAAGGATGAAAGAGTTTCCCTCAAATTTATTACCCTAGAAAGTTAAGCCCCTCCCATCACAGAACACATACCCTACATGAGCATGTCTGTGCTCAAGTCTTCATGAGCAATGTATCAAAAGCTGAGAACACAGCTTACCAGTTGTATGCACGTAGATTGTTCTGATGCTAGATCCCTGAAAAACAGCTGTTAAATCCATTGACTTTGGTCTTGATCCCAACTGTATTTTTAGACAAATTAAAATGAGAATAAGAGCAGTCCCCTATCTATGCAATTTGCCAGTACCTATCAATAATTTACTCTCTAGCCTCTCCTTTTCAAAAATATCTCTGTTGTCACTGAATCTTTCTTCATCTACTCTACCCAATTGCTGAAGGCAAGGTATGATTTCTGTCCAGGGCATCTATCATCACAGAGGTAGAACCCAACTTGAGCTCACTTCTGATACAGTGCTGGCTTGAGTAAATTAGATTCCTAAAGCAATGATAAGACATTCAGAAGTGATACAGATTGAATAATGCAAGTAAACAAACACTGTTAATACTACCTACATAGGAATTTTGTTATAGGTTAAGGCTCTTCTTCCCCTTCATAATTATGATGCTAATGACATGTTTTGCAGGTAAGAATGTAGTAATTGTGAGTTTTATTATATTTTGTGTAATATGTTTAATTGTAATCTCATGTTCTAATCTGAATATTAGGTTTATATTTCAGCTAATAATATGCTGTTTTTTTATCCTTCCATTGTTAAAATAATTTTTTTACATAAACCTTAAAACCCTGTATTTTCACAGAAACAAGTTTTAAGTGTTCTTCTGGTGGGAAGTGAATAATTGATTAGCATGACTCTGTTAGCCAGTATTCAGCTTCCTTTTGCTACCAAGTTGTATCTGTTTCATACTGCTATGTAACAAATACTCTTCCTTCAGACTGATGCTACTAAGTCTCAGATGTCATAGGTCAATGTATGTATACTTATGTGTCTGTGATTTAGTGTTCACTTGTCTTTTACTTCATCCTTTCCCTGGAGACCTGAGGTTTCCCACAAGCATACCTTCTCACTAGAGTTCTATTTCTCATCCCATCAGTACTTGAGATTGAAAAATGGTCATTTACAATTTCATCCTAGTCCTCATGGGATTGTTGGCAATAACACACTAGGCCTCTGCATGAATGCGCCAGAACAATCTCACAAGTTGAGAGATACAACCAGAAATGTATTTCCTGATCACACAAAATTTTCTAGTAAAAAATTCTCGCCATTGAAAAGAATTTATCTGGTTTTTATTTAGATGAGTTTTATATGCAAAGTTTGTGGGTCCCAGTCTTCTAGTGTGTACGTTATCATTCCTACCCTAGTTTGTTGGCCAAAGCAAGTCACATGGAGAATCTAAGAGTTGAGTAAGGTGATAGAGCACACTTCTCATAATAATGGGCAAAGAGAGGCACTGAGACATGAAAACAGTAAATTCCCTAGACAGTTATGTGTTAAAGTTTTGTCTGTTGCTATGTACTGTAATGTTAAACACTGGTGACCAAGGTCTGGTTGCCTCAGTAACTAGAAAATTCTTATGTGCACCAAGTGATACAGTGATACAACGGGACCTGGTCTTTAATTTTTAACACTATTGGTTAAATAAAGATGCCTACAGCCTATAGCTGGGCAGGAGATAAGTGGGTCTTGGTTAATTGGGACTGCTGGTCCTCCTACAAGGTCACTCTCTTCCTCAGCCTCCTCCAGTGTTTCCCCAATTCAACCACAGGGGTCAGCAGCTTCTTTCCATTGGTTCGGTGCAAATATCTGCATCTGACTCTTTCAGCTGCTTGTTGGGTCTTTCAGAGGACAGTCACGGTATGTCCTTTTTTGGGCACTCCATAGCCTCAGTAATAGTGTCAGGCCTTGGGGTCTCCCCTTGAGCTGGATCCCACTTTGGGCCTGTCTCTGAACCTCTTTTCCTCAGGTTCCTTTACATTTCCATCCCTGGAAATGTAAAGTTCTTTCAGACAGAAACAATTATGGGTCAGATTTTTGACTGTGGGTTGGTAAGCCCCTCCCTCACTTGATGCCCTGTCTTTCTGCTGGAGGTGGCCTCTATAAGGCCCTTCCCCACTGTCAGGCATTTCATCCAAGGTTCCTCCCTGTGAGTCTGGAAAGTCTCTCACCCCAGGATTCTGGTACATTCTGAAGGGTGCCCCCAACCTCCCACCTACCAAGGTTGCCTGTTTAAATTCTTTCTGTTGGCCCTTGGGGCTTCAGTCCTTTTCCTTCACCCAATACTAGATCATGATCCCCTCTTCCCCAACTCTGCCCCCACCCAGTCCACTTTTCCTCCCAGGTCCCTTCCTCCCTCCCCACCTTGTGTTTGCTTTCTTCTCCCTCTCAAGTGGGACTGAGGCATCCTCAGTTGGGTCCTTCAGCCTGTTGATCTTTTGGAGTTATGTGGACTGTATCTTGGGTATTCTGTACTCTTTTTGTTGTTGTTGTTGTTGTTGTTAATAGCCATTTATTAGTGAGTATATGCTATGCATGTCCTTTTGGGTCTGAGTTACCTCACTTGGGATGATATTTTCTAGTTCCATCCATTTGCCCACAAGACTCAGGATATCCTTGTTCTTAATAGCTGAGTAGTATTCCACTGTGTAAAGGAATCACATTTTCTGTGTCCACTCTTCTGTCAAGGGACATCTGGATTGTTTCCAGCTCCTGGCTATTACAAATAAGGCTGCTATGAACACAGTAGAACATGTGACCCTGTGGCATGGTGGGGCATCTTTTGGTTATATTGCCAAGGGTGATATTGCTGGGTCTTCAGGAAGATCTATTTACAATTTTCTGAGGAACCTCCAGATTGATTTCCAGAGTGGTTGTACCAGTTTGTAATTCCACCAGCAATGGAGGAGTGTTCCTCTTTCTCCACATCCTCACCAACATGTGTTATCACCTGAGGTTTTGATCTTAGCCATTCTGATTGGTGCAAGGTGGAATTTAAGGGTCACTTTGATAATTCTGTTTAGTTCTTTGCCCCATTTTTGATTGGGTTGTTTGTTTTTTTGGTGATTAGCTTCTTGAGTTCTTTATATATTTTGGATATTAGCCCTCTATTGGATTTTGGGTTAGTGAAGATTTTTTCCCAGTCTGAAATTTGCAGATTTGTCTTATTGACTATGTCCTTTGCCTTACAGAAGTTTTCAAGTTTCATTAGGTCCAATTTATCAATTATTGATCTTAGAGAGTGGGCCATTAGAGTGTTTAGAAAATTTCCCCCTGAGCCAATGAGTTCAAGGCTATTTCCCACTTTGTCTTCTATTAGACTTGGTGTGTCTGGTTTTATGTTGACGTTCTTGATCCACTTGAACTTCAGCTTTGTCTAAGGTGACAAATATGGCTCTACTTTCATTTTTCCACATACAGACAGACAGTTAGACCAGCACCATTTATTGAAGATGCTTTCTTTTTCTCATTTTATATTTTTGGCTTCTCTGTCAAAGATCAAGTGTCCATAAGTGTGAGGTTTTATTTCTGGGTTTTCATTCTATTCCATTGATCACCATGTCTGTCTCTGTACCAATACCATGCAGTTTTTATCACTATTGCTCTGTAGTAAAGCTTGAAGTCAGGGATGGTGAATTCCCCATCCATTCTTTCATTGTTAAGAGTTGTTTTCCCATTTCTGGTTTTTTTGCCCTACCAGATAAATTTGAGAATTATTCTTTCCATGTCTTTGAAGAATTGGTTTGGGATTTTGATGGGGATTGCATCAAATCTGTAGATCGCCTTTGGTAGAATGGTCATTGTTACTATATTAATTCTTCCAATTCATGGGCATGAGAGATCTCTCCATTTTCTGAGATCTTCTTTGGTTTCTATCTTGAGAGACTTGAAGTTATTGTCATACATTCACTTGTTTGGTTAGAGTTACCCCCAAGATAGATTTAATGCAGAATTCTACCAAACCTTCAAAGGACACCTGACACCAATATTCCTAAAACTATTCCATAAAATAGAAACTGAAGGAACACTACCTAATTCATTCTATGAAGCCACAATTACTCTGATACCTAAAGCACACAGGGACCCAACCAAAAAAGAGTACTTCAGACCAATCTCACTTATCAATATCTATGCAAAAATATTCAAAAATTCTTGCAAACCAAGAACACATCAAAACCATCACTTACCATGATCAAGTAGGCTTCATCCCAGGAATGCAAGGTTGGTTCAATATATGAAATTCCATTAACATAATCTGCAATATAAACATAATAGACTATATAAATAAACTCAGAGATAAAAAAATCACGTAATCATCATCTTAGATGCAAAAAAAAGCATTTGACAAACTACAATACCCCTTCATGTTAAAAGTATTGGAGATATCAAGAATTCAAGGCTCATACCTAAACATAATAAAGGCAATTTACTGCAAACCAACTGCCAATATCAAATTAAATGGAGACATACTTAAAGCAATCCCACTAAATCGGGGACAAGACAAGGATGCCCACTCTCCTCATATCTATTCAATATAGTATGTGATGTATTAGCTAGAACAATAAGACAACAAAAAGAGATTAAAAAGTTACAAGTTGGCAAAGAAGAAATAAAGGTATCACTATTTGCAGATGATAGCAAACATAAGAGACCCCAAAAATTCCACCAGACAACTTCTCCAGCTGATAAACATCAACAAATTGGCTAGATATAAAATTAACTCAAATAAATCAGTATCCTTCCTTTGTACAAATGATCAACAGGCTGAGAAAGAAATTAGAGAAATAACTCCCATCACAATAGCCACAACTAATCTGTGATCTTATGAGAATAAACTTCCAAAATTTTGGTCTTGGGTACTATGCTATGCTTCTTTTCTATGTCTACTAGACATAACAAGCATGATTGTTAAGGACCAGCTTTGGCTTGGACAGGGGTTCTGCAAGAAGGGGTGTCTGGGAGCATCAAAACCAAATGACTAGAAGTCAATTTGTGGGTCCAAGCTGGTGGCCTATGCTCTGCTGGAGACAGCTTTCCAGCCTGCTTTCTCTCTGTTCTGTATTTTTTCTCTTTGATTTTCTTTCTTTGGAGATCTCTAGGTCTCTCTCTCTTTCTCTCTCTCTCTCTCTTTCTCTCTCTCTCTCTCTCTCTCTCTCTCTCTCTCTCTCTCTCTCTCTGTCTGTGTGTGTGTGTGTGTGTGTGTGTGTTTTGTTGAGACAGTTCTTTCTTGCTATTCTAAAAAAATTCTCTGGATAGCTCATCTCCTGCAGATCATAAGCCAATTTTTTATTTTATATATGAATGCAATCAATCCAGTCATTTACTTCAGTTTTCATCTTGATTATGAGTCAGCATCCCATGAAGTCAGCATCCCATTACCACCCCAGTCCCCCAATTCATAGGAGACAGAAAGCAAATATTTTCTGTTAACATTGCAAAAAATATTTAGAGATCTGCCTGCCTCTGTTAAGCATAGACTATAAACTAGCTGGGTGGAACCCTGTCCTGAAATTATGATTTCTACTATACCTGTGTCTAGATGTCTAGAAAACTGTATCCCAAGATGACCTTGAACTCAGGAATCTGCCTGTATTTGTGTCCTTTTGGCAAGCTGGCTCATAGTGTAGCTACCTCTGTTCCTTTAGGTTTATAAAGTCCCTCATTATTCATATTGTATTCTTATATTTTTTCAGGTTGAAAAATTATGTATTTCAAACTCATATTTTTATAGTTCTTTTCCATAGCTGTAAGGTCTATTCTGAAGGTCCTAGTATTTAGTATTTTGCTAAGACTAGTGATACCTTCACTTCCTGGATTTGTGCTGTCTTATTATCATGAAGTCATTAACGATAACAGAAAAGACATTCCTTAAAGGAGGAATGTAAAATATGTACATTATTGTATAAACAAGCCTTATGCCCAGGGCAACCATTGACATTTTTGGAGGCCTATGTCCACTGGTGTAGGGAGCTGAGGTTAGTGGTAATAGCATCCGCCATTACAAGATGGCGCTGGCATCCTGTGCTCTCACAAGTAAACAACTAACTGAGCAGGTGCAAAAGGCAAAAGCACGCCAAAGTCACTGCCCATCCTGGGGCGTAATATGGGTAATGAGTGAACAGCCAATCAGAAGTGAACACGCCACCTAGGGTACATATAGCAGTGCCTTTCCTGGGCTTGGGGTCTTTCCGCTTCTGCTGATACAAGAATAAAGCCTCGCTGTAGTAACCACCCCAACACTGCCTCACGTGTCTCTTTCGAGGGCGAAGGGGACTCGAAGGGGCCCGGAATATCTGGTGCTGAAACCCGGGAAGGACCAAACCATCTGGTGCCGTGGAGACCCCCTGAGATTCGGGGCGAGTTAAAAGACTACAGGATCGAGGTACGTCTCTGAGATGTATGCTTGGGGTGGAAGCCTTGGTTACAAGCGGATTTTCACTCATTGCTGCCGCAGCACTAGTTGGCCTCTTGTTTGTGTTGCTTTTGTTTTTAGCATATTTGTGTTGTGAGGATCCAGCTTGCAGTACAGCTATTAGGGCAAGTCAAGAGGTTTCAAGAAAGGTCAACTCCAGGGTATCAGAAACAGAGCATGTTAGCCAGCATCAGGCCAAGGAGCCTGGGGATCAAGCCAAGGAGCCTGGGGAAAAAGATCAGGCCAAGGAGCCTGGAAAGGAGAAGCAGGCCAAAAAGCCTGGGCAACAGAGGCAGGCCAAGGAGCCTGGTCAAAGAAAAGAGTACTCAAAGGGAACAGGGACCACTGCAGGGCCTGTTAAGGTTAAGGACTCTTCACTGGTTGGTGGAGAGAGAGTGGAGGTCAAAAGGACCGCCCTATATCCCATTAAGGAGCTTGCCTCCATAGATCTTGGCAGCTCTGAGGAGGAGAGCCTAGAGGCGGAGGCAGCTGCCTGTGCAAAGGATAGCCATTCTGGGATAAAACTAAGAAAGACCTTGAGCCCCTCAGCCCCGCCCTTGCCTTAGGCCTATGCCTTGGGCAGTACCTCTAATTCATTTCTCAGCCTAGGAGATTGGAGACAGCTACAGCTTGCATTTCCGGTCTTTGAAGTGGCAGAAGGAGCACGTGTCCATGCCCCAGTAGAGTATAGGCAGGTCAAAGAATTAGCTGAGGCAGTGCGTGCATGTGGAATTAGGGCTAATTTTACTGTATCCCAAGTGGAGAGGTTAAGTGCAGCTGCTATGATGCCAGGAGACTGGCAGGACACAGTGAAGGCAGTACTTAACAATATGGGCCAATACCTAGAGTGGAAGGCCTTGTGGCATGAGCAGTTACAAGCACAAGCAAGAGCTAATGCAAGCATTGAGGGTCAACAATTATGGACTTTTGACATGCTGGCTGGAGTTGGCATACACGCAAACGACCAGACCGCTCATCCCTGGCAGGTCTACGCACAGATAGCATCAGCTGCAATAAAGGCATGGAAGTCTCTCCCTAGGAAGGAAGGCAGTAATCTTTATTTGTCCAAAATAACTCAGGGGACCAGTGAGTCCTTCTCTGACTTTGTGGCCTGCATGACTGAGGCCGCTGGCAGAATCTCTGGGGAACCAGAGCAAGCAATGCCATTAATTGAACAGAGGATCTTTGAAAATGCCACAGCTGAATGCCGTGCAGCCATTGCTCCTCAGAGAGCCAAAGGGCTACAAGACTGGTTAAGAGTCTGCCGCTGCTTGGGAGGTCCCCTTACTAATGACGGACTTGCAGCAGCTAACTTAGAAATGGTTGCAGTCCTCCTTAAAGGGCAGAATCGAAGAAAATTCCCTTCAAAACATATGGCCTGATGCTTTGCCTGTGGGAAGGCGGGACATATGAAGAAAGAGTGCCCAAATAATCAAATACCATCAAAACTGTGCACCAGGTGTGGAAAGGGCTATCATCTGGCTCGGGATTGCCGCTCTGTTAGAGATATAAGAGGTCAGATCCTCCCTCCAAATCCCTCAGCCATTAAGGAAGGAAATTTTTCAAAAAACGGATATACGGGCCCAAGATCCCAGGGCCCCAAAAGATATGGGACACTGCTAAACACTCAGGGGACACTTTTCGCAGTAGAGCCACAAGAGGTTCCTCAGGAATGGACCTCTGTTCCACCTCCCGAGTCCTACTAATGCCACACATGGGGTTGCAGCTGATCCCAGTTGATTATAGAGGCCCCCTGCCAGGGGAAGTGTCGGCCTTATTTTAGGCCACTCCTCTCTTACTTTAAAAGGACTCATGGTACACCCCAGTGTAATAGATCAGGATTATACAGGAGAATTTCAAGTTCTCTGTTCTAGCCCACAAGGCGTATTCTCCATCTCCCCTGGGGACAGGATTGCTCAATTGGTTGTCTTTCCAAGCTTACATGATTGTTTTCCATCCACCGAGAAGCTTAGAGGTGCTTACGGGCTTGGTTCCTAAGGAACTGACTTCGCTCATCTGGTGGTTGACCTTAAAACAAGACCCACCTTACAGTTAGCAATAGAGGGGAAGAACTTTACTGGAATTCTGGACTCAGGAGCGGATAAAAGTATTATTTCTTCTAATTGGTGGCCTAAGGCATGTCCTGTAAAAAGATCGTCCCACTCCCTACAAGGATAGGGATACGAGGCCAGTCCTGCAGTCAGTTCTCGCTCGTTGACTTGGCAGGCACCAGAGGGTCAAACAGGAAGTTTAATACCTTATGTGCTTCCTCTCCCTGTCAATCTCTGGGGAAGAGATATCTTACAAGGCCTAGGGCTAGTTCTGACTAGTGACTACTCCCCACAAGCTATAAACATTATAAAGAGCATGGGATTTAAAGAAGGGAAAGGTCTTGGCAGGAACGAACAAGGAAGGTTAGATCCTGTCTCACAAGAATCAAACACAGGAAGACAAGGCCTGGGTTTTCCCTAGTTGCCATTGAGGGTTCTATGCCCATACCCTGGCTCACAGAGGAGGCCGTGTGGGTTCCTCAGCGGTCCCTATCCTCTGAAAAATTGGAAGCTGCTACAAGACTAATTAAAGAACAAGTGCAGCTCAGTCATTTAGAACCTTCTACCTCTCCCTGGAATACACCCATATTTGTCATTAAAAAGAAATCTGAAAAGTGGAGACTTTTACATGGTTTAACAGCCATCAATGCACAGATTCGACTATTTGGCTCTGTGCAACGAGGCTTGCCTTTACTCTCTGCCTTGCCTAAGCAGTGGAAAATCATAATTATAGATATTAAGGACTGTTTTTTCTCAATTCCTTTGTGTTCACAAGATAGACCAAGATTTGCATTTACACTACCTACTATTAATCATTTTGAACCTGATAAAAGATATTAGTGGAAAGTTCTGCCTCAGGGCATGGCCAACAGCCCCACTATATGTCAGCAGTATGTGCAAATGGCCCTGGAGCCAATTAAGAATCAATTCCCCTCTCTGCTGCTGGCCCATTACACAGATGACATTATTATGTGTCATAAGGATTTAGTTACTTTACAGACCTCATACCCCTTATTATTAAACACCTTGGAACAGTGGGGTCTGCATGTTGCTACTGAGAAAGTTCAATTTTCAGAAATTGGCTACTTTTTAGGGACAGTTATCTACCCAGAAAAGATAATTCCTCAGAAATTGGAGATTCGTAGAGACCATTTACATACTTCGAATGATTTTCAGAAATTATTAGGTGATATAAATTGGTTAAGACCATTTTTAAAAATTCCCTCGGCTGAGCTGAAACCTTTATTTGATATTTTGGAAGGGGATGCTCATATTTCCTCACTGAGGGCCTTAACACCATCTGAGAGCCGTGCTCTACAAGCAGTAGAAAATGCTTTACAAGATGCCCAGTTGAAACGCATAGATGAAACCAAAACCTTTGATTTATGTGTTTTCAAAACTAGATGCTTACCCACCACTGTATTATGGCAAGAGGGGCCTTTGTTATGGATTCATCCCAATGCTTCTCCCGCAAAGATTATTGAAAGATATCCAGATTCAGTTGCTCAGCTTGCCCTTCGTGGACTAAAAGCAGCCATTACTCATTTTGGAAGGGAGCCTAAGGTTTTGATAGTGTCTTATACTGCCCATCAAGTCCAAATATTAATGGCGACCTCTGATGTTTGGGCAGTGCTGGTTACTTCCTTCAATGGTCAAGTAGATAATCATTATCCTAAGCATCCCATCTTACAATTTGCCTTAACTCAAGCTATCATATTTCCACATATTGTGTCTCAGGAGCCACTCCCAGATGGAATGGTAGTTTATACAGACGGGTCAAAAACAGGAGTGGGTGCCTATGTGGTTAATGATAAAGTTACATCCAAACAATACCATGAAACCTCACCTCAAATTGTGGAATGCTTAGTAGTGTCAGAGGTTCTGGAAATCTTTCCAGGTCCCTTAAATATTGTTTCAGATTCCTTCTATGTGGTTAATGCAGTGAAAGCATTAGAAGTTGCTGGGTTAATTAAGACATCTAGCAGACTTGTAGAGGTTTTTCAAAAGATTCAGCTTACCCTGGCTAAGCGAAGATTCCCTGTCTTTATAACTCATATTAGGGCTCACTCAGGCTTACCAGGACCTATGTCCCGTGGAAATGACCTGGCAGATCAAGCCAAAAGTTGAATGCAATTGCCCTTTCACCAAAATTAGATTTGGCTAAAGCCTTTCATAAAAGGTTTCATGTGACAGCTGAGACGCTACGAGGTCGATTTAACATTACTAGAAAGGAGGCTAGAGATATCATGACTCAATGCCAAAACTGCTGTCAATTCCTACCTGTTCCCCATACCGGAATTAACCTTTGGGGAATTAGGCCATTACAGATCTGGCAAATGGATGTTACTCACATACCATCCTTTGGTAAATTACAATATTTGCATGTCTCCATTGATACCTGTTCTGGAGTTATGTTCGCCTCTCCATTGACTGGAGAAAAGGCGGCCCATGTTATTCAACATTGTCTCGAGGCTTGGAGTGCCTGGGTAAAGCCTAAAATCCTTAAAACTGACAATGGACCAGCCTACACTTCTCAAAAATTTCAACAGTTTTGTCGCCAAATGGAGGTGACACACCTGACGGGTCTTCCTTACAATCCTCAGGGACAGGGCATCATTGAGCGTGCTCATCGTACCCTTAAAACTTATTTGATAAAACAAATAGGAGAAGGAAAAAAGGTTGCGGAAGCTCTGCCCATGGTGCCACGGGTTACTGTTTTTCTGGCACTTTTTACTCTCAACTTTTTGAATTTGGACAGTCAGGGCATTACAGTGGCTGATCGCCATTGCCTGGAACCAACTAGGCCAAAAGAAATGATAAAATGGAAAGATGTTTTAACTGGTCAATGGAAAGGCTCGGATCCTATTTTAATAAGATCCAGGGGAGCGGTTTGTGTTTTTCCACAGGAAGAAGACAACCCATTTTGGCTGCCAGAGCGACTGACGCAGTGACTCACGGTTGCTGAAAATGACCCCCCCCCCGAAGGATTCATCTGCAGACGCTCTCAGTTTTCACTTGGACTCTCCTAAATTGGGTTCCTAGTATATATAGTGAATTTAGATGGCTATCCTATCTGCTTTTCCAAAACATATGCCCTTGCCTTCTTAAAAGCCGCCGCTTCTGCTAAACATAATTTCTCCTATACCCTTAACTGTAATGCCTCATTCCAGTTTGTGTGTGTCCTCCATTTCTTTTCATCCTATCCAACAACTCCTTTAATACTTGTACCAATGTAGCTTGCTTTATGTCCCAGTGCTGGTCTGCTCTTGTCTATAAGCAGGCCCTAATAGCCAGTATACCACTATGGATCCCTATCCCTGTTCAGATGTCTGGGACCTTGACTTTATTTTGACAGAAGAGAGATTTTGATATAACTGCAGCCATTATCACTGTTGTTGCCATCTCTGCAGCTGCAGCTGTGACAGCCGGCATGGCCTTAGTTGATCAGGTTACAGCAGCTACTGTTGTTAATCAAATTTCAGAAAAGACCTCTGAGGCTTTGACCACTCTACAGAATGTGGATGCACACTTGGCATCAGGCATCCTGTTGGTCAATCAGAGAGTTGATTTGCTCTAAGCCCATGTGGAGCAACTCACGGATGTGGTTCAAATGAGCTGCGTGTCAGCAACCCCACATCTATGTATTACACCTCTGAGATTTGTGAATGATGCATTTGTTCAAAGCCATAATCTTTCTGCTTATTTACAAGGGAATTGGACTAGGGAGCTGGACCAGATACAGCAGCAATTGCAGAGCCGGATCTTGAGCCTTGATGGAGCACGGGTGGACCCTGTTACCCTTGACGATTTTACTTCTTGAATTTCTTCTGCCTTTTTTTTTCTTTAAGGAAAGGGTGAGGATAGGCCTGTTTGATGCAGCCCTATGTTGTGGATTAGTGTTCATGATGGTTGTCTGTAAGCTCAGAGCCCAACAAAAACATGACAAGGCCGCTATCGCCCAAGCACTCACAGCCTTGGAGCAAGGATCTTCCCCTGAAATTTGGCTATCTATGCTAAGAAAGTAACTGATGACTGAGACCCTCAGTCGATGCACCCCAAGGGTTCAGCCCATTGCACTGGGTCAATGAGAGGTCTAAGTCTAGCCAGCCCTTGCCTGAATAAATGTGGTACCTGAATATTTAGAGGTGTTTGCGAGTGGGTACTCGACAGGGAATGTTCCACGAGTGTGGATAGATTTCCTGAAAGTATGCCTGATTGCACAAAGGTTTGATGCCAAAACCTCCTCTCCTCGCACAGACGGCCGCCGGGCACTCCAGAGTGGAGGCTCCCTTTCCCCGTCAAAAGGCATCAAGATTGGTATGGGAAGTATTATTCATTGCACGACGACAAGAGAAGAAACCCATTACAATATCTCATTTTGCACAGGGGATCAGGCCTCTGCTTTCCCTCACTGAGTTGGTGCCGCGCTTGATAGGCAAAAGGCTGTTCCATCTTAATAATATAGATAGAGGGAGATGTAGGGAGTCGCAGTTAGCAGTGATAGCATCTGCCATTACAAGATGGCGCTGGCATCCTGTGCTCTCACAAGTAAACAACTAACTTCGTAGGTGCAGAAGGCAAAAGCATACCAAAGTCACTGCCCATCCCGGGGTGTAATATGGGTAATGAGTGAACAGCCAATCAGAAGTGAACACACCACTCTAGGGTACATATAGCAGTGCCTTTCCCAGGCTTGGGGTCTTTCCACTTCTGTTGATACAAGAATAAAGCCTCACTGTAGTAACCACCCGAACACTGCCTCACATGTCTCCTTCGCGGGTGAAGAGGACTCGAAGGGGCCCGGAATACACTGGCACTTTCCCAGGGGCAGGAACTGTGTCATTGTGTCCATACCAAAGTCATATATATATATATATATATATATATATATATATATAATGATGATGAAAATCAATATCTTAATATACTTTTGGTTCTTCAATGCAATGAACAAAGTGATTGATTCTGAAAGTTCTTTATACTGTAATATTATGTTGTATGAGTGATAATGATGGAAGCTTCTTGCCCTAAAAGTTACATTCATGGGTATTTACAGCCCCTGCAAAGCAACATAGAAACTGCCAATTTTAGGACATTCCAAATGCAACAGGAATATTCTATAAATCAGAATTGTATGTATATAATTTATTAAATAAAACAGGGTTTACATATTTGTTAATGTGTTTAGAAAGAGAAAATTCTATTTTACAGGACAAAAGACATTGAAACTGGTTCTGTCTGGGTGTTTGGGTACCCCAAGTAAATTCATTCAAATTATCTGGGATCTATATTGACTTACTAAGTACACTGATCTAAGTTGTATTAAATTTTCAAAGTTTACTTGTTTGTTTTAACTTCTAAAGATGACAATAATTTCAAGCATGTCGGTAATGTAGATTCACAATGCTTTACCTCCACGCAAAGAGTCAATGGACATTAATTTAGAACTGAATACTTACATATACAATGGTAGCATTACAATCATAAAATATAGAAATCCATGGAAAAATACACAGCATATTCTAAACCAAAGCAAGACTGTGTTCCAGAAAGTATGTGTTTATTTTTAATAGCTTTGATGAAATTCTAAATTATAAAAATAAAACCAGGAAAACAAGAGGTCTGTGTTAAGGAGTGGGAAGAAGAAAGGAAAAAGAGTATTTCTTAAAGAAGGAAGGAAGAAAGGGAAAAAGGAAGGAAGGAAGGAAGGAAGGAAGGAAGGAAGGAAGGAAGGAAGGAAGGAAAAAGAGAGAAAGAAAGAAAGAAAGAAAGAAAGAAAGAAAGAACAAAAGAAAGAAAGAAAACAGAGCAAAATAATAAAATTGGAATCTATTATTCAGAAGTATTTCTGTGGGTGGAGACCTATATGTTACTGTTGTCTAACTAAAGCAATCAAATCCTTCTTTGGAGTCAACAAAACAAAAGACTAACATATTTTCTTTGGAAGATGAGCAATAAATGAGTCATGCTGTGGCGTGAGTTTCCTAAAAAGAGGCTTTAAACAGAATGCAGGGTTAGAGAGGAAGTATGAGCACTGGCTTTTTCTATTGAATTCCTCTTTAATTATACGAGAAGATGGCTCAGCTGTGAGTCAGTTGGCTAGGGTGTGTTATGTTATGATGGTTTTAAAGAGATTAAAATAAATAAAACGTTTATTTAAACAAAGGAAACACTAAACACTGCTATGCCTAGGTTTTAAACTCCAGTTATTAGTTCAATCACTGGATTTATTTCTCAAAAATAAAACCTAGTTAAGCCCCCACCCTACTTGAGAAGTTATAATCTGGCCTTGAGGATGAAGAATTTTATGTTCTATGGGAGCTCCAAAACTTAGTCCTATCATTTATGTCTGAGAAACTGCTCATCCTTATATCTCATTGTTCTTTTTCATGTACACAGAAAATTACAAGTCTTTTAGTATTATTTTTTTCATTTCTTTACATAGCAGAACTCAGGTCTTTTTTAAATTATTTTTTTTATTTTGACAATTTTCTCATGCAATACATTTTGATCATATTCTTTTCCCTTCCCATCTCCACTCAGTTCCTTCTTTACCCAACTCCACATTCTTCTACTCTCTTAAACAAAACAAAACCAAATAGCACTTACACACACACACACACACACACACACACACACACACACCATAAAATCTGTTCTTCCTATTTTGTGTTGGCCAGCTACTCCTGAACAGAAAGGCCATATGGCATGGCAGATATACCCAGTGTCATCCCATTGAAGAAAACTAATTATCACTCTCTCAGAAGCTATAAATTACAAAGAGCTTCTTAGTTAGTGGTGGGACTTTGTGCCCACTTCCTCTTCTTCATCCTTGTCTTGAACTTCCATGTTGTCACATGTCTCTGTAAGTTCACAAGAGCATGAGCTCAGTTGTGTCTGTTTTGGTGGTGGTGGTGGTGGTGGTGGTGGTGGTGGTGGTGGTGGTGGTGATGGTGGTTTTTTTGTAGTTGTTGTTATATACTATGTTTTATCTCTTACAATCTTTCCACATCTTCTTCCACATGGATGGCTGAGCTTTGAGGTGAGAAGTGTGATAATGCATCACATTTAGGGGAGATTGTTCCAAAGTCACTCACTTTCTGCACATTGTCCAGTTATAAGTTTCTGTCTTAATTACCATCTGCTACAAGAAGTTTCTCTCATAATGGTTGAGCAATGTATTAATATATGGACACAAAAATATGTAATTATAAGATGTTTACTATTGTGTTCGCTTATCAGAATAATAGTAAGTTTCCCTCTAGGGTCCATGACCTACCTAGTCTCCAGTTCTTGACCTGTTAAACACTGTCAGGTATGCATTTCATCTCATATCTTAACTCCAAAGTTAGTTGTTTACTTAGAGAACAATTATGCCACTATTGCACCAATGAGTATATTTTGCAAGCAAATGACCATTGTAACTTACAGGGTTTGCATTGGGTGCAATTTATGATTACTTTTCTTCTCTGGTGATGCACATACCACCTTCCAGTGTCCTAGTTAAAGTTTCTATTGCTGAGAAGAGACACCATGACCAAGACAACTCTTACAAAGGACAACCCCACAGTAGCACAGCTTCTCCAACCAGGTGCCTCCTAATAGAGCCACTCCCTGACCCAAGTATTTTCAAACCTCTCTGCCCTTCACAGGCTTGGTCAAATACATGAGTCTATGGGGAGCCTTACCTACCCATAGCATAATGTGAAATATATTTAGTCCAGCCTTAAAATCCCACAGTCTATAACAGTCTCAACAATGTTAAAAGTCCAAAATTCAGAATCTCTTCTGAGATTCATACAATCTCTTAACTGTAATCCCCTAAGAAATCAAAACCAAAATGTAGATAACATATCTCCAACATTATTAAGAATATATAATATCATTACAAAATATCATGTTGAAGAAATACTGGACCAAAGCAAGACAGAAAGCCAACTGGGAAAACTCTAAACTCTGCATCTCCATGTTCGATGTCAAAGCACTTGTCAGATCTCCAAATCCTTTCAGCTTTGCTGACTGTAACAGCTTCGATTGTTTCACTCCGTTACCAGCTTTCCTAGGCAGGTATCCCACTGCTCTGGCATCTCTAACATTTTGGGAAATGCAAGGCAACTTCAACTTTACAGCTCCTTGTTCCAATGTCTAAGATCCTCACATTATCTTCTGGGCTCCTCCAAAGGACTTGAGTCACTTCTCTAGCTCTGCCCTCTGTAGCACTGCAGGATCTGGTTGACTCCACTGCTGCTGCTGTTCTTGGTGACCATGCCATGATACTGTCATCTCTAATTTCCTGGAGTCTTCCACTACAACAAGGCCTCACTAATAGCCTCTCATAGGCTTTCTTCAGGGTGCCAAGTCTCAACTTCTTTGCATGACCCCTTCAGTCCTGGGCTGCCAACTACAGCTGAGGCTGCACCTTCACCAATGGCACCCCTGGCCTCACAGACTGCAAAGCTACAGCTGCTCTCATTGACTCTGTCACGTCTTCAAAACCAGTACCTCCTGGGTGATTCTTACACTAACCAAGTCCAGCTGCAGCACAAGGTACAACCTTGGCTATCTCTGGAACACAGCTTCTTTGTGCTCTCAGAAAACACTTCCCAGAAGATTTCACCTCAGTGACACTGGTCTCTTCTTAATCACCACTAATTTTTTAGCTCCAGCTAGCCAGCAGCAACTGTCCCAGTCAGTAACCCCTTTTATCATTGATTCTAAAGCCAGAGCCATATGGTGAAAGCTGTCAAGTTCTGCTGCTTACTGGGGCTAGAAAATGCCCACCATGTTCTATTATATCCTTTATTGCCTAAAGTTGGCTGTCCTGGAATTTGCTCTGTAAATTGACCTTGAACTCTGTTATCTGCATGCCTCTATTTCCTGAGTTCTGGGATTAAAGATGTGTACTCCCTTGCCAGAACCTAAGTCTTTTTTTTACCTGGGACTCCATCTGTACCATGCTGGTCTTGAACTCAGAGATCTCCTTGCCTTTTGAACTGGGATTAAAGATATGTACCACTATGCCTGTACCTAAGCTTTTCATGGCCACTATGCCTCAAGATCCACATCAAAAACCTATGTCTTCCTGCCTCAAGATCTACATCACAGATGTGTGCTTTATTTTCTGGATTCTGGTAAATTTCAAATTAAAAGTCTCAAAAAAACAATAGTGATGTAATAATTCCTAACATGTTATAACTATTCCTTTTTCAACTGCAAAAGCATAAACAATGTTTAAATGGGTATGGCCTTGCCCAGAGAGTGGTAACACCACTCTCTTAATCTGTTTATCTCCTTGAACATAGGATTCAGCTCCATTCTACTTCTTGGTGCCCCTTTACTCTTTGAGCCATACATTTTCAACTCTTCCTTTTGAAGCTTGCTATGCTTAATCAAAATACTCTTCATGAGAATAAACCAGAGAACAAAGCCTCTGCTGGGCTTTTTTGAAAATTTATCAATGAAATTAATATAAATCTCTTTACTTTAGTCTCAGGTAGACTCTTCAGACAAGGCCAAAAAATCAGTCTCATTCTTCAACAAAAAGCCATAAAATCAGTCTCTAAGCCACATATTGAAATTTGTCTCCACTGAAATCTCTAGAGGCAAACTTCCCCAGTTCAAATCACTATCTGCAATAAAGTCTTCCATATTCCTACTAGTATAGCCCATTTAAGCCCCACTTAAAGCATTACACTGCTTTCCAAATCCAAAGTCACAAAATCCACATTCCTCCAAATAAAAGTATAGTCAGACCTACTACAGCAATACCAACTTCTGTCTTAGTTAGGGTTTCCATTGCTATGAAGAGACACCATGTCCAAGGCAGTGCTTATAAAGGACAGCATTTAATTGGAGCTAGCTTACAGTTTCTAAAGTTTATTCCATTATCATCTAGGCAGGAAGTATAACAATATCCAGGCAGACATTACACTGGAAGAGCTCAGAGTTTTACATTTTGTTCTGAAGGCAACCAGGAGAGACTGTATTTCAGCCAGGTAGGAGAAAAATCTCTCAAAGCCCTCCTTCACAGTGACACACTTCCTCAAACAAGGCCATACCTCCTAATAGTGCCATTCCCTGAACCAAACATATTCAAAACACCACAACTAATCAATATGGATAAAGCTTCTAAATAAGAAACATCTCAATTTCTCCACATTGGATCTTATACATATATATTCTTTTTAGCAATAAGGTCTTATTGTCAGGTTGGGGGATGGTAAATCAATAGTATTATCAATTGCCTGCAATATTGAATGGGTATATAGGACCCCTTCAGGTCAAAATCTCAAAAAGATATAGCATGTTTATGCTACTGTGAGTTTTATTTTGCATTGCATTATATCCCCTATTACATGGTAATATTTAAATTATTTTTCTTAATATGTGTACATTTGAGGAAGCTCTATGTAGTATATTTTGATATAGCATCTCAAAAGGCCTTCAGCATTAGTTATCCCTCACCATATTCCCTGTTATACCCTAACCTCCTACCTTGTTCTTCAACCAATGTCTACTTTTATCTTAGTTAGTTTTTCTATTGCTGTGAAAAGAAACCATGACCATGGCAACTCTTATAAAGGAAAACATTTCATTGGAGATGACTTATAGTTCAGAGGTTTATTTCATCACCATCATCATCATCACCATCATCATCAACAAGTCCAAAAGCATGGTAGCACATGGGCAGACATGGTGCTTGAGAAGCAACTAAGAATTCTCAGGAGAAAGAAAGTCTGACACTGGGCCTGCCTTGAGCATTTGAAACCTCCAAGTCTACTTGCAGTGATACACTTTCTCCAGCAAGGCCACACCTATGCTAACAAGGCCACACTTCCCAATAGTGTCACTACCCGTGAGCCTATGAGGGCCATTTTCATGCACGTTACCACAGTTTCCTTAACAAGATCCTCTCCTCCCTTGTTGCAGCCGAGCTGCCCCACACTTGGGGGACAAATGTCACGGACCACTTTGTCAATGTTGGGACCCGCACTGCCAAAAGCCTTGGGGGCTAAACTGTTAGAGCTCACACTGCCCCAAGCTGCTCCAGTCCGTGGGTCGGGGTTCAGCAAGAGAGAGAGTGAGGACGGACTCAAGGAATGGAGACCAGACAGAGTGTGATTCAATCCCGTTTATTCTTCAGTCTCTCTTCCTAGTCCAAGTCCCAAGTCCTGAGTTCCTAGTCCCTAGTTCCTAGTCCCTAGTGCCTCCAAGTTCTTCTTCCAAGTTCCTAGACTCAAGTACAAGTGTCTAATTCCTAGTTGCCTGTCTGGAGTCTCAAGTGCCTACTACTACTTCCAAGTTCTTCCTCCAAGTGCCAAGTGCCTAATACCTAATAATTCTTCTGAGTTCTCTAGTCCAAGTGTCTTCTTTCTCAATGCCCAATTCCTACTCATTTCTTCTGTCTGCCCCTCACCTTTTATATGTCTCACTTCTAAGCCATGCCTCTAAGTCAAGCCTTTAAGTCATGCCCTTAGGCCTTGTCTCTAAATCTGATCTCTAAATCATGCCCTTAAGTCACACACCTTTAAGTCTCACACATCCAAGGAAAAATCCTGGGTATCTAAAACAAGATGTTATCAGAGTGTGCTCAGCTGTTGTAGGCTATTGTAATCAAGTCTCTTATCAGGGTATAAGGCTCAAGTTGGCTGCAAGGATGACAGCCGCCTTCTGTTGGCTCCCCACACTCCCTGTTGCATTACTACCTAATATCTGTAGATATAAACAAAATCATATATCTCTGAAGTTTAAAACACAACATCCACCTATAAGAGAAATCTTGCACTGTTTATTTTTCTGGGCCTGAGTTACCTCCTCAGAATGATTGACTCTAGTCTCATCTACTTATCGACATATTTCATAATTACATTCTTCTTAAGAGCAGAATAATATCACAGTATTTAAATGTAGCTATCACATTTACATTATCTATCCATTAATTGATGGGCATCTTTTATTTATAATTCTAGGCAACAGATTTTATTTTTTTCTTAATAAATTTGTTCTAGATCTTTAATAATAAATATTTATTTATTACAATAATAGGGTACAGGTGAATATGACAAAAAGGAATACATTAATGAAAGAGACACCTAGGTGGGGCTGGAAATATAGCTCAGTTGACAGAATGCTTACTTAATACGCATGAGGCCCTGAGGTTGTTGCATAGTATCATGTATGCTGGGCAGCAGCACACTTAAGAAATCCTAGAGCTCTGAAGGTAAAGACAGAAGGATCAACCTTCAATGCCATCCTTGATTGCATATCAAATTTGATGCCAGTTTAGGACATATGAGACCCTGACAAAAATAAAGCTAAGAATAAGACTTAAAGGTCCAAGAACATTGCTTTGCTATTATATGCAGTGCACCATGAGAAAAATGATGACAACAGTCTATCTGGCATGGCAGAAGCTTAATAGAAAATATACATATGAAAAAATAATCTGTGCCTCTGAAAGGGGGACAGAGAAATGTGAAAGAAACATCAACAAACACTCCAAAGAGTTTATGAAGTAATTTTATCTGATATGGCACAGAGGAATGTTAACCAGGAAAATCCTCGATCCTTCCTGGTATCAAAATGAGTCTTTGTGACACCAACAAATGGGAGTCTAATTAGTGTTCTAAGGCCAGAAAGTGGAGAAGGCTGACAAAAGAGGGCAGGCTCCAACTGTTAGAGTTAGCCACTGTCTAGAGTGGCAGGATGATTGGTTCTCATTTCAATACAACTGGGCCTGAGATGCACAAAAACAAAAAGGAACACAATCATTCTATATCTTAAGGGTCAGCAGAGGCCAGAGGACAGAAAGACAGTGGTAGGTGCCATGAGCCAATTGCAATCTTGAGGATAAGAATGGGAAAATAAGACACTAGAGACAAAAATAGTCCTAAATAAAAATTCAGTTAACAAATATGTATCATGAAGAGAGACTTTCAAATAAAGCTAATTTCTTCTTAACTGATTAAACTGACATTTACTTGATTTAGATAGAAAACAAACAAGAAGTTCAACTATGGAAAATAAGAAAGCTCATTCATTTGTTCATTTACTGTGATGCAATCCTGACCTGGACCTGGCAGGAACTCTCCTATTCTTACATTTTTGCTGCTATATCTTTTCCCTGATGATAAATTTTTATTATTCTATAATTTAAAATAAAACAAGAAAATTGACTAGAAATATTAAGTGGGTTTTAAGATAGCTTACAGATATGTGAATTTTGTGAGCATTGACCTCCAAACCTATCTTCTTAATCAATTACTACAGGAGCTCTTCTCACCAGTCACTTAATTACTGTATCCTATTAATTAACAGCTTCCATTTCTCATGTGATACTTAAATACAGAAGTTGGCTGATTACTCTCTACCCCTAGCCAATCTTCCTACCTTTCATCTGCCTCTTCCTGTTGTCATTGAAGCTTTATGACATACAGTATCAAAACATTCCAGATTGTGAATAATGATCACATTAGTCAAGAAAATGTAATGTAAAGAATAAAGATAAAAGTGATAATCCTAGAAAGATCCTGTGAGATTGACCATGCTCAGTGAGGAGAATGGAGCCCTTATGAATGGAGTGTGTTCTCTGATACATGAAGCTCAATTTAATTCCCTTGTCCCTTATACCACATGAAGAAACAATGAGAAAACCTCATCCAGGTGCCAGGAAGCAGACACCGACCATGTCTGCCAGTACTTTCATCTTGTACTTTCACAACTTTCAGTCTATGACAACTCAAGTTTGGTTGTGTATAAGACACTCAATTGGTTGTACATTTTTATATCAACTCAAATGAACTTATAATTTTGACTGAATTGTACTATTGCAATACAGATTGCATTCTAACACTGAAAGACAACATATAAGTTCAATGAGTGGATCCATACTCTACAGAAAATGCCTCCCCAAATGAGCTAAGTAGCTTTGTCTTTCTAATTTTGGAGATTAAAATGTACATTCACCAGTAACAATGTCAAGGTTATACTATATTAGCAAACAATCTCCTTTTTTAGTTAATATGACAATTTACACATTTTATATACCTAATATAATATACCCGAAAAAAGACAGGTTGGAGCATTCATGACTATCTCTAAGGAATATCTTATTTCTGTTTAGTCAACTGCAATGTCTGAGGGAATACAACCTATGCATTCATATTCTCATTACTGAAACTAATTACTATATAGTATAGAATCAGCCATGGGGAGAAGATACAAGGAAGATAGGAGGAAGAGTCTAGGAAAAATACCAAACCCCAAGAATCTTTTACCTCAAGAATAGCAGACACATTGCTCCACCAGCACTGTATACAACAAATGTGTAAATTGGATATGCTTTGGGGGCCCAGAGCTGTAATTGAGACTCTATTAATCCTGTTCATATAGGTGTCTCATCTCCCAGAAGTAAGTTCTTTCTCTTGGGTAAATAAAGTCATTCCTATTAGACAAAGTCTCCATGAAGTCTAGAGATCCTTTAGCAAACAATCTTTGCAATCCGTACCTCTCTTAATGAGCTATTGCATAGCACTGGTTTTGCTTTATATTTCCTGAGTATTTGTCAACTGACCAAATACATGACACAACTCCCTAAAACTGCCAACTCACGTTAAGATCAGGCACACAATATTTATCTAGATCATATTCTGTCCAAACAATATAAGTACAAAATATGCTTGTCCACTGACAATAGGATTGTATACTTTAATAGCTGAGTATGCTCTTTGATAAGGAAAATAACTTTTGCAGAGTGAGAAAAGTTATCTAGATTGTACCTAGTCAACCTTAGGAATAAGACCATGCAGAAAAATATGCTATTCTTACCAAAACAAAAAGAGAAAGTGTATCTGAATATCTGTGAGAAATGTAATGGATCTATTGGAGGTACAGAGAGACTATCAAGTATGGTAGTAAAAGAAATCTTAGGGTTGGCACTGCAGAAGATTAAACGGAAAGTCTGGATTTGTCTCTGTAAACTTAAGAGGGTTTTGGAAGACTTCAATAAGCATAAAACTAAGTATTTTTACTACTATTTATGCAACCCCCAAACTGATTAGAAAAGAAAAAGGTTATAAGCCAAAAGAGCATCTTATTCCTCTTAAAGATGCTATCAGCCTCCACACCAAATGGTGTCTTGCACAAACATCTGTACCATATTTCTATTGTAAAGAACTAAAACTCTAAAATTTAGTTTTTTTCCTTCACCAGGTGATCTCCATTGTCAGTCTCTATCACAGTGTTGGGAAAATATTTTATCTCAGGGAGTGTTCACTCTGTTATTTCAGACATTGCCTTGATCTCTTCCTCTTCATAGAAATGAAGTCATGGCTGGGAGGAAGAACAATACTGACCTCATATCACCTCTTATTCTTACAAAATGTTGTGCTTACCAATGGCAGTTTTCCTTTGTGATATCTTGACCACTTTATGAAGTTGGTCTTTTGTAATCAATACACCCACATTTATAGATGACATTGTTTCTCTACTGAAAAAAAAAGAATCTGTAACAGTTTCTTGCACAATTATTTTGTCTTCAGATCATGATTAGAAACTTTTCTACTTTCATATGTATCTTTGAGATAAAGATGGCTCACAATGAGGAGCACAGGGGTCCAGAAAACAGGAGTTATCTCAGCAACAGTCAGTCAAAACTCTGTGCTTTGCTGTCCTAAGCTAATTAAAATATGCCATAAAACATGAAATTCAGATTTAAACTATTCTAAGATACCCTAAAACCTATCAAAGGTTTCTGTCTCCACATGTCCCACCTAAAACCAGCTCCTTCTAGCTGTTTATTTTATTAATTTTCCAGGGCAATCAAAAATTATCCCTTATATAATTATGTAATTGCCTTTTAAGTAGCATAAAATTTTTCAACAATTTTCTTATAGTACAAATTTTACTTTCTGAGGGATTAAGAACTCTTTAACATTCTTTCCAAAAAATGTTCTATTGGCAAATTTATTCTAATTGAAAATTCTGGAAGTCCACCATGGTAGTTAGGAAAGTCAGTTTATGAATATGTCTTCTAATAACTGAAACCTAACTCTCATGTTTGTTATAATTACAAACTGTACAAAATGATTTTTATTATAAAATGTAAATCACATTTACACGTCTTCATTGCATTGATGATTAACGGTTGTGCATAGATCTCTTAAATCATTACTGGTACTTTCCATACATATGGTACATAGGTTGAGGTAAAGCGATTTTTGCTAAATGTACACATTCCTGCCTTTAAGGAAACTTAGAAGACTCAGAAAGTAAATGAAACTTGCAAGGCTCAGGATGTGAAGAAAATTTACTGTCAGGAGCTGTCATAGGAGAAGGTAAAAAATAGCAGGTAATCTTCCTGAGACGTTTCCTTGCCTTGAATTAAAATTCTACAATGGAGCTGTGGTAGGCAAGGCCCAGGAAAAATTCATTTTAGGAAAGATTCCTGCTATTAATATGTTTTTATGTCATTATTAAACATATATAATAATCACTAGATATTAGCCCACCCTTTTGAGCAGATCTCTGCAGAACAATGAAGATGCATTGTGTTATAGTGATGCTATATAGACAAATAGATGACTTCCTAATTCTTAATGATTCTATAAGAATTCCTAAAATTATATCAGTATTTATTAAGCTGTTTTATAGTGGGACTGCTATCATATTCTCTCTGATAATCAAAACTGCACTGAGAACTCTACTAGTTTTAGTGTCATGAGTTAATTGCTCCTGAGATAGTAAGCAGGCCTTCTGAAACTTAGAGCACATTCCAAAAGGTTGTAAAGCCAATAACCAAAGGTCATAAAAAATTATTATAGGTGTTAGGACAGAAGATAAAATATTGACTTGGTTTATCTACACAAAACTTCACTAATACTTTGGTCACAGGTGTTATAGCTTTTACTTCTCCATGAACCTGCAGCACTAGTAACATGTGATTAATGTTTAGCCAGATAATTCTTCCTAATGGCTATGCATGTAAACATTCTCTGTTGTAAACTTATTCAATTGATGGCAGATTATTTTCTTTGAAGTATCCTTCAAAGAAAAGTACTTTGAAGTGAAGTATGAAGTGTTCTTCTGTATCTTTTTTTGATAACTTTTGGTTGAAAGTCGATTTTATTTGAAATTAGAAGGGCTACTCCAGCTTGGTTTTTTGGGACCATTTGCTTGGAAAATTGTTTTCCAGCCTTTTACTCTGAAGTGGTGTCTGTCTTTGTCAGGGAGGTGGGTTTCCAGTATGTAGCAAAATGCTAGGTCCTGTCTTTGTATCCAGTCCATTATTTTGTCTTTTTAATGGGGAATTGAGTCCATTGATGTTAAGAGATATTAAGGAAACATAATTGTTGCTTCCTGTTATTTTTGTTATTAGAGGTGGAATTATGTTTGTGTGGCTAACTTCTTTTGGATTTGTTGGAAGAGGATTACTTTCTTGCTCTTTCTAGGGTGTAGTTTCTATCCTTCTGTTGGAGCTTTTCATATATTATCCTTTGTAGGGTTGGATTTGTGGAAATATACTGTTTATGGATTTGTCATGGAATATCTTGGTTTCTCCATCTATAGTAATTCAGAGTTTTGCTGGGTATAGTAGCCTGGGCTGGCATTTGTGTTCTCTTAGGGTCTGTATGACATCTGTCCAGGATCTTCTGGCTTTTATAGTATCTGGTGAGAAGTCTGGTGTGATTCTTATAGTTCTGCCTTTATATGTTACTTGATGTTTTTTCCTTACTGCTTTTAATATTCTTTTTTTTGTTTGTGCATTTGGTGTTTTGATTATTATGTGAAGGGAGGTATTTCTTTTCTGGTCTAGTCTATTTGGAGTTCTGTAGGCTTCTTGTATGTTTATGGGTATCTCTTTCTTTAGGTTAGGGAAGATTTCTTCTATAATTTTGTTGAAGATATTTATTGGCCTTTTAAGTTGGGAGTCTTCACCTTCATCTATACCTATTATCCTTAGGTTTGGTCTTCTCATTGTGTCCTAGATTTCCTGGATGTTTTGGGTTAGAAGCTTTTTGCACTTTGCATTTTCTTTGACAGTTGTGTCAATGTTTTCCATGGTATCTTCTGCATCTGAGATTCTCTCTTCCAACTCTTGTATTCTGTTTCTGATGCTTGCATATATGACTCCTGATCGCTTTCCTAGGTTTTTTTTTTCTTCTTCTTTTTTTTTTATCTCCAAGGTAGTCTCCTTTTGTTATTTCTTTATTGTTTCTACTTCCATTTTTAGATCCTGGATGGTTTTGTTCAATTCCTTCACCTGTTTGATTGTGTTTTTTTTTTTTTTAATCTTTAAGAGATTTTTGTGTTTTTGTTTTAGAGGCTTCATGTACTTGTGTTCTCCTGTATTTCTTTAAGGGAGTTATTTCTGTTCTTCTTAAATTACTTTATCACCATCATGAAAAGTTATTTTAAATCTGAATCTTGTCTTTCTGGTGTAATTGGGTATCCAGGACTTGCTATGGTGGGAGAACTGGGTTTTGATGGTGTCAAGTAACCTTGGTTTATGTTGTTTACATTCTCATGCTTGCCTTTGCCATCTGGTTATCTCTAGTGCTACCTGCACTGTCTCTGAATGGAGCCTGTCCCTCCTGTTATCTTGGTTGTGTCAGAACTCCTCAGAGTCCAGCTGTCTCTGTGATCCTGTGATCCTGAGATTTTGGGTGTAAGAGCTCCTGGGATTCAGGCTGCCTGAAATCCTATGATCCTGGGCATGTTATAGCTCCTGGGATTGCAGCTTCCTTTATGATCCTGAGTGTGTTAGAGCTCTCAAGGTCCAGCTTCCACTGGGTATTGTGGGATTGGTTGCAGAGATAGCATCCAAGATCTGCTCAGGGCACCAGCTCAGACTGGAAGGAACTCATCCTAATGGGTCAGGATATGGTGCCTTCACAGGAACAGACCAGCTAGGAGTCTGCCCTAGCAGAAAGAACCAGGCAGAATGGGCAGAAGTGTTGCACCCCACTCGACCAGCAAGGAAGATGTGAACAACCGGATCCTTCTCAACAACCTTTATTGCAGAAGTGCTTCTTCATTCTTGCAGGAGACCCTGAGTGCCCAGGGCGAGCTGCTTATATACCCTCAGCCCTGGGCAGGGGAGAAAAGCGCATGGAGGTGCATGATTGGTCAGAATTGCAGTGCCTCATTAGCATACCCCATTAGTATACCCCAGGAGCATACCCCGCTTGGGAGGGGTGATTGGTCAGGATTGTGGTACCCATTAGCATACCCCGTTCAGGAGGGGTTGGCGCCAAACTGAGTTGACACATACGCAGTGCACTATTTACTAGTAGCTGATACCAGAGGCTGAGGCCGGCGCCATTTTGACCGGCCGAGTTGGGTTGGCTGCCTACATCTCTCCCTTTTTTGTTTTATTGCAAACCCTGAGTCACAGAACGGGTACATGACAGTTGCCCTATGAGTGTAGTTTTACAGTGAGGGAAAGCAGAGGCCTGATCCCCTGTGCAAAATGAGATATTGTAATGGGTTTCTTCTCTTGTCATCGTGCAATGAGTAATACTTCCCATACCCATCTCAATGCCTTTTGACAGGGAAAGGGAACCCCCTCCCTGGGGCGCTCGGGCCGGCTCCGCTCACGGAGAGGAGGTTTTGGCATCAAACCTTTGTGCAATCAGGCATACTTTCAGGAAATCTATCCACACTCGTGGAACATTCCCTGTTGAGTACCCACTCAAAAACACCTCAAACTGCCAGTAGAGCACTCCTCAAGGGCTCGTATTCATTGAAACCTGCTCATAATTCCTTTAGGGTTGCAAGCCAAACATGGAGAGGTTCACCATCCTCGATGGTGGCGAAGGCTTGGTAGACTACGGTTTTGTGCCTAGCATGGTCTCTTTTTAGTTTACAAAGAAGCTACATGCAAAAGACGCAACTGGCCAACACCATGGCTCCCCAGATAAAGACTCCTGCCCACTCTTTAAAAAAGGAAAATGCTTTGGCTATACAGGAGGTGAGGTCACTAAGGGAGAGAGGTTGCAGTCTGGTCCCATTCAGCTGGGCAACCTCAACAAACAATCCGGTCACCATTTCTTCTGCTTGCAACGACCAGTTGCCTTGCAGGTATTCCAACAGCACCCTGGATTGATTGACAGACTGAGAAAAGTTAGCTTGTAAGGGGGTGACACAGAGGCCTCTCATGGAGTATATACAAGAGGCCTGAATGACTCTAAATAATTCCTCTACTTGGTTTTGGACTATATCAATGCGCTGGTTGGCCAGCAGTATTCCAGAGGTAAGATGGGCAGTAATTTCTCTCTGGGTAGTCAGTGCAGCAGCTGTCTGCTCTATTATGGAATTGACTGTCTCCGCCTCAAGTGTCTCATCACAAGTCACATTATTGTAATAAAGAATACTTTGCAACTATACGAACAGCATCACTGGTTACAAGACAGATACAAGAACATGAGCAAGACTCTGAACTTAGAGAACAGATGTCTGGTTATAAGCAGATGAGGTGACAGCATCAAAAACAGCTGATGATTCTGGAAATTTTATACTTCAATGCAATGTTTTAGCATTAACATGAAAAGTCTTATGAAATTGGGTGGCCAGCACTATTGGGGAATCAAGAATACTAGTAAAAATAAACTCTCTGCGTGTAGCCATATCAACTTCATTATTAGCAGCACTAACAGGCCCAGGCAAGCCTGTATGGGCTCTCACATGCTGCACAAAGAAAGGAAATTTACATTCCCATATCAATTTTTGCAATATTGTTAACAAATTATAAATAGGACTGGTCAATTTTATCTTACCAGTAGCTTCTAACATCTTTAAAACATTTACTACATACAGAGAATCTGATATTAAATTAAAAGGTTCTTTAAATTTATCAAAAACTTCTATTACAATTTTTAACTCTATAATTTGAGGAGAGGCAGGAGCAAATTGAATCACCACAGGATCATCAGTATTAAATGTATATGATCCACATCCAGTTTTAGAACCATCAGTATATATAACAGCAGCACCAATTAAAGGCTACTTTTAGTCATTTTTGGAAAAACAATAGGATGGGATTCAAAAAATTGTATCAATGGATGCTGAGGATAATGATTATCAAATTCTCCAGCATATCCACATTTTAATATTGTCCAATCATCTATGATAGCACACAGAACCTGCAATTGATTATTATTAAAAGGTATTATAATTTTAGATAGCTCCATACCAAAATGTTGCAAACACTGTTGCACACCTTCCAAAGCTAATATTGCAACAGCGGTAGGATAATATTCAATAGTTCTGGTTGTAGGGAGCTGCGGCCAGTGGTGACAACATTCGCCATTACAAGATGGTGCTGGCATCCAGTGCCCCTACAAGTAAACAACTAAACTGCACAGGGGCAAGAGGCGAAAGTGCGCCAAGTCACTGCCCATCCCAGGGCTTAATATGGAGTGATGAGTGAACAGCCAATCAGAAGTGAACATGC
The DNA here is from genome assembly GCF_011762505.2 of Arvicanthis niloticus. NCBI lineage: Eukaryota > Metazoa > Chordata > Mammalia > Rodentia > Muridae > Arvicanthis > Arvicanthis niloticus. The sequence continues at coordinate 8,273,012 of NC_047670.1, read as the reverse complement.
CACTCTAGGGTGCATATAAGCAGTGCCTTTTCCGGGCTTGGGGTCTTCCGCTTCAGCTGATACAAGAATAAAGCCTCGTTGTAGTAACTACCCGAACACTGCCTCCCGTGTCTCTCTTGCGGGCGAGGGACTTGGAAGGGGCACGGAACATCTGGTGCCGAAACCCGGGCACTTCAAGGCGCCGCAGAGCCCCACCAAGACTCAGGGCGGGTTAAAAGACTACAGGATCGAGGTACGTCTCTGAGAGGTATGTTTGGGGTGGAAGCATTGGTTGCAAGTGGATTTTCACCCATTGCCACCTCTGCACTAGTTGGCCTCTTGTTTGTGTTGCTTTCACTTTTAGCTTATTTGTGTTGTGAAGAACCAGGTTGCAGCACAGCTATTAATGCAAGTCAAGAGGTTTTAGAAGAGGTCCACTCCAGTGTATCAGAAACAAAGCGTGTTAGCCGGCATCAGACCAAGAAGCCTGGGGAAAAAGATAAGGCCCAGTAGCCTGGGAAAGGGAAGCAGGCAAGAAGGCCTGGACAAAAGAAGGAGACCCAGGAGTCTGGTAAAAAGGGAGAGTACTCAAAAGAAACAGAGGGCACTGCAGGGCCTGTTAAGAATAAGGACCCTTAACCGGCTGGTGAAGAGAGAGTGGAGGTCAAAAGGACCCCATTAAGGAGCTTGCCGCCATAGACCTTAGCAGCTCCAAAGAAGATCTAACTCAAGGAGAGGAAGAAAGCCTAGAGGAAGAGGCAGCCACCTATGAACAAAACAGATATGGACCAAAAAATAACCGTCCTGAGATAAGACTAAGAAAGACCTTGAGTCCCTTGGCCCCGCCCTTGCCTCCAGCCTATGCTCTGGGCAGAGTCTCTAATTCATTTCTCAGCCCAGGAGATCAGAGACAGCTACAGCTGGCATTTCCGGTCTTTAAAGGGGAAGAGGGAGCCCGTGTTCATGCCCCAGTAGAGTATAGGCAGGTCAAAGAATTAGCTGAGGCAGTACGTGCATATGGAATTGGGGCTCATTTTACCGTATCCCAAGTGGAGAGATTAAGTGCAGCTGCCATGACGCCAGGAGACTGGCAGGACACAGTGAAGGCGGTACTTAACAATATGGGCCAATACCTAGAGTGGAAGGCCTTGTGGCACGAGGCACTACAAGCACAAACCAGGATTAATGCAAACACTGAGGGACAACAATAATGGACTTTTGACATGCTGGCTGGAGTTGGCATACACATCCCTGCCAGGTCTACGTACAGATAGCATCAGCTGCAATGAAGGCATGGAAGTCCCTCCCTAGGAAGGAAGGCAGTAACCTTTATTTGTCCAAGATAATTCAGACATCTAATGAGTCTTTCTCTGACTTTGTGGCCCGCATGACTGAGGCAGCTGGCAGAATCTTTGGGGAATAAGAGCAGGCAATGCCATTGATAGAACAGATGATCTTTGAAAATGCCACAGCTGAATGCCGTGCAGCCATTGCTCCTCGGAGAGCCAAGGGGCTACAAGACTGGTTAAGAGTCTGTGGAGGCTTGGGAGGTCCCCTTACTAATGCCGGACTTGCAGCAGCAAACTTAGAAATGGCTGCAGTCCTCCTTAAAGGTCAGAATCGTGGAAAATTCCCTTTAAAAACAAATGGCCCAATGCTTTGCCTGTGGGAAGGTGGGGCATATGAAGAAAGAGTGCCCAAATAATCAAATACCATCAAAACTGTGCACCAGGTGTGGAAAGGGCTATCATCTGGCTCGGGATTGCCACTCTGTTAGAGATATAAAAGGTCAGATCCTCCCTCCAAATCCCTCAGCCATTAAGGAAGAAAAATTTTCAAAAAACAGACATACGGGCCCAAGATCCCAGGGCCCCAAAAGATATGGGACACTGCTGAACACTCAGGGGACACTTTTCGCTGCAGAGCCACAAGGGTTCCGCAGGAATGGACAACCTCCGTTCCACCTCCCGAGTCCTACTAATGCCACACACAGGGGTGCAGTAGATCCCGGTTGATTATAGAGGTACCCTGCCAGGGGGAAGTGTCGGCCTTATTTTAGGCCACTCCTCTCTTACTTTAAAAGGACTTGTGATACACCATGGTGTAATAGATCAAGATTATACCGGAGAACTTCAAATTCTCTGTTCTAGCCCACAAGGCATATTCTCCATCTCCCCTGGGGACAGGATTGCTCAATTGGTTGTCCTTCCAAGCTTGCATGATTGTTTTCCATCCACCGGAAAGCTTAGAGGTGCTCACGGGCTTGGTTCCTCAGGAATTAACTTCGCTCATCTGGGGGTTGACCTTAAAACTAGACCCACCTTACAGTTAGCAATAGAGGGGAAGAACTTTACTGGAATTCTGGACACAGGAGAGGATAAAAGTATTATTTCTTCTAATTGGTGGCCCAAGGCATGGCCTGTCACACGATTGTCCCACTCCCTACAAGGATTGGGATATGAGGCCAGTCCCGCAGTCAGTTCTCGATTGTTGACTTGGCAGGCACCAGAGGGTCAAACAGGAAGTTTTATACCTTATGTGCTTCCTCTCCCTGTCAATCTCTGGGGAAGAGACATCTTACAAGACCTAGGGCTAGTTCTGACCAGTGAGTACTCCCCACAAGCTATAAACATTATGAAGAGAATGGGATATAAAGGAGGGAAGGGTCTTGGCAGGAACGAACAAGGAAGGTTAGATCCTGTCCCACAAGAATCAAACACAGGAAGACAAGGCCTGGGTTTTCCCTAGTTGCCATTGAGGGATCTATGCCCATACCCTGGCTCACAGAAGAGGTCGTATGGGTTCCTCAGTGGCCCTATTCCTCTGAAAAATTGGAAGCTGCTACAAGACTAATTAAAGAACAAGTGCAGCTTGGTCATCTATAACCTTCTACCTCTCCCTGGAATACACCCATATTTGTCATTAAAAAGAAATCCGGAAAATGGAGACTTTTACATGATTTAAGAGTCATCATTGCACAGATGCGACTATTTGGCTCTGTGCAACGAGGCTTGCCTTTACTCTCTGCCTTGCCTAAGCAGTGGAAAATCATAATTATAGATATTAAGGACTGTTTTTTCTCTATTCCTTCGTTTCCACAAGATAGACCAAGATTTGCATTTACCCTACCTACTATTAATCATTTCGAACCTGATAAAAGATATCAGTGGAAAGTTCTGCCTCAGGGCATGGCCAACAGCCCCACTATATGTCAGCTGTATGTACAAATGGCCCTGGAGCCAATTAAGAATCAATTCCCCTCTCTGCTGCTGGCCCATTACACAGATGACATTATTTTGTGTCATAAGGATTTAGTTACTTTACAGACCTCATACCCCTTATTATTAAACACCTTGGAACAGTGGGGTTTGCATGTTGCTACTGAGAAAGTTCAAATTTCAGAAATTGGCTCCTTTTTAGGGACAGTTATCTATCCAGAAAAGATAATTCCTCAGAAATTGGAGATTCGTAGAGACCATTTACATCCTTTGAATGATTTTCAGAAATTATAAGGTGATATAAATTGGTTAAGACCATTTTTAAAAATTCCCTCGGCTGAGCTGAAACCTTTATTTGATATTTTGGAAGGGGATGCTCATATTTCCTCACTGAGGGCCTTGACACCGGCTGTGAGCTGTGCTCTACAAGTAGTAGAAAATGCTTTACAAGATGCCCAGTTGAAATGCATAGATGAAACCAAAACCTTTGATTTATGTGTTTTCAAAACTAGATGCTTACCCACCACTGTATTATGGCAAGAGGGGCCTTTGTTATGGATTCATCCCAATGCTTCTCCCGCAAAGATTATTGAATGGTATCCAGATTCAGTCGCTCAGCTTGCCCTTCGTGGACTAAAAGCAGCCATTACCCATTTTGGAAGGGAGCCTAAGGTTTTGATAGTGCCTTATACTGCCCATCAAGTCCAAATATTAATGGCGACCTCTGATGTTTGGGCAGTGCTGGTTACTTCCTTCAATGGTCAAATAGATAATCATTATCCTAAGCATCCCATCTTACAATTTGCCTTAACTCAAGCTATCATATTTCCACATATTGTGTCTCAGGAGCCACTCCCAGATGGAATGGTAGTTTATACAGACGGGTCAAAAACAGGAGTGGGTGCCTATGTGGTTAATAATAAGGTTACATCCAAACAATACCATGAAACCTCACCTCAAATTGTGGAATGCTTAGTAGTGTCAGAGGTTCTGGAAATCTTTCCAGGTCCCTTAAATATTGTTTCATATTCCTTCTATGTGGTTAATGCAGTAAAAGCATTAGAAGTTGCTGGGTTAATTAAGACATCTAGCAGACTTGTAGAGGTTTTTCAAAAGATTCAGCTTACCCTGGCTAAGCGAAGATTCCCTGTCTTTATAACTCATATTAGGGCTCACTCAGGCTTACCAGGACCTATGTCTTGTGCATATGACCTGGCAGATTGAGCCACAAAGTTGATTGCAATTGCACTTTCGCCAAAATTGGATTTGGCTAAAGCCTTTCATAAAAGGTTTCATGTGACAGCTGAGAAGCTACGATGCCGATTTAACATCACTAGAAAAGAGGCTAGAGATATCGTGACTCAATGCCAAAACTGCTGTCAATTCCTACCTGTTCCCCATACCGGAATTAACCCTTGGGGAATTAGGCCATTACAGATCTGGCAAATGGATGTTACTCACATACCATCCTTTGGCAAATTACAATATTTGCATGTCTCCATTGATACCTGTTCTGGAGTTATGTTCGCCTCTCCATTGACCGGAGAAAAGGCGGCCCATGTTATTCAACATTGTCTCGAGGCTTGGAGTGCCTAGGGAAAGCCTAAAATCCTTAAAACTGACAATGGACCAGCCTACACTTCTCAAATTTCAACAATTTTGTCACCAAATAGAGGTGACACACCTGACGGGTCTTCCTTACAACCCTCAGGGACAGGGCATCATTGAGCGTGCTCATCGTCCCCTTAAAACTTATTTGATAAAACAAAAAGGAGAAGTTGAGGAAGCTCTGCCCATGGTGCCATGGTTTATTGTCTCTCTGGCACTTTTTACTCTTAATTTTTTGAATTTGGACAGTCAGGGCAACACGGCGGCTGATCGCCATTGCCTGGAACCAACTAGGCCAAAAGAAATGATAAAATGGAAAGACATTTTGACTGGTCAATGGAAAGGCCCGGATCCTATTTTAATAAGATCCAGGGGACGGTTTGTGTTTTTTCACAGGAAGAAGACAACCCGTTTTGGTTGCCGGAATGCCTGACACGACGCCTTACAGTTGTGGACAATGATTCCTCAGGGGTTCCCCTATGAATGCCTTTGATCGCTACATGGATTCTCCAAGCTTGGGTTCCTAGTATATATAGTGAATTTAGATGGGTTATCCTATCTGCTTTTCCAAAACCTATGCCCTTGCCTTCTTAAAAGGCGCCGCTTCTGCTAAACATAATTTCTCCTATACCTTTAACTATACCGAGCGAATTATTGCCTCACTTCAGTTTGTGTGTATCCTCCATTTCTTTTCATCTTATCCAACCACTCCTTTAATACTTGTACCAATGTAACTTGCTTTATGTCCCAGTGCTGGTCTGCTCTTGTCTATAAGCCGGCCCTGATAGCCAGAACACCACAATGGATCCCTATCCCTGTTCAGACGTCTGGGACCCTGACTTTATTTTGACAGAAGAGAGATTTTGATATAACGGCAGCCATTGTCACAGCTATTATGCTCAGAGAAGACGGTGCTACCGTTGGAGCTATTGCCATGTTTCACCAAGTACAAACCACTGAATTTGTCAATATTTGGCAGAAAGAGTTAGCCAGGCAATGGCTACCTACTCTTCCTCCACAGCAGAATTGAAAGGAGGTATTATGATACTCAATCAGAGATTAGATTTGGTTGAGGAAAGACTGGATATCTTATTTCAGTTGACATAAATTGGCTGTGAAAGGAAATACAGAGCTTTGTGTATTACCAACATTCAATACGAAAATTTTACAAAAGCAGCCAATCTCTCATGTAAATTGTCCTTATATCTTTCAGGAAATTGGTCTGAAAATTTTGGTAATCTTCTTGAACAACTTCGCAGAGAAATTATTCTTGTCAACTCCACCCACCTGGATCCCTCCATCGTTAAAGGACTTTCTTCTTGAATTTCTTCTGCCTTTTCTTTCTTTAAGGAAAGGGTGGGGATAGGCCTGTTTGGTGCAGCCCTATGTTGTGGATTAGTGTTCATGTTATGGTTGGTCTGCAAGCTCAGAGCCCAACAAAAACATGACAAGGTCACTATCGCCCAAGCACTCGTAGCCTTGGAACAAGGATCTTCCCCTGAAATTTGGCTATCTATGCTAAGAAAGTAACTGATGACTGAGACCCTCAGTCGATGCACTCCAAGGGTCCAGCCCATTGCACTGGGTCGATGAGAGGCCTAAGTTTAGCCAGCCCTTGCCTGAATAACTGTGGTACCTGAATAGTTTGAGGTGTTTGCGAGTGGGTACTCGACAGGGAATGTTCCACGAGTGTGGATAGATTTCCTGAAAGTATGCCTGATTGCACAAAGGTTTGATGCCAAGAAACCTCCTCCCCTGGTGGTGCCCCAGGGAGGAGGCTCCCTTTCCCCGACAAAAGACATCGAGATGGGTATGGGAAGTATTACTCATTGTACGACGACAAGAGAAGAAACCCATTACAATATCTCATTTTGCACAGGGGATCAGGCCTCTGCTTTCCCTCACTGAGTTGGTGCCACGCTTGATAGGCAAAAGGCTGTTCCATCTTAATAAAATAGAAAGGGGGGGATGTAGGGAGCCACGGCGAGCAGTGACAACATTCGCCATTACAAGATGGTGCTGGCATCCGGTGCTCCTACAAGTAAACAACTAAACTGCACAGGTGCAAGAGGCAAAAGCGCACCAAGTCACTGCCCATCTTGGGGCGTAATATGGGGTGATAAGTGAACAGCCAATCAGAAGTGAACATGCCACTCTAGGGTGCATATAAGCAGTGCCTTTTCCGGGCTTGGGGTCTTCCACTTCAGCTGATACAAGAATAAAGCCTCACTGTAGTAACTACCTGAACACTGCCTCCCGTGTCTCTCTTGCAGAAGAGGGGACTCAGAAGGGGGGCAGAACATCTGGTTATTGATATTTTAGGATGAATCCATTTTAATGGCCTATGCTGCCACAACACAGCAGTGGGTTGAAATTTTGTTTTAAAAATTATTAATAAAATAATATCCATGGGTTGACACCGCTATAGGGATGCCTTTGCCATCTCCTTTTCTACTATCTTTAAAGCTTCTAACCCCTCGAGGGTTAACTCTCTGGGCAAAAAGACTCTCCATCCTCCCCGCCTCCTCCTCCTCCTCCTCCTCCACCAGGCTCAACAAGCCGAGGAGTTGCAGACCAGTTGCAGACGGCTGCAGCCGAGCAGGAGATGCAGACTGGGGCAGAGTTTTATGCACCAAAAGTGTGACTGCCTCATCCTTCTTTTTTCTCTTTTGAGCTGTTAGAGACTCCATTTTGGATAACAAAGCTTCCAAATTTTCTATTTATTATTTATTATTATTTATTGTTAGTATTATTATTTATTATTAATTATTATTATTTTGCTGATCTTTTCCCAGTTTGTCCCAGCTCGCCAGTGTTTAACTTTTTTGTATTATTCCGTTCCCATGGAAACTTTCCCCGTAGCTTTACCGCTGAAGGATAAATTTGCCGCTATACCATGGACTTCTAAATCTCCGCTATACCGCGGACTTCCAAATGTCTGTTATACCACAGACTTTTGAATTGCCTCTTTACCGAGGGCTTTTGAATCCATGGACTTTTGAATCCTCTCTTTCCGGGGACCTTTTCCTGTTATCCCATTCGACCTGGGAACTTACCGGTACCACCGCTTCTAGAGTGAAGAATTCTGGATCAACAAGAATTTCTCCTCAGGTCCCCCGTTCTCGGGTTTCTTCTTTTCTGGGTTTCTTCTTTCTTCTGTCCCAGATTTCTTCTTCTTTCTTCTTTCTTCTTTCTTCTTTCTTGTTTTTTCTTTTCTTCTTTTTTCTGTCCCGGGTTTCGGCACCACTTGTTGCGCCCCACTCGACCAGCAAGGAAGACGCGAACAACCGGATCCTTCTCAACAGCCTTTATTGTAGAAGTGCTTCTTCATTCTTGCAGGAGACCCTGAGTGCCCAGGGCGAGCTGCTTATATACCCTCACCCCTGGGCAGGGAAAAGCGCGTGGAGGTGAGCGATTGGTCAGAATTGCAATGCCTCATTAGCATACCCCATTAGCATACCCCATTAGAATACCCCACTTGGGAGGGGGTGATTGGTCAGGATTGTGGTACCCCAACAGCATACCCTGCTCGATTGTGGTACCTCATTAGCATACCCCGTTCGGGAGGAGTTGGCGCCAAACTGAGTTGACGCATGCGCAGTGCACTATTTACTAGTAGCCAATACCAGAGGCCGAGGTTGGCGCCATCTTGACCGGATGAGTCGGGTCGGCGGCCTACACAGAAGGGAAGTGGTATTCTGGAGGGCGGGGTCTTGGTAGGCGTTGTGTTCCTAGTGTGCAAAAGTTCCAGTAGTAGCTCTTGGACTTTGGGTTTTGGGGGAGGGTTCTTACCAACTGCTCTGAGTACAGCAGATCCTCTGGGATGGGTCAGGATATAGTGTCTTCAAGGGAGCAGACCAGCTAGGAGTCAACTGCTCTTAGTGCAGCGGATTCTCTAGAATAGGTCAGGATATTGTGTCTTCACAGGAGCAGATCAGCTAGTAGTCTGTCCCAGCAGAAAGAACTGTGCAAGGCAATACCGTGCTGTTTTAATATTGGGTGCTAAATGCTAGAGACTGCAGTTTCTGGTTTCAAAGGGACTCAGGCAGGTCAACAAAGTAACTTAAACTTAGATATGTAAACATTTTTATTATACTGCAAACCTAAATATCTCATAAGACCAAGTCTTACCCTTACTGATGCTCTTCCCACTCTACTGCCTCAAGAAGAGCCAAGAACAAGAAAGAATATAATGTGCTGGAAGCTCCTGAAGTTCATAGGATCAAAAGTCCCTTGTCAAGGAGACAGAAGTAGAAATAGTTGCTAGGAAAAGGAGAAAGTCCTACCAACTGAACTGGTAGGACCAGTTGGGATGTTATACAGAGACCTCTTTGGTTGTAGCTTCCATGAGTCATGAATTTTGGTGATGTAGCTGCTTTAAGACATCCATGCCCTTGTATGTCGTGGCAACAACCTTACTGGTTCACTAGATTTTGATGGAATAATTTGATGGAATCTGATACACTAATTCATTGCTTGCTCACTTCTTCCCCAAAACTCATACGGGGTATGTACTCAGTAAAATCAAGCTAAATATTTTAAAGAGTGTAGTTTTAACTGCAAATTTTTCAGAAATCTCTAAACTGAGCCTTCTTAATCTTCACATTACCGTGGTATAGAATCACATATAATCTTTTGTTGTAGATTACATGGTTGACATGTGGTCTAGAATTACATAATCCTTTGTTGTGGACTAGATAGTTAGCATCATCTTTGGCCTATATACACATGATACTAAAGCAGCATCAACCTCAAGCAACAGCGTAAGTATTTATAGACGAGACCAAACCTCCCCTTGGATGAGCAAAATCACCCTCACTGAGAACTACTGTTCTAGATGGAATTTTAATCTCCTTTTTTTTTCTAATTTTAGGCTCTCTTGTTTTTTGACAAATCTTAGATTTGCAGATTTTAGTAAATGGCTTGAGGGGTGTCATGAAAGTACTGAGAAATTCTAGTTAATAGTCTGATATTATACTCACCATTTTCTTTTGTGCATTTTAAATTTATAACTCTACTGCGACACAGCAGACAAAGAGACATCTTAACTTACTGTACATTTGCATTATTTTGTTTCCCACAACACAAAATTGATCCTATTTCTGTTACAGCAAGCAGTTAAAAAGAATGAAGACGGATTCTTCTTAAAATGCAGCATTATAAGCCACTGACCATTTTTCTTTTTAAATTCATTGTAATGACCACCCTATGCTTAATTAGAAATGTTATCTACCTTCATACTATTAAACAGCCAATCCACATTTCATGGCTGAACAAGACCTCTGCTTAATAACCTAATTTGTACTGCAATAGAAATAAAATCAGTTTCTGAATGTTACTGGTAGTTTACAATTTAATTCACCAGTAATGTTTCTCTTAATGTAATGTAAGGCTCTCTGCTCAATGCAATAGTTTGAATGCAACTTTCATTCAATAGGTTTGTTCACTAAATGGCTCATTGAGGTTTGAAATCTGATTTCCTTCAAAATAGGATTGTGGCCTAATGATTTATGTAAATATGGCTTTTTAATCTAACCTTTACATTTTTCCTTTGAAGAGTTCTGCTTAAGTTAATCATCATACTATCATTTAAAATAGATGTTATCTCTACATAAATATAATGACATTTTTGAAAATAGAAAAAATTCAGAACAAGGAAAGAATAATTCTGTCATAGAGCAAATGAAAAAAGAGAGACACTGCCTCAAAAATGTGGAGGAGGAGAATGGATTCTATGAGTTGTCCTCTGTTATTTGCATACAAGCTTTGGGATGGCACATATTCATACACAAACAATAAATGATAATTCAAAACTAGGACTTAACTATATCTTAAATAAGAAGTTCAGGAATGATAAGAAAAACATTTTAATTACACTGCTCTCACTGAAGAACCAGAGCTTAAATCCTGAGGCTATAGTACTCATATGAGTTTCCCACCCACATTTCTGGTAAAGATGCTATTGAAACAAAAAAAAAAAAAGTTTTTCCATAGATGTTAATCATTACCAATACATGAAATAAAAAAATCACTTACAATAAGAAATAGAACCTTACTACTTAACAAAGGAGTCTTAAAACTTCACAGTTTAATGGATTTATTTTTATTTATTTATTCATTTATTTATGGATATTTTATTTACATTTCAGATGCCATCCCCTTTCCCCATTTTTCCTCCCTAGAAAACCCCTGTCCCATGCCCCCTTTTCCTTTTTGCTTTTATGCATTTTTTAAAAATGTTAATCAAAGGCTTTATACGTTTGGTATTGCTCAATCAGAAGTGTAACCCAATACCCAACCTAGATATAAAAATTTAAATGTACACAAAATATTTATGTTTTGCTATTAGTCAGAAATCTTAATATCACTTAGATGACCTAAGAGGGAAGCCTCTGAGCTTTTCCTAAACGAAAATATCTTTCAATTCACTGTATTAGTTTCTTATCTCCATTGTCTCATTAGCAGCTCCCAAAACTAGAAATGAAGTATATTCACCCAAGGAAAATAGTCAGAGTGGGGGGAAGAGGTAAGACTAAACTGAGAGTCTGATGGTTCATTTTCAATAAAAACAGTAAAGCTAAGTTTTTAGCCTTCAATAAGTAAACACTTAATGTTGTTTTTTTTCAGCACCCTTACTGAAGGCACTGTAAGCAGCGAATTAGAAAACATTGATGTAAAAAAAGAAGTGTGTTAACCTTCATTGTCATTTGACTAGATTTACAGTCATCCAAGGTTTTTAGAGATAGATAATACCACTAAGAGCCCCAGATATCATGCATGGAGTTGAAGCACTTAATATTTGCACTTGGGTTTGTCTTGGCGCTAATTTTCTTGCTGTATCCGCATTCTTCCTTTTTGGATTAAGAATGTATTCCTTACCACTGAATATTGAAAGTATGTAACACGTTTTAGATTTTATAGTGTCCCATAGCTAAATGGTTTCTTGGAGTTTCAGAAAAGATTATTAACTTCAGATCTTTAAACAATAATTCAAATGGTTTTGACTTAAGGAACTCCCAGAAACAAACATTAAGTCATGCATTAGCCTTTTGAGAAACCAAGACTAGAGTGTTATGGTTCATAGTGATCTTCGTGGTCCATTTGACTTTCCCCTTGTATGTGGTGGCACCAGCCCATGGTCTGAAGTCCCAGACTGCATCAAAAGAAATATAACTAAGCATGAGCAGACATTGGTATCTGCTGCCTACCTATAGAGGTGCTGTGACTAGCTGCTTTCATGTTCTTCCTTCCACTCTTAGATTCATTCTACCACATGCATCCCCTGCTGTGGTGATCTATGCTCTTAAACAATGAGCCAAAATCAATCATTTTCTTAAGTTATCTTTGTCAGTTATTTTGTCCGAGGAATGTAAAAGTAACTAATATAGCAGAATAAATACAAATTCTAGTAAAAATATCCATGTGTTATTATAAAGTTTAATGTACTTTTATTTCATTTTATTTTGAAATAGGATTTTACTATATAGCTCTGGCTGTCCTGAAAATCACTACATACAGTAGGCTGGCCTTGAACTCAGTCTGCCTCTGCCTCCTGAGTGCTAGGATTAATTGCATATACTACTATATTGGCTAGTATCAAATAAATGTATTACCATACTTTTGTGTGACTGACTACTCAGTAGGTTGATTTAAATCCACATTCACATGGACACATGAACAATGTTCTACATCAGAATTTCACAGGACCACCATCACGTCTACAACCTATTGTTGGCCCAGATGTCAGCATGTGGCACATAGCTATGTAAGAATCTTCTTTTTTTCTGTTCTTCCTTTTTTAAAGGTGCTAAAAAAAACATTGAAGTGCAATGGGTTTTGAAACTTCCTAAATAATTCTAAGTAATTTTTCTAAGTAATAATTCTAAGTAATTCATAAGTAATTTTTAGTAGCTTTCATACTCCAAAGAGGCATAAACACTTATGTTACTGCCATGCCTTCTTGGTGTGTAACATTAATTGAAATTATATGATAATTTCCAGTACCAGCTTATGTTTGCTGGAGACATGTAAAAGTGGTGCTATTGGGAATTTCCTTTGAAATGTTCTTTTGCCCACCAAACACATCTAGCAGTTGAAAGGTCATAAAGAGGACAAATAGGAAGAGGGTCAAGAGTATGTGACCTCTGTGGTTTGGAAGACATTTGTTGAGGCACAGAAACCCCACTGAGAAAGTAGAAGGCTACACAAAAATATGTCCTAGGCAATAGTTTAGAACCAAATCAATTCCAAAGGGAAAGTTCTGAGAACTGCTAACAATGATGGATGCCCTGTCAAATTTGGGATTGTTTCCAGACTTCAGCACAAATCCTGACAAAAGCTGCCCAATCTTCAATGGGGCATAGTATTTCAACAAATTTAAACAAAAAACTTTGTTCCTATCATTTGTTTGTTCGTTTTGTTGTTTTTTCATTCTCTTTATAGGACTGAATTGTAAATGTCCAATAATAAATAGTCAGCTGACTGAGGGTCCAAAAGGAGAAAGATCATTTCTTTGCGCACTAACTAGTGTGATGGGTATTTTAACTACTAGTCAAATAGCATTAAGAAAAACATAATGTGTTGTTTCCAGAGAAAATCAAAAGAGAGACTCTTCTACCCCATCTGTGGGCGTTACTACTCTCTGGGATGTAGTCCTAGTCAGCTGATTGCTGCCATCTTTCTTTTTCTACTTCTTGTTCCACCTAGATGTAGAGATGAGGTGTTCAGCACCACTGGTCTGCTGCAGTGGCACCTCACTATCATGGCCTCTGCCCTTAGTAGATTAAATTATTGCATGGTATAAGCCAAAATAAACCCTTTCTCCTTTGAGCAGATTTTGTCAGGTGTTCTGTATCAATAATGATCAAAGTCACTGATGCAACAAGTCTAAAAGCCACAATAAGCCCTTTTAGCAGGAGGGTGAGTCCTGCCTTGACTAATACCCAATCATATGGGGTCTCTTTTTTCATACTCTTTTACTTCTGAAAAAAAGAATTGTTCTTCTTTTAAATTAGTTCTTTTAAAGTTCTCGTTAAACATGGTGGCTTTCATTATGGTGTTTCTGTACCCACTCTGCTCTGGCTGGTCCTTCTTCATCACATTTTCACTGTCCCCCTGCCTCATTCTTCCTGGTGTGCTTTTGGCCTCCCAATAGCTCTCCTTTGTTGTCATGTCACACGTATCCCATTACCCAATTAAAATAGCTCTTTTAATTGCAAAAACTAAGGGGATCTGCACTGTTGATCCCCTTCTGACTGAGTCCCTGCTACTGTAACTGGCAGAATAAATGGAATAGCAAACAGAAGTGCGTAGATAATACCTGCCGTCTTCCTTCAGGCAGCATTCAATAACATAAAAGGGGGTCTAAGACTGACTAAAAAGTGAACCTGTGAACAAATCCATGCAAGCATCTGGTTATGTGTACAAACTGCTATATTGCTCTCGTTTTCCATCTATTGATGCAGAAAGCAACAGTGGGTGAAAGGTCAGCCATCATTCAGTATTTGTTAATTTCTACATACATGCAGCACTTCTCACTGCATGCTTGTGCACACCTGGGAAAATGAACAATAACTTACTGCTGAGAAACCTGAGAGTCACTTTACAGGAAACAGAAGCTCATGTGACCTACTCAGGGTGACACAGCTTGCTAACTAACAGAAAGGTTGTGATCCCTGATGACATGTATTTATGGGAGACTAGAGTATACTCTCTGGTTTTGTTCTTCTGTAACAGTGTTGGACAAAGCCTGAGGTGACTCAGATGTTATGTAAGATTAAAAGACATGAGATCTCTGCCAAGTATGGCTGAATTATAAACATACAAAGTAACCACAAAGGGGAAACCCACTTGCATATTGGGAGTCAATAATTGCTTGATACAAGAATGAGTTCACATGGCCAAACACTAAGTTGTATCCAACAGTACAAAATATTTATAAATAACAGTAGCCTAACCCCTGAATAAAAAGAGGGCATTGTATTGCAATTATAAGATGTACTTAGATGTTATCCAAGACTGTGTTGTTCCTTCTGAAAGAGTAACTTAGCAACCACTGCAGTGTCAGGGGTATTTACCCACAATATACTGGGAAAGGGAGGAGTTTAATTCAATATAAAGACCTATAAATCATCTTCCCCCAAATAAAATGCAGTAAAGCTGATTGACCCTAGCTGCCTGCCAAAGCAGAATGACTAGTAACAACAAAATGTCAAGCAAACAGAGAAAGTTACAAAAGAAAATTTCCAAATGAAAAATAGGGGTACAGCATAGTTTCAGCAGAGCATGAGGAAAGCAGCCACAATCAATGCGAAGAGATCGTTAAAGCATGCTTTCAAATCATCAACAATGTCAGCAAACACCTCCTAGCCTCATTAGCAAACCTTGAGGTGCAGCCCAGTTAATGGAAGCCACAGGCAGCCTCAGTAATATTCCATTTCTGAGAGCTCTCCTGGAGGGGAGGCTTTAGGGGAGAAAAATGAAAAGAAATGCTTAATCAATCTCATTTAAAGACCCTCGATGCTTACAAAATCACAAATCAGACTTTCATATGTTGACTAAGAGTCTAAAACAATGGAAACAGGGAAAGGGATATTTTTTTTCTAAGACACACTACTGCTGTTGACTTAAAAACAGATCATCAAAGCAGTACAGATCACTGCTCCCAGCTGTCATATTGTGGAATTCAGTCATCTGCAATCTAATCATCATGACCTTAACAATTTTCATTCTCTCCTTATATTTTGAACATCTTCTTTGAAGGTTAAATAAGAGCTGAAATCATTTTGAAGGTTGTGGAATGCTTGTACATTATGACAGAAGGATGGCTACTAAAAAAGAAAATACACCACACAGTGGAGGGGTTTAATTCCCTAAACAACCTTTGTCAAGGTGGCAGTCAACTAGACCAAGGGTAAGGCCAGCCGAGGTGACCCTCCCTGAAGATAGTACAAAGAGAAAAGTCTAAAATGGAAGCCATGGTAACATTTGGACAGCTTTTATTGGATCTTCAGTATGTTTTCTTTCTGAATCGCTCCATGAGATTTAACTCTGGTATATATTCATGTTTTCTTCTGGAAAAGGCACATAGTATAAAACCCAGCCCCTAGATAAAAAAACATGATAATTCCAATAGCTCATAAAACACAAATAACAGCAACAAAGGGCAGAGCATGACAGTGCAAAATGCTTCAACACAAAAGTCAGTATAGTCCGCGGTAATTAATTTTACTGATTGTAATGCCGTTTTGAAAATACCTGTAGTCTAGTTTAAAATAGGAGTGTGCTGCTATGCACCCTTTAAGAAGAACTATTCATGCTATTCTTTCTGTCCTCCATTGGATAAAAAAAGGTTACAGAATTATAATGCAGCTTATGGTACATATAAAACACAAGATCTACAAAGGCTTTTTTATCACCAGCCTTTACATCAAAATCTTTTAAAGAATATAGTTTAAATCAGCCTCTAAAATCACTTAAGTAATTCACATTCATTTAAAAAAAATAACACAAATGTAGCCATCCTCAGGTTTCAGAACTAATTTTAATTGAAAGAATTTGATCATATGTAAAATGTAAAATAATCTCATTAAATTTCTTAGCCTTGATTACTTTGATCAAAATAAGATACAATATAAGAAACAAAATATTTATATTCAGTTTCAAACACCACTATACTTAAAATATTCATTGTAAAACATGTGTAAGAGCAAGTTAGTTCTTAGTACTGTGTTATGAATGATTGATTATAGCTTACAGCATCACCCATTCAGTCTCTCTCAGTCTTAGAAAAACTGAGCACAACCATAGTAGGCCATTGGCCTTCTTAGATGCATTGTGGGCTGAATAAATCGGAGCCTCATCTTCTTCAAGATTCTTCTCTAACCAAGTCAAGTGATCCCCCAACACTTGATTCATTGTAATTGCAGGACAGAGGTTCACATGTTCTTATGGGACTGTCAACTTCAGGCTAGTCTCTGACATACAATGGCAATTTGCTCTTCCAAGGGCAGAACAATATCTGTTAAACGGGTATTGTTTGATTAAGACAGGCCTACCTTACTACCACTACCACCCACCAGCAGCACTGTATTACTACAACCACCATCCCCATGGAGAGAAAAAGAAAGAAGGAAAGAAGAAGAGAGAGAGAGGAGGGAGAGGGAGAAACAGAGAAAGAGAGAGGAACTGGGTAGTTTTGAGTAATTCAAAGTCAAGTGATTAAAAAGTCTTTTGGTGACACACAGGGCATACACATGGTGGAGATGCCATGTTAAAATACAGTTGCAGGCCCCTCGCCTGGTCCTTATGGCTGGGGCAGACACACAACTGGTCTGCTCTTGTGAAGACATGGTATCACGAGACATCCTAGAGGACCAACTAAACTCAGAGCAGCTGGTAAGAACAGTTGCCCACTGCCCTATGCCCCAGAGCTACAACTGGGAGCAAGGGGTGCTTAGGACCCACCAGGCACCCAAATGCCGCCCCTGCAGAATACCACTCCCCTTCCACCCCTCGCCTGGTCCTTGTGGCTAGGGCAGACACCTAGCTGGTCTGCTCCTGTGAAGACACCATAGCCTGAGACATCCTAGAGGAGCAACTGAACTCAGAGCAGTGGGAACCATATCCCAAGACATCTTAGAGAAGTAACTGAATTCAGAGAAGCAGGCACCTGTTGGGAGCCGCAGTGAGTGTGTCAGCATTCGCCATTCCAAGATGCCGCGGGCATCCTGTCCTCCCACTAGTAAACAACTGACTGCACAGGTGCAAAAGGCAAAAAGCGTGCCAAAGTCACTGCCCATCCTGGGGCCTATTATGGGTAATGAGTGAACAGCCAATCAGAAGTGAACACGTCACTCTAGGGTGTATATAAGCAGTGCCTTTTCCAGTCTTTCCGCTTCTGCTTATACAAGAAGTAAAGCCTCGCTGTAGTAACCACCCGAACATTGCCTCACATGTCTTTTTTTGCGGGTGAAGGGGACACAGAGGGGCTCAGAACATCTGGCGCTGAGACCCGGGAATTTCATGGCGCAGCAGAGACCCCCCAAGTTTTGAGGCGGGTTAAAAAACTACAGGAATGAGGTACGTCACTGGGAGATATGCCTGGAGTAGAAGCCTTCGTTGAGAGCAGACTTTCACTCACAGCCACCGCTCCACTAGCTAGCCTCTTGCTTGCGTCGCTTTTGCTTTCAGCTATTAGTGCAAGTCAAGAGGTTTCAGGAGAGGGCCACCCTAGCATACCAGAACCAGAGCGTGTTAGCCAGCATCAGGCCAAGGAGCCTGGGGATCAGGCCAAGGAGCCTGGAGATCAGGCCAAAGAGCCTGGAGAAACAGATAAGGCCAAAGAGCCTGGAGAAAGAAAGGAGTACTCAAAAGAAACAAGGGCTACTGCAGAGCCTGTTAAGGTTAAGGACCCTCCACCGGCTGGTGGAGAGAGAGTGGAGGACAAAAGGACCCTCCTTTATGGCAGAATCTTTGGGGAACCAGAGCAAGAAATGCCAGTGATAGAACAGATGATCTTTGAAAATGCCACAGCTGAATGCCATGCAGCCATTGTCCCTCGTAGGAACAAGAGGCTACAAGACTGGCTGAGAGCCTGTTGCGGCCCGGGGAGGGGAGATGTTTGTGCTTATTCCACAGGTGAAGACAATTCAATTTGGGTCCCTATGCGGCTGGTGCAGATTGTGAAGAATGAAGCTAGATTGCAAGATTGCGGCTCTGATTCTCCTGATACTGATGTTCGATTTGGGGATAAGTATACCACTATGGGCCATAGTTAGATCTTGGCCTGTTCCCATGCCAGTACATTCAAATTCTGCAGTGCTGCTATAGTTTAAAGCTATTGAGTGTTACTTGGTTGCCCCGTCCTCAAGGCGCACCCGCAAGCAGCCTGAGTTATATAATGCTACAAGTTTTCCATTAAATTTTACACTTTGTTTTGTGTCAGCAAAACTTTATAGCATAAAGGTAATCTACTTGGTGTTGATTTTAGAGAAAATAGATTGCTTACATCGTTAAAGATTGGTTTTGTTTCTCAAAAATATGGTTATACTCTAATATTACAAAAGAGGCTTAGAAACATAGTTAAATTGCCAATATTCCATTGGCTACAGTTGGTAGTTCAACCTAGAGTTTGAAAATTTTTGATTTGCCTATGTTTATAGAGAAAAGATACAACACGTGTCTTTTAAAGTTTACAGTTTAAATTTAAGGTTTAAAGTTAAAGTTAAAGTCAAAGTCGCACAATTCAGGCCTAGCCAAGCCTCAGAGAACAGGCCGGAGGGAGGTTAAGCACATTTACATTTGAATTAAGACAATGTAGACTGAGCTCTGCAGCTCAGGTGCTAAAAGCTCCTTTTGTTCTGGGTCTTCACCACCTGGTCCTAGAAATGTGCTTACCGGAATTTATCTTTTGTCTTCATTGTTTCTTGTGAGAAGAGGGGTAAATCTAAGACCCAAAGACTTTACAACAGTCTGTGGGCTGAGAGTTATAATTATGCTGCAGAAATTAAAATTATGTCTACTTCCCTCCATGAGTATAACTGTACCTGCTGATAAAATACTGTTCAAATTATTTTAATTCCTTTATATTCAAAGTTGTTAAAAATGAGATGCTTTGGATTCCTCTAATATATGTAACAATTATTAGAGAATAAGGTTGGCTTTTATCTGATATATTCATTGGACAAAAAAAGATTGGTTATTAAATTAATCCAAAATAAAGTTCAAATTTAAGATTTATACAGCCTAACTTGCCTACTCCAGCTGCCATTTCAGTAAATGCTTATAGAATTATTATAGATATAAAAAATGTTTTTATGCCATCCCTTTACATTTCTGGTAAAGGTGAGAGGTTTACAGTTAGTAAATTTATTCATAATTTTTAAGAGCCCATGAAGCGATATTTGTTAGAAATAATTGCTTCAGAAAATGGTTAATTGTTTTACAATTTATATATATAAATATTGTTGTTGCTTTAATACAAAAAATTAAGAGGTTAAATCTTTTAGTGTATATTATTCGTTGTACTTTATTAGTGGATTTCTCTAAAGAAGTTTTTTCTGCAAGCCATTGCTCCAATATAATGAGCTTTAAAAAAAATTTTTGGACTACTTGTTGCTCCAGAAAGGATTCAAAGGCAGTGTCTTTCAATATTTGAGACCTCAGTTATATCCTAATCAGATTTTGACACAGAAAATTCTAATAAAAATAGATAGTTGGGGCTAGAGAGATGGCTCAGCTGTTAAAGGGTAGACTTAATTTAAAATATAAAAGCTGAACTCCCAGCAACCACATGGTGTCTCACAACCATTTGTGGTGGGGATCTAACGCCATCTTCTGGCTTGTGAGTGTACATGCAAAAAGAAAATGGTTTACTTTTAATCTTGATTTGCTCTTAGTGATTTTTAAAAGTTGTTTAGAGATATTAATTGGCTAAAACCTCATCTTAAGCTTACCATAGGAGGATTTAAACCTCTGTTTGATATTTTCAAAGGGATGCAAGTCCTAATTCCCCTTGACAATTAACTAATAAAAGATAGATAGCTTTGCTGAAAATAATATAAGCTGTTAGTTATCAACAGATAGATTATATAGACTATGATAAATTGTTGGCTGTTTGTGTTGTTACTACTCATATGTCCACAGCAGCCTTTTGATAAAAGAAACCATTAATGTGGATTTATACAAGATTATATGATAAAATCCTAAAAACATTTTGGATAAAAGGTTTATTCCTTTATTCCAAATAGCAATTAAATTGGTTATTGAAAAATAGTGATATTTGGCCTATTACATGAAAAACATTTTAGACAAATTTGATAATCATATGTTACAGTTTTTCTCTATACATGCTTTTATATTTCCTAAAATTTACTATGCATGCAGACCATAGAAAAGATGTTTGCTATATTTACTATATTTACAGATGCCTCATCTATTGAGAAGACAGTATATGTAATTAAATCATATATGTATTTTCTTGAGTTTACCCTGCTTCAACACAATTAAATTATGTGTTGTAGCCACTGTTTAGAATGTTAAAAAAGGTGTATCTGCCTTTGTCTTGTTGAATGGTATATTTCATGAAGTACAAAATGTTTCAGCTACATGATCTAATATCTCTAGCCATTTGAATAACATTAAAATTAATAAGGTGTTTAGGAATGCATCTGCACAACCGGTGTTGGTGTGTGTGGACCCCCCACTTTTCTTTATGCTATCCAACTTTCAAAATAATTCTGATATCTTGGATTGTTAGAATGTTACATGCCTTTTGGCACAATGCTGGAATGGATCACTAGACCTAGCCTTGGTTGTGCACGTGCCTACCTTTGTGCCCATCCCAGTAGAAGATGATCCTGAGACTTTCCCTACTACATCATTATTGAGACATAAAAGAGACTTTGGCTTAACTGCAGCCATTATCACTGCTGTTACCATCTCTGCAGCTGCAGCTGCAGCTGTGACAGCCGGCACAGGCATGGTTAATAAAGTTACAGCAGCTACTGTTGTTAATCAAATTTCAGAAAAGACCTCTGAGGCTTTGACCATTCTACAGAAAGTGGATGTGTATCAGACATTCTGTTGGTCAATCAGAGAGTTGATTTGCTCCAAGCCGATGTGGAGCAGCTCACGGATGTGATTCAAATAAGCTGCATGTCAGCAACCCCACATCCAGGTATTACACCTCTGAGATTTGTGAATGATACATTTACTCAAAGCCATAATCTTTCTGCTTATTTAAAAGGGAAGTAGACTGGGAAGTTGGACCAGGTGCAGCAGCAATTGCAGATCTGGATTTCGAGCCTTGATGGAGTGCAGATGGACACTGTTTCCCCTGGCGATTTTACTTCTTGAATTTCTTCTGCCCTTTCTTTCTTTCTTTCTTTCTTAAGAGTGGGGATAGGCCTGTTTGATGCAGCCCTATATTGTGGATTAGTGTTCATGTATGGTTGGTCTGTAAGCTCAGAGCCTAACAAAAACGTGACAAGGCCGCTTTAGGCCAAGCACTCACAGTCTTGGAGCAAGCATCTTTCCCTGAAATTTGACTATCTAGGCTGAGAAAGTAGCTGATGACTGAGACCCTCAGTCGATGCACCCCAAAGGTTCAGCCCATTGCACTGGGTCGATGAGAGGTCTAAGTCCAGCCAGCCCTTGCCTAAATAACTGTGGTACCTGAATAGTAGGTTGACAGCCCTTGCACTCCTGGGAGCTATACTCCATTGCACAGGGATGGGTGTCAATTCCTCTTTACTTCCCCTTAGCCCTTGCACCCAGAGGACTTGTTTCCATCGCACCTGGAAGGGTAAGGGAAAATCTTCGGGCTATAAGCTCTTGATTGCTTATTCCCCCAAGATGGAGTTTGCTTCATCGGGTTTGAGTTCGAATCTTGATTGGTACTACATTTGATAGGCAAAAGGCTGTTTCATATTAATAATTTAAACAGGGAGAGATGTTGGGAGCCGTACTGAGTATATCAGTATGCGCCATTCCAAGATGGCGCTGGCCTTGTGTCTTCCCAGCAGTAAACAAGTAACTGCGCAGCTGCAAAGGCAGAAAACCCGCCAAAGTCACTGGCCAATCCCGAGGCATAATATTGGGTGGTGAGCGAACAGCCAATCAGAAGTGAATACTTCACTCTAGGGTGTATTTAAGCTAGGCCTCTTCCTGTTTTCAGCCCTTCCGCGTCCTTCCGCGTTTTCCACATTTGCTGATACAGAGTAAAGCCTCGTTTTGCAGTAACTACCCGAATACTGTCTCTCGTGTCCTTTTTCGCGGGCGAAGGGGACTCAAGAGGTGCGCGGAACATCTGTGGTTAATTATTTAGGAACAAAAATATCTTTAGGACAAGTAATTCCTCAAAAAATCCAGATTCACACAGATAATTTGCATACCTTGAATGATTTTCAAAGATTGTTGGGAGATATACAGTGGCTTAGACCCTATCTCTCATTGTCTAATAAACAATTACAGCCATTATATGATATTTTACCAGGTGATTCAGACCTCAACCCCCCTACACATTTAACTAATGAAGCTAGAGCGGCATTAACATTAGTGGAAAAGGGCATACAAGATGCAGCCTTGAGGCGTAGAGATAAATCCCAGAATATTACATTATGCATATAGCAAACTGAATGTCAGCCTACAGGAGTATTATGGCAAGGGGCCCCTTTACTTTGGGTGCATCCAGAAATTTCTCCTGCTCAGACGCTCGCTCAATATCCAACTGCAGTAGCCCAAAGTAAAGGGGAGTATTGATGGCCACTGTAGATGATTGGGTAATTTTGAGATGTACTTTTAATGGGACAATGGATAAGCATTTTCAAAGGACCATATATTACAATTGATTAATGCTCATCATATGGTCTTTCCACAGGTCACCCATAGAAAGCCTTTGTTAAATTGCCCTACTATTTTTACAGATGGTTCTAAGACAGGATGTGGAGCATTTTTGGTTGCAGGATCATTGCCTGTAACCATCTAATTTCCTCCAGCATCCCCTCAAGTTATAGAATTACAGATTGTGATAAAGGTTTTTGAATGATTTTCTCGTTCCTTTAATTTGATATCTGATAATCAATATGTAGTAAATGCTATTAAACAATTGGAAATTGTAGTAAAATAAACCTAAAGTCCACCATAGGAGAGTTACTTACCCAATTGCAATTTCTTATTTGGAATAGGGAATGACCCTGTTTTATTCAACATATTCATGCTCATACTGGTTTACCTGGTCCATTGACTGAAGGAAATGATATTGTTGATAAAGCTTCAAAGACCTGTTTTAATGTTGCAAATTTTGCACTCCATGATTCCCTGGAGTTAGCAAGACACTTTCATAGCCAGTTTCATGTAAATTCTAAAACCCTATCATTTCGCTTTGGCATTCCTCGTGCTGATGCTAGAGATATAGTGAAAGCTTGTCAAGCTTGTGCCCCATTGTTACCCCAGATTAGAATCGGGGTTAATCCCCGAGGCCTACGCCCCCTACATTTATGGAAAATGGATGTCACCCATTTCCCTGAGTTCGGAAGATTAAAATATATTCATGTATCTATAGATACTGCATCTGGAATTATGTTTGCCTCCCTGCATTCTAGGGAGAAGGCTTGCCATGTCATTGCTCATTGTTTTGAAGCCTGGGGAGCCTGGGGCATGCCTAAATTTTTAAAGACAGATAATGGACACATCTACTTCCTTTGTGTCCTTTTGTAAGACCATGGGAGTTTAACTTAACCATGGTTTGCCTTATAATCCTCAGGGGCAGGGCATTGCTGAATGGGCACACCGCACCCTAAAAGAATGTCTTCTTAAACAAAGAGGGGGAATAGCCTTCAGCCACACGCCTAGAGAGAGAGAGAGTGGCTATAGCCCTCTTTACCCTAAATTTTTTTGACTCTGGATAAGCAGGGACGGTCTGCAGCTGATCGCCATGCTGATCCCGATACTACCCATAAAGGCATGGTAATGTGGAAGGACATATTGACAGAAAAATGGAGTGGCCCTGACCCAGTTTTGGTATGGGTGAGAGGGTCTGTTTGTGTGTTTCCTCAGGATCAACATCAGCCAATTTGGGTTCCAGAAAGACATACCAGGGTTATACAGCAAGAAGACAGGAATGGAGATGCTAAGAAAGACTCTTCTGCTGATGTGGATGCTACCAATGATAAGGAACAATGCTAGTTTTTATTATTTATTTTATAAGCCATGCTAATAATCTTTTCAAAAGCCTTTCTCAGTTTCTTACAGGAGAATTATGACAGTCCATTGTTCTCATTAACTCGACCAGAGTGGATGTCTCCCTGGCCTCCGGATTGACCAGCTGGACTCTTTAAGCAATGTCCCACATCAAGGAGTGGGTGGGAATCAGGGAGGTTGCTATGTGCCTGGTCCCCATCAGTTGCCTTGCCTTTTGGTGCATGTGTCAGATGAAAGCCCCCCCCCCAAAAAAAATCTCAGAACAAGCATTTGCAGTAGTGGAGACGGACAGTCTCCTCAAGTGTGGCTTGGCATGCTAGAGAGGTAGTCAATGACGGGTAAGACTCCTTGGGCATGTTACCAACCTAAGACAGGGACCAAACCAAAGCTATTTGACTCCCCATGATGGGTAAGGAGCATTGCTTGAAAGGGGCAACCTAAGACATGCACTCTCTCTGCCAAAATTAATAAATAAGGGGGAATTGTGAGGAGTGGGTATGCTTGAGCACTGTTTCTTGGCGGTTTGCACATCGCATGCTTTTCCCTAACTGAGCCACAACTGCAGAACTACTGCACAGACTCACTGCCATGCAAGATCGGGCTGTTTCAGGTGCACCAATGAGGCATGCCCACGTGGCAGGTGCTGATTGGGACAGGCAGGGGTATAAAAAGGACGGACATTAAGGGGCTGAAACAGAAGGCCATCCAGAGAGAGGAGAGAACAGAAGGCCATCCAGAGAGAGAGGAGAGAACAGAAGGCCATCCAGAGAGAGGATGTGAGGAGCCGAATTTGCCATTAAAAGATGGCACAGGCTTCTGCTTCCTGGTTCTTCACGGAAGCTTTACTTGAGAATGCGCCTGCGCATGGCGCGAAAACAGAGTATGACAATTGGATGAAAGATTTGAGCCAATGAGGGATCTGCACGTCTCACAAAGCTCTATTTAAGCAGCGGGCTTTCTGAGCTAGGGGTCCTTCCTCCACCTCACTATTAAAAGAGCTGTTTAATAAATGCTGTCAGAAGAATCCTGAAGTGTGGCGTGCTCCTTTTCGGCGAGGCTGCGCGCTACAAGAGGAGAGAACAGAAGGCCATCCAGAGAGAGGAGAGAACAGAAGGCCATCCAGAGAGAGGAGAGAACAGAAGGCCATCCAGAGAGAGGAGAGAACAGAAGGGCTTCTAGAAAGAGAGGACAGAAGGGCTTCCAGAGAGAGAGAGAGAGAGAGAGAGAGAGAGAGAGAGAGAGAGAGGAGAAGGGTTTTGAGAAAGAGAGAATAGTTAAGGATCCTGAATAATAAACTGTGTTGAGAATAACTCGGAGTTGCGTCGTTCCTGTCTGCTGGTCAGATAGAGAAGTCACACACAAACATAATTTGACCTCCAATAACAAAAGTGACAGAAAGCAACAATCATTTTTCCTTAATATCTCTTAATATCAATGGATTCAATTCTCCAATAAAAAGACATAGACTATCAGATTGGATACATAAACAGGACCCAGAATTTTGTTGCATACAGGAAATGCACCTCTGTGAAAAAAGACAGACACTACCCCAGAGTAAATGGATGGAAAGCAGTCTTCTAAGCAAATGGTCCCAAAAAACAAGCTGGAGTAGCAATACTAATATCAAATAAAATCAATTTTCAACCAAAAGTAATCAAAAAAGATAAGGAAGGACACTTCATATTCATCAAAAAAAAAATCTACTGAGATGAACTCTCAATTCTGAACATCTATGCCTCAAATGCAAGAACACACACATATATAAAAGAAACTTTACTAAAGCTCAAAACATACATTGCACCTCACACAATAATAGTGGGGAATTTCAACACCCCACTCTCAGCAATGGACAGATCATGAAAACAGAAATTAAAGAGAGACACAATAAAACTAACAGAAGTTATGAACCAAATGAATTTAACTGATATCTATAGAACATTTCACCCTAAAACAAAAGAATATACCTTTTTCTCAGCACCTCATGGTACCTTCTCCAAAATAGACCATATAATTGGTCACAAAACAGGTCTCAACAGATAAAAAAAAAGATTGAAATAATCTCTTGCAACCCATCAGACCACCATGGACTAAGGCTGGTATAATGACAAAAACAATGGAAATCCCACATACACGTAAAGACTGAACAATGCTCTACTCAATGATGACTTGGTCAAGAAAGAAATAAAGAAAGAAATTAAAGACTTTTTAGAATTTAATGAAAATAATGACACATCATACCAAAACTTGTGGGACTCCACAAAAGCAGTGCTAAGAGGAAAACTCATAGCTCTAAGTGCCCACAAAAAGAAACTGGAGAGAGCATACACTAACAAAGAACAAAAAGAAGAAAACACACCAAAGAGGAGTAGACAGCAGGAAATAATCAAACTCAGGGCTGTAATCAACCCAGTAGAAACAAAAAGAAGTATACAAAGAATCAATAAAACCAGGAGCTGGCTTTATGAGAAAATCAACAAGATAGATAGACCCTTAGCCAGAA
Source organism: Arvicanthis niloticus (assembly GCF_011762505.2). Taxonomy (NCBI): domain Eukaryota; kingdom Metazoa; phylum Chordata; class Mammalia; order Rodentia; family Muridae; genus Arvicanthis; species Arvicanthis niloticus. The sequence goes on along the minus strand of NC_047670.1, from coordinate 8,246,006 downwards.
TAACCAGAGGGCACAGAGACAGTATCCAAATTAATAAAATCAGAATTGAAAAGGGAGAAATAACAACAGAAAATGAAGAAATTTTAAAAAATCATCAGATCCTACTACAAAGGCCTATACTCAACAAAATTGAAAAATCTGGATGAAATGGACAATTTTCTAGACAGATACTAGGTACCAAAATTAAATCATGGGCAGATAAACCTTCTAAACAGTCTCATAACCCCTAAAGAAATAGAAGCAGTCATTAAAAGTCTCCCCACCAAAAAAAGTCCAGGACCAGATGGTTTTAGTGCAGAATTCTATTATTAGACCTTCCAGGAAGACCTAATACCAATTCTCTTCAAACTATTCTATGGAATAGAAACAGAAGGAACAATACCCAATTTGATCTATGAAGCTACAATTACACTCATACCTAAAGCTCACAAAGACCAAACAAAGAAAGAGAACTACAGACCAATCTCTTTTATGAATATCAATGCAAAAATAATCAATAAAATTCTCACAAACTGAATCCAAGAACATATCAAAACAATCATCCATCATGATCAAGTAGGCTTTATCTCAGGAATCCAGGGATGGTTCAATATTCAGAAATCCATCAATGTAATCCACTACATAAATAAACTCAAATGAAAAAAACACATGATCATTTCACTAGATGCTGAGAAAGTATTTGACAAAATTCAACATCCCTTCATGTTAAAAGTCTTGGAAAGATCAGGAATTCAAAGTCCATACCTAAACATATTAAAAGCAATATACAGCAAACAAGTAGCCAATATCAAACTAAATGGAGAGAAACTTGAAGAATCCCACTAAGATCAGGGACTAGACAAGGGTGCCCACTCTCACCCTACCTATTCAATATGCTACTGGAAGTCCTAGCCAGAGCGATTAGACAACAAAAGGAAGTCAAAGAGATACAAATAGGAAAGGAAGAAGTCAAAATTTCACTATTTGCAGATGTTATGATAGTATACTTAAGTGACCCTAAATCTTTCACACTTTTACACAATGGTGTATTACACATCTATTAAAAATAATGAATTCGAGAAATTCTTAGATAAATGGACAGAACTAGAAAATATCATCCTGAGTGAGGTAACCAAATCGCAGAAGAACACACATGGTATTAATTCACTGATAAGTGGATATTAGCCCAAAAGCTTGCAATACCCAAGATTCAACTCATAGACCACATAAAGCTCATGAAGAACGAAGGCCAAGTGTGGATGCCTCAGTCCTACTTAGAAGGAGTAGCAAAATACTCAAGGGAGCAAAGATGGAGACAAAGTGTGGGACAGAAACTGAAGGAGAGGCAGTCTGGAGACCATTCCACCTGGGTATCCATCCCATGTGCAGTCACCAAAGGTAGACACTGATGTGGATGTCAGGAAGTGCATGCTGATAAGAGCCTGTCTCCTTAGAGGTCTGCTAGAGTCTGACATATTCAGAGGCAGATGCTCACAGCTAATCACGGATCTGATCAACGGTTTCCCAATGGAGACATTAGGGAGAAGACTGAAGGAGCTGAAAGGGTTTGTGGCCCCATGAGGAGAGCAACAATACCAACCAACCAGAGTTCCCAGGGTCTAAACCAGCAGCCTGGGAGCACATAGGGAGGGACTCAGGACTCCATCTGTATATGTAGGAGAGGATGGCCTTGTTGGGCACAGGTGGAAGAGGAGATCCTTGGTCCCATGAAGGCTGAACACCAAGGGGGGGGGGGGAATTTGAGGGTGGGGAAGTGGGAGTGGGGGGGTAGGTGGGCGCACATCCTCATAGAAGCAGGAGGGGGAATGGGGTAGGAGGTTTATGAGCGGTGGAGGGAATAGGGTAAGGGGATAAAATCTGAAATGTAAATATAATATCCAATAAAAAACAGAAAAAATATAGTTGTAATAAATCCTCATAAAAATAAGTCATAGCCTAAGATTTAGATTCCTGCCTGAAATTACTTCTTTGTTCTAGCCTAATGTCAGATTCCTGCCTGAAGCCTACTTCTTTGTCCTTGGCCAATGTCATATTCCTACCAAGCAGCCCCAAAAGCTCTCCATCCCCCCCCCTTTTTTGTTTGTTTGTTTCAGAAACAAGACTGAGCCTGTCTTAGGTCATTCTGCTTTACCCATCATGGAATATACATTATCAAAAGCAATGCACTTCTGTTTTAGGTTGGTAAGGCTCTGTGCAATGAAGTAGGCTTCAGACATGAAAATGACTTTAGGCTAGGACAGAGAAGTTGGCTCAGATATTTTGGTCATCCTGATGAGCCCTTAGAAACAGTGATCATGGGAGTGTTCACGGAATTTTGTTTACTACCTTGCTTGTTCTTTGACTATTTGTGTTTATTGTCTTGCTTGTTCCTTGACTATCTGCATCTATTGTATTGCTAGTTCCTCAACATAGAACTGACCTTAATACTTTCATGTAATGAAAATGGTATAAAAGCAAACAGGAGGAGGTGGGATGTGATGGGGGGTTCTAGGGAGGGGTAATGAGGAAAGAGGATGGCATCTGAAATGTAAATAAATAAAATATCCAATAAGAAAAGAAAAAATAGTAGTCATAACATACTTCATTTTATGCAAGATTGGATTGTTTTTGCTTTTTGAAGCAAGTAGGCTATTTTAACTGAATTTATTTTCACAAATCAGAACAAAATATTCCAGACCTTTACCACAGTCTTCAGATGGAATGTAATTTGGCCAAACTTGCATCATCTTTCTATAAAAATTATTTTGTTAAATAAATGAAGCACACAATGCAAGCAGGAAAAAATAAATCAACCGTGTTTAGGTCAGCTGTTCCTCTTGGTCCACTGGTCAGTGTGCAGCCTCACTTCCTGTACCACATCTTACCATGATCCTAGTCCGTTTGTCAGTGTGCAGTCTCACTTCATGTACTGCCTCTTATTATGACTTTTTAATTTACTTATTTATTCATTCTCTGGACTAGAACCTTCTTGAATGAAAATGCCAATTAGAATAGCAAACAAGCAGAAATTTATACAATATCTACTACAACAAAGTCTCAACTACATATTTCAGATTTACATAAGACACATTTATAGCTCTATGTATTCTGTGTATGCACTATGTATTCTGTGTATGCAGGTGTTTGTGTGTATGTGTGTGTGTGTGTGTGTGTGTGTGTGTGTGTGTGTGTGTGTGTGAGTGAGTGAGTGAGTTAGAGAACAACTCTGATGAATGTTCTTCAGAAATACTGTCTACTTTATTTTTGACACAGTACTGTGGATTTAACCAATAGGTTAGGATAGCTAACCTTGGCTTCACCTCCCGACTACAAGAATTACAAATGCTCAACACCACGCCTGGCTTCTTAAAATATGAGTTCTGGGAATTGAACTCAGGTCCTTATGCTTACAAAATAAGCAGTTTACCAACTAACCCATTTCCCCAGCCCCAATTCTTATAGAAGTTGTTTTTCTCCATTTTACTGATAATAAAGCACTGCAGCTCAAAGAAGTTTCTCATTTATACCTTAGAAACCAAGGAGACTACTCAGTTTACATGGTGTTTACAAAGAATGAAAAATAGAAACACATGTGTGGTTTACTGGCTAGTCTCACGCAAGTAACATTACACAGGCTGTTTCCTATTGACATCTACACATAGCATAAATCTTCCATTTAAGTCTTCTATTAGTAAACAAAAATGGGATGAAATAAGGCTTTGGAACAAGTAAAATATAGAAAAGGTTTTGTACAGTAGAAATAAACTGACCTCAACTAACATATCCTTCCTACATCCAGTTTCCTGCAATCCCATAATAACATCTATGACTTGTTTCTGTTTCCTTAGTCATTATGTAATTTTCCAAAAGTATTCTGTACATTCTCTAATCTTTTAGATTTGCTTTTAGATAATGTAGCTTTCCATAGGAAAAATAGCAGTACTATAGGAGATAATGTTTTGTCTAGGTTTCTTAGAAACACTCGATGACATTTGTAAGAGACCTTGATTTTGCAGAGACTTTCAATTTTTTGCAGTGTGTGTTTGTGTGTGTGTGTGTATGTGTTTGAAATAGAGATTGAAAAAGATAGAAAGTTTAAATGTAATGTGGTATTAATGTATATGATATATGTACATATATGTATGTGCCAGTGCATACCACTATATATGTTTATGTCACACACATTCAGAGGACAATAGAGGAAGAAAAGTATCCTGCTTTATCATTTTCAACAGCATTGTTTTGAGGCAGGGTCTCTTGCTGAACCTGGATCTAGATTGTCACAGCCCTAGAGATCCTCCTCTGTCAATCCCCATAGTTCTAGGTTTGTAAGCATGTGTGACCATGTTCAGCTTTTTTATATCAATATTGGGGTCTGAAATAGGGTTCTCTCACTGAGATATCTCCCAACCCTACTGAGAAAATTTTAAACTTCTTGTGGGATAAATGTAAGTTTCTTAACAATATTTTTACTAACCTAGCATTTCAGTCATTGAGCAAAAATGGGATGCTAAAATCATAGTCACAGATTCTAATCAAAACTGTAAATCTTCCATGTGACTTTTCATCTGACTGTGGTGATAATTCTTCCATGAGAGAAAAAAATGATTTGTAATAAGTTGAGAAAATACTATTCTTGTCATTACACCTTTCAGTATTCTCTCATTATTCAAAAGCTCATTAGGAGGCTAGTGAAAAACAAACCAAAATAATTTGGCCATAGAGACATGTATCCACAAAATATCTTCAGTGATCTTTTGATATTGCATTTTTGTAGATCTACTTTTAGAAACATTTTCCTGAATGATAAGAAATCTTGGAGCTAGCTGGTTGTGTGAACAAATAAAATGGCATGCATAGAAACATATAAAACTTGGAGAACTTATAGCTAAAGCTGAAGAAGGGAGGCTGGAACACAAACTGCATCCTGAATAAAAAGCAGAAAACTAACCTGAAGAAACACTCACACTAAAAACGATAAAGGAAAAATTTGGAATAAATAAAAGTATTTCCCTGCTCCTTTAGAGATTTGTGTCTACAACTAAAACATTTTAATATAGACTTCCTATTCTCTGGAAATAGAGAATCTGATGCCCTTCATGAATGTCCCTAGTTCATTAGAAGTGGCACAGAAAATGTTCCTTAGGGTTAGTGATCAGCATTATAGCAGGAGCAATGTCAAGCAGAGCCAGGTAGAGAAACCTAGAACACAACTATATCCACTCTCAATGATGGTGATGTGGCAAACAGGTTCATGAAAGACAACTTAGATGGCCACAGTGTCAACAAATCTATTACTATCTACTCATAAATCCAGGGATTTCATCTAACACATCCAGCAGGGAAGGGGAAAGAAATCCAAGAACTAATATGCATTGCAGATCTTATACCTGATTTCTGTAATGTCAATAGCATCAACTGAAAAGCTTGGAAGATTTCTTCCCACTGACAATTGTGCCAGGGAACAATTCCTCTCCCTGGCTTGGAACAGAGAAAAGGTATAAGCCCATCTCTCAGTAACTTTCATGCAAGATTAAAAACAGACTGTCCATACCAATGATCACTAGCAGAAAGCTAGAGGCTGACAGTTATAAAAAGGTGATGATCTGAAGTCTTCAATATTCACTAGCATTATTCTAGACACTAATTATATTGGAATAAGTTGTTCCAATGTTTATGGTGCTTTATATTTTGTATTACTCTTTGCTATAACAACAGTAATAAAGTGGCCTGAGGTGTATAACCTTTTACTCTGAAGATTTTTTGAACTCACAAATGTGGGAAAAATCACTCAAGCTAAATAATAGATACATATTGGTTCTATGCACTTCCATCTACTTTTTATTAGATTGTAATTTTCACAACACAATTAATTTTTAAGGAAAAATCAATTAACAATATATTACAGAACTAGGTATTCTGAATTAGCAGCATATAATATCTACATAGTTAAGGAAGAATGGGTCTTATTGCTTACAAGACCAAAGTCAGATTCCTAATGGACCTTTTCAAAATAATGCAAAGTTCGTATGACATTAAAAGAACTGAGCTATTCAAACTATATTTAAATCATAGACATAATTTTCCAAAAAAATTATACTGCATTTTGCATGCAATACATTAAGGATTTGAGACCTTTCATTTTATTAAAATGAAAAGCAACTATGCCATCTTGCTCTTTATAAAAATTCAATTACACTGAAAATCAACTAGAGAATATTGCCTTCGAGTTTCAGGTGATTCAGAAACCCACAAATGTATGAAGATTATTAAGGAAGAAATTAGACAGAATAATAACAGCAGTTCTGTTTGGTCTTCCCGATAGAGTTTACAAATCACTCTCATGTATTTGAGCTTATTTTTTCCCTTCAGTGTTCCACTTCACTGGACCTTGAACTCTCAACCTCCCAAAGAAGATTTTACCATCTGCAAGTACAGTCAGGAAAGGTTATTTAAATGGTAGTTAATAGTAAAGTTCATTTACCACTCTATACATACTTATAGTCCTTAACCATTTAATTCATATGAAGGCTGTTGTAATATTACTCTGTTTCCTAATTCCTATCCTCTTACACAAGCAGTTAGGGTTAGTTCAGAACCAGAAGCCTAGTGGTTAGGCTTGATAACATAGGAGTGCTGGTTCTGACTTAACTTCTCTCAACTTTTGTCTCACTGCAGCACGACACCATCAGAAACTCACAGGAACAGATACTTCTCTCAACTCTACTGGCTTCTTGCCTTAAAATACTTTTGAAGGAACCATGGTAAGTTAAACTTCAGTGACCAAAAAATTGATTATGACACACTGCACACTTACTTCACTCAAAATAAAACTGCTCTTGGTGCCTTTAAAATTCCTTAATGCCCTCTTGTGTTTCTAAGTTTTGATGGCCTATGATGCATGTCAATATTGCAAGAAAAAAAATCTACAACACAAATAGAACAGCTTGTGTATTCTTCTGGTAGAATCTCTAAACATGCTAAATGATGCCTTATCAGGTTGATTTTGAAATACAGCCCACTTACTCATATAGAAAATAATCATATGTCCACTGTTCTACATAATCATTGACTAAATTATATTTTTAAATCTTGATAATATAAAATGCAATTGCAAATATTGAAGCCTTTTGCATACTATTAAAGATATAATGACAATATAAAATATATGCCCCCATGAGCCAAATGGATGTGAGTGTTAGGTGAACTTTCAGAAGCTGTACTATGGGTTTTCTCTGCAAATTGTATGGTTGAGTTCAAATTCAAAACTCAAAGTAGTACTTTGTGTTATGGACCATAAATAGCAAGCTAGTTTATAAAAAAAAAAATCAGAACATGAATATGAACTCAGTTCACCTTGAGAAAAGACTTAAAGTAACAAATTAACTCAACACAATTAGTAAAGAAACATCAATTATTTAAAACGAAGATTAATTGCAAGAAAGAACTAGACGTAAACAAGACACTGATCTCATGCTTTTCCTTGTGCACACAGGGTAACAAATCGATATGGCCCTGTCAATTAAATCCGCAAAATCCAAGCAGTGCCACACATAATTACATGATACACATAACAGATGTGGCTTCCCATCAGGAAAGCAAAATAGCAGCAAGGAGAGATCAAGAAATGTGGTGGCCTATGTGCACACAAACAAGGGACTAATAGAATTGAAAATAAGGTCACATACCCAATCTATGATAAGAAGAATGAAGTAAACAGAAATCTGCCTAATAAAATTCTAACATCTTTCAAAAATAGTATAATTTTGTCATCTAATATTTTATTTAAAGATATGTGGACTATCATTTAAGGGTATCGCATATGGTACAATTTAAATGGAAGCAGATAAATAATACTTGCTTCCAACTCCTTGAAAACAAAGAGTAAGATCAATTCTGGTTTGCATTATTGCACTGGCCTTGGAACTCTTTTAGCCTTTGTTTAGAAGCCTGAGACATGAGCATGGAGCCCATTATGTTTCAACATGCTTTTCTGTAGTTTTAGTCCCTTTTTCCTGAAGAAAAAAGAAGAACCCATCATTACATATTAGCAAGCTCATCTTTTAAAAGGCTATAGAAGGAACTTCGCTCACTCTGGTATTGTTTCCTCTGCTGAGTAATTCATAGAAACCAAGAGGCTCTGAAACCTCACTTTTCTGGCTTCATGGCGCTTCTCTTTCACACTTGAGGACTGATTTTGTGCTCCAATAAAAGCATAAATAATCTTTTATGAAATGTCAAGTGAGTGTATCAGTCAGGGTTCCCTAGATGAACACAGCTATCAAGAGAGATGATAGATGATAGAGAGATGGTAGATAATAGATAGATGTTAAATAGATGACAGACTAGATAAATGAATGGATGATAGATATAGATGATACAGTTATAGATATACATAGAAATAGATGGTGTAGATATACATATGCATATAGCTATACATACAGATATACATATGGATATAAATAATAAAGAGGCTTGTTGGATTAGTAGCTGCAACAACGGCCATGGGCATATGGAAGAAGTGGTGACGGTGGTAGCTGCTCAATTGAAGAAGTAGGAAGCTTCAGCACAATGCTTTGAGCCTAGAAAGTCCATGGAGATTCACTGGTATGCCATTCACATTAATAAGCTGAAGAAGCTGGGATTGAAGTTCAGCAGACATGGAAGCAATCATGTGCGCACTCCCTCAGTAAGAAAGGGGCCAGTATTCCCATGCTGCTTTCCTCTCTGTCATTTGCATTCAGATTTCTGCATTCAGAGCAGGCCTTTCCCCTCGAGTCATTATCTATGTATGATCCCTCCTTAAGAGCATCCTTACAGACACATAGAGGTATTATGTTTCACCAGCATCAAATATGCCTTAATCTAGTCAGGTGACAACAAACTTCAGCCATCCCAGCTTCCTAAAGGAGAACTAAGTAGCCCACGGGTAGACATGACCAATGTGTAATATGCTGGTATAAAAAAGTGATGATAAAACCCACTATTTTATGCAGTTAATATGTACTAATAAATAAACAAGCAAAAACAATACAAAATAGTATAAAGGGTTATTCTTTTATGTAATTAACTTGTTTCCTTGAACTATAAAAAGTCATCAAGTAATTGTTCCCCCCACTTTTGGAAGAGACCTTCTACCTGGGAATTTCTGTCTGTAACCCTGCCTTCTCAGCAGATCACTTTCCTCCTTGGAGATGTGGATGGAACACAGGGTACCCATATGTTCAGCACATTCTCCATCATCGGGCTATACTCTCAGATCCCTGTGGCTCTCTTCCATGGAGAGCTTAGCTTCCCCACATCCTCTCTTCCTGTTCAGCAAAGCTCTACTCTTCCTGTGTGGGAAAACATCAACTGATGCTGTCATCTCTTCTTGCACGTTTCAAGCCCTGCCTGCCACTTCATACCAGGTGAAAAGCACATAGACATATTTCTTTGACGAAACTTTTGCTGGCTGTGAATGGAGGTCATGAGCTGTGTACTCTTGTTCGGAGAAGCCCTTTATGACTAATAGGTGGCTCCAGTGAAGTTCCTGGAGCTTCAGCTCAAAGAGTACCAGCTCAAATGAAATCATTTTGCTCCCTTCTGCAGACCTGTCATATCATTCAAGCAATAAGAGCTCGACCTCGTTATGTTCTAGACTTTTCTTTCTTCCTGGACTAATTCCATATATGTACTCTCTCTCTATTCAGAAGAACATTGTTCTGCCAGAGCCACCAGATCATGCATAGTAAACAAATCAAGTATCTTCCTTCAGATCCTGTATGTAGTCCCCCGTGGTGAGGATAGAGCATCAGTCATATCTCCATGCACAGTGCTACACTTTAGACAGCAAGAGAGTGTGTTCCTGGAAACTCTCAAACCTGCAGAATTGTGGACCCCTACATACTTTTATGGGAGAAGCTTGTGACGGGCCACCATGGATGTGTTATTAATAAAATTATTAACTAATATTAAGTAATATAAAATAATTTAAATAACTAATAACACAAAAATAAGACATCCAAAAAAAGAGGAGGAAAAACAGATAAAATGGTGCCCTATATTGATGCTATTCGGCTCATTATTAAAGTGATTTTATATTGAATCAACTGTTTCTTCTTGAATATTTACTCATTCATATGAAAAATGTTTAATGGACAGCAACAGCATGGGAAATGGATGGTCATAAGGAAGGAAAGCAAATGCCTGCAGACAGAGAGCTGCTGCATCCCCAGCCCCTGTGGTCCTTTGTGTTCTCTGCCATCATCACCCCAGGCTCTCCCCTCTTTTCGATTTTACTGCTCTCCAAAGTGAGGAGCTAATAGCAGGAACTTGTGTCATCAAGAAGCATCTGAGTGCTGACCAAGCTTCTTCATACAGACACTTGCTGCCTGGAGCCAGGGGCCCCAGGGACACACATGCCCCTCCTCCCCATACCCTCCCCAGCACTTACTATTGACTGCTCTAAATTGTTATAAGGAGTGCTGCGGTGTTGGTTTCCAGACAAGCAGCTACCTGAGACAAACAAACCAGGGCTAATTTCCCCTGTGGCTGTGAATAGTAAGGAAGGCTGCCCCTGGTCTCCATTTCAGTTTGGCCACAGCGCAAGCAGTTTCCACTTAAGTTGACAGGGAGAGAAGCAGGCAGTCCCCCGAGAGAACACACCTGGTGAGGTTTCTGAGTAAAGTTGCAAAGGGTTTGTCACTGAGGGCTTTCCTCAACAATAAAAAAAAAAAAACAATAGCAGGGAGGATAAGTGATTGAATGACGACAGAATGTTTTTTGCTGTCATCAAAATAATTACTTCAGTTGTTCTGGGTATAGAATTGGAGACCTTGCACTGCTCTCTGCCTGCCACTTGACAATCGTGACAGAGCAGGAAGAACAGCGGTTCCAGGGGACTGCACTTAACTTGGCAAAGGAAAAAAGCTTCTAAAAACAAATCCGGTTCTCAGTTCCCCAGACAATCAGATACTGTGCTTCTGCATCTGCAATGAAGCATTTACAGGAGATATAGATTTGACTCAGCACCACATGAAAAAAATATATCTCTTCCTGCCACGAAAATGGCTGGTTAGTAAAATGATGTGTGGCAGGGAAAGCATAGTTCTGCCTTCTTCCCTGAACTGAAACTTTGAACCTTTTTTATCCCCACTTTTATTTTTTCCCATCTTTTTGTGCCTTTCCCATGTTTTCTATTTGTTTGCTGACTGATAAAGGTTGTGAATCCCATTGCCAAAACAATTGGAACATCACAAAGGAGGTATATTCAGAACCTGGTAGAATTGTCCCAATTCGAATTTTCTGCAAAATGGATGTTACCCAAGGATGATAGTATCCTTAGACCATTTCTAGGTTTAGTACAGCCTTCGTTGTTTTTTATGCTAATGGCAAACAATGGTGGAAGATAACGGATGTTGATGACAGTGTTAGGAAAGACAAGAGAATACTGAGGGCCAAAGGTCTCCCTCTATAAGAAACACAGCTTACAAAGGTAGAAAGGACAGCAGGGATGATGACCCCTCACTCACTTAAACACATTTTACCCCAAACTCCACCCCTGCTCACACATAAAGAAATCTACCATCATAAGTGAAACATTAGGTCAAAACTTTATTAGAAAGGAATATCATTGTGTTTTCCTAAAAGCAGAACTCAGTTTCTACTTTCAGCCCTGTTCTGTTGAACGATGAAAATCCAATTTAACCAGAAATCTCCTTCCTATCCTGAGGTGACAAATAAATTCCAAAGGGGTTATGCAGTGCCACACCCCTGGGTATAGCCTGGGGCGACACATATGAAGTATCAGTTGGCAGCTTCTTGCTGTGATCATCAGATCACAGACTATTGGTCCACCAAACATGTCTCATACACACTTTCTGAAGGCAGGAGTCCTTAGATCCAACCCACTCTCAGGAGTTATGTGTTCTTCTGCCCTTTTGGGCTCAGCCTATAGCTCCTCTCCCCCCCCCAAGTGTGGGGCAGTGAAAATTAAGCTACCTGCAGCACCCTTTCACCCTCTTCAATGACTAGGACATTTTATACTGTTATCTTAATATGTAAATGGCCTCTGACATACCAACGTGCATTTTTCTATAGAGACTGAGAACACATGCTATCTCTGGTTTTGTTGACTCTACCTACTATTTTTCTCACTGTGCCTCTTAGGGAAAAGGCTCTTCATTCTGCCTACTTCTTTTCATTCGACCTACTTCTCTTCATTTGACCTACTTCTCAGGTAAGACTATTGTGCTCTTTTTACTAGAGTTATACACAGCATTGTTCTTCCCTTTTTGTCTCTGAAGGCCAGGCAAGAATTTCAAAGTTCAAAATCTAGAGTGAGGCTTGAGTCAATTAATTTTTCTCTTACAGATACTTTAGCCCTTCTCTGGGAAGGCCATAAACTTGGGGTAACAGAACAATCACTAAGTAAAAGAAAGCACCAGAAAAAAATCACATATATAACATACCATTTATGATATATATCATAAAACATGATGTGTTATAATAAATAATATATATTAATACATAATATGTGCACATAACATTTTCTACAATCCTATGTTTCTGATATGAATTCATAAGATTCTTACTAAAACCAAAATCACCAAACACAATAGCCTTATAAAGCCCCTTGCCCCCGTCTTAGGCAAATAGCAGCAAGATACACAAAAAATTATACTTTTGTCTGCAGTGTTCTTATTTCTTCAAATGAAAATAACTTGAAAATTTGAAAAAGAAAAAAAGCTGGTTCCAGCTCCATGCCCCAAGGAAAATGCAGAGCTCAGCTAACAGCTTAGAAAATGATGTCTCAAGAAATTGATGTTATATCTGAATCAAGATTTCCAAATGCCAGTTCACAAATGGCCTTCAATTCTTCCCGATACTTATGCCTGTCTGAATACAGAACATAAAAGGCTTTTTGTAAGTGTGATGTGTCTCATTACTTAGAGATGAAGTACCTCATCCTCCTCTCTGCTGTTTCTCCCATCTGCGTGTGCTCAAGGACTCTACATGCCGTTAAAAATCAGATGTTACTTTCAGACTTCAGAAGCAGGTTCTGGTATTTCAGGTGCCTCTATGATCCAAGCCTTATGGTTCTGGTTGATTGACTACTTACCGGAGACTCCGCTCATCAAACTCACTGGACAATAATGCTTGTGAAACATCAGCCTCCCCTGAGTGAGTTCCCACAGGCAAAGTCTGAGTCTGTGCTGTTTATCACTGTCTACTGGGGTCTGGCAGAGCAGGTGGCATATGTAAGTCATGAGGTTCAATGAGTGAACGGCCTCTTTCAAGCATAGCCTTAGGGGTATGAATTCTCCAGGATAGCAACTCCTGCAGTCACCACCTTACCCTCTGCTATGGTTTAAACAGAGCATGTCCCAACATGACCTCAGTGTGTTCAAGGCTTGAATGTCAGTTGGGCACTGCATTGGGAAGTGATGGAAACTTTGTGGAACAGTTTCTATCTGGAGGAAGTAAAGTCCTTGGGGTGAACTTTGTATCTTCCCATTTTCTCTACTTCCTGCCCACTCTGAGATGAGCACCCTCTGTCACATATTCTTGCCACCATAATGTTTTACCTTGCCACAAACCCAGAACCATCAAAGCCAGTGACCATGGGCAAAAACTTCTCAAACTCTGTGTAGATTTTATATTTGGTTCTTCCTCCCAGCCCAGTGTTCCCAGACAGAAGACTCGGACTTAAAATACATTTACAAATACCTTAGCACCCCTGACTAGATCATAATTTAAGATAGCTCATTTATTTTAATCTACATTCTGTCACATGGCTGGTTATCTGTGCTCAGGCACTGCAAGTCCATCTTCTCACATCTTCCCAGGTGGATCTTCCCACACCTGGCTCTATCCCAGAGTTCTTTCTCTACCTGGATGCCCCACCTTGTATTTCTTGCCTAAACCATTGACCATAGACTTTTTAATTGACAACTGATGCATCCATATAGTACACAAGATATTTCCTCTACAACTGTGAGCAAGCATGATCCCATCGTCCTCTGAGTTGTCTCAGCTATATGTCAGAGCTATGAAAAAATAACTAATACGCTAACTGGGGGCCTATTTTAGACTTTCTTTTTTTTTCTCACTAGGCACATGTCCTCCAGTCTAGAATGAAAGAGAAAAATAATTAAGGGCGTAGCATTCCAGATTTCATTAATCAGGATTTTTTTTTCCCCAGAAAGAAATTGGATTGTGAAGAGGGTGTCTCCTGGCTGCTAGCCAGTCCTAAGCCCCGCTGTGCTCATCATGATGAGACTGCCTTGCCCTTGGTCCTTAGGGAAAACTGATCTTACTCTAGAAAACCCAGAAGCTCAGGGAACTACCAACTGACTCACCTTTCTCTCTTGGGAGTCTCTCCTTTTATGTTTAGAAAACTAGAATAAAAACTAAAAAAAAATTAGTATCATTTTCAAAATACTAATACACACAATTTGTCCAGAATACGTTGTTCAAAAGAAATGAACCTTAAGAGGTGGGCTGCTGGCTCCAGTACTGTACTAAACACCAGGGAGATAAAGAAAGCCTAAAACAGTAGCTATGCAGCGGCAGTGTGTCACTTTGCAGAACTCATGGCTCCCTCCAACAAGACACCTTCTCTCTGATGTCTCCTCCTTTCCAGTAATTGATAACAGAGGTTGCTCAGAACAGTTATGACCAGAACACACAGATCTTTCTGAGAATCCAGCTTTTGTCACTTCACCCCATGTCTATTCAAAATTCTGATTCTAAGTTCCCAGGTCTGAGAAATCTTGTCATCCATCATTTAAACAGTGAGAGATTGTGTGTTCACCTTTTCGAATTTGAAATGATCAGTGAGACACAGAAGTCATTGTCAAGCATAACTGGGGCTTGTTAAAAGATAAATTGTTGAGTGCGAAAATAATTTCATTAATCACTTATGATGATCAAATGTGTACTTTCCATTAAATCACAAAGGCACAGTCACATTTGCTTTTTGGTCCACATCATTTTCTTCATATGCAGCAACTTAAACTCCTGGAGGTGCTCATTTTCTTTTCTTTTCATATAGCTTTTTATTCATATCTGCCCCACCTTTCATGTCTGTTCATTTATCTGTATAAAACTGTGTTAACCTAAATATTTTATTATGATTTTTCTCTGGTTGATGGTTCTCCAGCAACTATAAAAGAAAGTCTTCTGTTGCTATTAGCATGACTATCCTTTGCAGTCACTGCCTAGGAAACCCCCAAATTATTTTTCTTAATTCCAAACTGTCAGAGCTCCTGTTTTCATAAAAAATTCATAAATGCAGACTGAGTTATAGCATTAATATAGTACGCTTCTGAAATACAGTAACTCACAGTGAGTTGTAAGTTGTAAGTTTCTCTAAACCACAAACAAATAAAAAGGCTTACCACTCCCTTTTCAATTTGTTTTAGCAGCTACTTAAAACCCTTCCTTCTGTGAAGACTTCTGCTTCTTTTCCTCATATGAGAAACATCTTTTGCTTCTCAGTGTTTCTGTCTTGGTCTTCCACATAATAACCTGAAGTCACTATAATTCGTGTTCTTATCATTGCCAGATAAGATGTACAGCTTTTTATTTTTATGTTTGGTCCCTAAACATGATATCTAAAAATATGCTCTATACTCAAGCATGAAATACTGCCAAATTCTTAATCTCTCCAACCATACTTTAATTCATTTTTCATGCATGAATTATTTAGATCTCCTGATAGAGACAAATGTAGTAAGACCATGAGAATGTAGATAATAGTTTAAGAATGACATGAGTTCAAATTTAAGCTGTACCTCATTTATGGTCTTGCCCAATGTGTTAGCCCTTCTGAGACTAGTGTGTCCACTGAGATTGTTAAGTAGAAGAAGATCACAACCCTGCACTAGAAACAGCGTACTGCTAGTGGCTTCATAACTGTAATGGCTAGGATATGTTCCACAGATATATATATATATATATATATATATATATATATATATATATATATATATGTGTGTGTGTGTGTGTGTGTGTGTGTGTGTGTGTGTGTGTGTGTGTGTGTGTGGTTGGAAAATGATTGCTCAGATTTATATGTTAATGGTATTTGGATGTGGGTATTATGGAATAATTATGATTAGATACAATTATGAGAATGAAACCCCCTTCATAAGCATATAAAGGACTCAGCTCAAGCTAGCATGCTTGCTGTGTCTCACCGCTGGCCACAATGCCCTCCACCACCTTATATTGTAGCAAACTGTCCCTGTCAGACATCTGCACCACACTTGGACTTTCTAGGATCTAGGATATAGACTAAATCACCTTCTGTTCTTTATAAGTTTCTCAGTAGGTAGCATCCAGTTATAGCAACAGCAAGTAAGTAAGGTAATAAAATCTTGATGGGGTGTTTAAGCAGTATTTACTCACTTTCTTCTCATTACCACAACCATTTCCTCATTTAGTTTCCTAGGGTGACTTCCACTCAGTGAGCAAGCACAGTATAAAACCCTCCAAGACATCTTTTAGCTCAGGTTCTAACTTTATTTTGGGGGCATGTACAAATAGCAGACATAGAAAGTCCCGGGGCAGGGGAGCAGATGGAACAGTGGAAATCATGTGCAAGAGGTTAAGCAGGGACATGTGCAAGATGGAAATGAATTAAAATCACTTTCTGAGAAAAATACATTTCATCACTGAAGTTGATTCCTTTTTAACATACTGAAATTTTGAAATATTCTAAAGAACTTCTGATCAGTTTGTGCATACCTTACATAATTAAATAAGGGGATGATTCTCAAACCACTTACTCTTCCCAGGCAAAGTTGCTTTTCTGGTATGGAAGAGGCCATTCATACTTCTAACATTTAGAGCAAATCAAGCTAAAATCATAAAGTATTGTCTCAAAGTGGACTACAACTGGCTGGGATCCCTAGCACCAACACATCTTTTCAGGAACTCAAAGCTGCTAGAACGATTACCATGATATGAAAGAGATACATAGACAAGTATAGTTTATCTAGGGCTGTCATGTCACGTACCATTGTCACAGACTAGCACACATAACTCTTTAGTACTTGACCTGTGGCTTGTCTAAGTTGAGCTATGTTTCTGAATATTGTGTATATATTAGATTCCAAATACTTTGTAAGAAAAATTCCAAATACAATCAATGATTCATTATGATTAATTATTGCATTAATGATTCATAGTTGTCAACTAGTCAACATTTATCTTAATGTTAACATTTATTATTAATAATTGTTCTGTTGACTACATGTCAAAATGTTTTTCAAATTTAAGTTACATAAATATATTAATGAAATTAAATGCACAAATTTCTTTTTCCCTGATCTCAGTGTAGCTATTAAAACTTTTCAATCACATATGTACTTGTCCTTGTTGTTTTACTTATTATTTTTGTACAGCAGTGATCTAATGCCATTTCAGATGTTAATCATTCCTAATAAAAAGAAACGCAAGGACCCTGGTCATCTCAAAAGCCCCTGATGCTCATCTCTCCTTTCTCTTTCTACAGCCTTGTCCTAGAGGAAGCCCAGTCAAGGCCCCCAAAAGGAAACAACAGGAATCTGGGGAACCCTGGCTTTTCTTGGCTGCCCAGTTCATGCCTTCTACCACTTTCTGAGTTGATTTCCTCAAGTCATGCATTTAAAATCATATCCCACTAGGGAAAGATCACACAGTGTCTTAACACCTCATTCCTACCCACTACCTATAAGTATCTAATAGCCTCATGCTGCCCTAGGTACAGGCTCTTACTCATGTCTCCTGAACCTCTTCTTGCCCCTGGGCTTTTACTTCATTTTTCCCCAAGTCCTCTTTATATCTCCACAGACATTTTTATGCACCTCACTATGTGTATTCTTGGTGGCTCCTCAAGACTATCAACATCTTTAGAAGGAGAGTCACCTCTTTAAGCTCAATATATTAATTTGCCCAACAATGCTTGAAGTAAGTGGAATGAAATCTAAAGAGTGCAAGATTTTTGATGATGGAAAGTCTCTTCTGCTTGGCTCAAAAAGCAGAGCTATGGAAGTGATTTCTAGGCAACTTCACTGCTGCTCCCTCTTACTCTCGATGATATATGACACCACAGCTTGAGAGAACTCTACAGAGCATTCATTTTTCATCTTGACTTTTCACTTAAAAAGATTCATAGCTTGAGAACAAGCAATAGATATCATGACTAGTAAGACCATCCCAGCATACCTACTTGTTTACTAGAGAAGACTATGTCACACTTCAAGAATAGACTCATTTGATACATTCAGAAAGCAATTTCAGCAAAGAAAAAATGCTTACAAAGTCCCCAAGAAACATAAAAACAACAGCTAACTGTAAAGAAGACATCTCGGGGTAATCACACTAGCTTTACCATGGAGCCAGACTGATTATGTCTGTGCATTTGATATTTTCAGTGGAATGATGTGCTCCAGGATGCCAAAAGCCCTGCTTCAGATGTTCTTTGATTATGTATCCATCTTATTGATGAAATATATTAGAACACAACACTTTTTGAATATAAAATGTGTAGTTGTTTAAGGCTACTGATTTTCTGAGATCAATCAAGGGAATTTACATAAGAGTGGCTAAGCAGATGATTTTTAAAAATATATTATCTTTAGTGGAGCATTGAAAAAAATCAAGTACTACAACCCCATCAGTTAAAAGAGAAATACAACAGTGTCCTAACTGTTCCTGCAAGGGTACTTTTTAATTAAATTAACATTTAGTTGGTGGACCAAGAAATGCAGATTGTTCTCCAAAATGTAGGTGGATCTCATTCAATCAGTTAAAAACCTGAGTTAGACAAAAAAAGGCTAACTCTTCAGTTAAGGATGAATCTTTTTCTTTCTTAAATGCACTAGGGCTGGAGCGTGGCCTTTATTCATAAACTTGAACTAAGACTTTTGTATTTTCTGGGCTTTGAGCCAGGAGTCTCTTAGAGCATCCCTGGTTCTTAGGCTTTCAGACGTGGATGAGACTGTATCCTCAGCTTCCCTGGCTCTCCATCCTGCTGACTCATCCCATAGATATTTGGGGATAACAACCTCCAGTTCCTGATAATAAATCCCTTTAGGGACAGAAATGTAGACTTTTGGATATGTCTTCTACTGATTCTGTTCCTCTGGATGTTGCTCTTCTATTCCACCAAATTTTCCGATCATAGAAAGTAAACACAAGTCCTATTGACATTTTGCAGAAATTTAATTAAACAGATTGCCCAAGTTTATGTAGTTATAAAGGTTATGCAGAAATTAAACCAAACAGGACTCCAAAGGACTAGTTCTTCAGTTCCCAAGTTTTGTCTTGCAAAGACTAATTCTGTGTATAGTAAACACATTTAGTCATACATACATACATACATACATACATACATATACACATACATACATACATACATACATACATACACACACATAGAAATGTAATAGATATTAAAATAAAAATGTGATTAAACCATTGTATGAGTCAAGGTTCTCTGGAGGAACATAACTAATAAAATGAATCTATATGGATATAAAGAAAGGAGGTTTATTGGAGTGTCTTACATGTGTGGTCCAGCTAGTCCAACAAGCACCATGTACCAATGGAAAATGAAAGAATAGAGTAGTTGTTCAGACCACAAGAATGGATGTCTCAGCTGGTCTTCAGTATATTCTGGAATCCAGAAGTATATATTAATGCTAGTGGACTTGCCAGTGAGATTGAGGGCTAGCAGGCAAAGAGCAAACGCTTCTTTCTTCCATGTCCTTTATATAGGCTGCCACCTGAAGGTGTGATCCAAATTAAAGGTAGATCTTCCTATCTCAAAAGATCTGGATTAAAGGTGGGTCTACCTATTTTAAATAATTTAATTAAGAAAAAAGTCCCCCCAAAGGTATACCCAGCTACTTGGGTTTTACTTAATTCCAGATTAACTCAAATTGACAACTATAACTATAGCAACTACTTAGTGCAATTTCTGCTGCTAGAATGAACTAACAGAGGTTCCATACTTCCTAAAGCAATGCATTTCATTTGACTCAGAATGCTGGTGTGAGACAGTTCAGGTAGCATGGTGCTAGTCCTAGGGCACTGGCTGAGTCTCACCATAGCAGAAAGATGAGAATGGAAAACTATGCATAGTTGTGAGATCAAGGAGGTTGATTGGGCAGGATCCCATTTAACAATCTGGTCTCAGTGCTGAGGACTACATTAATCTCCACTGACAGTTACGGCTCCTATGATTTAAATACTTCATGCTGGAATCTAACTTCTAAAGATTCCTCTACCTCAGTGTGCTATGCTAGCAAACACATTTCCAGACATACTCAAGCCATGTCTAAACCATAGCACCACTAAGGAAGAGAAGGAGAAGCAGATAATTCAAGGATAGATGAGCCACATACCCAGATTGGATGGCACCAGGTGGAGAGAAAAGGCATTGTGTGAGAAGTCTGAAGTCTCGGGAGAAAGTCCACTTGTGACAGAAGGGAAATTTATGAAGACACATGGTGTAACTGTCACAAGATGTTCAGTTGGACCAGGGTAAGGTGAAAACAAAACGCAAGCACATGTCTGCAAACCAACCATTAAACTGAGGTGCACAGCTGATGGGAAGATTGCTACTTTGAAAGACCAGTAGTGAATAATAGGCATCCACAATGGTGAAGGTGGATGCTTAGTGCTTCTAGGTTGACATAGGAAAGGGCCGTAATGAAGGAGAGAGGAGCCAACAACAGGTTTTCAACTGTAGCAACCACTTTCCCATGTTGGTGTACAGCATCATGCCGTATATCTTAAATACAAACAGTCCAGGGAGTTTTGGAAGATGTTGTGATGCTGTGTGGACCTTAACTAGGAGTGAGCCAAATGTGCCCTGAGCAATCCTTTATTTATCCTATCCTATCCTTAAAGACAGTTAAGAGCAACAATACAGAAACTGAAGTAAAATCAACTAGGAAATAAAAATAAATAGTAATAATACCAACTGTGTTCAGAGCTTTGCTGTGATCAGAGCTCACAGTAAAAACAGCAGCAACAACAACAAAAACAAAAGGCAGAGTTCAATGAGGAAAGTTTAATCAAACTGTACCAAAATTAAATAAAGACGGGCCTTAAACAAGCCTTTATCTATTTTCTAGACCTGCAACAACAAAGGACCACAGACAAGATGACGTAAACAACAAAATGTATTTCCTCCAGAATCTAGGTGCTCTTATTATGGCAGTGAACAGCACAGGTTTCTCTCTTTAACGTGTATGAGTCTTCCCTTCTGTGTCCTCAGTGGTCTTCCTCATAGGTGTATCTGTTCTAATTGAGCTGTATAAGAACCCACCCCCAAAAAACCTCATCTAAATCTAGTGACTTCATTAAAGACCCAGTCTCCCGATAAAGTCTAGTTTTGAGTCACTATCAGGATCTTGGTTTGTAAGTAGAGAACCTAATTCATCCCATTATTTTTAAAAGCCCATGTTTCAAATGGTGGCCTAGGTTTATTCCCATTCCACAGTAACCAAGAGACTTGTCCCCAATGGGCTGAGAGCCTGGATCTTTAATATTGTGCTATTTTCATTCATTTCACTGTGGGAATAGGATGAAGGGCAAGTAGAGCACAATCCAGAGGTGACATCATAACTAAAGTAAAATAACATATGGTAGGTGCTGCATAGAATATGTGTTTGTGTTTCAAAATTTTTGCTTTAGCCATCCAGAAAATTTTTATATGAAATGTTTATTATTAATTGTAAGTTTCATGATACACATTGATGGATTTTTGTTCTTTCTTATTCAATTCTAGTTTTTTAGATCACTCATTTTAACCCATTAAATTGATTTTACGAGCCACTTAAGAGTTCAGAACTACCAAGTACAGCAACTTTATAGATGATAGGATCATGAAGGTCATAAATCTAGAGATCTATATACACCCTATTATAGTAACATTACAGTTAATATTGTTAGCTTGACAGAGAATAAAATCTCTTAGGAAGTAAGCCTCTGGGCATGCCCAGAGAGGTTATCTAGATAGGTTGCTGAGGTAGGAAGATCACGTAGCTGTAAGTATCACCGTTCTGAATATAATACAAAGGAGAAAGAAAGTAAGCCCTAGGGAACATCACTTTTTGTGAGATATATATTTGTGTACATATATACAAATATAAAAGTAATATATTCACAAATATATTACTTTTCCTGTGGGTAAGATCTAAATTGTACAGAGCTTTTCTATGTTTCCCAGGTTCCCAAATAATCACACAGAGGTTTATTTATTTATGAATTAATACCTAGGCCTTAAGCTAGGCTTGCTCCTGGTTCGTAACTTATGTATAAGAATATATACTATTCTACGTCTGCCTCTTAAGTTTCATATGTCCAACTCCCTCCAAGTCTGGGTGGTGAATCCTCCTGCCTGACTATTTCCCAGAGTTCCACTTTCTGCAAGATGCCCCACCCACCTTCTAATTATGTCTCACTTTATTGGCCATTGAATGTTTATTGACAGGTGAAGATTTTACACAGAGCACAAGAGATTATCCCTACAGAAAGATATAACTAATTCAGTGGGTTTTTTCTCTTGCTAAATCCTTTGACCAACTATCTAAAAAGCTTTGTAAAGATCTCCATTTTTCAATTTTCTTTTTATTTCTCTGGTTGGATGGGAGAAACACCCTCTATTAGATGTTGCAATTCACTCGTTGCAACTAATTCTTTTTTACTAATCATTTTATTTTAAGAATTAAAATATTGTTACATAATTTCCACCATTTCCTTTTACCCCTCCAACCTCCCATGGACATGTGTCCTTGTTCTTTCTTGAAATTATAGCCTCACTTTTATTGATGGGCATTTGTGTTTAAATAGAATCTGCTTAGTAAAGTATATGCTTCCTGGGCTGACCACTTGGTATTGAATAGCTAACTGTGGAGCTCCTCCATGGGGAAAGCTATTTGTCTTAGTCAGTGTTCTATTGTTGTGAAGAGACACCATGACCACAGCAACTATTCAAACTTCAAAGCCCTTGCCCAGTGACAAACTTCTTCCATCAAGGCCACACCCTCTAACCCTTCTCAAGTAGTGTCACTCACTAATCACTAAGCATTCAAATATATGAGTCTTTGGATTCCATTCTTATTCAAACCATCACACTATGTCTCCCTCTGCCAATAATCCTTAGGTGCCTTTAGTTCTTTGTCTAGGAGTAGAGCCCTGTGAAATTTCTCCTTTCATATGACTATTTGTGTCTTATTTAGGCAGTATGTTGCTAGGGTATTATGAATGATGCTTCCATGTAATTTCTTGGAAAAATACCCTTTCAGAAGATCCACCAGTCTTCTGGACTTTACAATCTTTCTCTCCCTCTTTCACTTGGTCCCCTGAGCCTTAAGTTCAGGAGCTGTGCTGTACATGTATCAGTTGTTCCGTTATCATTTGTTCTCTGCATTCTGATTGGTTATAGCTTTCTGTTATTGTCTCCATCTATGAAGAAAACTTTCTTTGTGGATGGACAAAAACTGTTTTACCTGTAGGTATCAGGATAAGTATTTACAACACAGCTAGATATTATTCTAGTTCAGTAAACTGGCAATGGTAGGTTCTCCTCTAAGATCAATCTCCTTATCAGCACAATTAAGTGAACATTAAGGTCAAGAGGAGAGATGTTGATTGTTGCCACATTAGCATCTCACTATTAGACCTTTATGGATTTCTTATTGTATTGTCCATCATTGTGATGCATAGCTGGGTAGAGTTGTTGCCCCCCTTCCCAAGTCTTGATAGTCCTCAAGACCAAAGCTTTTAGGTCAGATTCAGCTTGGATCCTCTGCATCTTATGTCCAGAGTGTTTTCTTCAATAGAACATATTTTCAACCTCTAGGAGGCAATCAAGTGAAACAGCAGCAATACTTCATATTGTTCTGAGAGTCTCTTGGACAAGAAAGAAGGTTACTCATAATAGGTACTGAGTTGTTGTTGTTGTTGTTGTTGTTGTTGTTGTTGTTGTTGTTACTGTTGTTGTAAGTCTATGCTCTTTAGGGGAGCATTCTCAGCCCAAGTGGGATAGGATTTTTCAGGAAATTGGACATAGCATTACCTGAGGACCACTCCTGGGCATTTACCCAGAAGATGCTCCAACATATAACAAGGATACATGCTCCACTATGTTCATAGCAGCCTTATTTATAGTAGCCAGAAGCTGAAAAGAACCCAGATGTCTTTCAAAAGAAGAATGGACGCAGAAAATGTGGTACATTTACATAATGGAGTACTACTCAGCTATTAAAAACAATGAATTCATGAAATTCTTAAACAAATGGACAGAACTAGAAAATATCATCCTGAGTCAGGTAACCCAATCACAAAAGAACACACATGGTATGCACTCACTGATAAGTAGATATTAGCCCAAAAGCTTGCAATACCCAAGATACAACTCACAGACTACATGAAACTCATGAAGAAGGAAGACCAAGTGTGGATACTTTGGTCCTTCTTAGAAGGAATAAGAAAATACTGGAGAGAGCAAATGTGAAGACAAAGTGTGAGACAGAAACTAAAGGAGGGGCCATCTGGAGACTGCTCCACCTGGGTATCTATCCCATGTGCAGTCACCAAAGGCAGATGCTGATGTGAATGCCAGGAAGTCCAGGCTGAGAGGAGCCTGATATAGCTGTCTCCTTAGAGGTCTGCCAGAGCCTGACATATACAAAGGCTGATGCTTCCAGCTAACCACTGAACTGATTATGGGGTTGCCAATAGAGAAGTTAGAAAGAAGACTGAAGTAGCTGAAAGGGTTTGCAGCCCAGTGGGGAGAGCAACAATACCAATCAACCAGAGCTCCCAAGGTCTAAACCACCAGCCTGGGAGCACATAGGGAAGGACCCATGGCTCCAGCTATATATTGAAGGGAGGATGGCCTTGTTGAGCATAAGTGGAAAAGGAAGCCCTTTGTCCCATGAAGGCTGGATGCTCCAGTGTGGGGGAATTTGAGGGCAGGAGGTGGGAATGGGTGGGTGGGGGAATATCCTCATAGAACCAGGAGGAAGGGGTATGGGATAGGGGACTTCTGGGTGGGTGGGTGGGTGGGGAAATAGGGAAAAGGAATAACATCTTAAATGTAAATAAAATATCCAATAAAAAATTAATTTAAAAATACATATACCTGTATGTGTATGCATAGATTTATATGTATTGAGTGTGATTTTGGTGAATAAATGGCAATGTGATTCTTTTTAGATTTTTTTCAGGCATCTTTGGTGTTATTTTACCCACCTTTCTCTTCTTCTGTGTTGATCTTCCATCTTCAGTTAAAGCCTGCTAGTTTTACCCAATTTTCCTCCAATTGGTAATATTCCTTCAGCAGGTACGCTTTTGGCACCATTCATCGAAAAGGCTTCCATGGGACTTAAGGCTTCATAGTTGTAGTACAAGAGAGAAGTATAAGTTAGTTACCTTCAAAAAGCAAATGTATTGTTATGACAAAAATAATTTCAAACTAGCCAGAGGCTGAAGCTAACCCAGAACAAATACTATTCTTTTCCTTAGAGAAACCTATAGACTGCTCACAAAAGAACTATTCAATGCTCTAAAGGACTGTGTACTGACTTAGTGGGTTAGATGTTTGTTTAACAATATTTTCTTTTTTATTTTATTATTTTTTACACTCCAGATTTTATCCAGCTATTGCACATCCCATACCTCCAATCCACCCCTCTGTCTCTACACCTGTAAACTCCCTGGGGCCTCCAGTCTTTTGGTGCATCATCTCTGATTTTAGGTGCATCATCTCTGATTGAACACAGACCCGGCAGTCCTCTGCTGTATATATGTTGGGAGCCTCATATCAGCTGGTAAATGTTGCCTTTTTGGTGGTCCAGTATTTGAGAGTTCTCTGGGTTCCAGATTAACTGAGACTGCTGGTCCTCCTACAGGGTCACCCTCCTCCTCTGCTTCTTTCAGCCTTTCCCTAGTTCAACCACAGGGTTCAGCAGCTTCTGTCCATTGGTTGGGTGCAAATATCTGCATATGACTCTTTCAGCTACTTGTTGAGTCTTCCAGAGGGCAGTCATGAGAGGTCATTTTGTGAGCTATCCATACCCTCAGTAATAGTGTCAGGCCTTGGGACCTCCTTTTGAGCTGCATCCCACTTTGGGCCTGCTGCTGGACCTTCTTTTCCTCAGGCTTCTTTACATTTCCATCCATGTAGTTCTTTCAAACAGTAACAATTATGAGTCAGAGTTTTGACTGTGGGATGACAAACTCCTCTATCATTTGATGCCCTGTCTTCCTGCTGGAGGTAAACTCCATAAGTTCCCTCTCCCTACTGTCAGGTATTTCATCTATGATTCTTCCCTTTGAGTCATGAAAGTCTCTCACCTCCCAGGTCTCTGTTGCATTCTGGAGGGTACCCCCAAACTCCTACCTTCCTAGGTTGCCTGTTTCCATTCTTTCTGCTGACAGGGCTTCAGTCCTTTTCCCTTGTCCAATACCAGATCAGGTTCTCCTATCCCCCCAACCCCTGTCCACTTTCTCTCCCAGATCTTTCTCTCTCCCTCTCCACTTGTGATTGCTTTCTTCTCCCTTCCTAGTGGGATTGAGGTGTCCTCACTTGGGCCCTTCAGCTTGTTGATCTTCTTGAGTTATGTGGACTATATCTTGGGTATTCTGTACCTTTTTTGGCTAATATCCACTTATTAGTGAGTATATACTGTGCATGTCCTTTTGGGTCTGAGTTACCTCACTCAGGATGACATTTTCCATCCATTTGCCCACAAAACTCAGGATATCCTCATTCTTAATAGCTGAGTAGTATTTTATTGTGTAAAGGAACCACATTTTCTGTGTCCATTCTTCTGTCATGGGACATCTGGGTTGTTTCCAGCTTCTGGCTATCACAAATAAGGCTGCTATGAACATAGTGGAACATGTGACCCTGTGCCATGGTGGGGCATCTTTTAGGTATATTGCCAAGAGTAGTGTTATTGCTGGGTCTTCAGATAGATCTATTTTCAATTTTCTGAGGAACCTCCAGATTGATTTCCAGAGTGACTGTACCAGTTTGCCCTCCCGCCAGCAATAGAGGAGTATTTCCCTTTCTCCAAATAATCAACAACATGTGTTGTCACTTGAGGTGTTGAGGTTCTGCTTGGTGTAAGTTAGAATCTCAGGGTGGTTTTGATTTGCATTTCTCTGATCACTAAGGACTTTGAACATTTCTTTAGGTTCTTCTCAGCTATTCGAGATTCCTCTATTGTGAATTCTCAGTTTAGTTCTATACCCCATTGTTTGATTAGTGAGTATATACTATGCATGTCCTTTTGTTTGGGCTTGTTTGGGTTTTTGGTGGTTAGCTTCCTGAGTTCTTTATGTAATATTTTAGCTATTAGCCCTCTATCTGATGTGGGGTTAGTGAAGATTTTTTCCCCAATCTATAGGTTGTGAATTTGTCTTATTGACTGTTCTTTGCCTTATAGAAGCTTTCCAATTTCTTGAGGTCCCATTTATAAATTCTTGATCTTAGAGTGTGAGCCATTGCAGTTCTGTTTAGGAAATTTTCACCTATATCAATAAGTTCAAGGTTCTTTCCTACTTTCTCTTCTATTAGACTCAGTGCATCTGGCTTTATGTTGAGGTTCTTAATATACTTGGACTTCATCTTTGTGCATGGTGACAAATATGGATCTATTTCCATTTTTCTACATACAGACAGCCACTTAAACCAGCATCATTTATTGAAGATGCTTTCTTTTTTCCATTGAATATTCTTTGCATCGTTGTCAAAGATCAACTGTTCATAAGTGTGTGATTTTATTTCTGGGTCTTCAGTTCTATTCCATTGATCAACGTGTGTCTCTCTGTACAAATACCATGCAGTTTTTATCACTATTGCTCTGTAGTAATGCTTGAGTTCAGGGATGGTGATTCCCCTGGCTGTTCTTGTATTGTTAAGAATTGTTTATACTATTCTGGTTTTTTTGCCTTTCCAGATGAATTTGAGAACTGCTCTTTCCATATCTTTGAAGAATTGTGTTGGGATTTTGATGGGGATTGCATTGAATATGTAGATTGTCTTTGGAAGAACGGTCATTTTTACTATATTAATTCTGCCAATCCATGAGAATGAGAGCTCTCTCCATTTTCTGAGATCTTTTTTTATTTCTTTCTTGAGAGACTTGAAGTTATTGTCATACAGGTTATTGAAGTTATTGTCTTGAAGTTATTGTCATACAGAAATTTCATTTCTTTGGTTAGAGTTACCCTAAGATATTTTATATTATTTGTGGCTATTGTGAAGGGTGCTGTTTCCCTAATTTCTTTCTCAGCCTGTTTACCATTTGTATAAAGGAAAAGTACTGATTTATTTGAGTTAATTTTATATCCAGCCACTTTGCTAAAGTTTTTATCAGCTAGAGAAGTTCTCTGCAAGAATTTTTGTGGTCACTTATGTATACTATCATATCATCTGCAAATAATGATACCTTTATTTATTTATTGTCAATTTGTATCCCCTTGATCTTGTTTTGTTGTCTTATTGTTCTAGCTAGAACTTCAAGTACTATATTGAATATATATGAGGAGAGTGAGCATCGTTGTCCCCAATTTTAGTGAGATTCCTTCAAGTATGTCTCCACTTAATTTGATATTGGCTGTTGGTTTGCAGTAAATTGCTTTTATTATGTTTAGGTATGGGCCTTGAATTCCTGATCTCTCCAATAGTTTTAACATGAAGGGGTGTTGTAGTTTGTCAAATGTTTTTTGTTTTTTTGTTTTTTGTTTTTTTTTTTTTTCACAACCAAGGAGATGATCATGTGATTTTTTTCTTTGAGTTTGTTTATATAGTAGATTACGTTAATGGATTTTCATATATTAAACCAATCTTGCATCCCTGGGATGAAGCTTACTTACTATCAAGTGGTGAATGATGGTTTCGATGTGTTCTTGAATTTGGTGTGTAAGAATTTTATTGAGTATTTTTGCATCTATATTCATAAGCCAGATTGGTCTGAAGTTCTCTTTTTTGGTTGGGTTCTTGCATGGTTTAGGTAGCAGAGTAATTGTGGCTTCATAGAATGAGTTAGGTAGTGTTCCTTCTGTTTCTGTTTTATTGAATAGTTTAAGGAATATTGGTATCAGGTTTTCTTTGAAGATCTGGTAGGATTCTGCACTAAAACCATCTGACCCTGGGCTTTTTTTTTTTTTTTTTTTTTTTTTTTTTTTTTTTTTTGATGGGAGGTTTTTAATAGCTTCTTCTATTTTCTTGGGTAATATGAACCTGTTTAGATGGTTTACCTGCTCTTGATTTAACGTTGGCCTGTGATATGTTTAATGTGATATCCATCTAAAAATCCATCCATTTCATCTGGATTTGCCAGTTTTGTTGAGTATAGGCTTTTATAGTAGGATCTTATGACTTTTTTAATTTCCTCCAATTCTGTTGTTAAATCTCCCTTTTCATTTCTGATTTTGTTAATTTGGATACTGCGTCTGGGCCCTTTAGTTGGTTTGGCTAGGTGTTTATCTATCTTGTTGATTATGTTAAAGAACCAGCTTTTGGTTTTGTTGATTCTTTGTATTGTTCTCTTTGTTTCTATTTGTCTCATTTCATCCCTGAATTTCACTATTTCCTGCCTTCTTCTCTTCTTGGATGAGTTTGCTTCTTTTTGTTCTAGAGCTCTCAAGTGTGCTGTTAAGTTGTTAGTATATGATCTCTTCAGTTTCTTTACCAGGGCACTTAGTGCTATGAATTTTCCTCTTAGCACTGCTTTCATTATGTCCCATAAGTTTGGGTATGATGTGTCAACATTTTCATTAAATTCCAGGAAGTCTTTAATTTCTTTCTTTGTTTCTTCCCTGACCAAATTATCATTGAGTAGAGTTGCTCAGTTTCCATGTGTCTGTGTGTTTTCTGTTGTTTTTGCAGACCAGCCTTTGAACATGGTGATCTGATAAAATGCATGGGATTATTTTAATCTTCTTGTATTAGTTGAAGCTTTTTTTGTGAACAATTATATGGTTGATTTTTGGAGAAGGTACTGAGAAGGTGCTGAGAAGAAGGTGTACACTTTTGTTTTAGGGTGAAATGTTCTATAGTTATCTGTTAAATACATTTGGTTCATAATCTCTATTAGTCTCACTGTGTCTCTGTTTAGTTTATGTTTTAATGTCCTGTCCATTGGTGCAAGTGGGCTGTTGAAGTCTCCCACTGTTATTGTGTGGGGTTCAGTGTTTTTTTTGAGCTTTGGTAAAGTTTCTTTTATGAATGTGGGTGCTCTTGCATTTGGGGCATAGATGTTCAGAATTGAGACTTTCTCTTAGTGGATTTTTCTCTTGATGAATATGAAGCGTCCTTCCTCACCATACCTGAAAACTTTTGGTTGAAAGTCTATTTTATTGGATATTAGGAAGACAACTCCAGTTTGTTTCCTGGGACCATTTGCTTAGAAGACCTTTTTCCCTCCTTTTACTCTGATATAGTATCTGTCTTTGTTATTGATGTATACTTCTTGTATGCAGCAAAATGCTGGATCTTGTTTGCATATCCAGTCTGTTAGCTTATGTCTTTTTATAGGTGAGCTGAGTCCCTTAATATTGAGAGATATTAAAAAGAGATAACTGTTGGTTCCTAATATGTTCATTTTTGTAGGTGGCTTTTTGTATTTGTGGTTGTTTCCTTTTGGCTTTGTTGTGAGATGCTTAATATCTTGTCCTTTCTTTGGTACAGGTAACTTCCTTGTGTTGGAGTTTTCCTTCTAGGATCCTCTGTAGGGCTGAATTGGTAGATAGATAATGTTTGAATTTGGTTTTGTCCTAGAATATTTTTTTCTCCATCTATGTTGATTGAGAGTTTTGCTGGGTATAGTAGCCTAGGCTGGCATTTGTGTTCTCTTAGAGTCTTCATGACCAGTCTCTTCTGGCTTTCATAGTTTTTGTTGTGAAGTCTGGTGTGATTCTGATAGGCCTCCTTTTGTATGTTAGTGGGCTTTTTTCCCTTGTAGCTTTTAATATTTTTTCTTTGTTCTGTATGTTTAGTGTTTTGATTATTATCATGTGATGAGAGAATTTTACTTTTTGGTCCCATTTATTTGATGTTCTATAGGCTTCTTGTAGCTTTATGGCCATCTCTTTCTTTAGGTTGGAGAAGTTTTCTTCTATGATTTTGTTGAAGACATTTTCAGGTCCTTTGAGCCGAGAATTTTCACTCTCCTCTATTCTGATTATTCTTAGATTTGGTCTTTTCATTGTGTTCTATATTTCCTGGATGCTTTGGGTTAGTAGTTTTTTACATTTTGGATTTTCTTTGACAGTTATGTCAATGTATTTTATGGTATCTTCTACAACTGAGATTCTCTCTTCTATCTCTTGTATTCTGTTGGTGATACTTACATATGTAATTCTTGGCCACTTTCCTAGGTTTTCCATTTCCTGGTTTGCCTCCATTTGTGTTTTCTTTATTGTTTCTACTTCTACTTTTAGGTCTTAGATTGCTTTATTCAATCCCTTCACCTGTTTACCTATGTTTTCCTGTATTTCTTTCAGTGAGTTATTTATATCCTCCTTAAAGGACTCTCTTATCTTCATGAGATAGAATTTTAGGACAGATTCCTGATTTTCCGGAATATTAGTGTATTCAGGTCTTGCTGTGGTGGTAGAACTGGTTTCTAATGATGCCCACACATATTGACTTCTGTTGCTCATTGTCTTGCACTTGCCTCTAACCATCTGGGTATCCCTGGTGTTTGTTGGTCTGGGTGACTCTTTTGTCCCTGGGTTGCTTCAGGTCTCCTGGTAGGCCTGCAGCCCTGGCTGTAGCAGACCTCCTGTGGGACCTTCCAACCAGGGGCTCTTCAGAGGGGCAAAGAAGCTGCTGATCTGTTGCCCTGGTTGCAATAGATCTTCTGGGAGGCCTTCAGACTGTTGGGTCTTCAGAGGAGCAGTCAAGCTGTTGTCCTGTGTGAAGCTGTTCTCCAGGGAGGCCTAGGGACTGTGGTTTCTGTTTCCCTGTGTGCAGCAGATCTCCAGGGAGGCTTTCAGTCTGTTGGGTCACTTGCCCTGCATGCCATCAAGCTGTGGTGTCAACTGCTCTGAGTGCAGCAGATCCTCTAGGATGGCTCAGGATATGATGTCTTCATGGAGCAGACCAGCTAGCAGTCTGCCCCAGCAGAAAGGTGTTTTACAATATTTTCAAATTACTATGTGTTTTACAGGACATAATATCTTGAAATATGACTATTAAATCTGTGTTTCTCCAACTGGAAAAGAACAATGAAAGACTCAGAAAGAAATTTAATGGTATAGCTCACTCAAAAGGCTGCAGAATTTTTACCTTGAGATTTTAAATACAGAAAATAACCACTTGAGAAAAATGTAATCTACATTATGGTTTGAGCAATATTGTTTTCCTTACTGCTCATTAATTATAGCTCACATCCCTTTATTAAAAACTCTGAAGCTTGTGGACTGATTAATCTTCCATTCTGAGTCATTGTTTTTGTCATCTTTCTCACTGCATGATGCTCTGTGTCCTGAGGTGACCCTTACTGCCTATAACACTGAGTCAGGGATGCTTTGCTTCTGGAAAAATAGTTTTGCTTTCTCTTTAATTACTCATATTAAGTTGGGTGTCTATGTTTTCATTTCTCTACTCATGTTGAGACCTGCAAGTACATTGTCATTATTGTACATACTCTCTAGTATTGTCTCATACTGAAGCTGCAGTGTGTGTTGCTTGAGGAAGAAGTACCTACATTGTGGAAAAGAAAAAATTCCAGCTTAGACACTGTCTAAACAACCTTTGCTCATCATCATACTTCCAAGTTCTCATTCTTTCCAGCAACTCTTAATGTTGTCATTGCCATTACTACGACGACGACAACGACAACTACTACTACTACTACTATTACTACCCGAGATTTTGGTACAAAAGAATTTTATGGAGAGTCATTCTAGAAAAAAATTTTAGTTGTTCATTATTTTTTAATAATAGTGCTGTACCACCTAATCAATTGATTTATCTTAAATCAGGAGCTGTTGAAATGTTTTACAACCCTCATTTCACTTGATCCACACAATTTCAGGAAATAATAATTGTATAGCATCTTTTCTATAAAAAGGAAATCTAGAGAACAAGTACATTAAATAGATTTTCTAAACAAGTCAAACTTCATTCTTTGATCAGTTGATTCCAAACCTAGTCTCTTAGGTGATCACATGTGAGTGCATACGGAGGTTGACTGCAAAACTTGCACGCTGTAGTAAAACACACACATATGTACACATATACACAAAAGTATACATTAAAATACATATACACACACATGACACACAAACTTCCATATACACACACATGCATGGATGGACACACACATGTACACAAAAGTATACATAACCATACACACATATACATATATATACACACATGCATGAACACATAACACACACATGTATGAACTCATAACATACACATATTCATACACATACACACACAGACAGATACATACATACACATACATACACATAAATGGAAACATATACACATACATGCACATACATGCACACACATAAACACTCACATAAACACACACATACACACATGCATACATACACATAAACCACATCCACTCAAATGCACAGACACAAACACACATACATATACACATGCACATACACATACAAAAAACATACAGTGACTTTAATGATCTTGTTGTCAATGGTTAGAAATTAATGACACCATACTCATGTCTTTGTAGACAATTCCCATCTCTTAACAGACCATTTTCCGCATAGATCTAAAGAAACAGAATTAACAAAGACAAGACTTTCTTGTATTTATGTATTGCTTGTTGTGTCAAAGGCTGACACTCCTCCTTTTTTCTCACTTCAAATACTCCAGAGAAATATTTACCATTGTCAGAGAACATCCTTATTATTGTGGCCTTTGTTGTCAGCGTATGATACACGGTTGTTCATGAATTAAAGGTACTGCTTACCATGCTGAGAAGAAAATATAAGTCTGACTCTAATGAGGAATAGAGGTCAAATGAAAGGTAAATGCACTGTGCAGGAGTCAGAGATGGATGATGACTGTAGTTTTAATCAGAGTTCCAGAAGAGATTTTGTGTGACTCTCAACTCAGACAGTCAGAAAGAGCAATTTACATTTCTTGTCTAAGACAGAACAATCTGTCACTTGGAAATATTTGGGTCAGTAATATTAGCTCAGAATAAAATCATGATGAGTACGTGAAAGTAGTCTTAAATAAATCCAATAAGCAGGAAGATTCTGAGAGCAAAAGCACCCCTTCATTTTCCTTCAATACTGAATCTGAAATATCATACCATTATGAGACTAGCTGATGATCATGGTTTACAAATTAATAAATGTTTCCTTTTTAATGAATTAAGAACTTGCAAAACAGGTTTTGCATAAATTTATGAAATTCCTAGTTCAGTGAGAAATCTCGACTCAAAAGATGGGCTGAAGGTTGCTTAAGGAAAACATAACATTTTCCTCTGGCTTCCACTTGTGCAGACAGATATTAATATGCATGCACATACAATAATGTAACACCCCCACACACATACACACACACACAAAAGAATTGCTTTTAAAGGATGTCACATTTTGGTGTATACTGCAGAGATTTTTTTTAGACCACACCCTAAACACTGCTGCACTTTGTAAGTGGTGCTTAGCTGTATCCCAAAGGGCTCCCTTTGGCAGAAAAGACTGAACTGCCTCACAATGGCTCCTCTCAAAACAGCTTGCTGCCCTGCAGTTATCCATTTACACTCCACAGCCTGAGAGGTTGCTAAGCAGCAAGCCATGCCTCCCTGCTCAAAGGCCTGCTGTGTTTTGAGAGCTCCTCGCTCTGGATTTTGTTTCATGTTAATGAGATTTGAGAAAACAATACTGGCCAAGCTTTTTTTATTTTATGTTAATGTGGCCAATGCTGATGATATTGAGATCATTTGAACAGAACTTCATTCAACTTAAGGTCATAGTATATGTAAGATGTGTAGTGTGGGATATAGTCCAACATCCCCACTTTATACATGAAGCATCTAAGACTAAAAGAAATGTAGTGAGTGTCTGACTTCTGAGCACATACATGTTCTGTATTCCTCATAACTCTACCCTGTGTAGAAAGCCCATTGTGAGAAGACTATAAGAGAGAAAATCACTGTATATGAATCAACTTAAGCATACCAAATCACAGACCAGGATTCCAGAGCCCCTCCCCCTGTGTTGCTTATATCCCTTCTTGAGCCACTTCCAGAAAATTAGTGTTGAACTTTAGCCTAGACATCACATCTTTCTACATCTGTGCCTAGAAAGGTCTTTGAAGAAAACCTTCAACTGTGTGGAAGGGTCTAAATATAAGAAAGGTTCCATTCTACATATTATTGGTCACAATAAAGTGAAAGAGAGATTCATTTCTTAAGGTCTTATGCAAATCACTCAAGGACTCTCTCATTTTATTTCCTTAACTATTAGTACTAGGCCTGCCCCAGGTACCTATTGCCTTGGTTTTTTCAGAAACTTTGCCAATGTTTCTTCCAGGCATGGTGACCCTTGGGGCTGAGATGAAGAGATTGCTCGTGAGTTCAAAGCCAGACTAGTCTACATAGCAAAACCTGGGCTCAAAAAACTAAATAGAACAAATAAAACAAAGTAAAAGGAAGAATATAGATATTTCTGACCTTTTCTGAGGCCCAGGCTTCTCACCTGAACAATAGGTATGATGTAACATCCATTTACAGTAAAAATTATATTAACATACAAAGTACTAAAGCTGTCTGGCTCAAAGTATGAGTAGGGTTATTACCATTACTATTATTTTTATTTATTTCCACAGCACACAACTGATCACTATTGTTTATGGAAGGAAGGAAGGAAGGAAGGAAGGAAGGAAGGAAGGAAGGAAAGAAGAAAGGAAACTAGCTTTTTTGGCATCTGTATATTAAATGTTAATTTAAAACATAAGACAGCTATTTTTAAAGTTGTTTAAAAATGGCTAGAGGCAGATACTGTAACTGAGTCACGTGATGGTATCCAAATCCTCACTGTTTAGGCTGAAAGGTAGTAGTTGTGCTGTCAGCTTGTCATTAAGGTGGGTCGATTGGATGAGTGATTGGTTATTTAGTTCATTTGCTTGATTTTTTTTAATGTTTCTTGAATAATACCTGAATGAATTAAGAATAAAATATAGACCACATTTGAAGACTAGTGAATACTAGCTAAGGAGCCTTGTCTCTGTCAGCTTTGAGCTCAGTGTCCCCTTGAGAATTAATAATCACTGGAATACACACCTGTGTTTCAGCCTGGATTTCTGAGGAAGAGAAGATGTCAAACCAGAAGAACACAGACTGAAGCTTGATGGAGACAGAGAGACCCTCAAGGACCAATTCCTCCAGAGAAGCAGACCCACAGAAAAACGCTTTACTTGGCACTTGCAAGTATTAAGTCATTTGACTCAAAATATGACCTGTGTCTATGATGAGTTCATATTACATGTTTAGAATATCCATTTCATTTCAAAGGTGTAATTTAACCTAACAGTAATTTCCACTTGTCGTGCCATGAATCTGAAATGTCCCCACAGGCTCATGTCTCAAATGTTTGCTCCCAAGCTGGTGGCAGTGCTTTGTGAGGCTGGGGAACATTTAGAAGGTAAAGGTAGTAGGTCACTGGAGATATGCCCTTGGAGTGGTACACAGGCCCTGGGTCCTTCACTGTTCTCTGACTCATGGCTTCCCATGCTATGAACAACTCTTCTGTCACACATTTATAATGCCAGATGTTCTGCTCACACACGGAACCACACAACTGTGGACTGAGTCCTCTAAAACTGTGAGTTAAATGCTTTCTTCAAGTTGTTCTTCTCAGATATTTTGTCATATCAGTGCAAAAGTAACTAATAGACCACATGAGGGATTGAATGAGTTCACTTTTGGAGCTTCAGAGAGCAAGTTTCTGTATTGTGACTACAACTGTAAAAACAGTAGAACAACTCCAGACAAGGGAATAGCCCAGCACCAGTTTTCTGTGCTCACAAGATTCAAAAAGTGCCATCTCTAGTGCCAGGTATGATTTCTCTATTGTTGAACATGTCTAAGAAACAATTGGAGATGTTTTGGTTACTGCCAAGGTATGGATGCCACTACTATACCCTTAGGGTTACAATGCTACACTGATCATTGCTACCTTTTCTAGTAGCTTCTTATCTGGAAATTATACTTTTCACTGTCTTTCTGGTCTCCCAATGCTCCTATGTACTTGCTCCAAACCCCGTTGCTCTCTTTCAGATTCATGGTCACTTTTTTCTTTAAACATAAAGATTTATAATGTTACTTGTTACTTGTTCACAGGCATCACAACTGAGAAGACTATTGGCTGATTCCCTCCTTTGAAAGCCCTGTATGGTGCTTCTGGTACCATGAAAGCAAGCCCCCAGGAAGGAGACTTTCAGGTGAAATCCAGATCAGGAACCTATGAGCTCTTTCTGCAAAGTACCCAGAAAGAATAGAACATTGCATATCCAATACCAAATGGTCAGTTCTGCAAACATATACATACAATTAACATTATACAGACTGAGAAAATGTATTTAAAAATTTAGGATTAAAATATATATACATATATACTAAACAATTTTAAAAAGGAGGCTATTAGTCTGATATCAAGTAAGTTAGGGGGTGGTACAGCAT
The DNA here is from genome assembly GCF_011762505.2 of Arvicanthis niloticus. Taxonomy (NCBI): domain Eukaryota; kingdom Metazoa; phylum Chordata; class Mammalia; order Rodentia; family Muridae; genus Arvicanthis; species Arvicanthis niloticus. The sequence goes on along the minus strand of NC_047670.1, from coordinate 8,208,357 downwards.
GGCTTGGAGTGCAGAAGGTGTTAGAGACTGGAGAGAAGTACCCCTTCCAGATAAGAAGCTAGTAGAAAGATAGACAATTTGAGTTAGTGAATGTCCTCTTCCTCCAAGTAACTTTGTCTAAACTGTCCTACTTTTGAATTGTTGCTGTCAGCAGTTCTTGCTTCTTCAATCTTTCATTTTTTTATTATCTCAGGCTTCTGATAACTGATGTTTGCCTGAACTAAGACGAGTTCCCTTCATATTGCACATTTGAATTCCCTTCTTGAATTATAGAGTGATTCAGAATGTAGGTCATTTCTCTGACATGCTGTAGAGGCGAAAAGAATCTGAAGCAACATGCTGGGTAGCTGAGTCATGCAGCATCAATCTTTTCACTTCAGGGGCTCTTCCCAGGAAGCCCACTCATGCTTACTAGGCCAAAGGCAGGGAGTGTAATACCCTACTACATTCAATCTAAGAAGGTAGCAAACCAAGAACCATCAATCTATTTTTAAATGCTTTGGTACTTCCTATGTTAGATACTGGTTTAATGGGGATGAGACTCCTGCCCCAAAGCTACCTAAAATCTAACCAGAGAATCAATTACCTGATGCTTCCAAAGGAATGTGTATCAAGCTATATGCAGGCTGGATAGATAAGGAATGCATAGTTCAATGACTGTTTCAATTTTTATAAACTCTTCTGTAAAATAAATGAATTTGTTGTCTAGATCAACCAGGGAAGACGTGTAGGGAATCAGAGGAGTCTTCCGCGTGTCCAAGAAAAGCAAAAACAAAACAAAAAGAAAAGAAGAGAAAAGAAAAGAAAAGGAAGACAGAGGAAGACTTTAGGTAATAAGAAATGAAAGGATATTATGTCAAAGCAGAATGTTAAGTTTTTTCTTAATTTGACAATTTGAAAGCTGGCAGGCATTTATGAATTGAAGTTTCATGGCTAATAGAAGCCAAATTGTAATAAGTTACCAAGGGAATACCAGGGACAATGACTATAGGAAATCCAACTGAGAAAATATTATTTGAATGCCACTTAAAATTCTGTAAAGAGACAAAGGATGGACAGAGGATGATTGAGCATGTGTAAGATGAATTGAGACAGCTGGCATGTTTTACTTCATCAGCCTCACTGTCTTACAAATTTTCTTTCTTTAAACTCTAAAAGCTTGGTCCCATAGATTATTGCAGACTTCCAACATTTCTCATTTTCTATGCAGACAGACTCATTTCTGGTACTACTTGGTGACTCACTTACCTCAAACCTCACAGCCAAGGAATCTAAGAACCCCTAGCAGGCTTGGTTTTGTTTCTTGCTGTGACAGATGCTGCTGTGTTTTAGGAGAACAATAAGAAAAATGGCAGGTCACCTAGAGCATCCAAGCAAGTTTCCAAACTATCTAAGCAAGTTTCCTCTAGCAAGAAGACTCCATAAGGTCCCATAATAAAATTTTGCCATTATCCTCTCCTACCCATGCCCATTTGACAGTCTCCTCCTGAAAACTTTCCCTGGATCACAGCTTAAACTCAACAGAATTCATTTGCATTGGTTTCTAACCATTAAAATTGCTTCTGTAGGGTGTAGGACTTTAAAACTCACCTTCAAATTTCTAGATCAAAAAAGCTATTTGTACTTCTGTATTTTGCCTAAATTTCATCTCCTTGAATTTTCTTGTCCTATTTTTATTTCATTCTACCTCTGAGTATTAGGGAACCTGATGTCTTGTCTTCAGAAATCTATGAAGAAGTTGGGAAATTGCCTACTGTGACTCAAAATCCTGACATAATAAATAAGTTCTTGTTAATAAGGTAAATTCTTAATTATCTCATTAATTACTTGTTTTCTAACAAATCAACAAGTTCCTAACACTATTTTTAGCTACTTATGTGGCCACATCAATTATTTTGAACTGAAATTAGCAAATCAAGATGTGTATTGGTGAATACTAGTGTATGTATCATGATTCAAATTGTGACACTCAATACGTAAAACCTTGAGAGAGTAATGAAAGCTGAACATGGATAATCAAAGTAGAACACATACATGTATAAACTGTCATGTTGAAACCCATTGTTTTGATTAATTAGCATAGTCTAATAAAATGTCAAAAGGGCAAAATGTCAGAGAAAGGGCATAACATGTATGTTATGAATCAGTGAATAATCTAAGATTTCATAACTACACTACACAGGGACTCACCCAGGTCACATGATTTCAGATAACTGATATGAACAATAACATCTCTTACTTGTGGATGTGAACCGTAGAAGAGAAGGTGACCTAATTTTGTTTTGGCTTTTCAATGGCAATGCCAAGCAACAAGTTAGTGGTGATTATTGAGGAAGTTGTATGAGTATAAAATGCACATATGCCAAGTTTACCTGAATTACAAAACTTATTTGATCCCTGAAATGCAATTACTAGAGCGTAGGGGTAATTCTTAGGATTAAATCCATATTACCTATTTGACATGAGTGACTTGTATATGTGTCCCCTGGCCCAGATACTAAGGCCATCTCTTTGACTAGATCGGTTTTTTCACATCACCAAGACTTATAAATACTGTTTCTTTCTTTTTTCAATGGCCTTTCCTGTTCTTCCCCCTACATATGTGCACTGAAAATGGGCCCTTCTCTGATTCTTGCATCACAATCATTTATGGCCTCTTCTGAGCTCGTGGGTTTTTTTCTCCTGCTGAGGGATGAGGAGATTAGAATTTGAAATCAAAGAAGCTGTATTACCTGCATGAAACCCTCCCAAAGTCCAGTCAATTAAGACTGCCTCATAGAAGGAGTGGTAAGAGACTCATCAGACTCTCCCTTGAGATAACAGTCATTTACTCTCTTCTGTGTCCTATCCAAGCTGAAATGTAATCCTGCCCCCATCTGTATATGTTCTCAGAAACCTCTAGAGCAGTAGTTCCCAACCTGGAAGTCACAACCAGACATCCTACATACCAGATATTTGTGTGACTGTTTATAATAGTAACAAAGTTACCATTTTGAAGTAGCGAATATATAATTTTATAGTTGGGGGACACCACAATACAAGGAACTGTATCAAAGAGTCACAGCATTAGGAATAAAGAGCCTCTGCTCTAGAGTAGATAAGAAATGGAAAGTTAACTGAAAGAGGGACTCTTTCTGTGCAGATTAAAGGAGTTGTCACCCATGTAAGCATAGGAATTCTCAGTTGATCAACTGTTTGAGCATCACTGATACTCTGGTAAATAATCCTTCACCATGCTCTCATAATAAACCTAACAAACTCACTGATTCATTCAGCTGGACTTCATTGGAACCCTTTATTTGTTCTGTCATTTGTATCTCCCCAAGAAAAATACCATGAGAGACTCCTGTATTGAAACAAACAAACAAATAATAAAAAAAAAAAATCGCTGGGAAGATGGATGCATGAGTAGAATCACCTGATCAATAGGTATGAGAACCAAGTTTGGATCCCAAGAATCCATGTAAAAATCTAGATGTGGCCAGAAGCATCTGTAACTCCAGTGCTGAAGAAGAGGAATGAAAGAGGAGTGTCCCTAGGCTTGCTGTGTAGCCAGTCCAGGAAAAAAAAAAACAGAAACAGTGAGCTCCAGGTTCTGTGAGACCCCATCTGAAGGGAATAAGATGGAGAATGACTGAGATCAAACTTGATGCCCTCCTCTGGCCTCCAAAAGAGAGTATAAAGGAAATTCACCGACATCCATATACAGCCTCATATACCATGAGTCTATACAGCCTCATATACCGTGAGTCTATACAGCCTCATATACCGTGAGTCTATACAGCCTCATATACCGTGAGTCTATACAGCCTCATATACCATGAGTCTATACAGCCTCATATACCGTGAGTCTATACAGCATACATCCTCAAAGGAAAGAACCACAAAGTTTTGTGCTATATTTTGCATTGGTCTGGCTTAGTTTATTGATTTAAGCTGGATTATATGTATGTACACATGTGCTTCTCTCCATAAAACACAAGACAGTTTTCAAAGGAACTTAGTAGCAGACTTCACAAAGAAAATACAAAGCAATACGTGATACATACATTACTATATAAATACTAGTTTTGAATAAAAGTTTATCCAGCTATTGGATATTTTCTGAAGAGTCCCTAAACTTCAAAAATAATCCAATATTAGGTGGAGCTGAAGTTCAGTATACACAGTGAATGAAGAGTTACTAGTTAAAAAGGAATTCTTTATGAGCATGTCTGCTTCAATTCCAAGGGAAGGAGGTAGATTACAGGTAATGTATCTGTACTCAAAAGTCCACTAACCCTTTGATGTTTCTAAGCTGTCCTGAGTGGAGAAATTCACAAATGACCATTGGCACCACTGAATTAGATGATAGAGGAACCTGGGTTCATGACTATTGCTTTGAAAATAGACCAACAATTCCTTAGCTACACTGCTGTGTGAAGAATTATTAATGTTCAATTATTAATGTGGGTGTTATCTATGATTGCAACTAGTATTACTTTAACATAATACTATAAGGGAACTTACAGAATTATAAATGCATGTGAAACACAAACATAAACCATCCAGATGTGGACTAGGATAGTTGCAATCATTGTCAAAGATAAAAAAAAACATTAGAAGAAAGAAACGGATCTGAAGCACATGGCAGTGAGGCTGATTTCTGATGGACAAACTGAGGAACATGACTGAGAAACAAAGAAGGGAAAAGCTCTAAGGAATTTAGAAAAGCAAACTAAAGGAATTTAAAATTTTTATGATTAATCAAATAATCATGAGCCATCCAAGGAACATTGCTTTCAATGTGTATTTTAGAGGCATTGCTGAAATACCTTCTGTTCAGAGGGCATGAGTAGGGTAAGGATTCCTAAGACCTACATAACAGCTACTAATACTGATTTGTAAAATTCTGATTATTCTGGAATAAGCAGATTCTTAATTTTAGCCATAATGGATGTTTTATATTTTACTGGGAAATTCTCTATATAGTCAATATTTTAGCTCTCCAAGCTATGACATTAATACAATCACTATCATATACTTTGGTGAAGTAGATGAGACAGAATAAATGAATTCAGGAATATAGGAGCAATGAATTCTATTTAGATAGGTTCATCTTAAAGCATAGTGATAGTAGTGACTGTATGTGTGTGTGCATACATGCGTGTGTGTGTGTGTGTGTGTGTGTGTGTGTGTGTGTGTACATGAGGATGAATAAAATATATAAGGATTTAGGATTTTTAGAGCTACAAAAATATAGCCATAAACTAGATTAATTCTGTTACTTGTTCAATGCCTGTCTGATGAGGACATACCCAATGACCTTTTGCAGAGCTAGACATTATAAGAAACACCAATAAGTGAAGTCACATAATCCAAATCTCTGGTACAAAATGACTAGGAGAGGTACTATCAAGGTAAACATGGAAATAAGAGATATAATAACATTCACTGAAGGAAAGCAAGCCCAGTCATAAAATTTTAAATCTGGAAGAATATTCTATAAAGAGAATTCTCTCTGGCCCCAAAATGAAGAGTTGATATCTCTAATACCTGGCTTCAAAATACTGTATCATTAGATTATTAATAATCCTTAACAAGGTAGCAAACTTGGTATTTATATAGACAAGTTCATTTTTAATGTGAAAAAGGACTTTCTTAAGATTCTTATAACAATTGCTGACTTTAAAATACCTAGAAAATAAACATCAGGTTCCAGTTTATCTACCTATGCACCTCCTTTATATGTCATGCACTAAATGTTCTTATTGAATCAAGGGGAACTCTGTAGAACATGATGTAAAAAACACAGTGGATATTTAATTTTGTTAACCTCTGAGTAGCATTTGCCATCCTGGATTTGTCTTCAGGACGACTACCACTTTTCTATTAAGGAAATCTTGTAAATGTAACTTTTACTCACTACATTCAATTGTCATCTTGGAGGCTTACTGTTGAGTAAGATCACCCTTTCTAGTTCTTTCTGAACTTTGGCCAGCAGATTCTACACAGCTGTTCTGACCCATATTCGTCTCCAAACTGGCTGATTCAAACTACTAACTTGTGTTAGCTTCTCTACCTATGTTGCTCTACTTAGCCCTAAACTCTTCTAATCTGGCTTTTTCTCATTTTGTCTTCACCTGCAACCTGTCTCCATTAAACAAAAATCAAAACAAACAAACAAACCTGCCTCTCTTTGCACTGCTTTCTTAAGTAGCCTCTCCTTCTTGTCCCTTCTGTGAGAGTTGGGTGTATCCTGTTTCTGACTCGTTCTGTCAAATCTTTCTCTGATTCATCACTTTGTCTGCCCCTCAATTAGAAGTCACCTTCAAACACAATACATCCTTCTACAAACTAATCTTACTTGCATTGTTTGTGATTAACAGTGTGTAGTAAGGGCATGTCTGTATTCAAGCCTTATCATACTTTAATCCAGAGTATGTCTGTATTCTATCCAGATCACATAGATATAGGTCTTTGGATGTGATCCCTTGCCAAAGCAGGCATGTTGCTGGATTAAAATTTCTCCACAAATGTATCTTAACCTTTCTCCTGTTTGAAGGAGAAAATTCTTTGAATTTGAAAATCATTTCACTTAATTCTAAATTTATTTCTTCATCCATCTAAAATGTAGCATCATAATTTTAGATAAAAACCTCTTCTGTGAATAACAATTACAGTTTCTGTACCATTTTAGTGCTGCCAATAAATTCACTTTTTTTCTAGCTTAACATGTTTTCTTACTTGGGGTCAGGTCTTAGTTACTTTTCTACTACTAGGATAAAACACCATGATCAAGGCAACTTGTTAAAGAAAGCAATTAATTTACTTTAGTTCAGAGGTTTGAAGTCCATGATGATGGGGAGAAAAAAACACATTTTGACACATATGCACAAGGCAGAGAGTACACTGGGGATGGTGCAGGAGTCTTTTCAAACCTTAAAGCCCACACCCAGTGACATGCTTCCTCCAACAAAGCCACACAGTTCCACTAATCTTTCCCAGTTTCATCATCTGGGATCCAAGTATTCAAACATATAAGACCACCGGACTCATTTTCATTCAAACTACCACAGGATGAGATTCAGAAATGGTCAGGAGTAAAATCAAGTAGGACAGTCATCAATGAATAAAGTTATAAACCAAAAGATGGCTAGCCTCAAAGAATTAAAGCATAGCCATCTTACAGGGATGAGGTTAAATGGTAGGTAAAGTTTGGGTGAATGTCCTTGGTTACGGAAATGTCTATTGCAATACAATACTTAGTAAATTATCAAGGTATGAATTGATTAATCAATTTTGAACAAGAAATAAGATAGGAAACCCATGGTTATTAAACCATATATTATAGACACCTTCCTATTACTATAGTAAACACCTGAGGTAGTCAAATTATAAAAAGAAAAGTTTTATTTTGGCTCTATTTAATCTCTGTGATTTTAAGCTCATGGCAAAGCATGAAAGCATGGTGGGAACATGTGATAGACTAAAGCTACTCACCTCAGGGCCAAGGAGCAAAAGGGGAGGAAAGCAAGTGGCTGTGCCTCTCTCACACTTTAAAGGCATGCCTCAGTGACCAGATGACCTTGTCCTAACATCTCTTTTTAAAGGCTTCATAACTTCCCAATAGAAACAAGCTAGGAACCAAGCCTTTACTAAATGGCCTTTTGAAGGATCCAATACATCCAATGAATAAGATCTAAACTATTTCCAGAGGGACAGTCTAAGGTGATAGTGGCAGTAGGTAACACAAATATAAACATATAAACTGAAATGATGTTTTTTTAAAAAAAAAAAACCTGAACTTATTTTGAGAGTATAAAGGTTTTCAGATTAAAACAGAAGAGGGAAAGAAGGAGGAAGGAAAGAAGGAGGGGAGGATGAGGGAATAGAGGGGAGAAAGAAGGAGTAATAGGGAGGCAATGATGAATGATGACTGGAAGATAGAAAGGTGTTGGGTAATAAACTTTCTTGTGTCCTGATGATTGTTATCCTCATGTAAAATGAGCAGGTCTAGAGACATGTTCCATATCTTCCAAATCTAAGAGTTTCTACCCCCTGGGAAATTAAGCTGGATGATGGAAGTGGCTAATCTCAGATCTCCTAATATGTGGAAGGATGGGCTAGCATCATAGAGACCCTGTGGGACCCAGATGCCTTCTCAGCACCATAGTTACCTTTAGAACAAATGCTGACTGAGATGAGGCTTAAGCCCCATGCCTTCAGTATTAATTCTATTCACTCTCAGTGCCACAGAAATCTACTTCCAGCACTTACAGATTGGCAGCCCAAGTTCCTGAACCAATCCTCACAGAAAGTTTAAAGAAAAAAAAAAACACTTGTCTAAATACTGATGCTAATTATTAAATCATAAATACTTAAGGTATTGTCACAGATTCCTTCAGAGTTTTCTCTTGCTGTGGTCAATTTTAAGATACAAACCTTCTCAGGTAGTCTGAACAGGTTTTATTCAATTGCACTAGAACGAGACAAAGAACAGCAAGTTAATGTTGCTATGGATGGGGACAGTTACCAAAGCACACAATTTGAAGGGCATAACAGAAAAGTCTCATAGAAGAATCTCAGCTTTGCTGATCAAAGAACAGAGAAAGACATACAACTAACCCATAGTGAGTATGAAATAGTGTGGAGGGTAACCTCAGACATCAGAAAACAATGTTTTAGCTTCATGTATTCAACCAATATTCATCATACCATATTGTAGAAGCAGTTCTACTAGCTATATTCAGAAACAAGAGACAAAATTTCCATACTCTTCATGGTCACTCCCACAGCAGCAATAGCCATATGAAGGAACACCACAAAGAGAAAAATACCTCCTTGCATGCAAAGATACCCAAAGCTTGTATAAAATACAATGAAGTTGCCTGAAATTTTCCATGCATTAATTTAACTGAAAACAAATTATTTAATCTTCTGTTTATGTCTCCTGGTCTATGCTCTCTCCTTGTCCACCGTACTGTCTACCTTGGACAGCTCATAATATCCCTTAAGACAAAGGGTCATTTATCTCATGGAAGTCTTCTCTGTGTAACTCTCTTTCTATAATTTAGGGGGCAAACTACTTTTATTCAGGCTGAAGTATAGAATCATAACTCCTAATCCTAACTACAAAATATATATCCTACCAGAGCTTGCTGATTTTATAAAAAGAGTTTGGTGTTATTCACTGAATATTGAACCAGCTACCAACACTCTTAGAATATATGTGTTCTGTTTTACAATGGAAAAAGTTCAGCAACATGAGTAAAGACTTTCATATGATATTATCAGTTGGTGCTTATGGGTTCTAGGCCCTGAATAGAATCACAATGTACAAATAAAAGAAAAAATGTTATAAATATGAAAGAGAGGAGACAACCTGACCATGGAAATAACTGAAGTAGGGCAGCGATAGGTCAGGAATAGCAGTGACTACCAGACGTCAGAAAGAGCAAGACATCACTTCTCAATTGGAGACTCCAGAGGACGGGGAGCTTTGCAATACCTGTCAAGTCACTTATGTTAATTCCAGGCTTCTAGCCTCTAAACCTGAAAAATAATTTCTCTTACTGTGAGCCACCAAGTTAGGAGTAATTCATCACTTTAGCCACAGGAATAAAATATACTTGAATAATTCTCTGTAAACTATACTGATTAACCTGATGAGATACTATTACTACGTAAAGCAGAGTTCTCATAATGAAGGTGTGAAAAATATCAATTCCTAAAATTATGTAAGATTAAAAATGTGCCTACAAAAGTCTTTTAATAACAAGTGACTAGTTTTTATTAGATTCTCCAATAGGTTAGAAATGAATGAAGAAGCCGGATTTGGGCAGGTTCTGAATACCACCACAATAATGAAAAGCTCCAGAGCTCTTGATTTGACCAAGCATACTGGACAAGATATAACCCCAGTGCCAAGATGGGAGAATAAATTTTTTTCTGACATTTGTCACTGCAGTATTTGTGTAAAACTGTTCTTTTGTTCAGAGCTGTTTAAGACTATAATCTTTTCAGGATTTTGTCCTGCATTCAAGAAACAATCTCTTATTTTGTAGAAAATCTTTTGTTTAAAGACAAATATATGTAATTTCCTTGTGATCTGAGCCTCTTTCTCTGAGATATGCAGCCCAAGTCAGCCTAGTTACATGTGGCCACATAGCCACCAATAGAATACATGGTGCATGATCCCTTTCCTTTATATCATAATTTTAGAGTTGGAAAGAAGACATAGACTTGTTACGTAGTTATCAGCTATCAACTTAGTAAATAGATTTGTAATAGTGGTCCCAAATTGGCAGTTATCTGTTATGTGTTAAAAAGTAATGAATTGTTGAAGAAAGATACAATATTAGTATTTTGGACATAGCACTCATTGAGGGACAAAGCACATTCACAAGGCAGCAAAGCACAGCATCATGTTCTAACCCAGATTATGAACCTGTGTTTTGAAAATAATAAAAGATGGATTATCATGTAATGGAAAATGGCTGGATTAACCACAATAGAATACTCCATTCATAGTAGATGGACATTATAACTTATTCTGCTCTTTTCCTTTGATTTTTAAAAGTTATGAAAAGTAATGTGGAATATTGTGTTATATATTCATTTCCTCTGAATAGTACGTAAGGGAGAAATGACTGACTATATGTCAAACTTTTGCATAAATTGTCAAACCCTATTCCAAAATTGCTATGTCATTTTATGTTCTCACCAGTGGTATACAAGCTCAAGCTGTTCTGTGTACTCCTCAATACTGTGTTGTAAATATTTTTAATTTTATATGGAACATAAGAAAATCATCCACAGGGGTTATCCTTAAAGCTATTGACTGTCTGTGGAACCCATTCCCCTAAATCTGCTGTTTTGTCTGCTTGCAATAGAAGAACCACCTATGCCTGCAGAAATGTAATGTGCCAGAGTTGTGGGATACTCAGGGGATCATCAAGTCTCTCAAAGGAAAATGGGAGAGGGGTGGAGAATGATCTGGGGGAGGGGAGGACCAGGAGGAGAGACAGTGATTGGATATAAAGTAAATAAAATTTTAAAAAATTTTAAAAAAGAAAAACAAAAGAATATCATCCTGAGTGAGGTAACCCAGACCCAGAAAGACACCTATGACATAGACTCACTTGTAAGTAGACATTAGCCATAAAGTGCAAGATAACTACAATCCTCAGACACACAAAAGTCTTAATGTAGATACTCCAGTCCACAGTTTTGGCAGAAACCTACTGCTCTACTGGAGGCCACACCTGTTTGGAATCCCAGATAACCAATGCTTCCTTATCCATCCAGTTTCCTCAAAAATTCCCTCTCCCCTCATTTCTACCACATAGCCCACAACTCCAGCAGAAGCCCACTGCTCCACCAGAGGCCACTCCACATCTAAGAACTCCAGAACTCTAGAAACAAGGCCAGTACCCAAATGTCACACAGGCTGCCAAAACCCCAATAGATACACCCTGCTGGACCTGAGGACTGGCTGATCACCAATCAGGCCAGAAGACTAGAAAGGAAATGAAAACAAATCCATTCGTCCAACAAACACAAATTCAGAAATTGGCAAGTAAATCTATAATTATCCCAAAATCAGTTGCTTAGAGGCCAGCATAAGAACACAGTCAACCACAACCTGGGCTATATGACACCACCAGAGCCCAGTTATCCTACTACAGCAAGCCCTGGATACTCCAACACAGCTGAAGCACAAAAAAAGACCTTAAAACCAATTTTATAAAGATAATAGAGGACTTAAAATAAATATTTTTTAAATCCAGGAAAACACAAACAACAGGAGGAAAAAATAAAACACTTAAAGAAATCCAAGAAAAACAAACAGGTGAAAAAAAAAAGAATAAAACTGAGTAAAATATGAAAGTGGAAATATATGCAATTGTAGTGATCCTGTGTGTGTGTGTGTGTGTGTGTGTGTGTATTCTTTATCCCTGGCCTTAAATGAAATGTATAGTAAAACCTTTGTATCTGGATTTCAGTGAAATGTTTCAGCAAAGCTTTTGCTACAGTTGGATCAATCAGTAGAAGCTAAGAAATTGTTATGAGACTGTTTGAACCTTGAAGAAAGGCAGTCTCTCTGGAAGTTCTACACTTGGTGCTATGTAGAGCTTGCAGCTGTACTGATCTTGGTACTAAGGCATTCCTGGCCAACCTGTAGTTCTTACTTTTGATTATGGCTAGCCATGATCAGAAGGGATTGAGACTTGTGTGAGCTGTCTGCTCACATGAGTAGCAAATGTCAAGATAACTTTGGTATGTGGAAATTTTCCCAGCCCCAATTAACCTTGTATAATGTTTAAATAAAATAACTAGAGTTCGCTAGCTGTGTGTCTGTCTTTCCCAAGAGGCTTTACCCCTCTGCTCCTTTAGAAAATGAAGACTTAGCATTTGGTGAGCTTCTCTTTCTACTGTGGCACTTACAAACAAACAATCAATAAGCAATAAAGGAAGTACAAATGGAGATAGAAAATGTATATAAACAAATAGAATCTATAGGAACAGAACACAAGAAATAGAAGAGATAATCTCGGGGATAGAAGATACAATAGAAGAAATTGATACATAAATAAAAGTTTAAATCTAAAAAATTCCTGATATAAAACTTGCAGAAAATCTTGGAATCTATGAAAAGATTGGTTTCGGAAGTTTTGGCTGCCTGCTCTGTGTTCCGAGCTGATCACATGCACCCACCCACCCAGAAGCTATCTCAGATCTGCAGATAATAAAAGACACACACACACATTAGCTCATTTTAAAACTAGTTTATTTTTTAAATGTTCTCTTATTTTCACTCCTAGCTCAACACCTCTAAATCTTCCCTCAACTTAGTTGCCCAGTTACCTTCTGTGAAGTCCATAGATCTTGCTGCCCAAGATGCTTCCAGAACACGTTCCCTTTCCATCTACATTGTGGAAGATCTCCCCTGTTACTCTGAGTCTGTGCTGCCTCTCTCTCCTGAGTATCTCAATTCTCCTCCTCTCCCTAGCCTGCAGGAACCTGGAAGTCTCAACTCTTTCTTTCTGACTAGCCATTAGCCATTGGCATCTTTATTGATAGATCAAAAATCCAATTGAGGGTGAGGTCCTTCAGCATCAGTAAAAACAGATTCCCAATCAAAGCATCAGAACCACCCCCCCACAAAGGCCAAACCTAAAAATAATAGAAATAAAAGAAGAATACCAACTCAAAGACCCAGAAAATATTTTTAACGAAATCAGAGAAAAAAATATTGTTCATCTTAAGAAGAACATGCCTATTAAGATATAGGAAGCCTCCAGAAAACCAAAAGAAGAAATCCTCCCCCAACTACAAGAAAAGTTACCTCACACATAGTTAATATATAATAGTGGGAAGCATTGATACCCCACTCTCAGCAATAAACAGGTCAATCAAAAACTGAATGAAGAAATAATGGAGCTAACAGACCTTAGGATGTAATTACATCTAATAGATATCTACAGACTGTTTCACACAAACACAAAGATTATAACTTTTTTCTCAGGACCTCATGGAATTTTCTCTAAATTGATCACATACACAGTCACAAAGCAAGTCCCAAAAGATACAAAAAAAATTTAAATAATTCTCTGTATCCCATCAGACTACCAGGGATTGAAGCTGGATTTCAATAGCTAAACCCTACAAACTCATGGAAACAGAACAAGTCTCTACTGAATGGCTACTGGATCAAGGTAGAAATAAAAAAGAAATTAAAGACTTCCCAGAATTCAATAAAAATAAATGCACCACATACACAAAATTAGGGGACTCACAGAAAGTGATCTAAGAGGAAAGTTCATAGAATTGAATGCTTCCATTAAGCAAGCTCTAGAACAAAAACAAGTGCATACCAATGGAGCACACAGCAGGAAATACACTCACGGCTGAAACCAATGAAATAGCAACAAAGAGAACAATACAAGAAAGTCAATGTAACAACAAGTTGGTTCTTTGAGAAACTCAATAAGATGGACAAACCCTTAGCCAAACTAACTAAAAGCAAGAGCAACAGTATCCAAATTACCAAATTCAGAAATTAAAAGAGGGACATTAAAAACAGTCAATGAGGATATTCAAAAACTCATTAGGTCTTACTTCAAAGTCCTGTGCTTCACAAAATTAAAAATTTTGAAAAAAATGAGCAATTTTCTCGATAGATACCGCTTACCAAAGTTAAATCAAGATCAGATAAACAATTTAAATGGACCTGTAATCCCTAAAGAAATAGAGCAGTCATTAAAAATAAAAATAAAAAAGAAGCTCAAGGCCAGATGGTATTAGTAGAATTCTACTAGGCTTTCAAAAAAGAGGTGCTACCAATACTCTTTAAATTATTCCACAAAATAGAAAAAGAATAAATATGTGGGACCATGAAAAGAATAGCTTGGTTTCTGGTAGAGCACTGGCTAGAAATAGCTGGAGACCCTGCAAGGAATGGAATACATTTTGCCACTTTCCCAGACTCCAGGCTCCTGACATGTGGTCTAAGACCTCTATTGATCAGTGCTTTTCAGTCACTTAGGGCAACGCCCCTACCAGCCCCTCCACGGGTAGAGGGCAAGACTACAGGCCTCAGCCTCAAGAGATTTCTATATTAATGAGATACCTGAAGGCCAGAGGGCATAGTCAATTAAGCATTCTTTCCCAGACCCTTCTCCCTCCCTATTTAACTCAGGTCTACCCTGAGTTTGGGGGAAAGGGGGTGGTACAGCCAGATTCATCCACCTTCAGCCATGACAATAAACCCTTTACAACCATGGACTTCCTTGTGTTTTGGGGGACCCCCACCATGGGGAACCATGGAGAAGGTCTTTAACTAATGAGCCACTGCTGCCTAATCTCCCACTGGAAGACTTTTCTAGATTCCCACCATGGAGGTTGCCATTTCAACCAAGCTAGCTGATCTGAGCATTGATTCAGCCAAGTGAATGCTGTACCAAGAGTCTCAACCTGGGGGGTGCTGTCAGGGCTTCCCTCCCCCTTGTACCTCTAGGCTGCTGGCCAGTCCAGCCCTTACACCCCCAGTCTGTGTTCTTCCATGCCTCTCAACAGCATCTGGCAGCCCAAAGGCAGAGACCACCAGCCTCTGGGTCAGCTGTCAGCCCAGAGACCCTCTCACAGAAGCCCTGCCTCTGCAGGACCTCAGACTGAGGTCTCCCCAAGCCCAGGCAGAGCCCCACAGTGGAGTGAACTCAGTCAAATTCCAGAGCTTCTTCTCCCCAGGCCACAGGAGCCACAACTCTGCCCAACAGGACCCACGCCCGCCCACACTCAAGCTAACCACCCCACATAAATATTGCTGAATTCATTTTATGAGGCCACAGTCACCCTGATACCTTAAATCTCACACAGAGTCAACAAAGAAAGAAAATTTCAGATCAACTTCCTCTTGAAAATTGATGAAAAATACTCACTAAAATACCTGCAAACAAAATCCAAGAATGCATCAAAAACATCACCCATCATAACCAAGTAGGCTTCATCTCAGAGATACAGGGATGGGATGGTCCAACATATGAAACTCCACCATAAAAACAGACTAAAAGAAAAAAAAAATCTACACGGTCATCTCATTAGATGCTGGAAGCCTTTGACAAAATCCAACACCCCTTCATAATAAAAGTCTTGGAGAGAACAGAAATGTAAGGCCCATATCTGAACATAATAAAGGCAATTTACAACAAGCCTTTAACCAACATAAAATTGGATGAATGAAGAGAAACTCGAAACAATTCCACTAAAATCAGGAACAAGACAAGGTTGTCCATTCTCCCCATAGCTCTTCAAAATAGTACTTGAAGTTCTACCTAGAGCAATAAGACAAATAAAGGAGATCAAAAAGATAAAAATTGGAAAGGAAGAAGTCAAATCATCTGTATTGCCAGATGACATGATAGTATACATAAGCAACCCCAAAATTTCTACCAGGGAACAACTTCAATGATGTGGCTAGATATAAGATTAACCCCACAAAACTAGAAGACCCCTGTTTCCAAATGATAATGGGGCTCAGATAGAAATCATAGAAACAACACCCTTCACAATAGCCATAAAAATATATAATATCTTGCAATATCTTTAACCAAGCAAGTAAAAGACCAGTATGACAAAAATCTCAAATCAGAATGACTAAGATCAAAAGCACAAGTTGAGCACATGCTAGCCAGGATGTGGAGCAAGGGGAGCACTCCTCCATTGCAGGTGTTTGCAAACTCGTACAGCCACTTGGAAATCAATTTGGCTGTTTCTCACAAAATTGAGAATTGATCTACCTCAAGACCCAGCTATACCACTCCTGGACATATACCCAAAGAATGCTTTATCCAACAACAAGAACACTTACTCAACTATGTTCACAGCAGCTTTATTTGTTATAGCCAGGAACTGGAAACAACCCCTAGGTCCCTCCACCAAAGAATGGATAATAAAAATCTGGTTTATTTACTCAATGGAGTATTACTCAACTGTTTTTTAATAACATCATAAAATTTGTAGGTAAATAAAGTTATTCTGAGTGAAGTAATCCAGACTTGGAAAGACAATCACTTATATGTGGATATTAGCTGTAAAGTAAACGATAATCATGCTGCAATCCACAGACCCAGAGAGGTTAAGTAACAAGGAGAGCTCAAGAGTAGATGCTGGGGGCAGGGGGAAGGGAATAGAACAGATATCAAGGATACACTGCTGATGGATGGGAACAGGAACAGGAAAGATGGAGTCTGGAGAAGTTGGAAGGAGATAGTATTGAGAAAGACAACTGGAATGTGGGGAGTCCCTGTGATGAGGTTGAAACCCAAAGGAATGGAAACTCCCAGGAATCTATCAGGATGACCCTAGATAAGACTCCTAGAGATGGGGAGGGGGGACTGACAGAACCTGGTCCAGGCATCTCCTGTCACCTGGAAAGACTTTCAGAAGAAGGATTGGAAGACTAACTCAGGCACAAAAACTTTAGACTTATAATTTGTTCTGCCTATAACGTGTGCTTGGTACAGAAATTATAGGAGTAACCAATGACTGGTCCAATTTGAGATCCACAAGAGTAAGCCCACCTCTGATAATGCCTACAATTCCAGGAAACAGAGGCTGGATAGCCTAGAGACCTAAGATAGAACTAGACAGTACTAGAAAATAAGTTGTTGAAATGATGCCTAATGATACTCTGTTACACTTGTAGACTAGAGCCTAGCATAATCATCATCAGAGAAGCTTCATCAATCTCCTTATGGATGCAGAGAATCACAGCCAAACCTTGTATGGTGATCAGGCATCCTACAGAAGAAGCAAAGGAAGGAGCCAGAGGGGTCAAGAACGCAACATGGAAACCCACAAAATCAACTAGTCTGGGTTCCTAGAGGCTCACAGGACCTGAGCCAACAATCAGGGTCTTGCATGTGTCTAACCTAGGCCCTCTGTGTATGTGTTATTGTTGTGTAGCTTGGTCTTCATGAGGGACTCTTAACAGTGGGAACAGGGGCTGTCTCTGACACTCTTGTCAGCTTTTGGACCCTTTTCCTCCTACTGGGTTGCCACATCCAAGCTTAATATGAGAGAAGATGCCTAATTTTGTTGTAATTTGATATGCCATGTTTGATAGATACCTCTGGGAAGCCTGTCCTTTTTTTAAAGGGAAAAGGAGAAGAAGTGGTTGGGGGATGGGCCACTGAGAGCAGAGGATTGAGAGGAAACTGCAGTCAGGATGTATTATACGACAGAAGGATAAAATAACTTCATTAATTTTAAAAAGTCTTAATGTAGTAAATACTTTTAAATACCATGCTGAGTATAAATATGTATAATTTTGTCAATTTCCCAAATAAAATAAAATTACCTTAAGAAAAAGGTAATTTTTTATTTATGTACTTATTCATTTGTATGCATAATTACAGTATAAAGCATATAATATATAATGAATAATCTATGTTGTATAATATATAATACGCATATAGCATATAGTATACACTGTAGTGTATAAGATAAGTAAGATATACTATAGTGTATAAGATAAGTAAGATACACTGTAGTGTATACTATATGTTATATGCATATTATATATTATACAACATAGATTTTTCATTATTTATTATATGCTATATTCTGTATATTATACATGCAAATGAGTAAGTAAATAAATACAAAAAAAAGCCAAACCTCTTGGATTTGAGTCTATTCACTTATGGGGAAATAAAAGTAGATGAAGCATGATGTACCTACTGCAAAAATGGACAACACTGTAAAAACAGCCAAGATAAGATGACAATGACACATATGTACAAGGCATGAGATGAAAATGAAGATGAGAGGAAGAGCAGGGAGTAGGCACAACATGTGAGTGTATTTGTGAAAAGAGGGGAAACAGTCTCCTGTCTCCACGCCTTGGGCTTCACTTGGCAAACAGAGCTCTATTCCAACTCAGCGACAGGCTCACTTTAAGGGATGGAGACACCCACCCACTGTAGCAGCATTTTCCTCAAAAGTTGGGAAGAGCTAATGTGGGTGGAGTAAGGAGAGGAAGAGGAGAAGAAAGAGGAGGAACTATCGGGGAGAGAGGACCAGAGAGAAGAGAACATGGCAGTGGATGTGCATGAGTCTCTAGCAGTCCAAGGTAGTTGATATATCTACGTTGGGTATTGGGCTACACCTTTAATTGTATGGGCATCTTGACATTTGAGCATTACCAAACATATAAAGCCTGTGGATACTATTAAGCATTAGAGTCTCATTTCTGCCGGGTATCAGGTAGATGGCAGGATGGTCTGGGTTCAGCCCAACCTCGTGGAGACAGCGTGGAAGATTGGCAGAGCCATCTCCCACACTGGCGTCTCGTGGGTGGCAGGGCCGGTGTTTCTGGCCATCTTAGCCAGCAGACTGAGCCAAGCAGTGGTGAAAATACGCTGCCACTCATGGCCACAAGCCTTGTCTAGTTGGGAAGATGGCAGCTGATTAAGAACAAACCAGATCAGGTGCCACTGTGTTAAATATCTCCTGCAACAACCCACTTCAAAAATATTAATCCAGAGTTCCTCCTGTCAAAAGGAAATTCAGGGACAAAAGTTGAGCAGAGACTGAAGGAAAGGCAACCCAGAGACTGCCCCACCTAGGGATGCATCCTATCTGCAGACATCAAACCCAGACACTATTGCTGATGCCAAGAAGTGCTTGCTGACAGGAGCCTGTATAGCTATCCCATGATAGGCTTTGCCAGAGCCTGACCAATACAAATGTGGATGCTTACAGCCAACCATAGGACTGAGCATGGGGACCCCAATGGAGGAGTTAGGGCAAGAATTGAAGGAGCTGAAGGGGTTTGCAACCCCATAAGAAGAACAACAATGTCAACCAACCAGACTCCCCAAAGCTCCCAAAGACTAAACCACCATCCAAAGAGTACACATGGAGGGACCCATGGCTCCATCTGGATATGTAGTAGAGGATTACCTTGTCTGGCATCACTGGGAGAGGAGGCCCTTGGTCTTGTAAGGCTCGATGACCCAGGATAGGGGAATGCTAGGGCGGTAAGGCAGGAGTGGGTAGGCACTTAGTGGAGCAATAGTGGTTGGCTCAAGCTGTATGTGGTTAAACAATAGTGAAGCTGCCATTCTGTAGTCTTTTTTAAATTTTTATTGGTTATTTTATTTATTTACATTTCAGATGTGATACCCCTTTGCAGGTTTCCCTCCACAAACTCCCATCCCCTCCCCTCCGCCTGTATTTATTTACATTCCAAGTGCTGCTTCCTTTCCTGGTCAAAAGAATATATTAATGCAAATCTTCTTAATCAAATCTCTAAAAGGCTTTTATGTAGATTAGCAAATCATTTATAAAATTTATACAAAATTTCAAAGTACTGAAAATTGAAAATAATCTTGAAAAGAATTTTAATTGATGGGATTTGGTGACCAAATTCTTTTTTTATTGGATATTTTATTTATGTACAATACAGATGTCATCCCCGTTCCCCATTTCCCCTCCCTAGAACCCCCTATCCTATACCCTCTCCTCTTTTTTGCTTTTATACCATTTTGATTACATGCATGTATTAAGGTCAGTTCTAGGTTGAGGGTCTAGAAATACAATAGATGCAAATAGTCAAGGAACAAGCAATACAATAAACATGAATAGTCAGAGAAAAAGCAAGGCATTAAACCCAATTATGTGAACACTCCCATGATCACTGTTTCTAAGGGCTTATCAGGATGACCAAAGTATCTAAGCCTACTTCCCCATCCTAGCCCAAGGTCATTTTCATGTCTGAAGCCTACTTTCTTATTCTAGCCTAAAATTTAAATTCCTGTCTGAAATTACTTCTTTGTTCTAGCCTAATATTTAGATTCCTGCCTGAGATTACTTCTTTATTCTAGCCTAATGTCAGATTCCTACTTGAAGCCTACTTCCTTGTCCTTGGCCAATATCATATTCCTGACAAGCAGCTCATTTCCTTGTCCTTGGCCCATGTCAGCTTCTTGCCAAGCAGCCCCAAACTGTCTCCACCACTACCCCCCCCCTTTTTTAAAATTTCATTAACAAGACTGAGCTTGTCTTAGGTTGTTCTGACAAGAATGCCTTTTTTACCCATCATGAAATATGCATTATCAAAAACAATGCACTTATGTCTTAGGTTGGTAAGGCTCTATGCAGAATCTTACCCATTCTTGGCTTGCCATCCTGTTAAGTTAATAATCCTCTGTCTGGGGATCCATTATCAGTTTCAGGTCATGTACTTTGACTGCCAGCATATTGATGTAGTTAGAGACAAGCTTTAACACAATGGGGGTTGGGGGGGGGGGGAGAATAAAACTATTCCTAGGACAAGAAGGGCTAGCCTGATCAAGCTATATATGCTTTTCCTGAAAAAAATGGAAATACTGACCTCAGGCCATGGATAATTTTATCAGCATTATCTGCAGCTTCAAAGCTCAACAGAGCAGCATTCTTTAAATTCATAATCTCACTATGCAGAGTTAACATACCCAGAGAGGTATTAGGATTATGCCAAATATCCTACAGGTGTCTTTAAACTTTTTGCTGATTATAATGACAATCATTGTGAATTTCAAAAGTAATACTACTCCAATGATATTTGTCATGACACTTGGGATGGCTCCTAACTACTGAACCCTTAACCTCCTTCAGATAATTTGAATGTGTTACAGAGCATCATTTGTTGTTCCAGATACCTATGTAAATTCTTTTGTATACTCAATACATTAGTAACTTTTTTTTGTTAGATGGTTAACAAAAATAGTTGTCCTAACTCCTTATGTCAGTGCTATTGCAAAAGCAGTGGTGCTAGCAATTAATGAAATTAAAGCTGTTATACCAGCAATAATCAAGCCTGGTACCCTCTTGCTTCTGTTTAAAGCCTAACTCACTTCTTCCAGCACTTTCAAGCTTTTTTCAGCTAATCAAGGTTTTCTAATATTCAGAGTAGTAAGACAAAAGCTGGTTGATAGACCCCTGTAACAGACGTGCCTGATTTCAGCACACTAATACAATTAGAAATTATACAATCAATGCAACTTACAATAAATACTGTAGAAGAGTCAAAAACAAATTTAGCTTGACAATTAAAAGAGCCTTAAAACATGCACTAACCTTTGTTTGAAATCCAGATCCTGTCCCAACTTTATCTCTTGCTATCATAACATCGTAGTGAACTGCAACTAACTTCCATACATGTCTCTGACAATGTCCAAATCCAGCCTTCCAAAAGTACACTGTTATTTCCAATATTGGATTGATTTCTAGACCAGTACATGATTGAGTCCTATTAGCTGGTCATCTTTAAGAAAAATATAAGAGACATTATAGTTTCTCTTTTTGATTCTCTATCCCACAAGGTCTGCAAACCTGAGGCAAGGCAGCTTGTCCCACTTGGGATATAGTCAAGCAAAGGTGAGTCAGGAATATATATCCAATACAGATCCCCAGTCACCCTTGTCAGGGCACTCAGCAAGCTCACAGGTTGGCATCATTCTTTGTCTCAGCAACAGTATGTCTCAACAATCTTTTTAAAGTTCCATGGGCCTCTTCGTCAATACCTTGTCCTTGAGGATTATATGAAATCCCCATAATACATTGTTGACAAAAATACATTGTTGACAATTCCCAGATCCATTATCTGTTTGTTTGGGGTTTTTTTGTATATTTTATTTATTTACCTTTCAATGTTATTCCCTCTCCCATTCCTCCCAAAGCCCCTTATCTCATCCCCCTCCTACTTCTATGAGGGTGTCTCCCCACCATGTACTCATTCCCACCTCCCTGCTCTCAAATTCCCCAATAGTAGGGAATCCAAACTTTCAGGGACCAAGGCCTTCCTCTTCCACTGATGCCTGACAAGGTCATCCTCAACTACCTATACAGGTGGAGCCATGAGTCCCTCCCTTTGTGTTCCCAGGCTGGAGGTTTAGACCCTGGGAGCTCTTGTTGGGTATTTTTGTTACTCCTTCTAAGAAGGACCAAAGCACCCACACTTTGGTCTGCCTTCTTCTTCTTGAGCTTCATGTGGTCTGTGCGTTGTATCTTAGGTATTGTGTGCTTTTGTGCTAATATCCACTTATCAGTGAGTGCATACCATATGTGTTCTTTTGAGATTGGATTACCCCACTCAGGATGATATTTCCAGTTCCATTTATTTGCCTAAGAATTTCATGAACTCTTTGCTTTTAATAGCTGAGTAGTACTCCATTATGTAAATGTACAACATTTTTTGTATCAATTCCTCCGTGGAAGGACATCTGGGTTCTTTCCAGCTTCTGGCTATTATAAATAAGTCTGCTATGAACATAGTGAAGCATGTGTCCCTGTTGTATGTTGAAACACATTTTGGGTATATGCCCAAGAGTAGTATAGCTGGGTCTTCAGGTAACACTATCTTCAATTTTCTGAGGAACTTCCAGACTACTTTCCATAGTGGCTGTTCCAGCTTACAATCCCACCAACAATGAAGGAGTGTTCCTCTTTCTCCACATCCTTGCCAGCATCTGCTATCACCTGAGGTTTTGATCTTAGCCATTCTGACTGGTGTGAGGTGGAATCTCAGGGTTGATTTGATTTGCATTTCCCTGATGACTAAGGATGTTGAACACTTCTTTAGGTGCTTCTCAGCCATTCGAGTTTCCTCAGTTGAGAATTCTTTGGTTAGCTCTGTACCCCATTTTTAATAGGGTTATTTGAATGTCTAGAGTCTAATTTCTTCAGTTCCTTGTATACATTGGATATTAGATTAGCCCTCTACTAGATGTAGGATTGGTAAAGATCTTTTCCCAATCTGTTGGTTGCCTCTTTGTCCTATTGACAGTGTCCTTTGCTTTAAAAAAAGCTTTGCAGTTTTCTGAGGTCCCATTTGTCAATTCTTGATCTTAGAGCATAAGCCATTGGTGTTCTGTTCAGGAACTTTTCCCCTGTGCCTGGGTATTCAAGGGTCTTTCCCACCTTCTCTTCTATTAGTTTCAGTGTATTTGGTTTTAAGTGAAGGTCTTTTATCCACTTGGATTTGAGCTTTGTACAAGGAGATATGAATGGATTGATTTGCATCCTTCTACATGTTGACCTCCAGTTGAACCAGCACCATTTGCTGAAAATGCTGTCCATTTTCCACTGGATGGTTTTAGCTCCTTTGTCAAAGATCAAGTGACCATGGGTATGTGGGCTCATTTCTGGATCTTCAATTCTATTCCATTGATCTTCATGCCTGTCTCTGTACCAATACCATGCAGTTTTTATTACTATTGCCCTGTAGTATAGTTTGAGGTCAGGGATGGTGATTCCCCCAGAAGTTCTTTTGTTGTTGAGAATAGTGCTTGCTATCCTGGGTTTTTTGTTGTTCCAAATAAATTTGCAAATTGCTCTTTCTATCTCTATGAAGAATTGATTTGGAATTTTGATGGAGATTGCATTGAATCTATAGATTGCTTTTGGCAAGATGGCCATTTTTACTATATTAATCCTTCTAATCCATGAGCATGGGAGATCTTTCCATCTTTCCATCTAAGATCTGCTCCCATTTCTTTCTTCAGGTACTTGAAGTTCTTGTCATACAGATCTTTTACTTGCTTGGTCAGATTCACACCAAGGTATTTTATATTATTTGTGACTATTGTGAAGGATGTCATTTCCATAATTTCTTTCTCAGCCTGTTTATCTTTTGAGTAGAGGAAGGCTACTGATTTGCTTGAGTTAATTTTATATCCAGCAATGTTGCTGAAGTTGCTTATCAGGTTTAAGAGTTCTCTAGTGGAAGTTTTGGGGTCACTTAAGTATACTATCATATCATCTGCAAATAGTGATATTTTGACTTTTTCCTTTCCAATTTGTTGCCCTTTGACCTCCTTTTGTTGTCTAATTGCTCTGGCTAGGACTTCTAGTACCATATTGAATAGGTAGAGAGAGAGTGGGCAGCCTTGTCTAGTCTCTGATTTTAGTAAGATTGCTTAAAATTTCTCTCTATTAGTTTGATGTTGGCTACTGGTTTGCTCTATATTACTTTTACTATATTTACATATGGACCTTGGATTCCTGTTCTTCCCAAGACTTTTAACGTGAAGGGATGTTGAATTTTGTCACATGCTTTCTCAGCATCTAGTGAGATGATCATGTGGTTTTTTTTCTTTGACTTTGTTTATACAGTGGATTACATTGATGGATTTCTGTATATTGTACTATGCCTACATTCATAGGATAAGGCCTACTTGATCATGATAGAGAATTGTTTTGATGTGTTCTTGGATTCAGTTTGAGAGAATTTTATTGAGTATTTTTGCATCAATATTTATAAGGGAGATTGGTCTGAAGTTCTCTTTCTTTGTTAGGTCTTTGTGTGGTTTAGGTATGAGCATAATTGTAGCTTCATAAAATGAATTTGGTAGTGTTCTTTCTGTTTATATTTTGTGGAACAGTTTATTGAGAATTGGTATTAAGTCTTCTTCCAAGATCTGATAGAACTCTGCACTAAAATTGTCTGGTCCTGGACTTTTTGGTGGGGAGACTTTTAATTACTCCTTCTATTTCTTTCAGGGTTATGAGACTGTTTACATGGTTTATCTGGGCCTGATTTAACTTTGGTAACTGGTATTTGTCTAGAAAATTGTGCATTTCATCCAGATTTTCCAATTTTGTTGAATATAGGCTTTTGTGGTAGGATCTGATGATTTTTTTTGAATTTGAAAGTGGGTGCTCTTGCATTTGCCACACAGATGTTCAGAATTGAGAGTTCATATTAGTTGACTTTTACTTTGATGAGTATGAAATGTCCTTTGTTATCCTTTTTGATAGCTTTAATTTGAAAGATGATTTTATTCGATATTAGAATGGCTGGCATTTGTGTTCTCTTAGGGTCTGTATGACATCTGTCCAGGATCTTCTGTCATTTATAGTATCTGGTAAGAAGTCTGGTGTAATTCTGATAGGTCTGCCTTTATATGTTACTTGGCCTTTTTCCTTTACTGCTTTTAATATTCTTTCTTTGTTTTGTGCATTTGGTATTTTGATTATTATGTGACGGGAGGAATTTCTTTTCTGGTCTAGTCTATTTGGAGTTTTGTAGGCTTCTTATATGTTTATGGGCATCTTGTTCTTTAGGTTAGGGAAGTTTCCTTCTATAATTTTGTTGAAGATATTTATTAGCCCTTTAAATTGGGAATCTTCACTCTCTTCTATACTTACTATCGTTAGGTTTGGTCTCCTCATTGTGTCCTGGATTTCCTGGATATTTTGTGTTAAGAAATTGTGCATTTTACCTTTTCTTGGACAGTTGTGTCAATATTTTTTATGGTGTCTTCTGCACCTGAGATTCTCTCTTCTATCTCTCGTATTCTGTTGGTAATACTTGCATCTATGAGTCCTGATTTCTTTCCTAGTTTTTTTTTTTTTTTCCCCTTCGGGGTAGTCACCCTTTGAGATTTCTTTATTGTTTCTACTTCCATTTTTATGTCCTGGATGGTTTTGTTTAATTCATTCACCTGTTTGGTTGTGTTCTCTTGTAATTCTTTAAGGGATTTTTGTGTTTCCTCTTTAAGGGCTTCTACCTGTTTACCTGTGTTTTTCTCAATTTCTTTGAGAGTGTTATTTATATCCTTTTTAAAGTCCTCTACCATCATCATGAGAAGTGATTTTAAATCTGAATCTTGCTTTCCTGGTGATATAGGGAATTCAGGACTTGCTATTGTGGGAGAACTAGGTTCTGATGATGCCAAGTACCCTGGGTTGCTGATGCTTATGCTCTTGCACTTGTGTTTTGCCATCTGGATCTCCTTAGTGCTACCTGCCTGTGCTGTCTCTGACTTGACCTTGTCTTTCCTATTATCTTGGTTGTGTCTGAACTGTTTGGAGTGGGTGTTTGGCTGCTGGGGTTAGAGCTGAGGCCCAAGATCTGCTCAGTGCTGGAGCACAGACAGGAAGGAAGCAGTGCCCCAGGCCAGGAGTGAATTCCTGTGTCCCATTGGGTCTCAGTTACTCCCTGTTTGGGGCGGGTGTTGCTGTCTTCTTACCTAAGATACTGCCAGGGTTAGAGCACCTCTGCGTTGCCTCCTCTGGGTTTTGTGAGATTGGGTACAGAGCTGAAGCCCAGGATCTGCTCAGTGCTCAGGCGCAGACTGGAATGAAGCTGGTGACCAAATTCTAAGTAATAAATATAAAACTAAAGTAATCAATCCAATGTTGTATTTGACTAGAAAAAGAGGAAAAATTCGTGTAATTAAACTGAGGTCCCAGAAACTGGCAAACATACAAGTGTTCAATTGTTTTAATAGCATAGTTCAATGGTGCTAATTACATAGGAAAACAAATGATGAGGAAAACCAAATGCCCTAAGTAATACAAATAATTAATTTAAAAAATAACTATTTGATACATATATTTGATACAAATGTAAATATCAAACCCAAAATTGTAAGTATATAGTTAATTTACCAACCACAGTAGCTGAATTTCGAGTTCTTAGTAACTAACAGAACTAAATTGGAATATTTGATGGGGTGAATAGGAGGTTCTGTTATTAGGGATGTTCTAAAAGACACATCATTCTGTTTTCACAAGCATCACTTCCTAAATATTATTAGCCAGCACATAAAACCCACTAGTAGTAACTGTGAAACTGACAAGTTGGGGTTTCTCAAAATTAACATACCTCCTCATTAAAAATGCTGCAAAGAGGGTCAATGGACCACACTTAGACTCAGGTACACATATACTATGGAAAGCCTTTGTAAAGTAAAAGACTCTTCTGCAAAGCATAGCAACCAAATCTATAAGTGTTGAGGGAAGTTTTAAACACACAGTCACTAAGGAAGTTATAAAAGCAACAAAAACATTCAACAAACACAAAAACTACTATCATCAATCATGGGGAAGGTAAATATGAAAAACAAAAAGACAGTTGAGGCAGAAATGAAGATGAATGATATGTCCTGATGCTGTGGAGAGAGTGCAGCATCCAGAGGGTCTGATAAAAGAAGTTGAGACTATAAAATGGCAGTCACCTTGGAAGACTGTTTAGAGGTGTTTTATTGGGTGAACATGTCAGGTTATGTTATTGCTATGAAATCACTGTGGACCCACAGTTTCAGTCAGACTATTTCATTAATTTCATAAACAAAATCATGGTGCCATGCTGATAATAGTACACAAATCATTCTCAGCAACTTTGTTAATATTAGCCTCAGTCTGTAAACAACCTAAATGCCATCCAATGAAAAATAAATTAAATTTTTCTATATTTGTGCAGTGAAATACTACTGAGAAATAAAGGGAGACAAACTGTTCGTACACACTGAGCAGCATAGATGACTCTCAAAACTATGCTGAGAATAAAGAACCCACTCCCAGAAACCAAACACTCACTGTTTTCTTTATGAATTATAGACAAAGTAAAATTTATCTATGGCAAAAAGATTGTATTGGTTATTTTATTTATTTACATTTTAAATCTCCCACTTCACTGTTTCCACTCCACAAATCTCCCAAAACCTTCACCCCATCCCCCCTCTCTTTTGCCTCTATGAGGGTGCTCCCCCACCCACCCATCCACAGCCCTTTCTCTCCTCTCTAGCATCCCATTATGCTGGGATATCAAGCCTTTATAAGACCAAAGACTTCCCCTCCCATTGATGCCAGATAAGGCCATCCTTTGCTACATATGTTGCTGAAGTTATGTGTCCCTCCATGTGTACTCTTTGGTTGGTGGTTTAGTCCCTGGGCTCTATAGGTGGTCCAGTCCATTGATATTTTTGTTGGGGTTGCAAGCCCCCTCAGCTTCATTTGTCCTTCCCTTAACTCTTTCACTGGGGGTCACTTGGCTGAGTCTGATGGTTGGCTGTGAGTATCTGCATCTGTTTGGTAAGGTGCTGGCAGAGCCTCTCAGGAGACAGCTATAGCAGGCTCCTGTTGGCAAGCACTTCTTGGTCTCAGCAATAGTGTCTGGGTTTGGTGTCTGCTGGTGGGATGCATCCCTAGGTGGGGCTGTCTCTGGATGCCCTTTCCGTCAGTCTCTGCTCCAATTTTGTCTCTGCATTTCTTTTAGATAGAAACAATTCTGGGTTAAAAATTTTGAGATGAGTGGGTGTCCCCCATCCCTCAACTGGAGGCCATACCTGTTTCCTGTAGATGGTCTCTACAGGTTCTGTCTACCCTTTGTTGGGTATCAACTAATGTCAGATCAATGGAATAGAGCTGAAGACCCAGAAATAAACCCTCACACTTATGGTCACCTGACCTTTGACATAGAAGCCAAAATCATTCAGTGGATAAAACACAGTATATTCAATAAATGATGCTGGTTCAAGGAGCAGTCAGCATGTAGAAGAATGTAAATTGATCTAAAAACTCAAGTCAAAGTGGATCAAGGACCTCCATATAAAACCAGACACACTGAATCTAATAGAAGAGAAAGCGGGAAAGATCCCCAAACACATAGGCATAGGGAAAAATTTCCTGAACAGAACACCAATAGCTCAGGCTTTAAGATCAACTATTGACAAATATTAACTCATAAAATTGAAAAGCTTCTGTAAGGCAACAGACACTGTCTATAGGACAAAATGGCAACCTACAGATTGGAAAAATGATCTTTTACCAACCCTATACCTGATAGAGGTCTAATATCTAAAATATACAAAGATCTCAAAGAAGTTAGAGTCCAGAGAACCAAATAACCATATTAAACATGAGGTACAGAGCTAAACGAAGAACTCTCAACTGAGGAATCTCAAATGGCCAAGAAGCACCTAAAGAAATGTTCAATATCCTTAGTCATCAGGGAAATGCAAATCAAAATGACCCTGGGATTCTACCTCACACCAGTCAGAATGGCTAAGATAAAAAACTCAGGTGACAGCAGCTGCTGGCGAGGATGTGGAGAAAAAGGAACACTCCTCCATTGCTGGTGGAATTTGAAAGCTAGTACAACCACTCTGGAAATCAACCTGGCAGTTCCTCAGAATATTGGAAATAGTTCTACCTGAGGAATCAGCTATAACACTCTGGAGTATATACGCCAAACATGTTCCAATATATAACAAGGACACATGCTCCACTATGTTCATAGCAGCCTTATTTAAAATAACCTGAAGCTGGAAACAATGCAGATGCCGCCAAACAGAAGAATGGATACAGAAAATGTGATACATTTGCATAATGAAATATTACTCCACTATTCAAATCAATGACTTCATGAAATTCACAGGCAAATGGATGGAATGAGCAAATATCATCCTGAGTGAGATAACCCAGACACAAAAGAACATACATGGTACTCACTGATAAGTGGATATTAGATCAAAAGCTCAGAATACCCACAACTCACAGACTGTATGAAGCTTAAGAAGAAGAAAGAGCAAAATGTGGATGCTTCAATCCTACTTAGAAGGGAGAACAAAATAATCTCTGGAGGCAGAAGGAGGAAGTGACCCAGGAGGGATGGAGGAGGAAGAGGGGGAAAGTGGGGGCAGGATCAGGTATGGCAAGAGACAGGAGAAAAGTACAGAGGGTCAGGAAATCGAACAGGAATATATAGCAGAGGGTGACTGGGAACTGAAAATAGCTACTAGAAAGTCCAGATGCAAGAGAAGAAAGAGGTTCCCAGGACTTAAAAGTAGATGACATTAACAATAAATTATTTTTAAATGTTTGTCTATGAGTGGAGATAGATATTGATTGGAGAGAGAACTTGTAGATACTCTTGAAGGACAGAAATAATATTTTATGTCTTATTTGGCATAATAATTTCATGGGTTAAGTGTATTAAAACTATGTGTATGTTTTACTGCACGGAAATCAACCCTAAATAAAACCATTAGAAGGAAGTTTAAGGGGGGTGTGTGGTTAAAGTTGTTTTCTAAATGTGCCAGCAAAGACTACTGCTCTAGGTCTGTTTGCCTCCTACCCCATCAGAATCCCACATCCTAATAGAGAATGTTACTTTGTCAAGTTCTATGGCAGAACCTCCCTGATCTCCCAATATTTTGCTAGCCTACCTCAGCCTGAGACATAACTCCTCTACCTTTGGTTTTCAAACATTCAATCACAAAAAAAAAAAAGTCTGCAAACTCATCATGTCTCACAAATACAACTAGAGTCTTATTTCAACAGCAGCCAGTTCCACTATGCAGTAGTCAACTGAGAAATCATACATCCACTTTCTTATTCTAGGCTTGTAAACCTATGTCCAGATCTCAGCAGACATTTTAAAGGCTGTTGTCAATAGGGCTCTTTTATATTATAAAAACCTAATAATAGATACACAATTGTACTTGAACATCTACTTTGCATTTGTTTTACTTATTGTTTCATGGCTAGGAATTTCTTTTTGTTTCCCTGTGTCCTGGATATTCTCAAACATATACTGACACCAAGGATGTTGCTATGGAGACCAACGGGAACTGCACTGAGTGCTGCAGTCAGGTAATTTAAAAAATCCTGAAGAAAGGATGAGTGTTTGCTAGCATCCTAGTCACACAGAGACATATTAAATTGAATAAAGCACTAAGTCTTCAAATAAGGTGTGGTTATCACAGTGTATAGCTGGAGGAATAAAGCAGGTTTTTTTTTTAAAGATCTGATTGTCAGAATATGGAGTATAGTGTTTCTTTGATATTAAAAAATCAAGTCTGGATTTGTCATGTTTAATCACTACATCAAAGAACTTCATAGTTAAACAAAGAATCTTTATTAACTCACTTATCCCCAAAATAGTCACTGTTGAACATTATTATATTATACTGATGTTACTTTATAATTTATTCATAAAAATTCCCCAAATAATGTTAGCCCAATTTTTAATTGCCCTCAAGCTAAGTATTTATGCATTGCTCTTTAAATCAACTTGTTATTTAAAAATTATTGCCATTTCATATCACAGATGACTGTCATGCTATTTAATTCATAAATGACTTTAAGATATTATGAACAAAATGCACCTGTGTAAAAGCAACAATATTTTAATTATGGGCTAAAGCAGTTAACTTGAAATAGAAAATCTTAAAATGTTAAATACATTGCTAGACTGTTTCACAATAGGGATGGGAAATGAATCTTTTTTTCTCTGTGTACATCATGATAATTAGTAAACTAGTAATTTTAACCTGAAAGTCAATGAAAAACACTATAGTTTTCCTAGTAAAGGGTTACAGATTATCTTTTGTATGGGTAGCTGCTGTACATTTAGAAAAACGTAATCACTGTGCTACACAGCCACAAATGTTAGGAGTTCTGGTCCTAAAATGATGTAGCCCTCGTCCTCTGTTATATCATCTTTCATACCTCATTTGCTATTATGAAAACCTTCCTCCTCCTCTTCCTCCTTCTCCTTCTCCTTCTCCTCCTTCTTCTCTTCCTCTTCCTTCTCCTTCCGCTCCTCTTCTAACTCCTCCTCCTCTAACTCCTCCTCCACCACATCAACCTCCTCCACCTCCATCTGTTCCTTCTCATCCTTCTCCACCTCCTCCTTTATCCCAAATTCCTTGTTTAACTGTGTATGAACCACTTCCTCCTCTTTCTCTAGTCTGAGACAGACGCATCCTAAATCTTACTCTCTTTCCTTTCTTCATGTCTTTTAAGTGGCCTAGCCTGCTAAGCACTACCTGTATTGTATTTAGTAGGACATTTAACGTCTCTACACCCGAAGTTTTGATTTATAATGTGGTCATGTGTAGCTTATAAGACTGTTGATTATATTTTTGCATAATGTGCAGAATTTTTAAATTAAAAACTATTACCTATTCCTGCTGTCTATGTGCTGACAGTAGGCACTAAGCTTGGGTAGCAGAGCAGTCACACAGAAATAAGGATTGAGGTGCAATGATGGCAGAGGCCTGCACAGATCACATGCTCAAATAATAATAACGACCACAAATGTCAACAAGTCTATTAATGCCACCTAATTCTGCCAATGACCCCGTGAGAGACTCTCCATTCTAGATTATATTGTAGTAATCATCTGGAATTATAAATTGTTCTATACTAGCTTCCTATCCCTGAGAAAGCTTCATTTCCTGTTCCATGGTGTTCTAGATTCCTTTTCATTAAGCTACTTGACTTTCTGGATCCTACAAGAAAATACAATTAGCCAAGATATTTCAAAAGAAATAATTTAATAAAGGGGACATATACAGACATCTCTTCATAGTGGTTAGGAAACTAAAGCAAGAAAAAAAAATAGTGTTGCTGACAATCAATGAGCACCAAGCATTGTGCTTGCAGGGATGGACTCTGGGTGAGATGCAGGATACAGAGAATTGATCACTGATTCAGGGAGGGGATGGCAAAGGGAGACTCCTGTCCACAACCTCCAATAGCCTCATATTTTCCTTCTAGTGCCAAACCCAACTAAAATCACACTGGTGAATGAGCCTGGGTGACTAGTCCATAGAATCAGCATCATAGGACAGAGAAAGGGCAAAGCTTGTAGAGACACAGTGGCACTCTTAGGTTTCTTTGAAATCAAAGGTAATATTGACTAATTCCTTGGAAGCATGTCTAACTGCTCAATACGGGACTCAATCCTGTTACACACAGGAGCCAATGTTCTTTCCACCATGTTTCCAAATGCCATACTCTGAGCTGCATATATTCTTCACTCTGGAGATCTTGGTGAGAGTTCATGTCTCAAACTCTGCATGACTCATGACAAAGCCCTTGATCTGTGCTCCTACCTTAATACTCTGTGACTCCAAGTACTATTAACTAATAGATGCCCTTTGTATCTCTGTGAGTCTTCAACTCAAATCTTATGCCAATATCCTCATGGAAATTTCATTAACAACATAAACTTAAGGAACACAGCACAGTTGTGCAGAACTCTAAGACGTGCTGATTATCATGTACTTTAGAAATCTTTATGGCACAATTGAACTATCAGTCTAAAAAAAAAAAAAAAAACCAATTTTAGTCCAGAAGTAAGAAATAAATTCAATAGGTGTAAGCTGACCCTGGAGACAGGCACGGGCCTTAATAACAACAGAAAAAGTGGTCTCACCTAGACCCTATATTTTAAAAGCTACGAAAGTAAAACAAGAGTAGAATAAAAGCCCAGAGCCGTGTAAGACCCCACATGAACCTGAGTGCTGAAGAACAAGACATCAATAAGTGAAGCCCAAATTACCCACCCCATAAGGAATTGTCTGCCTTGGTTATCGGTGTCAGAAAATAAAGAAGAAAAGTGACAAAATAACTCTCCTCTGAAAGTTGATTAATACAATTCTACAAGCACCTTCCATGTGCAACCTGGGGAAGAATCCCACTTCCAACCTGAGAAGTGACCTTAGAATGCTGTACGTCTTCTCCATCCATTAGTAAGAAGGAACAGTATTTCTTGGAGTTATGTCAAATCACAAAAAAATTCCAATTTATACAATTCAAAAGAATGCAGGATTACAATAAAAACTCACCAATTACACACACACACACACACTGTGCCCACATGCATATATACAAAGCCACTGAGAGAGACAGCAACCACAGTATCAGACCTGCAAAAGACCTGCAATAGACCTAATAGATATTAAATAGAAAATAAATATGTTTACAGAAATAAGAAGATTAAAGGCTTAAAAATGACTACTGACATTGATCAGGAAATCTAAAAAAGAAGCAACTTGATCATATAAGTGAAAAACGCAAGGACAAAAATTAAAAGCAGTACACAAGTAAAACTTTGTTTACATGTTCAAAGGCCCATTAACAGAATTTCTGAATCAGAAAGTACTTTGAGTAAATTTCATAATATACATAGTAATGATTTTAGTATTTATATGCGTTTACTTAGTATTTATATCCATTATAGCATGGTGTGTTCTAAATTTGCCCATTCAACTCTCTGATGAACACTGTAGCTATGGGTCCTACAAAAGGAGAGCCAAGAAAGTAGAAATTGAACCATTTTCTAAAACAGATCTGTTCTAAGGGGACCAGCTTGTTTAATATGAGAGATATTAATTTACAAGATTCTAAAAGGCAAAATTGCATTGAACAGCATCAAGTTTATATGTTTGAGGTAAACCTTTCTGATCTCCAATAGAAACATGTTTAAAAAATTCAAGCTAATTGCTCAAGCTATTTATACAAAACCTATCTTCTAAGACATCATTCTTACATGTGACAAAATGTGTTCTATAGCCAAAAAAAAAAAAAAAAAATAGACATATCAAGAATCTCATGTCATGTCATTAGCAAGATTCCTGGGGTGTTGAAGATGTAGGTTAGCCAGTAAACTGTTTGTTTATCCAAGCATGAGGACCTGTGTTAAATCCCCAGTAGCCACACAAAAAGAGAAGCAAGATGGCATGTTTATAATCTCAGCCCTGAGGAGATGGAGACACATGGGTACCTTGGGCCTGCTGGCCCCACCAGCATAGTCCACTCTGGCTCAGATAGGAAATCTGTCTCCTAACACAAGGTGGACACATACAGAACCTGAAGATAATCTTGGGGGGGGGGGGGGGGAGAGAGAGAAAGATAGAGAGAGACAGAGAGACAGAGACAGAGAGACAGAGACAGACAGACAGACAATTGGTGGCTATTAGATTACTCAGTTGTTTTTTATTATTTTAAAACACAATCATATGTGTAAGGCCTTCTATGCCTAGCATTATCAGACGCAACCATTATCTTGAAGATAATGGAATTCAGAATCTGAGAGATGCAAAGTACATCAGTAAGTTGATATACCATACAGTAGAGCTTAGGGTGAAACTGGGGGATTGGGCCAGAGAAATATAAACATCAAGCCATCCACAAAATCTTTAATCTACAATCTGTTCTACCAGCAAAATACACCAGGACAATGGTGGCACAAAGTTCGTGGTAGTAACCAACTAATGTTTGATTTGAACAGACTTAAAGTCCACTCCTTGACGTGGAACCCCTACCTGACACTGCCTGGGTAACCAAGAACCAAGAAATGAGATATCTCAGAGACCTAAGGTAAAACCAAATACTACTGATTTTAAAAAGTAGCAATAAAATGACTCCTAATGATACACTGCTCTGCTCAGATCAATGTCTTATTCAGCCAGCATCAGAGACGCTTCCCCCACAACAGATGAGGACAAATACAACCAGTCATTTCTCAGAGAGACGTTGATTTGAAACACACAGCTCAAAGTGGGATGTCTGCATGAAATCTCTCCCCTCAGAACCCAGAGAACCCCTTGGAAGTGGAGGCATAAAGAGTGTCGACCCAGAGAGGATGAAGGACACCAAGAGAACAAGGCTCTCCAATTCACCTGAGAAAAGCTCAGATAAACTCACAGAGAGTGAAGCAGCGTACACAAGACCACATAGGTGTGCACCAAGTCTCTTGAGTGCATGTTGTAGCTTTCAACTTAGTACTTTTTGTAAGGGACTCCCGAACGTGTGAACAAATGGGTCCCTAATGCTGGTGCCTTCTCTTGGAGTTGGTTTGCTTCTGTTGGTTTTACTTGTCCAACTTCAATGTGATGGTTTTTGCTTTATCTTATATTTTATTTTGTTGTTTTGTTGTTGTCTCTTGGAAGCATGTTCTTTTCTAATGAAAGAAATAGATTGCATCTAGGTGGGAGAGGGGGAAGAAAGAAACTGGGAGAAATAGGGAGGGAACTGTAATCAGAATATATCCTATGAGAAAGAATCTACTTTTAACAAAAGGGGGAAAGGGAAATTTACTTTTTAAAAAATATATATACCAGATAGCTCTGGAAAACACACAGAAGAGAATCAGAAGTCCATTCATCTATTCATTAAAATGTTTAAATGTTGGACAAATCCCCAGGTTAGAATTGGAAAAACTCATGACCATTATGGGAAAGATCATAGGTCTGCAGTAGCTAAGCATAAAGCAGGTACTAAAGCCAAATGAGGTAATACATATGAATCACTGATCCAAGAAGATGTTTAAAATGTGAATCCTTAATAGTAGCAAATAAAAGGCCCTTCTTTAAAAATACTTAAAAGATGGAAATTTCTCAGCAACTAAAACGATGTATAAGATTATAAATATGAGAGAAAGGAGAAGATAGATGGGCCAAACACATACATTGGTTTCGTGATGGGAAACTCAGAACAGTGAAAAGATGATAATATAAGAAATAATAAGAAGTTTCTAGAAATGGTAACATATCACTCCTAAGAGATCAGAAGTCCCAGAAGTCATAGGTTGGATAAATTGAAAGTTCATTGTAGGGTTTTTCTAATACCAAACACCAAAGACAGAGAAAGAATATTTTCTTAAGAATCTGATGGGAAACAGAAACTGTGCAAGGAAAGAAAAGCTGAACTCTGGCCTTTAAAACTCTAAGAAAGGGGCTGCGGGGAGGGTCCAATGGGAGACACACTTGGTACACAAGATTGAGGACTTGTGTAGAAACTGTGCACAGCACTCTACTTCACCTCAGGGGATTCTCGGGTAGAATATCATCATATGGTCATCAAAAAAATTGACTTTAAAAAAAAGCAACAAAGAACAGAAAAATAATGAAAAGGGAATCTATCATAGCAGTAACCTTTTAACTCAGTTATTACAGCAGTGTCTAGTTAACTGTGCAAAGAAATACACATCAGGCTACTGAAGGCTGAGAGGGTGGCTCAGTGGGTAAGGAAAGGTATTTGTTGAGTGGGCATGAGGACCTCAGTTCAAAGCCTCAAAGTCTATGTGAAAAGACAGACATGGCCACAGGGAGGCCACAGTACTGTGGGTCAGACACAGAAGGAGCACTGGAGCTTGCTGGTACCAACCTAGCTACAGGTTCATTGTGACTCCCTGTCACAAGCAGATAACATACAGGACATGTGATGTCTGTGGCCTCATACTCATACACAGTCATGCACAGGGAGGCAGATATGTTTATATATAACACAGGAACATGCAGAGAGAGAGAAAATCTATTCCTATTAATAACAATATTTCAAATAAAATGTACTTTATTGGGTGGGTAAGTCTCAAAATGTAGCCTGAATTGATCTTGGATTCAGTAGTCACCTCCTTCCACCACAGAGTGTTGGGATTATAGGAACATGGGTTACAAATTTTAATAAAATTTTCATATGGATATACATAAACTAAGAATCCATTATATAACAGTTGATAGTGTATTAGAACCACAAAATAATAATACAAAGTAAACTAATTACAACTGCATGGACCAAAAGGAATAATTCTGAAGGAGAAAAAAATTAAAGTAATTCTAGAAAGATATACACAATGTTTCAATATATGAAATTCAAAATTGGACACAGTAAATAATACATTAATCACAAAACATTTGCATTAAAGTAAAGGATAAAATAAGCAGAAAGAAGACTTTTGCATGCAAAATCTAGGGCAACAAGTCATTCCCTGTGGGAGGAAGAGCCCACAGAGTGTCTCCTAGGTATCTCTAAATTCAGTCAAGTTGACACTAAAGATTGATCATCATGGTACCCAAATGCTCACTGTGCTTGTCATTGCTGATAATATTAAACTAGTTGTATCATAAAAATATACTTGTATGTCTGAGATACCGCACATTGAGGCATTTTAAAACTGATGTGCAGAGACAGTTTAACATTAAAACAATCCATAAAAGGCACCCGTGATCCTGGGAACTTTGTAGTCCCCAACCCCACATGCCAAGCACCGTTGCTTACTGAACCCAAATCCACCTCAAGTCACCCCGGGGCTCTTTAGTGTACTGCCAGACAGTCTGACCTTGCAGCAAGAGTATCAATCATAACCCGCCAGGACCAAGAATTTAATGATTTCAAATTTTCTTCCCTTTTCCTCAAGTCTGGACCAGGAATAGCATACAGAATTGAACAAGTGGTCCTGATAATAATCCAACCGTTCTCCATCGAAAAATTACATTGTGAAACCATGTGTAACTTCAAGTGTTCTACACAGGACTTTCCAAAAAGTGATAAGTTTGAGGTATTTGCAGAGCTTTAAAACCAATACAGATCTGAACTGAGAGTGGAATCTACTACAAACACCTTACAGGAGCTGGGAAAGGATGGGAAGAGGAAGAGGCCAGAATCATTAATCTATGAAGAATGTTCTGTTTAAAATAAATTTTTATCCTCAAACCCACAGAGGCCAGCCTCTATTTAGATTTATTCTATAGAAAAGGAAATGTATATTACAATATATTAGAAATACTTTGTGCAATAAAATATTAATCCTTCAGTATTTTAACATGATTAAGAATCGCTGAGCTGCAAAGCCCGAGTTTCAAGCATTAAACATTTAGTGTGCTATTTTTATGCACACATTTTTGTCCTAATTTCTAAGTATAGTTGAGAAATTCTGCTTAATTATCTGTGTGCTTCTGTCTTTCATCCTGGTGTGTAAAACTGATAATGAAAAGAAAGCTGATGAGCCACCTGGGATCCTGAGCCGGAATCAAATGCAAGGTGTTCAGCTGGCTTCACGAATTAAAGAGCAATGTCAACCCACAGAGAACTGGCCTTGTTCAGATCTGAAGACAAGCCTCCTCAGAGAACTCTCCAAGACCACAGCATCAGAGTGCAACCAGCAGGGGCTGAGATCTTGCATTTCTCAGAATTTTTGCCCACCCCTACAGTATGCACGACACTGATTCTAGCTAAAATAGCCAGGGGAAATGTGCTCTGTCATACAAATGTTCTGGACTACTTATCAACTACCAATGAAAAATAAATAAATAAATAATAAATAAATAAATAAATAAATAAATAAATAAGCAAGCAAGCCAGCATTGTCTTTATACCAAATTTATGGTTTCTCACTGAACACATTGTTTTTTTCAATTTCTGCCTTAAGTCAAGATCTTTTATTGACAGTATTAGGGGTGGGCCCATGTTTCTCACACAGGCTAAATAAAATCTTAAGAACTAACATTATAATCAAATTATAACAGGCTGGATTCTACCTCTATGGCACTCTATAAGACGCTATCTCAGAAGAGAACAGTGTTACAGGAATGTGTGGCAGAGTGCCTGTAGCCCTCTACCACAGTAATCCCGAAGGCAAGCACACCAGGACACCATTTAAAAGCAGTATCAGTCTAAGAATAGTCTCCCATTTGATCTTCAAGCCCCCTTTCACTCTATCAGCTTTTAAGAAGTTGGGTTATTTCCCTGTGCTTGTGTCAGAAGAGAAGTATGAATGGATTACTTGGCATTTATTTCAAGTGGAAAATAGAATCTATCAGCAAATATTTAGGGAAACTAAAGACTAGAGAAATAGACACCCATGGCCAACTGTGGTAGTCAAATCTGAAGACGCTGAGGCAAAAGTATCACAAGTTCCAGGCTAACCTAGACCATACCATTGCACTGAGAATATAGTTGACTTGGCAGAGTACTTGGCTCACATGAAGGAAGCTCTGGTTTACTCTCTGTACCATAAAAAGTCATATTTGATGGCTTATCATGTAACTCCAACACTAAGGATATAAGCAAGCAAGCATTGTGTAGCATAGAAAATTGTTTTATATTTCATTCAAATTTTGTTTGAAATTTCTGTGAAACATTCTTTAATCCATTATTTCAACATCATAAATTCAACTTGAAGTAGCTGAAAAACCAACAAAATAGGTAATAGTACTGACTATAACTGAGCAATATGTCTTTTTAAAACTTTTTATTGATTCCTTGTGAGTTTCACATTGTGCACCTCAATCCTGCTCATCTCCCCATCTGGTCATATCTGTCCTTCACTTTTGCAACCTCCAGCCTCCAAATAACAGAGAGAGAGAGAGAGAGAGAGAGAGAGAGAGAGAGAGAGAGAGAGAGAATAGAAAAACATTTCATGGAAGCTGTATACCACAGTATGTCCCACAGTATATTACTCTGTCCACACAGCTTTACCAGCAAATGTTCATTGCAATAAGTCATTGGTCTGGTTCCAGGCCTCTAGTTTCTGTGATGCTTTGAATGTTGGATCCTCACCAGACTCCTCCAGATTATCCTGTTATTGCTCTGTGTCATGAAAATTCTACAGCATTGAATCAGCAAGACTGGCCCTTAATCATTCGCAGATGATATAGATTTTGGAGTGGGCTAACTCAGAGCCCTAGATCTGGACCTGGGTGGTATCTGAGTTGATCAACGTGCAGGTCTCCCTTATCCACAGCACCAGGACAAGCTCTCCAGCACTGCTCCAGTTAGCTCACCTAATACTGCCATTGGCAGGAGGCAGTGCCAGCTCTCACATTCTCACATTCTCAGGGCTGGTTGACCCATGTTTCTTGGTGAGGGAAAGCTTCACTGTGTTGTCCAGGCAATGTGCAGGGCCTATTTCCCTAGTGCTGCACCCAGTAAGAGACAGGGCAGAATCATTGAAAACTGTAACTTTTATTCCCCTTATGTAATTGTCATCTCAGAGGCTTAATAAGTTCACCCTTTCTAGTTCTTTCTGAACTCTGGCTGGTTGGTTCAACTCAGCTGTTCTGACTCAAACTCCTTTCCAAGCTGACTGATTCAATCTGACTTCTCTCGGCTTCTCACTGAATTGCTCTACTTGGCTTCAAACTCACTCTAGCAGTCTGTTATAATTTTCTGGCTCCTTCTTATTTTCTTGGCTTCAACTGTCTCAACTTCACTGCACTCACTGCAATACACTCACTACACTGCACTCACTGCACTGACTCCTATCTGACTCTCTCTTCCTGTGCTGCTCTTAAATAGCTTCTCTTTCCTGTGCTGTTTTCATG
Source organism: Arvicanthis niloticus (assembly GCF_011762505.2). NCBI lineage: Eukaryota > Metazoa > Chordata > Mammalia > Rodentia > Muridae > Arvicanthis > Arvicanthis niloticus. The sequence goes on along the minus strand of NC_047670.1, from coordinate 8,167,207 downwards.
AGAGTTGGGTATATCATATCTCTTTCTTTGTCTGTCTCTCAATTAGATGTCATTGTCTGGAATTAAAGGTGTATACTAAGGGTGTGTCTATATTCCAGCCAGAGGGAATAAAAGTGTGTGTCCTGTCTGCATTCCAGCCAGATCACACAGACCTGGGTCTTTGGATTCGCTCTCTTGCCAAAGCAGCTACATTGCCGGATTGAAATTCCTCTACAACCCTCACCCACACTACTTTTTGGATCAGCTGAACAAAGGAAAATAAAATGAAAGGACAACAAACACCTGCAGTGCTCAGTAGTATACAAAAGCTTCTTATTCAAAAACTGTGGGATGAACAGTTTAAGTCTCACCATTACCACAATTTGTATAAACAAAGATAAAGAGATTGAAAAATATAGAGATAGACAGATGAAAGAAGACAATAGATGATACATAGATAAACACATAGATACATATGTACATACATATGTACATATATAGATATATACATGATAGATTATAAATTGGTAGATAGATACATGATAGACACATAGACAGATACATAGACATTATAGATACATAGAGATAAGTTATAGATCTATGTATGTATGTTTACATATGATATAGATGTATAATGTTCACAAATGATATAGTGGAGATAATATGTTATAGATAGACTGGTATAAGAATGATAATTTGTTTTTTAATTAACTTGCAAACTAATGGTTTTTTAAAGATTTATTTATTTTATGTATATGAGTACACAGTAGCTGTCTTCAGACACACCAGAAGAGGGCATTGGATCCCATTACAGATGGTTGTGAGCCACCATGTGGTTGCTGGGAATTGAACTCAGGACCTCTGGAAGAGCAGTTGGTGCTCTTAACTGCTGAGTCATCTCTCCAGCCCCAATGGTTTTTACTGTGTCATTTAATTCATGCATGCTTTATTCTTCTGGTCTTATGATCACTCCTTTCCCTCATTACCCTGGTACTTCCCTGATGTTTCCTCTCTTACCCCTGATAGGTCCCCTCATGTATTCTGTTACCCGCTGTCAATTTCTCTCCCCCATTTAATTCTTTCTTTTCCACTCTTGTGGTCCCTTTTATAGTTTCATGACCCACATAAATACATGCAGTGCTATTTCAATCTTTTTTTATGTTGTCTATTCTTATTTTATTTTTATACATACACACAAAAGTATGCAGTATACATATCTCATGAGTAAGGAAGGTAAATCTGAGGATACAAAATGCCTTTTTCAATATCTAGAACTATTACACAGATAAGACAACACTCTGTATATAAGTGTTGTCAATGTCTATGAACTGCTGTACTGCCAAGAAGATGTGTAATTTTAGTGCTATCTCAATCTTGAGATGAACTGGAACAAGCTTCTAAGGAACTGTGCAGTTTACTAAAGAGTAAAAGTCAGCAGGAGATGACACAGGGCTCAGTTGGTACACGCACATTCATTCTTCCTGAGTCTTAACTCTCTTCCTTCTCTGTTTACCCTGCATGGAGGGACAATAGGTGTCACCAGTGGTTTAAGAGATATCAATAAGTTGCTCTTTCAAAATATTTCTCTGAAGACCATCCCCAGGAACAGAACACCCTGCTTGGCAGCCACTCCTCTAAGTGCAAGCAGTGTCTACAGGACTCACTGGTAAAATAACACCACCAACACAGGCCCTTTCGGATAAGATCTCCACAGCTGCTTAAATGAGTATGAAATATGAATGTCAGTGCTGGAGATTGGACCCAGAGCCTTGAGCATTCTAAGAACATGTTCTACTTAACTATATCCATCTACTACTTAACTACATCCATAGACTGCTATGTAAGTCTCATGGTTCTCTTGAGAAGCACAATTTATAGAATGAACACACACACACACACACACACACACACACACACACACACACACACACACGAAGGAAATTTATTAGGATGATTGTGATCCAAGTAATCTATCAATGGTTGGCCAGAAATGGAAAGTCAAAGAATCAAAAAGTTCCTCAGTCCACAGGGCTATACGTCTCAGCTGGTCTTCAGTAGGTGCTGGAATCCCAAGGAAGTAGGTTCTAATGCCAGTATAAGGAATGGACTTGCTAGTGGGGTAAGAGCAACCAGGTTAAGGGCAAAAGCTTCCTTTTTCCATGTTCTTATATAAGCTTCCAGCAGATGGTGTGACCTTGATTAAAGGTATGTCTTTGTGCCTCAAAGATCTGCACTAGAAGTATTTCCACCAGATAATCCCATCAATCAGAGTAAAGACCACCAACTCCTTTTTGGTCAAATTAAGCAAGCTTTGTTTTCATTTAGACCAGGCTATCCCCTAAAGCAGGGTTTGAGAAAATAGCACTGAACATAGAAGAAAGTGGGGCTTATATATCCAAAGCTGCAAGGCTAAGGGGTTTCCAGGGGTTTTGGTTGCATGGAAACTTGGTGGAACATCTCAAAATTATTTGGTGGAATATCTTATCAGGGTGGAGGTCAAGGTATAGAATGTGGAACATGTCAAATTCCAGAAATCGGGTCAAGACATAGTCAAATTTAAGATTTACAGAAAACAGGAATGAACTATTTTAACCTTGTAACAAAATGGCTTCTAATCTTAAAATGAAGTCAAGTTGATTCATCGCACCCAATTTAAACAAAGCAAAAAGAAAAAAACGTCTCACAGGTGTCCTTTCCATTTGTGGATTACAGTTCATTCCAGATGCAGTCAAGTTGACACCCAATAACATAATCACTTTGATTCTTAAAAATTAAATAATCCATTCAAAATATAATTTCTTGTAGCCCTCCAGTATTCAAACAAGATTTCAGGAAAACCATTAATCCCAATATAGCTGAGACTTTCTGAAAAATAAATATCAGAATTCAGTATCATAAAGAAAAATGAGTTGGTAAGTTCAAATCTGCTCTCAGTAGTAAAATAGAAAAAATTATTTTCACTAAGATTAACAAGCTTATCAGGGTCCCTAACCTAGTAAAACATATAAATAAAGAACATCCCAGCAGTGTGCTGAATCCTCACTGAATATTCAGTGACTAGCAGAGAATCCACAGGATTTTCTGCATTGCTGTCTCCGAAGACAAAGATGAACAGTAAGCAAGAGGCAGGCATGAATCAAACCAATGAATGCATGCATTGGGTTCTGTAATACCAACGGGGCTTTTTAAAATGTCAAAAGAAAAGTAAACTTTAATAAAACTACATAAAAACTGTACTGAAAAATTAATGTAGTACACCATGTACAAACAAACCCCACATGAATAGAAAATTGAGATTAACTTCATGCATCAGTAGACTTTGGGTGGGAAATCACGATGACAACTTTTATTCTCCTTTCAAATACAAATAGAGGTCTTTTGGGATACTCAATACATAATGGAGGTTAAAATTTTTAACTCTAGCCATTTGCAGAGAATATGCTATATATTTATGCAGTTACTTACATTTTTCCTCATGAGACGCTGTCTTCTGGTTAGAGTGAGCACATTTAAATGAATCCATAACCTGGGTTAACATAGTCTGATTTGATAATTTAATAACTCCTTCAGTCAATAATCTGCCTGGTATCCAAAAAGCCAAGTTTCTCATCTCTAAAAGATAACTTAGTATCTGGGTGAGAAGAGAAGAGTGTGAGGTGAGGAGACCAGGGAATTTGAGCTACTATATTCTTCTGGTCTCCTGTTCATGGGCCATTGCTTGTCTTGCTGTGATGCCTAGAAGCTGGGGTCTTTCTCCTCTCTCCTCTCCTCCTTCTCATTCTTTCTTTCACTCTATTTCTTTTTATCCACCTTTCTCCCTGCCCAAAATTAGCCACACTATCCAACCTGGTTCTCCATGACTACAAAACTCTGGGGTTCCCCTCTGTCCTCTGCCATTAAGAGTAGATACTGCACCAGACTGGGGGATAAAGGGGACACAATAACACATTCAAAATATAATTTCTTGAAGATCCCTAATGTTAAAACAAAATTTCAGGAAAACCACTAATCCCACAGGGTTAGCTGAGTAAAACCAATCCTCTAGGCCTTTCACTTGTTAACAACACTGCACCATGAATAAAATAAAGCCAGGAAAGTTGAGCAAGTTTTCTGCTGAACCCCAAAAGGGAATAAAGTGTTGGAGCCTTAATTGTTTATCTTTCTCACAGCTAGGATTGTAAATCTATCATTCTCAGTCAAGAAATTGGTGTGGGCACATATGCCCATTCAATGCCCACCATCCTGTCATCACCCAAGGCTTGGGAAAGGCATGGACTTTGCTGCCATGTCATGGTTTTGTTCTCATGAATTGAAGGATTACTTCTTAGCTGTAGGATCCTCCATATGTAGTAAAAGTTGTGTTAGAGGTGGAAAATGAAGATGCTGGGAAACCATCTCTCAGTCATAGTCTGGCTTTTATGTTACTTTTATTTTTCTTTAATCCTCATGTCCATGTCAGAAGTGATATAATATGTCATTCTCTTTCTCTTCATCATTCTTTGTAATAAATTTTTCTCCTCTCCCAAACAGAAGACTATCTCCAGTTAACTAGAGCAGACTTCCTAAGACACTAGAAGATAAAAACAGGTTAGTAATTTAAGAATTATAGTCCTGATCATTGGTCATCCATCCCCAAGGTGAATGTCACTGTAGACAGCTATGCAAAGCTACCATTGCCTAGACACCTTCTGTTATACAGGATTCCTTAAAGCAAAGGGGAGCTGGTGCTGCTGTTTATTCTCAGTATGTGAAATATAATGTACATAATTCTATAATCTCTTCTCTGGCATTACCACAAAGAAAATAGTCTCTAGCTGTATGGCAAGTGTAATAATTGTTTGTTAACAAAAAATTGGTTTGCACGATGGTTTAGATGAAAAAGTTTATTTAAAAATATATTTGGAGTAGGAAGAGATTTTTCAGGGGACAATATAGCTGTCTTTGAAAATTACAAGATACTTAGAAGCAGAAATGACATTTGTTCCTTCTGATCCCGAATATAGACTAGGTAAAAAAGTTAATGCAATGATATGGTTTTAAGAATCAAGCTGTCTACCCCAAATGAATGCCCTGATGCATTTGGAGTCAACGCTTGCATCATAAGTAATGTTATTCAAACTGAGCTAGGAGACTACACTGCAGAGGTGGTCATGTGAGCGCTCAAAGCCTGGGCTTTGTGCTTCTTAGACTATTAAAAGCTGAAAGCTACCAAACCAAAAGGAATACAAATAATACAGACAGGAAAAAAAAGACCATTCTTGTATGACAGTAACAGAGCCAATGAACAGGAAAAGGGGGGAAATTATCTATTATGACAGAAATAGAGATTAAATTACAGTTTATAACAAACTGGTATAAGTAAGCCCTAAAAAGAAGACCCATCATATTTCAGAAAAAAAATACTAAAATGAAAATACTGAAAATCAATGCTTGCCTAGTTTTTGCAAAACAGAAAAGTATTCTTAATACGAATTCTGCAGCTGAGGAAGGAAAGCCTGCAAGGCCAAAGCTATCACGGTGCTTATGTGTTCAGATGCTGCCATTTTTGAATACCTGCTTCACTGATATCTGCTCTCAAGCAGCATAAGATTCTATGTTGATATATTTTCTCTCCTTCCAGACGTGCTAACAGTTGCTGAGACAGGCATCTTACTGGTACCTGTTAATACATAGCTCACTACTAAGGACTGATAAATGTTGAAAAGATGTATGAGCAGAGATGACAAGGTAAACAATGCAGAAGTGGACTGCATTTCTGGCTGTACTTGCCTTAATGTCACTATCTACAAACCAACATGTTCAAGGAGAAACCAGGGAAAGATCTGGTGTCTAACCAGCAAGAAAGAGATCCCCCCAGAGCATGGAAAGTCAATGAGGTTAAACAGGGTGAAGCAAGTGAACAGTTAGAAGACAGGAAAAAAGTTTATGGGCACTGAGAAAACACAAGGTGCTGGTCATTGTGATAAGCACATATCTTGCTGGTAAGTCATGTCAACTTTTCCCACACTAGATTCTTTCTAAACACGGAATCTCAGTTGAGAAAAATCCTTCCATCAAACCAGCCAATAGGCAAGCAATTCTGTGTGGCATTTTCTTGATTGATGTTTGATGTAGGAAGGCTCAGACTACTATCCATGGTGGCACCCCTGGCAAATGGCCTTGTAGCATTATTTAAAAAAAAAAAAAAAGCCAAGCCAGAAAGTAGATTTTCTCCACAGTCTTTGCTTCAGTCCCTGTCTCCAAGTTTGGGCTTGAATTCCTGCCTTGCCCTCCACTCATGACTGTAACCTGTAATTCATATGAACCCTTGCCTAACCAAGTAGCCTTTGGTCATAGTATTTTGTCACAGGAATAAAACCCTAAATAAGATACTTTTATACCATTAACTCATCAATTCCTTACTTATCCCTAATAGAAAAGTATTAATATCTAGTCAATGAGAATTTCAAAAGCCCAAAAAGATGATTTCAGGTCACAAAGGTAATAACTGGTTCTGGGATTTTGAACATCAATCACAGTTCAGAGTTTTTCCATTCCACTAGTAAATGTACGAGCAGACAGAGCAGAGACACATGAGAGCAGAGGTGGGAGGTGTAGAGTGAAAAATTATAAAGGCCATTTTATGAAATATATGTAGATTTTTTGCCTTAGACCTTGGGCAGAAAAGTGCAGATTCCAGAATGAGGAACTGAAAATAAGATTTCAGGCCTTCACTTCCCCAGAGCACATTCCAGATGGGAGGACATTATTCCCTGAATCAAGCCTCAAACAATAGGCCCACCTATGGGTGAGAGAGGCCCAAGGCAGGAAGACACATTCCTGACTACAGATAAAGATGCTGCCACCTAGGTGGGGCTATAGCCAGAAAAAATAAAGATAGTTAATCTGAAATGGCAGGATAGGACACAATGACATGGTAAAAACCACATTTTTGAGAAGAATGAGTGTGCAGAGTTATTTTCACATGACTCTAGATCATTTGGGCTGGATTCCTCTGAAATGTTCCACTGTTCTTGGTTACCCCTCCCTCCCTTGGTCTTCCCAGTGCTATGTTCAAAATTTGTAGAACAACCAATCATGTGTAGCCTCTCGAAAGTGCAACCAATCATATGTAACTGCGCCAAATTTTCCCGCTCTCCCCAACCCCTACCCATAAATATCCCAAGTTTCCTGGGTTCTGGGTCGGAACCTCTATCTCCTGCATGAGATATGTTCCGGCCTGAGGGCCCTTGTCATTAAACCTCCTCTGCAATTGCATCAAGAAGGTCTCTCGTGTGTCCTTGGGTTCGTGCAGGTCTGGACTTGGGTGAGGGTCCCCTTTTGGGGGTCTTTCAGGAGGCAGGAAGAATAAATAAATCAAGCAAGAATTGATAAGTTAGGACAAGCAGGTTGGAGAGACGCTTAAGGATGGTAAGGGCTATCTATTATCACAGCCAGATCGCCTATGTAGACAGAAACCCAAGACCCAGGAGTATAACAGGTACAGTGGAAGACAGCAGTTCAAAAGAAAGGCATAGTTCCTTTTATAAAAGAATCTTGAGCAAACCATCCTTAACATTGCAATGCTAACACTGTGGTCTTATTTTTAACTAAGATTTTTTTCATCTTTTAAGCATACTGAAAAAGGGAGCCTTTGCCTCGTCCCATTGTTCATTTGTTTTCTTCATCTGCACTAGAGTTCTTGCTCATGAGCTCCTGGGTGTCATGCTGCATAAAGACCTGTGACAGTTCATCAAAATTATATAGAAGCTGCTTGGAGAAAAACCACCGGGCTTATCTAAAAACATTTCCAGAGAGTTTAAACTAAGAAAGAACCACACAGAATATGGGTGGTACAATTTCATGGGCTGATGTCCTAGATAGAAGAAGAAAAAAGAAAAGAAAGAAAAATTTGGTTGAACACCAGCATTCATCTCTGTATCCTGGCTGTACATGCAATGTGACCAGCTGTCATAGGTTTCTGCCTCCTCCTCCTCCTCCTCCTCCTCCTCTTCCTCCTCCTCCTCCTTCCCCCTCCTCCCCCTCCTCCTCTCCCTCTTCTCCCTCCTCTCCCTCCTCCTCCCCCTCCTCCCCCTCCTCCTGTCCCTCCTCCCCCTCCTCCTCCCCTCCTCCTCTTCCTCCTCCTCCCCCCTCCCCCTCCCCTTCCCTCTCCCCTCCTCCTCCCCCTCCTCCTCCTCTTCCTTCTCCTCCCCCCTCCCCTCCCCTCCTCCTCCTTCTCCTCTTCCTCCTCTCCCTCTTCCTCTTCTTTCATGATGTGTTTTACTTTCAATGTGTGACCCAAAACAAACCCTCCCTTCCTTAAATTGCTTTTGCTAAGCATTTTTTGTTGCAATCCCCCACACACACAAAGTAACAAATACAAGAAATAGGAGCTATAGTAAAAATATCTTAGATATTTTAGGAAGCAGCCACTCTGTTTATGATCCCAAATAATTCATGGTTCATTTTCACAAACAATCCACAAGCTTTCTCACAGTGAGAGACCCACATGTCATTAGTCTCATCTAAACAAAACTAAAGAAGGATATAAGACAAATTAGAGCAAAAGAAAGAAGATAAGCATTTCCCTTATCTCCACAAGAGGTAAGGAGTGGGGTGTGGGGGCCTAGAAAACTAGCTCATTCCTCTACAGAGAATCAAAAGTCCACATTAAGCCATTTGCAGGAACCCATGGGGCCACGGTACAAGCCCCCAAGTCCAAAGGACAATGGACCTGGAATTCTGAGGTCCAAGGACAGAGAATAGGGTATTTCAAGTCTAGGGGAGAGAGAGAGAGAGAGAGAGAGAGAGAGAGAGAGAGAGAGACAGAGAGAGAGAGACAGACAGAACTCAGATAAGCTCCCCTTCTTTTTGCCTTATTTATTCTATCTGCCCTGCTCACTCCCTAGCACCTCTGATCAGGTCTGCCAATTCGGTTTCCTTACTCAGTCCACCAGTCTCCTCTAGAAACACATACACACACACACACACACACACACACACACACACACACCACCTTGGTGAGCCTAATCAAAAAGCAAAAGTACCTGGGTTTCCTTTCCAAGAGAAGACAGATGCACTCAGTGTTTACTGAAGCATTGGGAATAAACAGTGCTTTGCCAGCTATGAGTTTGGCTTAATCCAGTCAGGGTGACACAGAATCAATCACTGAAACCTCTCACAGGCTGCAGCACCGCATGGTAAGATTTAGAAATTTTTGTCAGCAGAAAGCCTTTTCTGCGTTTAGACAAAAGACCTAGTTTGTTTTCAAAGTGAAAGCATGGGGAACTGTCTTCAAAGGAAACAAGTAAAAGGATATGCTACGTAAGATTCTCTCAAAGAATATGATAATTAGCACAAATAAACTATAATTATAGTCTCAGGAACAGGTCTATTCAAAGCAGTCATTCACATATGTGATTATGCATGGCAGCTAAGTGCAGCAGGCATAAGCAAGATTGTCAGTATGCAAATGTAATTCCTACTCGGCCATACAATTTATCAAATGGAATTAATCTATTGAAAGGAAACACAATTCCCCAAAACATAGCAAGCAGCACTTTCCCCACACTCCTGACACAGTCTCTTTTATTCATCATAATGCATTGTCCCTAATAATTCAAATGATTGTTTTTAAAGGTGAGTTTCTTAATAATTATTTTTTTTTCTTCTTATCATGTGGATAAAACTCATTTAAAATACATGCATCACTGGGGGAAAGGAGGTTAATATTGCCTTGTTTCTCCAGAGCATCAAAACAGTGTTATCTTTAGGCATGCACAGAACATAATCCTTGCCCCCTTTTTAAGACCAAACTAATGCCTACAGAAGCGTGGGAGTGCACACTCACATACAAATCCACAGGCATCTTCTCTGTCTTGGTGGCAATCCCATAGTCATCACTTACTCTACTTTCTACTTTAATCGCCTGTGAATGAAATATAAATTGATCCTTCTTGAAGAAGTTGTTCAGACACCATACTAAGCATCATGACAAAGGGCCTGTGGCTCATCCAGATAGAGCTGACCTCTGCTGACTCCTCACAAATGACTCTGTCAAAACATAACAAGTGGTTTCCATAATTAATATTATTTACATCGAAAAGAAAAGAGTCTGAAGTACATATTTCTGCACTACTGGCTAAAGGAAAATTGGTCTGTTTCAGAGAAACTATATCCTGCCTTGCCTTATGTTGGACTAGGCAGACCTGAGGAGCATCTAGACAGCCCAAACCACTCAGTGCTGAAAACAAAGAGGGGGAGGGGGAGGCTTCAGCCCCAGCCTTGGCAATATCTGTTTTCTACTCCCAGGAGGTAGGACTCTCGCTGTAAATCCTCAACAGAATAAAAGCCTTGAGACATTGACATGGAGGGAGACTGCACAGCTTTAAGTATAAAGCAGAGCCTTTGCATTGGCACAGTGATCACTTCCAATAACACATATCTCATGGCAAGGCTCCGTCCATAGTTCACAGGGCTATACATTAAAAAAAAAAAAAAGAGCTGATTTTTCAGTAAACCAAATAATCTTGAAGAAAATAAATAACCAATGCTACAAGATGCCTGGTACCTTCTAACAATAACCCATATGACCAGATTTGTTGTTTTTAAAACAAAATCCAAAATGTTTGATTTTCCAAATGAAGGCGCAGGAGCCAGATGCTGTCTGTGGTGAAAGCCTGCTAGCTCAGAGAGGCAGAGGAGTGTCCAGCTGGGCTTCCTACTCCACCCACTGCACAGAAGGAAAAAACCCTTTCTCCTCCATGCTGTCTTAAATACCCTTAAACTCAAAGACCCTCCTTTTTTTCTTTCCTGTGGTTTCATATGGCTGCTCTCTGTCAAGTGGTTGCTTGCTCTCTTAAAAAAAAAAAATCTCTTGGTCACTACACTGGGTTCTACTATTGTGAGAATTGTCTCTCTTACTAAGTGGCCCACTCTTTGATGCTAGAAACTAGATTTTATTTATCAGGTGTTCTTATAATGTTCAACGCAGACACAAACACATAGAATTTGTTTCATAAACACCCACTGAATTAATAAGTAGACAGAGATCCATAGACAATGAAAAGCCTTGACTTACTGTTGACTTTCTTTAGGTCTTGTTACAGAAAGCTCTTTAGCTAAAGGTTAAAGGTGCCAGGGCTGAGCTACACCACAACTACTTGTTTACTGCAGTGAGTTGGTCTGATGCTGTTTATATTCTAATGCTAAATACTGGTTCCTCAAGATGTGGTTTAATCCTCAAACAGATCCTCAAACAGTATTCAGTAAAAGGCTAGAGCCTATGATTGGGCAGAGGAAGGAGAAAAATGGAATTGGATATTAGAAAGAGGGAAGAGGGAGGAGAGAGGGAAGCCACCATGGACCAGAGCCAGAACCGTATGGCCAAGAGAAACAGCAAGTAACAAGGGTCATTATAGCTGGGGAATAAGTTAGTATTGCCCTAGGTCTGCCCAATCTACACATATATGGCCTTTAAATAAAATACCTAGATTGTGTATCTTTTATATGGGCTTATTGGGATTGTAAATTCTTTTTTTTTCCCCATGAGACTCGTCAAGAGAGTCACACGGGAAGAGGGAGAGACAGCGGGATTCGAACTCGAAGAGAAGGGGAAGCCCGCCCTCCATTGGCAGGAGCCCAAGCTGTGCACCACCACTCGCTTGCTAGGATTGTAAATTCTTATTACAGTTTACAGTAAGCACAAAGCTTTCAGTTTAAAGGTGTGTGTTAGTGCTGAGCCACACCACAAGGGTTTTTCAGCTCACAGTCTTGGGAATTACAATGTGATCAAATATCCTGCAACACAGAATTTGGCTGTGATGGTTAATTTTGGTTGTGAACCTAATTTAATTCATAGCTATATAGGGTATTATTAAAGGTATCTTTGACTGTGTTTACTAGGATGACTCTGGAGATGCTTAACTACAAAAGGGAGAGCCACCCTACACATGGTTAGCACCCATGAGCTAGACTCACAAAGACAATAAGAAGAGAAAGGAGAATGCCAGTTGAACACTAGCATTCTCTTGCCTCTGCTTCCTAATCTGACTAGATACTAGAAGCAGCCTCTTGGTCCAGCTGCCATGCCTTCCCTGCCCTGACAGGCTGAACCTCCAATCTACCAGCCAGAGTTAGCCTTTACTTTCAATTCCTTCTTGTAGGTTATTAAAGTCACAGCAATAGAAAAGGTAGTTTATACATGGACGTATTACTCAAAGATCTGCCAAGGTACCATAACATAACAAATGTCTTTGTTTCAGAATATCATTGCAGCATCCTGCTTTGCGTTGTCGATGGGTCTCTGTCCATTTCTTATTAATTCAGTGAGTGTTCATTAAACAAATTATATGTGTATGTGTCTGTGGTGAACAATATAAGAACCCCTGATGAATAAAATCTAGTCTCTAGCATCAAAGAGTGGGCCACTTAGTAAGAGAGACAATTCTCTCAACAGTATAACCCAATGTAGTCATTAAGAGTTTTATTTTTATAAAGGTCGTTGGCTGGAAAATCTTGCACGTAGGAGAAGCCGTGGACTGAAAGGACCTCAAACTCCAGGCTTAGTCACTGCTCAGTCCCTGGTGCATTATTGAGGTTGAGCATGAATCCCTTTGGTTTCAGTTTAAAATTTCTCCAGAAAAGAATAACCACTGTTCTTCTTTTCTTTATCAGTTTGCCTTAGATCAAATGAAACATTTTCAAAGTGCTTAAAGACAGAATGGTTATGGTCATTAATTTTATGTGTTAACTTAGTAGATCATGGCTCAAGTCTATGAAGGCTGTATTTGTAATGCATCTTCTACAGAAAAAAAGCAGCATTTAATTTAGTGGACTAGGTAAAGAAGATTGTTCTTGCCTATGCTGGGTAAACATTAGCCAATACACTGAGGACCTTAAAGACTAAAACCTCTATCATTTTTTCTGCCTCGTTGTTGACTAGAATAGTTCATCTTCTCTTGTTCTGCCCTCAGACTAGAATTTCCAGTACCAATCAGCTCCCCTGGATCTCGGATCTTTACACTACAGAATTTTCTGTTCCTCTAACTTACAGATATCAGGTTGTAGGCAAGTTCAGCCTCTGTAGCCACCTAAGCCAGTTCCTTAAAAATAAAAATGTGGAAGGATTGATAGATGGGTGGAAGAGTGGGTGAATGGATGGATGGGCAGATGAGTGGCTATATGGATGGATGTGTGGAAGGGTGAGTAAATGTATGTATGTATGGATGGATGGATGGATGGATGGATGGATGATGGATGGGTAATGAATAGATAGGTTGAAACATATGAAATATATATGGATATAAATTGTGAGATACATACAATCATAGAATTCCCTCTTACTTGTTCTGATTTTCTGGAGGACCTTGGCTGATAGAATCATAATTCTAAAAACCTAATGCTCAAAATAGCTAATATTAATCAGGTAGGATATATCAAGTACTTTGTTAAGAAATTTAAACATTTTTTAAGTCTTTACACTATTAACATCCTTCTTTGTGTAGATAAGAAAACTAGAATGCATGGATTTAAGAATATGGCTTGAGTTACACAGTCTCCAAACCACTTCCTGATGCTGTTTATTCTCTGACACTTATATAAGCTCACTAACAATAGACAGTCTTCAGCCTTTCTAGTACTCAACTCATCAATAAAAAGATAAATTTTTAAAATCCTCAAGAAATTGTCTAATCCCGAACAATATTAAACAATGCAATAAAGGTAAAAACTGACGTGAGAAACAAGAGAGGAAGTCACTAATTATTATTAGTCAGCATTTATTTATTTATCATAAACCCTAACTCTTTATATGCTTACATGCATGCAGTGTTAATGTATTCTTTAGTGATTTTTAGACCTACTGAGACTTATTCATGTTCATCTTCCCTAAGTTTTTATCATGTTTGTTGTTAAAATTGGGTGGACAAATGGATTGTGTCTGTTAATCTAAGCTGTTTTATTTTGAGTCTTTCTTCTTCTGTTCACTTCTTTGTCTTTCCAAACATTTGGAAAACATTAAAGTCCTTTTGTTATACATGCCCAATAATTTACTTTGCATTACTATGATTGTCTATAGCTGTTTGCCTTCCTTACCAGATTCTAAGTTCTGCCTTGCTTACCACCAGATGTCCAAGTTTCACCTCACTGAAAGTAATTATACAACATTTAAATAATGAGTAACTAGTCCGTTTTCTAAGCCCTGTCTCTTTGAGTACTTACTATGGAGCCATCTGAACGTAATTTTTGCTCCAAAAGGTAACACCTAGTATTACTGATCTGTTGATGATCACTCAGAATTCTTTAATCCAATGCTTGTGAATGCCAAAAGACTGATGTGTGTTATTCTTTGAAGGTGTAAGCTCATTATGTTGAAAAGCTAAAAAGGGGGTGATTTCTTAAAAATTGCCCTAAAGCTGGATACTAAATCTGACTCATCTCATTTCTAGACTATGTTTTAATGTCTAGACCCTGAGGAATACTCCAAAAATCTAAAGCCATGCATTGTGGTGCTTCATACAGTCCCAGTTAATTTACTTGAACCTATGAATTAAAAACCAACCTAAGAAACACAGGCAGACCATCCAAAGAATAAAAGCATCAAAGAGAATAAGAATATAAGAATAAATAAGCAAAACTCAGTCTTGCTCATTAGAGCAGAAGAAGAAACAATGTCATAAATTTTTCGAAGACTTTAAAACATTCTGATTACACTTAGTTCAGTACTCTGATACTAAACCCACTTCATAAATTGCCCCAGGTCCATACTTTTACAAGACAAGGCCAAACCACAAGGAATGAAGCTATGACATGGTTTCAGGTTGACATAGCATATGTTGAAAATATTTCAGTCACAAATACATTCACTATACCTAGTGTACCAAAAATTAAAGCAGCACAGGACTGAAGAAAAGAAAGGCCCACCCCATGATCAAGTGCAGGTAGTGTGGCTGGGAACACTGTGGGTTCCTCCAAGAAGAAGTTAGGCTTGGCAGCTGTGGCTCATTAAAGGCCTTCTCCATGGTTCCCCAATGACAGGGAAATTCCATGGGTTTTCACAGGCTTTAATGTCATGGCAGATGGTGGTTGGAGCTGGATGTGCACTCCCTGAAACTCAGGGCAGACCTGAGTTAAATAGGGAGGGGGGAAAGGGGCTGGGAAGAATGCTTAATTGGCTCCACCCTCTGGCTTTCAGGTACCTCATTAGTATGTAAATCTCTCTAGGGCCTGAGGCCTGTTCCATGTGACTGATGGCCATAGACCTCTCTGTGAGAGGGGCTGTGGAGGGCTAAAGCTAAATGAAAAGAACCAGGGCCCAAAAGCAGAGCCAAACGCCTGCCATCCAATAATGATCTGGGGTTCCAGGCTTATGCTCGACCAAGAACCCAGCTGCTTCTCATAGCCCACCACCACACAATCAAGTGGTCAGCTGATACCATGCTTGCTCTGTCCTCAGCAGCATGTCACCAGCCCAAGAAAATCCCACAATTAGAAGGAGGCTTTCTGCTGAATACTTTTATATCCCTATAAAGTTGAAAGTGTCATTCAAACCCTTGGAAATTATAGAAAATTTCCGTTTAAATCATAAAACCATATAACTAAATTTATTCTACCCTATTAACTTTCTAGTACAACATCATTTTGTTGATTTGTTTGAATTTTTGAACTTATATCACAATTACAACACTTCTCCCTTTCCTCTCATATCTCCAAAGCCTCCCATATACCTCTCCTTACTGTCAAGCTCATAGTCTCTATTTTCATTAATGGTTATTGAATGCATGTATGACTACCATTAAGTTTTAACTGAAAATTGGAAATAGCACAAAATGTTTAAAATGCAAGTTGCTCAATGCATGTCATTTTCACATGGGAGCTGTAATGGCTGAGGTAGTGAGCAGGTTACAAGTAAGCCCAGAGACTACTGAGAGGCTGCAAATACCCCAGGATTAGGGGAGGAAAGACGACAGAATCTGGAGCTTGTTCTGAGCCCGTCCGTGTCCCCTTCGCCCTCGAAAGAGACACGTGAGGCAGTGTTCGGGTGGTTACCACAGCGAGGCTTTATTCTTGTATCAGCAGAAGCAGAAAGACCCCAAGCCCAGAAAAGGCACTGCTATATGTACCCTAGAGTGGCATGTTCACTTCTGATTGGCTGTTCACTCATTACCCATAATACGCCCCGGGATGGGCAGTGACTTTGGCGCGCTTTTTGCCTTTTGCACCTGCGTAGTTAGTTGTTTACTTGTGGGAGGACAGGATGCCCGCGCCATCTTGTAATGGCGAATGCTGTCAAGCTCACGCGGCTCCTAACATCTCCCCCAATCAATTTTATTAAGATGGAACAGCCTTTTGCCTATCAAGTGCGGCACCAACTCAGTGAGGGAAAGCAGAGGCCTGATCCCCTGTGCAAAAATGAGATATTGTAATGGGTTTCTTCTCTTGTCATTGTGCAATGAGTAATACTTCCCATACCCATCTCGATGCCTTTTGGCGGGGAAAGGGAGCCTCCACCCTGGGGCGCCACCAGGGGAGGAGGTTTCTTGGCATCAAACTTTTGTGCAATCAGGCATACTTTCGGAAAATTTATCCACACTCACGGAACATTCCCTGTCAAGTACCCACTCACAACACCTCTAAATATTCAGGTACCACAGTTATTCAGGCAAGGGCTGGCTAGACTGCACTCCAAGGGTGCAGCCCATTGCACTGGGTTGATGAGAGGTCTAAGTCTAGCCAGCCCTTGCCTGAATAACTGTGGTACCTGAAGTATTACTCAGTCATCAGATACTTTCTTAGCCTAGATAGCCAAATTTCAGGGGAAGATCCTTGCTCAAGGCTACGAGTGCTTGGGCGATAGCGACCTTGTCACGATTTTGTTGGGCTCTGAGCTTGCAGACCAATCATAACATGAACACTAATCCACAACATAGGGCTGCACCAAACAGGCCTATCCCCACCCTTTAAGAAAGAAAGAAAAGGCAGAGGTAAGCCAAGAAGTAAAATCGCCAGGGGTAACGGGGTCCACTCATGTTCCATTAAGGCTCGAAATCTGGATCTGCAATTGCTGCTGCATCTGTTCCAGCTCCCTAGTCCACTTCCATTGTAAATAAGCAGAAAGATTATGGCTTTGAATAAATGTATCATTCATAAATCTCAGAGGTGTAATAAATAGATGTGGGTTGCTGACACGCAGCTCATTTGAACCACATCTGTGAGTTGTTCTACATGGGCTTGGAGCAAATCAACTCTCTGACTGACCAACAGAATGTCTGATGCCAGGTGTGCATCCACTTTCTGTGGAGTGGTCAAAGCCTCAGAAGTCCTTTCTGAAATTTGATTAACAACAGTAGCTGCTGTAACCTGATCAGCCAAGGCTGTGCTGGCTGTCACAGTTGCAGCTGCAGAGATGGTAATAGCTGTGATAATGGCTGCAGTTATATCAAAATCTCTCTTCTGTCGAAATAAAGTCAAGGTCCCAGATGTCTGAACAGGGATAGGGATCCATAGTGGTATACTGGCTATTGGGGCCTGCTTATAGACAAGAGCAGACCAGCACTGGGACATAAAGCAAGTTACATTGGTACAAGTTAGCAGAAGCTGCGGCTTTTAAGAAGGCAAGGGCATAGGTTTTGGAAAAGCAGATAGGATAGCCATCTAAATTCACTATATATACTAGGAACCCGATTTAGGAGAGTCCAAATGAGAACTGAGAGCGTCTGCAGATGAATCCTTCAGGGGGTCATTTTCAGGAACTGCGAGGCGCCGTGTCAGTCGCTCTGGCAGCCAAAATGGGTTGTCTTCTTCCTGTGGAAAAACACAAACCGTCCCCTGGATCTTATTAAAATAGGATCCGAGCCTTTCCATTGACCAGTCAAAACATCTTTCCATTTTATCATTTCTTTTGGCCTAGTTGGTTCCAGGCAATGGCGATCAGCCGCAGTGTTGCCCTGACTGTCCAAATTCAAAAAATTGAGGGTAAAAAGTGCCAGAGAAACAGTAGCTCATGGCACCATAGGCAGAGCTTCCTCAACTTCTCCTTTTTGTTTTATCAAATAAGTTTTAAGGGTACGATGAGCACGCTCAATGATGCCCTGTCCCTGAGGATTGTAAGGAAGACCCGTCAGGTGTGTCACCTCCATTTGGCGACAAAACTGTTGAAATTTTTGAGAAGTGTAGGCTGGTCCATTGTCAGTTTTAAGGATTTTAGGCTTTACCCAGGCACTCCAAGCCTCGAGACAATGTTGAATAACATGGGCCGCCTTTTCTCCGGTCAATGGAGAGGCGAACATAACTCCAGAATGGGTATCAATGGAGACATGCAAATATTGTAATTTGCCAAAGGATGGGATGTGAGAAACATCCATTTGCCAGATCTGTAATGGCCTAATTCCCCGAGGGTTAATTCCTGTATGGGGAACAGGTAGGAATTGACAGCAGTTTTGGCATTGAGTCATGATATCTCTGGCCTCCTTTCTAGAGATGTTAAACCGACATCGTAGTGTCTCAGCTGTCACATGAAACCTTTTATGAAAGGCTTTAGCCAAATCTAATTTTGGCGAAAGGGCAATTGCAATCAACTTTGTGGCTCGATCTGCCAGGTCATTTCCACGGGACATAGGTCCCGGTAAGCCTGAGTGAGCCCTAATATGAGTTATAAAGACAGGGAATCTTCACTTAGCCAGGGCAAGCTGAATCTTTTGAAAAACTTCTACAAGTCTGCTAGATGTCTAATTAACCCAGCAGCTTTTACTGCATTAACCACATAGAAGGAATCTGAAACAATATTTAAGGGGCCTGGAAAGATTTCGAGAACCTCTGACACTACTAAGCATTCCACAATTTGAGGTGAGGTTTCATGGTATTGTTTGGATGTAACCTTATCATTAACCACATAGGCATCCACTCCTGTTTTTGACCCGTCTGTATAAACTACCATTCCATCTGGGAGTGGCTCCTGAGACACAATATGTGGAAATATGATAGCTTGAGTTAAGGCAAATTGTAAGATGGGATGCTTAGGATAATGATTATCTATTTGACCATTGAAGGAAGTAACCAGCAGTGCCCAAACATCAGAGGTCGCCATTAATATTTGGACTTGATGGGCAGTATAAGGCACTATCAAAACCTTAGGCTCCCTTCCAAAATGAGTAATGGCTGCTTTTAGTCCACGAAGGGCAAGCTGAGCGACTGAATCTGGATACCTTTCAATAATCTTTGTGGGAGAAGCATTGGGATGAATCCATAACAAGGGCCCCTCCTGCCATAACACAGCAGTTGGTAAGTATCTAGTTTTTAAAACACATAAGTCAAAGGTTTTGGTTTCATCTATGCGTTTCAACTGGGCATCTTGTAAAGTATTTTCTACTACATGCAGAGCACGGCTCGCAGCCAGTGTTAAGGCCGTCAGTGAGGAAATATGAGCATCCCCTTCCAAAATATCAAATAAAGGTTTCAGCTCAGCCGAGGGAATTTTTAAAAATGGTCTTAACCAATTTATATCACCTAATAATTTCTGAAAATCATTCAAAGTATGTAAATGGTCTCTACGAATCTCTAATTTCTGAGGAATTATCTTTTCTGCATAGATAACCGTCCCTAAAAAGGAGCCAATTTCTGAAAATTGAACTTTCTCAGTAGCAACATATAGACCCCACTGTTCCAAGGTGTTTAATAATAAGGGGTATGAGGTCTGTAAAGTACTAAAATCCTTATGACACATAATAATGTCATCTGTGTAATGGGCCAGCAGCAGCGAAGGAAATTGTTTCTTAATTGGCTTGAGGGCCATTTGTACATACAGCTGACATATAGTGGGGCTGTTGGCCATGCCCTGAGGCAGAACTTTCCACTGATATCTTTTATCAGGTTCAAAATGATTAATAGTAGGTAGTGTAAATGCAAATCTTGGTCTATCTTGTGGACACAAAGGAATAGAGAAAAAACAATCTTTAATATCTATAATTATGATTTTCCACTGCTTAGGCAAGGCAGAGAGTAAAGGCAAGCCTCGTTGCACAGAGCCAAATAGTCGCATCTGTGCATTGACGGCTCTTAAATCATGTAAAAGTCTCCACTTTCCGGATTTCTTTTTAATGACAAATATGGGTGTATTCCAGGGAGAGGTAGAAGGTTCTAGATGACCGAGCTGCACTTGTTCTTTAATTAGTTTTGTAGCAGCTTCCAATTTTTCAGAGGATAGGGACCACTGAGGAACCTACACGGCCTCCTCTGTGAGCCAGGGTATGGGCATAGAACCCTCAATGGCAACTAGGGAAAACCCAGGCCTTGTCTTCCTGTCTTTGATTCTTGTGAGACAGGATCTAACCTTCCTTGTTCATCCCTGCCAAGACCCTTCCCTTCTTTAAATCCCATGCTCTTCACAATGTTTATTGCTTGTGGGGAGTATTCACTAGTCAGAACTAGCCCTAGGTCTTGTAAAATGTCTCTTCCCCAGAGATTGACAGGGAGAGGAAGCACATGAGGTATAAAACTTCCTGTTTGACCCTCTGGTGCCTGCCAAGTCAACGAGCGAGAACTGACTGCGGGACTGGCCTCGTATCCCAATCCTTGTAGGGAGTGGGACGATCTCTTACAGGCCATGCCTTAGGCCACCAATTAGAAGAAATAATACTTTTATCTGCTCCCGAATCCAGAATTCCAGTAAAGTTCTTCCCCTCTATTGCTAACTGTAAGGTGGGTCTAGTTTTAAGGTCAACCACCAGATGAGCAAAGTCAGTTCCTGAGGAACCAAGCCCGTGAGCACCTCTAAGCTTCTCGGTGGATGGAAAACAATCATGTAAGCTTGAAAGGACAACCAATTGAGCAATCCTGTCCCCAGGGGAGATGGAGAATACACCTTGTGGGCTAGAACAGAGAACTTGAAGTTCTCCGGTATAATCCTGATCTATTACACCAGGGTGTACCACAAGCCCTTTTAAGGTAAGAGAGGAGTGGCCTAAAATAAGGCCGACACTTCCCCCTGGCAGGGGGCCTCTATAATCAACCGGGATCGGCTGCACCCGCATGTGTGGCATTAATAGGACTCGGGAGGTGTAATGGAGGTCCACTCCTGCGGAACCCCTTGTGGCTCTGCAGCGAAAAGAGTCCCCTGAGTGTTTAGCAGTGTCCCATATCTTTTGGGGCCCTGGGATCTTGGGCCCGTATATCCGTTTTTTGAAAAATTTTCTTCCTTAATGGCTGAGGGATTTAGAGGGAGGATCTGACCTCTTATATCTCTAACAGAGAGGCAATCTTGAGCCAGATGATAACCCTTTCCACACCTGGTGCACAGTTTTGATGGTATTTGATTATTTGGGCACTCTTTCTTCATATGTCCCGCCTTCCCACAGGCAAAGCATCGGGCCATATGTTTTGAAGGGAATTTTCCACGATTCTGACCTTTAAGGAGGACTGCAGCCATTTCTAAGTTTGCTGCTGCAAGTCCGGCATTAGTAAGAGGACCTCCCAAGCCGCTAAGCTGCTAAGGTCTATGGAAGCAGGCTCCTTAATGGGGTACAGGGGGGTCCCCCTGAACTGCACTCTCTTTTCACCAGCCGGT
The DNA here is from genome assembly GCF_011762505.2 of Arvicanthis niloticus. Classification (NCBI taxonomy): domain Eukaryota; kingdom Metazoa; phylum Chordata; class Mammalia; order Rodentia; family Muridae; genus Arvicanthis; species Arvicanthis niloticus. The sequence continues at coordinate 8,145,690 of NC_047670.1, read as the reverse complement.
GAAGGGTCCTTAACCTTAACAGGCCCTGCAGTGGCCCCTGTTCCTTTTGAGTACTCTTTCCTATGACCAGGCTCCTTGGCCTGCTTCTGTTGCCCAGGCTTTTTTGCCTGCTTCTCCTTTCCAGGTTCTTTGGCCTGATGCTGGCTAACATGCCCTGTTTCTGATATTCTGGAGTGGACCTCTCCTGAAACCTCTTGACTTGCACTAATAGCTGTGTTGCAAGCTGGATCTTTACAACACAAATAAGCTAAAAGCGAAAGCAATGCAAGCAAGAGGCTAACTATTGCTGAGGCAGCAATGGGTGAGAATCCGCCCACAACGAAAGCTTCCACCCCAAACATATCTCTCAGAGACGTACCTTGATCCTGCAGTCTTTTAACCCGCCCCGAGTCTTGGGGGATCTTCCGCGGTGCCTTGAAGATCCCGGGTTTCGGTGCCAGATATTCTGAGCCCGAAACCTGGGCTCCTCCTTCGCCCTCGAAAGAGACACGTGAGGCAGTGTTCGGGTGGTTACCACAGCAAGGCTTTATTCTTTTATCAGCAGAAGCAGAAAGACCCCAAGCCCGGAAAAGGCACTGCTATATGTACCCTAAAGTGGCGTGTTCACTTCTGATTGGCTGTTCACTCATTACCCATAATACACCCCGGGATGGGCAGTGACTTTGGCGTGCTTTTTGCCTTTTGCACCTGAGTAGTTAGTTGTTTACTTGTGGGAGGACAGGATGCCTGAGCCATCTTGTAATGGCAAATGCTATCACGCTCACGCGGCTCCTAACAGGAGCTGTGTATAGATAGGACTCCTGAGAAGCTGGAGTTGGGTAAGATTCTCAGTCACCATCAAACAGATACTTGAAGACTGATACAGAGGAAACAACTCTTGTCTCTGTCTTTCCTCTGACCAAAGGAACACACACAGTGGATGTTATCTCTCCCTATGACACAGAAAAGCAGGGAAAACCATGGAACCAGGGATGAGGCATTTAAACAAGCCCATAGTTACCATCACTTACCCAACCACTTACATGTATGCTTCTGGGTCCCTGAAGCAAATATCTGATCATTTTTAAAAACTGACTCACAGTAGAGACCAATAGATTCACATACTAATATAAAATATTTTGCTACTAAGAAACTTTTTTGGAAGCTGTTGTTCTTAAATTCTTGTGTTTTATATTTATTTCACATTGAAAGGTCTCTTCCAAAGGCTATCACAGATGAGTGCATTATTGTAAAAGATTTCATTTTGAAACTCTACTCCATGGTAAGAATTGTTCATAATAGGCAAGAGGAGGAATCTGGCATAGCTTTCCAGTTTGTTTCCTCAAAGTGGAAACTGTAGGGAAAACTAAGATCTAAGGGGGAAAAAATAAAAAACCAGAGGAGATGATGAAACTCAAAGGGATAAAACACTACTGAGCCTTCTGACAGCTGCTGGTAGTAAGTAATAATCATTTCAGGAAATAAAGGCCTTTTCCAAAGCATGTCTAAAATCAGTTGTCAAAAGGTCTTACAGGAATTTAAATTACTCAGTAACTAGGCAGAGATATCTTGGAATATTCATAAAACACAAGACCTGCCAAGAGCCCGTGAAATATTCATCTTGATTGACTAGTTCAATCCCTCACTCTAAGGCTCTGATTGCTCATGACCATATATCTCTGGCCAATGACCTCATGAGATTGCACAAGCAAAATAACCCCTAAGTGCTTATATGAGGTCGTCCCTGTCTGTTGGTAAATCATGCTGTGGAAATCACATCAGAATAGTCTGAGACATGAGGGGCTGTGGATCCAGGCCTTTGTCCTTCTTTATTGCAGTAGTTAGTGTGAATCTCAGGAGCTATTTTCCTTTCAAGAGACAGAGTTATTAAAATCACCAGTAAGCTGGCTCAGACATACTTGGTGGTCTCGCCTGCTGAGGCAGGCTCTGCTTTGTGAGGGATGTGAAATACAAAATTCAGACCCGCTAATGCCCATTAAGGATCCTCTGACAATTTATGCAAAATTAGGGATGGCCCAGCTACAACTGGGGAAATTACAATCTTATTTCCTCCATGGCTCCTGGAGTTTTTAATGCTTTAGTTCTTTTTTTTTTTTTTTTTTATAATTTAAAATGGCGAGTGGAATGGGGCCACCTCACTCTGCTAAAAAGTAACTTGGTCTCTTTACACAAATGGGAGGTGGTGAGAAGAAAAACATTAATTCAGTTCCTTACTTAGACATTAACTTGACAAACTAATAAACAATGGTCACCTCCTCAGGAATATTGGAACTAGTTTTGAAAACTTAGAGCCAGTCAGGGACAAACAGGCTTGTTCCTAAAATGCCACAGTAATACAGTTTGGTGTTTGATTTACTTTTTAATGGAACCAAGATTGGAAAGTTGATACCATAAAGAAAAGAAAAGACACACAACAGAACTGACAGTTTCAAAATGACACTGGATAACTGAAAAAGAGAAAACGGAGTCACAGGAGCAAATAAATTCTTCGCCATAAAAGTAAATACTCGCACAGGTGTCAGATGTCTTTATTTCTTCTGTTAATTTAGAATAATTATTAAAGATCTCAATAAAACTCTCATTTTCCTACTTTGGGAAAAAAGATAAAATATGTATTTGCCTCATGGTTGTCATTTGATATCCCAATGTGAGCAGACAGCACAGACTTGCCCTAACCTATGTAATTTCAAGAAAGAAAGAAAAAAAGAAAAGAAAGAAAAAAGAAAATTTAGTTTTATATTTAATTTCTCATGTTGTTAGAAATGTCACTGACCAGCAATGCCTTGTCTTGACTCTTTTTTCTTTTTTCTTGCTTTTGAGTCTAAACTCTGCCATGGGCTTGTGTTTTGAATGCTTATTTTTCCAGAAGTTGGTTCTATTTGAGAATATTGTCGCAACTTTGGAAGGGAAGTTCTCACTGGAGAAATTGACAATCATGCTAAATAAGATAAGTCATACTAAGAAAAACAAATGTTTCTTTAATATGAAGAATCTATACTGTTTAAAGTCTTGAAAGTAAGTTGGGGGCACCTGAGAAGAAGAAGGGTTCCAACAGAAGGGAATAGAGCAAGAGAGGAGGGATATAAGCCATGAACAGATTGCAAACATGCATGAAACTATCATGAAGACCCTCATTGTTCTGTTTGATTAGGATATACCAATTAAAATGACACAAGAAAATGTCATTCCTTTGTGACATTTCCTGACCTAGCTAAATATAATGTATGTATATAGCTACACTGCCTAAACTTGTAGTCTTTTAATACAGTACTATGACACAGCCATTTGCTATAATTTCAACGTGTTCTTTTTAAAATCCAAGTTCCAGCAAAGCAATGGGATTGATAAGTAGGGTTTTCACATGGTCAGGTGTTTGGCAGCTTCGCTGCAATGACAAGACTCCTGCGATGACCAGCACATAAAGAGGAAAGGATTTTAGGGCTCATATGTTCAGATGTTTCAACCCACTGTCATTGCTAGGATGGTGGTAAGAGTACACCATGATACGATGTACATACATGCACATGGCATGTGTATGGAGCTCACAGGACAGCTTCTCAGAGTTGGTTCTCTCCCTCCACCACATGGTCTAGGACTCCAGAGCATCAACAGACACCCTTGCCAGCTGTGCCCTCTCACCAATATATACTCGATGATTTTTAAATGATCAATTTTGACTTCTTAGGGAAATGTGGCTGTCCAGCAGTGTATCTTCTTCATCAGATAATATGTATTTTAGACACCTGCCATTATGAGGTCCTACACACTGATTTGTTTTCTGATAGCTCCTAACTCCTCTTCACTGTTTCCAAATGTGTAGGAGACAGCTACAAACATTTTTTTGAACATTTAACAATTCATTTAAGTTTTTGGTTAAACAATTTAAATAAATTCAAATAAACTTAAGCAATGACATTCCTTCTATTACTTGATGACCCGACTGAATCAAACTACAAAATAATTAACAAAACAAATGTCCATGAGTGCACAGGTGTTCCGTGAGGTAGAAAGGGGAGGGGTTAACTAACCTACTCCACAAGAATCAAGGACAGGTAAGCGGCTAAGAGTTGCCTTTCTGTTCTCTCTCCACAAACATGTAAGTGTAATAGAAAATATTCAGCTTAGGAATTCAAATTGCATCCTCCTAAAAAGACTTAAAACTTAGTATCTATACTATACAGAAATAAGAGGGAGAAATACTAAAGATGAATATTAAGTGAAACTAATCTGGCAGAGCCAGAAAGATTAAGAACTTATATGTTTATAATTCTAGAGTATTTGAATAATTCATCTGCTCCTTGAAAATATATCAGCTGTCATAAGCTTTGCCCAATCTTTCCACATAAAATAATTAATGTAGAACTGCACAAAGACTTAATAGTAAAATAATATCTATAACCACTCTGTTTTATTTAAATTTCTATTGAAGTAGAAGTTCTACTCTTAAATTAATTTCTAACATCTTGAGCAAGCAGAACAGCTCATCAGGTTCAGGTGTTTGGAGCCCAAGCCTGGTAACCTGAGGATAATCCCAGAACTTACATGAAAGTAGTCAGAGAGAAGCAACTGCATGCATCTGTCCTCCGACTACAGATGTGAATGTCACAGGTACTCACATCACACATGATGATACATGCATCATGATCACACAAATTCATAACATATTTTTGTTTGTTTTTTGTTGTTGTTGTTGTTTTTCAAGACAGGGTTTCTCTGTGTAGCTCTGGCTGTCCTGGAACTCACTCTGTAGACCAGGCTGGCCTTGAACTCAGAAATCTGCCTGCCTCTGCCACCCAAGTGCTGGGATTAAGGGCGTGCGCCACCACTGCCCTATAACATATTTTTAAATAAAATAATAATTCTATCACTTTGAACACTTTGACACAAACACCCATAAGGATTAAGACCACCAGAGACTCTGAAAGACAAACATGAAGGTCAGTGTGGTGTCTGACATCAGAAGAACATGAATCTATATGCAAAAGCATGGGCTGGACTTCAAATGAACAAAGTAAATTTGTAAGTATCCCTGTGAATAGTCCAGAAGCTAGACAAAGTAGGTAACCATTCTTGTCTTTTATTATCTGGAAAAACGAGTGATGGATGAGCCTCAGTTTCCTCCAGGGAGCCTCTTAGAGCACACTGGGTTGGGAAGGGCAGGAGGCCTCTGCCTGCCTTGTCTCACCTGCTCTGCCAGACAAGCCACACTTTGGTCCTCATTGCCACAAAGCTAGCAGCAGGTCCTGCAGAGTTGCCTGCCTCAACTCTTATAGCACCTCCTGCCTTGAGAAGAGACAGGGTAAAGAGAAAACCTGAATAGACTATTTGTGACTCTAAGAGACCCAGCATTACCCATTTCCAGGTAGTGGGCATGTTGCTGGTATTGAAGAGGCCAGGAAACAAGCTTGTCTGCTTACTTGAGTTATCCTAACTGATAAAATAAAACACCTTCCATCCCCCCATCTTACAGGCAAGGAGAAAACAAAGTCTCCCAACTTTATGTTACCAAATTGAATTTTTAGTGGCTAAAATACTTGTTTATGCCCTTGGCTGATATATTAAAGAAGTTGCTTCATTAATACGTAACATAAAAAATAAACCTGTTAAGAGGACTCATCCAACATTATCATTTAATTACTAACACGTCCCTATACTCAATTATAGAGCTGCTTCATTAGACACATGCACTGAGATGCTCTAATTAAACCATCCCAGGTAGCTGGGTGCTCAGCAGATTTGATTAGCCATTTTATCTTTCTTTTTCTCATCAAAAGTAAAACAACCTACCTTTGTGCTTAAGTCAAAAAATAGTAGTCTCCTCTGGTTGTCTTTGCACAGCTATAAGCAGGTTGCCTCTAGGGAATCAATTCATTTCAAACAATTCTTTTAGAGAACACTATAACACAGAGTTGAACATAATACCAAGTCTCGATGCACTCACATAGTTTAGGAATTACAGGGCTTTAGAATCAGATTAACCTGGTTTCAAGCCCCATCTCCACTGCTAACTAGTGCTTACTAGGAAATGACTTCATTTCTGTGTCACTGTGAGGAGTTAGAGAAGTGTGTATGACTAGTGTTTGGTACACTGTACAGGCTGGTTTCCATTCTTACTTTTATCATGCTGTTTTGCTATCAGAGTGTGAACAAATGAAATTGGGAATTTGTCAGAGTACACATTTCCTCCAAGCAAGGTAATTTTAACTTCTTTGTTATGTGTTTGTTTTTATTTGATTTTTGTTTTAGAGACAGGATCTCACTGTGTATCCACAGCTGAACTGGAACTTTCTGTATACACCAGGATGTCACATGCCACCACACCCCAACTTAATTTTAAACTACTTACTACAATATTGATGCAGTTTCCTGGGGCTCGACGAACTGCTCAACACTTAACTCTAGGTCTGAACTTGACAGTTGTAGCAGTTACTCTCTGTCCACAAGCCCACTCTGTTCTCTGCTTTTGCTTGGTCTGTTCTGGGCCCCAAATGATAACCACTCAGACATTGTCACTTGTCCCTCCTTGTTTCTGGCTAATAATGTCCTGCCAATGAGAAATATCAACATGAAATCTGCAGGTTGGAGAAGACAGCACAAAGGGCATGAAAATGTACATACTACGTCATGAGTGGGAATGGAGAGCAGGCAGGATGGTACAGAATTACAAGAAAATCTTTTAGTTTTTCCTAAAACAAAAATGAGAATTTAAAGGTGAGGACAATAAGAAGGTTTCGTTTTAGGAGCAGAACAGAACTCAATGTGACAGTGACATGAGAACACTAATATATTGAGCAAAGTGATTTGGAGTTGGAAATGCTATGGGGTGGGTAAAGCCATAGCAGAGTTCAAAACTGGCTGCAAATTCGGCCAGGTTTTAAAGTTATTACTGAACCCTATGCAAAATGATCCAAATCATAGAATAATTTGGTCCACCAAAAACAGACTGTTCATTTTAGCAGCAGTGAAAGCAAAGGGGCCAGTTCACAAGATTGTCTAATAAAGATGAACCATGGGAATCCAAACTCACATATGGCACAGAGGTATGAAGCAGTCGGATGCTATCTCCACTTTGCAAAATAATAGAAGTAGGTTCTCCCTCGAGATCTGAGAGATCCTCAACCCATCTCTGAATCCATAATATTTGCTCATTTGAAAAAGGGTGATACAGGTGTCTCTTTTAGACTTGAGCACTGTGCAGTCGTGTGTTCTCAGCTTTGACCAGATAGGGATCTCTGTGTTAACCACTATCCACCCCAAAAGAAGTTGCTTAGGAATGTAAGTTAAATCGTTTCTAAGTAAAGTCAAATAACTGGTATCTAAAACTGTCAGACTTCAGAATGTCCACACACTGTAAGTGTATTTTCCCTCATTTTAAAGTGTCATTGCATTTTTAAGCTGATAGCATGATCATCTTACCCAACTGTATTTTATTGAATACTTTGGTAGAATATACAAACACTTGAATGCAGATACACACACACCACGCTCCATAATATCCCAGCGTAGGAACCATATAGCCAGTTTATGATAACTATCCAAGATTTGAATGCCAGGTTGTTGAAAGTATGTCATCAGTTAACTCTCAAGTGTTTTCATGTGCCAGGTTTCTCTGTGTGTTGTAGCACAGTAACTTCAGTTACTAGAAACTACAGTTCACTAGTCAGTATAATCCAAGCACCTGAGATCAGGTTATCGGCTTGCTGGTGAAAAACTAAGCACAGTGGAACACAGATGTAATTCTAGTGCTGGAGGGCAGAGACAAGAGGAACCTGGGATTAGCTGGCCACTCAGCTGATCCAATTGGAGAGTTTCTGCTTCAGAGAGGGAGAGATCCTGTCTCAAAAAATAAGGTACAGAAGAATAGAGGAAGACAACCAACCTCTGGCCTTCACCAGGCATGCACAGTTCATGCACACACACAGTCAATATATACACACACTCACACAGGCACACACACTCAATACACACACACACACTCACACACACTCACAAACACACACTCACACACGCACTCATACCACAATACATTTTAAAACAAAGCTAAGCAGGCTAAGAGGAATGTATGGGTTCTTGAACTTTAATTCCAGCAAAAACTAAATAGTAAATTGTTTTTTGCTATGTTCTGCCATCAAATTATTATACAATTTCACTTTGTTTTTATCCTTTTAAAGGCATTTAAACATCCTGTTTGGAAAGATCCTATTAAAAGAGGTAAACTCCGTAGGAAGCAGTGCCTTTCGTGGTTTAAGATCTAGATTCGCCTGGAAACCAATAGCAAGAGTGGGGAATGAGGATTCTAGCTCCAGCAGCCATAAACCATATTGTATGTCCTCTGTAATTAACACAGTGTGGTGCTGACCTATTGAATAGACAGCTTAGTCATCAGAGAACAGAATCCAGAAATAACACAATTGTTCATAGTACAACGCTCAGTAAAAGTGTTGCCACAAGTTATATGAGAAATGTAGACATATATTTAATGGTCCTGGGAGAGCTGGTTAGCAATATGAAAATTGATTAAAACTCTATTCCTTTCTCAAAATAGGAGAAAGCACAACATAATTAGAACTTAAATGGACTGTACAAGCATGAGCATTTGCGAAGTTTTCTGTAACCTAGACATGTAGAAAATATTAAGTAAAAATAGTCATGTATACCTATGATCTATTACTGTTTAAGAAATGGATGGTGTGATGTGTGTGTGTGAGTGTGTATGTATGTGTGTGTGGTGTATGTGGTGTGTGTGTGTGTATGCCTCTCTGTCTCTCTCACAGTGTGTGTGTGTGTGTGTGTGTGTGTATGTGTGTGTGTGTTTGGTGTCTATGTGTGTGTGTGTGGTGTTTGTGTATATGTGTGGTGTGTGTATGAGTGTGTGGTGTTTGTGTGTGTGTCTGTGTACCCCCTCTGTGTGTGTGTGTGTGTTTGTGGTGTATGTTTGTGTGTATGTGTACACAATGGGATATTAAGCCATAATTAAAATCATCACTAAGGCTGGGCTTAGTAGCACTTTAGGAAATGCAAAAGACTCAGGAGCCTGGGCTGCCTGAGACCTTGTCCCCCCCCCCCCCCCGAAACAAATAGTCTTCCTACCCTCTCCTTAACTAAAGCCCTTCTTTTCCTGTTTCTTCCCTTAAATAATTTGCGGCCTGCTATCCTCCTCTCCATTTCTCTTCCCATCTCCCCCACAATGGTCCCTTTTCATTTTCCAGGTTTCTGCAGTTACTCCAAATTATGTACCCACATCTGAAGATTTGGAGCTAAGAACCAGTCATAATAGAGAACACGTGACATTTGTCTCAGTCAGGGTTACCTCACTCCATATTAACTTTCCTAGTTCCATCCATTTACTTACAAAGTTCACTTCCATTTGTCCTTACAGCTGAATAGTAGTGTCCTGTAGTGTTTCTGTACCACATTTTCATTATCCATTGAGACATTTAGGTTGTTTCTCTTACCAAGTTATTGCAAATAGAGTGGCAATAACCATGGCTGAGCAGGTACTGTGGCAAAGGAAGCTGAGTCCCTTGGATATGCCATGGAGAGGTGTAGTTTCATCATATGATGTGTTTATCTTAGTTTTTTTTGTTTTTGTTTTGTTTTGTTTTGTTTTTTTCTTCGAGACAGGGTTTCTCTGTGTAGCCGTGGCTGTCCTGGAACTCACTCTGTAGACCAGGCTGGCCTCAAACTCAGAAATCCGCCTGCCTCTGCCTCCCAAGTGCTCAGATTAAAGGCGTGCGCCACCACCGCCCAGCTATTTTAGCTTTTTGATGGTTCTTCACAATGGTTTCCAGAGTGGCATGGCCAGTTTATAATCTAACCAACGGAGAATGGAGGTTGCCTTTCCCATGTCCTTCTCAGCATTCTGTCCTCTACTGTTGGTCGCCTTGTTGATCCTTTCCATTCTGACAGGAGTAAGACAAAAATCTCAGAGTTTTTTGGATTTGCATTTCCCTAATTGCTAGAGATGATGGAGAGTTTTTGAGCCATTTCTTAGCCATGTGTACATCTTCTTTTGAGAACTGTCCAGAGACAACACTGAAGAAATGAGAGAAAGGTGCAAAAGAGCAATGATGTCTAAAAAAGTTCTTAAGGGATCAGTTCTATCTACCTGAAATTATATGTACTACACATTAGCAGGTATGGACATATATAATTCACATGCAAGTTTCCTATCTGTGCCGGCAATGAGCCTCAAGAGCCATGGACCATCATGAAGCCCAGCACCAGTCATGAGAAGCTCATTTTTGAGTTGATGGTCAGGTTTATCCAAAAGATTCTCCAGCTGCAGGCTGCTGTGTTATCCTTAGTTGCTTCTCACAAGTTGAAAGTGTGTCTTTCTTGATGATTTGACCATGTGTGCTACATACAAAAAACTCAGAGGATGGAAGCTCATCCTGATCTCCCTGAAGACTTGGTACAGAAAGCACTGCGTAAGGTTAGGGAGGAAAACACTTAGTCCTGTACAACCATGATGACTGTGAACCAAAACAACAATCAGTATGCACAATATCCCTCAGGGTGCAGAAGTGACACACATACCTTAGCAGTAACCAGCAGCTCTCTAACGGACCTAAGACCCACATAATAAGAAGGAAATCATTCCTGGTACTGGAAACCTAGCCAACTACCCAGAGTTAGTGAAGTTATGGATGCTGGAGGAGAACCTACAACCACCACTTTACTAAGCCATTATACTTAGAATAATTAACCATTACTCATAGGATAATTACATTCTAAATATATGTCCATAGACCCTCAGGTAAGTATAGGGCTCACCCCTAATTAAAGAAATGTATCCTTGCAACAAATGGAGACCATTACGTCAAAATTCAACCAATCAAAATGCAAAGAACAAGTAACTATTGGTAGCCCAGCCCCAACTGATACATCTACAATGCAACCCCAGCACAAAAGGCTCAGAAATACTTGTGGAAAGGGGCATATGTCGAGACCCACTCTGACCCACTCTTGGAGCTACTGTGTTGCAGACCATTCTGCCCCACACTTTGGGGCCAAAATGTCGTGAACTGCTCTGTGCTGCTCCAGTCCGCGGGTCAGGACCTAGTAAGAGACGCAAAGAATGAAGACAAGACAGGGTGTGTGATCAAGTCCAGTTTCTCGTTTATTGTCTCTCTTCATGTCTCTCTTATTGTCTCCCTCTTCTCTTATTGTCTCTCCTTTTCTCTGAAGGGAAGTTTGGGGTATTTATACACTTTGTCACATGCCTTGTAGGCGTGTGGATACCATGTGCCTTGGAGGTGTGGATATGACGTGCGCCTTACAGGCGTGTATAGCGTGGACAGCACGTGCACTATGCACCTTGCAGGCGTGGACAGCACATGCGCCTTATAGGCGTGTATGGCGTGGATACCACGTGCGCCTTGCAGCTGGGGGCACTAATAGAGTGTGCTCAGCTGTTGTAAGCTGTTGAAAACCAAGTCTCATGTCAGGGTATATGGCTCAAGATGGTTGCAAAGCTGATAGCCGCTTTCTGCTACAAGCTGGCTTCCAACAAGAATGGGGAAAAATTGTAAGAGACAGAGGAAATGGAAGTTTGCTTTGAGTTTGTCTCCTCAAAATATTAGAGAAGATAAACCCATGAAGTCTCACCAGCATGGCTACCTAAACAAGACTCAAACAAGGAAGACACCAATAGATATATTAACATGAAGGGGATCTCATGGGGCTCCAGCCTAGACAAACAACTACAAGCAATGAAGTAATTGTGATTCTGAAAACCCAAGAAACAGTGTTTCCCCAAGAAAGAGCCCCAAATTGGTTATGGTTATTCAGTACCAAGTAGTCAGTCATAAAGCTATGCATGCAAATAACTTTATATGGAATCAGTAGATTGTTTGTATATTTAGAGAGGTGTGTGTGTGTGTGTGTGTGTGTGTGTGTGTGTGTATTGACAATTAATGTAAAAACTGGCCATAAATTTCAAAAAGACCAAGGAGGGGTTTGTGGAAGATCTGAAAGGAGGAAACAAGGGATAAATACATTATATTGCATTATATTATTATATTATACTACACTATACTATATTATAACTCTGCAAGTTACTAAACAAACTCTGATTGTGGGAGTGGCTGTGTATGATAGAGACTATCTCAATAAAAGAGGATCGGGTTCCCATCATCTTCTGATGGATGCTTGGTACACCATGTAAGATTCAGTCTTACCAAGAGGGTAGACAAAGTATGATCACATTTCTCTTTCTGGGAACCAAGTCAATAAACATACTGGAAAAAAAAAGAGCAATAGTTACTGCTTTCAAAAGCAATCAGTCAGAAATACTCAAAGCAGAAATGTTCACAAAACAAATAATAGTTTTTTCTCTGGGTTTCTCTCCTGGACGACATCCCCCCCCATATCTGATTCTCACCCCATTTCCCCTCCCCTTTGCCTCTAAGAGGGTACCCCCCCCCCCATGGTATTCCTCTTCTTTGGGACCTCAAGTCTCTGGAGGATTAGGCATGTCATCTCCCACTGAGACCAGACCAGGCAGTCTTTTGCCCTTGTATGCAGGGTCCAGGTTAGTTGAGACTACTGGCCTTCTTATGGTGTCATCCTCCCATTCAGCTCCTTCAATCCTTCCCCTAATTCTGCCATGGGGTCTTCAACTTCAGTCAAATGTTTGAGTGAAAGTGTTGGCATCTGTCTCAGTCAGCTGCTGGTGGGTCCTCTCAGAAGCCATCCATGCCAGGCTTCTATCTGTAAATACATCATACCACCAGTAATAGCATCAGGCCTTGATTCCCACTCCCATGAGATGGGTCCTAAGTTAGGCTGGTCATTAGATGGCCTTTTTTTTCAGTCTCTTCTCCATTTTGTCTCTACTGTTCTTTTAGAAGGGTCAGAAAGTTTGACTATGGATTGGTAACCCTCCACTTGGAGCCTTGTCTATCTCTTAAAGGTAAACTCTTCAAGTTCCCTCTCCCCACTGTTGAAAATCTTTGGCTAAGATCACCACTTCCATTGAGTTCTGACAGTCTCTCACCTCCCAGGTCTCTGGGACATTCTAGAGGGTCCCTCCCCCACCTCCCAGCTTCCATCCCCAGAAGCTACATGTTTCCATTCATTCTCCTGGCCCTCTGGGTTTCTCTTTCCTGGATGACATCCCCCCCCCCATATCTGATCCTGTTCCCATTTTCCCTACGCTCATCCCTCTCTCTCTGCTGCTTCCAGTGATTATTTTGTTTCCCCTTTTAAGTTAGATTGAAGCATCCACACTTTGGCCTTTCTGCTTGTTAAATTTCTTATGGTCTGTGGATTGTATCATGGATATTTTGTATTGGGGGGTAATATTCACTATCAGTGAGTACATACAATGCACGCCCTTTAGGGTCTAGGCTACCTCACACAGGATGACATTTTCTAGCTCCATCCATTTGCCTGCAAAATTCATAATGTCCTTATTTTCAATAGCCGAGTAGTATTCCATTGTGTAAATGAACCACATTTTCTGTATTCATTCTTCAGTTGAGGGGCATCTGGGTTCTTTCCAGCTTCTGGCTATTACAAATAAGGCTGCTACAAATATAGTCGAGCATGTGACTTGGTGAGATGTTGGGGCATCTTTTGAGTACGTGCCCAGAAGTGGTATAGCTGGAATTTCAGGTAGCCCAAGTTCCACCTTTCAGTCTAGGGTTTGTTTTTTTTTTTTTTTTTTCCTTTTTTTCAAATGAGTCAATTTTAAATAAAAATAAAAAAATAAAAAGAAGAGTCACCTGTGAGATGTCTTTAAAGTCACAAACAACCTATCAACAAAAGGCTAGGTATATATCTTGTTTGGACCATGACTTATACAAAATTTACACACACACACACACACACACACACACACACACACAAACCCTAAAAACAAAACATGGGAAGCATACTGATTATTTGATGGCCTGAAGGAAGTTTTGTCTGACCCCAGCTTCATCTGCAGTGAGCACAACACTAGGGCTACATTCTTTAAAAGGAGTGCTGTTTGGTGAACACATGATCAACTAAGGTGGAAAGGTATGTGTAAAATTTGTTCCTTACCACTTCCTTCTGGGGTGACAGAAGTAAGGAAGGCATATACTGCATGGCAGTGAACATTGTGTTGACGGTGTGGTGTATTGTATCATTCTGTCTGCTGGAAATTACCCATAAAAATGCCTTGTGTTGTGGTGCATGCCTGTAATCCCAGAGCTCAGGAAAGGAAGGCAGGAGGGTGGAGACTTCAAAGCCTGTGTGAGCTGCATCTCACTCATCGCTTCCCTCCAAAGGAGAGTTGCATGCATATGCTTAGATCCACTTTCCAAGGGTTTTTATCAAACAGGGCACTCGTACATACGAAGCCCCTCCTTTCTTGTATGGGAAGAACATAATAAAAACTGTGCTGAGTGGCTTACCATCTCAACTTCTGTATTTTGATAATGATTCATTGAAGGAAACAAAAGGTTTCAAAATCTAAATACACACCCATTCAAAAGTCTGCTGAGGTTTGTTTGTTTGTTTGTTTTGTGGCATTAGACACAAAGTGCTCAAATTCCCTGGGCCTCTTTTTTTTTCCCTATTAATTGTCAGGTGTCATTGTCTTTAGGATTCTGTGACGTTTCCCTGGACATTAACATTCTGAAGACATTTTGAATTTAAGTTGGTTATATTCAATCTCCTCATAGATCTACTTTGGGTCACCTTAATATTAATTGCATTTTTAGGATTATCATTTAACTACTTTTGTATAATAAGTATCTAAACTCTAAAAATGAATTAGTCTTTGTATCAACCACTTCCAGAAGGCATATCTCACCTTGTCAGAAATTAATAAATGTTGATTAATTAAATTCTATGAAGTGACTGGATGGTACCTCCAAGGTCTGCTTAATCTAAATTTGTTGTCCCTTATTTCTTCCCATATGTTATGTAAATATCAAAACTATACATAATATCTCCAAAAAATCTCATAATTGTTTTCTAGCAAAATCATAAATGTATTTAAAAATCAGGGTGTGGCCAACTTCAAATGGCCACTGCGCACTTACTGCGACCTAAGCTATAGTAACTTAGCTTCAGGGTTTCAGTTGCTATACGAGACAAGTATTGAGAGACTCCTCAGTAAGAAACTGGTTTTTCTGTCATTTCAGTTTGCTCTCCCCAGATTACATGGAGCTGTGAAGAACCATGTAGCATATGCTGGTCCTCCAATGAGGGCAATGACCTTGTGTGGCAGGTTCTTATATAGGTGACACTCACCTGCCTTAACTAAGTCAAGGCTGACTAGCCACACAAGGAGTTGTGTTTCATTTTTTAATGATATGTGCTTGAAATTATCTACAAGATAATGAAAAGGAGAAACAAATAAAGTTGAAAAGACGGTGGACTTGCTATGTATCTGCAACAAGCACCTAGAATTGAAGTGTAGTTAAAAATATGCCTGCTCAAGAGAGAAACTCAGCTGGAGGGTCGTGGTGACAGCATGGGTTTGAGTTCTGGGAATTGTAAGGCCCTTTTCTCATAAAACCTAGAGAAAGCCAAAAGCAGTTCAATTAGAGCGTGTAACTGTGGTCATCTGTTTTCCACAGATCAGTGGAATAGCTCAGCTGAGCCCGGGGGAGCTTTGTTGTGCATTCTTCCCAGAATATTCCCTCAAGTTTCTCCAAGGCTATTAATTGTACAAATCACTGTAGTAAAACTCCTTTTTCAGTGCTCTCTCCTGATTTTACCAAGCAAACACTAGAGTGCAGTACAGAGTAGAAGGAGTTACTCTCTTTAATTAAAAAGAAGTTGGTGATCTGTAATTTCAAAGCCCATCAAGCACAGTCCTATAAAAACACTTGGGCTATGTACAAGGATATAAGAACTGAGACCAAGAAGGACAATAAAATTAATGTAAGTTCAGTTTATGCCTCAGATAGTGAGGCATTTAAGGGGAGATCACCACAGCCCCCATCAGTCCACTGTAAAGTGATACATTCACTTTTACAAGAGAAAGACAGGGCCTTAAAGTTTCTATGCGGTTGTCCATTCCAGGGCGTATTCAATGCCATAACTCACAACTTTACTGATATTCCCAGTTTCCATTAAATTCTTACATATTGGGATGCAGGGATTTTTATTTCATCTCTTAGAAAAGCTATTGGTTAGCAAGGGATATAAAGCAATTTAATATGTCCCAGTGTTTATTTCTAATTATTTTGTCCTTTGAAATGAGAGTGAAGAATCAATCCAGAGGAGAACAAAATATAAATTCACTGTGGTCGTAAATTTGCTATGGACAATTTCTGGTGAAAATGGATTTAAAGAAATGGAAAGTAGGTGAATATGTTGAGAAGCTACAATCACTGAAGCATACTACAGCTTCATTCTCTTTAAAAATAAAAACATATATTAGAAACCATATCATGGAAAGTTTCTTCATGCATGAAATGAGACCCTTCTATCCTGTAACACATACACAAAGGGCCTAACACAGGATAGAACCTTCTGCAAAGTGGGAAACATTAAAACCTGACAGCCAAGAAACTAACTGATCACTACCTGCTTATGACTAAAAACAGAATAATGTCACATCCAGTAAAGAACAAAGTAAATAGCCCAGAATATGTATTTCCTATTTTTAATGGAAGATGTCATGTCTTACCAAATGTGCTGGTTCAAACAAAATGAAACATGAAATAAACTAGAAGCATCTTATACCTCCAGAACACAAATACACAAAGCACCCACAGACATAATAAAAGGCAGGAGGTGGCTGAAAGAGTTAATGGTGAAGAAACTGGGACTGTTTCAACATTAGGCTAAATGAAGTAGTGTTGACATGCAACATGGACTGCAGAAAAATATACAAGTCCATAGTCACAAAAATAGATAAGCAAATGATTGAATAAATAAGAACCATCCTGAGAAAGAAATTAATGTATATGCAAAACAATTTAAAATAATCCAGGAAGATACCCCACTCTCCAGGACAGGAGATATCTTTCCTGACTCCCCCAGCACAGTCTGTGGACCCTGAGCTCCTTCTAAGGGCACAGGATGGAAAAGCAGTTCTGGGCAAGTGAAAATGTCTGACAAGCATGCTCTAAGCCACAGGAGTAACGTCATACCTTTGATGGTTTATTCCCTTGGTGTGATGAAAACAAGAATAGAATTTTGTTTATATGATGTTTTTGTCTAACATCCCTGGTCCAAACTTTGGAGAGAGAGGTAAACCTATTATTTTTTGTCTTAGTTAGGGTTTTACTGCTGTGAATAGACACCATGACCAAGACAAATCTTATAAATGATAACATTTAGTTGGGGCTGGCTTACAGGTTCAAAGGTTCAGTCCATTGTCATCAAGGCGGGAACATGGCAGCATCCGGGCAGGCATGATGCAGGAGGAGCTGAGAGTTCTACATCTTCATCCAAATGAAGCCAAGAACAGATTGGGAATCTTCAGGCAGCTAGGAGGAAGATCTCTAAGCCCACCCCCACAGTGATACACTTCCTCCAACAAGGCCACACCTTTTAATAGTGCCACTCCCTGGAATGAGCATATACAAACCATCACACTTCTAAATTCAGGCTTTACATGAAAATGCATGGAAATAGCCAAAGTATTCTTGGCCCTGTGTTATTAAGTACAAGGAAAATCTGAGAAACTATCTATTCAGAGATACCTAAGAGACTTGACAGTTTATTTGACAATTTGTGTGGAATCCTAGAACAAAATAGCACATTCAGTCAAAAACTAAGAAATTCTCAATAAGATTGGGATTTCATTGCTTCATCCAATAATATCGAATGGGTCGTACTAATTGATGATGTTAATACAGAAGAAATGGTATAAGGAAGGGAAGCAGATCATACAAGGTTCTGTGCTAACAGCTCACATGTTCCATAAATCTGAAACGTTCAATTAAAAAGAGATTAAGCGACTTTAAATGGGCCTCTTTTCCTTCTGTTGGTAGTACAGTAGTCTGTCCTCTCCCTAAACGTCAACCTGTTCCCTGATCATTGGAACCCCAGAAACTACAGTATGAAGGCAGACTATGGAATTTTTTTATTTTCTCTCTCATCCTAAGGTTCACATGTGTCTTGCTAAAACAAAAAGAGTACCTTACTACTTTCTGTTCTTTATATCCAATCAGCACAATGTTCTCAAACCACAAGTGTTTGTCTCAAATTAGGACAATTGTGATGTTTGCAGACTGCTCTGTGCCAGAACACAGGGGAGTTGATGCAGTCAGGCAAAACAGTAAAGGTGCAATGTTGGCTGTGCCGAGTGAAAGCAAACATTTCCACAGATCCCTACAAATTGCATTAAGAAAGAAACGTTACCCAGGTCAGTGGCTGCACATCCATTACCAGGTGCTATTCTCATTTTCTTCAGTAAGGATACCACATCTTACAGTGTTGCAGACGCTAATGTAATTAGACATGCAAAGTTGTATGTAGAATTACAAGTAACAGATGTGAGAGACAGCAGGCATTAAAAAGCACATACTAAGCAAATGATCTATGAACAGCCATTATATGTGACATAAAAGCCCACATCCTTTGTATGGCTGTCACCTTTTCCCCTTATAAACGTTTCTCTGCTCCACCTCACTTCCTCAGAAGTGTGCTATCTCTTCATAACCCTCTCTACCTCCAGTATTACTTCTGTATCTCTGACCAGTTCCGTATTCTGGAATATAATAGCGTAGAGACCAATGGGACACAGCAAACCCTGATACCCATAGATACCACTACATCATATGTAATTCCATCAATTTGCAGTTTTGTTTGAATGAGAGAGGTGGTTACAGAGATATTTGCTGTTTTGCACACACCCTCCAGAAGTTATAGGTTACGGAAATTCACTTACGTTTGTCATATAGAAAGGAATTATTCTGAGTAAAATGCATTCCCTATTCAGGACCTTAAGATCTGAAAGGCGTGAGTTGGTTATTTTAACCTGAAAGTCTGCCTCTGTGAATCAATATTTTAATTTTTATTTAGAGCATTTTATAAGCTAATTGTATCGTTTCCTGGAACCATACACTTGCAAGGTCAGCCCTCTGCTACTCAAGCCAGCATCATTTGAGTTTTAAATATGAAACTTTGCTCTTAGGAAAAATTCAATAAGGAATGAATTGCTCAAGTTTTATGTACCTTTGCCAAATGATAAATAAAGTATGGATTGGGGCAAGAATTACAAATAATACAAATAATGTGAAAATGCATATTTCTGTACCTGGAATGGGAAAAGTAAAGGCTAAGTTAACCTAGTGTCGATAAGTCTTCTAGAAAAGAAAGACCAACTTGGAAATGCATTTCAACATCAGGGGAATTCTATAAAATCTATTATGTAAAACATAGCTTAATTTTCGGAAATATGATTTTCATGCTGTTTCTATTGTTTTCTAAGGGTCTAATTTAATGTGCTACTTATCTGGAATTGTCTAATGCACCGAGGCTTCAGCTGAATTCTCCTTCTGTGTAACTTAATATTTTAAATCTTTTACCAGATCATCTAAATCTTTTCTGAGATTCTGTTACCCTTTTTTTCTTCAGTGCTTTTTTTTTTTTTTTTTTTTTTTTTTTTTTTTGGATAAACCTGTTGATGAATACCTTCAAGTTTAGAGTTTCATAATGCAATGTACCCACCAGTATACAACACATTTAGGTGTGTCTAGCTGTCGCCTGGGCACCCACACTTAAATAATATTGCACACTTATTCAGGTGTACAAGCCATCTGAAGACAAATGACTTGGGCAAATAAATAAATAATAATAATAATAACTAATTCTGAGTTAAAGAAACATATTCTTTAAAAACCTCTATGAGGGGCTGGCTGGTTCAGCAAGTAATTGCTTTTTCTGAACAAACCTTATGACCTGAGCTCAACCCCCAATTACTCATTGCCAAGTTGGAGGGAGCATACAAACTCCATAAACTCTAGTCCTTAGAGGCCTAGTATAGCAAAAGAGACAATGATAGATGGTAGGTATACAGAAGAAAGATGATAGATAGATAGATAGATAGATAGATAGATAGATAGATAGATAGATAAGAGATTGATACATATGTACACACATAGATGACAAATAGACATATATATATATATATATATATATATATATATATATATATATATATATATATAGTGTATTCTCCAGGCTTGGTGTCACATAATGTAAACCAAGCATTCCAGAGGCATAAACAGGAGACTTAAAGGTTCAAGACAAGCATGAGCTACATTAGCAAGCCACAGGCTAGGCTGAGCTACAAAGTGAGATCATGTCTCAAAAAGAAGTAGAAGAAAGAATTAAAAGCCTGCATTTGATATGGAAGTGGAAGTGAACCTGGCAAGCCTGGTGGTGTACACAATATCCTGTGAGTCTGTGTAATCTTAAACTTGCTTGTCTGTGTTTTCACCATCCAACATCCTTGAAACTGAAAGTGCTAAAATGAGCTTTGTCAAAAGAGCCCTGTGGTCCTGAGTCAGGAAGGACGGGGCGTTTTCATCCACGCACTCCCTGGCTTTCAGACTATTTCACATCTTCCCTAATTACAGACATCTGCAGAGCACTCGGCCTGTGGCAATTAGACACAAATTGGGGCAATTTGATAAAACCCTAGTGTTAAAAATTCATTTACCTTTTCAAGTCTTTTCCTCACTAGAATTGTAATTCACTCCAGTGCCTGCCGGGATGCTCCATGTATTTGTGGGGAATCCAGGGTGGGAAGTGTTTGCCAATAGTTCTATTTCCATACTGTTTCTTGTCTTTTCATTTATTTGCAAAATAAAACCCCAAGCCCCTGAGATTAGTACGTGAAGTCCTTCGCTTCATGTCAGCAAAAGTTGTTCTTTAAGTAGTTTCTTTAGAATTCTCTGCACCTCAGTCTATAATTGTGGGAAGGGATCATTTAAATTTCAAGATACAATGTTTAGTCAGAATGTGGGCATTATTGGACTGTGGGTCCCCGCTGAGCAGTTCTGGCGTGGAGATGAACAGTGTGCTTGTTTTAGTGAAACAAGACAGACTTACGATGTTCTTAACATGATGCACTTTCTCTAGTTGGATTCCTGATTGTACTTCCTTGAAACTTTTTGACTCTGAATCTTCACTCAGTGTGAATCCATCAATATTTTATTGGCCATACAAAGCTTTTCTCTTTTAGATTTCCTTCCAGGTCACTATAGATCTCTCTTTTCCTGTAAGGTATATGGTGTGTGTGTGTGTTTGTGTGTGTGTGTATGTGTGTGTGTGTGTGTGTGTGTGTGTTGTGCCTACTCATGATTACACAAGAATAGGATTTAGGGTACAGCTTCCTGGAGGTGGTTCACTCTGTCCGACCTTCCTACATTTCTTCCTGACTTTCCATAAAACAACTGGAATAACCTTTGAATGTGGCTCTCTACACTGCTGGAACTAGTGCCGTGTTCTTATGTGGGTTTTTGTTGTTGTTGTTGTTGTTGTTGTTGTTGTTGTTGTTGTTGTTTGGGTTTTTGTATGCTTGCTTGTTTTCAGGCTGGGTATTAAATAATCAGTTAATACATGGAGCATTCACAAGCTTCTGGGGTGAGCTGACGCCATGTACCCCTCCCTGAATGGCTCTGACCCTGGCTTTGGTGTTGCAGATAGCAGCTGTCTCTCCCTACAAACACCTGCTCTACATAGTGGAGCTAATCCATGTGCCCAAACTTTCCCACCGCCACTGTCCAACACACTGCCTTCCTTTTTTCTTCCTCTGTTACTCTCCTTCTTAACTCGCCTTAATAAACATTCTACCTCAGACCACCCGTGAATCATCCCCTGGTCTCCTTCAAGCCCACCATTTCATCAACCGTGCTGGAAACTTTCAATTTAACAGAAAATCAGGGTTTGGCATGTTCTTGAACATTTTTTATATTTTTAATGAGTTAGCTAAAAATTATGAATTTTAATGAATT
This sequence comes from Arvicanthis niloticus, assembly GCF_011762505.2. Lineage (NCBI taxonomy): Eukaryota > Metazoa > Chordata > Mammalia > Rodentia > Muridae > Arvicanthis > Arvicanthis niloticus. Next base: position 8,123,788 of record NC_047670.1, on the reverse strand, counting down.
AATTAGATGGAGATCAAGGTATTAACATGTGTATTCAGATGTGTTAAACTTAAAGGTTAAGCCATTAGCTTTTGGCTATTAGGCAGTGATACTGTTTCCATGCGTTAATTCAGTTCTACCCTGATATGTCCTGAGAGTCCCTGGTTTCATCATTTAACTTCTATGTGCTTCAAGTTCATCGTGAATTAAGTGGGCATTGTTTCTCATGGGTCCTGTGTGGGTTTAATGAGCTGATACATGAGAAAACTCAACCCATTGGATGAGCACTGTGCAGTTCTCAGTAGATGAGAAACAATGACCTCAGCATTTTAACTAGATCAACTGAGATAATAAACATGTGCTTATAAAAATAGGGTTGTTAAATAACACGCATAAGAAGAAATAACACTGGCTGCTCACCATGGCTCCTATTGGGAGCTCATGCCAGCGTATGGGAACTTTTCCTTTTGAGAGTCTGGAATTTTGTTAGGGAGATGCTGTTTGTGTGACTAGCCCTCAATGAAACCCCAGCCACCCTTTCACTTATGGTTGACAGGACACACTAGTTGACCTGATTCAGAGTGTCTCAATTTGTTGATAGGGAAATTAAGCACTTGTGTCACTCCCTAGGGAAAGTCTCCTAGAAGTGCATACCTAATTTTTTCTAAACTTTGCCCCATGTCACCCCCCTTTTAAAATTTTTATCTTATGGCCTGCCATTCCAGTAAACTTTATCCATGACCATGAAAAATAAAAAAAAAAAATACAATAAATTTATAGAACTTACGTTGATGCTGTGGTTTAACTGAATATTCACTATTACGTAAAACCTCAGTCTGGAGTACAATATAAGTCCAATATTTAAAATTCTTTCATAGAAATACTGTAATGTTAAGGTACCTTAAAATAATAATTAGGAATCAATTAAAGAATACTAGTTGCTTTTGATTAAAAGACTACCTCAGGCATGTTAATCCAATAATTTTTAATTCTACTTCCTATGTATACTAACAATACCCTTGCTGCTCTCAGCAAAGGTATTTTGAATATATCTTACTAAACACAGGGGTTCAGACTTTTTTGGAAATGACCTAGCCATGGGAGACAGAGGCAGGGCAGGTTTCTGGATCTCGCATGAAGCCCTCTACCCACAGCCAAAGTTCAACGACTTTAAAAAGACTTCCTTGAGACTGCTATAGGACCATAGTTGAGACATAAATTTAGCCATAGAGCTCAAAATAATTAACACAACACACTCCTCCTAAATTTATTTTTAAAATCTAAATTTAGGCCAAAGTAGGTCATGCAGTAAAATGCAGCATATATTCATTTCCCAGGAAGCACCTTCTAAAGGAGTCCTCAGATGGCTTTTTTCAATGTGAGACTCAGGGACCCGTTGGGTCCCTTGGAACACTGGGATACAATTCTTGAATGAGTTGAGGCTACACTGATGTACTACCCTCCTCTCCTACTCAACCTTTTTTGTTTATAAATGCAATGTCTTGGATTTTTTTTTTCTGTCTCTGTGGTATAATTCCACGATATTCATCAATGAACTTAATGCTTGCATAAATTGGATTGATTAAAAGTAGAATCCACAAATATGAATGTCTATTCATCTATTTAAACATTTAAAGGCCATTTCACAAATATATTCCCAATGTTAAGATGTTTTTGAGCTAAACTATAATGATCTATTATATGTGATACTAAACTATAATGATCTATTTGATTTTTTCATTAGTTACTATTTCCTCCTTTTGGTCTATCTTTGTCACTTACTCAATAACAATGAACAAGCATCTCCCCAGGTTAGAATCAAGGTATGAAGAGAAGGCTTACACTCCTGGTATTTCTCTGTAAAGGAGGAGGGTGAGATACATCCCCATTCCCTTTTCTTTACGTTGAATTTTGAGATGAGATTTCCCCTCCTCACCATGTTCTCTCCACGTGTAACAGGTGGCTCTTGAACTTGCAATATCCTTGCCTCTGGATAATGGAGACTGCTGAGATAAACCAGGCTTCTCAGGCATTTGTTTCATGCTACTTCCAATCAAGAAGCTTCTCCTGACAAACCCTACCCTAACAACAGAGAGACAGTGATCTGTCCATGGTAACCACGAGAAGTTCTGACTGTGCTTAAGTGACTTTTTTCCCCTAGATGCACTGAGGTAGAGCTCACTATTATTCAACTCTCAGATTCCAGAAATGAAGGAGCAGAAAAAAGAAGAAAAGATAAAGTAGTTTATTTATATTAAAAAAGTGTATTGGAAACAAAAGAACCATTAATATCCCCTTGTTTTCATTGTTCTGGTACATTTTAAGTCTTTCAGCATCTATAATGGCGACTGATTTGTCTACTCCCATTAGCTAGAAGACAGTTTTACCTGCTGGTTCTTAAGTGCCATGTTTCAAAATTATACTTCAGCGTCAAACACTTGATGATGAAGGATTTAATTACAAAACTTCAGACCACTGTATTTTTAATTTTTTTAAATTATTGTTCAAGTTGTGCAAACCATAAAAACTGTTATCAAAAAGAGTTGTAATCACAAAAATAATATGTCATCTTAGATTCAGCTGAACAAATGCCATGTGCCTTGTCATCTAGGAATTATCTATCAGAAACTGTAGGCAGAAGAAGGAAGTTGGAGCTAGGATAAGTGCCCTCATTCCTGTAATGACTAGAAGTCCAAAGATGCCATTAAGGCTTTGAACTAAAATAACAAAAACTTAGCCCTCTGCTTCTGCCACACTTTCAATACTGATCCTTGCCTGAACTACTCTCAAATATCCTGTGTCATGGAGATTCTGAAGCTTTAGTTCTGCAGGACTGGCAGCTTTACACTCTCCAGCAGTTCATAAATGAGGAAGATGTTTGGATGAGCTAACTCAAAGTCCTTAGGCCTGGGTGGTAACTGAGTTGGTGGTCTGCTTGCCAGCTCTCCTGCACCCATGCCACAACAGCCAGCTCTTCCACTTTGCCAAGGCAAAGGGCAGGGCCACATCACCCAGGACTACCTGCTCTTCCAAATGCCACAGTGAGTCAGGGGTGGGGGCATCTCAGTGCCACTGCTACCAGGGCCAGTTCTACTGCACTGCCCAGGAGAGGTGCGGTCTGGCTCCAGCTCTCCTGAGTGTTAAAGTCAGTGAGTGATGACAGGACTCTAGGTCTGGGATCCAGCTCTCCCATACTGCCCAGGTGGGAGCTAAGACCAACTTCTCAGCCTTTGGTATTAACAAAGACCACAGGACATAACAGCTGATGCCTGCTACTGCAGGCCATGGACCCAGACATGGCTCTGGGCAGCAGCAAGGGCAGGGGCTTCACCATGGGATTAGGTGGTAGTGCAGGTTACACACATCAGGCTGTTTTTCACCACCCTTGTGTCTCCAGCTCTGCCTCTCCATAGTACACAAAGTTTCAGTTCACATTCTCTTCTATCTATCATCTATCTATCATGTACACCTTCATTGTACTGGCACCTACATGCACTGTGTCAGCAACAGCATCTTCTTTTGAAAGCTAGGATGGTTAAATAATCCCTGGACAAAATTAAACACAGCACAGAAAAGCTATAATTCAACATAGTGTCACTGAGTGTCCTGGTTGAATTACATAAAAGCTAGAGATGAACAGATAGGCCAATGGTGAGAAGCAACATAGCAGGACATGTCAGTCAGATGTGGTCTCCACTCCGCAGGTTCTGCTCTTCCTGCTGGGCTAGGATGCTGCTCTGGGAGTCACAGTGACTCACACAGTGGTCAGTTTTCTCAAAGGAAGAAGACATAGGACCTCTGGCACTTGTTTACAGTTACTGGCTCTATTGCTGGACAGCGTAATTCACCATTTTCCAAGGAGCAAGAACACAAAAAACCTTCAGTTCTGCCTCTCTTTATAGCACATAAACACTTAGCTTCTCTTCCATCTCACCACCACCTACTTTCTTGCTTCTACCATGATGTTGTCTTCACATGTCCCACCACAGAAGTTCAACCTCGACCACAAATCATTTTAAAGCAATAAAATAAAAACATGAAATTTAATTAATTTCAAAATTCTAAATTCAAATATATTCATATATTAATAAGTGTAAATTGATTAAATTTATCCCTTAATAAAAAAATATAATCATATGAAAGAGAAATAGAGAGACTGAGTGAGAAAAGACAGAAGAGTAGCTGAGGAAAAGAAACAGCAAGATGAAGGAAATAAAGAGAAATCGAAGGGAGAAAAGATAAGAGAAATAGAAAAATGCAGAGGTTCAAATCTTATTGTCTGGCCAGTTAAAACTCATTATAAATATTAAATGGCACAAAGAGTTACTGTGCTGGTTACTTGTGTCAACTTGACACAAAGCCAGAGGGGAAACCCATATTGAGAAGTTGCCTCCATTATACTGGCCTGTGGCTGTGTCTATGGGGTGTTTTCCTGATTAATGATTGGTATAGAAGGGGCTAACCCACTGGTCAGGTAGTCTTTGTTTGAATAAGAAAGCAAATTGAATAATGATAGGAAGCAATTCAGAAAGCAGCATTCCTCCATGGCCTCAGCATCATTCTCCACCTCCATGTTCCTGCCTTGACTTGCCATGATGATAGACTATGATGTGGAAGTGTAAGCTGAAATAAGCCTTTCCTCCTCGAGTTACTGCTGGTCAATGTTTTATCACAGATGCAAAGTACTAAACTAGAACAGTAACCATCTAGTATAAATAGTCATAGTGAAGACTTGTTTTAATCAGAGATTGTCAATATACCAAAAGATATAGCATCAATAACTTTGGTGGTTTGAATAGACTTGAATAGACTTGACCTCCATAGAGTGCTTGGGGGAATGGCACTATTAGGAGGTGTGACTGTGATGGAGTAGGTGTGGCCTTGTTGGAGGAACTATGTCATTGTGTAGGGAGGTTTTGAGGTCTTCTATGCTCAGTCTCCACCCAATGTGGATGACAGTCTCCTCCTATCTGCCTGGGGATCAAGATATAGAACTCTTGGTTCCTCCAGCTCCATGTCTGCCTGAATGCTGCCATGTGTCATGCCATGATGATAAAGGACCAAACCACTGAAGCTGTAAGCCAGTCCCAATTAAATGTTTTCCTTTATAAGAGACATGGACATGCCATGGACATGGTGTCTCTTCACAGCAATGAAACCCTAAGACAATAACTGAAAAACAAAAGTACAGGAATGACAAAGGAAAACATAAATAGTAGAATCGTATTCATCATTAATCTCTGACAGCTCAAGAAGAAAATAAAACTGACCAGAAATCGCAGTCCAAATGACTTTACCAAGAAGACAACAGCATGTTCATGCTTATGCCATTCCTATCCTCAGTGGCAAAGATGCAGAATCAACCTAAATTCTCCCTGCCCCCAACTAATGAATAAACAAAGAAAATGTAATATATACATATATGTGTGTGTATATGTGTATATATATATGTATACATATATATATATATGTATACATGTGTATATGTGTGCGTGTATATCATTATGCTGTAAGCCACTAAAAAGGATGGTGTTCTATCTATGCTACAATACAAGTGGACCAGGGGACTACTATAAATTATCCAAATACAAAAAGACAAACACAGCATAAGCTTGCCCCTATGAAATTGACAGTGTTCTTGAGGTTCAGAATAGAACAATGGTTATCAGAGTCTAGTGAGTGAGTGAAAGAGGACACTCAACGTACAGTGTTCCAGATAAATGGGAGAACTGTCTGCTGTTCTGTTCAGGGGAAGATGAATATAGTGAAGAATAATGCATTACTTGTGTCAGAGGGCCAGAAGAGAGGGTTTAAGTGGCATCACTCCCCGAAATATGATATATGTTAAGACAAGGATATGCTACTCACCCTAATGCATTATGCACACCTACAGAAACTGAAATACAACAGTATACCACATAATACGTACAGCTGTTACCTCACTCAACATTAAGTAAACTATGTTAAATAAAACAAGCTCTAAATGAAACTAAAGGTAGAAATAATCCATGTACATCTCTGTTCTATTAAATAAGAAACACAATTTAGTTTTACATAGAACCACTATTAAAATGCACGCGCATCCTTAGTCTATAATGAATCACTCCCAGAATATTAAAATAGAAGCAACAATATTCTCTAATTAAAGTGCTGAAAATTAGAAATTAAAATAAGCCAAAAAATAATAATGTCAACAATTTGGTTACTTTATATAAATCATCTATTTTCAGAGACTTCAGTGTAACAAATGCAAAATAAAAATAAGACCCAAGTCATGTAGTCATTTTTGAAAGATTGATGAAGTTTAAAATTCTGCATTATAAAATCTTATCCAAGAATATTCTTTTTCACTGCACTTTAAAAACAACTGAATTTGGCAACTCCAAGTACTTGAACAATTTGGTTTGTACTTTCTGCATAAGCCCATTAAATCAAATTAAATTAAAAATTCTATTTTAACCCAAACCACATTAAATTGTCCCTTATGGCTTGTGGCTGCCATATTGGATAGCAGAATATTTCCATTATTGCAGTTATGCTAAGAGGCAGTGGCTTTGATTATAATGGGGAAATCAGCCAAATATTTTGAAGTTTATTCGAATTGTTTAAATTTCATCAGATTATCAGGGTCCTTCTAGTGAGAGTCTCAAATGAATTTTTTCCCACTTCACTTCCTAATTGTACTAAAAGATCATTCTCAAAAATATATTAAGGTGCTAATTGAATACAATGAGTAAGTTGAGCATACTAATTATCACTAATCAATTTAATACTCGTTGTCTAAGCCTTCAACAGCTATTCACCTACAGAGTAATTCAAGTCAACTTGAAGTTCCTCATTCTCCATAGGAAAGAGCATTTCACTCAGTTGATTTCATTGCTTCAGTGTGAACCTAGTAGATTATCAGCATTGGTAGTACTTTTAATATTGACATAAAATATGTACCCTAACCACAGGTGCATGACCACCCGTATCTATAGTCACAAGCGGTGTGCTCCTGTTAGTACCATATATAACTAGAGCTAGAGAAAGACGCCTGAAACAACCTGCACAGTGTGGAATGGAACAACCATGGAGAGAGTGCAATATACCCACACAAACAGAGGACTGGGGTGGGACGACAACAGAGTGAGTGGCTGAAGTGTAGCTAAGAAACCTGTAGATAAGGCCTGCCAACAAGAGAAAATGACTCACCATCACACCCACAGCCAATGGGAACTACAAGGCTACCAGATGTCTGCTGTGGAACTCACTCTCAACCCAGACCCAAGTGGCTGAGAGGCAGAGCTCATTTATAGAGCAGCCCTTCTCTCTGTCATCTACCCACCTTGAATGAACAGATGATTCTCACATGCGTCAGCATAGTCTTATACTTCTACAATTGATCAGAGCACCAAAGGAAGCCTTTACGCGGGCCTAGTAATTCGTGGACACGAGAAGGACTGCAACCTGAAAGAAGAACGGGCGAGACAGGGGAAAGGACTCAAGGAAGCAAATGCTTGTCAAGAGTCATATATTTGGGCACAAAGCGCTTTTTCATAATACAGTTTGCAAAGGGAGGGGTAAGAGGGATCCAGGTGATGGGAAAGTACAGAATCTTTTTGGCCTGTGCCCTGAAACAATGGCTGTCTAACTGCTTTTCTCAAAAGATACAGTACACTGCTTTGAGTCTATAAGTCTATCTGTAACTGTCAAGCTGGACCTTGTGGTTGCTAGGGGGATGAAGCTGCAGGGGACATTGTGCAGGTGGGGAGAAGTAGGGGGTGAGGGTAAGAGGCGAGGGTCCTGGCTTCTGACAGGAATTAGAAACAATAAAGAAAACACAAAGGGAGGCAACCCCGGAGATGGACAACTTAGGAAAGAGATCAGGAGCTACAGATGAGCAACCAACAGAATACAAGAGATAGAAGAGAGAATCTCAGACATGGAAGACACTATAGAAAATATTGACACATCAGTCAAAGAAAATACAAAGTGGAAAAAGTACCTGATCCAAAATATCCAGGAAATTCAGGACACAGTGAAAAAAATCAAACCTAAGAATAATAGGAATAGAAGAGGGTGAAGAATCCCAGCTCAAAGGGACAGAAAACATTTTCAACAAAATCATAGAAGAAAACTTCCCCAACCTAAAGAAAGATATGGACATAAATGAACAAGAAGCCTACAGAATATCAAATAGATTGGACCAGAAAAGAAAATCCTCTCATCCCATAATAATCAAAATACTAAATTCACAAAACAAAGAAAGAATATTAAAAGCTGTAAAGAAAAAAGGCCAAGTAACATATAAAGACAGACCTATCAGAATTACACCAGACTTCTCAACAGAGACTCTAAAAGCCAGAAGATTCTGGACTGATATCATCCAGTCCCTAAGAGAACACAAATGTTAGCCCAGGATAACAACACTCTCAATCACCATAGATGGAAAAACCAAGATATTCCATGATAAAACCAAATTTAAACAATATCTTTCCACTAATTCAGCCATACAGAGGATACTGAAAAGAAATCTTTAACGCAAGAAGGGTAACTACACCCATGAGAAAAACAAGAAATTAAACACTTCACAACAAACCCGAAAGAAGGGAATTATGCACACTGAATACCACCTCCAGCAACAAAAATAACAGGAACTAACAATCTTTTTAAATTTTTTTATTGGTTAATATATTTATTTACATTTCAAATGTTATCCCCCTTCCTGGTATCCCCTCTGAAAATCCCCTATCCCACTGCTTCTATGAGGATGCTCACCCACCCACTCCCTCCTCACCACCCAAGCATTCCCCTATGCTGTGGCATCAAGCCTTCACATCACCAAGTACCCCCTCTCCCATTGATGCCAGATAAGGCCATCCTCTTCTACATATGAAACTGGAGTAATAGGACCCTCCAAGTATATTTTTTGGTTGGTGCTTTAGTCCCTGGGAGCTCTGGGAAGTCTGGTTGGTTGATATTGTTGTTCTTCCTATGGGGTTGCAAACCGCTTCAGCTTCTTCAGTCCTTTTTCTAACTCCTCAATTGGGGTCCCCATGCTCGATCTGATGGTTGGCTGAGAGCATCAGCATCTGATTAAGTGAGGCTGTGGCAGAGCCTCTCAGGAGGCATCCATATCAGGCTCCTGTCAACAAGCACTTCTTGGCATCAGTAATAGAGACTGTTTGGTGTCTATAGATGGGATGGATCCCCATGTGGGGCAGTCTCTGGATGGCCTTTCCTTCAGTCTCTGTTCCACACTGTCCTTGCATTTCCTTAGACAGGAGCAATTCTGGGTTAAAATTTTGAGAAGGGTAGGTGGCCCATCCCTCAAACAGGAGCTGTCCCTAACCACTGGATATAGTCTCTACAAGTTCTCTCTCCCCTTTGTTGGGTATTTCAGTTAATGTCACCTCCTTTGGGTCCTGAAAGCCTCTTGCTTTCCTAGAGTCTGGGACTTTCTGTTGGCCATCCCCAGTTTCCCATCCCCCATTACTACACACCTTTATTCAATTTTCTGACCCTCTGTACATCTTGCCTGTCTCCTCCCACACCTGTTCCTGCCCTCCCTTTTTTATCTCCCTCTCTTCTCTTCCTCCCCAAGTTCCTCCCACCTTCTACCTACCATTTTACTTTGTTTCCCCTTCTAAGTAAGAATGAAGCATCCACACTTTGGTCTCCCTTCTTCCTGAGCTTCATGTGGTCTTTAATCTACATGCCTGTCTTTGAACCAATACCTTGTGGTTTTTATCACTATTGCTCTGTAGTAAAGCTTGAAGTTAGAGAAGGTGAATCCCTCAGAAGTTCTCTTATTGTTGAGAATAGTTTTCACTATCCTGGGTTTTTGTTGTTGTTGTTGTTGTTGTTGTTGTTGTTGTTGTTGTTGTTCCAAATAAATTTGAGAATTACTCTTTCTATCTCTGTGAAAAAAAAAGCCTCCTTACCAAAAAAAAATCCCAGGGCCAGATGGTGTTAGTGCATAATTCTACCAGGCCTTCTAAAAATAACTAAAACCAATACTCCACAAACTATTCCACAAAATAGAAACAGAAGAAACTTACCTAATTCATTCTATGAAACCACAGTTACTGTAATACCTAAACTACACAAACACCCAAAAAGAAAGAGAACTTCAGTCCAATTTCCCTTATGAATATTAATGCAAAAATACTCAATAAAATTCTCAAAAACTGAATCCAAGAACACATCAAAACCATCATTCACCATGATCAAGTAAGCTTCATCCCAGTGATGTAGCAATGGTTCAATATATGAAAATTCATCAACATAATCTACTATATAAACAAAGTCAAGAAAAAAACCACATATCATCTCATTAGATGCTGAGAATGCCTTCAACAAAATACAACATGCCTTTATGTTAAAAAACTTAGAGAGATCAGGAATTCATGGCACATACCTAAACATAATAAAAGCAATATATATCAAACCAACAGCCAACATCAAACTAAGTGGAGAGAAACTAGAAGCAATCCCACTAAAATCCAGAACAAGATAAGATTGTCCACTGTCTCCCTATGTATTCAATACAGTACTCAATTGCCAGCACAATTAGACAACAAAAGGAGATCCACGGTATACAAATTGGAAAGGAAGAAGTCAAAGTATCACTATTTGCATATATGATATGAGAACATACATAAGAGACCCCAAAATTCCACCAGAGAACTCCTACAGCTGATAGCTTCAGCAAAGTGGTAGGATATAAAATTCACCCAAATAAATCAGTATCTTCCTTTATACAAAGGATAAACAGACTGAGAAAGAAATTAGGCTGAGAAAGAAACACTACCCTTCACTAGAGCCACAGATAGCATAAAATATCTTGGTGTAACTCTAAACAAGCAATTGAAAGATCTGTATGGCAAGAACTTCAAATCTCTGAACTTGAGACCCATTGCATGGGAGAGAGCCAACCTGACATTACTAACGATACTCTGCTATACTTGCAGACAGGCGCCTAACATAACTGTCTCGTAAGAGGCTTCATCCAACAGCTGATGGAAACAGATGCAGAGACCTACAGTCAAACATCTGGCAGAACTTGTGGAGTTGTGTGGAAGAATGGAAGACAGGATTGAGAGAACTGGAGGGGCCAAGGATGCCACAAGAAGTCCTACAGACTCAACTAACCAGAGCCTGTGGGGGGAAGGGGGATCATAGAGATGGAACTACCAACCATAGAGCATACAAGGGCTGGACCTAGGCCCCCTACACATTTGTAGCAGATGTGTAGCTTGGTCTTCATGTTGTCCCCTAACAATTGAAGATGTGACAGTCTGCCATTGCCTGCCATTGGATCCCCTTCCCCTCAGTGGAAAAGAATGCACTAAATCCTGCTGCAACTTGATGTCCCAGAATGAGCTGGTACCCAAAGAGAGCTTCCTCATCTTTGAAGAAAAGGCGGAAGGGATCTGTAAGAATGGGACTGATAGGAGAAGAGGGATGGGGGGCTGCCACTAGGATGTAAAGTGAATAAATATAAATTAAAGAAAAATAAAGAGGTATAGGAATTTTTAAAAACTAATAAACCATAGGTTTAAATAAGTAATGTACACCGATTAAACAAGTTTGTCTTGGGACTAAAAAGATGACTCAACATTAAATACAGTTATCAAAATGATTCATCATTTTAAACAATAATGTAACAAAATATTACCTAAGGAATTGTATTTGCAATGCAAAGGCCAGAACTTATCATAAGAAATTATTTACACCATGAAATGTGAAAGATATCTCTAATAGAATCAGGAAATAAAACTGCTTCATGTTGTTTCTATTTTTCATGAAGTTCACGATCTACTAGAAAAAAAGAAAGAAGTATTATCTTTGTTTACAACTTATATCTCTCATCTGAGAGACTCAACACCCATCAACTAGCTTAAGAGAGACATTCAGTATAATGACAGAAATTGAAGAAGTCTTATCCATTCTTACCAAATTATAATTCTTCTTATAATAAGCATTATCAAAATTTTTAAAAGTTATAAGGTTTTAATAAAAATTGTTAAGACAAGTAAGCAAAATTAGGGGACCAAAGGTGACTGAAGTGTGAACCATCCATGTGGGACAGCACCATTGTTAAACCTCTCAATGTGCATACTTAGTTTTAAAAAGAAAAGAAGTCAAAATAAAAATCATTTTCTCATACTAATAAATAAACATAATGAACCTTTAAACAAAACTCACGAGCTCCGTAAACTGAAAAACTAAATAAGATTGCTGCCAAGAATATTTTAAAACTTTGTTACAGTTTATTTAAGAGGGGTGGTGTATGTTCTATTGCCTGAAAGTGGTAGCAGACAATCACCAGGGGTTGGTTTGTTCCTTCTACCATGTGGGTCAAACTCAGGTCATCAGGTTCTGGAACAAGAACATTTACCCACTCAACCATCTTACCAGCCAAGAAATTAAAAATAATAAATGCTAAATATTAAAACTATTATGAAGCTGAGGATTCAGGTCTCAAATAGAATACTTGCTTAGCATGTGCAGGCCTCTGAGGTTGATACAGCGAAGAAAGGAAGGAAGAAAGGAAGGAAGGAAGGAAGGAAGGAAGGAAGGAAGGAAGGGAGGGAGGGAGGGAGGGAAGGGAGGGGAGGAGTGAAGGGAGGGAGGGAGGAGGGGGGAGGGAGGGGAAGGGGAGGGAGGGGAGGGAGGGGAGGGAGGGAGGGAGGGAGGGAGGGAGGGAGGGAAGAGAGGGAAGGAGGGAGGGAGGAAGGAAGGGAGGGAGGGAGGAGGGGGAAGGAGGGAGGGAGGAAGGAAGGGAGGGAGGGAGGAGGGGGATGGAGGGGGAGGGGGAGGGGGAGGGGGAGGGAGGGAGGGAGGGAAGGAGGGAGGGAGGGAGGGAGGGAGGGAGGGAGGGAGGGAGGGAGGGAGAGAGGGAGAAGACACATAGGCAGGCAGGCAATAAATCAATCTTATGAAGTTCACAGGAATACAAAAAAATCAAAAGGAAGGAAATAGACCCAATTACATGAAAGAGCTTTAGTCATAATGAGCGTGTACCAAGTTATTGGAAGAAAAGTAAATTATTCAATATATACTACCAGGAAACTAGCTATATATGTGCAAAAAATATATATGCTATCAGAAAGACTTATCAATTGCAGTTTACAGAAATGCAAAAACATTTGCAAAATAGTTTGATGGATATTGTAAGTGGTGTACATGACTCCTAAACAATATAGAAAATTCATTGCAATTAAAAACACTTTACAGGGACTGGGGAAATGGCTTAGCAGTTAGCAGCACTTGTTCTTGACACAAAATGGGGTCCAGTTCCCAGCATCCACATGGTGGCTCATAAAACTGTCCATGACTCCAGTTCCAAGGGATCCAGCGCCCTTTTCTGACCTCCACTGAGACCAGGCATAAACATGGTACACAGACATACATGCAGATAAAATGTTAACACACATAAATAAAATTAGGAAATTACAGGTTTGCCCAGATAAAGCTCGACATTGGAGAATTTAAACAAAATCAACAATAATATTAATTATAGTAGAATTGAACTGTATACATTTCTTCAAAGGATTCTAGTCTTTAAATAAACAAATAATAAGAATAAAATGTGCTCTGCAAAAATTATGCTGCTCTATGTGTATTAACACCATTTGGGTCACTAAAAGTCAAAGAATAATAGCATGACTTTCTCGGCCACTTTTGTCTAAATAGAAAATGACTGATAAAGTCCCGCTACATGCATTTAAATCACAGTTTAATGAAAACTCTCCTGTACAGTTGCTTAATGACAGGAGAAAGTAGTGTTTTAAAGTATACCCAGTTTGGGCCAGAAATCCCTATAGTATTCATCTATACAGAAATGCAAGCATTAGCCTGTAATTCATCATTGATTGCAAGGAACCCAGGTGACAGCTGAGTTCATAAAAAATAATGTAATGTATTTATTTTCATGTGCCATTAAAATAAGAAAGACTAGATGATTTCAACATTAACATATATATGACTTTGTGGCCCAATGTTACACTACATTTCCTCAAGAAGTTCTTGGTGTATTAAGCTCACTTTGGTGCCAGAGGTGAAATGTGCAGGGGTGAGAGGACATGTGCAGGGGTGAGAGGTAACATGTGCAGGGGTGAGAGGGAACATGTGCAGGGGTGAGGGGACATGTGCAGGGGTGAGGGGACATGTGCAGGGGTGAGAGGACATGTGCAGGGGTGAGGGGACATGTGCAGGGGTGAGGGGACATGTGCAGGGATGAGAGGACATGTGCAGGGGTGAGAGGGCATGTGCAGGGGTGAGGGGACATGTTCAGGGGTGAGGAGACATGTGCAGGGGTGAGAAGGGACATGCTGAGAGAGGGCATGTGCAAACAGAGGGTACATGCAGGACTAAGCAGGGCTGCTGTGTTTCGAACCAAGGCTGCAGTGGAGTCCTGGTGTGCAGTCATTAAGCAGTGCCACACACACCTTGGACTCACTCTGTGCTTACTTTTAAGTTTATTTTGGTTGTGGGGATTCAGGATCCTGTCACTGTTGCCAAATGTTTCATGCCTTCTCCACCGAAATCACATTTTACCATTTAAGGAACTGTGTCCTTAAGAATTAAAATTAACAACTCAAATGATTTAAAAACAAATTTCTAACTCAAAAATATTCCTCATTTCCCTCGTCCTGAGGTTCACAAAAATAATACCAGGATTTGTGGGGGGAAAAAAATCCTAAGAAAACATCTTCTGGCGTGAGGAACTAGTTCCAAGTGCTTTTCCTAACGTCTTTCTATCCTTCTCTCCCTCCATCCCTTCCTCCTACACCCTAAATCTAAACTCTGACTAAGGAAGGACTATCCTCAGCAAATCCTTGGCATATGTAACTCATTTACAATCAAGAATCTTGCAACGTGACCTCATATGGCCCATTATTGTCAACATGTTACCCATGCTAAAGTTGCTTCCGTATCGTTTTCTGGGTATGTTTTATCTATAACTTCCAGGTTTTATTAGGAGAAATATTAATAGCCATAAGACATAATCCAGTGATGGGTTTGTTATTTTTGTTGTTGATTTTGGAAAAAAAGGGTGTCCTTGTGTTGCCCAAAATGGCCTCACATTGTCTCGGTCTCCCAAGCACTAGGATCACAGACATGTATCACTAGGGATGGCTATTTGTTTTGTTTTGCTTTCATGGATTTATAAATAGCATGCATGAGTTTTCACTATGTAGCCCAGTCTCAACAGAAGTTACCAATCCTTTTACCTCCACTTTCCCAGTGTGAAGATCACAAGATACGCAGCACCACACCCAGCTCAGTCCAGTGGTTTCCAAGTTGTTTATAACCTTGGATAAAGCCTTACAGGTAATCTTCCATCGTTAAGTGTTCTTTTGTCATAAATAGATAAATAATTGAATTGTTGGCCATAGCTTCTTCAGACTTCATAAAAATCGAACTTAAATGAATGCCTTCTGGGCATAATGAGCAAGAATTTACTAGAACAAAAGCATCAAACTGGTGACACATCATGACTGGTCACTTTTTCCCAGTCTCACACGCTGACTGTCAGGTCTCTTTACTGCTACTGCAAACATCATTTCTTTGGCGGCCATCCAGCATTACGCTGAAGGACTATAAAATGCTGTATCTCAAATTCTGTCACACTCCAAGGCTAAGGAAAAAGAAAACGCTCAAGGACTTTCCTTTAAGTCAATGTGTTGCTTAATGTCAATAAGGTAAGCTTGATTTCCATTGGTAACAATCACAGTATAAAGATTCACAGCCGGTATCTTTAAACCACCATTTCTTGTATTGGTAAGGTCCCTGGAGAAGCAGAAAGCAATTCTTTGTATACTATAAGGGAAGATGAAGAAATTTGGCAGCAGAAAAACAAAATGGGGGGTTAAAAGAAGACAAGAAGGGTAATGTAAACTCTTCTTTACCCATAGATGCAAAGGGAGAGAAAGTATACCAGCAGTGAAGTGCACTACTAGATTTACTTTGGCTACAGATACAAAGGTGGAAATGTACCCACCATAAAACATATTAATGTCTCACTTAAAAACTCTCAGATGGATTGCTTTTTATTTCTATTCAAAAGTAACATAGGCATAAAAATCTAATGCTTTCATTCACATTATCAACAGTCCTGCTCGTCACAACACAGTTACACTTAGTACAGAAAAGCTGTCATATTTAACAATCTGTTTCTGGGGGCAAAGGAGAAGAGGTTTATTTGTAAGTGATCAGCCTTAGTTGTCTAAGCAGCACTGTGCAAATGCTGGAATACAGTAGTTACGTGGTAATATGGCCAAAGGGATTCGGTGTACAGCCTTGTATTAACTGTGAAAGGCCTGAGCATTGAATTCTACAGGAAAAAGCAGAACCCAATATGTGGCAGATACAGTCTCAGACCAGCAGAACTTGAGAAAGTGAGGGTCCCCTCCATCCTTAAACAAGGAGTATCTGCTAATCTTTCATGCTTTATCTTTAATAAAACAACTATGTACTCTCTCTCCTTCTCTTCTCCTCTCTCTCTCTCCTCTCTCTCTCTCTCTCTCTCTCTCTCTCTCTCTCTCTCTCTCTCTCTCTCTCTCTCTCTCTGCCAACTACACTAGGATGCTCTTCTGCCCATTCTCCTCTCGTTCCCATATTTTCAGTGTTACTACATGGGGTCCTCTCATCTTTTTATTGACATCATACTTTTGAGACATCCAGCCCTGCTGTGAAGTTACTGCAAAATCACCAAGTCTTTCTCTATCAACATGAACTAGACAGAATTTCTATTAACCAAAGGTTCACCCCCAAGATAACTTAAGATGACTGCCTGGCCATCAGCGTACTAAATACCTTCCATTGATGAGATCTGATGCTGAAAAACAAAAGTCTCCAGACACCAGCCATTGAGCTTTGAACTATGCAATGAAATAGATGCAATAGAACACGTCCATCAGACAATTTCTCCCCCTGGAATTTGCTATGGTCTCACTCAGCTTTAAGGGCATAATTCTAAGTAATATTTTTATTTTTTTAATATTTTTAACTCAGATGTAGTGAGTTTCTATTACATAAAATAATGTTCTGGTTATTGAGAAATAAGAGGTAAGACACAAAAATACTCTAGCTAAATAGATTTTGCAACAACAAAGTTTCAAAACTTGAAATAAAGATAGTGGAGGGAAAAGCCAAGCAACAGAAAGCCATTCAGGACAAATGAGAAGATGACCCATGTTCAAATTCCAACTGTAATGTTTCCCAGCAGTAGACTTTGAACAAGTTGCTTAATTTTTTAAACATCATATTTTCTTCTACAAAACAAATGTAAAGATAGAGCCCACCATTTTTTAGTGCTTAGATGAGCACACACACACACACACACACACACACACACACACACACACATGGGGCACTTGCCATCCTGAGCTTAAACTTTAGTTTCTTGGTATCATAGGGGCTAAAATAGTAAATGGAATTTTTCAATTATGTTTCACAAAGCAGACAACATTCCTTAGTTCTTAGTTAAGGCCAAGGAAATAACAAGAAAATATCTTGGCACAGCACAAGAGTCCAGCTTTTCTTCAGGTGGCTTTCATTCACTAATATCTATTATTTGTGCCATTTGTCACCTCCCAAGTGACAAGAAGTCCCACCAAGAGGTAATATCGCTCTACTTTGACCTGGTAACTATTTGATAATCACGTCTAACAAACACTTTAGCCAGGTGTGGGGGCTCATGCACATAATCCCAGTAATTGAGATGCAAAGCCACCACACCATTTCTGCATCCGTATCAGAAAGATCCCAAGTCACCCCACTGCAGAAACCCTTGCACAGCTGTACTTATTGCTTCACTATTTGCAACAACAAAAACTAGCCAGGATGCCTATCAATAGATGAATAAATGAAGAAAGTTTAATATATGGAGATAGCTAAGTTTGTATAGTACATGGACACATGTTCAAGCATGAGGACATGTGTGTGAATCTCCAGTACCCATATAAAAATGATGGTCATGGTAACACATACATATAACCCTAGCATTGGAAGGATGTAAACAGAAGGATTCCAGGAGCTCATTGAGCAGCAAGTCCTGCCTAGTCAGTAAGCTCCTAGTTCTGTGATAGACCCCGTATCAAAAGTAAGGTGATATGTGCACACACACACACAAATGGGTGCACACCCACATAGCATACACATATACACAAAGAAAATGTAATATATAAAACACAATGAAGTTTTACTCTGGTATAAACAATGAAAGTATGTCTTCTCCCAGAAAGTGGATGAATATAAACAAAATCAGCCAGATTTAGAAAAGCAGATAGTGTGTGTTTTATTTTTCATGTAGACTCTAAGTTTTAAACATATGGCATGAGATGAGGAGGATTATTTGGGAGGGAGAAGAGGCGTATTGTGACAGGGAAGAAGGGCCAAGTGAGGGCAATGATCAGTGAATGTGGACAAATCACATGTGTGAATGATCTCATAAATTGTACCATTCTCTATGCCAGTTTTAAAAAAAAGAACTCATGAGCTTTTTTTTTTTTTTTTTCCTCTTTCAATAGGGAATAAAACCTCTGTGGTGCTAAAACCACAGCAATTTAGATCTCAGCTATTGATCAAGAATAATCTGAATGGTTTTGACTAGTACAGAGGAGATTTCAGGACTATAGAAAATTGTTAAACAGACACGGATAAAGTTATCCTCATAATTTGGAAGGTGTAGATTATTCACTTTTTAACACATCACTGCAGAACCCCAGCTTTAGTGTTTTCTGAACACACTGAAACATCACCGTCATTCCAAAATGAGAATAAAGGATTCAAATATCTCTTTCAAGACTTGAGTATATGATGAATCATATAAGAGTATTTAAAAACTACTGTCTCAATACTGAGGGACATGAAACACAGAAAAAAGAAAGCTATGTGAATCCATCTTTTAAAAGCAATATTTTATAATATAAAATAAAATATCTTGGAGTGAATCTAACCAAGCAAGTGAAAGATCTGTATGACAAGAACTTCAAGTCTCTGAAGAAAGAAATCAAAGATCTCAAAGATGGAAAGATCTCCCATGCTCCTGGATTGGCAGGATTAATTTAGTAAAAACGGCCATCTTGCCAAAAGCAATCTACAGATTCAATGCAATCCCCATCAAAATTCCAAATCAATTTTTCATAGAGATAGAAAGAGCAATTTGTAAATTCATTTGGAATAACAAAAAAAACAGGATAGCGAGAACTATGCTCAACAATAAAAGAACTAGCTTCTGAGGGAATTACCATCCCTGACCTCAAACTGTACTACAGAGCAATAGTGATAAAAAAAAAAAAAAAAAAAAATACCTGCATGGTATTGGTACAGAGACCGGCAGGAAGATCAATGGAATAGAATTGAAGATCCAGAAATGAACCCACACACCTATGATCACTTGATCTTTGACAAAGGAGCTAAAACCATCCAGTGGAAAAAGGACAGTATTTTCAACAAATGGTGCTGGCTCAACTGGTCAGCATGTAGAAGAATGCAAATCAATCCATTCTTATCCCCTTGTACAAAGCTCAAGTCCAAGTGGATAAAGGACCTTCACATAAAACCAAATACACTGAAACTAATAGAAGAGAAGGCAGGGAAGAATACCTAGGCACAGGGGAAAAGTTCCTGAACAGAACACCAATGGCTTATGCTCTAAGGTCAAGAATAGACAAGTGGGACTTCATCAAATTGCAAAGCTTCTGTAAGGCAAAGGACACTGTCAATAAGAAAAAACAGCAACCAACAGATTGGGAAAAGATCATTACCAATCCTACATCTGATAGAGGGCTAATATCTAATAGATACAAAGAACTCAAGAATTATACTCCAGACAACCAAATAACCCTATTAAAAAATGGGGTATACAGCTATACAAAGAATTCTCAACTGAGGAAAATCAAATGTCTGAGAAGCACCTTAAGAAATGCTCAACATCCTTAGTCATCAGGGAAATGCAAACCAAAACAACCCTGAGATACCACCTCACACCAATCAGAATGACTAGGATCAAAAACTCAGGTGATAGTAGATGCTGGCAAGAATACGGAGAAAGAGGAACACTCCTCCATTGTTGGTGGGATTGCAAGCTGGTACAACCACTCTGGAAATCAGTCTGGTGGTTCCTCAGAAAATTGGACATAGCATTACCTGACGATCCAGCTATACTACTCCTGGGCATATACCCAGAAGATGCTCCAACATATAACAAGGACACATGCTCCATTATGTTCATAGCAGCCTTATGTATAATAGCCAGAAGCTGGAAAAAACCCAGATGTCCTTCAACAGAGGAATGGATACAAAAAAAAAATGTGGTACATTTACATAATGGAGTATAACTCAGCTATTAAAAATAATGAATTCAAGAAATTCTTAGGTAAATGGATGGAACTAGAAAATATCATCCTGAGTGAGGTAACCCAATCACAAAAGAACACACATGGTATTTACTCACTGATAAGCAGATATTACCCCAAAAGCTTGAAATAGACGATATTCAACTCACAGACCACATGAATCTCATGAAAAAGGAAGGGAAAGTGTGGGTGCTTTGGTCCTTCTTAGAAGGAGTAACAAAATACTCATGGGAGCAAATATGAAGACAAATTGTGGGACAGAAACTGGAGGAGGGGCTGTCCAGAGACTGCCCAACCTGGGTATTGACCTCATGTGCAGTCACCAAAGGCACCACTGTTGTGGATGACAGGAAGTGCATACTGACAGGAGCCTGATATAGCTGTCTCCTTAGAGGTCTGCAAGAGTCTGACATATTCAGAGGTGGATGCTCACAGCTAACCATTGAACTGATCATGGGGTTTCCAATGGAGGAGTTAGAGAGAAGACTGAAGGAACTGAAAGGTTTTGCGGCCCCATGGGGAGAGCAACAATACCAACCAACCAGAGCTCCCCAGTCCCCAGGGTCTAAACCACCAGCCTGGGAGCACATAGGGAGGGACCCATGGCTCCAGCTGTATATTTAGGGGAGGATGGCCTTGTCAGGTATAGGTGGGAGAGGAGATCCGTGGTCCCATGAAGGCTGAACACCGGGAGGGGGCAGGGAATTTGAGGGTGGGAAGGTGGGAGTTGGGGGAATAAGTGGGGGTACATCCTCATAGAAGCAGGAGGGGGGATGAGATAGGAGGTTCCTGGGTGGTGGGGGGGAATGGGGAAAGGGGATAAAATTTGAAATGTAAATATAATGTCCAATTAAAAAATACAGAAAAAGTAATATTTTACTGCTGAAGCCCTGAGGGACAGCAGAAATAATGGAAACAGTCAACCTTGGGAGTTACGAGGTTAGGGGAACCCTCCAGAATACACTAGAGACCAGGGAGGTGATAGACTCTCAGGACTCAAAGGGAGGAACCTTAGATGAAATCCCCTACAGTGGGGAGAGGGAACTTATAGAGCCTACCTCCAGCAGAAAGACAGGGCACCAAGTGAGAGATGGGATTGCCATCCCACAGTCAAAAACTCTGACCCATAATTGTTCCTGTCTGAAAGAACTGTAGGGACAAAAAGGATAAGATCCTAAGAAACAGGAGATCCAATGACAGGCCCAAAGTGGGATCCAGCTCAAGGGGAGGTCCCAAGTCCTGACATAATACATTACTGAGGTTATGGCGTCACAAAAGGGGACCTATCATGACTGCCCTCTGAAAGACCCAACAAGCAGCTCAAAGAGTCAGATGCAGATATGTGCACCCAACCAATGAACAGAAGCTGCAGATACCTGTGGTTGAATTAGGGAAAAGCTGGAAGAAGCTGAGGAAGAGGGCAACCCTGTGGGAGGACCAGCAGTCTCAATTAATCTGGACCCGAAGATTTCGCAGACATTGGAACACCAACCAGGCAGCATACACCAGCTGATATGAGGCACCCAACACATATACAGCAGAGGACTGCTGGGTCTGTGTGTAATCAGAGTTGATGCACCTAACCCTCAAGAGACTGGAGGTCCCAGGGAGTTTAGAGGTCAGGTGGGGGGCAGAAGGGTGTTGGGTCAGCCTCATGGAGATGGGGGTGGCGGGGAGGGGAGAATAAGGGAGTTGGAGGTATGGGATGTGGAATAGTCAGAGGGTGGATGTAGGAGTGGGAAATAAAATCTGGAGTGTAAAAATATAATTAATTAATTATAAAAATTGGACATCTAAGAATAAAAAGTACAATGAGAAAAGAAAATCAAACTGAAAAAAAAATAAAATTAAAAAGAAAATCAAGCTGTTTCTAAAGAAATTGTGTTCTATAATATAGTTGGAGAATATTTATAGACTTCACAATTTTCAAGCATAAAACAAAGTAACATTCACACTGATAAAATCCATGCTCTGGTATTTAAGAAAATATCACACATGAAGTAAGAAAGCAGAATAATATAGCCCACCATTTTTCAATAGACCAAATAAACAAGGCAGGTGGCAGAATTCGTAAGAAGAATTCTAAAATGGGTGTTTCAACTGTGTTCCATATGTTCAAAAAGCTTAAGGAATGGTTGACTATGTTAAATAAAGTATTAAAATGCCTAGTAATGACCTGTATCTTAACCTCAAGATAAAAAATATTACACCTGAGATAAGTTCTATAGCAGTCAAGGATGATACCACATTAACATAAGTTTAGTAAATTTGAAGATATGCCAATGAAAATGATTCAGAAAGAAAAATAAAAGGAAAACCTGAAAGCAAAACAAATCATAAGTGAAGTCAGTATGAAAATACTCATAATGCAAGAAATAAATGGCAAGACAGAAAAAAGGAAGGAATATTCAATTAGATGAAAAATAGGTCTTCATGTGAGATACAAGTGGTTCCCTCAGCTCTTGTCAGGACCATCACTACACAGAGCACAGCAGTGGGTGAGCCATGTGAGACTTAGGCCCAAGGTCATAGCAGTAAATTAAACAACTATCCAGAGGAAATTTAGGTCTATAGGAATGGGGCTCAACACTTTTAGTGGTGATTGCTAATAGTCACTGAGCCATGTTGCCAGCCCTAGTTATTTTAGCTTTTTTTTTTTTTTTCACTAAAACTAAAGGACTGGAGAGATGACTCAGAAATTTAGAGCACTGACTGCTCTTTCAAAGGATCCAGGTTCACTTCCCAGCACCCATGTGGCAGCTCATTATAGTCTGTAACTCCAGATCCAGTATGTCTGTTGCCATCTTCTGGATTCTCTGAGCACCAGACCTGTACATGATACACAGACATTCCCTGAAGCAAAACACTCATTCACATAACCTAAAATAAAAAAATAAAATACGACAATATACACAACTTGAAAGAATTCAGAAAAAAATGAAACTGTACTATAAGAAAACACAAGAACAGCAGAAAGAAACAGATGAAGTCTGCATCTACAATGAAGAATGAAAACCCCCAAAATAATGTGTGCAGGCAAATATTAAAGACAATTATATTTATTAAATTTTTATTTGGGGAGATATAATTGACCACTTTTTAAAAACTTATAACAATGTAGCATGAGATATATATTATAAAATGAGCAAAACGTACACAACTATCCCAAAACCCTGAAGAGAGGAAATGAAAATGTCTGGTTGTGAACTTCTTAGTGACTCAGGGCACAGTACAGTGTCACTTGAAGGTCCAGTGCAATGACTGAGTGACTTGTAAGACATAAGGCACCAACAGTTAAAGTGGAAGCTGTAATGTGTTTTAAAAGGAAAATTAAAAAGCAAGCAAAAAACAAGGTTATAAAACAGAAGCAAGGGCACAGAAAACAACTAGAAAGCTAACCATAAGCTTTAGGTTTCAACCCTAAAATCTCAATAATCACATTAAACCTGCATGGACCAAGATGCTGCTGTAACCAAACCATCCTCAGGAAAGCTCACAAAAGCTCTAACCCTAGGGGCTCTGACTATGGAGTAACCTAGAAATAGCATCATGGCCACGTAAGCGATGGAGATTAAACAATATGTACTGACTAGTTTCTTGATTTGACAATTGTCAAAGGATTTTTAAATTACACTGCGGCCCCACTCATTCTCTTATGTGTATTCCAGCTGGGCTTGAATGAATCTTTGCATAGCTGAGCCTTGGAATTATTATGCTAAAGAAAAACTCAGATGCAAAGAGAAAATAGTATATGCTTCAACATGTACAAACTATATCAAATAGTCAAATTCAAAACAACAGAAGGGGAACAGAGGCTCCCAGGGAAGAGGAGAGAGGTCAGAGTCTTACAATTAAGGACTACAATTTCAATTTGGAATGTTTTATCTTAAGTTTTAAATATAGTGGTGTTGGTTACGTAATGTACTTAAGGACAGACCTATGAACCTTCCAAAGATCAAAACAGTAAATGTGAGCCAGACACACAGCTCAGTGAACAAAAGGCTTGCTGCGGAGACCTGATGAAGAGCTCAATTCCCAGATTCGATGCTGGACAGAGAGGAATGACTCCAGAAAGTTTGACCTCACTCTGGTATATGCACACCTACACAAATACACACACTCACACACACACCTGAACACACAGAAACATACACACACAAAAAAATACACACAAACACACAAGAAACCATGCACACACCTACACACACAAACATGCACACACACAAACATACACACACATACACACAAACATATACACACACATATACACACCTGCACACACACATGCATACACACAAAAAAATACATACACACATGCACACACAAACATACACACATACACACACAAACTTGCAACACATACACACACAAACATACACACACCTGCACACATACACAAACATACACACACACATACACACATATACATATGTACGTGTGCATCTTCTAATAATAATAAAATTAATTAAATGTTAGGTGTTACTTGTTATATGTTGGGGACCGCACTAGTCCCACGTTGGGGTGGCCAAAAAATGTCTCGGCCTGAGCAAAATGTTGAGGCCCAGGCCGACCCACGTTTGGGCGGCCACTGTATCCCAGCCCAAGCTGCCGCTCTGGTCTTCAGGTCGGGGGTTCAGCAAGAGCGAGGGTGACGGCAGATTCTACCTAATGTCTGAGATTCGTCTCTGATGATCCCTCTATAGTCTCTGATCTCCGTCTATATTCTCTGATCTCTGGTTCTGTCTTCTATAGTCTGACTAATGTCTTCTATCGTCTCAATTCTGATCTGTTCTGTCTCTGCCTTTTATATGTCTCACTTCTAAGCCACGCCTCTAAGTTACACCTTTAATCATGCCTTTAGGTCTTGTCTCTAACCCTGATCTCTATACTTCTTAAGTCACACACCTTTAATCTCACACACCTTTAATCTCAAGGTATCTAAACCAAGATTATCGGAGTGTTCTAAGCTGTTGTAGGCTATTGTAATTTAAATCTCATGTCAGGGTATATGGCTCAAGATGGCTGCAAAGCTGATAGCCGCTTTCTGCTAAAAGTCAGCCCCCAACAGTTATATAATGGTGGGGAAGGAAGACACGAGTGTAGCTTAGGGAAAACACCTGTCTACTACATGCAGAGCCCGCGTTCACTCCTCAGCACTTCAGATATAAGACAAAGCAAGAAGATAGTCATCTGCAGGCCAAGGAGATGGGCGGTGGTGGCGCACGCCTTTAATCCCAGCACTTGGGAGGCAGAGGCAGGCGGATTTCTGAGTTCGAGGCCAGCCTGGTCTACAGAGTGAGTTCCAGGTCAGCCAAGGCTACACAAAGAAACCCTGCCTCGAAAAACAAAAAAAAAAAAAAAAAAATTCTGGTTGTTCATACCTTGAACTTAGATTTCTCCCCCATATTTATGAGTGATAAAATTTGTTTATTAAACTTCTAAGTTTCTAGTATTCTGTTATGGGAGTCCTAGAAGATTATCATAAGGTCAGTGGTAAGATTACAGGAAAACACATAAAGCGAAATCATGCCTGTTCAAAGGCCACAAGAATATATAAGTAAGTCCCTGGAACTGATGAGTGTAGCAAGAGTATACAGTGTGAACACCGTGTCCACTCACATCTTCTAAGAAGACCAAAAATAATTTAAGTTTGGAATCTGAAATCAGTATTTACAATGGTTCAAGAATGACTTAGTTCCAAATATGTACATAATCTGAGAAAATAAATACAAAAATTTGTTTTAGAGTACATCCTTTCTAAATTGGTATACATAAATGGAACAATATATTTCACTATGATATTTTTATAATGAAATTCAACCGTACCCCATGACCATCTCTAGCCCCACCTCCACTTCCCAACTTGCTCCCTTCTTCCCAAATGGTCTTCCTTACACTCTTATAAACTCTGTTTGTACCAAGATTCTTCATATGAGATTTAAAAAGGAGTGCTGGAATTGCCTCCGAGGCTGGTCGGCTTTACATGATGAGAAGCAGTTTTGTCGACTTTCCTGCCAGTGACATACTTGGTCTGTATAATGATAAATAATGATGAATAATGCTACACTCTGTTCACATTCCACTTTTTCTTTATCCATTCATAGGCTAGGCTGATTTTATAGACTTCTGAATACTGCCAGCGTAAACACATGCACTTTCTTATGACTGACCTAGTTTGTTTTTCTTTTTTCCCACATCCTCTACAGAATTTGGTCCTTCATTGTTTGTTTTATTTTCGTAATGATTGCTGTCCTGATGTAAAAAGAAAAAAAAAAAGTTGCTTTTGGTTTCCATTTCCTGTTGGATGTGTAAGTGGGAATATTTTATCTCTGCAGTTTGGGGCAGTTATTGGCAACTTGGTTTGTGGTCGTGGGACTTTGTGACTGCCCTTTCTGATATTTTGGTCGGTCAGGAAAACATATGCACACGTGCATAAAACCTTCATGAGTTGTCTGAAGATGTCCATTTCTGCTACTTAGGCCCCATGTCCTAGAGGCTCCACAATGTCTCAAGCATGCCTCTATCTTTCTCCTGTCTCCATCATTCAACACAGTGACTTTGGATACTGCACTGTGTCATAGACTACATTTTATTTTTGCCCAAACAGCTTTACATACAAATTTTCACGGCAATGAGGCATTGGTCTAGTTCTAAGTTTCTGGTTTCTGAAGCAGCATAAATACTAGACCATTGCTGAGACACATCTCAGATATCCTGCTGTTGCCCAGAGTCAGGGTGATGTTGCAGCTAGACAGGGCAACTGATGGCAGCTTCTTTGCAAGTGCCTGGCTTCCTCACTCCTCATGCCTCCCTGCCCTTCACTTCTGTCACCCTGAGGCTCTCTGAGATCAAGATTGACCTCTGTGCTTGTAGCCTGTGACAGAGAGTGCCCAGCACTCTCTGTCTCTCAGAAGGGCACGCAGCATGGGCAGAAGCAGGGGCTCCATGATGAGTGCTGGCACATTCAGTATTGAGAAGGTTTTTTTTTTTTTTTCATAGTCACAGATCTTGGCACATCTTTCTGTGGTTGGTGCTGACACCTCCCTATCTCTCTCCTCCAACCCTACCCTCCACCCTACCTCCTGCTGATAAGGCAAGACCTTTGTGTCTGCAGCTTGCTGGCTAGCTGACCCATGAAGGGTGTAGAATCAACTCTGTTTGGCCATCTTTCTTTTCAATTTCTTGAGTGCACTTTTTTAAAGCATCTTCCCATAAGACTTGCTTAATTTTTTTCCTCAGTTATTCTGGAGCTATTGAGGGTTCAGCAGTCTTCTTTTCTGCTGTCACTGTCTCCCTTTGGAGCTTCCATTGGGTCTCTCTTCAGAGCTCTAGACCAGTGCAGAGATAGCCACCATCCACAACCATCTTTGTTTTCCAGCCAAAATTTCTTCTTTTATAAGGACGACATTTTTATTGAATTAGAGGTTCACCCTTCTTTGGCCTAACTTAATCTTACCCATTTACACTCCCAACTATGCTACTTACAAAGAACATCATTATAAGGTAAACACATTGATGGTTAGAAGAGACCTCCATCAGTGATCAGTGAATGGAGCTGATTGCTCCAGAAAGATGGTAGGAAACCATTCTAGAGCATGCCTTTTCTTTCTTTTTATTTTATTTTATTTTATTTTTTAGTAGTCACTTGGATTCCAGTGCTAGGTGTTTGTTTAATTGGATATTTTATTTATTTACAATACAGATGTCATCCCCTTTCCCCATTTCCCCTTCCTAGAACTCACTATCCTATACCCCGTCTTCCCTTATGCTTTTATACCATTTTGGTTACATGCATATATTAAGGTCAGTTCCAGGTTGAGGGTCTAGCAATACAATAGATGCAAATAGTCAAGGAACAAGAAATACAATAAACACAAATAGTCAAAGAAAAAGCAAGGCATTAAACCCAGTTAGGTGAATACTCCTGTGATCAGTTTCTAAAGGCTTATCAGGATGACCAAAGTATCTGAGCCTACTTCCCTGTCCTAGCCCAAGGTCATTTTCATGTCTGAAGCCTACTTCCTTGTTCTAGCCTAAAATTTAAATTCCTGTCTGAAATTACTTCTTTGTTCTAGCCTAATATTTAGATTCCTGCCTGAAATTACTTCTTTGTTCTAGTCTAATGTCAGATTCCTGCCTGAAGCCTACTTTCTTGTTTTTGGCCAATGTCATATTCCTGCCAAGCAGCCCATTTCCTTGTCCTTGGCCCATGTCAGATTCTTGCCAAGCAGCCCCAAAGGCTCTCCACCTCTCCCCCACCCCCCTTTTTTTTTTTATTTCATTAACAAGACTGAGCCTGTCTTAGGTCGTTCTGACAAGAGTGCCTTCCTTACTCATCATAGAATATGCATTATCAAAGGCAATGCACTCCTGTATTAGGTTGGTAAGGCTCTATACAGAATTTTACCCGTCCTTGACTTGCCAGCCTGTTATTTTAATAACTCTCTCTGAGGGTCCATTTTCAGATTTAAGCCATGTACTTTGGCTGCCAACATGTTAATGTTGTTAAAGATAAGCTTTAACATGATGGGCAGGAATAAAAGTATTCCCAGGACAAGAAGGGCTAGCCTGATCAAGCTATATATGCCATTCCTGAGGTTTGACCAAAATGGAAATACTGACCTCAGGTCATGGATAATTTTATTGGCATTATCTGCAGCATCAAAGCTCAACAGAGCAGCATTCTTTAAATTCATAGTCTCACTGTACAAAGTTAACACACCCAGAGAGGTGTTAGGATTATGCCAAATATCCTACAGGTGTCTTTAAACTTTTTGCTGATTATAATGACAATCATTGTGAATTTCAAAAGTAACACTACTCCAATGATATTTGTCATGACACTTGGGATGGCTCCTAACTCTTGAACCCTGAACCTCCTTTAGATAATTTGACTGGGTTATAGAGCATCATTCATTGTTCCAGATACCTATATAAATCCTTTTGTATACTTAATACATTAGTAACTTTTTTTTGCTGGATGGTTAACAAAAATAGTTGTCTTAACACCTTGTGTCAATGCTATTGCAGAAGCAGTGGTGCTAGCAATTAATGGAATTAAAGCTGATATACCAGCAATAATCAAGCCTGCTACCCTCTTCTTGAAGCCTAACTCACTTCTTCTAGCACTTTCAAGCTTTTTTCGGAGAATCAGGGTTTTCTTCTTCAAGGTGACCAGCTATTAGAACTCAATCATGTACTGGTCTAGAAATCAATCCAATATGGGAAATAAGAGTCTACTTTTGGAAGACTGGATCTGGACTTTGTCAAAGACATTTGGAAGCTAGCTGTAGCTATGTTGTTACGATAGCAAGAGATAAAGTTGGGACAGGATCTGGGTTTCAAACAAAGGTTAGTACATGTTTTAAGGCTCTTTGAATTGTCAAACTAAAATTGGTTTTGTCTCTTCTACAGTATTTATTGTAAGTCGCATTGACTGTATAATTTCCAATTATGTTAGTGTGTTAAAATCTGGCATGTCTGTTACTGGGGTCTATCAACCAGCTTTCATCTCACTGCCCTGAGTATGCCTTTTCTTTCATTTCCCTAGCTAATAGACTCTCTCCTGATTCGTCCTTACTTCTTCCACCTCATTTGCCTATCAACCCCAGAGCAGTTAGGGCCCATCTGTGACTTTGTACTGCTCTCGGAATATCGCTTTCATCAGTACAGCGCTCAGTAGGATCACAGCTCTCAGGCCCACAACTCAGGTAGGCCAGCCACCTGGTTCCACTTTGGGAAATACACTTCCATGTTGGAACGTTCCTGCTTCAGCAGATTCACTGGTCCTTCTCTCTTAGGGGAACTCTGTTCCTGCTCAGAGGCAGTTCCACTGCTCATGCTTCTGATCTCCCTGGCAACCCGCTCTCTACAGACTTCCAAATCCTTCTGTCCATGGGAAGCCCCCACCATCAAACATTCAGAGCTTCTCCATTTCAGCTTGAGTTGTCATTGCCGGTGAATGAACAAACTCATGCTGATTGTTCACCCTTTGCTATTTGTCTGCTTCAAAGACCACCTGCCCAGGAGTGGTATGGTACCACCCACAGTGACCCGAGCCCTCCTACATCAATCATTAACCAAGAAAATGCCCCAGAGACACACCCACAGGCCGGTCTGATGGAGGAGGGTAATTCCTCAACTGTGGGTTCATATTCCTATCTGTCTCTAATCTAACATATATCGAACTGCCAGAAAATTTACCAGCACAAAACTCTTCACTGCCTTAGCTAAATTTAATTTTTAATTTAATTAATTTTTAAGCTATTGTGAATGATATAGTTTCCATGATTTTTTTTTCTCAGTATGTTTGTCATTGGGATATAGGAAAGCTACTGATTTTGGTGTGCTAATTTGGTGTGTGACACTTTGGTGAATGTGTTCATCAGCTTTAGGATGCTTCTCAGGGATTCTTTAAGGTCTTTCATGTATTGAATCAGAGCATCTGCATATAATGGTACTTTATTTCTTCCTTGTTTGTACTTTCTTTTCCTTTTGTTTTATTGATTGAGCTAAGACTTCACACACTGTTGAACAGGAAGGGAGAGTGGACATCCACGCCTTGTTTCTGGTCTTACTGGAAATGATTCAAGTTTTTCCCCATTTAGCATGATGTTCATTGTGGGATTGCTGCATAATGCCTTTATTGTGTTGACATATGTCCCCTGCATCCCTAGATTCTCCAGAATGTCTATCATGAAGGCATGTTGACTCTTGTCAAGGGTCTTTTCTGCATCTACTGAGATGACTCTGTGGTTCCTATCCTTGAGGCTTTTGTGTATTCAGTTACATTTATTTATTTATGTTGAACTAAATCTCTGCAGTAAATCTGTCTTTATAGTGGTTAAGAGAGGAAAGATAGTATGAAACAGGTACTATGTAGGAGAGAAAATGGAATAATGGTGCTGAAGGTATAATGGGGAGGAGAATGTGAGGGAAAGGCAGAAGAAGGGGCTGTGGCTGATAACTAACATTAGGGATATATGAAAAGGCCATCTGGAAACTGTGACTTCTTTCATGATTCGTTTTAGAACCTTTATATGTATGCATATGTATATATGAGTATGTATATATTTTTCATATAAAAAGAATTACCTTACACAGTATAATACATTCAATCCCAAAGCCATTGGTTCCCAAATAAAAAACTCAGTGCTGGTATGGAATACTTCCCCTCCAGTTGTCGGTCATAGGAATCCTGGAGAACCTCAAAACAATTCAGACTATTGCTATTACTATTGATATTGATATTGATATTGATATTGATATTGATATTGATATTGATATTGGTTCCCTGAAAAAACTTGTTAAGACCCTTTCTGAAGATAACACACATTGGTTCCAGGACATGGAGAAATTTTGTTTGTTTGTTGTTTGTTGTTTGTGACCAGCATCTTCCTCCATACTGTCTAGTTTTTATGGTACTGAAACATGCTTTACAGGCTTCTGGAGGTCTGGACAGTGATCAAGAGCCTTACCTAGATAAGAACCCTATAAAGTGTAATAAGAACAGTATGCCATTATATGTCTGTGCATGGAGTAGTGACACAATGTTATAGGTAACTTCTTACTTTCTGATTATATATAAAGCTCATCGTGCAGGAGGAAAAACATGTCTGGTATTATAAATCTGGATTAAAAATCCAAAGTTCAAGTGTTCATAGACTAACCATCATTTTACCAAACAGTCGCAGTATCTAACTGTCATCTAAATTCATCTCTCTACCTGTGGATGAATGCAGCTCTAGTTCTAAGGCTTCATCACAGAAGTGTCTTTGCACAGTAGATAAAGTCTAATGCAGACACTGACGACTGGTCAAAGTATAGAGAATAACTGTGGTATGCTGAGTCACAGATGAGATATTCATCACCCTGCTCCACAAAATAGGAGGGCAAGAAGATTGTAACAGCCAGAGCTCTGGGAGAACCAGAGCAATTTATCTTCTAGAGCATGACAGGACTGTACTCATGAAGTACAGCAGCTGTGGCAGCCTCCAGAAGTCCTACACAGCATCAGGACAGTCAACATTCTAGCATGGATGGTGAAATGGATTGATGACTCCCCAACCATGACTGAGGAGCTAACGATGGTGATAGCCTCTGGGTGAGTGAGAATAAGTTTTCCTTAAGATGGTGGCTGCTGGAAGGTCTACCATGCTCCAGTGGCTGCCCACACATCCAGGAGTACATGGACAGCACAAATTGCAATAAATAGGTTATTGAATTTAGAAAAAGGAAGAAAGTAAGTTGGGGTAGAAAAGTAGGAGTGAATTTGGGAGGAGTTAAGAGAAGGAGTTGGGTTAATCAGATAATACCTTTTCTATTGCTGTGAAGAGATACCATAACTATCACACCTTATAAAAGTAAGCATTTAGTTTAGGACTCATGGTTTTACATGGCTATAGGTCATCATAACAGGGAACATGGCAGCAGACAGGCAGGCATCAAATAGCAGCTAAAAAATTACATATTGAGACAACAACCACAAGGCAGAAGGAGAGAGAGCTAACTGAGAATTGTGTGGAAAGCTCACTGCCACTGACATGCCTCCAACAAGGCCAGACCTCCTAATCCTTCCCAAAGTGTTCCACCAACTACAGATAAAGCATTTAAATATGTAACTCTATGGAGGCCATTCACTTTCAAACCCCCCACAATAATTAAAATACATTGTACAAAATTCTGGAAGAATAAAAGTATTTTTAAATAGTGGCTTTTTTCTCTTCTTCTTTTACCCATCCCAAGCCTGCGTTCCATTAGGTCATTAGCATATACTCTAATGATACAGTGTCATTCTTGATTGGTCATTTAAAAACTTTTAAACATTCAAGAAAAATATAATTTTAAATTATTCTAGTAGCTTATAATTTCAAATTTTTATAGATACAATTACTTTCTTGAGAGTGTATTAAAAAGACAAATTTCCTTATTAGTCAGTGTGTGTATACCAATTATTATCTTATTCCAAATATTATTATTCAACCATAGTTTCATTATTGAGAGAAAATTTTAGTAAATTGTATCTTGGGTCCTCCCTCTTGATTTATTCAGTAAATTTTATAACAGTGTCTCTATCAAATTTTAAATTACAAAATCTCTAGAATGGGATAGAGAACAATAAAACCATTATCTGAGATATTAACTTGGTGATAAAGGGCTGTATAAGATTTCCTTGTAGGATGTTAACTGCTAGTCCCAGCTCTGTGTTCTGTGATTATAAGCAACTACAAAACTCATGTCTATCCCTTGAAGGACAGAAAGATGTGAGAACAGAGAAATTTGCTACTTCATTATTCTAGCCTCTTAAACACCATGGCATCAACTGGAAGTCTTCCAGACTACACAGAATCAACCCTTCTTCCAGGGCATCATTGGAGATACTGTATCAAGGGCCAGACATCCTACAGAAGGGCAAAAGATCCCCAAAGCTTCACATGGGTCTGGACCAGATACAAACCTGCTATAAATTTTCTATCTATAACTGTAGCTTTCCTTGCCAGTTATTGTCCAGTATCATTTTGCTGTCACTTTTAAAAGAACTCGTGTTTTGCCACTGATCTGACCTCTTCCCTTAAGTGCTTACATCAGCGTCTTCCTTTAACACTCTCCAAAGAGAATGAAGATTCTTTTCATGGAAAAAAGCAGAAGGATGCAAGTTTTGTTCTCAGCCAGTCACTGTTTCCTCTGCATAAGTGAAGCTGTCTTGCAGAGAGGACTTAGTCTACCTAGCTGCTACCTAGACTGCCATGGACAATTCATCTGAAGAGTTATCTCTGCTGGAAATTTCCATTCTTTCCTTAAGTAAATTTTCAGTTGAACTCCAGTTTTCATTTTTAGCCGACACACTCTTCCTTTCCTTTCCTATTACATCATCACCTGTGCCATAACCATAGTGCCTGTAAAGCCAAGTTCAAACAGGCCTGTGATGCCAAAAGTTAGGAGTCAGAGACAGAAGAGTATGATACCACCATGAACTGCAAGACCCTGTCTCTGGAAAACAGAATAAAAATAAATAAATAAATAAATAAATAAATAAATAAATAAATAAATAAGAGTAATATTTATTAAACATGAGTAATATTCAAAATGCAAGAAGAAGACTCCAAGCTCTATTTTTTCCTGTGTGTTTATCTCAAAAAGAGTCAATCACCAATGTAACAGGAAGAGTTTAATCTCAGTTCACTGAAAAATGTCAAAGATGTTCCCTAGAAAACTGACTGCATCTGGCATGTATTGCTTGCTATGCATGGAAAAGAAGTTCACAGAAGTAAGCTCTCTGCAGTGAACGAGCTGGAGCCTGTGTACTTTCACTTCCATAGGTAGACAGACATGCTGATCTCAGTTTATTTCCAAAGGAGCAAAAAAAAGCAAGGTTATAATGTAGATGGGGACAAGAATCCACTATTGTACATGTAATAACTCCATCCCCAATATTTGTGTTTCAAAATCCAAATTCTATAAAATGGGGGTCACTCTAATTAAAACATAACTAATTTTTGTTGTTGCTGCTGCTGCTTCTGCTGTTGCTCTGTTGAACTAAATAATCTACACATTTTTAAGGAGATGAAGACTTTTAAAAAACACATCATTGTAAGGCTGAAAATAATAAATTAAAGAAAAACAAGCATAAGCTTTATCTGACAGAGAGAGGTTTATTATCCACACTCTGTACTGGCACCTACATATTAGCCAAAAGATGACTTCCATATTAAATTCACACAAATCAATCAAAAGTAATCTAGCAATTAACACAGAAAGACAAATTATGAAGTTATAAAAAATGAAAGTGGCCTCAATAATAACCAAAGGATTGATAATTAAAACAACATATATATATGGATTGATTTTATTTTTATATTACTCTTTCAGGTTTTGTAGTATTATATAACTTCATCATTTCTCTCTTCCCTTTTCTCCCTCAATCTCTCCCATATATAACTGCCTGCTTTCTTCCAAATTCATAGCCTCATTTTATTAATTGTGACATGCATATATATGTATATACATATATATTCCTAAATAAAATCTGCTTAGTCTGTATAATGTTACCTGTAAGAATATGCTTTCAGAGCTGACCATTTAGCATTAGATAACCAGTCAATGTGTCATTCCTTGGGAATAACTCCTTCCACTCTCAGCATGCCTTAGTTGCCGGAAGTTCTTTGTGTAGGGCTTGGGCCTCGTGCTCTTTCCCTCATCCATGGAGCCATTGTTGTTCTTCTGCAGCTCACTTGTAAGCAGTCATGTTGATGAGACCTTATGGTACAACCTTAGACATTATTTCTGCAATTTTCCATGAGCCTTACAGGAAGGATTTATTTTGTTGGTGTATCAACTAGGACTGGGCTCCACACTAGTACATTTTGAATGGATATGGGTTTTGTAATGGTCTCCATCTGTTTACAAAAGAATATTTCTTATAAGAGGTGAGGACTACACTTACCTATGGATATAAAGACAAATATTTAGGATATAGTTATGGATTGTACTGGTGGTTGTATGTTCTCCTCCGAGATCCATGTTCTCACTAAGCCTGGATAGTTGGCTAGGTTTCCTGTACCAGGCATGACTTACCTCTAGTTGAGCAGGTCTCAAGTCTAATTAGTGAGCTGTTGGTTGGTTGGTTGGTTGGTTGGTTGGTTAGCTGGTTGGTTAGTTGGTTGGTTACTGCCAAGATATGGGTGCTACTACTGTACCCTTAGAGTTATCATGCCACATTGGCCACTGCTGTGGTTCCTTGGCATCACAGCTAGATAGGACTGCTAGTTGCTTCCCTCCTTTGGAAGCTTGCATGCCTCCTTCTGATACCAATAAAGCTGATCCTTAGGCAGGAGGCATTCAAGGCAGTGTCAGCTCAGGGGCCCCTGGGCCCAGTGTCTGAAACACATGGTGTCTTCAGCAAGCAGGAACTATCTTCTACCTCTAGAAACAATGAAGGAAAATAGCAACAGTTTGTTATATTTGAGGAATTTCTTAGACAATCCTGACCAACAACCCTAAACAGGGATTCTAATGTTGGGAGTTTTGTTAGAAGGTCTTTGATTCCTGGAGGGTGCATTGTCAGCTAGATGACAAATCTTCATTCAAACTATGTACGTGCATTTATATACAAACATCTCTCTCTCTTTCTCTCTCTCTCTCTCTTTCTCTCTCTCTCTCTCTCACTCTCTCTCTCTCTCTCTCTCTGTGTGTGTGTGTGTGTGTGTGTGTGTGTGTGTGTGTGTGTGTGTGTGTACTCATTATGACTCTTTCAGACATTTGGAAGGTTAGCTTTAAAGATATATTTCTATCTTGCTACCATTTTCTGATAAATTCACTGATAATGTATGGAAAGTTTGAATTTCCTAAACATATATAAAAGTATATAACGTTCATGACATGTAAAACAGACATTGTAGTATTCAGAATCTTTGATATAGTGTTTACTACTGGAGGCAGTGAGTACTAATTCTCACCAAATCAGCAAAGTAAGATACAGTAAGTAGGTGAGATGGAATTGTCTTTTAAATGAACTTTTTCTCACTAAAGGAACATTTTTATTACATTTTATGATGTCAACTATATAAAGTCTAAAGAGGCTCATGAAATTAATATTGTCTTCTGACATCAACAATAAAAATATGCCAAAAGCCAAAAATTAAGTCAGTGCAGCATCTGCAATTTCACCCACATTTATGGGTGAATTGAATGTTGACGGGAAATGAAATAGCTTCTGCTCCCTCTGGTATTCACTTCAAATTAACAGAGTGCTTGTAGTTCGGCACTTTGTGACATCATCTAACAGAAGCTAGCCTTCACTTAATCTCTACTAATTTGTATGTGGTACTGAACATAGGACCCTGGGGATACCTAAGGATAGATGTCCTTCACTCATGCACTGAAGGACAGTCACTGTTCTCTTTGTCTCTGTTTTTAATTTTCCAAACAATGTCTCACACAGTTGTTTCAGATTCCCTTGAACTCACTGGACAGCTTAGGCAGCTCCTAAGCTTGCCATCCTTCTGCCTCAGCTTCTGGGGTAGCTGGAATTTCAGGCCAGCACCATCAGATTCTGCTCCAAAAACTAGTTAATTGTTACTTCGATCCAAGCTGCAATTAAGTTGGTGTTTGTGCCATTGCCCATCTGTAAACATCAACTAGAGTTACTTATCACAAGGTCTCTTTCTCTCTCTCTCTCTCTCTCTCTCTCTCTCACACACACACACACACACACACACACACACACACACACACATGCACACACACACAATTCAAGATTGGTCACACCTTCTGCTTTCATTGCATCGTGACTTTTTTGTTTGAAGAATTAAAATAGCCTTTTCTTTGGTTTAGTTGGGTTTAAACATAAACATTTGTTAGTTCTTTGAGAATTTAATTCCATGTGTTTTGATCATATTCAATGCTGGTCCTCAACTCTTCCCAGATCTACACATGTCTTTCTTACCCGGCCAATTTTGTACCCACTTTTCTCTACCATTAAAGACTAATTTGTGCTGCCTAGATATATTTTTTGCAAGGTTTTTTAAATATTTTTCTCAATAATATATTCTTGTTTATGGTTTCCTCTTCTTTCCTTTTTAACTTCTGAGCCAGCAACTATTGTTGAACTTGGTTCGAAGAGTTGACAAAATATACAAGAGGAACTATTTAGAAAGAGGAGGGCTTACTTTGCCTCATGATTTTGAAGATTTGAGGTCTTATCACTGCAGGCCTAAATAAGGCTGAAACATTATAGAAGATGGGTATGGCAGAGAGGAGTGGCTCTTATCACAGTAAAGGATTTATGGACAAATATGCCCTATAACAACATGCCTCCAGTAAGCCGCCCTCCAAGCAGACCCCACCTTCTAATAACATATCCTGCTATAAATTTATCCAAGCATTTATCAGTTGTTGGAAGTTAGCTTTAAACTGACTCCATGATCCAGTCACCAGTTGATAGCACCATCAACGGGTGACCAAGCCCTCAGCACTTGAGCCTGTTGGAGTGATATCTCTTATCCTCGCCCTAACAATTCTTTTTTCTCCCATTTGCTAACTTTGGGCTTGGGTTGTTCTTCCTTTGATTTTCTAGTTCCTTGAACTATAAAATTAGGCTGTTTATGCCCTTTTTTGATGTTGGTATTTATAGCACTAAACTTCCCACACACATTTCATGTCAGTGATGTTACAACTTATGTGCATTTCTGTTGTACATTCACTGAGGAAACTTTTATGATTACAGTTACTGTAGCTGCTTTTGTGTTTTAAGTTTTATACCAGAATTAATTTGTATGCGGACTGTGGTGACTACATGTCTATAATCCTAGCACTCAGGGACCAGGGGCAGGAGATTCGTGAGTTCAAGGCCCCACTATGTCACTGCTGCCACTGTGGCTGCGGCTCTGCCCCTCCCAACGCTGCTGTCACTCTTCCTCATATTAGCAGCTGTGTTACAGTCTGCGATAATACAGGCACTTAGAAGAAGCCTTTTATAGGACTTGGCCTCGAAATAACAGAGGAGATGTCACAGGATGTGTCTCCCTGACTGCTCACCAGGTGAGACAACAGGCCCCTTAGACAACCAGGCACCAACTATGCAAGCCTTACATGCAAATGAAAGCTAATGTTGATAATAACCACAACGTGTCACTTTGCTCATTTGTTAGGCCACCAGAAGTGTTCACCCTCAGGAAATGGTTTCAAGGTCATCCATTGTTGATCAGTGCTTGTGATGGCAAAATGTCCAGTGCAAACCGGTTAATGAGTAACAGCTAAAGATGCCCTTTGAGGATCTGGAGCAGTGCAATCATGTGTGGCTTCCTTGCCATCTCCATGAAGTGCCCGGAGCTGCTGGTGCTACCATAGAGGTAATCTAGACTGCCTTTTGCTCAAGGCAGCCAGGACAACAAGAAGAACCCAATGGTTGCTAATTAAGGAATCAAATTAACTCATTCCTTAATATCTTTGCTTATTTACAAAAAAAATGAGCATCTGGTGTGCACTGACAATATGAACTTAAAGAAGTAATCGTGAACATTAACAGTCATTTTAAAAGATTTCGACAATAATCTAGCAATGCTTCACACAAGCCCGCTGCCCCAGAGAGGGGCGTGTCCCCTTTATCTGTCTCAGGCGTTTTCTTTTCTTTTTTGTTTTGTTTCTTTCTTTGTTTCTCTGATTTACTCACTGGGGGACTGTGGTGATTTGGGGGAAAGAGGTGGTGTGTTATTCTTCTGACTGGTGACTTCAAATGCCCTGTCTTTAACTTCTCTAACTCTTGCTTCTACTTGATTAAGTCTGTTACCATAAATCTGAGTTAGGGTCAATAGTGGTGGGGAATTCATAAGGTCCAAATACACTGTGTGCATGTATGAAATTCTCAAAGAATTAATAAAAATGTTATATTGTTAAGAATAATGACTTGATAGCAAATTTGGTTGAGTAACCTGCTGGCCCTTTACCAGATTTGGAACAGGCAAACAATGCACATTTTGAATAAATTAACAAATAAGTATTTTCCCAAGCATATTATGTTACTAATGACAGCAATCACTCAGAATATAAAGTCCCTCATCTTCAGTGCCAATGCAACCATCAGTTAATGGTATTGGAATTACTAAACACTTTAGGAAGATTTCTCAGATAAAATAAAAGGCCTCATTTAATTTGATAGCCTATGTTGTTGGGGAAAGACAATGTCCCCACATTATAGGGTGACACCATTTAAGCTCCCTATATAAGTGCATAATTTAGGCAGCTTCAATAGCTTTCAAAGGTCTTTAATTAT
The DNA here is from genome assembly GCF_011762505.2 of Arvicanthis niloticus. Taxonomy (NCBI): domain Eukaryota; kingdom Metazoa; phylum Chordata; class Mammalia; order Rodentia; family Muridae; genus Arvicanthis; species Arvicanthis niloticus. The sequence continues at coordinate 8,083,687 of NC_047670.1, read as the reverse complement.
CCCTTCCCATAGTCCCTACTGTTTTTTGCCCTCTGTCCCATTTAACCCTTTCTATTCCATTATTCTTCATTTCCCCTTTATATCATCTGCCTTCTATCTCCCTTTCCTGGAATCCACCCCCATAGGCCCTTACCAGTTTTTAACTTCTATGGGTGCTCCCATTTAAACACACTCAAAGATCTGATGCTAGCATCCACCATAAGAAAACATGTGGCACTGACTTTATTCTGGATTACCTCACTCAGAATGATTATTTCTAGATCCATCTACTTTCTTGCAAATCTCATAATTTCATTTTCTTTCCAATATTCCATTGTGTTTATGTATCACATTTTCACTACTCACTCAACTGCTGATAGACATGTAGACCATTTCCATTCCTTGTGTATAGTATATAGAGCAGCAATGGATATGCAACTTCCTCTGTGGTAGGAGGTAAAGTACTTGGGGGAGGTGCTCAGGAGTCGAGTAGCTAGATATGGGTAGCTCTATCTAGTTTCATGAGGAACATGCACTCTCACTGCCACAGTGGCTGCACTGATTTGTCTTCCTACCATGGTAAATAAATGCTCCCTTTCCCACAACCATGTCACCATTCATTGGCACTTGGATTTCATTCATTCTGGTTTTGTTGTTGTTGTTGTTGTTGTTGTTTTTAAATCTCAGCCATTCTGACTTGGGTAAGACGAAATCTCAAAGAAGACGTAATTTACATTCTTTGATGGCTAGGTAGGGGTACCAGATATGCCATGTATGGGTTACTGCTTTCTTAATTGTTTGTCAATGGAGTTTTATAACAGCCACCCCTGTTGCCGGTGCTTTTTCCATTACTCTGGGATATCCTCCAGAAATTGACCATATGACTTTAATCCTAAAAGCACAACACACATCAGTCACAGGACACAGGAAAAAAGCTGATACAGACCTGAAACTTACATGTCTACAGACTAGTTTGTAAAACGTTCTATGCAAGTTTCTGGAGTGGAAAACAATCAACAGTCGTATCCATCAGAGAGCCTGCAAGCTGTACTAACAACTGGACAACTGGCCTTGCAAGACAGGTCCTCGAGCAGGAGCAGCAAAGTGTTATAGTAGTAATCAACCCCCTTAACATTGAACTTAAAACCAACACCACAAGACAGAACTCATGGCTAGTACCATTAGCCAGACCAAACAGCATGGCTCATTATATCATAAGTCACAGGTGAGAACCTAATATTATTAATCTACTAAATAGACACATTGATAAAGTTCTTATCTTCATACTCTTAGATCAACACCACGGGGAGGGTGCAGAAGGATTATAAAAGACAAAGGCGGTGGAGATTTGCAGCAGAATTGTTTTTGTTACGCGAGACAGGACCACTGCACATGTGAGCTTATGCAGCTGTGACTGTGTGTCTAACATATGCCTAAAATAGAGCCAGATGAAACCCTGGCATGGATCCGGAAGAGCTTCAGGAAGCCCCACCCCTAGCTGAGGCACGATTGGCAGTTGATGACTGCTGGGGGAGGGGATTCAGTTTTGTTCAAGGATGAGACCTGAGAGGCTACCCAGTAAATCATCATACACCTGTCTGCAACCGGAGAGCCACAAGTGCACTCGGTGGACTTCAAAAGAAACAGCATGTGAAGTTGGGAGGGACACCTACTGGGGAGGAAAGGGAATGTTCTCAGGGAATGATGGGAAATGGATTTGAAGCCTCATTTAAGCCATCGGGTGGCTGGGAAACAGCTGTTGAGGAAGCATTTGTCTTATAAGTAGGAGGATCTGGGTTTGACCCCAGAACCCACATAAAAATGCCAAGCATGTGCAACTAAGTCATAACTAATTACTTTTCTATCAATTACACAAATGACATAGGATACAAAGTTGCTTTAATAAAGGTGAACAGAGTTCAATTGCTGTCTGCTCTCACAATCGGTAAAAGATGTTTTATCCCTCAAAGTCCTGCTTTAGTTGTCTGGTAAAGCAGATGATTAATGGCTACCTATCCAGAACATAAAGGCAAGGTTTGCAAAACACACTATTTTTAGGCATCTGTTGGGCACACAGACTTCGTGCTTCCAAAGGACTGTTACATGCACTTTAGTTTAGTGGTTTAGTCTCTAGTGACTATTTCATCAACTCAAATGTTAGGTCTTTGGAAAGGTCTACAAACTGAGATGACGATGGTAGTGGTGGTGGTGGTGGTGGTTGTGCTGATGATGATGATAAAACTCTTTCTGACTTTTAACAAAACTAGTCAGACATGTGCTTGCATTCTCAATCTCAGTGCTGTGGTGGCAAAGACACACTGATTCTTGATGCTCAGTGGCTAGCCATTCTGATCCACTTAGTGGGCTCCAGGCCGACGAAACCCAGATCTGAAGAAGAAGGTAGATATCTCCTAACGAAGGACAAACAAGACTCTCCTTTGGTCTCCATACACACACACACACACACACACACACACACACACACACACACACACACATAAATATGCACAGAGAAAGAAAAATCAAAGAAACAAATATATAAAATAAGAGGAATAGAAAGAATTACCCAGTAAGGATGCAAGTCTGGTTGAAACTAACTATTGTCAATGTATAGTAGAAGGCTTCTCAACAGTCAATAGATTTCCTCATTAAAATTCTGTAGCCCAGAAAGAAAGCACATAAACAGTTACTAAAGAAAGAGCGTACTCTGAGAAATAACACACAAGAAACAATAGCAACAATGTAATAAACTCCCTATGACCAACTATTTTCCCAGCGGAAACTCATGTACTAATTACAGTTTGTACAGTAGACTCTGAGCCAAGTCTGTCCAGGAAGAACCTCTAGGACAGTGGTTCTCAACCTGTGGGTCATAACCCTCTTGACATTGGAAAGACCACTTCACAGGGGTAGTCTAAGACCATCAAACAACACAGACATTTGCACTATGATTCATAACAGTAGCAAAATTACAGTTATAAAGTAGCAATAAAATAATTTTATGATTGGAGGGTCACCACAACATGAGGACCTGTATGAGGACACAGCATTAGGGAGGCTGAGAACCACTGTTTCAGGAATTTCCCAACCTCCAGACTGGTCTACATTCTACCAATGTGTGCATGATGACTACTCACTGTGATAGTTAGGTTAAAACTGCTTATTTTGGTCTAGTACTGTCAAATTTCAATTTCATTAACACCATGAGCAATAATGGTAATAAAATTCTAAATCCTGTCTTTTAGGATTAGGGATTTTGTTCCTTTTGAAATCAATTATTTTGTTTATACTGTTTTTTTTTTTTTTTTTTAAGAAAATGGAGTCCCAAAGGAAAAAGTGAGACTCACTCCTCTACCTAAATGTCACATGAGAAACATGGAAGAGGTCAGTTATCTAGAGGATCTGAGTATCCAATGGACAGATTCACAGATAAATCAAACTGGAGTGGGTTTTAAGGCTTTGAGAAAGCAGAGGAGAGAACAAGACAGAGACAGAAACAAACAAAATGAGCGTTTGCAGGAAGCCTTTATCTGTCTGCTGTTTTTAAAACAGAGTCTAATTCTTGGTAATCTATAAAGTAAAGAGGTTTATTTGGCTCATGGTTCTGGTGACTTGACAGTCCAAACAGCATAATGCCAACACCTGGCAAAGGCCCCCTTCCCTTCATCAAAATATGGCAGAGACAAAGGTGTAAAAAGAAAAAAAGACACCCATAGAAGTCTGAGTGTGTAGGCTGGCTGCATTTTTATAACTCATTTTGTTAGGATTGAACCCAATCTACTGGAACTACATTAACATCTTTCCAAGCTAACGTCCTTGTCGCCTTCCGTGAGGCCCCTCCTCTTAAAGTTCACCATCATTAATTCAACTGGGGCCAAGCTTCTAGCAGATGAAACTTTGGGGGAAGCACTCAAGTCATGGCCAATTCAAAGTCTGAAATAAAAAAGAAGAGCAGCTGACAGTGGTTTGCTTTGTGAGGAAGTAGATTGCCCTGTAACCTTAGGTGGAAACTCCCAGAAAGTCTGCACACACGGTATTTCTAACTGTAATAGCTCTTTGGTCCTTCACTTTGTGCTTTAGAACAAAATTTTCTGTCTGTTTTGTTCCTTAAACATACTTCAAGTTAGAAGAGAGATGTGTCCTTACTAGAAACCGTAGGAGACATCAAACCTCACTCCATAAATATTTTATAGGTAAAAAAATAATTTAAAAAGCAGACTAAGTTCAGAGCAGTAACTAAATCTCTGCTCAGAATTAATGTACCTCATTACCTGAGTGACATTTTTTCAAGAGTGGATGCTCATCATTACCCAGTCAGAGCCCTGAACAAATGACATGTTCTGTTCCGCGACCCTCCGAGTCCCCTTCGCCCTCGAAAGAGACACGTGAGGCAGTGTTCGGGTGGTTACTACAGCGAGGCTTTATTCTTGTATCAGCAGAAGTGGAAGACCCCAAGCCTGGGAAAGGCACTGCTATATATACCCTAGAGTGGCGTGTTCACTTCTGATTGGCTGTTCACTCATCACCCCATATTATGCCCCGGGATGGGCAGTGACTTTGGCGCGCTTTTGCCTTTTGCACCTGCGCAGTTAGTTGTTTACTTGTGGGAGCACAGGATGCCCGCGCCATCTTGAAATGGCGAATGTTGTCACGCTCACCGTGGCTCCTAACAATGTTCCTAATTCAATAAAGGAATTTTAAGTTATGTTTGGGCATCTATGCAAACTTTCTCATGGTAAACACTAATAATTCATGCCCTGGTGTGTGTCTCAAAGCTTAAGTATTTCAATGACAGGCAATATAATCTCCCCCAATTGGTAAAAACTTATTTGGGGAAAAAATAAAATTTGAATGTAGCAATGTGCAATACTAATAAAATGTTTACTTAAATCTAAATCTGTTCAATGCTTAGAATAACAGCTGCATTCAATTTCATTTGGAATCTTCTACTTTATTATTTCAATGATCTGTCATTCAGTTGCTAGAGTGCTTCTCATTTACATTTCCCTGGGTCCATGAAAACATCAGAGCTTACTTTCGGGATAGTTAGTTCCCTTGCAAGGATGACTTGAATAATCTTATCCATCACTATACATAAGGTCCTTTTTGGAGACATCATGGGCTTCCTCCAGTTTCTGAATTTAAGCCTGGGTATTTAACTGGCTGTGGCCAACATGGAATACAACGTTGTGCTGGTCACTGTTTTCATCACCGTGTCCTGACAAAGGTAAGAAACAGCTACTTTCTAGGTTACTGATTAGCATACGATTCAGCAAACTCTAAAATCACATCTTAAAACAAGGTAGTACTCCATGTGCTGGGGAAAATACGCTTTTAACTTCTTTTTTTAAAAAGTAAACTGAATCAATTGAATTTCTGGACAATTACTTAAGAAAACAGAACACAGGGAACCTTGGCCAGAGAAAGATGAAACCGGCACATACATAGCATCTAAGAGGTAAAACTCTGGGTCTTTCTGCCTGTCAGGGAAGTCTGAAGTGTGCTGAGGCACGTGGACAGCAACATGAAAAAGCCTACATACCCAACACCCAACCTAGATATATCAACTATCTTTGACTGGCAGAGACATGTGAACATCGGCCTCCACGTCTGGCCCCCCTCTCTCTTTCTCTCTCATCACCTAGCTCCTCCTCTCCTTCTCCTCCTCCTTTCTTTACTCCTCCTCTTCCTCTCCGTACTCCTCCCACCTTAGCTCCTCCTACATATCACCCTTCCTGTTAAAATAAAACTTTTCTCTCAAAATACTGTTAGAGCCTAACTATTACTAATTTAATTACTTTTAATTTAATTTAAGTAATTACTAAATACTAATTTATGTCAGTAAGGTGCAAGATAGACCTAATACCCAATCCATCTTTTTGTTGACTAAGCAGAATCTCTGTCATCTCTCCTAACTTAGTTCTAATATTGAGCATTACCAAACTTATAAAGCCTTTGGTTAACATTTTAAAAAATTGTACAAGCCAGGCAGTAGTGGTGCACACCTTTAATCCCAGCTTTTGGGAGGCAGAGGCAGGCAGATTTCTGAGTTCAAGGCCAGCCTGGTCTACCAAGTGAGTTCCAGGACAACCAAGGCTATACAGAGAAACCCTGTCTCAAAAAACCAAAACAAAAACAAAACAAAACAAAAAAAGTACAAAAGCAAAAAGGAGAAGGGGGCATGGGATAGGGGTTTTCTATGGAGAGGAAATGGGGAAAGGGAATGGCATCTGAAATGTAAATAAAATATCCAATAAAAAATGAATTAAAAACAGAAGCTACATACAAAGAATTCTTTGGAAATACTAAAAACCTGCCAAGAATTAAAATTCCTTCAAATCCCTGGTAAATTCCTTATATTCTTAAATTAAAGGAGGAGAAACAGAAGGGGAGAGTAGAATGCATCTTAGGATAACGTCCTTCTTTAGATATGAGGGAGACAGCTCTCCTCCATCTGTTTTCTTTTGAAATCAGGTTACTTCTACCTTTTATATGTGAAAGCTGTTGTGGTTGGAGTCTGAACAATTTCCACAGGTCTATGCCTTGATGTTGGGGGCCAACTTTTAGCAGAAAGCGGATACCAGCTTTGCAGCCATCTTGAGCCATATACCCTGACATGAGACTTGGATTACAATAGCCTACAACAGCTGAGCACACGCTGATAATCTTGGTTTAGATACCTTGAGATTAAAGGTGTGTGAGATTAAAGGTGTGTGAGATTAAAGGTGTGTGACTTAAGAGTGTAACTTAGAAGTGTAGGAGAAAATAAAAAATCCCTGACAGGAAATTATAATGTAAGGAGCCTCCAAAGATGCCTGAGTTCATTTTCTTTTGGCGTCTACTGATGGGCAGGTACCCTGGACTTAAGAGCAGTTAGAAACCTGAATTTCCATTTACAAGTGGTTACCAGTTGGAGTTGGTTTCTGGGTTAGGCTGGGATGTATGTCCACTTCTCTTTTCAGCTCTAAGAGCCCATCTGGTGCAGACCTATGCAAGCCCCAGTGCAGGCTGCTTCAGTCTCTTTGAGTTTGTGTGTGTATTGGTCCGGTTGTATCTAGAAGGCCTTGTTCTTTTGATGTCCATCCCCTCTGGCTCTTACTCCTTTTTTCACAGGTTTTTCTGAGCCCTGAGGGGAAGGATTTGGTAGAGACATCTTGTTTAGTACTGAGCCTTCAAAGGTCTCTCACTATCGTCTGGCTGAAGGTCTCTGTGTTTGTTCCCATCTGCTGCAGAAAGAAGTATCTCTGATGATGGCTGAGCAAGGCACTGATCTATGAATACAGCAGAATATAATCAAGACTTACTGCTACTTTCCTATGGTAGAACAGTACTATTTGGTTTTACTCCAGGTCCCTGAACTATTTAGTTTCAGATTCTTGGTCACCAAAGAAGTATCTGGTATGGATTCTACCTCATGGAATGTGCCTTCAGCCAAATCAGATATTGATCAGTTACTCTCACAAGCTTTGTGCCACTATTGCATGAGCATGCCTTGCATGCAGGACACCACTGTCGATAGAAGGATTTGTGGCTGGGTTGGTGTTTACATTTCTTCTTTGGTATCATGCAGAGTACCTTCCTGTATCAATGATGCTGAAATGTAGACGTGACAGCTCTCAGTGGGTACAAGCTTATCTGTCAGGTATTTGGGACAGTGACAAAAAAAAGAAAGACAGATGGACAGATAGATGGACAGAAAGAAAGAAAGAAAGAAAGAAAGAAAGAAAGAAAGAAAGAAAGAAAGAAAGAAAGAAAGAGAGGGAGGCAAGAAGGGAGGGAGAGGGGAGTAGAGGGGAGGGGAGGGAAGGAGAGAGGAGAGGAAAGGAGAGGAGAGGAGAGGAGAGGAGAGGAGAGGAGAGGAGAGGAGAGGAGAGGAGAGGAGAGGAGAGGAGAGGAGAGGAGAGGAAAGCCACCACATAGGCCTAGATCTGCAATAGCAGAAGACAGAAAGAAGTGTGCAGATACAATAAAAATAAAAGTGAACCCCCTTGAAGATTTGGCTTATATAATTAATGGTTCTTGTTTTTAATTCTGTGGAGAAAGCTTTTCTTTTGGTGGTAATGATTTATGTTAATTTATTGAGACCAAAACATTCAAAACAAAAAAACTTCAAAAATGTTTGAGACATTAAAGAAGAACTTGAATATTAAAATACTAAACAACACTAGTAATTTTTTTTTCATTTCAAACTTTAAAAAAAATGTGAAGGCAATATCTGTGCATTTATTTTTAATGGGATAAGATACCAATTGGGTAAAATCTGACAATTCTTTATTTTTCTCATACATAAAATCAAGTTATGTTTTCCCTCTAAGGAAGAACTTTGTGACAATGTCAAGCGTACTGTGAAGCATACTTTCTTTTTCTGTATTTCTCTACCTCAACACCTCCTAGGCACCGCCCTCATTTCCAGCAGCAGGTACAATGGCTTACGCTCTTTCCTTATGGACTGGTGGAAAATGATGGCTTGAAGCCGTCACGATGTGTTGCCCTGCTGTCTGAATTGGAAGACTGACAATTTAAGTGTGTCATGTTCCCAAGTAGTTGTCTAGCATGGGCTCACTCTGTAAATATGCAGTGTTTAACCAATCTGACCCTCTGTCTAGTTGTTTAGAAATTATCTAGGATCAACTGGACATTGTGGTATAGGGCTATAATCCCAGCAATTGAGAGGCTGAGGTGGGATGGTTGCAAGCCTGAGGCCATCTGTGGTAACAGAGCAAGATGTTGTCCCAAAAGCAGTAAGAAAAAACAGGATCATTAAACCTGACACAGTAAACAGGCAGGCACATAAGTAACAAGATGATGTGGTAAATATTGAAATGAAAGTATTAATAATACTTAAACAATATTATCATATATTATAAGGGCAGTTGGCACTTGTGTACCATATCCAATAAAAGAAGTATATACTAGTTTTCTCTTAGCATAAGACAAACTCAGAAGATTAAAACAATTTCTATTCATTCTCTGTCATGCACCCAGGACAAAGTCAGCTGAATCCTCTATTCAGGGCATTATGATGCTAAAACCCAGGCCCCAGCCGATATCCTTGGTGTTGACAGAACTTTCCATGGGTAGATCTGCTTCACCATTGCATGTCAGCCTGGGATCACTCTCAGCTCTTGGAGATTGCTCTCTACCCTTTGTGCATGCCTTCCTAACAAGCTGTGTTGTAAGGCAGCTCAGTTCTCTGAGACTGTACAAAGGCTACCCACCTCATCTGCCAAGGCAGCATATTACCACTCCAGTACCTTTGCCACCTCCTATGACTCTGACACATATGTGATAATCTGGACACAAATTAGAAGTTCTAACTGAATTTAAGGGGAGACATTTGTACAGTGGCACAACTCTTTGGGGTATTACTTTAGAGTGTACCTTATCTTATTCTGTTTCTTGTTTGTTTTAAGATTTTTTTTTTTCAATAGAGAGGACATGAAGTCACATAGGCAAGGAGATTGGAAGAATCTGGGAGGGGATGGAGGAGGATAAAGAATATGAGCAAAATATATTGTATGAAAAACCTTAAATAACAATAATAAGTAAATCCCAAAAGGGAGAGAAAGCTGGTCATTGACCAAAAAAGCAAAGACTTATGGGAAACAGACCCCTAAATGCTCAAAAAAGGAAAAAAAAATGAACACTGGAGAAATGTTCCTTTACTCCAACAGCATTTTGTGGGTTTCATGAAGTAAAAATAGTTTTAGAGGCATCTTAGATCTAACCACAGTGGTTTGATTTCAAAACCAAGTTGGGAACAAAATATTTTAATGCTTACTAGCTAAAACTGACTTTAGATATCTGCACAGAAAATTGAACATCCACCTGTAGAAGGATGAAACTAGATCACTACCTCTCATTCTGAACAAAAAAAATAACATAAGACCTGAAACTTTGAAAAAAATTCACAGAGAAACCTTGATGATAAAGATGCAAGAAAAGGACTTGGGGTATAAGGCAAACAGCCTACAAATGAGGCCTTTTAAAGCTAACAGGCTTCAGCAGGGGGCAGAGACATCAGAGGAACTATTGCAGCCCCAGAACTGTTCACTCAGATGCTCTTCACATTTCTCTCTCTCCTATTAAAAATACCTGCAATGATTTATCATCACATCAAACTTTATAGTCACCTCCACACAAATCTGTGGTTGATTAATTAACTAAAATTGGAAGGCATTTAGCTGATGAAAAGTGCTACGGAGTCCTATGAATAATAATTAGCGTTAGTGCGGTACTCTAACTGAATTATGCATGTCAGAATTGGGAATCCATCGGGAGAGACGGGGTCAGACAGCTGATGACCAAAACCAGGTAAAATGGCTAAGTTAAAGGCAGTACAAATAATAAGAACAGTTGTTAACGACAAAACAAAATAAGAAATATTCTTATTAAACACCTAGAGTAGGCCAGGCCCTATCAAGGATCCTGGAGGCACAATACTGAATGACAAAAAGAGACTCCACCTAAGGGTCTTACAGTGAATTCTCATACCACCATGGAACATAGTTCCCAGGAGCCTTGAAGTCAGTATGCGGCCAGAGTCACTGTGATTCCGGGTCAGACCTTTGCTCCCTGGGAATGGTGGCATAAGAAAAGACAAGGATGCAGAACCAGAAGAATCACACACGGCGATGGAGATGGTACAGCAGGGGTTCTCCACTGGAACACGGCAGTGATCTGCTCGTGAGAAGACAGGAGCTGAATACTGGAAACAAATTACAGGCAGACAACGAGGAGGGTCAAGATAAGACTGGTCTTCAGAAACACGTTTTTTAATTAATGTCCTCTGAAGCCCACTAAAAACAGATATGGTCTCCAGAGGCTAAAGTGCATGGTACCTATGCAATCTAGACCAGTGGCTACAGCTGAGGAAGTGAAGAAAAAGGAAAAGCCTGGTCAGGAATTCCCCTTCTCAAGATGGCTCTGCGCCTTCCACAGCTGGAATGAGAGAGCGAGCCATGATTCAGGACTCAAACCAGATGCTGTCAAGATGACAGTATGCCTCTCTACTGAAAGCAAGTTTTGTTTCTGATCATGAATTTGAATGATAAAGTTCACTTATCCAGTCATCTTGCCTATGGATAACTGGCACCTTTCCTGGATGCTGACTCCCAATCTTTCTGTAAGTGGTAAGCTTGGTTCAAAAGGGTACCACCTCACTGTGCACTACCCTAATCGCATGGACCTTCATGATCTGGTTTTCTGATTCATACTATTATCGGGGAGTCAGTTTCTTCTAATTCTATGATTCATCCACTTTGCTGCTGCAGAAAGCAATGCCTGTCTTTACTTTGGCTTTACTGTGAGTTTTATAAGGTCCTCAGGGGTCACTTTCACTTAGTAATGCTGTATAGACACCCAGAGGCTATATGATCCTGTTTTTAGAGGTTCAATGTTTCCTCAAAGGAAAAATTTAATACACTGTTTTATAGTGATAGGCTTTGGTGATGATTAATAGGTTAGTTGTAACAAATAAATTATTTCACTTATAATGCTTTTAACTTATAAGGAATCTATTAGGATATAACTCCATCATAAGTCAAGAAGCATGTGACTGTCATGAGAAATATCATTATATGTGTTTTATAAAAATTAACTATGGTGTGGGTCTCTATATCTGCTCCCACCAGCTGCTGAAGGAAACTTCTCTGATGAAGACTGGGCTAGGCACTTATCTATAAGTATAGCACAATATCATTAAAAATCATTTCATTGACTTTAGGGGGTTAGTATCAGCATATTTAGCTCTACCCTAGATCTCTAGGGCATCCAGCCTCCAGTTCCTGGCCATTCAGGCGATGTCAGGCATGGGTTCCCACTCATGGCATGGGCTTTGAGTTAGACCAGTCATTGGTTGGCCACTCACACAAGTTCCGAGCCACCCTTATCCCAGCACATTTTGAAGACATTAGGAAGAGCTCAGTGGATCCCACAGAAGATGGAAAAGAAGTATTATAAGGGCAGCCGGGTTGAGGACACCAGAACAACTAAGCAGGGCTCAGAAACCAAATCAGCAGTCATGGAGCCGGCAAGGGTCTGTGCTGGGTCCTCTGCATACATCCTGAGGTTGGTTAGGCTGGGGTGCTTGTGGAGCTCCTCACCAGCAGGAGGATGGTAGTCTCTGTCTCTTTTGCCTGCTGTGGAACCCTTTTTCTCCTACTGGGTTGTCTAATACAGCCTTGATAGGTGATTTGTACATAGTCTTATTGCATTGTGTTATGCTGTGTTGGCTTGATACCCCTGGGAAGCCTGTACTTTCCTGAAGGGAAACAGAAGAGCAATGGATCTGGGGGAGAGGGGAAAGGAGAATGGGAGGAGAGGAGAGAAGGGAGGCTGTGGTGGAATGTGTTATATAAGAGAAGAATAAACACAAAGAAAAACTACCTGTGCATAATACTGTGTACTGGATGTGCTAGGCCCTTTGAAAACATCATTTTGGGGTCGGAGAGTCCTGGTGACGCCGGGCAAGCCCTCTATCCCTGAGATGTATCCCCATTCTCCTTCCACTTTTTATTTTTAAATGTGTTCTCACTAACTTGTCCAGATTGAACTTGAATTTACTTTGGAGTCCAGGCAAGCCTTGAACTTCTAATCATTTGCCCTCTACCTCCCAAGCAACTAGGATTTCAGTTATGAGCAACCAGGTATTGCTTCAAATTTAACCTTTAATTCTGTGCATGGCATACATACATCTTAAGTTAGGAGAACCAAAGCCCAAAAAGGTTAAGCAAGACTTGGTTGGGATTCAGGCCAACAACAGACAGCTGAGATTCATGCTCTCTTCTGGTTCATCTCTATGTCTATATTCTTGCCATAGAATTTTTATGAGTAGGAAAAAACAGTGTAAAAAGGATTAAGAATGCTAAGACAAATCTTGAGTTGAGGAGAGTAAAGATAAAATCACTGGTTTTCCATTATATATTAATCCATAAAAATATTTAAGCATATGTCATAAACAAGCCACATCAAGATACCATCTACCAGAAGGTAACAAGCTAAAAGATGGCTGTTAAGCCTGCGAGAAGGCCAAATTGCTTTGAATACCTTTCAAGACCTATGGTGGTGTCTTCTGACTGGGAGCTGATACATGAGACAACACACAGGTCATAGTGAGGTCACACATGTGCTTCTTGCTGTCTCGATTTGATTAATTTGAATTTTTGCAGCTATCACTCTTTGCCTCTAGTCTCATGTGGTTGGTTGAGCCAGAAATGAAAACCTGAGCCAAATTAATCCAATTTGGATTTTCTCTCCTAGGAATTTATTAGGAAAATGCTACATTGTCTCTGTTAGCCTGAAACACTGGACACTTAGGAGTCCGTGATGCTCATTTTTTGCTATGTGCATACATAAGTCAAGCTGTTGAGAGAGAAACACGCAAGACAAAAAGAGATAGAGACAAAAACTAAGGGAGATCTGGGGTGCTGAGAGACACCATGTCAGCCCAGGGACAGGGAGACAGACGCAACCTCAGGAGAACAAGTGACTCCCTTTCAGAGTCATGCCCTGGAAGGTCTGCCTTCACTTATATTACTTCCCTGCATCTTTTCAAAATACTACTGTTTTCACTTAAATAATCTGAATATTTTTGCTGACAGTCAAATGATCACTAGTTAAAACAGAAATATATTCCAAAAGAAAGAAAATACTAAGAAAACCCATAAGAATCTCAGTTATCCATGTTTTAATTCATTTACTTCAGCAGAACCCACCAGGGAAACTTTAAATCAAAAATGTTCCCACAGTAGTCCAGATAAGAAAGATTGTACTCTTAGCCCGTGGGCACATCTGTGGTTGGGAACGTAGCATCCGCTCCTCAGAAAGGCTGTCTGCACATTTTTCTGTAAATAGTTCTAAGTCTACACAAACCTATAGCTTGGTTGATGGAGATGATTGGAGAGTTCCCTTTATTAACAAGCTTTCCTTACTGAATATAATTTTATATGAAATCTTCGCATATAGTGCGTTTTGATCACCCACTCCCCTACGCCTACCTCCTCCCAGGTTCATGCACACACCATCTCTCTTTCCACTATGTGTCCACATTTTTAAAAATAATCTAATAAGTCCAATTTGTGTTGTCCAAAAGAAATAATAGGTAGGGGGACATCTGCTGCTGGAGCTTGGCCCACCTACCAGGAGTCATAGCACCAAAGAAACCCGATTCATTCTCTCTCTCTCTCTCTCTCTCTCTCTCTCTCTCTCTCTCTCTCTCTCTCTTTCTCAGAAGCCATCAAAAACTCCTCAGGTAAGAGCTGGTGAGAGATCCCTCCTCCAGCTAACGATGTTGGCTTCTACAAGCTCAACTGAAAAAACAGTCTTGTCATATCTAAAAGGTATCATTTTGCTTTGGTCCACGTAAACCTCTAACTTTATAATCTTTTTGTTATATCTTCTGTGATGCTCCCTGGCCTGGACTTTGCAGGGGATTGATGATGTAGATGTTTCATTTGTGGCTGAGGACAGACACCATCAAACTTTCTGTGAAGAAATGACACACGTTGGCCAAAAGAATATATATATAATAGACCATAAACTCTGGCTATTTATCATTCGATTATTACTATTAATGTGATCATAAATGGTAGTACAGATGTTAATAAAATAGTCTCCTAGAAAGTATATGTGGCTGGGAGAGGTACTATAGTAACCATTTCTTCTAAATAGTCCTGTTTCTTTCATCTCAATATCGACAATTCAGAAAGAAATGTGAGCCCCAAGCAGAGCCACAGGGCCTGTACCTGCACTTCCCAAGCCATCATTTTTTTATGTGAAGCTTATTATCAGAAACATGTGAATCAAAAGCAAATTAAAAGCCACACTCTCCTTGATTTTATGTTAAAAGCAATTGCCTGCCTGACTAATACTGTTAGCTGACTGTAGATGAATCTCCTGCCCTCTGAGGATTGCTTCTAATGGATGCTTGCCTGTGGGCTTTGATATCACACATGTGTTCCGTGGCTACAACTTCTGAGGCTGATTTTAGGGTCTATAATAAAAATCACTTTTTCTGTTTACACCAATTTTACTTGTTTTAATGGGGAGGGGCAGGCTCTCTTGCTCACCGCTGCATGTACCAAGGTGGGGCTACTAAAGCATGTATGAACTCGCCTGGCTCTGCCTCGTAAGAGTTCTGGATTACAACTACAGCTACTGCATCTGGCATGGCGTGGGTTCTGAGCACACATACTTGGGCCTCACAAACTATTTCCACAACCTTTTTTTTAGTGTTGTATTTAAATGACTTAAGGATAAAACTAGTTTAAGCCAATAGTTC
The DNA here is from genome assembly GCF_011762505.2 of Arvicanthis niloticus. Taxonomy (NCBI): domain Eukaryota; kingdom Metazoa; phylum Chordata; class Mammalia; order Rodentia; family Muridae; genus Arvicanthis; species Arvicanthis niloticus. The sequence goes on along the minus strand of NC_047670.1, from coordinate 8,068,428 downwards.
ATCTTTTGATAATCTTTTTCCTTCAAAAAGGAGCCGCTGGTCTGCTTATGAGGGAAAGAAATCCCACCAGGACACTTACTGCTTATTAACATCTTGGTCATTTAGAAAAGTAGAACTTAACTCCTGTGTGGTTTTGAGTCTTGAAATGTTCTTTATTGCTTCAAATTATAGAAGTTATGCTAGGTGCACATAATGCCTAGGCCTGAAGAACTGTTACTTTGTGGAAAGTTGTTTCTCATGTTAAAAATCAACAAACCAGCCTGTAGAAATGGCTCAGCGATGATGAGCAGGTGCTGCTTTTCCGAAGGACCCAAGTTGGTTCCCAGCATCCAGATGACACCTCACAACTGTTTGTAACTCCAGCCCAAGAGGATATGATGCCCTTCTCCTGGCCTCCTTGGGCAACACCCATGAGGTGAAAAGACATACAAGCAGGCAAAACACTCACACATGTAAAAACAAACAATTAAAAAAAAAACTTTGCTTTACGAAAGGAGACATTCAAACATGTTCAAGACTATTTTACTTCTTAGTTACACTTAAGGGTTCATTTATATAATTATTAACTCTCTTGGTTTTTTTTTCCTTTTAATCTAACATTTACTTAATTTTCACTTTGCATATATGAGTGTTTTGCATGCTTGTATATATGTGCACCACATGCATGCTTGATGCCCATAGAGACCAGAAAAGGGTATCAGATTCCCTGAGACTGGAATTACAGGCAATGGTGAGCCACTATGTGGGTGGTGAGAACTGAGCTAACCACTGCAAGAACCAACGTTCTGAATTACAAAGGCGTCTCTCCAGCCTCTGTTTCTTTTTATTTTAGTATTTTAACTTTCATACAAGTGTCTATTTTACAGTGAGTATATTCCCCTTTTCTCCCTTTCCCCTCCCATTAGTCCCCTATGTCCCTAGTCAGTTCCACTTCTATGTCCATGCCATATATACATCCACAATCTTATGCATTTGCAGAAAGTCTAGGATCCACAGGTGAGAAGAATGTGTGATATATGACTTTGTGAGACTGGCTTAATTCACTTAGTGTGATTGTCTCAATTTGTGCAAAAAAAAAAAATCAATCTTTTTTCCATTGTACACATGTCCATGCATCCTGATTTTCATTTAATCGTCGGATACGTTGTGCATGTGTGTGTGCACATGCATCCTGATTTAGATGTAATTGTGAGATGCTATGGCTACCCTTCACCAGGGTGCAGGATTTCTTTCTACAGCAACACGGAAATCATTTCTCTCTACTTCTCCCTCAGTTCCTTTGGTTGGAGTTCACTAGAACATGAGATACTGTATTAAACTGTCACAGCATTAGGAAGGTTGAGAACCACTAGCTTAGTCTAATTCTTCATAGACACATAGTAAAATCATACATCCTGAGTACCCACACGCTCTGCCAGACGTGCAGCTCCCAGCGCTGCTCATAAACTTCTCGCTATTCTCCAAAATGCCACATCACAATTTTAAATACATTTTCTATCTAAAGTAGTTTCAAGTCCAAACACACTTTCGGGTTTCCACATAAGTAAAGAATAGTCATTAACTGAGAACATGTGTCTGGAACCGGATTAGCCTAAGTTCAGATATTACTGGTTTTATTAATTAGTACAAGCTGTTAATCCTCTTAGTCCTAAAATCTCATAGTGCAAAGTGGAGACTATAGGATCATCTCATAAGACCCGCATGACAATTAAACAAAATGAAGGTGTATCTTCCACCACTAACACAAGGTAAGTAAAATTACGGATATAAATGGTTGTACTTAACCTATCCCGTTAGCCAACATAAACCTCCAGTGTGCTCTGCAGACAGCAGTCAGCCAGAAGCGAGAGAAGGCAGCACTTGGTAACTGGGCATGCAATTTTACTTTTTTTTTTTTTTTCCATCTTTGATTCTTTCTTTTATCATGCCCTGTACTGTGTATGCAAATATTTCTTTTTATATGATTTTAAGAAAGTAAATACGGTGATTCTATAAATGAAATTATAGCCCAAGCCTAGGAGGTCATGTGATCGTTACCGCCAACTCAAAAGACAACAGCTGAAAGTGTCCCTGTTTTTAAATTAAGACCCTAAATCCCTCTGACCAAATCCAAGAGGCAATGGCATATCAAAATGATAGATGAATTGTCAGATAACCACTCCCCACAAATAATTTCCTTGCAGGAGCTGGGACTGACATTGACTGAGAAATGGCAGGCTATTAGTCACAGAGCCTACTAGTTAAGATGCCTCTTTCACATGCTCTCTATTCCCTTGCTCTCCAGGGTTGCATTCCAGCATACAGTGCCAGTCCCACTCAGGCTTGTTCTGAAGAAAAAACAAAAAAATGCATTCACCCCAGGCACTTCCTGGAAAGCTTCTGCAGTCAAGAAACAGCCTCATATGTCTTTGTCCTGGGAATCCATTTTCTAGTTAGTTTCTTCAGCATCTGACAGATGAGGGAAAGTTCTTCCAATCGCTCAAATTCCAAGCAAGAAAAAAGAAAAATTGCAGTTGAATTAACCTGCTAGGAAAAAAAAAAAAAAAAACTGGAGCTTCTCTTCCCCAGCATAAAAAGAGTGAGTCCCAGAAAATGAGTCTTGGTGATCCCATTAATATAAAAGCCTCACGCACAAAGCAGGTGCATAAAAACCCTCCCAAACCCCTAGGACATTACCTACCCTGGGGATGACAGTTCCCCAAAAGGAGGACAACCCTCCCCCATTAAATGGTTAGACTTTTAGGTACTAAACACAGGAAGAATTGAAAGTTCCTAGGATGCCAAAATGTGCACTGACCTTTCCTATGAACCATGAACTACTGAGCTCCTTCCCCAGACCCCAAAAGCTGCATTAGCACTGTGTGGTCCTCTGAACAAGTTATCCCTTCCCAGTGTCTGAGCATGGTTCTTCCTCCTCCCAGCCACTGATTTCCTGTCATTTAAGTCTATCTACTTTGAAAACAAAAATTAGGACAAATAACCTAATAATCAAAGACAATAATAAACAGAATTATCTCTCTTTGCATTCTTGGTTTCTTCACTCTTTATTTTAAAGAATGTATACCCACAAATATATCTTCCCAGGTCCTGAGCATAGATTAATAACAGCCTTTATGTTGAAAACTATATCAAAATGAACTACTCTTTGTAAATCTCTCTCTTTTAACTATAAGCTCCTACTTAGAGTCTATGCCAAAAGCATCTGCGAAGTATTGTGCATGACATTGCCTTGGAAATTGTACTTCTGGTTTTAATCTTCTATGTTTGCACTTCAGTGAGACCCAACGTTAAACAACGGTAGCTAAATCTGAGCATGACTTTGAGCTGGTGTTATTTAAATATGAGGGCATTTGTTTCTGTCAAATATTAAAGTGTCATCTACCTTTCCTTCCAGAACCTTCAAAGCTCATCATCTCACGTGATAAAGGTTGTGTTGTAAATCAGTGTGAAAAACATGAATGTTGTCAAACGGTGCAAGAAAACATAAAAGGAAAACATTGGGTTTTTCACTGTAACAAATCAGAGATCTTAAAGATAAAGGGACGGGAAATTTACTGTGAGATCATGTCTCCTAGAAATGTCAGAGAAACTATACCCATGAAGTCTCACCAACATGGCTGCCTAACCTTGACCTGAACAAGGAGGACATCAATAGATGTGCAAAGTGGAAGGGAGAAAGCTTACAAGGCCTCCCTACATAAGAAAAGGCAACTGGAGAGTGCTGAGAGCAGGAGAAATAGCCCTCCCCAGGGAAGAGCACACTGATTATCTAGTATGCACGGTCAGCTCTGAGAACATAGACACACAAGTAACACTATACAAACTGAACATGCTGTGTTTATATATTAGGAAGAAATGCAACAACATTTAAAGAAAAGAGGTTGTGGGAAAAAAGTAAAAATAATATAAATGATCAATAAAAACATGCCCTGTGATACTCGTGCAATTTAACGAGCTATCAATATGTACTTTTGCTTAGTTTGGGATGAATTCTTGTTCTCAAAAATTGTCATGATGCCATCAGATCTATAACACTGTCAAAGCACATTTAGATATTGTCTTTTTGGCTTTGCTTTAAGACAAGCTTTTATAATGCAGCGAGACTGGCCTCACATTCACTAGGAATCCCAGGTCAGTTTTACACTTACTGAACCTCCTACCTCAGGGTCTTCAGTACTGGAATAACAGGTACACATGACCATACACAGCTCATAGCATGTCTTCAAGGTAGTGCTTCTTGCCTGGTCTGAAGCATAAAGCATCCAAGGCCACCTTGGTCTATGTAGAAAGACCCTATCCTAATAAACCAAAATGAATTAAAAGAAAGGAAGGGAAGAAAGGGGGAAGAATAGGAGAAAACAATGAGGAAGGGAAGGAGAGAAAAAAGGAGGAAGAAAAGAACAGAGGGAGGGAGGGAGGGAGGGAGGGAGGGACAGAGGGAGGATAGAAGTCTAGAGTCAGTATCTGATGCAGAGGCCAGGCAGAATGCTGCTTACTGGCTTAGTAAGATTGCTTTCTATTGCCATCCAAGACTAACTGCCCAGGGATTTCACTGCCTGAAGTGATCGGGGCCTACCCACATCAATTATTAATCTAGAAAATGTCCCACAGACTGATCTGATGAGGACATATTCTCAAATGATGTTCCCTCTGCCAAATGACTCTAGCTTGAGTCAAGTTGACATAAAACTAGCTGGTATAACTGACTCCTTGTCAAGTTGACATACAAACACATCACTATTTTAATGACAATCTTTTTTTCACATTTGTCCCCATAATAACATATTAATATGAATATTAATATTCATTATATAATAATTAATTATATTCATTATATAATTAATATTATATTATATTCATTATATTATGATTTTATTATATAATTAATTCATTATATAATAATGAATTAATATTAATATGAATATTTATTATATTTATATGAATATTTATTAATAGTCATATTAATATTAATATTATAATATGAACATTCCAACTTTTTAAAGTCCCACAGCCTTAAATAATTTGAAGCTTTAGTCTCTTTAAAATATTCAGTCTCTCTAAAATTTTAAAGTTTCCCTAAAGTATGCAAGGTTTTATAATTGTGGACCCATATAAAACAAAAAACAAATTAAATAATTTTAATTTATTTGAATTAATGTAAATAATTTAATTATTTAATATCTCCAAGATTGAGGAACTAGGGCAAAGTCAAATCAAATAAAAGCAAGACCAAAATTCAAAAGTGTCAAGAGTTCATGTTACTCTGAACTCCAAAGGTCTTTGCAGAATCGCTTCTCGGCCTTTTGGCTAAGATCAAGCGCAGAATCCTCTCTCTGTCTCTACCATCCAAAGCACACACAGCTTGTCTCCTAGATTCCTGCTTCCTCTACTTCACAGCTGCTGTCCTTGGTGGTCCTCTCATGGTGTTGACATCTCCAAAATGCTGGAGTCTCCACTGCAACTGGTCTTCACCTTCAATAAAGCCTCTCGTGGGCTCTGTTCCAGGACTCTGACTCTGGCACTTGGTACTAAGCCTCAGCCTTTCTCCATGATCCCTTTGATCCTGGAGTTTCCACTGCAGCTGAGGCTGCACCTTCTTCCATGGCTTCTCTAGGACTCTTGTGGTACCAGTGTTCACCATCTCTTAATGCCTTCAAAAGCAGCTCCTCCTGGGATACTCTTCCTCTGCCAGCACAGGGTATGGCCTTAGCCCCCTCAGGACCACAGATTTTGTTCGCTGACTCTAAGGAATATTTCCAGATTTTGCCTCTAAGATGTTGTTCTGTTTTTAACCACCACTTATTTCTCAGCTCCAGCATTACCTTATAAATTCCTAAAATATCATATTAAGTTCTGAACACTGAATGGCTTTTCTAGCCCAAAGTAGCAAAGTCTTTCCACAGTCCTCCCTGAAACAAGGTCTGTCATGCAACACTCTATTTCTGATACCAATTTCTGTCTTAAGGTTTCTATTGCTGTGATAAAAACATTCTATCCAAAAACAACTTGGGGAGGCACAGGTTTCTTTCAGCTCACAACTCTCAGGTCAGACTCCATCACTGAGGGAAGTCAGAACAGGAACCTAGAGGCAGGCACAGAAGCAGAAGCCATGAAGGAATGTAGCTTATTGGCTTGCTTCTCCTGGCATACTCAGTCTACTCTTTCATACCACCCAGGACCATCTGCCCAGGAAGCACCACCCCTAGTGACCTAGGCACATCAATCTCAATCATTGATCAAACAAATACCCCCCCATGGGCCAATCTGGTGACGTCATTTTTTTCAATTGAGGGTCTTGCTTCCCAAATAACTCTAGCTAGTGTCAAGATGACAGAAAATTTCTTAGCACATACTAATCAATAAGTGGCATACATTACTGAACAAATAACAAATCATTCGAACACTTTAAAAGATGGAGAAAAATCATTTGATAAAATTTAACATTCTTTTATAATTGAAACTTTATGGCAATTGGATCTAGAAGAACCCATTCTCAGCGCAACCAAGGCCAGGAATGGCAAGCCTACAGCTAGCACTACATCAGTGATTTCAGATTTTCATTTGAACTCAGGATCAAAATATCTCCATGATTTCAGTTATACATAGTACAGGTTGTCATATCCATAGCAACTAAATGAGAAAAAAATAACAGGGATCCAAAAGGATAGGAAGAAGTCAAGTTGTCATGGTTTTGTTTGTTTGTTTGGTTGTTTGGTTGGTTGGTTGGTTGGTTGGTTGGTTGGTTGGTTTTGGTTTTTGTGGATGTCATAACCTTGTTTATTAAAGACTTTAAAGTCTCCAGTGGAACACTTAAAACTACTGCATAAATTCAGTAAAGTTGTATATCATATATATAGAATGTCAACATGTATATAATCAACATGCATATAAAAATCATTGGCAGTAATGTTTACAAGTATACAAAATAATGGCATTTACACATGTATAAAATTGATCTTTCCACGTATTTCATCTCTATGACCTGTTTTTGAGCCCCTCATATACACACTGGTCCTCATCTGTCCCCAAGGAGTCTCCCTCTGTTTTCATGCCATGTATCAATGCAAGTATGCATTTTATGAGTGTGTGTGTGTGTGTGTGTGTGTGTGTGTGTGTGTGTTCTGTTTATGTGACAGACTATATGGAATTTCTCTTTTATACACATATTAACCGTGATTCTCTAAAGGGTTAAACCCAACAGGATGACTGTATACGACAAGGGGAATTTATTAGATTGGACTGAACATTGCAAAAGAAGTAGCCCCACAATGGTTGTCTGTATACTAGAGGCTGAGGACTCTGTAGGACTCAGTCAACAAGACTGGAAACCTCATCGGTTCCAACCTGGTGCTGAATTCTGAACGTTTCCTGGAAAGCTACTTCTCTTCAGTCCAACTAGAGCTGAGGAAGCTGGTTTTCATGTCGCAAAGTATGGCAGCAATAGCATCAGAAAAGTAAATCTATTCACAAGGACAACTGAAGGGAGGAAAAAGAAGCTCTGCTTTTTCTCCTTCATATCTGGGCCACACCAGAAAGTTTGGCTCACTCTGAGGGAAAGTCACCTCAGTTAATCATTACAGATGTTCTCATAGCCCCACCAGCAGGATGCCTCTTAGTTGAACTTATATCCAATCAAGTTGGGGGGAGGGGCAGGAATTGAATGAGGTTGGCCCCAATGTCTGCTCTGCAGCTAGCGGACTGTTTGAGATTAAGAGGTATGTCCTTGTTGGAGAAGATGTGTCATCAGGGGTGAGCTTTGAGGTTTCAAGGGGCCATGTCATTCTTGTTAGGTCTTTGTCAAGTGCCTGTGGATAAGATGTAAAGCTCGCAGTTACAGTTCAGCACCATGAGTGCTTGCCTGTCATTGTGTTCCCTACCACAATGATCATGGCTTAATCCTCTGAAACTGTAATCAAGCCCCCAATTGAATATTTTATTCTGTAAGTTTCAGTAGCCATGATGTTTCTTCACAGCAATATAAAAATAATTAAGGGCATGAATATTATTGATTATTTATCAATTAAATACATATAGATACTTAAATATATATTTCACACATAGGAGAAGTCACACAATAAGTAACATTCTATAAACATCAAATAATTATCTCCTAAGCAAAATGTTCCATTTATAATGGCACTAAAAATAAAATAACTTAGGAGTAAACTCGACCAATGAGGCGAAAGATCTACGTACTGAACACTAAACCATATTCGTGAAGAAAACCGAGACACAAATAAAGAGAATGAAATCCCATGTTTACTTATTATCTTAAGATGGTTAAAATGTTCCTATTACCCAAACACTTCTACAAATCCCATGCAGTCAGAGCCAAAATTTCAATAATTTTTTTACAAAAATAGAACTCCAAAATGTATCTGTGACTAGAAGAGACTCAGAACAGCTGCAGCAACCTTATTTTTATAAATAAATAAATAAATAAATAAATAAATAAATAAATATCTCAGCATTACAGCATTACAGGCTGGCACAGTTGGGCCCCTGTATCCTTGTGCTCTACAATCAGATTCAACATTGGGTAAAATTTTCAGCTGTATTGAAAAATATAGATGAAATTTTATACTGAGTGGAACAACACAGTATAAAAACTACTAGTACAGAATTCATATTGTATGAGGTACTATTAATAGCCTAGAGATAATTCAAAACAGAGTTTCTTAAACCCTTTCACTTGTGACTCCATTATGGCAGAATTTTTATTCTCCTTATATTTTGATCACCTTTCACATTCTCTCCTCCTACTCCTCCTAGTTCCAGGATCACTTCTCTAATCACCCATTTTTGTGTTCTCAGTTTTAAAAAAATTAAGTCAAAATTATGCTTCCCACACACGCCTGGTGTTTAGCCACCACTGGATTACAGTGTACGTACCAGGGACCACAGCTTCACAGAAAACTGGGTCTTCCTTTCCCAGCAGTTGTCACTTGCTGTCAGCTTCTCAGCTCAGGGTGCAACTTTGTGCCCACCTCCTGTCTTCACGCTGTGCTTTCTCTTGCTTGATTTTGCACAGGTCTTGCATGTTGTCACAATCTTGTGTTTTCAAATATGCAGCTGCCATGATGTTTCTTAAAAACTGTTTTCTTGTAGTCTTCCACCACCTTTAGTCTTGCAATATTCCCATGCCCTTCTTCTGCTATGATCTCTGAACCTTGGGAAGAAGATCTGTAACAGAAATGTCCTACTTAGAGATGGTCATTCTGCAGTCTCTTAGTCTCCGCGACTTGACCAGTTGTAGGTCTATGTTAATCACTATCTACTGTAAGAATCCAGTAAAGATCAAGGAATATACTAGTCTATGTGAATATTGATAAGTCATTAGGAATCAGTTTAATACAATGTCTATTTAACAGAATAATAGTAGTAGTTTCTCCCCTCCAGTCTATGACTGATTTAGCCACAGGTTTTTAGTTCCAATAATAGTGTCAGGTATGGGATTCATCTTCTGGAGTGGGCCTTAAAACCATTCAGAGAGTGATTGGTTACTCCATGATGTTGCTGTTACTATTGTACCAGTGGGCATATCTTACTGGGTCAGTAGTTATTGTAGCACACTGAGTTCACAGGGAGCTAAGACTAATAATTACTTTTCTCTTCTTGTATCATGCATAGCACTGACCACAGCTATGAAAACTAACCAGCAAGTGAATCTGGCTTCAAATGAGTAGCAGTGTGCTTTCTCCATGTTCTACAACTCAACGATGTAATTAATATCTTCTGCAATAAGACCTTACCATCAAAGTCTGCAGAGTAACTGTGGTGGTTTTAATGATAAATGTCCCCCATAGGTTCAGGGATTTGAATGGTCTTCAGTGTGTGGCACTGTTTGGCAAGGTTTTAGTGGTGCAGCCTCCTGGAGGAAATAAGTCAGTTGGAGAGGACTTCGACACTAAAAGACTTGTGCTGTTTGCAGTTGACTTTGTGTCAGGCTTGTGATTTAAAGATGTGAGCTCCCAGATTCCTATGCCTGCCATAATGCTTGCCACTGCTCCCAAGTGTCCCTGCCAAGATGTGTTGGGAACCGACTTGTAGCAGAAAGCGCTATCAGCTTTGCAGCCATCTTGAGCCATATACCCTGACATGAGACTTGTTTTTCAACAGCATACAACAGCTGAAGCACACTCTGATATCCCACATATCTTGTTTTGCTGTTTAGTGCGCCCGCTGCATGGTGCATGTGGTAAAATGTCTTTACCTGTGTTCTCCTGCTTGTGCTTATAAATACCCAGGATTTCCTTGTAATAGGGTCAATAGGAGGTGTGAATATGGTCTATGGAAGACAGTAAATGAGACTTGATCAGAACCTCTGTCTTGTCTCCATTCTTCGTGTCTCTTCCCCTTTATCTCCACTCTCTCTCTTGCTAGACCCTGACCAGTGGACCAAAGCCACAGAGTGGTCCGGGACATTTTGGCCCCCAAGCGTGGAGCAGAGAGGGCCACAACATTTTGGCTGCCCAAAGTGGGGCAGCTCGGGCCTCAACAAAGATGGACTCTTGTCCCTGTAGAACCATCAGCCAAAGAAAGCTCTTCTATATATTACCTTAGTCATGGTGTTTATCACAGCTACAGAAAGGGATTAATACAGTAAACAAAAGTGACAGCAAGTGGTTGTAATGTATAAGAGTTATTTGGCCAACAACTTTAATTCCTTATGTAAAAACAAGCACACACATATCTATCTCATCACTATATAAATTTGCTTTAGTCTTTAGTAAATGGTAAAATTATATATACAAAATAATTGTTTAAAATTTTTCCTCATGATTTATAATCAGTAAATTTCTAATTTGTACACCTACTATATATATTTATATATCATATAAATATCTAATTCATATACCCTATTGAAAACATGAGTTTATACACATATCTTACACACACAGACACACCACACTGTATAGTGTGTGTGTATATATATATATATATATATATATTACGTATATATTATAAATATACATATTATATGTAATATAATATTATATATAATATGTTGTACATATATGTTGTGTATATGTTATATATATTATATATATGTATATGATATGTATATATCATATACATATATATAATATATAATATGTTGTATATATATATGTAAATATATAGTAGGTGTACAAATTAAAAATTTGCTGACTATAAATCATAAGGAAATTTTTAAACGATTCTTTTGTATATATAATTTTACCATTTACTAAAGACTAAAACAAATTTATATAGTGATGAGATAGATGTGTGTGCTTGTTTTTACATAGGGAATTAAATCATGCCTAAATGTCTGACACTATAAAACACAAAGCACCTTCAATATTTTTGGAGCTGAGCAATATTTTGATTTTTTTATTCTTCAATATTTACTTTATATATGTGGTACAAAATAGCAGAAGTTTGTTTCAGGAATTTCAGAAACTAATTAAATTTTGTCCTAACACAAGACAACAATCATTTAACAAATCTTTGTGAAACCTAACATTCTAACACAGTCCAAAGATTTATCAATTAGGTAATTACATGCTGAAGAATAACAAGAGGGAAATACTGATATTTTCTATAATTAAACCATTACATTTCTATGAGAGCAGAAAAATTTGAATCTACAGTACAAACACTGCAGTTCATAATATAAATAATTGAGTCTGAGCTGAGACATCTGAGGACATTTGCCGGTGTAGCCTAACTTTACAACACCCATAGTGCAGTGCTCTGTGTTGAGAACCAGGGCTGTGGAGCTATGAAGTGAATCAAGGCTGAGCATTCTCAGAAATGCTACCAGAAATACAGCTTTCCAGGTGCCAATGCCAAGGAAACACTTCCCAGAAGGTTCTGCCTTTGTGATGCTGATCTGGTCCTAATCACAGCTCAGCCCCAGATGACCAGTGCCAATTGTCCTAGCAAAGCAAAAATTTCACTTTAGTGTCTCTAGTCTCTTGATAATCAGACAGTGCTTCAAGTCGAGCTGACCAGAAGCACAGATTGTTAATTTAAAATAACGCTCAAAAATGCCCTGTTAAAGTCTTTACTTCCCACTGAAACATCACAAGCTACTCCATCATCTGTACTATTCTCAGAATTTGCCAGCTTTTTGCACCATTACAACAGCTACCTAATAAGAAGCAGCCTAGGAGAAGTAGTCATTTCAGCTCACAGTCTCAGGGGGGAATGTCCTACTACTTAGGGAAAGAAGGTTTATTAGTGCTTCACAGTTTCAGGACAAGAAGCATGGTAGCAGTTGCCCTCCTGTTATTCTAGAATGTGCATCTGACCTCACTGATTTGGATGACAGGAAACATAGAGAACTAAGTTGAGCTCCCCAGTCCACTACCTCTGCTAGTCAGGCCACAGTGCATAAAAGTGCAACCACCTTCCAAAACAGGGACACCAGCCAGAGACCAAGTGCTTAAACACACCTGCCTATGTGGGGCATTTCACATTCAAACAGTAGCATATGTGAATAGGCATCCACCCACGAAAGGAAAATAGGAAGGTCTGAAAGGTACAGGGAGAGTTGGAGTTATTATCAGGAAAATCCAAATAAACACACAAGGAGGTATTATGGCAAACTTACTCCTAGGGTTATTTCCAAAAGACAAAGAAACTGCATGTTAGCAAAAATGTGGGGGAAAGAATCTATATGTGATATTGATGGTACAGCCATTAAGGGACACAGTAAGTGCCTCGAGTATAGAATGGACTTGCAGCACAGCCCCCCTTCTGAACTTGGATGCTGGCAATGAGGTCAGCATGTCAAAGATATCTGTTTAGCCCAGGTATGGAAAGAACCCATGTACTCATCAGCAAAAGTATATAGAACACATAGTTCCTATTGAAAAAAATTTGTTTTGGGAAAAGTCATGGTTGCTAATATCTGTAATGTACTTGTTACTACATTCATTTTAAATATATTGTCTATCTGAAAGCAATAAAAAATCTTATAAAATAAGTATCAAAGTGTATGCCTCTATACTAACATGATGACCACTTTCCTATAAAATCCTTTTAACAATGGCTTTCTGAACTTCAGAATAGGCCATAAAATAAGAACAAAATTCTTTTAAAATAAATTAAGATATATGACATGATGTTATAAGATACATATATAGCATCACAACCAGGATCTCAGGATCACAGAATCACAGAGACAGCTAGACTCTGAGGAGTTCTGACGCAACCAGGATAACAGGACAGGCAGGCTCCAGTCAGAGACAGTGAGTGCAGATAGCACTAGAAATAACCATATGGCAAAAGGCAAGTGCAAGAACGCAAGCAACAGAAACCGAGTTTACTTGGCATCAACAGAACATAGTTCTCCCACCATAGCAAATCCCAAATACCCTATGACACCAGAAAAGCAAGATTCAGATTTAAAATCATTTCTCATGATGGTGATAGAAGACTTTAAGAAAGACATAAATGACTCCCTCAAAGAAATACAGGAGAACACATGTAAGCAGGAAGAAGCACTTAAAAAGGAAACACAAAAATGCCTTAAAGAATTACAAGAAAATCGAACCAAAAAGGTGAAGAAATTGAACAAAACCATTCAGGACATAAACATGGAAATAGAAACAATAAAGAAATCACAAAGAAGACTACCCAGGAGATAGGAAACCTAGGAAAGAGATCAGGAGTCATAAATGCAAGCATCACCAACAGAAAACAAGAGATAGAAGAGAGAATCTCAGGTGCAGAAGATAACATAGAAAACATTGACACAACTGTCAAAGAAAATACAAAATGCAACAAAATTCCTAACCCAAAATATCCAGAAAATCCAGGACACAATGAGAAGACCAAACCTAAGGATAATAGGTATAGAAGAAAGCGAATATTCCCAACATAAAGGACCAGTAAATATCTTCAACAAAATTATAGAAGAAAACTTCCCTAACCTAAAGAAAGAGATGCCTATGAACATAAAAGAAGCCTACAGAACTCCAAATAGACTAGATCAGGAAAAAAACCCTGTCACATAATAATCAAAACACCAAATGCACAAAACAAAAAATATTAAAAGCAGTAAGGGGAAAAGGTCAAGTAACATATAATGGCAGACCTATGAGAATTACACCAGACTTCTCACCAGAGACTATAAAAGCCAGAAGATGCTGGACAGATGTCATACAGACCCTAAGAGAACACAAATGCTATCCCAGACTACTATACCCAGCAACTCTGAATTAACATAGATGGAGAAACCAAGGTGTTCCATGACAAAACCAAATTTACACAATATCTTTCCACAAATCCAGCCTTACAAAAGGATAATAGATAGAAACCACCAACACAATAAGGAAAATTATACCCTAGAAAAAGCAAGAAAGTAATCTTCTTCCAACAAACCCAAAAGAAGATAGCCACACAAACATAATTCCACCTCTAATAACAAAAATAACAGAAAGCAACAATCACTTTTTCTAAATATCTCTTAACATCAATGGACTTAATTCCCCAATAAAAAGACATAGAATCATGGGCTGGATGAGTAAACAGGACCCAACATTTTGTTGCATACAGGAAACGCACCTCATTGACAAAGACAAACACTACCTCGGGATAAAAGGCTGGAAAACAATTTTCCAAGCAAATGGTCCAAAGAAACAAGTTAGAGTAGCCATTCTAATATAGAATAAAATCAACTTTCAACCAGAAGTTATCAAGAAAGATAAGAATGAACACTTCATACTTGTCAAAAAAATAAACCAAGATGAAATCTCAATTCTGAACATCTATGCAACATTTTCAAGGGCACTAACATTCATAAAAGAAACGTTACTAAAGCTCAAAGCACACACTGTATCTCACACAATAATAGTGGGAGACTTCAACACCCCACTCTTGACAATAGACAGATCATAGAAACAGAAACTAAACAGAGACACAGTGAAACAAAGAGAAGTTATAAAGCAGATGGATTTAGCAGATATTTATAGAACATTTCATCCAAAAACAAAAGAATATACCTTCTTCTCAACACCTCATGGTACCTTCTTCAAAATTGACCATATAACTGGTCATGAAACCGGCCTCAACAGATACAAGAAAATTGAAATAATCCCATGCATCCTATCAGATCACCACAGACTAAGGCTGGTCTTCAATAACTACAAAATCAATGGAAAGCCCACATACAGGTGGAAACTGAATAATGTTCTACTCAATGATAAGTTGGTCAGGGAAGAAATAAAGAAAGAAATTAAAGACGTTTTAGAATTTAATGAAAATGAGGATACATCATACCAAAACTTATGGGACACAATGAAAAGAGTGCTAAGAGGAAAACTCATAGCTCTAAGTGCCTGCAAAAACAAACTGGAGAGAGCACACAATAGCAGCTTGATAGCTCACCTGAAAGCTCTAGAACAACAAGAAGCAAATGAACCCAAGAGTAGTAAACAGAACAAAATAATCAAACTTATGGCTGAAATCAAACAAGTAGAAACAAAAAGAACTACACAAAGTATCAACAAAACCAGGAACTGGTTCTTCAAGAAAATCAACAATATAGATAAACCCTTAGCCAGACTAACCAGAGAGTACAGGGACAGTATTCAAATTAATAAAATCAGTACTGAAAAGGGAGACATATCAACAGAAACTGAGGAAATTCAAAAAAATTATCAGATTATACTACAAAAGCCTATACTCAACAAAACCGGAAAATCTGGATGAGATGGACAATTTCCTAGACAGATACTAGGTACCAAAGTTAAATCAGGATCAGATAAACCATCTAAATAGTTCTATAACCCCTAAAGAATAGCAGCAGTCATTAAAAGTCTCCCTAACAAAAAATGCCCAGGACCAGATGGTTTAAGTGAGGAATTCTATCAGACCTTCTAAGAACACCTAATACCAATTCACTATAAACTGTTCCACAAAATAGAAACAGAAGAAACACTACCCAATTTGTTCTATAAAGCCACAATTATGCTCATACCTAAACCACACAAAGACCCAACAATGAAAGAGAACTTCAGATCAATCTCCCTTATAAATATTGATGAAAAAATAATCAATAAAATTCTCTCAAACCAAATACAAGAACATATCAAAATAATCACCCAACATGATCAAGTATGCTTGATCCCAGGAATGCAGGGATGGTTCAATATTCAGAAATCCATCAACTCGAAGGGAAAAAAAAAACATGATCATCTCACTAGAGGCTGAGAAAGCATTTGACAAAATTCAACACCCCTTCATGGTAACATTTGACAAAATTCAACACCCCTTCATGGTAAAAGTCTTGGAAATAACACAAATTCAATGCCCATCCCCACACAGAGTAAAAGCAATATACATCAAACTAGTAGCAAACATCAAACTAAATGGAGAGAAACTTGAAGCAATTCCACTAAAATCAGGGACTAGACGACAATGCCCACTTTCTCCCTACCTATTTGATATCTACTCGAAGTCCTAGCCAGAGCAATTAGACAACAAAAGGAGATCAAAGGGATACAAACTGGAAAGGAAGAAGTGAAATATCACTATTTGCAGATGATATGATAGTATACTTAAGTGACCCCAAAACTTCCACCAGAGAACTCTTAAACCTGATAAGCAACTTTAGCAAAGTGGCTGGATATAAAATTAACTAGAACAAATCAGTAGCCTTCCTCTACTTAACGGATAAGCAGGCTGAGCAAGAAAATAGGGAAACGATATCCTTCACAATAGTCACAAATAATATAAAATACCTCAGTGTGAATCAACTGTGAACCAAGCAAGTGACAGATTTGTATGACAAGAACTTCAAGTCCCTGAAGAAAGAAATCAAAGAAGATCTCAGAAGATGGAAAGATCTCCCATGCTCATGGATTGGCAGGCTTAATATAGCAAAAATGACCATCTTGCCAAGAGAAATCTACAGATTTAATGCAATCCCCATCAAAATTCCAACTCAATTCTTCAAAGAGACAGAAAGAGCAATTCTCAAATTTATTTGGAATAAAAAAAAAAAAAAACAGAATAGCGAAAACTATTCTCAACAATAAAAAAACTTCTGGGGAAATAACCATCCCTGACCTCAAACTGTACTACAGAGCAATAGTGATAAAAACTGCATGGTATTGGTACAGAGACAGGCAGATAGATCAACAAAACAGAACTGAAGACCCAGAAATGAACCCACACACCTATGGTCACTTGATATTTGACAAAGGAGCTAAAACCATTTGGTGGAAAAAAGACAGCATTTTCAACAAATGGTGCTGGTTCAACTAAAGTCAGCATGCAGGAAATGCAAATCGATCCATTCTAACTCTTTATACAAAACTCAAGTCCAAGTGGATCAAGGACCTCCTTATAAAACTGGACACACTGAAACTAATAGAAGAGAAAGTCAGGAAGAGCCTTGAACTCATGGGCACAGAGGAAATGTTCCTGAACAGGACACCAATGGCTTATGCTCTAAGATCAAGAATTGACAAATAGGACCTCATAAAATTTCAAAGCTTCTATAAGGCAGAGGACACTGTCAATAGGACAAAACAGCAACCAAAAGATTGGGAAAATATCTTTAACAATCCTACATCCAATAGAGGGCTAATATCCAATATATACAAAGAACTCAAAAAATTAGACTCCACAAAATCAAATAGCCCTAGTAAAAATGGGATACAGAGCTCAACAAAAAAATTTCAACTGAGGAATATTGAGTGGTCGAGAAGCACCTAAAGAAATGTTTAACATCTTTAGTCATCAGGGAAATGCAAATGAACCCTGAGATTCCACCTTATGCCAGTCAGAATGGCTAAGATTAAAAACTCAGATTACAGCAGATGCTGGCGAGGATGTGGAGAAATATGAACACTCCTCCATTATTGGTGGGATTGAAAGCTGGTACAACCACTCTGGAGTGCAGTCTGGCAGTTCCTCAGAAAACTGGACATAGTATTACCTGTAGATCTAGCAATACCACTCCTGGGCATAAACCCAAAAGATTCTCCAACATATAACAAGGACACATGCTCTACTATGTTCATAGCAGCCTTATTTATAATAGCCAGAAGCTGAAAAGAACCCAGATGTCCTTCAATAGAGGAATGGATACAGAAAATGTGATACATTTACACAATGGAGTATTACTCAGCTATTAAAAACAATGAATTCATGAAAATCTTAGGCAAATGGATGGACTAATGAATTCTCCAACTACATGAAAATCTTCCTTATTACAGAACACAGTGAAGGCTATTTTACAGGGTGCCCATCCTCGACTCTATTCTTCCTTGCACATCTTTTCACCATTCAGCTCTCCACTGTGCTTACAGGTGCTAGAGGCACTGGGTGAGCTGGATGGAGCCGCCATAGTGTCCCAGCCTCACCTGGCACACTTGACTCCTTAATCTAAAAGAAGCCTCACAACTCCTAACCAATACCCTCCACTGTTTAAGCAGCCTTATCCCCACTTCTAGCCTTTTCTGTTGCTAATAGTCAAACACTTCCCAACTTAAATGCAGCTCCCTTGGTTTCTTTTTTTTCCTCCCGATGAAGTCTGTGACAATTTAATAGTTGACTTATCCTAACTTGCCTAATGTTTTCCTACAATCCTCAATGTATCATTGGTTTATAATTCATGTCTTTAACCCACATAATGGTTGTGCCGTATGCCTATTTTCTGTAAGCCATCTTATAAAAGGTTCAAGTTGGCATGACTTGAGAATTTATCACAACAGCTTTGTTGTTGGGTCACCATGATGCAGTGCCTAAGACAGAGTTCTTTGTTGAGGTTTGCAGTGAAATACAATATCTCTAAAAGGAGAAAAATGAAGTAAGATTGCAGAGCATAGTACTGAACTGTGCCATGTCATAAAACAGGACCTCAAACCATACTGTATGGAGCTCTGGAGCTGAGCTGGCCTTTGAGAATTGGGACCCAGCAAGGCTCCAGGTATAGGATTCTCAGATGGGGTGCAGAGGATGGCACACTTTGAACAAAACAACTGGAGATGACTTTTAGAAGTACAGATAACCAGATACTAGATCCTACTATTCAGAAAGGAAATTCAGCATCCATACACAGTTCTACAGGCAAGGCATACAAACAAAGAGGTTGTCTACATTTTTAAAACCCTAAAACAAATTATGAAGAAGATGTAAATCTAATCTTATAAAGTAATAGAGGGCTTCAATGAAAAAATTAATGAAATTTTTTAAAGAAATACAAAAAATACACAATCAAACAGGTAAAAGCCTTTAAAGAGGAAACAAATCCCTTAAAGAAATATAGAAAAAATACAATTAAACAGGTGAAGGATATGAATAAAACAGCCCAAGATCTGAAAGTAGAAATAGAAGCAATAAGGAAATCCTGGAAATGGAAAACCTAGGAAAGAGAACAGGAACATCACCAACAGAATACAATTGATGGAAGAGAAAATCTCAGGCATAGAAGATACAATAGAAGAAAATAATACATCACTCAAAGAAAATGTTAAATATAAAAATTCCTGACACAAAACATCCAGGAAATATAGAATACCATGAAAAGACCTAACCTAAGAATAATAGGAAGAGAAAAAGGTGAAGAGTCCAAGCTCCAAGGACCAGAAAATATTTTTAACAAAATCAGAAGAAAATTTCCTCAACCTAAAGAGACAGAGACAGAAAGAGAGAAAGAGAGAGAGACCTATAATCATACAAGAACCTTATAGAACACCAATTAGACTGGACCAGGAAAAAAATCCTTCTGACACATTATAATGAAACACAAAATCTATAGAACAAAGAAAGAATATTAAAACTGGCAAAGGGAAAAGTCCAGGTGACTTACAAAGGTAGACCTATCAGAATCACACCAGACTTCTCAACAGAGACTTTTAAAACTAGAAGGGCCTGGCAGATGAGTTGCAACCTCTAAAAACCATAGGTGCCAACCTAGACCACTATATCCAGCTAAACTTTCAATCACCATAGATGGAGAAAATAAGATATTTAAAGACAAATTCAAATTTAAACAATATCTATCCAAAAATCCAGACCTACAGAAAATACCAAAAGGAAAACTCCAACCTAAGGAGGATAATTACATCCAAAAAAAACAAAAAACAAAACAAAAACACCATAGGAAACAAGTTATTCCATATCAGCAATAAGCAGGGAAACACACACACACACACACACACACACACACACACACACACGCACTGACACCACCAACATCAAAATGACAGGAAGTAACAATCAGTCATATCTGCCAGCATCAATGGACTCAATTTCTCAATAAAAAGACAAAGGCTCACAGAATGGATGTGTACACAGAATTCATTATTCTGCTGCATAAAAGAAACACACCTCAGCAATAAAGATAGACATTACTTCAGAGTAAAGGGCTGGAAAAAAGTTTTCCAAGCAAACAGACCCAAGAAGCAAGCTCAACTATATTCATAGCAACTTTATTCATAGTAGCCAGAAACTGGAAACAACTTAGATCTTCCTCAACTGAAGAATGGATAAAGAGTATATGATACATCTACACAATGGAGTACAATTCAGCTATTAAATGGACAGAACTTGAGAATATCTTCCTGAGTGAGGTAACCCAGATCCAAAAAGACATGCATGGTACTTATAAGTGAATATTAGCCATAAAGTATGTGATACCCATGATACACTCCATTGACACAAAGAGGATAAACAAAAAGGAAAGCCCAAGTAAAAAGGCTTGAATCTCACTTAGAAGGGCAAATAAAATAGTTGTAGGAGGCAGATGGACAGAGAGAACTGGGTGGGAGAGAGAATGGGAGTAAAGGGAAAGGTCAGGATCAAGTGTGGGGAGAGAGAGAGAGGAGATGGCCAGAAGGCCATGAGAATGAATAGAATCTGCAGTTGGTGCAGGTGAGGGGCATCTGGAGTTTGTGCCAGAGACCTACAATAAGGGAGGCTCTCAAGAATCAATGGGGGTAACCTTCACTGAGACTCCCAGTAGTGGGGGTATAGAACTTGAAGAAGTCACCTCCTGTAGCCAGGCAGGAACCCCAGTGGAGCAATTGGGACACCAACCCACACACAAAACTTTCAACCCAAAATTTATTCTGTCTGCAAGAAATTCAGGGACAGGGATGAAGCAGACTGAGGAAACAGCCAAGCAATAACAGGCCCAACTAGGCACCAGTGCTTGACAGTGCTTGCAGACAGGAGCCTAGCATAACCGTCCTCTGAGGGGCTCCACCCAGCAGCTGACTCAGTCTGATGCAGAGACCCACAAACACTGGATGGAGGTTGGAGATTCTTATAGAAGAGTTGGAGGAAGGATTGAGAGCCCTGAAGAGGATAGGAACGCCACAAAGACCAACAGAATCAACTAACCTGGACCCTTTGGGGCTCTCAGAGACTGAACCCCTAACCAACAAGCACACACGGGCTGGACCTAGGCACCCCACCCCACACATATGTAGCAGATATGCAACTTGGCCTTCAACTGGGTCCCAGAGGGAGTGAGGACTATCCATAAAGCTTTTGTCTGTGGAATCCATTCCCCTATAGTTGACTTGTTTGGCCTCAATGGGAGAAGCCCTACAAAGACTTAATGTGCCAAGATGGGGGAATATGGGAGGAGACTGGGGGAAGTGGGTGGAGGTACACTGATCAGGATGTAAAGTGAATAAATTAAAACTTAATTATTTTTTAGAAGAATCTTATGGGATAAATATATGTCAGCAAGGGCGATCTAATCATAAACTCTATTAAATACCTACAGAAACAAGAAGCTGACAGAAACACATAGACAATTGCTTAGCAGCCAACCTGTCAGCTATGGATTTTTTTATATGGCCCATGTTCTAAAAGTATTAACCTCAGCATATCTAACTCATATACCTCAGCTGGATTCTAGCCTCGCCCCACAGCCACTAATATTATTTATTGATTAAGAGTCTTAAATTCAGCAGGATTCTGTCAGGGTACAGATGGGGAAAGATGACTAATGCTGCAAAATGTGGTCACTGTGTTCCCATCAATCAATCAGTTCAGACGCATCACTTGATTCACTGAAGCTGACCTGACTGCCTGGTCTTTGTAATTAGACCAAAATGCATTCAGTTAGC
This sequence comes from Arvicanthis niloticus, assembly GCF_011762505.2. NCBI lineage: Eukaryota > Metazoa > Chordata > Mammalia > Rodentia > Muridae > Arvicanthis > Arvicanthis niloticus. Next base: position 8,046,364 of record NC_047670.1, on the reverse strand, counting down.
AACTGATTCCAACTGATGACTGTCTTACCAGTCTCTTAACACACACACACACACACACACACACACACACACACACACACACACACACACACACACAAGTGATCACTTTTCCTACATGATTAGATGCTCTTCCAGGATACTGTCATCAAAATGTGACCTATGCTTTTGGTAAAATCACTCTGCCTTTGCAAGGATTAAAAACAAACCTTCTGTTTCTTATATCTGGAGGAAGACTGTGTGGTGATTTATCAGAAAGGTTTCAAAATACCATATATCTTCTAGAATTTCTTCTTCAGACTGAAATATGTGGTCTACAATTTATAGCAGACTATGACTAAAGACAAAATAAGCCCAGGTTTAGAAATCCAACCACATAAATGTATCAGTTAGAATAGTCTTACTTAATAAAACTGTCTCAGATTATTTATAGACCAACAATCCAATAGCTAACACCCGATCAAAACTTCAAGGAAAGTGAAATTGTTAATTAGAAAGGGAAAAGTCACACACTTATTCAAGGTTGGCCAGACCACTGGCTCTCCTAGTTAGTTCTAGGACAATTGAAAACAAGATACAAATTGGTGTTACAAAGTGTGTGTGTGTGTGTGTGTGTGTGTGTGTGTGTGTGTGTGTGTGTGTGTGTTGAATTTAGAGTTTCATACTATCTAAGGGTCTACCTTAGTGCTTATTTTGGTTTTTTGTTTGTTTTGTTTTGTTTTTGTCGTTTTGTTTTGTTTTGTTTTGTTTTGTTTTGTTTTGTTTTGTTTTAAGACAAGGTTTCTCTGTGCAGCCCTGAACTCACTCCGAAGATCAGGCTGTCCTCAAACTCACAGAGACCTGTTTGCCTCTATCTCTTGGGTGCTGGGATTAAAGGTATGTGCCATCACCACCCAGCTCATTTTACTTTTTATATTGAAAACATTATCACTAAGTTACCCAGGCTGGAGGCTGGTCTTCAGTTTGCTTTCTAGCTCAGTCAGCTCTTGAACTGGAGATCCTCCTGCAAGCCTCCCAAGAAGCTGAGATTAAAGGCTGGCACTGCCAGAGTCAGCTCAGATATTTCTTAATGTTCATATTTCTACTAGAAAATGAAGGTGCTGAAAATCAGTCCACTGCCATTATGCCATGCTGACCACAGCATGGTTTCACTGTGCTGCTATAACAAGTATACCATAAACTGACAGTCCATAAGCATTTAGAATTTGTTTACAACTGTTCTGAAAACTAAGGTGTTAAAGGCCAAGATGCAGATTTCCAGCTGTATCCTCACACATGATAGTCAGGGCAATCTCTTGGGTCTCTTTCCAGAGGCACCAATCCCATTTACAAGGTTCCATTCTCATGATCCAATTACACCCTACTGCTGTCACCTCCTAATTCTGTCAGTGTGGGACTTCATGCTGGAGATATATGTAAGCTTCATTATTCTGCCACAGCAAAAATATTAAGACATCATGGCTCAACTTGCAAACTTTGACCCAAAGAGGACCAAAATCATCATAATCCAAAAATGGTACTCTTCTATTGAGAAATATAAAGGATGTTCATCAGAGAAGCCTAACAGTTTCTGATTCAATGACAGCCACATCTTGAAATAATTCATTACTTTGAGCTGCTTTCAGTCACAATGTTTTTCAGTAAACTCCCTGGTAAATGCCAGGAAGTTTATAGCAAACACCTCCACTAATACGTTTTAACTAATTATCCTGCCCATGAACAAAACTGCATTGTTCTTATGTCTGCAGTGAGCTTTGAGTTACAATTCTTTCCTTAATACCACAATTGACCTTCAGTGCATGTGACTAAATATTGGCTGTGCTTTTAATTAAGATAATCCACCTGAGTCATTCTTTCATAAAATGATCTTGCCTCTAAAACCTCAGTAGTTGGCTCCCATTTACAGAAAACCTTGGGACAAATTAAATGAGCATCGCATTGGATGCAGACAATCACATCCAAATCCTAAGAAGTTTCACTAAAATAATTAGCCTAATTTCTGTAATAAACAAATCTGGAAAAAGCAAAAGAGCTGTATTACAGAATAAAATGATTTTAAGATGTGCAATGTATTCAGATCCTAATTCAAAGAGACTTCTAGAGAATAACACTGTTGAGATAATCACAAGAAGGTGGTTGTGGACTAGGTGTTAGATTGTATTGATAAATTATAATTTGTAGTTATTATATATAATATGTATATGTTGTCATATGTCATGGAGATCCTGAAGGTTTGGTTTTGCAGGACTGGTCCTTTCATGTGTTCTAAAAGTTTATGGATAAGCTAAATGTTGGGGTGGGCCAACTCAAAACCCTAGGTTATAAATTATATAAACCATATAAATATATAGTTTCTAAATTATAATTATGGATAAATTATAATTTGTATCAGAAATGGGGGTATTTTAAGGATACATATTAAAAATTAATTTAAATGGTGTCTGAGTTTTTTTTAAAGATGTCACAAAGAAAAATTATTTGCCATCTTGGCAGCCATTGCTGCAACATTTCCCCTCTCTTTTTGAGTTGCTTTGCAGCTTAAAATCCAAGGAGAATGTTAGCTAGACATTATTGAAGCTAAGAAGTTGGTTTCTCTAGGGATTCCACTCAGCTTTGTAGTCTATAATCCTTGAGTGAGAACACAAGTGTGATGGTTATTAAAATGCATAGAAAAAAATCTGGAAATATGAAACTCTTTTCTCTCACATAGAAGCACTGGTATGAAGATGATGATGTTTAACTAGCATTGTAGGATTTCAGGTCTCAGTTCCAACTTAAAATTGATAGAATCCCACTATACCAGGACACATTCCAGGAGGGGCACATTCCTTAGTCAGAGGACACTTGCTAGATTAACATTCAGAGGAAGAAGGAAGAGGCTGATTAACATTCCTCAGACCATGGGGAAGGAAGCCCACCTGTGGGTGAAGAAGGCCTAGAGCATGTAGACACATTCCAGGAGAGGGGCCCAGGATGGGAGGTGGTCAGGAAGCTGGGCCCTTAACATGGTAAACCTGGGCAAATGGAAGACACTCATTGTCATAAAATAATGTGTGAATCTGAGTCACCTAGAAACCGGACCTGGGAAGGTCAGCCTTTGTGGTTGCCCTCGGTGAACTCTGTATAAGAACTGCTCCCAGCTTTGGCTTGGGGTTCCTCTTGCCTGCATGTGAGGGGGCCCCAGAGCACTGGTTATTATCATTAAACCTCATGTTTTTGCAGAAAATCCCTTGTCTGTGTTTCTGCAGGAGCACATCCCCCAGTTTTGGATCTTTGGGTCCAAAAGCATTAGTCATTAGTTGCCTAAAAATTCCTCTGTGTCTTACAGGGAGAGAAGAAGGAGAACTTAAAGAGAAAAATGACCTTAACCTTAACCCTAAAAGGGTCCCATGGTACTGGCTTTCAGAGAGATTTTCCTGTGAGTCCATTATTAACTCATCCTTTGACCTTTTGAACTCACCCCACCAGGTCTTCCCTAGTCTATTATAGAATAGAATTAAGTTAACAGACATAGGTAGCATTTTGAAAAGCTTCTTGATAAAAAAAAAAAATCAACTCAATAATAACAGAATCTTGAATGAATCTGCAGACCATAGAATCTTACTCTAAACTTCTTTGACTTTTCACATCTTTTAGAACCTTTTCTATTTTTCATTTTTAAGTGTGTGTTAGTTGATTATAAAATATAGCCTATGGTAATGCAGGACACTTACATATGATGGCCTGTCAGCTCATCCAAATCCCTGCATCCCAGCACTTACTGCACAGTGGACTTTTGAGTTACCTACTCTTTAATCTGAGTGGTTACCAATAACCATGAAAAGCACTTGCTTCAGAAAAAATGACTAGAATGAATGCATCCTGTTTTATAGTTACATGAGCCAAGAAATTTCACTTCATTTTCTGAGGCAATGTGTGGTTGTTTTGTTATGGTTATCTCTCTATTATTTGCAAGCAAATGTGGCCTAACTGATTCAAAAGACAGTCATCATCTTCCAAAGTTAATTGCACTTTATTTCAGGAGAAGGTCTATGTTTTTCTTCATTTTATACTTTTTAGGCAATAAAAAGAGGCTTGGCTAAGTTTGTAGTATAAAAAGCTTAAACATCATTAAATAAGTAGCTGTTGAATAAATGAACTAGTTGGAGAAGAAGGCAATGTAATAAATATAAAATAATCTTTTAATTCCTATTTTGCCATAATTTTCCAGAACAAGAAGCACGATAACACATCATGGTGCAAAAGAAAATAAAAGGCATTGATTGCTATAGACCCAGACCTTTTAATCTATCTCATTCTCTTATCAATTGACAATAACTCTTTACTTTAAAAAAAAAAATCATACAGAGCTGTGGTGAAGTGGCTAGAACTCCCAAAAAGCCATAATCGTTTTAAAAGCCACTCATCTGATATTTACCCCTGCACACACTGACCTCCTTCTCACATTCCTGTCTCTCAGGAAGGAATACTCACTAGAGAGTAAAAAATGAGGACAGTAGAAGCTGTGTTGTGTTTTGTGTTCACAGGTGCAATAGATCTCATTGAATTGCCAATTGTAGCTGGTAAAGACATTGTGTCATGACTAAAGGTCCTGTCCTCCAAAGAGGTTGAAGAATGTATACAAATGACACACAGCCTGGGAAGAAGGGTGTGGTGGGGGGGAATATTAGTCACACAGGCGTGCTGAAGATTCCTCATCTTGTGACTGCTAACTAGCCCTACTGAGAAGAAAGAAGCTCTCACAGTTACGCTGGAAAATATCTTTTGGAAAGAAGAAAATGATCATTTATTTCCAAACCCTGCCAATTTCCATACAGTACTCTATCTGTATCATAGCCATGGGTGTGTTCAATGACAGAAACAATAATTTCTCATCTTCCTGCTCAAGGAATAATTTTATTGATCTTCCCTCTATTTTATTTTTTTATTTTTCCAGTGATTCAGCAGGTCAGGATTGCTCCCGTTCCAGTAACTTCCTGCCATTAAGCAAGTCATCCAGAGTGTGAAGATGCCTTCGCAAAGTAACCCGGAAGTGCAGATCCATTTCAGCACCACGGAGAGCTCTTCAGCTTTTCTTCTACCACAGACATTTGCAGTTCATACTGTGGAGGATAATAAAAAGAAATTTTAAAATGTAACTTAGTAACTACCAAACAATTTACCAATGGGCAAAATCTTAATTTTTGATACCTTTAAAAATAGACAGTGTTTCATACATGTTCATGACTGTGCACATGCTCAGTAAATATATGAATTGAGAAAGAATGGATATTTGCTACATGTTTTTTAAAAGTGAATGAATGAATGAATGCCTTGTTTTAATTTGTTTCAAAGTTTGTTGCACTTCATATGGCTTAATTGGACTGTGAATGCAGGAAAATCATTCCTAGTCCAGGTTCGCTTGCATCATGTCCTTAGATGGAAGGTGCCCAGGTAGCCAACAGTTCTCTCCTCTATGCTAAAGAGAGGTAAGGCCAGGCCACCCTCCCTTTGCTTATGAGACCCCCTGAGATCATGGACTCTGGAGCCCAGCTATGCTAGAAGGAAAAACCAGTAGCTCTGGCCATTTCTGAGCTGTCACCACAGCCAGACATGGGCTGGTTTGGGAATTCGATCATCTATTAGGGAGGCCAGGATCCACCAAGGACAGGGCCAAAGGTGAAAGAGAAAACAAGAAATAGTAATAACACAAGCTTTAAACAGACTTTCTGACACTCAGCACACTGGGGTGAGTTCTCAGACCCCTGAGTCTATTCATTCTCTTTGCCAATCTATGCAATGACACATGTTTGAGCAAAGTATAACCTCCTGGGTACAGGTAAGCACAGCCCAGTCCTTAGCTCCTAGGAGGCTTCCAGGCTAAGACACCACTCCACTTGGACTGTACTATCGGGCTCCAAAATGGGGGGGAGCTTCCAGGCAAGAGCTGATTTCCATTTCAAACTGCATTCTGGTACTTTGTACTCCAGCACCATTGGCCGATCAATATTTAATGCTTGGAGATTCTGACTCTGCGGGAGTCATGTCAGGGGACTCTGAGAGCCAATCTGCTTGAGCTTCTGCGTGATAATTATTCATGGGCTCCTGCCTCTTGCTCTTTCTCTAGCACGGTCCCACTCTGCAGACTCAGTGCCTTACTCAGACTCCTCTCTCGCTCTCTCCGAGGCTACAGCCGGACCCTTCTCCTTTGCCTTCGCCACCGCTCCCTGCGTGCACATCCCTACAATGGCTAAAACAGCAATGGGTAAGAATCGCGCTTCGCTCCCCACAGGCTCTATCTGGAGCCAATCTCTCCATTTCTCTCTCGGTGTTCTGAAGACACTAAAAGATATTTTATAAACGGAAAGACATTCATCACACAGGAGCTGGGAAGGTCGGAGGGAGCCCTGAGAGTAGATAAGAGACCAAAGGGGGAGAGGGGTCTTTGAAAAACTCAGGCAAACGGTTTCTTTTTAAAAGATAGACGCAGGTAAGTTTTCCTCCGATGGATAAGAATTTTATTCTGCTTCCATATTTAAAATTAAAGTGCCATCGGAGGGATGGGGGCCACCTTAACGATCTGCCTTTAGTGAGGGACATTTTGGAAAGTGGTTTGGAACGTCCTATATTTATTCTGTAGGTTAAAAAGAAAATAGGGACGGGGAAGGGGTGATGTTGGAATAAAAGAGAAAATGCCAAGTCAAAGCGGTCCCATCCGGGCGGTTTGAGAGATGGGTGGGAACGGGGGAGGGGAGTGGGCACATTTAATGGTATTGTCTATCTTGGAAAAACCGCTAGTCTTGGGGCGCGGTGCTGGGAGGTAAGGCGGCCGGAGGGGTGGGGTAGGACCTTAGCTCCTTTGTTTTAGGGAGAAGGAGGGGAAACAGGAGGAGGGCGTGGAGGGCGCGGGTGGGCAGCTGCAGGGGCGGGGAAGCCTGCTCGGCGGGGAGGGGTAGAGGGACCTGGTTTCCCAAGGCGCCTGGGTGGGGTTTCTTTGTGTGTGAAGCTATGGTGGGGGGCAGGGGGGACCTGCAGCTCTGGGCACACTATGCGGACCGCCCCACCCTGTGCGAAGTCAAGCGGTCCCCACCCGACCCAGCTCCGCACCCTTAGTAGAAAGGGGGCTGAATGGGGAACCCAGCACAACACTGAAGAACCCAACCCTGGGGGAACACCGAGCCACGCCACGCCCCACTCACTCACTAGCAGCCTGCTTGCCCGAGACTTGAGACTTGACCGTTAACCTCAGCCGCCCCACCCTGGCCTTTGTTCTTCGTAGGGCGAGCGGAGAGTGGGCTAACATATTTTTCAGACCCACGTTAAATAGGATATTTAGACATAGTAGCAAAAGAAAAAAATCAGAAAGGGGAAAGAAGCGGCGGGGGGGGGGCAGCTATTCTGAACTCCTTAGATCATTTCGGAGGGAGGGGAGGGGACGTTTAGGGAACCTAGAAGGGTATACAGAAAAATAATAAAGATAAAGATGTGTAAGGATGCTATAGCGCAAAAGAGGTCAAGGTCTTTAAGATGAGCCACGTGCAATTTCAATTTTGTGGGTCAAACGGAGCCAAATCTTTTGGGCTATGTAAAACCGCAAGAAAGTCAAGTCCAGATCCAGGGCCTTCGGTTCTGCAAAGGTCTGTCCTTCTCCTTACCCTGGAGTGGACAGACTGGGAGGGGCCTGCACTGGGGAAGAGGTTGGAAGCCCCCCTCCCCTAGACCGGGGATGCAGAGCAGGGAAAAGGATATGGACTGGCTCCACCCTGCCCTGCCCCACCCGGTCTGCGGAGCCCTGGAGACTCAGGTTCCAGGCTAGCTCCCACGAACTTGGGTGGGGCTGCTGAACAGTCTGCAGTCCCGGCACCCCTCTTTCTAGCCCCGCCTTCTAAAACAGCCCGGAACTCCTCAGGGTGTGCAGACACCTGGCCTGGCTCAGGGTCCTCTCCCAGCGGATAGATGGCTGTGCAGAAAGGCGAGCCCCGCCCGACCACACAAAGCCGCAGCCGCGCCCTGCCGGGCCCCTGGACCACAGAGATGACCCCTTCCCTGTGGTTCAGGAAGATGTGCTTACCCATGCAGAACCCAAGGACCTTTTTCCAAGCCCAAGCCCATTTTTCCGGGATAGAGAGACCTCACTAAGGGTCCTCCAATGGGGCGTGGCTCGGCCCCAACACTCACTGCTAGAACCAAAGCAGTGAGCTTAGCGAGCGCGCACGTGGCGATCGTGCGCGTGGACCAGGGCCAGCTCTGCAGCTCTAGCCTTCCTCTCAGAACTCGGCTCTCGCCCCCGCAGGAGTATCCCAGGGCCCCCGCAGAGCCCAGTGTCCTGAGCTACTCTCTTGCCACAGTTTGCTATCAATCCGCTTGTCCGGAAAGGTTCTGATGGGGGTTGGGGAGATTTTCCTGCTCTCTCTGTACTCCCACGGAGAGGTTTCAGCTGCAGTGACTGGCTAGTTACTCCTCATCACCAGAATTGTGATTCCTTGGAAATCATCGTGATTATTAGTCCAAGACTCACTTATCTCCTAAATCTCATTTGTTCAAAAAGGATGCTGGTCCCTTTTGGTACAGATTAACCCCTTGCCACTAATCTTCCTGATCATCTTCGCCAACCTCCACCTTCTTCCCATACCCAACCCAAAGACGATTCTGTCTGCGGCTATTCATTTAAACTTCTATAAAGCAAATACATTTTGACTTCCTGTCGCTGTTATGTCTGTTCGTGTGACTGGGGTGCTGGTACTTGCTAAGAGTAGCCTGCGTACCAGATGATCGCTGGAAAATTCTCCAGAGAATTGTTTTAACGGGCAAAAATTATATATAACTGAGATGTTATTCCCCTCCACAAGAAGATATATATACAGATTTTTTTATTGTTTTTCCCCAAAACTCCTCTTCCAAGTGCTTTTTGATACAGTCTCAATTCTACCCAGAAACAAGAATCGTGAAATGGTAACTGCCAACCAATGAAACTCCCACAGATGACAGGTGCAAAGGTCCCTCCTGCCGTAATTACACTGCACTTGCGAACGTTAGACCAGACATTACCTCCACAGTGAAAAGAGGGCAGTTTTGGGTTTTGGTTTTTTATAACATCCTATTGCAACGAGCAATCAATTAATCTGTCAGGGAAATGCTTTTCTCCATATTCATTAGACAATCCAGCGTGTTTGCCCTAAGTACATATTGTATTGCCCATTATCCTCTCAGATTGGGGCACAGTATAAACTGAAGCATAAACAACTAGAAATAAAAAGCTGAAGATTTTATCAGGATTTCAGGGGGAAAAATAAAGAAATAAACGGAGCTTGGTCGATCAATTGCAAATATTAAGTCATACTAGTTGGGGGTGGCAGTAAGCAAAGCTACGCCCGGGGAAGCACAATGTCAGTCGCCAGCACAATGATATGTATCAATGGATCTGTGGTGTTTGTCTGCACATGTTAAAAGTCTAGGAGGAAACGCATGTTTTAAAATGATCGTTAAGACTGAGTGCTTTGTAGCTTTAAAAAAATTAAATTCTAGACCTCTGTTTCATCAAAATTTCTAATGGTTTTGCACTGACTTACAAACAGACCTGTGGTAAATGTTTCTATGCTAGGAGGAGGAAGATGTGTTTGTTTGTTCGTTTGTTTGTTTGATTGTTTTTATGCGAGCTGTTGCTTCTTCATTAGACATTTTTTTCAGGATTTTACTTCTTGCATATAAAAGAGTTACCATTACTTTTTATTTAAATTTTTAATTGCTTATGGATAATTCGTGACTTGGAAAATTAGCATTCGGTCATTCAATCTCTGTCAGTAGCAAAAAAAAATGCTGCAAGAAGTTGAATTTTGTGTAGGCTCGGGACATGCCCTCCCAGGATGCCATAAAGCCGGTTCATTTAATAAAAGTTGTTTTCTGTAATTTAGAATCAAAATAGTTATTTAGTTCTGTAATTATTTGATATCTGTCAAGCAATATTTTTGCATAAAACCCAAATGACTAACTATAAAATGGAAGATGAATCCATATTGAATGTCTTTTCATTCGATGCAGTACATCTTTAGGGAAATTGCTGTTATTCTGTCCACTGATGTTTTTATTCTTTTAACTAAGGTGAAGTGTATGTTCTTGTCATTCCAGTAGCTAGTTGCTTGCAAGGGGCTAGATAAAATTAGTCTCAAAGCATGTGGCAGCTAACTGCACAAACCAGACCTGGGTGTGGTCAGCCCCACACGGATAGTTAATCCCCAGCTCCCACCAGTTTTCTTTAGTTTGTGGAAAAACACTCACTGTTGTTGCCATGCAATCTGTGACATTGCATGAATGAGCTGGTCCACAAGAAAACACTCAATAGTTAGTGACCCAAATGCTTCCAGAACCGAAGCTATTAGCTTCCTGGTTCTTGCAGTTGGGAGACCATGGAGTCAGCACTATCTTTTCACCCCACTAGAGGGCAATCAGTTTCTCTATGATTGATTTAAACCTGGCTTCAAACACTAACTGCTCAAAAAAAATTTTCTTTTATTGGAATTATTTTATTGTTGATTTAATGGAATAATGCCATGCTTTGCTCTCTTGAATGAGAAGGACATGCACATCTCTACAGTGGGATGAGCGATTGTAATCTACAAGTTGGCAGAACCCCAGTAATTAGTCCCTCATGATCGTTCTTTCCAGTTTTGTTATAGCATAATTATTATATCGTTAATGTTACTTCTGGGGTTGTATGGTGCATAGATGGTAGACGATGTCAGCAGTAATAATAAAATTATTTAGGAACAGATGCTTTGATTTGTAAGTAAAGGCATAAATTAAAATCATTGTTTACTGATTCATTTATTTAAATATGTCCCATGCTAGGGGCAGCTCTAATGTCAGAGGTTTCCTTAAAGGAAACTTCATGACAACAAAAAGTGAGTAAAGCAGGCAGGAAAACGTGGTCCTGAGAGGTGTGGCCAGACCAACACAACTGCTCCCCGCTTCCCCTATTCCCTAAAGATAACTTTTCAAACCAAATCTAATGGGAGTTCCACACAATTTTTGTGCATGTTCAACAATTATTATTTATGCATAATATATTTATAAATATATACACTTATACTCGAAAACTGCTAAAAATGAGAAAAAAAATAGCCTTAAAACTTTGGAATAGTTTTATTGGTCTGGTAGATAATTGATACCCATTTTTTAAAAAGAAGAAATATATGAGTATAAATTAATTTTGATGATTATCAAAGAAAATTATTTCAATGTTCAATAGAAGGAAAATTCTTTTATATATATATTTTACATAACAATAATTTACCTTTAATGTATTTAATACTATCACATCAATGTGTTTCTCAAACTTTAGTTGTCATTGCAGTATAGATTCTCTGGGGTAAGACTGAGCAAAGATGAGCCTTCGACTCTGACAACCTGCACACTGATGTCAATTCTGGCCATCAAGTCATCACTGTTAGAATAGAGTTATGATGTGCATGAGGCCCTCATAGGAAGTTCCAGTGTTATGACTTAAGATTTTTAAATCTGTGGCAATGGATTACAGAATATTTCACTCCCAAACTCATATGCGTAGGGATTTAATTCCTCTGAGGATATGAAGTCTGTGCTATCACTCTCTCTTAATTAGATTGTTTAAAATATATTTATATTACAGGACTCAACAGAAGACCTTCAAAAAAAACCGTGGGAGAAATAAGTCTGGCTCTGTGCGGGGGTGAGGAGGTATCTGTGAAAAGAATATAACTCATAGCTCAGTTAATAAGGGATAATAAATCATATTATATTACTGTTATTTACAAATAATATGCAGAAGAGAAGTTAAAACAGAACCTTTTATATGTAAGATAGTAAAACAGATTAAAACCATACTGAAGTTACTGTATGTGCATCAATATTACTTATCGAGAGATTCTAACAAAGCATTTCATCCTGGATGTTGCATGAAAAAAGTATTAAGAACTCATTGGGTGAGGCAGGCAGATTTCTGAGTTCGAGGCCAGCCTGGTCTACAGAGTGAGTTCCAGGACAGCCAGGGCTACACAGAGAAACCCTGTCTCAAAAAACCAAAAAAAAAAAAAAAAAAAAAAAAACTCATTGAATTATAAGGAATTCATTAGGTATGACCCTAATTTGGAAAACAGATTAGGTTTGGTATGGTGCTGGCTCATGCCTATAAATCCAATCACTCAGGACCTTAAGGTAAGAGGGTTTTAGATTCAAGGCCAACCTGGGCTACACTGTGAGAACCTAATTTATGCCAAATAAGTAAATAATTTTCTCTGCTTTCTTAAGTCAATAAAGAGCCTCCATTATTCAATATTACTCCTCTAAGAAAGTTTGCCTAGAAGGGGAATAAATAAGTCTTCAAGGAATATCATTAAAAAGATCATGTATCAGTTTCCCTGTGCAGTGAGTAGCAGGGCAGGGACATGCTGCACTTCTGGAAACTCTGTCCTGCAACAATGGTACTAAACACACAATGTCTCAAAGACAGCATTAAAACCATGATCCCAAATAACAGTTGTCGCAGGTGGTAGAATAGAGCCACAGCCCAGAACTGAGTAAGGTTATCTTTCATTTGTTATTGTTTTCAATGGTCTCTCCAGGCCTCTGGAAGCTTAAAAACTTTAGAGCGGTAGTTCTCAACCTTCTTAGTGCTTCCACCCTTTAATACAGTTCCTCACATTGTTGTGGGCCCCAATCATAAAATTATTTCATAGTTTTGCTACTATTATGAATCATAGCATAAATATCTGATATGCAGTATATCCAATATGTAACCTCCCCTCCAAGGGGTGGTGACCCACAGGTCGAGAATTGCTATTTTAGATTGTTGTAGTTGCTAATGTGTTGTTTGGTTTGCTTGTTGTTTTTGTTGTTGTTGTTGTTGTTGTTTTATTTTTAAGAAAGGAATGCTAAGACAGCATGACAGAGGTCGTGTGTGAATGGTTAATCTTGGCAATTTTAGAAATAACATTTGGAGATGATACAAATTTAAGTTGAACACGTGAACAAGAAAATGCTAGTCCCTTAATAACAATTTTACTGCAGTGTTGCTTTAAGAATCATTTTTATGGTACAGATAAACTGCATCTTTCAATTCTTGCATGGACCCCAGGTATTTAATTTTAACCTTTAGTTTATGAAAGAAATTTAAATCTAAAAGAAATACAGCCCAGACATCTACATTTAATAAAACTATATATTTTTTCAAGATCATCTTACCAGTTCAAAAGCAAACGGGCAGGAGAGAATTGTGGGAAGGCTCTGACTCCCTTGTGGAAATATTTTAATTATCTTTAATAAAAGAATTCAGCCCTGTCATTTTTCAAGGAGACATTTGCAGCAATAAAGCCTGTGTTTATAATATCCCATTTTCATTAGTCATGATTAAAGATAACATTTTGTGTACATTTGTTCTCACAAAACACTTTTATGTCAACATAAAGGTTAATTAATGCATCTCGGCACTCCTCATACTAGAACCTGGAAATAGCATGTCTAGGATTTGTGTCTGAGAGAAGGTTATTTTGTAATGCTATTTTGTAAAACAGAATAAAACCCTTAGTAATTTTTTTTTATTTACAATTTTGTTTACCTTAGGGAAATTATAAATTCCAAAATCTGTCTTTTGATAAGAAGTAGATAATTAACGTTCCCAAGTAACACACTGAGGCTGATTTGTTTCCATGGTACATTGTCTGGGTTTCCCTATTTGCTGGGTCATACTGCAGTGCCTTCAGGAGTCCTCACTTAGTAACTGTCCTTCTGCAACAGTTACACTTGGGGTCTGGATGTCTGTGCTGTTTTCTCTGTTGTCCAAGGATTTAGGAAACAAGAGATTGTGAGTTTGTCAGTCCATTTAATGTCCTTGTATCAAGATGAAGATAATTAGATGCAATCTCTTTGAATCTTATCCTCAAAATACATTTTACAATAAATATTCTGACATCTACAATAAATTTTGATTAGTAATCACCTTACTTTTTTTAAAAAAAAATTTCTCTATATTAACATCAACCATAAAATTTAATTTCTATCAAATAAAATTGCTCACAGTAAACCTAATTGTTTTCCAGTTGCATTCCTTAGTTAACAGAAACCTAACTTCCATGGGGGGAAAACCTAACTAGTAATATATATTGACTTAGAAATTTGAGACCAGGAAACCCCACCTCTGGTATCAGGGAGCACCAGACCTCTCCTGTAGTTGACTGGTGGCAGCCCCAGGAACCCACCTCAGGACACAGTTCAACAGGCAGCGATCTCTTTTACTCCCAACATAAATACCTATCACATCTGTAACTCTGATAGCAACATTCCAGCTGACATTCTTCCTGAGAACCACCATGCAAACGTGAAAATTACCACAGTCAATTCAAGTCTCTGTGGCAGATCACAAAACCCACACTCTGTCTCTTGAAAAATTGTCTCTCCGTTCTCCTTCAGTCAGGGAAAAATTCTTCCTTTTATAATTTTTAGAAAAAGGCAGATAAGCACAGAAGATTGGAAATTGTTTGGGTTTTGCTTGTTTTGTTTGTTTTTAACAGATGTCTCATCAGTTAAGAGCACTGGTTGCACTTCCCAGAACCCACATGAAGACTAACAACTGCAGTACCAGGGATCCAATGTCCTCTTCTGGCCTCTGCAGACACTAGACACACAGGTGGGACACAGACTAACATGCGTACAAAACACCCATACACAGAAACCAAATATCTTTTTTTTAATTAGGCAGTATAATTTCTACATGAGAAAACATTTCAAAAAACATTCACTTGTTCCAAACATCCTTTTTTAAAATCTTCATGTAATGCCTGTGCTTTGGACATAGTATAGAAGTCATCTATTAAGGACTTAGAAGAATTTACTCAGTCAAGTGTAGAGCAAGAAAGCCCAGGTACCCAAGGCAGACATACATCCATCTCATATAGATTACATGCAGATACAAAACTAATCACAATTAGCACTTAGTCTTCTGTCCTGAAATCGAACATGCATGAAGAGGAAAACTATGTGCTAGGTGTATTTGTCTGCAGTTCAAAATCATTGATAGCTAATGTCACTAAGAATGACATTTAAGAGCCCTTACATTAAAAAAAAAATACTTATTTTAAATGTTGG
Organism: Arvicanthis niloticus; assembly: GCF_011762505.2. Classification (NCBI taxonomy): domain Eukaryota; kingdom Metazoa; phylum Chordata; class Mammalia; order Rodentia; family Muridae; genus Arvicanthis; species Arvicanthis niloticus. Next base: position 8,031,274 of record NC_047670.1, on the reverse strand, counting down.
GAGCCGACTTTTAGCAGAAAGCGGCTAGATTATCTTTGCAGCCATCTGGAACCATATACCCTGATAAGAGATTTGGTTTTCAATAGCCTACAACAGCTGAAGCACACTCTGATATCCCACATATTTTGTTTTGCTGTTTACTGCCCCCAGCTGCAAGGCGCACGTGGTAGCCACGCCTGCAAGGCATGCAGTTCAAGTGCTGTCCACGCGCTATCCATGCCATACATGCCTGTAAGGCACACGTGGTATCCACGCCTGCAAGGCGCACGGTGCACGTGCTGTCCACGCTATAGATGCCTGTAAGGCTTACGTCATATCAACACCTACAAGGCGCGTGGCAAAAGCGTATAAATACCTCAGAATTCCCTTCAATAAAAGAGACTTAATATGAGACTTGAGACTTGAGAAAAGAGACTAGAGACTTGAGCACTTAGCCCCAAAGCGTTGAGGAAGAGTAAAGGCCGCAACATTTAAATATGTGAATGCCAACTCTGTTCAGAAGCCTGAGGTTTGTATTCTAAGAATATAAATGAATCTGCTCCTCGCTCTTGGGTAATTTGCTATTTTGAAGATACCAAGATCTTATACCTTCTAACAAAATAGAAAAGCAATAGCAAGAGTTAACTGCATAGGAGGCTTCTCCCCTTTCCCAGTTCTTTATACACCCAAACTCTCTGACCAGTTGGTGCATAATAACAACACCAGCTAGGCAGGACTGGGATTACCAACTGCTGCAAGCCGTTTGGAATCCTTTGGTTAAAATGTTTCTCAGGTCTTACTGAGCACTGGAAAGTTTCTGTCCTGAGGCTCTGAAGCTGGCCCCAGGAATTTTCATGCCTAACAAGTTCCCTAACTATCTGCCTTGTTTGAACCAGAAAGTGATTGTAAGTCAATGTGAATGGGATTGGTGTCTATCAAGTAACTGCATAAATACAAGAGCTTGTGTTCTCTTATCATTAGATATAATAGCTCACTCTGTGTGTCTGTCGCTGTGTGTATATTTCAGGTTCTGTCTCTCTCACTGTGTTTCTGTCTCTATTTCTCTCACTAAGTCTGTCTCTCTCTCTTTCTCTCTCTAGAGACTTAGAAGAATATATATTCTTCTAAGAATATATATATATATATTCTTCTAAGAATATATATATGTTCTTCTAAGAACATATATATATATATATATATATATATATATAGAGAGAGAGAGAGAGAGAGAGAGAGAGAGAGAGAGAGAGAGTTTGAGACAATGTTCTCATTCTATAGCCCAGACTGACCTCAAATGTGACCATCCTTCAAGCTTCCGTTTTCCAACTGCTGGGATTACATGTGTAGACCACTATACTTGGTTAAGGGGATGGGGGTGGGTAGGGAATTTGAGGGCGTGTCATGTGTAAATGCCAATGAGCATGTATTTAAAAGGAAAACAAGAAGCACAGCCTGAATCTTTAGTCATTCACTTTTGAAAGATACATTCAAAATAATGAAAACTGAGCTAAAATGGTGATTGAATCCCTCAGGCAACAGCAGGGACTACTTTCCGCTGAATAAAAGAACCCTGCTGAACAGCCTTGAGCCTTCTTTCTGAAAAGTAGCAATAAACTCACTCAAAGGTCCATCCCCTCTCCACCTAACCTTCCCAAACGTAAACTTCTTCAGTGGAAGGAGTGGTCAAGAGAGCACTCATCGTCTGAGGCAATCTCTGGACCCAGAGCGGTACCCCAGGAAGCAGGCAGAAACCATGAAAGGGACGAGAAGAAACAGACGGAGCTGGACTGTTTAGCCTTCTGTCTCACGGTTCCCCTGCAGGAATCAACTTGACTTGCTACCTCTGAGTCAGTCAAATCAAATCCTAATCAGAGAAAATACCCAGGCCCAATGGCTACATATACTGAAAACTTTCTTAAAATCTACTTTTCAGAGAGCTAACAGAAAGACAAAGCTCCATGTAATATAGAGAGAACAGATCAGCGCACCAGATGCCAAGCACTGCAGAAAAGGAAACGCAGCACATCAGTTCCCCAAAAGTGCTGTGGCTGGACCTACCTGTTCCAGGTGGGAAAGAGCTGGTGCCCAGTGTGGCTGGGGCGCAGATTGCACAAGTGCAGCTTTGACCCTGCTCTGCTCACAGCCTAAGAATCCCTGAGCAAATTGCTGATCAATTCTACGGTAGTAATACTGCAAACAAACATAAAGTAATTATGAATGGGGAAAGTTGTTGGGGAAAACAGTGGTTCACTAAGTAGTTCAGTGAAGGGATAATGGAAAGGAAACAATCAAAGTGCACACACCTATTTTAAAAAGTAGTAAAAGAACATTTTTTAAAGAATAGGAGTTGTAAGAATTAAATTTCCGCATACTTAGTATCCTTTTCTTCTTTTGCTGTAATAAAACACCTCTTTACAAACAATCCTGAGGAGGAAAGGGCTTGTTTAGTTTGTTCACAACTCCGCATCACAATTCACCATTGAGGGATGTCAGGAAAGGAACTTGGAAGCAGGAGCTGCTGAAGGACCATGAAAGAATGCAGCTCACTGGCTTGCTTCTCATGGCTTGCTCAGCCTGCCGTCATAGACCATCGGGAACCACCCACCTAGGGGTTTCACCACCTCCACTGAGATAACCCACATTGATCATTAGTCAGGAAAGTACTCCTACAGGCTTCTCCACAAAGCAATCTGATAGAGACATTTTCTCACTTGAGGTCCCCTCCCAAGTGACTCTGGCTTGTGGCAAGTTGACATAAAGCCAGTCAGCACATTTAGCTATAGCCCCTTAAAGTGTCAGAACATAAAGATCAACTTGGTGATGATTAGTTTTTATTAGTGATATGTCAACAGTTCAGTCTCAACATATCACATCATCCACTACAATAATATTCGATCCCCATTTGTAGACAAACTCATGTTCAGAATTTATAATGTTATCTTAGATTGACAAGTTCAGAAACCCAGTTCAGAAAGTATTTTGTGTTAACTAAGATCGACAAACCCATTCTTAGAAGGTATAAAATGTCATCTTAGATTGGTTAGATCCAGAACTGGAACACAAGTCTTGAGTTCCAGTTCATATTTTCTTCATTACTCTAGAGGACTATCTCTTCACCTCTAGTTATTATTGAGGGCAGAAGCAAGAGAACATATAAATAAACAAGAGAAGAAATATTTATATGTCTCCTTGGCACAATCAGTTGGCTGCTCTAAGAGGAGGTCACAGCAAAGATTCCAGCATGATACATAGCTCATGAATGCCAAGGGAAGAAGCCAACTCCGCCATGCTATTTGTTACCTCTAGGCTATTAACCTCCAACTCAACTCAGTTTCTCAGACAACTGACAAACTTAACATCTATCGATTACTCATGAGTGACAGCCCCTCCCTGCTCGGCAATCAAAGGATAAGCACTTGTAGACATCTGTTAACTGCTAAACCAATGTTGGGGGAGGGGGAGATATGTGTAGGGGAATACAGAATACATTAGGAGAGACACCTTCTGCACTCTCAAAAATGCAGGGGTGAAAAAAATTAGTAAACAAAGCAGAGGAAAACAGGGCTACTTGGTGGGGAACAAGCCAGGAAAGGGACTCTTTCCTCAAAAAGACAAAGGTACTGCAAAGCCTTTGCAATAGGAGCCTTGAAGTTTGAGTGAAATACATACTTAGCTTTGAAAACTGCACTACGTTTACAAGTGGTCACTACATCCTACTTGATAGATCTTCTGTCCACTGAGCCTATTATAACATGGCTGAACTTCAAAACTGTGAGCAATATTCCGATGAAAACCTTACTTTTGTGAAAAAAAATTAGCATAAATAAATCCAGAGTGAATAGAATGTAAAGAAAAACAAACATTGTATCCTTGGGTTTGTGCATCCCCAACTGGTGATATTTTTATAATAGCACATTACCATGCCAAGTTTCAATTCACACTTGTATATGCAAATCAAATGCTTGATTCTATTTTTTATTGTGTTTTTAACCAATGAATAGAGTATTTGCTGCCACAAATAGAGTAAAATCCATAGGCCACCCCAATCTCTCCACCTAGTTACACCAGCATGGGTTCTTCATAGCATAAGAATGACTGTCGAGAGAGTTCCAGATGGCATGCTTATGTTTTATGGATCACTTTCTGCCTGTGAGTAAGAATATTTGAAGCCAAAAATAGATGTTTCCTGAAGCATTAGGAAAGGTGGAAATTTGCTCTGAGAATTTAACAACTTGAAATCAGAGATATGGGTTGCTTCCTGAAACATTTGTTGCATTAGATAACATTCACACTGTCACACACACACAGCTGTTGTGAAACACAAAGATCCAGAAAGAAGAAAACATTGTAAGACAGAAATACGAACATAGAACTTATGGTTCCTTTAATATGAGGTAAAATAGTTTGTCTAACATAAGGTAGATAAAGAATGTTTTTACTTCAGAAAACATCAAATGTATGCAATGGGGAAAATTACTCCACCTTAAAATCTTTTGAATATTTTAAAACCAACTGTAAGGACAGCCAGAAGTATCTAGAGAGGTGGAATGATATGTTCAAAGTCTGCAGACCTTTAGATGCAGTCTAGTGGTAGAGAGCTTGATCCCAAGAAAAAGAAAGAGGGTGGGGGAAGATAAGGGATTTGAAGCCATGAAAACTTCCTAAGGCTCACTTAAGACAGTCTCCACTTCATAGTTTATTCTCCTATCTGTAACAAGAAATCAATTCATACCAATAATGCATGGGAGAGACATACTGTCACGGGAAAGAAAATCAATCCATACCGATAGTAACAGCATAATGTCACGTGAAAGAGTAGGAAACTCATTCTACATATGGACAAGATGAAAGAGAAATGCCGTTTTCGGCAAAGTTGTATGACTAAAGACCATGTAGAGTTAGGAAGTGTGTGCGGATGTGATCGCGGGTAGATGCAGCAGTGAGCAGCTGCACACTTCCGGATCCATCCTCCAGAGCTTATGTCAAGGAAGGCTCTCACCTTCACCTCAGAGGGTCCCTTCACAGACAGATGAACTGCAACACGTGACTCCCTTGAAAGTTTGTCCCCAGTCCCCTGGAGGAGATTATTGACTACAGGCATCTGCCACTAAGAAAAGAAATCATTTTTTATTATTTGACACCAAAAACATATAATCAAGTTTTAAAACAGGTGAGTCAAATATCAAATAAGAACAAAGAATACTTTCAAAAGCTTACCATCTCTCTGTTCATTACGTCTCTCCCACTTGTTTTCCACCCTGTTCCTGCCGCCCTCACTGCCTTCCACCCCCAAAGAAAGAGAGAGAGGTGCTTACCTGAGCAACAAATGGTACCAGGTCTAATTTCTTTATCTGTGAGAACATCTTTAGGGAATTTCTTCTGTTACTTTGAAGTCCAAGGTGCTATGACTGGGGATTCTTTTTATTTCCCCATGATTTTTTTTTATTGATTCTTTGTGAATTTCACATCATAAACTCCAATTCCATTCCTTTCCCAATCCTTCCATATTCACCATCCACCCTGTAACCTACCCCCAAATAAAACAGAAAATAAAAATTAAAAGAAGTCCAGCCATGGAAGCTTTAGTGCATCGTGGTGTGCCACACAATAGATCATTTTGTCCAAACAGCTTTACTTGCAAATGCTTACAGCACTGAATCAGTAATGACTGAGGACTGTAACTGCATGAAGACAAGTGCCAAACTGTCAATAACCTGTGCTTCTCTACACAGTGCCTTGAAAGTAACTGTTTGCAGTGAATACTTGCCAACCAGATGCAACCAGTTCTTTTAAAAAGAGAAAAATTAAAATGCAATAACCATAAAACTCCATACAACATGGAAAGAACCTGATCTTTCAGTAATCCTTATGGTTGTCCTTAAGGTTAACTGTGCTGAGAAAACCACTCCTAAATCTTTTCAGTTCTCCTGCATTGCATAGCTGATTATTTCAGGTAAATCAATCCAGTCCTCCACAGCACTGTCTTCCCAATGTCACATGCAATGTTTACAAACAAGGGCATAGAGGTGAGAGTTAGCTGTTGAAATAATAGCAATCTTATATTTATCATAGTATAAGCATGCGAAGCCTACCTGCGGACAAAATTGCCCCTTTCTTTAATTTTAAATTGTATTTTTCTCAACTTAATTAATATATGATTAGAAAACAAAAATGCGTGTGTAAATGTGTGATTAACACTTTTGGACACTGAAATGGTAAAAATAACAACTGCAAAGACTACTAAATATTTCCTCCAGCCCAAGCTTACCTTCTGTGGGTGTGCCGAGAACATTGACAATCTACCGCAGATTGCCACGTATATAATACCCTATAATAAAAATGCCTAAAATTGTTTGTAAAACAAGATAGTCCTAACTTTTGACTGCATCCCTTTTTCTCTGCTTGTGTTTGTTCATGTGTGCTTTCACTCTTGAAACACAAAGTAGCAATAAAGTGTAAGTGTAACTGTAACTCATAGAACTTGCTTTCTTTCAGAAGAATCTTTCCAGGCTGCTTCTTATACATAACTGTTTGCATAAACATAGCATACATGCATAGACACTTGATGCACACTTCTTCAATCGTTAGAGCACTAACTCTAATGAGTGTCACTTGGAAATGCAGCAGCTGGGACACTACTGAGTAAGTCTGTGTACGGGGCATTTTATATAGTGTCAATGGAGACTTTAGTATTTCTCTTATGTTTGGAGAAACGGGAAATGCAGCGCCCATGTGAACCTCCTGGGGCTCATGCCTGAGATGGTTTTACCTAATGACTAGTAAGCAAACCACTGTGGTTACAACTTAAATACAACTACCAAAAACAAGAATTCTATTTGCTGCAAGTGTCACAGGTATTATTTGGCAGTAATAGTAAATAAACTATTTTGTATTCACAGTTGATATTAACACTATTATCCAGGGCATGTATCTTTTTTATATTGAGATAGATCTCACTATGTTACCCTAGCAGGCTTGGAACTCTCTACACAGACCAGGCTGGCCTGGAACTAACAAAAGTCTACCTGCCTCTGCCTCCAAGCACTAGGATTAAGATGCACCACCATTCCTAGATACAGCGTGGATTGTGTTTTCCAAATAAGGATTTCAAACTATAGACACATACAGAAATTTGTGCATTAAATGCCCAACCCCAAAGAAAATAATCACAAAGTGATTTTTTTCTATCAGGGAAAAAAACCTGAGGAGTGCTAGTCTATCTACAGCCAATCTGCTCTCTTGTCTTTCTCTTAGTGACTTTGAAGAACATATCTCAAGGCATGAATTATTTTTAAAGATATACTCAGAACTAAAGTAGTGACACGAGGCCATTCAGATTCGGTGACATTTTATACCAGTTCAAGTGGAAGCTTGCATGCAAGCACTTCTAGAACTTTCAGGGAGCTTTTAGAACCATAGAGGAGATAACTCCTCTTGGAATGGGACTGCAGACACCCACAGCAAGAGCACAGGCAGCTGGGAGCCTTCTTTAACTCTGTGTTTCTTCCCAATCTTCTATCAAACTTGGCTGCCATTTATCAAGGGATTAAGGAGAAAGGAACCTTTCAGTGCTCACAATAAGGCCTGGTGATAAAGTCTTGACACGTAAGCAAAATAGAGCACTTCTAAGGTTTCTTTAAATCATAGTGCATCTTGGCCTCCGTGGACCTTAATACCTTTCACTGGGGGAGTTTTAAAGGACAACTCCCCTCACCCCACAGCCCCATACAAATTTTTCATTAAACACTGCAGAAGCTGTAAAAGAGTCAAGAGACACAGTGTGAGTTTCCCAAGTGATACAATTTACTGCTACTGCAGTGTGGATCAGAACCAACTCACAACAGACCACTTCCTTCCCTTGTCACTATTGCTGGAGCCAAGAATCCACTAAACTGACATTTAAAGGGTTCAGATAATTTTGTAAGACCCAGTAATGGGTCTTGCTGCTTTGACTCTCTTAAATGCCCCTTTGTTTGATGTGAGAGTTTTAACCTACAAAGAATACTGGAACACATTGACTGGTCAAGATGTGACTCTTCCAAAGCCTCTCTGGCTTTGGGGACCATAATCTCTGTGGGTAGAAGTAAGCAGGATGAAAGTGGGCTGAATCTAATCTTACACTAAGCTAATTAACATTACATCATCCGAGCAGAACTATCTAGAAACATTACCTCATATCAGCGGTTTTCTAAGATAATAAAATAGGCCTTTAACTTGAGGTTATTTGGTTTTCTTTTCCAGAGATAAATGTTCAGTTACATATTCATCAATAAAGTACTTTAATTCTCTCAATTTAGATTAATGTTGTATGTAGAAAATATTTAAGCAAATTCATACTAGCCTTTTTCTTGGTGTGTGTGGCGTCGGGTGGTATATGTACCTGTTAGAGCGGTGGGTGTTAGTGCACCTGTGCATGTAGGTATGCATGCACATGTGTGCACATGCATGTGGAAGCCAGCAGTCGATGTCAAGTGTCTTTTCTTGATTACTTCCAACACTTATTTCTAAGACAAAGCCTCTCTGTGAAGCTGAAGCTCATCACTTGGGCTCTGCCCCCTGGCTGAGTCGGCTCCACGGCTCCACCGGTCTTTGTCCCTTGCCTCCCAACATCGCTGAGTGGTGGATTTTACAGGTGTAAGAGCTGAGGATCTAACTAGGGTCCTCAAGCCTGCATAGCAGGCGTGTAGTTGGTGGGGCATCCTCAGCCCCAACTACTTCATTTTAAAACACAACAGGGAGCTTCTAGGTCGTTTTACACAAGGGACTGAGCATGTAGCTGAGTGGTACAGTCCTTACTTCTCCCAAATTAAGCTGTGTATTGGATCCCCAATACCACGAAATCTGTACGTGGTGGCACATGCCTACAATCCTGGCATTTGAAAGACAGGGGCAAGAGGATAAAAGGTTCAACATTATCGTTGGTTACAAAGCCAGTTCAAGGGATGCCTAAGACACATGAGGCTCTGCCTTAAAAATAAAAATAAATATAAATAAACAAATAATAAATAGTAAGTTCTTAGATGAAATAACACATCTGAGTGAAGAGTAAATAAATTGACCTAAAATAATGTGAAATAGTGGACCACTGTGCAGCGTACTGAATAAGTCCACAGCATGTCAGAGTGTAGTTACAATAAGCAGCGGGAGTCGAAATATGCAAAATGTAAACATTTTAAAAGAGTCAAAAACTTACCAACAAGTAGCTGACAGGATCCTACCTATGAGAAGGCCTGAGTGTGGGAAGGGACAGGCTATTAGGAACAGGTGTGCAGCCTGTCTTATTAGTCAGAGCTGTTAGTCTCAGATCTTTCCAGAACCAGCAAGCAGGGGCCAGCACTTGTCATATTTTCTGTCATCATGAGTTGGCTGTCATGACACACACCTTTCATTTCAGCACTCTGGAGGCAGAGAGGCAGGTAGATCTCTGAGACAAGCTTGATCTACATAGTGATTTCAGGCCAGCTAGCTTTATATAGTGAGACCTCACCTTAAAGAAAAATAGTAAGATAAAATATCTTTGGAAGAAGCTACGGACTGCTGGGAAAACAGGGTCCCTAGTTAAGCACTAAAGCTTCTTTTGCCTGGAAATGACAGAGTCCTTTTTATTTTTATTTTATTTTATTTATTTATTTATTTATTTTGTTTTGTTTTGTTTTTCGAGACAGGCTTTCTCTGTGTAGTCCTGGCTGTCCTGGAACTCACTGACAGAGTCCTTTTTAAACAGCAGTGCTTATCACTGTTTGCACTAATTATAAGTCTTGGTCAAAGAATTTTGTTCTATTAAAAAGAAACCAGAACATTGCTATAAAACCATGTGCACGAGACCTTGATTTTGCATTCTGCAGTGTCTTGTTTTGTCCTTTGTCCCCGAGACCTTCCTAAAGAAGTGCAAGTTGACTCCATATGAACTGTTTAGGACTTGCCAGGAAACTCTCCCTACTAAACCAACATAATCACACCTGAAACCTTCACAAGGAATAGCCAAAAAATAGGCAGGATGTCCCTAGGTTGGCCACAGGTCAGCTCCGGGCTGACTCAGGATGAGCTCCAGCCAGTCTAGAGGCAAGGCCTGCTAGCCCTCTGTGCGAATGTGCCTTTACTATCAGTAAGAACAAAGAGTAAAAAACAGCGACTTCAGGTTCTGGTCTCTGCCTCTCCCTAACTCAAAGCTGAGTTTCCTTTCTGGATCTCATTTCAAACCCTTAAAAATCACACCTTCCTCTCTGTCTATGCTTGCCACAGAGGAAAAAGTGGGTTTTTTTTTTTTTTTTTTTTTTGTTTGAAAATTTACCCATTTTATTGATGCATTGCAATCGCTCTACTTTTTACCACATTTTGTAGAAAATACTGAAAATACAAGCTACTTTGTAAAACCAAAGACAGCGACGAATCCAAAGATAAACTATGTTTTACACAATTTGTTTTTAAGTTGTGCTTTGAACTTTTATCAAATGACCCAATAGCTTTTGTGGTTTTGTAAACTAAATTCTTACAAGGCAAGTCATCATTAAAAATAAAATGCTGGCTATCCATATACTGAACCTGATGGCATCTATATGTTCCATAGTTATTGCAAAACAATCTATCAATAAAATGATGGTTATGGAGTGGGGAATGAATACCAGTGTGCCAGGACACAGACAAACATCCCAGTCAACAAAAGCAAATAAACATTTTTTTCTCATTCATTGTCAAAATTATTTCATCTCAATTGGCAGAGTTGTCCCACCTTTGATCATTCAATTCCCAGATAAAAGACACTCAGCTTTTATCATTATAACAAGCCTTAATCAGCACTAGAGCTGGGCAGGTATTTACCCTCTATGCTACTAGAATCTATCTCCCCATTAATAACCCCAAGTTATAATTTGTATGTTCTATGTGGGCAGCCCTTAACTCCAATGGGCCAGCCCTCTGGCTCTGTTTTCATGATGCACCTACCTCATGGCAGCTTTGTCGTCCTCTCTCCACCTTCTTCTCTTCCTCGTGGTCTCCTTAGACCCCAAGCCTGGGAACCCCAAGCCCCACCTATCTCAATTCTGCCCAGCTATAGGCTATAGGCATCTTTATTCACCAGTCAGGGATAACTGGGGAAGAGGGGAGGGTCACATAGTGCAATCAGGTCTTGAGGGCCAGATATTTAGCATTAGGATACATGGCAAAAGACCAAACCCCAAAACTCATTCTTCTAAGCATTTATCACAAATTCTGAACTCTAAGCTCACACTTTTAAATACATCATATGTATGTGTATATCACACACACACACACACACACACACATATATATATATATATATATATATATATATATATATATATGTGCGTATGTATGTATATAGTATATATGTGTATACATGTATGTATTATATATACACATATATGTCTATACATATATATGGGGTATATTTATACATGGCTCAGCTACCTAGCTGAATCAGCTTCATGGATCCACTTGTCTGTGTCTCTCTTAAAAAACACCCCTGAGTGTTAGAGTTACAGGTGTAAGAGCTTTTAAAAAGAAATATGTTAAAGGAAATGGTTTCTACTAAAGTAGTATGTTAACATGTGACATTTCCAGAATGTCTTCTGTACTGTTCTTCACATGTTAGCAGGAAGTATAATACATATTACTCCTTTACACACTGAATATCAACCAAAAGAAAAAAACTGAGATACAATTTTGCCCAGGATGAATAACCAGAAGGAATTTCTATAAGGCTGCCAATTCCAAATTAAATAACAACAAAATGAGATATATGAAATGTCATATTAATGATTGCTCTCACATAAGCCAAATGAAGTGGAAAATTGAAAAATTTTAAGCCATTTACTTCTAATTGTTTGGGTCTTTAAAAAATAATGGAGTATAACATCGTGAATAATGTATATTCTTTTCTACTTAAAGCAAGGCACATGCAGTTAAGATGTACTTGAAAGCTTGAGTAAAGCTCAGAGCCTGTGCTGTATACATTTACATGAATGGGAGACGTCTTCATATGTTCACGTTTTGTTTTCTAAAGTAAATTAATCTCCATGATGCTTTAATCTAAAATAAAATCTTAACTGATCATTAAATCCATATATTCTTCTGAGAAATGGTTTCTGGAGTTTCCACTGTTTCTATATCAGTATTTACCTTTAGAACTTACCTAGGAGGAAGATGCACAAAAACAAAGAAGCTAAACACGGATAATTGGCAAATACTACACCCTTTCTTTAAGGGGCTTGAAAATCCACAGATTCTCATGTCTGCGGAAGGTTCCAAAGCTTGTCCCCCATGCATATGAGGGATAACCTTATCTGTAGCTGTGTAATCAATGGCTTGTGTGTGGGAAGTAAGGGAGAAAATGTCAAAGAGCAATGGTTTATGAGTTTTACTTTATTAGTTTCCTATTGGAAAAGTGAACAGTGAAATTAGAGCAAATCACATAAAAATTTGCTGGAAAGGAGACAGGTAAAATTCAGTGGTGAAGTTCTTGCCTTGCATCTGCAGAGTTGGCTCAACACTAGCACCAGGTAGGGAGGGAGAGAGAGAGAGAGAGAGAGAGAGAGAGAGAGAGAGAGAGAGAAGACAGAGAGAGGAGAGAGAGAAGAGACAGAGAGAGGAGAGAGAGGAGAGAGAGAGGAGAGAGAGAAGAGGAGACAGAAAGAGAGGAGAGAGAAAGAGAGAAAGAGAGGGGGGAAAGAGAGAGACACCTGGGAAGCAACTGACAAGGAGGTGAAGCTGCATTAAAGCATCAACCACCATTAAAGGATGGGAAAGAGTCAGACAGACCTATATGAAAACTAAGTGTTTCACTTTAGAAACCATCAGGAAATGCAGAACGTATCCCACATCTCTGAGTCTCTTCATCCCCTACAAACATGGGCCTTTCTCAGCACTATTGAGACAGTTAAACAAGAAAGTGTCTACCAATGCCTTAGGTCATTGTTTGTGCTCAACAGAGAGCAGCTAGCACCATTATTCACAATTTATTGTGGCTATCTGAAAAAAAAATGAAGAAAGCTCAATTAGTGTTCATACATCATTAGGTTAAGAGACTATTACTATATAATTACTATACTCTGTGTGGGTTGAATTCTAAATGTATTCACGAGACAAATGCACCTATTTGTAAACATTAGTAGTTAATAGCAAAGTCAATCAACCCACCACTGCAACGAAATATAAGAAATTATCTATTAATTCCCACATTCTTGCAAAGATGCATTCGATTTTACCTGGTCTTGAAATATGGTAAAAATATTAACATACATTGATTCCAAATGCAAAATTCATGATTGTCAATGAAAGTAATACCACCAGAAAATAAGCACATTTCTCATGGTACTTCATCTTTTCTGGCAAATCGTTTTTGCTACTTTTAAAAGCATTCAAATTATTTGTATTCCAGTACATCAACCCACACCTAATTCTCTAATCAAACTCACCCTGCAAGCCTCAGCTTAGTTACATTTTGCATGGAAAAGCTCCTTTTTAGAGCCCTATTCAGAGAGACCTTTTACCTTTCTTTTTGTTATTAGAAACCTCTGTCCCAAACCCAGTTATTTTCTAGCAATTCACTCATAAAGTTTTGTGTGCCTTCTTTGTTCCCTTTGTACTGCATCCTCCTAAACCACGCCATACCACATAGTCTCCTGAACTTCCAGTATCTGTTTCTTGAGGTCTCCTTCACAAAAGAGCAATGAAGCAGTATTGACGGAGACAGTCCTAGAGAAATGACTTTGTAGGTAGAAGTGTTTCTTGTGCAAGTTCAAGGACCTGAGTCCAAAACCCCATACATTCATAATCCCAGTTCTCCTGTGGAGAACTAGGAGATTACCAGGAGTCTCATAGACACTCAGGCCAGCTCTCCTGGCATAGTCAGTGGGAAAAAAACTAAGAAATCCCATCTCAAACAAGCTGGAAGGTGACTGTCTTCTGACCTCCATGTCTACATCATGATGTGCACACTGGCATTCACACAAAACAAGAACAGAAGGAAGGAAGGAAGGAAGGAAGGAAGGAAGGAAGGAAGGAAGGAAGGAAGGAAGGAAGGAAGGGGAGAAAGAAAGAGAGGGAGGGGAAGAAGGAAGGGAGAGGGGGAGTTACAAAATAACTTCCTTCAGTGTGTTTTGCAGCTCCCTACTTCTAAATTGATAATGAAGACTAACCTGGGAGGTTTTTAACACTGAAAAGGGCCCTTACCAATGAGCATGAACTGGAGCTGTGGGGACAAACCAGGACTTAGGGCCAGCATACACATTATCACCCTATATGCTTCTCTAAGTCTTTCACAAGGGCAAGAGTTGGCTTAACGATTAAGAACGATCACTGATCTTCTCAGGGCCAACATCAGGGGCTCACAACTATCTAGAACTCCAAGGGATCTGATACATCTGGCCTCCTCAGCCACCTGCACTCACATGTACATACTTATGAGAGGATACACATATCTACATATAATTAAAACTAACTATCTTAAAATCTATCACAGAAGATTCCTAAGGATAACCTGAAGACTGAATTCCCAGGCTTAAAATTCTTTCAGTTTGCCAGCTAATTCATGGTATTCTGATGCTCGACACAATGTTCACAATGTTCTTCACATAAGCATCGCGCACGAAGCAAGCAAAAGTCCAAACGTCTGACCCAAAATCCCTGAGCAAAATTAACACCCAGGAAGCCATACTCTCAGACGTCTTAAGGCCCAATTGAGTCTGCCTATAAAAAGGCTGACCCTAGAGTTCAGCGAACGCCCTTCAAAGTGCAAGAGGAGAGAGAATGCCAGTTCTCATGTACTCCTACACAGAAATGTTTCCTCTGTCGTCTCTTTAGAAGCAAGTCTCGTGTCAACAAAAATAAATACATCCTCTCTGCTTTGTTCTCTTAAACACTATGCAGTCACTTTTAGCAGAAAGGGGAGATGGTGGAGACCGGGTATCACAGGCTGGCCTCAACACATGGCAATCGTTCTCCCTCAGGCTCCTGGGAGCTGAGCTACAGGCATGGGCACCCACAGCTGATCAGTCCGTGCAATCTTTGTAGGCTCTCTGCATTGTTCCTGGTTGCCTACAAAATCCAAGACACACACTTAAAGAAGACTTTCAGAAAAACATCCTGTGCACACACTGGATGATGCCTTGTTTGAACCTTATCTGAGTGCCTGCGTTCTTATTGTCCGAAGTCTGGTGATCCTGCGCTGAAGCTCTTCCTTACGACTCACCTCACGGCCGCAGGCCAGCCATCCTTCACGGTTTCTCTACACCATGTCTGTGTCCATCTGATGTTTCCTGTCCCCACCTGTCTTAGTCACTCTCTATCCACACCCTGCCTCTCTAACTGAGAAGCAGCAGTGTTCTCTTGTATCTGCATACTTCGATAACGCCTCACAGAAACACCTGCCCATACATGGTGATCTCACGTACTTGTAATGGAAATTGAGTTCAATTCACAGACCAAAGACAACTGCAGTTTATTAAGCAATCTCTTTATGATCTCTCCAGAATTATTCTGCAAATTGTTTCATCAATCAGTAAGATACAATGTGTACCTTCAAAGAATGCATAGTTTAATGTAAATTATATATATTAAAAAACAGTATCAAAGACTCCAAACTGTATATAAATGAGCTAGCATAAGCCCACTGCCTAAATATCACCAAATTAGAAGTTAAAGCTCCCCTCTGAATTTTGGGATAGAGGATAAAAGACATTCAGTTATTAGTATAACATAGGTCTCCTCCCAGTGTGTCAGCCTCAAGCAATCTGCATACCCTTCTCTTCACTAGCTGACAGACCTTCCTGAAAATTATTAAAGCCCATTACCAAGTCACTAGTGACAGATATGAAGAGTGGTCAGTAGAAATCTATTTCTTCTATAGTTTTCACTTTATATTTCTTTATGAGTTATGAAATTTTATACATGTGTGTTTACACTACTTCTTAGTAAATTTTTAATCTACTTTAATCTAATATTTGTACAGTGTGCAGTCATCTCATCCTTAAGTGTGCAAGGAAATTGGTTCCATGGTCCCCTGAAAATATAAAATTTGCAGATGTCCAAGTCCCTTATTTTAAAGGATATAGTATTTGCATATAACTTATGCCCTGTCCTATGGAAGACATCTATTGATTACCCAAGGCAACGTAAATGATGAAAATGGCCACTATACTATATCTTTAAGGAATAAGAGAATATATATATATATATATATATATATATATATATATATATATATGTGTGTGTGTGTGTGTGTGTGTGTTATTCTGTACAAAACAATTTTGAATAATACTAGTCTGATATTGATTTCATGGATGGTATGTGCCATTTCAGAAGCCGTTTTTATTTCAAATATGTTTGATCTGAGGCTTGTTGGATTGGCCTTAGAACCTGAAGATGTGGAGAGCGAGCTGTATGTATCATTTCACAAAATGCTCTGTGTATCCTACTGTATTCACTTACCAAAAAGAAAGTCAACAGTCCTAACATACAAAGCCTTCTTACATTGTTTTCAGTTTGTTTGTAGAATTAAATGTGTTAAGACATCAAATATACTATCCTCTGATAGAAATTATGATTCACACTGAACATACATGTGAAAACTTTCTTAGCTATATGTAAGTTACTAGTCAAGTAAAGAAGCAAGCCAAAGAAAAATGGTTCGGCCTTCTGAAATTGAAAAATTAATAAAATTACTCAGAACGAACATTGTCAAAAATGTCCATGGCACAGAAAAAAAAAAAAAAAAACCACTGTGCTTTTCATTTTTAGGAAATAAGCAGATGTTCCTTCAGCAGGTCATAGTTCAGCTAATTGAACTGTGTGAAATTGACAGTATTGACCTTTGCATGTTCTTGTATCATATTCTCAGATGCTCAGCCCTCTGGCCACTGGACTTTATTCTAAAGTAGAGTAAGATGACCCTTGGCAGCTTTGAACAGATTGTCTTACTGCTTTTTACCCAGAAGCTTTGTCTTTGTCATCAGTCATATGTGACTTTGGCCTCTGTGAGACTTGGCTTCGTGACTTACAAAACTAGTAACTGAGTAGGTTGACTATAGATTTAAAAATCTCTTAGAAGCTTCTTAGTTTAACATTCCTTGTCAACCTCTTGACATTATAGCATGTCACCTGCAAAAGTAGGACTCAGGAAACACACAGTTGAGTTACAAAAAAGATATAAATCTCATGCCACTTTAAGTACATTAACAATTTTGTGCTGGGCTATCCTCAGCTACATATGACCCACAGTTCGTGTGTTAAACATGCCAAAACATCTGTTGGATCTGTTATCCTGCTAACCAGCAAAAAAAGAAAAAGAAAATCTGTCAATAATGTCCAAATTCATCTTCTAGGAATTTCTTCTTTTCCCAAGGTCTAAACACTGTCCCTTGGGTTACAGTGATGAACCAAAGATCCTGCCAACACACAGGTGCTACATCGATAGGCCATAGATGTCCATTTACCATTTAATATACTCATCATTTTCTCCAATTTTCTTTAATTAATCTCACTAATTAAATGAGCAACAAATGGGAAGTGTCCCACCCTTTCTTCCCAATCCTGTTGTCTGGAGGCACTTGTCCTAGTGACGGCCATGGGATGCTCACCAGGTCTACTTGGGCAGGCACATAAGAGGAAGGAGAGCATGCAGTGAAGAGGAGGAAGGAAGGGTTGGGACCAGGGCACTCTGATCTACAGCTTCTCTGTGAGGCTGGTACCCAGACTATGAGTCAGAGAGAGGGCGATCCTGTTCAGCTCTCAGTGCAGTGCACGTGGGCGAGATAAGAAAATGCACTCAGAGATTATGGGCAAACAGCAACAAAGTTCCCTGGAGGGGACAGCTGCTTAACAACCCTCCCGTGAGCTCTGTGACTATCCCCAAATGAATGGCGGTGATGCGCGGTGTACCCCTGAGAATCTTAACATGTGCAGAAGACCCACACGGGCAGTAATTAGAATGCGCATGCGCCTGCTTCTGCCAATGCTTCTGTTTCCTTTTTCACCGTTCTCACTGTTTTCCTCTTCCTGCTGGATCTCAAGGCCTTTTTTCTTTAATCTAACTCACTTTCATTTTTTACCTAACCTATGCATCAGAGTTGTTTCTGTCTCTCATTCATTGGGAAAGCACACCAAGCACCCTGCCTTCTTCAGAGGGCTATAATTTACATAGTCATTAAAGAGAAAATTCTAAAAATGATGCACCCTAATCTTGAATCTTCCCTTTCAGCCTACAAGGAAAAAATGAAGGAGCTGTCTATGCTGTCACTGATCTGCTCCTGCTTCTACCCGGAGCCTCGCAACATCAACATCTACACCTACGATGGTGAGTCTCCTGCAGCAGAGACACCTCTAGCTGCGTAATCTGCAGAAGTTGGATATACGAGCTTCCCTCTCAGAGCTCCTAAGGTGACTAGATGAGTGTCCTCTAGAGCTCAGTGTTGGTAGGCTGTGTCCAGACATCAGGTCTTACTGATCACCTATTGCTCACAACAGTCTGGAGTTGCTGCTAATAACAGCACATGATGTCGTTTAAGAAGCATGCTGGCCTCAGCAGCAGCCTCATCAGCACATCACAATCCACAGGAAGGCTAAGGTTTCTCTTTTCAAACGATGAGTCAAACTAAACTATTACACTAGATTCTAATTTGCATGAAATTCTTTTTCTACCTAGACCACTCAAGGAAGAAAAAAATCTACCATTATTGCTATAGTCCCACATTTTGAGGGTAAATGTAAACAAGCTGATAATAATCAAATTCATCAATAAAATTGACTGAGGTCATAAGCAAAGAGGGATTAACAAGAAAATAACAATACCACCCATGATGGTAAAATTCCAGCACTCAGAAGTCTGAAGCAAGAGGGTTGCAAGTTCAAGGTTAACCTAGAGAACTTAAAACCTTGTTGAAGAAGCTAAATAACACTCTGCAGTTGGCACAACAGTTGACTTTATTTGCTGTTTTTGTTTGTTTTGTTGGCTGTTCTTTTTGTTGCTGCTGTTGTTTTGTTTTGTTTTGTTTTGTTTTGTTTTGTTTTTGAGACAGGGTCTCTCTATATAGTCCTGTCTGTCCTGGAACTCACTGTACACAACACGTTGGCTTCAAATTCAAGAGATCCTCAGGACTTTGCCTTCCAAGTGCTAGGATTAAAGGCATGCATCACTGCGCCAGGCTACCACCTTGCTTTACTAAAGTGCTGGGTTTTAGGTTTGCTTTATCCCAATTCTGGCGCCTAGGTTAGTTTGGCCTGGTTTCTGGATCTTCCCCTGTGTGGAGGCCCTCAGGCAAGAGGATACGTAACCTCCTGGAACATCATTTATTCTCTCCTCCTAGGGATGTTGTGCAGAGAGTAGTACATGTCTTAGCCTGATGCCTAAGAGGTACCCAGTTATTGTTCTGTCCTTTTCAACACTGTTAGAATCAACCTCACCTAATTCAGCCAATGTCATCAAAATAGAGCCACCATTTGTATCAACCCTACCTGAGGCATTTTGGTGCATGATAGGTCCACAGTTATTCTGCCTTCCCACATATGTAAAGATTCTGTAAAGAACAGTAAAGAACAAGCTCCCAGCCTTACGTGTCATAAAGTGAGAACTCAGAGTCACTCTTCCTGCAGCTCAGTTCTCATGGCACAAGCATCAGAGGGGCTGATCATCTTTGCAGATGCACCCAGCTCTGTGTACAGGTAAGTAATCTGTCTGCAACCAAACTTCCACTGGAAAGCATGCCCACATCCTGGAAGTACATCGAGCCAACAAATCAACTACGTAGGTCCTCACTGTCTGTCAGATATTGCTATTAGTAGGAATCTGGCTGTTTCTTATAAGACTCTAAAATCTGTGCTGTCGCTGAGACCCACTGATGAATTCAGATGGTCCTTGCCTTCCTGGGACTCAGAGCTCTGTAGATGAGTCTTAAACCATAAATGATCCCCAAAGAGAACACCAAATGCCTGGAACCCAAGGGATGGGATAGCTTCTGATGCACTGGGACTAAGAGGAGCAGAAAAGCAAATCTGTGTGAGCTGTTTGAAGCTTAAGAGACAACTCCACATCACTCACCTACCACTTCTAAAAACTCAATAGAGACACTCAGATTTTGAAAGTGTTCACTTGGCCTTGCATTTCTGTCTGGATAGTAATTATCTGAGCGATGTAGGGACCATGGGAAGAGCTCTTTCTGGAGCTCAAATAAAAAAGCACCACCATGTATTTCAGTAAGAGATTTGGTCATTGAGTGTTTGGGAATCCTCTGGGGATCTTGTAACCACCCTGGAAGGTACCAGGAAACACCTACACTTGAAATATTAGTAACATGTAGCAGTGGCTTGATCCCAAGAAGCTTCTGGTTGCAAACAAAGATCAGTAGGCTAAGACCAGAGGGCTATAGCATGAGGCTCAAAGCAGAGCACTCAGCTGTAACTGAAGACTGAAGGAAGTTTTCAAGAAATCAGCACCGTTTCCTGCACATGAGCTATGAAGTCATAAATGTCCTCCAAGTTACTACCTATCTATTACTTTTCATTTTATAAATTATTTCAGATTATAAATGATAGTACAGGATTAAAATATGAAAGTCTGACAGTCAGCTTATTAATGATACTATGTATGATTAAAATGTGAAGGTCTGGTGATCTATTTGTGGTCAGTACATAAGCCAATTATAAACACAGCTAGTGATTTTCTCGTTTTTGTTTAATTGACAATTAAAATTAAATGTGTGTACAATGTGTATGTTTTGAAATACAATATACATTGATAATAGCTAAATCAAGTTAGCTAACACATGTTTACCTCATGTGTTATCATGTATTTGTGTAAGAATCCAGTCAGAGAAAGTAGATTTTAAAAAGTTCTTAGACTACTGATAAAATGGAGTTTTAGTTTACATTAAAAGAAAATTGTCATTTGCAAGAACGGATAGAACTGAAGGTCACTTTATTAGCAAGGTAAATCAGATTCAGAGAGACACATATCTTCTTTCACATGTTTTCATATATATTTAAATACTATATAAGTAATAATGATGTGAAAGTAGGAGGAGAAACATTTGGGAAGAAGGAGACTAGGAGGAGAGAGGCAGAGAAAGTCAAGGGAGGGAAATGGAGTATGAATTCAGGCAAAGCACTAGATAAGAGGGTTAGAAAATATCATAGCCACGCCCACCACGTTGTACAATGAGCATATGCTAATAATTTTTAAACACAAGCATAACACAGCACTGGCACCTGCATATGTCTATGGGCATTTTCTTGACTGATATGGGAATGTTCACCCACCTGTGGGTGGTGCTGTCCCTGGTCTTGGACTGTATGAAAAAGCAAGCTGGACAAGGCACAGAAAGGAAGCTGGTAAGCAGTTGCCTCCATGGTCTCTGCTTCAGTGTCAGCCTCTGGGTTTCTGCTGAAGTCTGTGCCCTGGCTTCCCTCCATGATGGACTGTGAAGTGGAAGTGGAAGCCAAACACACTCTTTCCTCCCAAGTTGTTTTTTGTCATGGTGTTTTGTCACAGTGACAGAAAGCAACCTAGGACACTCATATTTTAATTGTCTAGATGAAATTTTATACTATCTAGCCAGCATCTACCCAGAATCCCTCATTACACTCTGCACTTCTGAGAACAGGAAAGCTGTCTTTCTGTTCCTGTCTTTCTCTTACTGCAATGCACTCTAGGTTTATCTACATAGCCACAAATGACAATTTTCTAAATTTATGTTCAAAAGCATTTATGCAATTGCTGGACTCCACAGCATAAAAACAGTTGCATGATTTAGCTGCCGACTTAACACTCTCCACTGTTCCTTCCACAGACATGGAGGTGAAGCAGATCAACAAGCGTGCCTCCGGCCAAGCTTTCGAGCTGATCTTAAAGCCACCATCTCCCATCTCAGAAGCTCCACGAACTCTAGCTTCTCCAAAGAAGAAAGACCTGTCTCTGGAGGAAATCCAGAAAAAGCTGGAAGCTGCAGAGGAACGAAGAAAGGTAACTTTCTCCATGGAGTTTGTTGTCATGGTTGTTCTTGTTGTTCTTGTTTGGTTTGATCTGGTCTGGTCTGGTCTGATCTGGTCTGGTCTGGTCTGGTCTGGTCTGGACTGGTCTGGTCTGGTCTGGACTGGACTGGTCTGGTCTGGTCTGGTCTGATCTGGTCTGGTCTGGTTTGGTTTGGTGTTTCTTTTGGTTTCCTGAGACAGGATTCCCCTGTGTAGCACTGGGTGTCCTTGAACCTGTTCTGTAGACCAGGCTGGACTCAAATTCATAGAGGTTTTTAAGGTCTCTCCTCTCTTCCTTTCATTTACATAGACACACACAAGAGAGGGGGAGGAAGGGAGGAAGACATAGAGGGAGAGGGAGAGGGAGAGGGAGAGGGAGAGGGAGAGGGAGAGGGAGAGGGAGAGGGAGAGGGAGAGGGAGAGGGAGAGGGAGAGGGAGAGGGAGAGGGAGAGGGAGAGGGAGAGGGAGAGGGAGAGGGAGAGGGAGAGGGAGAGGGAGGAGAAAGAAATTCAATCAGAGATTCCAAGAGACAATGATACCTGAATGAACTGCACTATCTGAACTATCTTCAGTTTTCTACAGTAGGATACTAGGAAAACTATGAACATTAAGACTAGAGGACAGGGGCAGGAGAGCTCAGTAGTTAAGAGCACTTACTGCTCTTACAGAGGACCCAAGTTCCATTCCAAGTATCCACTTCAAGGGACTCACCTCTGGCTTCCACAGGAAGCTTACACTTGCACATACCATCCCCACTACACACACATATAATTAAAAATAAATATTTTGAAAATTTGAGATCAGTAAGATAAGATATGCTGGCAAACCTATGAATTTAAAGTGTCCTGTCTAGATGTACCTTCCCCAGCAGGCTGCATTTTCCTGTCAGGCATCTTTTACATAATCCTTCTTTGCACTGTATTTCCCATTTGCTTTATCATGATGTATTTTAGACTCATGAAGTCACTATGAGTATCCTGCACACACAGGCCTATTATGTGAATTATATAAGTTATATAATTTATGATATGAATTATAAAATATAAATATATTTATTACATGAATGAAGCTCCCATTTTAATATTTATTTTTTATGTTGTCTACAAAAAGTCTGCCAATATATTAAACACTATAATTTATTAATATTTTTATAAAGTCAGATGTAAGATGGAGAAACTGAGCTATTAACTCAGGTAAATGCACAAGATTTAATTTTTTTGTTGCCTCTAGTTGCTTCCTGATTATAATTATATATAATTATTATATATAATATATATATATATTTATATATAATTTATATATAATTATATATATACTATGTATAAATATATAATTATATATAATTATTATAAGACATAATCAACTGTCTTCTCTAAAGTGCTGAAGTGCCTACTGCACCCTGGGCAATTTAAGTTCTCACTCACTAGGCAGAGGCACCTTCTAAGGGCACAGAACATCCAGGAAGATCTACACATGGAGCACACATATACACAGGCATACAGGCACAGAGACACATGGACACACAGACACACAGACACACAGACACACAGACACACAGACACACAGATACACAGACACACAGGCACACAGACACACAGACACACAGACACACAGATACACAGACACACAGGCACACAGACACACAGACACACGTTCAAACTTGACATGGAGCTTATAATACAAAATCAGTGTCTGGTCCAAAGTTAAAATTCAGAAAGGAGACTTGAGCTTCAAGGATTAGTACACTAATGGCATTTGCAGCTACTGTACTTAATTAACAGAAAATGGCCAAAGAAAAAAGAACACAGAGATAATAAAAATTAACTAGATGTTAATTTATAAAACTTATAAAACTCCCTGAGGCAACTAATTAATGGTTCTTGTAAAACTCCTACATCCTGACAGCAGTAAACTATTATTAACAGTTACTTAAACAATTAAACTGGGAAAAAAATCAAACTGGAAATTGACTGTGTAGCTAATGGACATTGACCAAAAGAATCAGCTGACATTTTGATATTCAGAAAATAAATATTTTTTGGAACCTTTTTTTAAATGGTGTATTTCATTAAATTATTGTGCAATTTGGAAAGTTTTCAATGGAGAAATCACCATGTGGATTATGTTCTGGTAGTAGAGTTGTAATTAGGAAAAAGGACAGCTAATTAAGAGAAAGAACCAACTTAAACATTCAGCCATTGATTTTGTTTCTCTATTGGATTGTACTAACTTAATTAGCACTCGTGTGAAAAACTGTTGATTCGCTTTAAAAAGTCATCAGCGAGTGTACATATCTCAGGAACTATCAAGCACACACAGACAAGGACATGCAGATAACCCTCACTCAGCTTTTCATACTGTTTTGAGTAGACAGGGTGGTTTACCCCTGCGGTAACTTTCAGTCCATTTTATCCCTCTGTGGCTAGTAGCCATTCAAGCCATGAGGTTAGAGAGGATTTGGAACTAAACAGTCAAGGGGTAGCTACAGAAGCGATGATAGCTGAATTTACATTATGATGCATTATCATCAGGGAAACTGTGTGCATGGCAACACTTCATCTCTAATTGGTTTCACTTCCAGGGGAGTTCAGTTGCCCTCAGTGCCCAACCACTTTGTAACAGCACAGCAGTTCTGGCAGCAACAGAACTTCTCTTTCTTTTATTTTTTTCTTTTTTTATTGGATATTTTATTTATTTACATTTCAGATGTCATCCCCTTTGCCACCCCTGACAGAAACCCCCTTTCCCAACCTTCCTCCTCCTTATTGCTTTTATACCATTTTAGTTACATGCAAGTACTAAGATCAGTTCTAGGCTGAGGAACTAGCAATACAATAGATGCAAATAGTCAAGGAACAAGCAAGACAATAAACACAAATAGTCAAAGAACAAGCAAGGCAGTAAACAACGGCCTGTAAACACTCCTGTGATCACTGTTTCTAAGGGCTCATCAGGATGACCAAAATATCTGAGCCGACTTCCCTGTCCTAGCCCAAAATCAAGCCTGAAGCCTACTCCTTGTTGTAGCCTAAGGTTTAGATTCCTGCCGGAAATTACTTCTTTGTTCTAGCCTAAGATTTAGATTCCTGCCGGAAATTACTTCTTTGTTCTAGCCTAATGTCAGATTCCTGCTTGAAGCCCATTTCCTTGTCCTTGGCCAATGACAGATTCCTGCTAAGCAGCCCCAAAAGCTCTCCACATTTCCCCCCTTTTTATTTCATATACAATACAGTCTGTCTTAGGTTGCTCTGAAAAGAATGCCTTCCTTACACATCATGGTTGTTTTATTGCCCTAAGTATTACAGAATCTTGGTTTTCAGATAAAAGCTTGAAAGTACTAAAAGTGAGTTAGGCTTTAAGCAGAAGCAAGAGGGTAGTGGGCTTTATTGTTGCTGGTATAACAACTTTACTTACATTAATTGCTAGCACCACTGCTTCTGCAATTGCTTTGATACAAGAACTTACTACTTTTGTTAATCATTTTGAAAATGTTACTAATGTTTTGAGTATATAAAAGGATTTAGATAGGCATTTGGAACATCAGATTGATGCTCTTTATCTTATTCAAATTATTGGAAAGAGGTTCAGAGTTTAACAGTAAGGCACCATCTCGAGTATCATGCCAAATATCAATGGAGTTATGTTACTTCTAAAATTTACAATGATAGTCATTATAATTAGGAAAAAGTTTAAAGACACTCACAGGGTATTTGGTATAATTCTAATACCACTCTAGATGTTTTAACTTTGCATAGTGAGATTATGAATTTAAAGAATACTGCTCTGCTGAGCGTTGAAGTGGCTGATACTGCTGATAAAATTATCCATGGCTTGAGGTCAGTATTTCCATTTTGGTCAAGCTTCAAGAATGGCATATATAGCTTGATCATGCTAGCCCTTTTGTCCTGGAAATACTTTTATTCATATCCATGTTGTTAAACCTTGTCTTTAACAACGTCAGCATGTTGGCAGCCAAAGTACAGGACTTGAAACTGAAAATGGACCCCCAGACAGAGTTATTAATTTAATAGGCTGGCAAGCCAAGAATGGGTAAGATTCTGCACAAAGCCTTACTAACCTAAGACATAAGTGCATTGCTTTTGATAATGCATATTCCACAACTGGTAAGGAAGGCATTCTTGTCAGAACTTCTCTTTCTTGAAAGCAGGTTGCAGCCATGGTACCCAGGCTAAAGAAATGCAGGAGTGCAATGCTCAGTCCTGGGCTGATCACCCACCACTGCCCAGAAATGACCAGGCAGAATCTGGGAGTGAGACAAAAAAAAATTAAGGTGACTCAGCAAAAAAAAAAAAAAAAAGTAAGAGTGGAGCTTAGAGACACAAAATCACAGGTATGGTCACTCTAACACCTGGGACATTACTTAGCTCACATGCTATTCAATGTGTGCTTATTTGCCTGCTGACATCCTATTTTGCAGTTTTTATCTAAATGGAAAGCAAAAGGCTGTGTGTGCATGCCATTGCATAAAACTGCATTGCTGCTTAGAAATGCAGTAAACTATATACACACTTAAATTTTTAGTGAACAGATAAAAACAGAAATATATTAAAGTAATTTTATTAATACTTTAAGTTATTCATACTCAAAACATTGTATCAATTTGTGATCAATAAAGAACTACTAATAAGAGAGAGAGATTTTTTTTTTCATACTGTTTTAAGTATACAGTGTGGTTTACCCCTTCGGTGACTTCAATTCATACTATCCCTCTGCGGCCAGTAGCCACTCAAGTGAACAGACCTACGGGCTACTAGATCAAACAACTTTTATAAGGAATGGAAAAACTTAGCATCTGCTTTTTGAATTGATACCAAATAATTACTCAGAGTCAACATTTTTAAATATATCACCGCTATGCGTTACCTCTGCATAGGAGTTTAGAAAGTAGAGAACTGTCCCTTGCTGTGTTATCAGGGCTAGCACAGGACAGATTTAGGACCTATGGCCTGCCCACTCTCTTCCTGGCTTCCTGTCGTCTCTGTTCACATACTGTCCCTGTGACTTACCAGGAGTGTCCTCCCTTACTCTCTGCTCTCCAGCTTTACCTTCTCAGAAAGTGGCATGATTAGGAAGAATATATTTATTTGCATTACTACTTATTTAACCATTGTCTCCACTAAACTTCATGAAAGCAGAGATGTGTGTTAACAGTTCTTGGCTATATCACTACAAATTTTACTCTTTTAGGTGAATAAAAAATTTAAAATTTAAAAAATTAAAATTCCCATGTTAAACTAACAATATGTAAGCTTTATAAACATTGTATTCCATGCTATCACCCCAAAGAAAAATTATAGGCAGTAAGTTTCCAAAGGACCTCTGCTGACGTTGAAATCACACAGTTGACATATATTTAGGACCTGCTCCTCACCCTAACTCTAGGAACTGGGCTTCCTCTCACTAAGGGACCAATAGCCAATCATAAGCATGCCATGACATATAACACAAAGTCAAGCATGATTGAGGAAACAAAACATGAGGGTAGTGTGTTCAAGTGGTAAGAGCGGAAGGTGCAGAGGCTCTGGGGTTGGAAGGTTCTGGTGTGTTTGAGAAACACCATGAAGGCCTGAGAGACAGAAGCAGTGAGCACAGGAGGCGAGTGAAGTTGCCAGCAGCAGAGCTTGAAAGGCTTGCAGTTCAGGTGAACGAAGGGAAAAAGAAAACCATGTCAGTTCTTGGCGTGACCCAGAACACAGTTTTGAAGAAAATTCTATTTTTAAAGGGGAAAAAGGAGAGCCAGGCACTGGTGGTGCATGCCTTTAATCCCAGCACTCAGGAGGCAGAAACAGGAGGTCTCTGAATTTGAGGCCACCCTGGTGTACAAAGAAAGATCCAGGACAGTCAGGACTACACAGAAAAACCCTTTCTGGAAACAAACAAACAAGATAAACTAGAAAAATGGTGTTAGAAAAATAGGGAAAATGGGAAATTGTGATAGAAAAAAATCAAACAAATGGTTTCAAAACTAAGGTTATTCAGAAACAAATATAACGAACACGTGTTTTGAAGGCTGTGGTTTCACACTAGCGGACAGGCAAGTTGGGAGAGAACGCTAGGCCAGAGCCTACTCTCTATGTAGTAAAGAGATATTAAAATTTTTTTTACATAGAACAAATGCTTCTAGACCTTAAAAATAAATAAATGAAAGTTTTTAAAACTGCTGAAAACCAAGGCACAGGATTCAGCCATCATCACACATCTCAATGCCCTCCTCAGACATGACAAAGTTTTAAAGATTCTGCCCAGAAATCACACAACATCTACATGTGCGTTAATAATACTTTTGCTGTTGTTATAAACAAAGTCAATTGTTACTGCCAATCAATATCCCTGGTTATCTTAAGGTAGTAAGCATTTTTCTTGTTAAACTGCCATAATCCTAATTCCACATAAGGACAGGGGTAGACTTGGGCAGGGGTGTAACGTATGATTTTTGTTAGGACTTTATAAACACAATCCCACTTATTAGGGTCTGTCGCTGGGAACCCAAAAGCCCTCTGTGGGCCTGGGGTCCAAGTTGTGCAGACAGGGCTCTCCGAAGTCAGGGCTGGAAGGCAGCTGAGCAAGTATGTCCACGGGCATCAGATGTGCTGGGTATTAAAGATCCTGGCAGTTTCCCAAACTCCCTAGGCCACTTGCACACACTGCGGTAGCACTGACCATCTGGTGCTGAGCTTGGATGGACTTCACAGGCTCCTTCCAGCCAGGACCAATGCTGAGAAAAATGCTTATTCTAAAAAGAATGTAACACTTTTCTTGCTTTTTCTCCTTCATTAAAGTATCTCTGGTAAATGAGTGTCTATTTTTTGAAATTAAACTCTTCATCTTGCAACTGACCACATTTGGGAAATGACACTGACACTTTGGCTGGCCAGGCACGGTGCCCATTCATTCATCATCCGCACAGCAAGAGGCTACAGAATGAGGCTTGCACACATCCCCAGTGTGCTTGCATACGTCCTAGTGCATGCCTCCAACACTGTGCTGGGCCAGCCTCATGACTAGTGGCTTCTCTTTCCCTCATGCCCCAGTGCAGGCAACCTGTGGTCTCATTATCTGCAGCAGAATACAGAGTCTTTCAAATCATCCCAGACCATGTGATTATTAGAATGTCTGCAATTGAACCTATCTCTCCACTTAACAGCTAATGCCTTTGGGCAAGTCATCTAAAGTCTGTCTTCTCTTACCCATGATCCTAGCCCCCCACACCTCCATGGCTGTGATGAATGCCATGACCAAAAGCAACTTGGGAAGGAAGGGGCCTGTTTGACTTAGACTTCCAAGTAACAATCCCTCCCTGAGAGAAGTCAGGCCAGGAACTCAAGGTGGAACCTGGAGCAGAGATCAAGGAGGAATATCACCTGCAGGCTTGCTTACTCTGCTTTCTTATACAGCCCAAGCCCACCTGCCCCAGGGTGGTCCCACCACAGTGAGCTGGGCTCTTCTATATAAATCATTAGTAAAGAAAAGGCCCACACATGTGCTCACGGCCAATCTGATGGTGGCAATTCCTCCACGGAGACCTCCTCTTCCCAAGCTGACAAAAAATGAACCAGCACACTCACTTATTCAAAGGACTTGTGTCACACAAGGGAGGCATTACTCTCTGCAGACAGATAAGGAGCAGCATAAGGGGTGGGCTACCCCTCGACTGAAATGCACCCAGCTCTGGCCGTGCAAGGATTATGGTCCAGCAAATGATTTTACAAAGGAAAGCAGTTCTGATTAACAGTGCAGCCACATAGTAATTTACACATGTTTTAAATATAAATTAGTCTTTATCCTAATACATAGAATAAGCAGCTTGATGAATAATAGATTCATACATAGGTTGGGCCAATTAAAACTGGCTTAAAACATTGATATTATTAAAAATGGTGTAAATTTAATGACACTTTATAAGCTTGATAAAACTGTACACTAAAATTGATTGAATTGAAAGGCTCTCCACTCAAACCAGTCCAACGGGACTTAATTCATGTATTAACATCACTTCACGGTGAGTTCTAATAACCTATGATGAACCTCCCTCTGAAAGAGAAGGGAGCTCCTTACTCCAAATGTAACACTGTACAGGGGACTCATTAACAGCCAAACCTGGTCACCTCGGCTTTTCCATCTGTACCTCTAAAGCTTTAGCAGGGCCTGTCTCATTCCTTCTCCTTGAGAAGCTGTGCATTTGTCAAGCCATGGCCTCTGTGGGGTCAGAACTGGGTGCAGCTTACACAGTCACCAAACTTCTCATGCTGCTGGCTCTCAGTCTTTATGGGAAGGAGCCTCTACTTCCTACAATAACTCTAGGATACATGACCTTCTCCCCCAGTGACAGGCTGTAACCACACAAAAGTACAAATCTCTCCTCAAAGCGGGAGTAATGAGGGTTTAATCTTGAGTCAACTATGAGCAACTATGTCCTGGGAACACAGTTCTGATTTCCTCCAATACCAGGTCAAAATATGGTAACAGTTTCATTATGATTTATATTACAGAACAAAAGGAATAATAAACCAAGACACTCTTCAAATAGCTGGTGGAAACATACAATAGGCAGGTCACAGCCAAGCACAGAAACCTCCATTATAGGCCTCACTGCTGGGTGAGGCTTTGGGCTTGGTGAAACCTCATGTAGCAGCAGGAGAATGTGTATTTCAAAAGTCATGGAAAACCAGTGCATCTAAAGTGTAGTCTTAAATCCTTTAGTATAAAAGGGAAGTGAGTTTTATAGACCAGTTAACTCAGATTTATCATCCAATTCATTTGTGCAGTAATTAAACTCTTAGACTCAGTGGCATAAGAGACACTAATTAACCTCTTTGCAAAATGTTCGAGCATTCCTACATGGACAATAACTCTCCTGCCTGTCTCATCACTGTGCCTTCATGGGCCTCTCACGGAGTCTTTACAGTGATCCCCAGTTCTTTATGAGGATGTGCACAAAAGATGTCCACCAGCAATCTGCCTCCATTTCTCAAACAGTGAGCTAGAATAACATCTCCCAGGATGTTACATTTGAGTGGCTCTATCTTCCTTGACGTACTTCTGCATCCTATCAGCTGGCCACGATCTTGCCCAAGTCTCCATTTCAATTCTCGGAGACGTTCTGTGTCAGAAGCACACTCTGAGCCAGGCCCCTCGAGGCCAAACTCTTACCTTTGGACATTCAGTG
Source organism: Arvicanthis niloticus (assembly GCF_011762505.2). Classification (NCBI taxonomy): domain Eukaryota; kingdom Metazoa; phylum Chordata; class Mammalia; order Rodentia; family Muridae; genus Arvicanthis; species Arvicanthis niloticus. The sequence continues at coordinate 8,000,129 of NC_047670.1, read as the reverse complement.
CAGCAGCTTTGGGCAGGTTCCATCCTTCAAAGCCACACCTGTATGGCATGCAGTGAGAATGTTACTCCACATGAAAATAGGAACGTGCTTCCACTTAGATCATGTGTTGTCACTGTTCCGCCTTCATGCTCATTTTATGCCATGTCTTTGTATAATTCGCTGGACTTAGTGCTTATTTGCTCACTGATATAAATACTGGAATCAAAGCCAGTCTTCTTCCTGGGTAGTACAAGTGCAAGGATAAGCCATATTTATTTTTCTCCAAGGAATAACACCAGAACTGTTATAGGCAGAAAGAACTTGTCAGTGAGCTGCAATAAGGACCTCAGTGAGGAGAGACAGCCACAACTATGGCTTTCTTCTTTTTTGGCCAAAAGGTCACTAAATTTGAATAAATGTTTTCAAGTCTCTACAAATAATTTATTTTATGTGTGGGGTGCTTTGTCTACATGTTTGTCTGTATACTGTGTGCATGCCTGGTATCTGAGGAGCCAGAGGAAAGCATTGGATTTCCTAGAACTGGAGTTGAAGACAGTTGTATGTTGCCATGTGGGTGCTGGATAGCAAGCCTCAGTCTCCTTCAGGAGCAGCAAGTGCCCTTTACCACTGAGCCATGTCTCCAGCTTGAGAGAATTTATTATAGCTCCTGGGAAAAGGGAAGGACAGGAGTGTAAGAAAAAGAAAACGTGAATTTGATGAACAAAAGTTGAGCAGCTCCTATAGGGCCCACCCTACACTTAGTCAGAAATAGTGGGGTAGAGAGAAAGGCAGAAGAGAAAGAAAATCCAGCCCCAGGCCTTTCCCATTTTCTTCAGGCTCCCACAGAAAGCTGTGGTCCACTGAATCATTCTAACGCTGCATGTTGCATAAATCCTTAGCAACATCTTATATTTTTAAAAAATGAAAGAAAAGACTGACCACGTAGTCTACAAAATGGCTCCTTAATGAGAGCTAATATTATTTCTAAGACGCTCTGTCCAAAAATTTTAGGGAGCCATGTCTCCACTGAGGTATTCCGGAAGTGCTGAAGTCTACAGGCTGCGCAGGGTAAAGAGTGTCGTTCACAGCTGCGGCACTGGATCCAGCACTTAGCTAAGTCGGCATCCGGAGAAGTATAACTGATGTGTTTCCTCCCCAGTCTCAGGAGGCTCAGGTGCTGAAGCAGTTGGCAGAGAAGAGGGAGCACGAGCGAGAGGTCCTCCAGAAGGCTTTGGAGGAGAACAACAACTTCAGCAAGATGGCGGAGGAGAAGCTGATCCTGAAAATGGAACAAATTAAGGAAAACCGTGAGGCTAATCTAGCTGCTATCATCGAACGTCTGCAGGAAAAGGTAAGGGCGGAGAGTGGAGTGGGGACATACAGGTGCAGCACAGCGTGGGAGCCGTGAGTGGGCTGGGGACCAAGGCAGGACAGCCAGCCTCAGGTTGCTGCTCGCCATGGAGCTTGTCCCTGTGGCCTGACCCCGGAGTGGAATAAAGGAACCCTTGTCAAACACTCAGGAAAGGAAGGCTGGTTTCAAATGTGTATGCGTCTTTACAAATCGTATTGGAAAAATAGTAACTTGTACATATTTAATATTTACCTGATCATATTAACGCTATACTACTTAATCTTAATATAAAATTAACAACTATTATTTATTTAAAGTAATATATATTTAATCCAAAGACTAAATTTAAAATATGTATTGATCATAAGCCCATTTTCTTCATGTAACAAAATCTACAAGGAAATCTGGAGCATGGGAAACATCACAGAGGTCATCACCATGTTCTGGAGTCCTCAGGCCTTTTTTATTAACCCTCTGTACATGTGCACATATGCACATGCACACACACACGCACACGCGCGCACACGCACACACAAACACACATTTCATCTCCCAAAAGCTTGCCTTTGGGGGAAAAATGCACATTGTAGCTGTGAATAGCTTTCCTTTTCCATTTCCAGAAATTGGATTGAGCTTGAAAAATAGGAAAGATGCACCGACACAGCTCACCTCCCTGCCTGCTCTGGTGGCCCTTTTGTATCAGGCACTGTAGGTGTGAGAGACACGGCCATTGTCTTCTAAGGACTGAGAGTTTACACTCATGCTCATAATCCTCCTGCCTCAGACTCAGAGCTCAGATTGCAGGCATGCGCCATAGTATCCAGCTACAGTCTTTTTAAAAAATATTATTTCCCAGAGGTCTTTTAGATGGAATGTGTTCTTCCTGAGATTTTTGAGGTCTCTGCCCAGAAAAATGCTGTAGGCTCCAATACAGAAAATAAAACACTGAGGTCCTTAAAGATTTGTGAGCACATCCTAGAGAGGTGGGCAGAAGCCAGGAGAGCCAACTTTAGATTAACTTTTTAAAATTTATAAACAGGTGTGCCCTTGCTCTTCAGAACAACATCCTGTCTCCCCCAATGTCTCAAGTCAGACTTTGGCTCTCTACAGGTCACAGGTGGTGGCACCAAAGCAGGTGCTTCACTGAGATCCAGGACAGCCAAGCTTCCTTTGTCTTTATCTCCTCCCCTCTTCCTCGGTTTACCAGTTTTTTCTGAAGAGCTCCTAGCCTCCACCTTGCAGCATAAGCCCAGAAAAAATTCAGTGAAGTTGCCAGGGATGCACTCTGCTGATCTCACTCTAAGCCAGCCTCACCTTGGGTATCCACACTGTCACTAGCTGTCCAGGAGAGCCACTGGTTTGGAATTATATGTATGCAAACCTATAGCTTGTCCCTCTTGATGTTATTTGTAAAGTAATTCATAAAGTTGGCATACCTCACAAGAGCAAGACAAAAATCAAAGGAGTGTCCAGCAAAGCTCACACAACCAGGTTTACCTCACCAACTAGAACTGTAGAACTCAGGAAGGAAGAGACCTGATCTCTGCATAGTGAGCAGTCTTGTGTCTCATAAACCAACCAGCATCAAGTATATGTGTCATAGCCATTACTTAAGTGACAACAGCAATACACAGTATGATTTGGCTTAAAGTGAAAATATTTTCCCTTAAGAGAACAAGATTCTTGTCCTGTGAGGCAATTTTGATAATATATAAGTGTAGATTTTAATCATTATGGAGTCACATGTGTTTTTACCTTGCATTCTTCTCCTCTGACTTATATTCATTTTCTTGTTGTTCTGATTCACAAATGCCACTGGTGTGACCAGTTACTAATGAATGTGTCTGATGAATAATAATGAAGGGGGAAGGGGTGATACCCAGCCATTACTGATTGCTCAATATAGGACGGGCACTTTTGCATGTATTATCATGTTTAATCCAAATAGCCAGGATACCAAAAAAATATTGCTATTCCATTCCACATCTAAAGAACCTGTTCCTAAGGAGACTACATTTGGCCATGATTGTAGAGCAAGCAGAGGAAAGAATGTAGAACGCAAGTCTTTCTCAGACCAAAGTGTGTTGTGAGCTGAACTGATACTCTTTTCAGTCATTGAGCACTGACCGTAAGCATTAGAAGTCATACTCCATGGTTTCCTTCATCCCATGTCCTCCAGCATCTTAATGTATGACAGCAGGACTTTCATGAGCTCTTCCAACTTATTTCTGACCTTTCTTTTATACCATTGGCTCATAACCATTAATAAGAAGAAAGGAACCTGACAGCGCCATCATCATCTTGCATTTAAATAAACTTAAAAAATTAGATTTCATAGAATTATTACCAGAGGTCATATAGTACCTGTTCTTATTATCCTTGATATCTGCAGCCATTAAAGAGGCATTAAGAGATAAAGGAAGAACAAGAAATGACCTCACACTTCTTGGCTTCCAAAACAACATCTGTAAATCACATATTTTAGAGGACTTTCTGAAATCACCCTTCAAAGATGTCTTATTTTAAAAGTACTGTGTACAGTGTCAAAATACTATTACATTTCCCCTGAGAAGAGGTGGCAGAAAAACTGAAGATTCTTTTGTGAATTTAGATATGCATGGGCCGAGCTACTACAGATTCAGGACCTCTAAGTATACCTGAAAAATTAAGTATGAGATCCATAATGAAGTAGACATTACTAAAGAAGCAAGTCCTCAGAGAACTTTGTAGATATTGTCATTAGTGAATTTCATAGACATTATTCTTATGAACTTCATAGGTATTGTCTTTAGTGAACTTCATAATGTTCTGAATGAACTCCATAGACAATATCCTCAGTGAAACTCTGTAGACAAAGTCCTTATGAAAGCCATAGACAAAGTTCTCCTTAGAGAACTTTATAGACAATATTCTTAGAGAACTTCATAGACAATGTCCTTAGTGAATTTCACAGACGTTATCCTTATGAACTAACGTCCTTAGTGAACTCTGTATACAGTGTCTATACTGAACTTCATAGCCAAAACCTCACTGCTACCTTGGCAGCTCTCAGCTGGAATTTTCTGGTCACTGGGCAGTTTTCTGGTGAGATTACTGTGCAGGCCTACCCTTGCTTACACAGCATTTTCACATCAACACATCAGGAGTGTGCATTTCCCATTGTGGCTGTAAAGTTTGTCTAAATCTCCTTTTGAAGTTATCTGGAACTCAGACGACGTCGTTGAATGCCTTTGGCAAGCCTATAGCTTTACTGATTCGAGTGAGAAGTGAAGTAAGCTAGCAACGCTAGTTGCAGTGCTCACCCTTGCGGAGCTGCCATTCCTCCTTGAAGCTCCGTCGTGTCCAAGGTAGGGAAGGTGTCAGCATCTTCCCAGTTTTCATACAAGCCCAGCATTCACTAATGACTCTATCTGTGAGAGAAAGGGACACCACTGCAGTTTTTCTTCATAATAACGGAACAAAAGAAAAATTGGCTGCATCTGTTCTGATTTCCTCACATTTCCAAACAAAATTTGATTTCTCTACATATGCCTTTTTCCCTTCTCTTCATTGTATATGAAAGGCTCACTTAAACCAATTAAATTACATTACTTTGAAAATCTTTCTCCAGAGTCAACTTCCTGATTCCTCAAAATTTTTAGCTTTGAGGGAAGTACAGGATATGTGATACTTTTTCCCGTTCCTACCCCATCAACCTGAGAGGCAAGAAGCATTTTCACATTTATATATATATATATATATATATATATATATATATATATATATATGTGTGTGTGTGTGTGTGTGTGTGTGTGTGTGTGTGTGTATGTGTGTATATATATGTATGTGTATATATACACATATATGTACATGTATGTGTATATATATACACATATATATGTATATATGCATACATATATATACGTATATACATATATAAGTATAACTAATGTTGAATATAACCACCTGCTAGCTGTATGAACTTGGAAAAGTTACTCAGCCTTTCTATGCCTTGGTTTCTTTCTTTGTAAAAATGGATATAACGTTAGGGTACAGTTCCACATTAAAAAGCTTGCCTGTCATTTACTTGGCTCCAGGGTTGATCACCAGCCAGGGAAGGGCTGTTTAGGATAATAAAGACACTATATGTCTTGTAGTCTTCTCTACTGTGATGTCTCTTAGGCCCACATTTTCCTTGTGAAGAGAAGAAAATTCTTTTAGAAATTCTTATCTTTAGGTAGACACCACCCTGGGTTATTTTGGGCCAAACATGTCCAGCAACAGATAAGGTGGCTCTGTGAATTCTTGGGATCACGTGGGCTGACCCCTCTGCTCTTGCTGTTTCTAGGAGAGGCATGCCGCAGAGGTGCGCAGGAACAAGGAACTGCAGGTTGAGCTGTCTGGCTGAAGCAATGGCGGGTATGGCACGCCCCTCCCCTAGTAAATCCCCCTGCCTATATTATAATGGATCATGCGATATCAGTATGGGAAATGTATGACATGGTTTAAAAAGAACTCATTATGAAAAACAAAACAAAAAAAACAGAATCAAAAATAAAATAAAAATCAATGCGGTCTCTTTGCAGAATGTTTTGCTTGATGTTTAAAAAAGTACCTTGGATCTTATTTTGTAAATATTTACATTTTTGTTAAAAAATACAAGTATTGCATTATGCAAGCTATTTCATAATCTTACATGTCCTGTAACAGGCTTTTGATGTTGTGTCTTTCCACTCAAATGAATTTGCTAGGTCTGTTCTTTTGGAAGCTCCCCATGTTGAACTCAGTCCCTGCCCTTTTCATTCCAACTGAAAAATGAGGTCAGTAGACAGTCTATGGTGCTAGAAACCCACCATTGCCTAATGACCTAGATGACTCCATAATCTCTGAGCTTGACCAAGACCACACCTAGATCGTGGGTACTGTGTGTCCATGTGAACCTCTCCACATTTGCTCATAATCTGCTTCCTGCCTAGAAACCACAAAGCCAGGCTAAGGGTATCCATCAGTCATAGCACCCACTTCTGCTCCTCGTGGACTATGTGCTACACACGGGTTTGGGCTTTAGAAACAAACAGATACATGGGAAGACAGATCTGAGCGCAATCAAGGTAGAAGCCAAAGGCTGAACCTTCTAACGTGCTGATCACGAATGCAAAGCCAGAGGGTTCAAGCACCCGTGAAATTGGTCTTCATGAACTGGGCTTACTTCTCTTGTTTCAGTTATTATGGTGGAGTGAATTAATTAACATGTCGGGGTGGCTTATCTGTGGGTGCCATGAGTGATGATGTTCATTTTAACCTTTTGCCTGTAGTACAAGCACATAATGCTACTGAATATTTTTCCACTTGGAGACTGTGGGCTGGTTGTTGCATTAAAAACTCAAACAAAATCACAAACACTGTGGACTTTTACTCAAGCTGGTCTTTCTTCCCCAGTGTAGGGCAATCCTGCCTATAAACAAGACCAAATCACTCCATCTGTGATGCTGACGCAGTTAAGGGAGCTAGGCAGGGCGTTTGTGCCAAGTATAAGAATCAGCAGAGACCCAGCATACGTACCTATTGCAGTTTTGAAGTTGTTTCTCCCCAACTCCCAACTCCTGACGGTTGCTGCCTGCATATTTACTCCTCGTCAGTGCTATCTTCTTGTATGTCATTGTGAGCAAGCTGTGGTGAATAAAGAATTGGAGTTCTGTGAACTAATACCGGTTTGGTCTGGTCTCTTGACCCTGGTGCTGAGGTAGGAGGGATGCTGGATTGGGCAGTCTTGGGAGCATAGAGGCAGTAAAGAGTTTGGAGGAGGCCAACTGCCTGCTGGCTGGCTTCCCTTGTGAAGCAGCCGGCCACTTCTTTTCCTGCTTCCTTGGACAGGCTGACACAGTGGGGAAGGCCTTCAAACTGTTCCCCTAGCAACAGGCACAGTGAAGGAGAAACTGAAGGCCCAGGCTAGCAGTCCTGAGCAACCAAGCCTCATTCTGGGCATTGTGGGGTTCCTGGCACCACCTCGAGTTCTCTCATGCTGCCCACAGGACACCCCCAGCCTGGGCCGTCTGTTAAGATGTGACTTCCCTACCATACTGCCAAACTGTGTCCTGCCAACAAGCACACTGCACACATGGACACGGCAGGGTCCTGCCAGGGACCCAGATGGGTATTACACGACCAGACAAACAGCATCCAGTTTGAGCAGAAAGTCAGAACTAATTGGAACAAAGCAGATTTATGAATAAGTAAATTGGGCTGTCACAAGATCACTGGCTAAGTTTAAGCCAGTGAAACAGTGTCTCCTATGTCGCTTTGATGAGACTAGAACTCTCTATGTAGACCGGGTTGGCCTTAAACTCATTGTCTGTCTCTGCCTCCTAAGTACTGGGATTTCAAGACTACATAGTGAAGACTTGTCTTTATTTTTTTAATTAAATATATATATATATATATATATATATATATATATATATACAAATTCTTTTTTAAAAACTTTTAGGTTCTGTTTTTTGTTTGTTTGTTTATTTTTTATTTAGATTTGGTCTGTCGAGTATTGTGTACATGGCTGTATGTATGCGATGGCTGAGGAGGCCAGAAGAGGGCATCAGATCTCCTGGGATTACAGTTAGGACATGATGGTCAATGCTCTGGATGAGCGGCCAGTGCTAGTAAGTGGAGGGCGTCTCTCCAGCCCTACCAACGCGCTCTGAAACACTGCAGCCCGATCAGTACAGAGCGAGCTCTGTTTTCATACCAGTTTACATAGGTCAGTAGGAAAGCGTGGCCATGAATGACCACAAGCACAAAGCTTAATTTGGCGCCAGCACAGTAAGTGATGTTAGTCCATTCAGTGTGTTGAAGGGAAACGTCATTCCTGCGAGGCTTTCTGAGTATTAAAATGGTTGGCACTGCCTCACACTACAGTGTGTCCCTCCATAAACAGGAATCACAGCCCAGTCCTACTACCTAATATTTAAAAAAAAAAAAAAAGAAGAAGAAGAAAGAAAGAAAGAAAATAAAAGAAAGAAAAGGAAAGCAAACTCAGGCCACAGAGAGGTGACCGACTCACCCCAGCCCAATGCCTGTCTCCCACATCTTACCTCAGTACTAGTCATTCTTCAGCAAATCCCATTTCTCTGGTGAAGACAGACGATGTCTGAGAAGTTATCCTAGACCAGCAGTTCTCCAGGTCGTCTTGAGGGCTTCTTAACAGAAGACGGCTCATTTGCCCAATGTGCCCTGGGTTTGATCTCCAGCACTGGAAAATAAAGGAAAACAAAACCAGGATTGCTGGCCTCCACCTCCAGAACTTATCCCCGAGCCCTGTACCCTGAAGCCAAGATGCTCATCGCTGCCACATTTGCCCGCAGCCTCACTGTAAACACACTGCCCCAGATGTGTGGAGCAGCCCCAGAGGCTGCTGTGCAGAGGGGATCGGAATCCATTGTGGTATATTCCGTGAAGATCGGGGGATGAAGGAAGCTTGTGTAATCCTGTTCAAACGATGGGTGAGAGTGGAAAGGAAGCCGGGGAGGAAGAAATGAAGTCCTGCTTTCTGGGTAATGGAAGTGTAGAGGAAAGAGCTGCCTAGGCCTGGAGAGAGGCAGGAAAGGCCAATAGACAGCACCTTGGCATCTCATGCTGCGCGTTGTTTCAGAAAGGCTTACAACCTCTGAGGTTTCTCCAGCCCCATCACAAATGAACTAAGAGCTATTTGTGGGAGTGATGCCATTTAGTGAAGCACCCTGTGCATAGCCTGAATCCACTTATAGATTTTCTTTAACACACCCTTGGTCTGGTGAGTGTTATGATTACATTGTGTAAATGCCAATGCCGCTGAAATGTTCTGTGAAAATTCACAAAATCCCATTGATCTGATGAGTCACTCCTCTCTCCTGTGTCTTCTACAACCAAAAATGAACGGAACAATCACATATCAGCAAACACTGCTCTCTCCTCCAGAGCCTGGTGTGTCAGAAAAGCTACCAGAACTGTACAAACACCTAGGACAGTCAAGAAAGAGGTTTTGTTTTCATGGTCTTGTTCAATTCCTTTATGCTAGGGCCAGTGGTAAAGCAGCATATAACAGTAGCTATGTATGACAGAACAGTATTGCTCACCTAGGGAGGGAAGGAAGGAGGGAGAGAGGGAAGGAGGGAGGGAAGGAGGGAGGGAGGGAGGGAGGGAGGGAGGGAGGGAGGGAGGGAGGGGCAGGGAGGAAAAAGAAAGGGAGATCTCACCTGGCCCAATTTGTGTTAGGACCAAGCTTTTAACACAAAGAACCCTGGGGGATAATTCAGGCTCAAACTTAAGTATCTGCCTATGGGTTCTTCACAACATTGTTCACATGTCAGCAGAGAAAACAGTGTAAAACGCACCAGCAGGCATGACTGCACCATCCACTAATCTGCTGAGGAAGACAACATGGAATCCTCGGCTTGAACAACCAGCGCAAACATCCCAGACCATTTGCTGGAAAATGCAAGGCAAACGCAGAGTGCAAAACACACCCTGCAAACCTCACAGCTACCTGGGATTCTCTCTGTGCCCATTAACATCTCCGAGTTACCAGCAAGTAACATCAGTTAGCAGTCATGTCATCTCTCATTCTGTGCTCCTCTTACGTAGGTAATGGCCACCCTGTCCTCTCAGACCCTTACCTCCACCTCTTGTCACACCTCTGCTCCAGTCTGCAGCCACCTCTGCACAGCAATCTGGTCTGTCTGCCACTCCACTCCTCTCCCTGTGCAGACCTCACATGTACAGGGTGACACTAAAGTGTTCCATGAGTCCCTCTTTCCTCCAGAATACCAGTCCCTTGCCCAGTACTGTGCACTTTGACACATGAGATGTGGTCTTCCAGGCCCCTATGCCCACGCCATGGTCTGCATAGAATATGTTCACTACAACTCAAGCCGTGAGACTCTAGGTCAGGCTGTGATCTTACAATGTTTTTTATCACCATGAATTAAAACCACAGTATTTTATGTGCTACCCCTGTGACATACCTAACACGGGTTGCCATGGACTTACATCTGTGCCATTTCTCACTATGAAGTCAAAGGCAAACGGAGCTGACTTCGCTGGTCACTGTAGACAAGGGAAATTGCAAGTATGCCTTCTCCATCTCTGGCTATTGTAAATCTTCCACTCTGAAGTAGCACAGACTGCACAGAGGGCTGTGAGCCCATCAACATCACGCAGCCAAGAAGGCTCACCCATCATCATCTCAGGAAGAAACCCCAGGATGTTCAGTGAGCTGCATCAGTGACCACCACCCTGCTGGTCACCAAATGTCCAACTCCTCATGCACCCAGGTGTCAACTAGAAAACCACCAAGTCCCACTTAGTCATGCGTCAAGCTCAATATACAGACCCCATAGCCCCGCCCGCTTCTTACCTCCGTTTATACATGAGTCCCAGTGACAGCCTGCCTTTGGTTTCAGTTCAATTGCATTTAGAATGACCTAGGAAACACACCTTTGGGTGTGTCTGTGAGGTTGTCTCCAGAGAGGCTTGATCCAGGCTTGATACAAGCAACATCACCATGGGGCCTGGCCTCCCAGACTAGACAGAAGTGAGGGAAGGAGAAAAGAGACTGAGCCTTCTGCCTGCTTCCTAACTACAGGTGCAAGACAACCAGCAGCTGCCTGCTCTGGCCCCAGGCCTGTCCCCCCTTGAAGTCTTCCTTCCTTTCTTCCTTCCTTGCTTAGTTTGGCTATTTTGCTACACCAATGAGAAAAGTGACTAACAGAGTTCTCTTGACCAAAACAAATATAAAAATCAAGTTACCATCCCCCACACATAATAACACGTAATACCCAATGGCTGAGTGGGTGAAACTGAGCAGGACGTGCAGACAGCCGTGCTCGCTCTAAAGGGAAGAGATGCACAGCATCCGATCATCCAGAGATCCTGCCATCCCCACTGGCCAGACCTTGGGAAGGTTGGGAACGGAAACATTGTTTGATTCCATCCCCATCTTATTCCCAGAGCAGAGAGATCTGTATGTACGTGCATGTTCCTATGTGTGCGTACAGACACCTGTGTTGTCATGTATAAATAGTGCATGTATGGAGGTCACAGGAAAATCTCACATGTCTCTGTCTTTCTTTCATTTGTTGGAAGTAGGATCTCTTGTTAGCTATGCTAGCTGACCTCTGAACTTACAGAGAGTCTCCTGCCTCCTTCCCCTATCTTGTCTCAGGATGCTGTGATTACAGGTGACCTGGGGATCTGAACTCCAGGCCTCATACTTGCATAGCAAGAGCCTTATCCACTGAGCTATCTCCCCAACTCCCTGCTCCACCCTCTTAACTAGTTTTCCTAGACTCTTCCTGGCCCTCTATGCCCCCATGGCTATACCTACAGGGGCATCAAGAAATATGCCCCACTTGGCATCACTGTAACTATTTCTGCCCATTTGCTACCCACCAGGCTTGAGTATCCAAGTATCATTATGTTTTTATCAATTGTCATATTAGCACAGATTCCAGCAGGAGACAGAAAGCAGATAGCACCTTACAATGGCTCAGTTAGGAAAAGTTGATGACAGTTCTATTAGAGGTAAGTGAGCAAACTAAGAAAAACAAGTACAGGCTATTGAAGGATCTGGGAAATACGAGTAGCAAGAAACCTTCCCCAGCCGAATCTAAAGACCTAGGAGTTCTGTTCTACAAACGGGCAGACTGTGGCAAAGAAACACCGGATAGACTTCCTCGCTGCTTCAGTCTAACCACAACCTCAATGTTGGCCAAATGCAGCCAAACCACAGAGAACAAGGAAGCCTGTGGGTACCCTGTGGAGAGCTCAGCTTTTGAGGCTGTGCAGGATGAAGGCAGGCAGAGAACACAGAGAAACAGAGCATGCTTTCCGCAAGACAGACCGCAGACTTTCTCAGCGGCCACCACGAATGACAACGGATCCTTTCCCACTAGGCTGCCACCAGTGCTGGGGCCTGAACAGCTCTCAGTTGGGTTATTTCCAGATTGTGCTTGCCCTGCACCTGAAGGAAGATATGATTTATGACTCAATTTCTTGAAATAGAGGTGGCGTTGACGGAGCACAGCCCCATCTGCAGGACACAGTCGGCATGACCAAGAAGTGAGCTCTGTGTTTTACTATGGGCTAAGAAATATGATGGCATTTTCTCACCATCTTAGATGTTTCTTGGTCAACTACATCATCCCCAGTCTGAAAGCTCACATAGAAAGGGGTAGGAATCGTTTCTCTGACTTTTTCAACAGCTTTCAAATGGTTTACATATCTTCCATTTTCTCAAAGCCTAAATTTCAAAGAAACTAGTCAAACATGATATAAGGAGGAGACCTGAGCTAACTAAGTGAACCATTGAATCCAGAGGCTACAGGGCAGGCTGGACTTCTTCCATGCTTAGTTTGATGGTGGCTACAATCACCAGCCTTCCTTTAAAGGGGAGCAGGGAAATAAAGGAATAGGGAAACTTCACGTGAACTCTTAGACACAAAAGCTTCACCTGCAGGATGAATCTGCACCTCTGTGCATACAGCTTCCTAACACATCAAGTCCCGTGGGGAGCCCAGCGGGTGCCATCCCAGAAAGTGAATCCAGTGGAGAGATAAGAATGATAACCCCATGCAGACTGACTTTGCCATCCTGGATCAGACTTCAGGGAGTCTAACAACACGCCTTTTATTCCCAGTGTATTTAATCCCAGCATAAGTTGGAAAAACGTTTCCTGGTGTGATACAATCCCCATCGCACAAGGAAATGCAATTACATGGAGACTTAACTCAACAGGTCATTTCTTCCGGAAGATGGGTTCTACAGATCGGCTACCAGTACTAGCTTAAAGGCCTAAGGGTCTGACCTGGTCTCGAGCATACAGATAGTATACAGGTCATTTGGGCTGTTAGCCACCTCTGGTCCTGGTTTCGGACGCTTGAAGGAGCCTCTGGCTCTGACGATTATTTAGATTCCTAGACAACTTCAGTCCCGGTTATAAAAGCTTGTTATGCCCTGACTCAATAGATAATGCAGGTCACCAGGCTATTAACCACTACCAATTCTCAGCTTTCTGGGTGGAAGAGCAGGTTTTTCATCTTTCAATCCTGTGCAGCTAACTAACATTCCTGGTTTCTCTGGAGATCTGTGGGCACAAGGACCTTTGTGCTGTGCTTCCCAACAATTTCCCACAGCTAAAAGCTCAGTCCACTAACTTACCACTAACCTGGGCTACCAGGGAAGGGTCATTTCCCTTCATGGGTAAAAGCAATCTTTTCAAACTTGTTCATGATAAGGCTTACCTCAAACACTAAATATCACTTAGATAAATGTATCAAACTCAGTGACAGGTGAAGCCAGACCACAGTCACTCAATGTTGACCCTTTAAAACTGTCCCTGCTTCCTTATTTTGTGTTCTATTCAACTCTCCACTCTTTATCCCCCACCCCACCCCCCGCCTCTCTACTTAAGTCTATCTGTACCAAGAAACAAGGATGAAGGATCTGCTGGGGGCCAAATCCAATCCCAGCAGCACCTGTCTACTAAACACGGGCGCGATGGAGTTTGACTTGTGACTTGTTCACTTCCTTTCCTTGATTGGCATATACTCCATTATTGACCAAAAGGGTGGGTTAATTAAGATGCTCCCACATAAATCTTGTCATGGACTTTGACGTCTCCATTACTCTCCTCTGCTCCCTTCCCTCTTCCATTAGTGTCTCCTCTTCCCAAATAATTCTTTAATTTCAACTCTTGTTTTCTTCCTAGTCCACAGTCTACAAATGATACCAAATATGACATTTGTCTTTCTGGACATTGGCTTCACACAGTGACCTCTGGGTCCATTCATTTTTCATACAAATAACATCAGTTTTCTTCTTTCTAAGAGCTGAATGAGAGTCCATTGCAGCTGCCACATTGTCTGCATTCCTCTGTAAGCAGGCATCTGTACTGGGTCTATAATTATGACCAGGAGCCAATAAGCATCAATGTACATTGATTGGACTGGAGTGTTCTGGGTAGTAATTGTCACAAGGGTTTAGCAACAAAAATGGAACCTGAACAATGGAACTATATCTCCTGAAACAGTGTTCAAATAGGAGAATTTAATTCAAAGTACAGTAACAGGCAATGTATGTAAAATGTAAAAACTAAGAAAGACCAAGTGTGATGAACCATGCCTTTAATCCCAGAGCTGAGGAGGCTGAATCAGGCAGATCTCTACAGGCTCAAAACCAGCCTCATTGGGCCGGCATTGTCTTGGTGGTGTAGCTGGAAGTTTAGCTTTAAATTTCCAGCTAAGGAGTCATATACAGCTGGGTGGTAGAGATTTCTACATTTCACAGAAGCTTATTTTTCCTATAATTTAAAATAGTTCTTTGTGGGATAGAGAGAGGGCTCTGTGGATAAGAGCATTTTTTTTTCTTGCAGAGAGGACTCAGGCTCAATTCCCAGCACTCACATGGTGGCTTACATAACTCTATAGCTCCAATTCCAGAAGAGCCACCGCCCACCCCCACCCCAAGGCAGCAAGGATGGACATGGTACACAGACATGCTTGCAGGCAGAACACTCATATACACGTAAAACTAAATAAATTTTAAAAATAATCCTTTTGTATGCTGTGAAGGTTGAACAGTGTAAAAGCAAGCATCCACTCTCAGACTGTGGAGAAATGAGAGAAGATGGGGACTCGTGGCCAACTATCTGTAGTCAGGTGCCATACTGAGTATTTCTTAAATACATTAATTCATTTTCCCCATTTGTTACTCCATATGGAATGTCTGTATGTACTGAACACTTGCTAAATGGTAGGAACTGAGCAAGAAGCTGGAGACTGCGTCTCAGAGGAGATTACAGTTCAATGAATAAGAGCGGCTCAGCAAACAGAAACTATACCAGTGCCAATAGGTACCAACTGTTTCTTATGTACTGGATGCTTCTGGGTCCTGGTACACCAGCCCAGGTAATCTTCTCTGCAGTCTTTGTCAACGTTATGTGACTCATCTAAACAGATATTCCCTTTCTGGAATATTTTCCTGTGAGAATCAGCACGTCCAGGAGGAGGAAGTGCTCATGAGAAGTCATCTAGAAAAGGATTTTCTCAGGGTCAGCCACCCAGGCACCCTGTGTCTCTTGTAGATGAGGTCTTAGAGGGAGCCAGCTATCAGCTGAGCCGGTGTAACCCATGACATCATCCACATACACAATGTTGGAGCTGCAAGATCATGGAAGCGTCCACTCAGCTTCCTAAGGAAAGTCCGAGAGGCCACACAGTGTGGAGCAGAGCGAGATTCCAAGATTTTTATCCCCTGAGGTGGTGAGCATCCCCTGAGTCGGTGATGCACAAATCCTTGAAAGATGCAGTGGAGACCTAAAAGACTAAGAGACGACAGGAACAGAATGTCTGACAACGACAGCAGCAGGCAGCGAGAGGGATCAGTTTAATGAGAGGCCATAAGTGCTGCATCTAATTACACTGGAGGGTAGGGTCATTGAAGGACTCTTCTTCCTGGTTCACTGGAGAAATGAAGCAATTGTTTCCTAAGACTCTCATCTTAGTTCATTTTGTGCTGCTGTAAATACTGGGTAACTTACAACAATATTTACTTGGCCCACGATCCTGGTGGCTGGAGGATCTAGGCACCTCAGTGTTGGCCTGCTGCCTACATTAAAATAAGGCGGAGAAACGCAAAGGGAACTGCCCTTTTGCAGAAGAAATCAAGCACATTGTTCGGCCCCAGCTTATGACACACTCCGTGGAGTGGAGATCTAATCCAGTCACATGAACCCTAACCTGCTCCTGTGAGCTTGGAATTAACCACTTCCAAGGGTGGTGTCCCCAGAACCTAACTATCTTCCATTAGCCTGCCACCTAGTTCACTTCAACACTTGAATATGATTTCCTAAGGGACAGAAGTTTCAGATTTTGAACCTTCAGGGGATATCTTTGAAATGTTAAACCACGTGTAAACCATCATACCTATCGAGTACCAACCACTCATATGCTCTGTCTTTGGCCTTCTGCTGCAGATGAGGTATGCACAGAGTTTTACTTCTGTTCTCCAGCAGCCAGCTCCTCTCAGCAACTCAGACAGTCTGGTCCAGGGGCTCCCCTCCTTTCCAGAAGTTCGCCATGCTATTCTTTCTTCTTTAGGAGAATTAATTTTCCACACAAGCTCATTTGCAGCAATACTTCTACAGCCCTGACTCTACTCACACTCTGACATTTCTCCGTTTTCTTCTTTTATCATATCCCCACAATAAGGTTTTTACCCCTGTTCTACTAAAGCGGTCAAGTTCTGGTCAAGTCACCAGTGACCCCCATGGAGCAACACCCAGTGGAGGATTCTCAGTGCTCATTCCACTTAGCCTGTGGTTTGACACCGCCAAGAACTCCATGTTCTCAGTCTCTAACCCCTGTTCTCCTGGCTTTCTCTCAGCTTCACTGTCTCCTTTGAGGAACCCTCTTCACGCCAACATCTACAGTCCTTGAGCCGCTTCCTTGCCTGTCTACTGTCACTCCCTTGGAGAACTATGCCAGGCCTAGAATTCCAACAGTGTCCACATGCTAGCAGTTCTAAATCTATCCCTCTGTCTCTCACCTGAGCTGTGGTCTCCTGGAGCCAACTGGCGGCTCACCGTCTCTGTGTAGATAACATAGTAGGACATCACACACAAAACTCCCACACTCCTTCCCAAACCTGCCTCACTCCACAGCCTCTCATCCTTTTAACTGCTCAGCCCAAATCCTTGTCTTCATCTCGGGTTTGTCCTTTACTCTTTAGGCAAATACCAGGCATCTAGGTTATTCTCAAGCCCTGTCCGATGCAGACGTGTGCATTCTCTGTAATCGTTGCCTGGTCTTCCGCTCTCAAGGGTCTGGATTCTGGAAACAGATTCTGACTTCTACAAAGGCAGGTGTGCTAGGCAAGAATAAAGACATCTGAGCTGAATGGCTCAGTTCAAACTCCATCACTGCCAGTTAGCAATCATGCACCAATAAACAGAATACTTGGCATCTCTTGTCTATCTCCTCGGTCATAAACTGCATGGTCAGCATGATACTCATCTTATTAAATTGTAATAAAAAATAAATGAGGGGCTAGGAATGCTACTTCATTGGCAGCAGGCTTACCTAACACAAGCAAAATCTGAGTTCAATTCCCAGAACTGCATGAACCAGGGTAGCAGTGGCTCATGCCTGTGGTCCTAGAACTTAGGAGGAAAAGGCAGGAGGATAAGAAATTGAAGGCTATATATCAACTTCAAGGACAGCCTGAAATAAGTGAGACCTTCTAAAAATGAAAAGGAAGGAAGGGAGAAGGAAAAGGAAGGAAGGAAGGTATGAAGGGAGGGAGGGAGGAAAGAAGGGAGAAAGGGAGGAAGAGAGGAAAAGAAGGAAGGGAGGAAGTAGGGGGAAGGAGAGAAGGAGGGAGGAGGGGGAGGGAGGGAAGGAGGGAGAGAAGGATAGAAGGAAGGAAAGAGGGAGGGGAGGAGGGAGAGAAAGAAGAGAGAGGAGGGAACAAAAGAATGAGTCAGAGCACTAGGAAGCGTGGATGACCTCAGTAAGTGGCACAAACTCCTTTAAAGCAAGGAATTGGTTATCATTTTATCATTTTTATCTAGAAGAAATGGAGGTGAATGCTTTCGTCTCATGAACTTTATGTTGAATTTATCCCAAATAGCTTTCTGAGTGTGTATGTGTGTGTGTGTATGTGTGTGTGTGAGTATGTGTGTGTGTATGTGTGTGTGTATGTGTGTGTGTGAGTATGTGTGTGTATGTGTGTGTGTGAGTATGTGTGTGTATGTGTGTGTGTGTGTGTGTATGTGTGTGTGTGAGTATGTGTGTGTATGTGTGTGTGTGTGAGTATGTGTGTGTGTATGTGTGTGTGTGTGTGTGTGTGTGTATGTGTGTGTGTGTGTATGTGTGTGTGTGTGTGTGTGTGTGTGTGAGAGTATGTGTGTGTATGTGTGTGTGTGTCATAATTGCATTGCTAAGATTCTTTTTGGAACTTTATTAGAAATTTAACTTTGAAGTCTGTCTCTGTCTGAAGTGAGAAGCAATATTGACACACACACACACTGAGAGAGAGAGAGAGAGAGGTGGGGTGAGGGAAACAGAGTGATGGAGAGAGAGAACACCACTACCCTATAATGAGGACCGATTATACAGTCAATTCTGCAACAGAATAGAAGTAAATATATTTCTACTGATCATTGTGAAACCCAAATATACTGCATTTACTCTGTAAGTCAAGTACATTTGCTGCTGAGGGAACACACTACGAAACACAACAATGAAAATCAGTTATAACTTCAAACAGCTGTGGGCACTTTTTCCTTTCTCGCTGCCTTTGTCTCCTCATTAGAGAGCATTCACTCAGTAACAGTAACTTGCTTAGGGGTTTTTTCATTGTCCCTGGGAAGATGAACGACACACTACAAAGGAAATGAGGAGGAGAACCAGGGCATTCACTGTCATGGGGACCAGGAAACCATGACCATTCACACATTTGTTGTGAAACTAATGGATACAGAAGAAAGCATCCTTTTTTAAAAGATTTACTACTTCATGCTTCTGAATAAAATGGATTTTTCCTCTAATATATTCCATCCCTCCTGCAGTTTCCCCTCCCTCCTCTCCTCCCAGTCCCTCCTTGCATCTCCCCTCTCCACATCCCCTATTCACTCCTGCTCCAGTTACCTTCAGACAAGGGCAGGCCTCCCATGGGTGTCAAGCAAGCATGGCATAGCAGGTTGCAGTAAGACCAGACACCTCCTCTCCTGTTAGGGTTGGACAAGGTGAGCCAGCAGGAGGAAAAGGGTCCCAAAAGCAGTCAAAAAAGTCAGAGACAGCCTCTGCCCCCACTGTTAGGAGTCCCACAAGAAGATCAAGCTACATAGTCATTACATATACGCAGGGGGCCTAGGTCAGAGGCATGCAGGTCTCCTGGTTGTCCATTCAGTCTCTGTGAGCCCCTGTGGGCCCACAATAGTTGATTCTGTAGGTTTGGGGGTTTTTTGTTTTTGTTTGTTTGTTTGTTTTTGTTTGTTTTTTGATATCCTCGACCCTTCTGATTCCTACCATTCTTCCTCCGCTTGTTCAACAGGATCTCCCAAGCTCCCCCTAGTGTTTGGCTGTGGGTCTCTGCATCTGTTTCCTTCAGTTGCTGAATAAAGACTCTCTGGTAATGATTATGCTACAAGTATAGCAGAATTATATATCATTATATATCATTAGATATCATTAGGAATAGTTTTATTGACTTTTTTCTGCTTGTGTTTGGCTCTGTCCTAGGTGTCTGGGCTAGCCTCTGGTTCCTGGCCCTCCAGGCAATGTTGCTTCTGCACCACCTTTACCATAGCACATCTTGGAGGCAGGACAAAGCATAGGTCAAAGGCTTTGAGGCTGGGCTGGGGTCCCAATCCCTCCACTGGAAGTCTCCACTAGTTACAGCATGGTTACAGGATTCGGCTGGTTCTTGGAGAGCATCATTTCTGATGCAGTGTTATAAAACCAGTCCTTACAAAAGGAGTCGCAAAAACACAGAAGAGGGAGGTAGGGAATCTGTGAAATGTGAACTACATCTACACAGTTAGGAAGTCTATTGCAGCACCAAGTGAAACCTTCTAAATTTGACAAGCTTTTATTTTCTTGGCTGGGTTTCCCTTTTGTAGATTGAAGCTAACACCAATTTAGGAGAGCAGGAAAAACCATGCAAAGCACAGGGTCGTCGTTTGGCACATAATTACCCTCTGGCGTTCTCTCCACGCACTCCATCTAAGGTGGGCTTCTAATGCTGAAATTTGTTTGTGTCCTTTCTTCCGGGAAAATATCGTAGTTATTCTCTCCTCCCCTGGGGAGAGTCTGTATTCCCACATTACAGTCTCCTGCATGGGGAGAGCAGTGTCACATCCTTGAGTGTCTGAAAAGCTCTGTGATCTGCCAGTCACATTTAACAACATACCAGGTTCATGGCAGAAGCCTAATGCATCCCTCTGGAGTGAATGAATGCATGGAATGAATGGCTGAACCAAAGACGACCTAAGATAAACCTTATTGCTTTCAGATGTTACTCATTTTCATTTTTACAAATTAATCCTCTGAGAATTTCATACAACAAATTTCTATCACAGTCACCCTCCAGCTCCCCCAATCTCTCCTAAACCCACCCCTACGTCCCACTCTGCCCCCCCCATATTTCTGCCCTTTGTTTCCTAACCTGTACAACCCAATTTTGTGCTGTCTGGACATTTCTGGGTGTAGAGTCACCTACTAGGGTGTAACTGACTTACCAGGGGCCACACCCTTAAGGAAACATATTCTCTCTCTCCAAATTTATAACCCACCAGTAACTCTCCTCAGCTAGAAACATGACCTCTCCCTCAATGCTTGAATTGTGTCTGGCTTGAACTTGTGTGCTATTGTGCATGCTACAACAACTGTGCAACGACCCTGCTGTGTTCAGAAAACAGTGTTTTGTAGCAGTCATCCATTGCCTCTGGCTCTTAGTGCTTTCTGCCATGATGATCTCTGAGTTTTGAGAAAGTCAAATGCAAACCTACTACTATAGAAACTTCCTATAACACACACAGACACATACTCACACACACATACACACACATACACACATATACACAACTCACACATATACACACATACACACACTCAAATGGAAACCTACTACCAAAGAAACTTCCTATCACACACACACTGAGAGAGAGAAAGAGAGAGAGAGAGAGAGAGAGACTCATGCACACATACTCACACACACACACACACACACACACACATACACTCAAATGGAAACCTACTACTATAGAAACTTCCTATAACACACACAGACACACATATACACAACTCACACACATACACACATACACACACTCAAATGGAAACCTACTACCAAAGAAACTTCCTATCACACACACACACTGAGAGAGAGAGAGAGAGAGAGAGACAGACAGACAGACAGACAGACTCATACACACACACACACACACACACACACACACAATTTAAATAGAGAGTTACCTGATAATAGGGGAACACTACCCATCCTGGAAACCATGAGCTATCAAATAAAAAGATCCAATGCCAAAACCAGGTTACCTTCTTTGGAGTTCTTTGGTCAGTGGGGCCCACAGACCCCAGCCATTAAAGACTATTGCCATTGCTCTTGGTTACTTTCCAGAACTTGATGATAAGACCCTACTGCTGAAGTTATAGAACACAGGAGATCAAATGGTACTCACCTGGAGTCCTCTCCCCCGCTGGCTACCTTCCACGGTGTTGTGAGGCACTGTGTACCCTACTGATGGAGAAATATAACCATTAGTCTTCCCAGCTCTGAGCTACACTAATGATCAACCTGACAGGACATGCCTGCTAGTTCAATAGTGCTCTTAATATTACGGGAGTAGCCAAGCACTCTCTGATTGGACCTAAGGCCCATCCAACAAAAAAGAAAGAAAAGAGATGAAACCAAGGGCCTGTGGCCACACAAGACCTGTATAAACCTCACTACTCACTTAATTACTGCTAATTACTATATTCTGGTAAATTGACATAGCTTTAAATCTGCTCCTAATGACTTATCTCTGTATTCGTAAGTTAGCAGATCATTTAACCCTCACCAGAGAAACTTCTTTTTGCGGCAGACAAAAAAACTACCACAAATTAACACAGACACAATCTCCAGAGAATAAGAGACTGTGAAGTGGTCTTCCCTAAACTGTGATAGCTATTTAATTTGTAAGTGTGTCTCTGTGTGTGGTGGTTAGATAGGTTTGGGCCCTGTAGATTCGTGTGTTTGGATATTTGGCTCATGGGAAGTGGCACTATTAGAAAGCCTTGTTGCAAGAAATGTGTGTGGGTGGCCTTTGAGATCTTCTATGGTCAAGCTCTGCCCAGTGCAGAAGACAGTCTCCTCCTGGCTGCCTGCAGATCAAGATGTAGAACTCTTGGTTTCTTGAGCACAGCCATGTCTCCTGCCATGATGACTGAACCTCTGAGCCTGTAAGCCAGCCTCAAATAAATGTTTTCCTTTATAAAACTTGCTTTGCTCATTGTGTCTCTTCATGGCAAAAAAAAACCCTAATACTCTGATTCTCTCTCTCTCTCTCTCTCTCTCTCTCTCTCTCTCTCTCTCTCTCTCTCTCTCTGTGTGTGTGTGTGTGTGTGTGTGTGTGTGTGTGTGTGTGTGTGTGTGTGCGCACTGACACCTAAGAGTATTAACTGTCTTGCAGAAGATCCAAGTTTGGTTTCCAGAACCCACATCAGGCAGCTTACAACTGCCTAGCACTGCTTGGGTCATTTCAGACGGAACCCTTGCCTGACACTGCTAAACTGGCCACGACCCTGGACTAGACAGATTACAGGCCATAGATGCAAACCGACTACAATTATTCTGCTAAAGCACAGGAATAAAACTGCTCTTAATGACACAATCTATCTGCAGAGCAGAGCTTCCCTCAGCCCTTGTCATGGAAGCTTCTTGCCGTCAATAGAAACCAAGGGAGACTTTCAATTGGACACTGTGCACAATAAGAGACTTTAGAGTGCTTGGTCCTGGGAGATGTCTTCCTCAAACTCCTCCCTCGGGGCTGCAGAAGAAGAGGCAGAGGGATTTTAAGAAGCAGAGGTGACAGAGGACTCCAAGGAAAAGTGTCTTCCAGACTCAGCGTGATTGATGTGCATATGAAGTCACAGAGACTGGCCGAGTGTGTAAGGCACGCACAAGTTCAAGCCAGTAAATCCCAGCACGGAGAAGGGAAGCCCAAAGTCCCACCTCTTACCAAGAAGCTGTCTGCAACTGATACTGGCAAAGGAAAAAAATCAGTTTTCTCCAATGGAGTGGCATGTTATAGCAACCATACTCCAGGACGGACTCGTGCTCAGGAGTAGCTGGCCAACAACAACAACAACAACAACAACAACAACAACAACAACAACAAAAATGGACTCCATGGGTTTTGTGTGTCTTTTGGTGCAGTTTGATTCCATTTGGGGTTTGTTTCAGTTTTCTTTGTATTTCTATGTTTTTAATTGATTGGCTGATTGTTTGGTCAGTTGATTGATTGATTCTTGGGGTTTTGTTTGGTTTTGAGGAAGAACATAAGTCATGGGGAGGGAGGTGGGGAGGACCTGGAGGAGCTGGAGGAGTGGGGAGGAAGGTGGGGAGGACCTGATGGAGCTGGAGGAGTGGGGAGGAAGGTGGGGAGGACCTGATGGAGCTGGAGGAGTGAGGAGGCAGGTGGGGAGGACCTGGTGGAGCTGGAAGAGTGGGGAGGGAGGTGGGGAGGACCTGGTGGAGCTGGAGGAGTGGGGAGGAAGGTGGGGAGGACCTGGTGGAGCTGGAGGAGTGGGGAGGAAGGTGGGGAGGACCTGATGGAGCTGGAGGAGTGGGGAGGCAGGTGGGGAGGACCTGGTGGAGCTGGAGGAGTGGGGAGGGAGGTGGGGAGGACCTGGAGGAGCTGGAGGAGTGGGGAGGGAGGTGGGGAGGACCTGGAGGAGCTGGAGGACTGGAAAAGCTATAATCACAATATATTGTGTGAAAGTATTTTCAAAGCCAATAAATAACAAATAAGAAATCTCAAAGGGCCTTCCGGTTTCCATTTGTGCCCAGAGCTGATCGAGTGCTACAGCACTCCATACCCAAATATTGCCTGGGAGAGAGCTGGTCTCCCAGGAGTGCTGACACACCTGTGAGCACAGGTAAGACCACCACTTCTGCTCCGAGGGATCTGCCCAGAGACCTCAGGACACAGGAACTGAGGGAACAGGAACAGGGTCCTTCCAGTTTCTGTCTGCGCCCAGAGCTGACCCTGTGCCACAGCTCTCCATACCCAAATCCATCCCAGAGAGAACTGGTCTCCCAGGAGTACTGACACAGAGGCTTGCAGGAGAGACAACCCACAGTCAGAGACAGCAAGACCAGCTAACACCAGAGATAAACAGATGGTGAGAGGCAAGGGCAAGAACATAAGCAACAGAAACCAAGGCAACTTGGCATCATCAGAACCCAGTTCTCCCACAAGTGAGCCCTGGATACTAAAACACACCAGAAAAGCAAGACTCTAAAGTCACATCTCATGATGATGATAGAGGACTCTAAGAAGGACATAAATAACTCCCTTAAAGAAATACAGGAGAACACAGGTAAACAGGTAGAAGCCCTTAAAGAGGAAACACAAAAATCCCTTAAAGAATTACAGGAAAACACAACCAAACAGGTGAAGGAATTGTACTAAACCATCCAGGATCTAAAAATGGAAGTAGAAACAATCAAGAAATCACAAAGGGAGACTACACTGGAGATAGAAAACCTAGAAAAGAAATCAGGAGTCATAAACACAAGCATCACCAACAGAATACAAGAGATAGAAGAGAGAATCTCAGGTGCAGAAGATACCATAGAAAATATTGACACAACTATCAAAGAAAATGCAAAATGCAAAAAGTTCCTAACACAAAACATCCAGGAAATCCAGGACACAATGAGAAGACCAAACCTAAGGATAATAGACATAGATGAGAGTGAAGATTCCCAACTTAAAGGACCAGTTAAAATCTTCAACAAAATTACAGAGGAAAACTATATCAAACTATATCAAATATAGTCTAACAGGAGTCAAACTGAAAAAGGAAACTTCAATTGAGAAAATGTCTCCATCATATTGTCTAGTAGGCAAAAGATCATTGCGTATTTTCTTGACTGATGATTTACTATTGCAAGTGCCATCCCTGAACAGCTGGAATAAGAAATCAGTCTGCACAAGATAGTAACTCTATTCCTTCATGGCCTCTTCCTCGGTGCCTGCCTCCAAGTTCATGTTTCATTTCCTGTCCTGACTACCATTCATAATATACTGTGAGATATAAGATGAAATAAACTCTTTCCTCTCCAAAATTGTGTTTAGTCAGATGTACAACAATAGTAGCCAAACTAGGACACAAAATGATATGGATTCCTGTAGCTATACAACCAATAATGGGGTTTATGTACAAAATAATCATTGTAGTTTTAGTCTTGAGAATTATCTGGGCTTTGTTGTTTGCTGCTGCTGTTGTTGTTTGTTTTTTGTTTTTGCTGTGTTACTGAACTAATTCAGAATACAATTCACAGAATCCAAGGTTTCTTTTTCCTCAGCATCTCCTCAATGTGTTATTCTGCATTTTCCTGATATCATCAGGATTAAATACATGAATTGATATCCCAAAAAAAAAAGAAATTTCAATAAATTAATTACTTGACTTTCAGTCACTGAGCATGTGCATACCGTTATCAGGGCAAACAGAACAATAACTGTGTGATTTTTATACCATAAACCAGTGAGAGTAACTTCAAATGAATACATTTTGAAAAAAAAGATTTTACTGTACTGAAGGTTGAACCTTACTTTCACACTAGATACTGTAGCATGTAGTAAATCTACATGCATAGTCCTGGTGGTGGTGATGGTGGTGGTGGTGGTGATGGTGGTGGTGGTGGTGATGGTGGTGGTGGTGGTGGTGGTGGTGGTGGTGGTGGTGGTGGTGGTGATGGTGGTGGTGGTGGTGATGGTGGTGGTGGTGGTGGTGGTGGTGGTGATGGTGGTGGTGATGGTGGTGGTGGTGATGGTGGTGGTGGCAGTGGTGATGGTGGTCGTGGTGGTAAAGTCTCATTACGTTGCCCAAGCTGGCCTTGAACTCTCTTGTATTCCAGGCAGGCTTTAAACTTACATTTCCCCCCTCTGAGTTTCCCAAGTGTGGTACAGCCTACACCACCAGGAGTAGATTGAATTAATTATTTTCATTCTTTAAGTGACACCAGAAATGATTTTAAAGACAAAACTTTTAAAAATGTGTTTGCGCCAGCATGGTGGGGCATACCTCAGCCTTACTATTGGGGGAGGTGGAGGCAGGAGGGTCAGGAGTTCTACGTCAGCCTTGGTGATTCAGCAAGTTTGGGCTGCATAAGACCTCATCTCAAAAAATCGTCAAAATAATAATAAACAAAATATAATAGATAACTCAGAGGGCTTTCTTCTCTTGCTTCACAGTTAAAGCCTTACAAGTTTTAATCTAAGCCAATCAATGGTGATCTTTAGATGACACAAGCAAGGGTCTGCAGGAGAACCGTACAGACAGGAAGTAACTGATGTAACTTACACAGAGCACAGAATAAGTAAACCCTGGGGAAGGTTTATGAAATCTTTAGAATTTTACTGCGACAATTTGAGGTCAGTAACTAGCCCTGTGGCCCACTGCAGCCCTCAGCACCCACTATTTCTCCCAGTGTTCACACGGCCCGAGGAGCGCCACCCTTGCCTTGTCTGCTCTCCCATACACAAAACCAGAGCCACTCTCCCCGCTTCCACCGTTTTACCATCAGCCACTCCCAAACTATCTTTATCTCAACCTCGATCTTCGTGACTCGTATTTTCACGTGTGTAGAGATGACTGTGTGTTGCACCCTGCGCATAAGTGCACAGAAGCTGGCCTTTAGGTTGGAGATTAGTCCGCTCTCTTCTGAAAACAGAAGAAAACATCACCACTTCCTTCTCGAACAGCGGCTGCCACTGACCCACAGACAGGAAAACTCTGGCATCCAGACTTTCCAAAGATCTGTATTCTCTGCCCTGCAGCACCTCCCACCACAGACATCCTAAGCTTTCCCCTCCAACACTGCTGAGCAGCCGTGATCAGAGCTCTCCGTAGCCAGGTCCTTCCAGCTGTGCCTCTCTGCGTGCAGTGTTTCTGGCTTGAGGACACCCACTCCACCACTTGCACTAAGGGCTTTTCAGATTCCAATGACCTCCTTAGAGAACCTGGGTAGAACACAACTCCATTCCCTGAACTTCTCAGAATGGGCAGCTCTCTTCTCTACTCTACTGACCTTTGCACATCACTGTCCACAGCTACCACACTGAAACTGAAACTTATTCCATGAACTTTACTGAAGGGCGGTAAGTGCCGAATGCTTGGCTAGATACTGGATACACGACAGTAACTACATGGAAATGAGCTTTGTCACTGCCACTTCACTCTCTGGACATCTAACCTATGAGGGAAGTTGACAGTAAACAATGAGACTGAATATAAACTTCATACTCAGTCAAGTGACGAAAGTCAGAGTCTGTTAGAAAAATGGAGAAAGCGAAACTCTGACAAATGTTCGGAGAGCTTCCTCTGAAGCGGCGGCAGAGTGAGGCGCACATGGTAGAAACTCACGGAGTTTCCTTAACTGTTGGACAGAACGAATAGAGTATGAGTAGTCATGCGGCGTGCGCGACGGTGTAAAATATCAGTGTAGGGAGAGGATAGCATCAGGAAGAAGTTACAAAGGAGATAGGGAGAGCGGCTCCTCTCACTTCCCTTTCAGGACAAAAATGTGCGATCCCTCTAAAAGCCACCAGGGGGCGGTGTTTGATCACAAGTGACGAGAACTCGCCTGA
Organism: Arvicanthis niloticus; assembly: GCF_011762505.2. Taxonomy (NCBI): domain Eukaryota; kingdom Metazoa; phylum Chordata; class Mammalia; order Rodentia; family Muridae; genus Arvicanthis; species Arvicanthis niloticus. The sequence continues at coordinate 7,972,407 of NC_047670.1, read as the reverse complement.
CCAAGGCCATTTCCCTGCTCTGAATCTTTGCGGCCGGTACTTTCAGGAAATAGAGTATATAAATATAAACAAAGAGTTATTCGTTCCCTCACATCAGTAATATACACAACATCACTAAAGAACACACAATCCTCAAAGATAATAAATCTTATAGTGGAATTAAAATCTAATAGGCGGGATGCCTTCATACCCAGAGTTCCGTAATTAGCCTTATCTGCCGGACTGAGTCCCGGATTCCTGGTTTATCATCTCCACCACTCGCTATCACATCACTCCATCGGTATAGGTCCAAGCAGGTATTCATAATAGGTGCAAAGGAGTTTTCCGGTTTCTCCTCGGTATTTATGCTGCTTGAGCACTTCCGAGCGCTACTTCTTTCTTCCTGTTGAATAGCTTTATTTAGGCTCATCTTAGGTTATTCAGACAGATGAGAGGCAATTACCGGGTTTTTTGCTTGGCAGTTGCTCGCTACTGGCTGGTAGAGGGGAAAGAATCCTCTGCTCACTGCTAGCGAGAGAGAGTGGGCCCTTGGCACAATGCCATTTCTTAGCAAAACTCAGTGACCAGGTGTTTTCCAGAGACACCTAAGGATGTGATTCCTGACAGAACTAGAGGCCCTGGTCAATGCAACGAGGGCATCCCACAGCATCAGTGACACCCTGACTCAGACAATCTTATAGGAGGGACCAGACATTGTTCCCGGAAGTAAAATGCCATAAAAGTTGGAAGGAAATGATCCAAGCTCTGCTTCCTGGTTATTCAATCAACCGCTATTCACTAAACAGCGTGAGTAAGACTGTTCAGGGAACCGGGTGTAAGCACACTTCCGTGTCCTGAGAAACTGGAACTGGATTGTTTCTATAAATATAAGAGAAACGAACAGTAGTGTCCGAGTTCGCTGAATCACCTGGTCACCAAGTACCAAATGTGGGTGAGATAGGAGAGTGCACATGCCAGGGGCTGGGGTGCAAAGCTTGGCGACACACACCCGCAGTCCCAGACTTAGACTGAGACAGAATCTTGACTTCCAGACCAGCCTGGGCCATATGGTAAGACTGTCTCCTCTTAGAAAAAGAAAAAGAAAGTATCAATTTTCTTAGCTACCAGTAATGGGCCTCTTATGTTAAAAAAAAAAAAAAAAAAAAAAAAAAAAAAAAAACCAGATAACAACAAGCCATAAGGCCTGGAAGACCTGTGAATAAATCATTTATTTTTTTTAATGCTGTGTGCACGTGTGTGTGTGTGTGTGTGTGTGTGTGTGTGTGTGTGTGTGTGTGTGCCTGTGCGTGTGTGTGTGTGTATGTGTGTGTGTGTGCCTATGTGTGTGTGTGTGTGTGTGCCTGTGCGTGTGCATGTGCGTGTGTGTGTGTGTGTGTGTGTGTGTGTGTGTGTGTGACTTGTTTACAGATAGATGAGGGAAGTAGCTAGAAGATGACTAGGTAATGAGAGGTAGAGGATAGATAATTAGAGTTCTCTGAAGGAACAGACCCCAGAACCTTGCTGATAAAGGGATTTACTAGAACATCTTGCAAAGATTACCCGCAAAGGCTGTGTGAGCCTGAGACCCACTAGTTGCTCAGACCCTGAAGCTTAATGGCAGTTTCAATCTGGTGCTAACGCCTAAACAATTCTCAGAAAATCACTGGTCTTCAGCTGGCCCTGATGTCAGCCAAAGGTGGAGGTTGAGGCAACAAGGGTGCCCCCAGGGAGGCTCAAGGTAGCCAAGAGAACAGCCCGCCAGAAGATGCTGCCCGCTCTGGCAAAGGGAGCTGTGCCCTTCGTGAATCCTCCCTGAAAGCAACCTTGCACACCCATCCGCAGGAGTCTCTCAGCTGAGTCCAGAACCTGTTGAGCTGACAATTATAATTAACCAAAATTCATTCCTAGACCACACACACACACACACACACACACACTAATGTGAGTGTAATAATGATAGAGAAATAGCAGAACCACTAATATGAGCATACTGATCTGATACAGAGAAGCTCAATGAAAGGTGCCAGTTATGGGCTGGCAAGATGTCTCAGGGGATAAAGTCACTCACTGGCAAACCTGAGTTTGGTCTTCAGAACATACATGGTGAAAAGAGAGAGCTCATTCCAAAAAAAATTGTCCTCTGATTTTTACATACTCACAATACATAATAAAATTAATAATAATAACAACAACACTATTTTTAAAAAGAAAAGAAGAAAGGGTGCCATTTGAGGAATGCTATGTCATCATTGCTTGGCTCCAGGAATTGACATAATTTGGGCTGTGAAGGAATGAAGAAAGGACAGACACACAGACACAGAAAAGCTACTCTCTGATGAAGGAACTGAAGCATCCTGGAAGCTCAGTGAATTTATTATATACGATTGAATAAGGAGGGAGGGATGGAGGGAGGGAGGGTTGTTGCATACAGCTGAACAAGGACCTAGGCTTAGCCAATACTGCAGGAACAGTCTCAGTGGGAGAACCATCTTCGGGCCATAAAGTGGGGAGGGGCTGCGATGAACATTTTCTATCAACCCTCTCGAACTCAGACCTGAGAGGCTTGCCCTCCTTCCGAGCCTCACTCTGGCAAGACTGGAGCTTTGCCACTCCAGTGAGTCTGAGGGTCTTTGGCCGGGCAATACCCATGTCAACAACACACACTGACTCTGTAGAGGAAGCTAGTGTCTCCTAACTGAACTCCTGGATAAAGGGTCTTCCAGGTAGGAGGAACTTGATACGCGCATCACAGAGGCAGAAACAGACCCGGTAGTCAGTCACACCGAAGCTCAGAGTGGAGCTGATTTACCATGGGAGGAGGTGCGACTGGTTTCGTGATCCTAAGAACGATTTTACACTAACTGGATACATCAGAGAAGACTGGGACAGTCATACATGTGCGACAGAAACGCATTTTAATTGCTGAAGAGAATAATTTATAGTAGAAAACAGTCACAGCTAATACAACAACCAACAGCATAAAAGGAGGCAGACACAGCCCTTGTCACCTAGTCTTTGTGAGAAAGGGAGGGCACATGGCACAGCAAGTGTGCAGACGACAGAAGACGGCCTTGGGTGTTGGTCCTTTGCTTGCACATCTTTTGAGACAGTTTCTCATTGTTCGCCAACATCTATAATAGCCTAGCTAGTCTGAATTCCAGGGGCTTTCCTGTCTCCATTTCCCATATTCCCATAGAAATGTGGGGAGAGCAGACCATGCTGTATCAGACGTTATATGGGTTCCGGAAATCCTATCTTGAGTCATGAGCTTACTCAGCAAGCGGGGGCCACTGCAGCATCTCCCAGCCCTGTCTCATTCTTAAGAAAGTCGATGCTGTCATGAGAACACTACGAGAGACCAGCCTGAGCAAAACGAACCGGGGGTCAAAATGTGGTCTTTACAGGCAGAAGAAACCCAGGGTCCTAATAAAAATGGAAAGGTCGCAGTGAGAGGATGTGACTCGGGGTTAAAAGGTCAGGAAATCTAGATGTAAGAGACAAAACGGGAGGCTAGCGTCATTCTTAGAGTGAAGAGAAGAAGATGCCATCTCCCCTCACACAGTGAAATGAGCCTCACAGCCAGCATCCTGCATGGGGGCGGGCCCCACATCACTGTAGAGATGCTGGCTAGCATTTACAACATGCTAACACTGCTGCCTTTCCACCCACAGCACTGTGCTTTACAGTTCTTTGGATCGCCCCAGAATTATGTGAAATGGGTTCATTCTTCCTGCTGTCTACAGAGGAGGGAACAGGCTTGCATAGTTATCCAGTAAATGCTAAATGCTACTCAGCTAGCAGGCTGTGGAAGTCTGTGCTGCCTGCATGTTCCACCACGCCTCTGCATGGTCTCCCTCCCAAGTACCTGGCTCCCCCAACCCTGGACCCGCCCTCAGAGCTCAGTCATCTGCATTTTTTTCTGTCACCACTAAGGACAAGAGCGTACTGTTTCCAGGGGTCCCTGCTTTGTCCCCTAAGTCCTTACAAGCAACCCCTGCCATCAGGTGAAAACACAGGGAGAGTACTCAGAAGCCAGTCTGGCTTGGGAAGCATGAGTCCCTACTCCTTGTGAACTCAACTGTTCCTTGTGATATCCTCAGAACACTTCACTCACCCACACACACTGTCTGAGGCCTCCACTCTTCTAGCCTGGCCTACCTGTTAAAGTCATCTTTAACACACACTAAGACAATAATATATATAACCATGTCCATTATGGCACCTGCCACAATAGCCGAGGTAAAGAGACAGCCTAGCTGCCTCTGAATGGATAAAAATGTAAAAGGAGAGAGAGACACGGCAGAGTTGTATTCATCCATTGTGAAGAGTGAATCACATCAATTCCGGGGAGTGAAACAGCTAGACTTGGAAATAGAAATAAGCATTGTCTGCTTTCATACGTGAAATGTAAACTTAAATCTTAAAAGTGTATGAAGATAAAGGGGATTTACACTTGTTCCTCACAAAAAGATGGGTGGCAGATCAAACTGAGGATTAAGAGGAAAAGATGGGTCTTGACCAGACTCAGAATGTACCTGGCATTATGAGGTAAGGATGAGTCAAACACTCAAGGGCTGGTGGAAGGAAACAAAGGAAGTTGAGCAAGTCAGAGAGGTTGGTGGGGAGAACGGGTTGGAAGGGTGAAAATCCGTTTAGTTGTCTGTGTTGTTCTAGAGGTGACAAAGAAAGGGCAAGAGCGATGGCTGACAGGTCGATGACCTCCTCTGGCTCAAGGTGATGCTGGAGTCTAAGACAGATACAGACGGAATGACAGACAGCTGGAAAGTGCTCTCTGCTCTAAGAGAGGAAAACCAAAGGCCAAGAGGGCACAGCTCATGCTACACCAGTAAAACAAAGGGCAAAAGAACTGGGTGACAACAACTGGGTGAGTTGTTGAGAGACAGGAGGATGGTGTAAGGAGGAGAAAGAATAGAGACTGGGTTCTGCAGCCACGGCAGCAGTGAAAGTGTCAGAGAAGAGTGCAGGTGACTTAAAAAGTCTCTGGAGGTAGGCGTGCCAGAATAAGAGCAGAAGACAATCAGTATGCCAGGAGAGACACCCGCCTTCACCCATGTGGGCTGTTAGAGTGAAATGCCTTAAGACAGAGCAGTTACAAATCTCAGACCCTCGCTTCTCACAGCTCAAGAGGCTCAGGTGCCAAACTTAGTGTCTAGTGAGTAGGTGAACAAGCTCCCCAAAGCCTCTTAGAATGGGCAACTCTCACTTATAACAGTGCCGCTTCAACAGCCACCTGTGTGCCCCACTTCTAGTTTGGGCCCCTACAGGTGCCTTGGGCTTACCTTTTAACACAGGAATATTACAAAGATACAAACATCCAAACCAGCATACATGTGAACTACAAATGGTAGATCAACTCTTATCAGTATGACAGAAAACTGCCATAGAAGACGGGGAAGTGGCTCAGTGGGTAAAGGACTTGCTGCACGAGGATCTCAGAACCCAGGTAAGCCTGGCTGGAGATGGCAGCAGCAAGATGGAAGGCAGAGACTGGGAAATCAGCAGACGCTCACAGTCCGGTTGGCCTGTGGAACGAGGCAGTGAAACGAGAGATACTGACTTAAAGAAGGTAAAACTATATAAAAGCTGGGTGTGGCAGGGTGCCCCTGTAATAGAGGCAGAAGCAGGCAGAATCCCCCAGGCTTGCTAGCCAGTCAGTCACCAAATCAATGGCCAGGTTCACTGAGCAACCCTGTCTCAAAATACAAGGTCAAAATATATTGTATGCAGCAGCCAAACAGAAGATGATGTCACAAAATGACAGGTAAGGACTGGCAGCTGAGGTTGTCCTGTGACCTCCACAAATGTATCATGGCATGTATACATACATATTTCTGTAATTAAGAGAATAAAAATGCAAGTATAACCTGTTTGGAATAGTGACCCAACCCATGGTGTATAGAGTGTGGGAGAAGCTCGTTCACATACTGAGAGAGAGAGAGAACTCACAGAATTGGCACAATTTTTCTAACTGTGGTATGTGTATTTTAAAATACACATATCCTTGGCCCAATGACACTACCTTGAAAATCTATCACATAAAAATATAAGTTGCAATATACTTCAAAATCCTTGTGATGGAGGAAAAGAATTTGAAAAAAAATGGATGCAGATAAGAAAATGATTGAATAAACCACACAGTATGAAATAGTGTGTGTCTGTTAAAAGTAAGGGGTACACTATAATTTTAAAGCAAAACACAAATTGCAAAGTAATACTTACTTGTATTTACATTGGCTCTTTTTCTGTAAAACACAAGGAAAGGGACCCATATTTATGCACAAACTGTTAATTCTTCTTGAATAAGCACAAAGAGAAGCATGAAAAATAGACATCTAATCACTAATGTGGATAACTGGGGTAGGTTGGGGTCAGACGGGAAGGCAACTTAATCGACTTTTTATACACGTCAGGAAATAGTTTGATCTGTCGCTGCATATAGACTGTATGTGGATTCTATTTAGTTTTTTGAGCAATCCAACTATATAATTGTAATAAAGAAGAGATGGAAACTATCAGAGTCCATAATTTTCCTGAAGAATGAGCAGAAAGAGAATGCCATTGGATGTAACCATAGCAATGTTTTTAGAAAAGGTCGTAGAAGAGATTGGGAGAGGGCAAAGGGGATGAAGATAGAATCTTGGCCTCAGTAAATTCTCAAGGAAATGAACAATAGAGACAGAAAAGAAATAGAGGTTGGTCAACTACTATCATCTAGTTTGTATATTGTTTCCACTGTACAAACATGTATAGGGGTATGCGTGCATGTGTGTGTGTGTGTGTGTGTGTGTGTGTGTGTGTGTGCATGTGCTTTATGTATGCACTATGTGGACACGTGTGTGTATAAGTGTGTGTGTCTGTGTGTGTGCGTGTGTGTGCATGTGCTTTATGTATGCACTATGTGGACACGTGTGTGTATAAGTGTGTGTGTCTGTGTATGCATATCTGTGTATACACGTAGCAGCCAGAGAAACACATTGAGTGTTATATCTTTCTATGATTTCTTCCTTTGAGATAGGCTCTCTCACAGAACCTGGATCTTGCTGGGGTTTGGCAGATGGCCAATGAGGCCTGCTGGTCCTCCTGCCTCTGCCCACCCTGCCCTGACCCATCACTGTGGTTACAGGCAAATACAGCCAGTTCTGGAAAACTGAACTCGGGCCTGTAGGCTAGCACCGTAAGTGCTCACACCTACTGACTCACCTCCCCAGCTACAATGTTCTGGTTTTGTTTTAGCATTGAAACACTTTCTGTACTCTCCCATTTAGGAGAAACCCTGCCCTGTCTTAGCGCTGAACTCTTAAAGAAGTTCATTCTCACAGAAAAGGCAGCCTAAGTTTAGAGAGCAGTGAAACCTTGCCACCACCCCACCGGCCTGACTCACAGCTCACCCATCAAATGTCTACACTGTGCTCCACAGAAGACTCACTCAGAAAAGGTTCTCAGGGGACCACCAGGAAGCAGGCTAAAGTGGGGAGTGCTTCCTCTCATTGTGAAAAGTGGGACAGAGGACTCAACATGAGTCAAAATTAGCCTTACTGGACCCAAGTCGAAGTAGAAGTCTGTCTCCAAAGAGGTGGCTCATGGGAATTTTTATTCCTGTCTGCTAGAAGAGTCCCATGCCTTCGGACATGATCTCCTCTGTCTCAGTTCTTTGCCCTCTGAATAAAACACCACTCTTAAGTTGGCTTTTGTCTACACTAGCTGAGAATTTCTTGGTAGAAAGCACAACCCCAGATCCTGACCCCTCTCCCTGGGAAGTGACTCCCTGGGAATCACTTGATCAAGAAAACGATGTCGAGCACAGGCCGTCCTACCCTCACCCACCTCGTGCTGTGATAAGCCTGCTACTGTGTCTAAACGACCACATATAAACACACAACACACCGGCCAAAAGCTGCTGGCCTGCCAGAGCTGTTAGAAAATCCTGAGAGCTGTAATGGTTGCTCTTTGTGTGAAAGAATGTAGTGTACAAAGGCCAAGACGAAAGGTGACCGCCCCTAGCCAAAGAGACCTGTGTGCAGCGAGTGGGCACACAAAACACAAAGCACAAGCAAAGCCAAGGACGGCAGCTCCAGCTGGGAAACCATCATTCCTTTCATTGCTTCTGAGTTACAAATGATCCTAACAGTTTTACCACAAGCTCCTCTGGGGCTGTTGAAGACCTAAGCACAAATATTCACAAATGGCGGAGGTGCGGAGAGGCAGGTGTTCTCCAGCACTCCTTCCCAAAACCCTGGTCTCCTGGTGTTCTCTTTGCAGTGCCAGATTCTTCCTGCAGTTCATTGCCATGTTTCTGGTACAAGACCACACACCTGAGACTCACTAGGTGCTGCTACATATTAGGTATTGGCACTGGGAAAATTTCCAGAGTGTTCTACAGAGAAAAGACAGTAACAACCGGGAGACTCTAAAACTTGATAAAGCATCTAAAAATATTGCCCAAACTAGTAGTTAGGTGCTTAAGGCCCGTGTACTGTGAGGATTCTTTTTGTTTTAAAATTTAGTGGAATAAATACATTACCTAACTGTAATGCTCTTCCCAGGTTAATCCAAGAGGGATTTACTTACCTAACACCCAAGCTTCTCGTCATTTCCAGAGCATATTATAGTTTAATTATTCTGTCTTTGAATATTAATTAACCACACACTACAGTTTAATTATCCTGTTGCATAATTCCTAGTGGAAGACCTAAGATTTTTCTTTAAGTGAGGAGAGGATATTATTAGCCTTTTTCTTTCAGTTCCTTTGGTAATGATGGTGGTAATAGTGGTGGAGAAGACCTTGAAGTAGCCTTGATCTGGGTGCTGGTGGAGCCCATTAAGAGAGAGCTACTCCTTCTAGTCAAAGAACAGAACCCACCTCTGGCCTTGGGAAGGGACCCAACAGTCTAAGTTATCAAAAATGTAAGAGTTAATACAACTAGACTTGTCTATCACCAGATAGAGGCTACTCCTAGGGAAGGTGGTCTGATCTTAAGACATGCAAAAGAGATGGGAGGGAGAATTATTCCTTTAATGGGATAAAGTCCTTCTTCTCACAATATCCAGCCCTAGTTTCAAGGCTGATAAAGCCGTATGACCCTGCTGAGGTAGATAGATAGATAGATAGATAGATAGATAGATAGATAGATAGATAATAGATAGATGGATGGATGGATAGATAGATAGATAGATAATTAAATGAGGCAGATCTTAGCAGGAGAATACATATATATATTTATATAAATTGAAGTTTTTCCATCTGGGCTGACAATGCTCTCCCGCCCAGGAGCCACAGATCAATAACAAAATTCCCAACACCAGACATGTGCTCTCTTTTGAGTTGTTTATCTGCATGTCCAAGAGACTCCCAAAATACTACAAGCTATTGCTTTGCCCTTGGCTGCCCCCTAGAGGTAGAAGATGAGAGCTCTTGCTGAAGACGCCATGTGCTTTTTTTTTTTCATTTTAAAGATGTTACTAGTTTTATTTGACTATATTTATATTTATTTCATTAATGTATTTATTCATTCATTCATTTTACATCTTGATCACAGCCTTCTTTTCCTCCAAGCCACACACACACACACACACGGCCCCTCCTTCCAGCACCCCTCCCCTTCACCTCTGAGAAGAGGGAGCTTTTCCCACAATGATACCAACCCACCCTGGCACCTCAAGTTACTGCAGGACTGGGCATATCCTCTACCACTGAGGCCAGACTTGGCATGTACTTTGGACATACTAGTTGGCTAGTCTGATTACCAGGTACTTTTGGCACCTGGGTCCCCGGTTTGCACCAAGGATAGAGAAAAGTTAAAGATTTGTGATTCCAGGAACTTTTAGGCACTTACACTTGGTCCCAAGGAGGAAATCAGACAATCTAGAGAAACAGTTCAGTTAATAAGTATAGAACAATGCCCAGGGTTGATTCCCTAGGTATGTGACTTACCGGATGCATAGGCAGATCTGGTAGGCCCCACAAGAAGCAGATTCTGTTAAGAAGTTAGGCTGGCTTGATCCCCCTCTGTCATATACAAGAGTGTACATTGGAGGAATTATGATTGTATGACATGGACAGAGTAGAGTAAGATACTGGGAGCTTCCCTTTGGCAAGCACATGAGGAGAACCAGCCCATGTTGTAAGACTGACACACATAGGATTCTAATGAAAACACAGCTCAGTGCTGGTTATGCCCTTGAAGAGTGAGAACCGCTCTTATGGGTTTGTTTTTCAGGACTCAGTGTCCGCCACCCCTGACCACAGAGGCTGAGATCGTGCTGGAGGAAGTGTAAGGGTACCTGTAGGGTCGCTGAACTTAGGGAGCACTAGGGACTTAGATGCTTGCTGCACTTACTGCTTTTGCTTCAAAGAAAAATACTGTAATAAAGTTTCATCCTGGATGTCGAAAATAGGTTAAGAACAATCAGGGAAAAGATCATGTATTTCTTGGAATCACTAAGCCTGCTTTCAACATTATCTGAGATTAAACTACTATGCAAATATAGAGTATGAAAGGTGCAGCCTTCTTTTCAATAAACACCCAGCTATCCTGATTCACCCTCATAGTGTGTCAGTCTCCTTCCCTCGCCGACTCCACACTCCTCTCTCGGACCTGAACCCCATTGGAGCTGGTCTCAGGCATCCAGTCTCTGGGCCATCCTCAGGTTCTTTAGTCTCTAGGCCATCCTCAGGTTCTTCAGTCTCTGGGCCATCCTCAGGTTCTCCAGTCTCTGGGCCATCCTCAGGTTCTCCAGTCTCTGGGCCATCCTCAGGTTCTCCAGTCTCTGGGCCATCCTCAGGTTCTTCAGGCTCTGGGCCATCCTCAGACTTTTTATTCTTATCCCTCTCACACTACACTTTGCATATTGGCACTCAATGCTTAGGAAGACATCAAGCTTTGAAAACTCAATCCTCAGCACTGTGCAAACTGTGCAAACAGAGCCTGTTCCTGTACACCTGTAATCCCATCACCTGGGAGGAAAAGGCAGGAGGATCGGAAGTTCAAAGCTATTCTCGGCTACCATGGCAACTTGAAGGCCAGACTTGGCTCCCTGAGACTATATTGAGAGAGAAAGGGAGAGAGACAGACAGAGACAGAGACAGACAGAGACAGAGAGGCAGGCAGACAGATAGACAGACAGAAACAGAGAAAGAAAATTGTTCTTCAGTCCATAGTCCACAGTCTGTAGTTCCACAGGCAGCACTGAATGGAACTCAGTAATAAAAAGACTCAGGCATGATTGCAAAGTAGCTCAGGAATTTTGTAGGCTTCCAAGGCAATCTCAGTTCTGCATTTAATCATGCTTCAAACTCAAGAGCACATCCCTTCAAGTCTTGCCTAAATCTGTGTCATCATCTTGAACAGTTTCCAGGCTGCTCAGAAGAGGTACTCCAGCAGGGTTGGCTCAAGTATCTTTGCTCATATCTAGTGTGAGTTCCCCAGAGAATCTGCAGGCAGAAAGGTGATCTGTCATGGAGGCTGGTGCTGAAAGCCGCTGGTGACGGGCAGGTGAATGAAAGGGCCTTCTTGCTGCTTCCTCTGCCCTTTGTCAAAATCAGCCAGACTAAGTGCTGTCCACCTCTCCCACAGCGTTCAGTCTCCGTAACAAAACGGCCACAGCCCCATAAAAGACAGCAGAAGTGAGGCCGCCTCCACTCCTGCTCAGAGCACTATAGATTAAGTCCTTTAAGCAAAGAATTAGAGGAGAGAGAGAGAGAGAGAGAGAGAGAGAGAGAGAGAGAGAGAGACTTTTAATTGCAAATCCAGAGTTATTGTCCAGCAAGATGCCTCAGTGACTTAAAAGTTCTTCTACAAAACTGACCACCTGAATTTGATCTTGAAGCTTACATGATGGAGGGATCAAACAGAAGTTGTCTTCTGACTTCTACATGTATGTTATGCTTATATCCAACATACATACACACGCACGCGCGCGCGCGCGCACACACACACACACACACTTCTAATAATGGTAGATAAGACAGGAAAGAAAAGGAATGGAAATAGATCACAAATTAAATTTTATTTTACTGTTAGTAATTGAGCTCCTTCACTCTTAAAGAATTCAAGCTATGGCCATCTTTCTAGCTCTCCTACAACCTCTTGGGCTCCACTGGGAGATGAAAGGGAGGCAATGGCTTTTCCTTCACAAACAGGGTAGAAGGGGCTGGGGAGATAACCCAGTGGATTTGCTGCACTAGTGTGAGTTCAAATCCCTAGGATGTGCCCATAATCCAGTGCTTCTGCAATGAAACTGGAAGCACAGACAGGAGAATCAGAAGCATAGGGCTGGCCAGCCTGGAGCATGATGGAGCAAGGACACCCTGTCTCTCACAAGGTAGAAGGTGGAACCAAAAGTGAAGACTGTCTTCTAGCCTCAACTCACACACTGTGGCATGTGCTTGCCCACACTCACTGACACACATACATAACACACACTGTGGCATGTGCATGCCCACACTCACTGACACACATACTGTGGCAATGTGCTTACCCACACTCACTGACACACATACTGTGGCATGTGCATGCCCACACTCACTGACACATATATGCACATTGTGCATATATATATATATATATATATATATATATATATATATAATATTTAGTACTTAAAGGATAAAATTCAGATAGGGCAATACATATCTATGATCACAGAACTTGGGAGGCTGAGTTAGAAAGGGTTGATGTTCTACGTCAGCCTGGGCTACATAGTAAGACCCTGACTTATAAAACAAACACAAACAACCAAAAATCCAAGAAGGAAGGGTGAACAAGGGAGGGCGGAGTGGGCTTAGGGGCTTGCCCAAGGTTTACACTACAGCAGGGGAACATGGGAGTGATCATGTTTTTTCTCCATTTTCCACTCACTCCTGAACATCTGGAGTTTGCAGCGTTGGAAGATAAAGCTGGGATCCCGGTGACCTAAGGAATGCAGACAACTAGAGCATGTTTCATAAAAAGAAAGTCATTTGGCACTGGCTCGTCCTAATTCCATTGTGCACATGTTTTATTAGTGTGTACTGGCTATATACAACAGTGGGTTTCATTATGACATTTTCATACATGCATTCAGTGCACTTTGGTCACCTTCCCTCCCTGAGACCCTCTTTAGGGGATCTGGCCTCCTTACATACAGTGGCATCTAAAAGATTCTTAGTGGAGCCTGGTCCTTCCCTTCTGCATGAGGAATTCTACCCAAAATAGCCATGTCCTTTCCCACTGGGGGATCCCGCTGCACACATGGCTTTCATTAGTGTCCCGTCTTAGTTATTTTCCTTAAAAACAAACAAGACCCTCTTCACACGGGCTTTTGGTTGGTTGAAGTCTCCCCTGGTATTTGCTATTGTGTATTTAAGTATACTGGATAGGTTTCCCTTTGGGGGTTAAAAGGTGGCAACAATACAGGTACAGATGTCACCTTACCATCCTCTTCCGACAGAGCCTAAAAGTAGAGAGGAAACTGGCTTCTACTCATTTTCCCAGAAGAGAAAAACAATGAGCTTGTCAAGACGTCCTGAACAAATGAGGGCCCAATGGAGCACTGTGAGCTCACCACCAGGAGGCTGAGGCAGGAGGGTCGCAAGTTCAAGATGTGCCTGCGCATGAGTTCAAGACTAGTCTCAGAAACTTAGAGAGGCTGTCTCAAAATAAAACGTAAAACAAGGGCTGGAAATACAGCTTGTAGCAGAATGCTTGCCCAGCCTGTGTAAGTCTCTAGATGCAATGCCCAGCACCAATAAATTAATGAAGTCTACAACAAATGTGTCCATTTATGTTTGGGTCTGAATCGAATCCTGAAATTAAAATGGAAAGCAGACAGAATTCCACTTAAAACGAACCCCTCGGTGACAGAAGGTGGTAGCTACTTAAACAAAAGTGAAGAAAAGAAAGAAAAGGAAGTCTATCCCTCAGGATTAGTATGAACCACAAAAGCCCTGGGGACCTAGAACTAGCATCACCCTTGTGTAGCTTCCAAGCCTGCAACTTGGACAGGGCCAGCTCACCTCCGCTAACCACAATGCCACCTAAAAGTAGAGTCTGCATGGGTCCTCGTGCCTCTCAGGTTACTCCCCCCCGCCTCTAAATAGTTGATGATCCTTCTAACAGGATGATTTCAGAGTTGGTGCACTTCATACTGGGCAGAGCAGGGCTTCCCCCAAATCTAAGTTCTGGCTACCGTGCCCTGCCTAACTCAGCTTCCCTGCCTTCATAGTTCCTCTGTAGGATGCAGGCACAAGGGCCTACCCAGGTTCCCAGACAGAAATCTAAAGACATCTCTATGGTTCGGTGGCCATTCTAGAAGAGTATATGAGACTTGAACTATTCTTTGCCAACATTTAGAAATTTTTTTCTACCACAAGGAGAAGTGGATCTTGATATATATACCTCCAATAATGGCCAACACCCAGAAACAACAATCTACTTCCTCTACAACACAATGGGGACTCTCAAATCTTTTGGTGTTAGTGATGTTCAGACCCAGTGATTTATGTACACAAAGAGAGTATCTTACCTGGAATTACAGTCCTCAACAGAAAGACAAGATGGAAATGCAAAGAAAGGCAAGCATAACATAACACGTACATTAATCAGCTCAACTTAGCATGTCATACAGCATATAAATATCAAAGAAACACATCGCACATCATATGCATACAGGTTTTGTTTTACATTTTTGTTGTTTTGTTTTGTTTTGTTATTATTGTTGCTGTTTGAAACAAGGTCTCACTATGAAGTCCAGCTGACCTAGAACTCTCTATATAGACCAGGCTAGCCTGCAATTCATGGAGATCCACTTACCTTGGCCTCCATATGCTGAGATTGGAGGCATGTGCCACCAGGCCTGGCCCTACTTTCTGTTTTTCAACTAAACAATAAGCTAAGAATATTCTCCCCTTGGAACCCATGGCTGTTTGGACGAGAACAGTCTCCATAGGCTCATACATTTGAATGCTTAGTTCCCAATTGGAGGACTATCGGAAAGAAGATGTGGCCTTCTTGGAGGAGGTATGTCACATAGGTGACTTTTGAGGTTTCAAAAGCCCACTCCAAGCCCAGCCTCTCCCCCCAACCCCTCTCTGCCTGCTGTCTGTAGATCAGAATGGAGCTTTCAGCTACTTCTCCAGAACCATGCCTGCCAGCCTGCTGCCATGCTGCGCCTGCCCCCACATGATGATACTGTACTAACCCTGAGAAACTGTGAGCAAGCTTCCAACTACATGGTTTCCTTTATATGAGTTTACATGAGCGTCGGTCATGGTGTCTCTTCACAGCAACAGAGCAGTAAAACAGAGCCTCTATCACTGCTCGAACATTTTCTTTCTCTTAGTACAACACCTACTTCTTCTACTTTGATAAATGAATAAATAAACTGAGGCATAAAACCCAAAGTGCTGCGGCAGTATACAACACAAGAGATGCATTTCTGGTGGCCGAGTATGCATAGAAGACGGTGTTTCTGACAGGCTGCAGTGAGTGGGAAGGGTGCATACAGAGAAGGGAGGGGACTCCAGCAAAGGGCTAAGGATCTCAACACACAGCACACAAAGACTTCTGGGAGTGAGAACTCTGGTCTGATAAAGCAAGTAGGTAGGTCCACAGTGGCAGGAACAGAGCTGGTCAGCCCAACCATCTGCAATCTCTCCTACTAATTACAGATTCATAGTAGTGATGTTTCCTGAGAGTCTTGTTGGCAAAATAATATGAATAAACAAATTTAATAGCAAGTAAAGCAGGGTCAGCAGAGAGAGACACGGAGACAGAGAGAGACAGAGACAGAGAGACACAGAGACAGAGAGACACAGAGACAGAGAGAGGCACAGAATAGGGCCTTCTATAAGAAGTTTCCAGCTTACATTGGTGACCCAAAGCTGCATTGACCCCATGTCATGAGGACTAAATTTTTGTCTTGGCTAATTTTGTGCTGTTATAATAGAATAACTGAAACTGGCTAGCTTATAAAGACAGAACTTAACTCTCACTATTCTGGAAGCTGGAAGTCCAAGTTCAAAGACGAAACCTTTGGCAAGTGTGTTAGTTTCTGGTTTCCTTTCCAGTTACTGTGATAAAAAACACCCTGACAAAGAGCAGCTTAGGGAAGAAAAGGTTGATTTTAGTTCATAATCCCAGGCTCCAGTCCCTCTTGGCAGCCAAGTCAAGAAGGCAGAAACTTAAACAGCCACATCCCAAGATCACTCAAGGACAAAGAGGAGTGAGTTCAAGCATCCTCCCTTGTACCAAGCCCCTCTCTACACTTACATGGTCGAGGACCCAGACCCGCAGTGAAACCAAAACAATCCCTGACAGACAGCCAACCTGATCTAGATCACTCGCTGAGACTCTGGAAGGCAATTGGAGATTATGTCAAGTTAACAAGAAAACCAAACATCAAAGCGAGGACTCCCTCATTGCTGCCTCACATGGTGGTGGAGGAGGGGGAAGAGAGAATGGTCCCCACTCCCAAGGCACTGATCCAATAGTGGGTATGGAGTCTTCATGATGTTAAATACCTCCCTAAGGGCCACAGCACTGCATTGGGGATTAGGTTTCCAACACATGAGTTTTAGGGGGCACACTCAGACCATAATATTTCCTATAAATGGAAGGACTGAATATAATCCAGCTGTTTTTAATCCTGGCAGCAGAGAGGATGAAGATTGTCCTGAAGGAGGCTTCCCCTGCTCTGAGCTCCTGCCACACTAGCAGCTAAAAAGATGTATCCCTGCTATACCTGTGACCTGCCCAGGGCAGCTAAAGCCCCTAGAGGACTTTCACAAGGTGACTGGTGCAGAGATCTCTAGACTTTAGAATTTAATTGATCTGATATGGCGAAGACTCTTTTGAACATTTGCTCCACAACTTTAGCTTCTGTTTTCAATTAACTTACAATTATATAATATTCTCCTTTCCCTTTTATCCCTCCCATACCTCCCACCCCCTCCTAAATTCATGGCTTCCTTTTCTGTTACTGTTACACATGCACATAACCACAAACACAAATACAACTTCTTGAGTCCATTAGTGCTGCTTGTACGTATATGTTTGCAGGACTGACTGGTATTAAATAACCTAAAGAGCTCGTGCTAGATGACTCTTCTCCTTGTGTCAGTATCACTGGTTACCTGTTGTCTCTTTGCCTTGGTGGGAGCCTTGCCCCTTCTGTATTAGCATATCTGTTGGTGCTGCCTTGACCATGTCTTTTCTATGCAGACATATTGTTGAATGGGTGAGGCATCCCTGTCATTTAGAGGAGTCACACACTCGACGCAGATTCCCTGGTCCTCTGACTCATAAAATCTTCCTGCCTCATCTTCCTCCATGTCCCTTCTCTGCATCAGTCACCTTGTGAAAGTCCTCTAGGGGCTTTAGGTGCAGGAATTTTGTTGCAGATGTATCCATTGGGGTTGGTCTCTGTATTTTCAGCAGCTGTAGTTTTCTGTCATGGTCTCCATCTGTATTTAAATAAAATAAAATAAAAAGCTTCTTTGGTTAGGAGTAAGAGCTGTGGCTAAGCAGACCACTTATCTGTCGGTGTGAGGATAGAGTCACAACTTCTGAGGGCATTCCTCTCCAACCACCCTGATCATCAAGAGCAGCATTTCAGGGGCTGGAGAGATGGCCCAGAGGTTAAGACCACTGGCTGCTCTTCCAAAGGTCCTGAGTTCAATTCCCAGCAACCACATGGCGATTCACAACCATCTGTAATGGGATCTGATTCCCTCTTCTAGTGTGTCTGAAGTCAGGTACAGTGTACTCATATACATAAAATAAATAAGTAATAAAAATTAAGTTAAAAAAAGAATAAAAAGAACAGTCTTTTAAAGACTCAGGAACCCAGAGTTTGTCTTCACAGTTGCAGCTCCGGCCTGGAGTAGCGTTTCACCATCTCTTTAGGGAGCAGGAGCTCAATGCTGTGAACAGAAACAGAGGCTCTCCATCCGTATCACACTGAACTTCCAGCTATGTGAAGGCTATGTAACTATATAACCACATGGATTGTTATCCTTTCAGTTCTGATACATGAGTCCCTTGTAGGTACTGTTCCTGGCCATTTCTAAAGGAAAAAGACCTTGGTTATTAGACACTAAGGGATCTGAACATAAAATAATCAAGGTTGGGAATGCATCTATGGGTACATCCAAACCATGTATCTCCAAGTTGTTCCCTGCCTGGGACAAATGCAAAACAATGCCGTTGATATCTGACTTCTGCTGAGTGCACACTTCATGTTCCAGTAAAGGGGCCTGGAATAACCAGAGACATTTCAGTGGCAGAAGCCCCAGGCTACACTTTCCTGCCATGGGCTAGACTCCTTTTTAAATACTTATTTTTCTCTATGTGTGTGTGTATATATACATGTGTGTAGGTGCCCTGGAGCTGGACTTACAGACAATTGTGAGCCACCCAGGCTGGGTGCTGGAAACCAAACTCTAGTCCTCTGGAAGAGAAGGAAGTATCTTAAATGCTAGTCCATCTTTCTAAGCTCACATTAGACTCTTTCATCAGTATGGTCATAACAACCTCATTCCAACATAAGCCATCTAACAAGTCATGGCTTCTTTACAATTGATTGAAGACTATGAAAACACAAGGGATCAAAGAGGGTAAGTCTTAGAGCTGTTGATCCACACATTTGGAGACTAGTAGGAAGAAGGGATGTGACACAAAAGCCTAACTAGTTTAGAACTGTAGAAAGACTCAAGAAGTTCATTCAGAAAACAGAAGGCACCACTGGCTGAGAGCCTGACTGCACCTGATTCCTGAACGGATGCTACTCTTAGGGTTACTATTTCTGTAATGAAATACCATAACCAAAGGCAACTTAAGGAGAACATGGTTTATTTGACTTACATGTCCTGAACCACAGTCCATGAAAGAAGCCAAGGCAGGTACTCAGACTGGGAGGGAACCAGCAGAGCCTGTGGCAGAAGGCTGGCTTAGCATACTTTCTTATAGCTCCCAGGACTACCTACCTAGGGCCTGAGCCCTCCAATATCAGCTGCTAAGAAAATGCCCTGTAGGCTTGCCTGCAGGAATCAAAGGCAATTTCTCAATTGAGGCTCCCTCCCCTCCGATGACTCTAGCTTGCGTCAAGTTGACATAAAACTAGCCAGCACAGATGCCTACAATTCTTAGCTCGCCCAGGCTGGTATGATGAGGCTGAATCAAGTGTATTCTACTCTAGTCTGTCAGTTATGAGCCATGCGGCCACATGCTGTTGTGTCACAGGGGTCAAGCCTGGCAGGTAGCCATGTCTGACAGAAGGTGATGGGCAAGGTAGTTAGCTTCTTGTCACTGTAACAAAAATAACTGACTGAAACAATTTAAAGCAAAACAGCTATATTTCGGCTCCTGGATTCAGACTGTTCAGTTCATGGCTGACTGGTTCTGCTGCTTTTAGGTCGTGGTGAGGGAGAACATGATGGTGAAGGACACCTAGTAGAGAAAGGGGGCTCACTCACCACTGCTGAGAAGCAGAGGAAGACAAAAGGAAAGCATAAGGGCCAAGGTAAACTTTCTAAGGAGCACAGCCTCTCCCACAAGTAGACCACTTTGTCCAACTACACCCCACCCCTGGCCCTTTCAGCTGTGAACTCATCAATGGATCAACCCATGTGATGATCTTAGTTTCCTCATGATCTGGTGGGAGAGGGGGAGAGGCATGTCTTCACCGCCAGAGCCTTTTAGGCGACACTTCCTAACCCAATCAAAGCACACAGCTTCACATGGCCCATCGTGCGTCTGACTGCATGGGACAGGCAGAGCAGGACTCGCCTCAACCTAAGAGTCTTCCTCTCCAGAGAGCCTGCCCTCTGCTCAACAGAGGTTGTCAGTACTGACAAACGCTGTGGCAGTGGCTCAGTGGCCTCAGGCTCACACCTGCAGTTGTGCGCCTCCAGATGTGTGCACAGTGTGACTGTCTACAGCACCTGTGCCAGCTCTTGGTGCTTTTCATAGCTTTGTTATGACTGTCACCCCAACTTGGTTTTCTGCACACAATACTTAGTCTGGAACAGGTGTATCACCAAACCTTGGGCACTGTTACTCTCCTCATGACTACACCATGGTAGCTGCTCCCTCCATGCCTACTTGTCCCTGCCAGGAGACAGTGATCCCTAGAAGGGCTATCTTATACCCAAATGCTGGGACCAACAGAAAGCAGCTCACCAATGCAAAAGGACACCTGTGAGCCCAAAGGAAATTAGCATTGCCAAGTATACAGGCTTAGAGGTGACAGCAACCCCTGGACTGCACATCCTGCCCAGACTCTAAGTCTACTTCAGTAGCCAAACCCACAAGGGACACTGGGTGACAGTTTCACCTTCTGACTCTACCACCCATCCTCAGCAATATTCCATGAGAATCTCAACCAATTGTCTGGATTATAAAGGAAGTCTGAGATGTTGAAGTGTTCCCACTAGTTCATTAGTCCGTGGTTGTTTACTTTTTACCAAAAACAAGAGTAATAATAGAGTAAATTCAAACAGCATCTATCTTGGTCTGATTGATGAGCTAAAGAGGCAGCAATACAGAGAGAAGCACAGAGGAGACAGGAGGCTCTGAGACGCTCACTGTGTGTGTAGTCCAGGCTGGCCCGGAGCTCACGATTCTCCTCAGTCTCCTGAGTGCTGCAATTCCAGACGTGAGCCATCATGCCTGGCCAGGACGTGCGCTTCTGAGCTCTAAGACCAGGAACTTCACTCTATCCTTAGAGTTTAAACTTCTCATTGAAGAAATCTTGGTTCTTGGCTTGATAGTTAAAATTGGGATGTTAATGCTTAGTTGGGGCATGACTAAAACAACTCTGGCTTCAATGCCAAACAATCATCCATTCAAATTCCAAAGCTTAACCTGCGTGTGCAATCACATAAACCAGCACTTAGACACTGAAGCAGGAAGACTACGAGTTCAAGGCCAGCCTAGGCTACATAGTAAGTTTGATTCCAGACTATGCCACTACATGACTAAACACTCAAAACGAAACAAGCAAACCAAAATCATGAATCCAAACTTCAGATTGGCAGCCTTTTTTGGAGTCATTTAATCTCCGCCAACCCTGCCCCCCCCCCCAGCCTTGACTTCTCTTTGATGCTTTGTTCCTGGTTCTTTTAATTTGCCCCCCAAAGGCCTTGCTGCCTAGTCTATTGACAATTGGTAAGCCTGGTAAGTCAGGGGCTCCCTCAGGGAGGTAGCCTTGCTGCTGGCTCAGCAGCCTTTGGTGTTTCTGCTATCCAAACAGCCCTGTTTCATCTCTCTCAAGGGCCATAGAGAGCTGCAGAGTGCGTATGCATGCATCAGCCCCAGTGCAAACCCACAGCACAGGTGTCAGGAGTGATGACATGCCTGTGACTCAGCTGTGTGCCCTATCAGATTAGCCAGCGTGCTCCAGTGCAAAGCAGAAGAGCATCTAACCACAGAGACAAGAACAAGCCTCAGTAACACTCTGGGCCTAAGTCTCCGCTCCTGTGGAATGGACAGTGGGAAGTGAGATGTGCATGGGGCAGGCAGGCTGGGTCACACTCAACATACCCTTGGTGGCATGGCCTTAGGAAGCCTGACATCTTCAGCTTCCTTCATTCTCCAGAGGACTAATAATACCTATTTCTGTATGTGACTGTGAGTTTTAAGTGGAATAACAGGTGCATGTGTGTAAAGAATGTTCTAGAGCCATACCGAGCTTGTGTGACGCAGGCAGTAAACAGGAGTTTGGATTCTTGCTGTTGTCATCTACACAATAGGCCTTGTAACTGTGCAAACCTTTACATGGATGCCAACACAGCAGAATGACTAAACTTACTGCACAGGAAAAGTAAACATATCAGCTGAGGTCAGAATATGAGCATATTAACAAGCGTATTTCAACAGTAGGAGCTGGGGATCCGAATCATGTTTTGGTTAAACCCCAGTGCTATGGCCTCAGCATCGGTTTTGAAGTATCTAAAATGGCAGTACACTAATGGCAGACAAAGGGTTAAGCTGCTGTGGCAGAAATTTCCCTACCCAATCTATTTTAAATATTAGTGTAGCAGGAGGCCTGTGATTGGACAGGGAAAAGGGAGGCGGAGCTAAGAGGGAGAGGGAGAGAGAAGTGGGAGCTAAAATGGAAGCAGATGTAAACCAGTGAGGCTTTAACCAGATATAAGTAGATATGAAACCGAAAGGTTAGGATAATGGGATAAATTGTCTAATCTGTGTTGGCATCTTCCCATTATCAGTTGGCCCTGAAATTATTGTGTGGGTATCTTGGGATTTGAGTATTTGACGATATATAAATCTGATTGGTTAACTATAAGCATTAAGAGTTTTGATTTTACTGGGTGATGAGTGTGATGGTGATTACAGGGTGGACAATCATTGTGTGGGGCTAGTGTGGCCGTGAGGGGCGCTCTGGAGCTCTGGCCCTACCCTACCGGAGAGCCTGCCGAGATGAGGACACCCGCCTGGAGCTTGGTAGTCAGCCCTATGGTGCTGGACTTAGTGTGAGAACATGGCAGCTTGAGCCGGTAGCAAAGCAGTCGTCTTTTTTAATACCTCCTGCTACAAGCAGCTTTAATACATTGAGGCTCAGGAGATGGTGCAGTGGATAAAGTGTTTAGACTGCAAGTATAAGGACCGACGTTCAGATCTCTAAAAGTCAGGCAGACTTGGTGTAAACCCAGCACTTTGGAGGCAGCGACAGGAATTCCTGGGACGAGCTGGCTACCTAGAAGCGCTGGATAATAGTTTTCAACTTGACACAAGCTAAGGTCATTCGAGAAGAACTCTCAACTGAGCAAATGCTTCCTTCGGAACGGCCTGTAGGCAAGTCTGTGGGGGCATATTTTGGATTAATGACCGATATGGGAGGGAGGGCCCAGACCACTTCTGAGCAGGTGGTCCTGGAAGACGTAAGAACTCAAGGTGAGCAGTCCAAGAAGCATCATTTCTCCATGGTTTCTTCTTCAGTTCCTGCCTTGGCTTCCCTCACTGATGGATGTGACTGTAAACCAAATAAATACACACACACACACACACACACACACCGCACCCAAGGTTGCTTTTGGCCAATGTTTTATCACACCAATATAGAGCAGACCAGGATCTTATTGGACTGGCAAGCATCAGGGAGCATCCACACTCAAGAAGAAATCCTGCCTCAATAAACAAAATGAGCAATCCAAGATAAACAGCGGCATCCCATAAAGCCCTAACATCTGCACAAGCACAACATTTAAATCATATCGGAAGGCTCTCAGACCAAAACTCAGTGGTAACAATGATCCCATTCGTGAATTAACTCTGGGAAACGATGCTCGAGGGGACTCAAACTCACTTTAACTTTTAACTTTGTAAGAACGTATTCAGGTGCTACTGCGTAACTAATAACTAATAACAAGATACTAAAATTTATTAAAGCAGAGCAGGCTCTGAAGCCAAAGCTAGCCCACTCCCTAGTTTTGCACTCACAGCGACACTGACCACACTCCTCCCACTTGTCTCTACTTAGTCAAGATAGGGAACAGATAAAATCAGGGCAAGGCTGTCTGCCACCCAGCCACAGCCAGGCTGCAGTGCCGAAGCTGAAGGCAGAGGCAAAACAAGGTGGTTTTAAAAAGTATTCTCTTCTAAATGCATACACACATTCGAAATGCTCGGAAGAAGCCTGCCTCCTCATCCCCTCCCACCACCGCTCTTCCCCCTCAACTCCCTGTGTTCTCGTTCTCTTGCAAAATTTAACACACACTGGCTGCGTTTCAGTCCATGTGCATGCTGGGTAAAGGGGCATCTACTGCAGAACGGGTAGCCTCTGTGGAAATGCAGATGCATACACTCATGGTCCTATTCCCCACAGGCCTTCGAAGCTCTCAGGGCCTGGGGGTCCCCTGGTTGCTGGGCAACCCAGAAGGGATAATTTTCTTGCAGGAAAGCTTTCTATTTTAGAAAGAGGATCTCCCAACCACGCTACCAAATAGTGAAGGTCAAGAGCCAACACATGTGCTTCGTCTGCGTCTGTTTAAAGTTCTTCTTGGTAACATGGAGCAAGAAGGATTTTCTGCTACAGATAGTTTGCAGAGAAGCGGGTTTGCCACAGGGGTTTACACAGAGCGAAGGAGCAGCATAGAAGCAAGGTAACACTTAATTTTCTGTGCACAGACATGGTTAATGCATCCAGTACTCTTCGAAAACACCCACAGCCAGCTCCAGAAAACCTGCTGAAGTCACACACATGAAACCAGCTAGAAGCCAAAGTTTGTTGTTAAATTGAATTAAGTGTTTTATGTGTCACTCTGTGAAAAATAAACTGTGTGACACATTTACCAGGCCAGAGGCTGCAGAAACACTTAAGGTCTGCCATTCCCCCGATGAAGACTTGTACGTGTCTCGATTCCACAGTGGGAGGTTTCCCACTGAGAGAGCCACAGAAGGAATTTTCCAAGGTAGAAGCAGGTTATCATAAAATAGGTGGGGTGGTGCTGCCTGGGTGGCCTTTCTCCATAGCTAAAGCACAGGGACAATGGCAAGGCCCTGGAGTCACACTTACTTCTGAGGGACGAGGAATGCCACCTTGTCCTCAGAACTGCCAGAGTCAGTCTGTTATCTCTTCGCTGTCTCTGAATGTCACTTGTAGTAGACTGGACCAAAAGAAAACAAACCTTTAAGGAAGAGTGTATTGGTGTTTTCCCTTTTAGATTGTATTAGCTCATAGTTATTATGGATTTAATAACTAAATCTCTGGCTGGAAGATGGCTCAGTGGGTAAAGGAACTTGCTTTGAAAGCCTAGCAACCGGAGTTCAAGCCCCGGAACCCACTTCAATGTATAATGAGAAAACCAATCCCTGAAAGTTGTTTTTCTGGGTTCTATACATGCATGGTGGCACATGCACACCCACACTTATCCAAACATATCACTCACGTATACTCACACAATAATAACGTTTAAAAATTTTAAATCGGTAAATGAATCTGGAGGTCCCTGGTGTTCTGAATGCAGTGTATGCTTGTATGCACACGCATTTCACCAGGTGGTGTACTGATAACCGATACACAACCAAGACAACTATGCGACTAAGAGCTTCTGCAGGTTCATGGTTGGGGTCGAGACAAAAAACAGTTGACTTATTTTTGTTATGTTTTGTTTTTGAGACAGGGTCTCATGTATCTCAAGCTGGCCTCAAGCTCACTTTGGACCTTCTAATTCCACCCCCTCCCTCCATCTCCCAATGGCTAGGACTTCAGGATATACACATACAGGTTTTATGCTCTATTGAGGAACCAACCAAGACTTTGGAGTGCCAGGCAAGCACAGGCCTAGCACAGACAGCTGAGTTCTTTAAAATAAAGATGAACAGGGATGATGAGCTGGAGGGTGTATCCTCAGCAAGCCTTGGAAGCAAGACTCAAATGATAAACGAAAGTTCAGCGATCCTTAGACTCCTGGAGACAAAGGCCTGGAACTG
The DNA here is from genome assembly GCF_011762505.2 of Arvicanthis niloticus. NCBI lineage: Eukaryota > Metazoa > Chordata > Mammalia > Rodentia > Muridae > Arvicanthis > Arvicanthis niloticus. The sequence continues at coordinate 7,946,980 of NC_047670.1, read as the reverse complement.
AGTGAGGTCTTGAGAAGAAGGGTAGCTTATTTTCCTAAGGGCTCCTGGAAGTAGCTGCTTCCCTTGCAAGAGAAAGGGCCTTAGTAGACAAGCCACGCAGAGGCTACACACAGTGTGGCTAGACAGGTGGCACTTAGGGAGTTGGTCCTGATTCCTTTTCCTTCCATCTTCTTTAGGGAATGTGTGGACAACTATGGTTGTTTATTAATGTGTATAAGTAAGGTACAAGCATGTATTAAGCACAAGCAGAATCTTCAAGTCTTTTACAACCTAGAAAGAGGGAAAAAAAAAAAAAAACAGTTCAGAGCTATAATAGGTGTAGGCATAACCATGCTCAGAGCAGCCCGCAACAGTTATAGGGACAGATCAACATCTGAAAACAAAAATGTAGCCATTAGGAGTGCTTTTGGCTTCAATTAACAGAACGTCTAATCTACAGCATGTTTAATACATAACAGGAAAGCTGAAGGTAAGTAGCTGCTATATTTAGTAACAGGCTAACAAAACACAGGGCTGACATCTTGTTGAAAGTTCTTGACATTTCCCTCATCTCTGTAGCCTCCTGTTTGGGTAAGGCTGTCCCAGCTTCCGGTGTGGTGGTGAGGAGTACTGAGGATAAGCCACACCAGCCACATCTGTCCTAAGAGCGAAAGCAGTGGTTCTGTCCCGCTGGCTACCATCTATCCAGGTACCTGGATACCTGCATTCCACTGCTCCATAGGCAAATGCTTCTTTCCTTGTTGCCGACTTAGCTTTACACTCACCATTTTTATGCATTTTCTCTATGTGAAGCCTCCAGGAAGACTGTTTAATAATCCCTCAAAAAATTAACTCATTTGCACTAACATTTTTATGCTTTCCTAATGCATACTAAAATAATATGATTTTTAAATCACCCAGCATGCCAATTAAATCATATTCACTAACAAATTCTTAAGAGGCATTATCCCAACCAAATCTGCTGGAGAATAAGACCGTCTGTCCTTCAAAATTGTGGACGTAACTCTATTACCACTTTCAAAGGGACCAGAAATCTCTTTAACTTGAAGCCTTCCATCTGTTCCCCTGAACTCAGAAATGCACATGGTTACAGAAAATACCCAGCAGTGACCAAGACTATCTTTTTTCTTTCTCTCACCAGTGAGATAAAATTATATTGTTCACAAGTTTCCCATAATGCATTTCACTTGCCACTGTGCCTAAGGATGATACTTATAAAAATAAATAAATCTATCTATCTATCTATCTATCTATCTATCTATCTATCTATCTATCTATCTTTTGGGGCTCTTATAACCAAAGCCAGCTGAACTTCATTGACCAGAATAAAAAACAAGAAAAAAAAAAAACCCTCCAAACATTTTATTACAAAACAAAACAAAATTTGTACACAGCCAAACTTTGGTAATGGTTTCAGATCCTTACACAGAAAGCTAGGGGCTCGGGGGCAGGGGTAAGGAAGGAAGACAGGAAATAAGATTTATGCAATTTATGGGAAACATTGGTAATTATTAGGCTACACATTTTTCTTTATGTAAGTTTTCCTTCTAATTTGCTTTTCTACCCTATAAATATATAGTCAAAAACTATTTGAACGGGCTGTAGGTGGAGATGTGTCCTATAATTCTAGCACCGAGGAAGCTATAGGAGAACGGTTGCAGGCAAATTCAGCTTGAGCCTGGACTGTGTGTCTCAAAAATACTTTGTAACAATCTGTTAAATACCAAATGTGTTTAAATAGATGTACAGAGGCAAAAGATAAATAATAGATAAGTAGATAATAAATAGTTGATAGATAGATGATAGATAGGTAAGTAGAGATAGATAGATAGATAGATGACAGATAGATAAGAGATAGATGATTGATAGATGATAAATAGATGATTAATAGATGATATATAATAGATAATAGATAGACAAATAAGTAGGTAGATAGATACATACATACATAGACAGACAGACAATAGATAGATGATTGATAGATGATAGAAGATTGATAGATGGTAGACAGGTAAGTAAATGAGTAGATAGCTAATAGATGATAGATAGATAGATAGATAATAAATGATAGCTAAACAGATGATAGATAGACAGATATAGAAAACAGACAAGTAACTAAACTTTAGCAATAGAGAGAAGAGCAGCAAAAGCCCACTGACCCAGAATTAAATTCAATATATTCTTTTCCACCAGTCTGTGTGCTTGCTTTTGACAGGCTGAATCTGGCTTCAGCTGCCCAACAGCCAATACAAAGAAAGCAACCGAATCAGGGCAAGCATGCCCACGACATGAAGGACCTTGCTTGTGGCCAGAAGGCCCTGCATTTGAATCCCAGCTGTGCAGCCCTGAGTGTAAGCCATTGAACCTTCTAAGCCTCAATTTCCTCCTGTAGAAGATGGGAGTGATCACACCTCCCCTCAGAGTTATGAACTATTCAAGTCTGCGGAAGAACACCTGGCATTTGACAAGCGTGTAATATGAGCAACCATTTAAAGAGCTCACGCTATCCATTCAGTAAGAAAGAGAAGCAGTTGTGTAGGAGCAGCTGACAGCAGCAGAACTGCACTGAAAGTTAGGAGAGGATAAAGATCCTACACACTTTCTCTGGCAACACTTGAGTTCTACCTCAATTATTGTAAATAAATAAATAATAAAGCGATTCACAGCTAGAGGTCTGGCTCCAAACTTCAACAGAGAGCACCTGGTTTGGCGGCATGTGCGCAATGCACAGGTCTGTGTGATGGTTGGAATTTAGTAGTCTCTAGACTAGAAGTAATTTCTTTCTTCACAGATTTGTCCAGGTGGCTTTGGCATTGACCGTCCTTTGTATTTTCTTCAGGAACAAACTGAACTTCCTGGATCTGCATATCAGTCCCTAGATCCCCATACATCAATGGAGACCACAGCTTTCTCCATTGAGGGAGGCAGGTGAGTCTGTTGGACCAGATTAACAAACACTAATGGATCAAACAGAAACATTGAAAGTAGGTGACAGATTTCCACAAATGGATCTCCCCAGAGAATCAGAGACTCCACACACGCCTGGTCCCTTTCCCTTTAGCCAAACCTCACAGCTCCAGATCTATTGAGAGCCGCCGTCATCAGGCCCCAGTGGCTCATTCCATCTCTGCAAGTCCCTAGTTGTTGAGCCATGATGGGTTTTCCACACTCATTGTGGCCTGTGTGAGCTCACAAAGCCAAAGTACTTGGAGTCGTTTGAATTCATTTAAAAGGACGTGCACCTGGGATAATTAAGTGTCTGCTGGGATCCTCAGCTCTGGGTCCCACGCTGTGCTATTTCCCAAACTCAACAAAGTGTGAAAGCCTGTTAAGAGCACACCTAGCTGGCCCATAGGCTGGAAACAGGAAGATCAGGCTCAGTTCTCACTTGCGCCTCGTTTTACCGACACTAGAGCTACAGCCCTGCAGCCTCCAACGCTAGCATCCCTTAGAGCCCATAAGACACATTGACTGGAGGCCAAATCCCTGTTTCCCACAGAGACCAAAATTGCCAGATTTCTCAGAAAGCTGCACTATTTTTATCTAGAACTGACTTGAAATGCTCTAAAAAGGACATAAGTAAAACAACAACAATAACAACAAACCAAAAATGTCCTTTACTCAGTGATTTAGTACTTCTTGGAAGAGAGATGCATTTGGCTGAGAAGACCATCTCTGGGGCTGAGAAGCTAGCAGCGTGAAAAGAATACCTTTTTATTATCAAGTAAGTTAGAAAACAATGGCTGAGGGGCCGGGAAGATGGCTTGTGGCTAAGGTGCTTGCTGTACAATAATGAAAAGCTGACTGTAGCCTCGGTACAGCAGGTGATGGTCTACAAGTGTAACCCCAGCACTGCAGGCAGAAGGGGACAAATCCTAGGGACTCACTTGCCAGCCAGCCAAGCTGAGTCAGCAAACTCCAAGTTCCGAGACAGACTCTGTCTCAAACTATGAAGAGGACTCCCAGTTTTGACCTGCCTCTATGCACACAGGCATGTGCATCAAATCCTTATTTTAAGTGATATAGAAGGAGTCACTACTCTCAAAGAACACACATCTTAAGAAAGAGAAAGACACGAGTGTAATTGTAGCAGAATGCTGCTTTAGGGGAAGCTGGGAAAACTGCTCCAGAGACACAATCAAGGACCCAAGCCATGGATGTTGGCAGTATAATTCCACAGTCTTCTGAACCACATGCTCCGAGAGAGGCCCTGGACATGGCAGGGCAGGATAACCAGCCTGGGTCAACCTGCAGAACATTCAGCTTCATCTCACCACTTTCTGTGACCCTGTTAGAAATTGTGTCACCTGTGCCCTTTTCAAAACCCAGAAATGCTCACAAGACAAATTCTCCCCCAGTGACTTTGGTCACTCAGTTTGTTTTCTTGAGTCCACTCCACACCACCAAGTCATTCATCTGTCCAGGAAATCTTCTGGCAGGATCCCATAGTCGAGAAATGTCAGAACCAATGTTCTTCAGTTAAAAGAAAAAATGATACACACTCCCAGAAGAAAAGTCTTTATGGAAGATAAAGTAAGAGTAGGAACGTGCCCTGAGAGACAAGATGGAAGATGCACTTGAGGAGTCCCTGTCACGTAGACTAGAGAAGTCAGTCCAGAAACTGGAGCCCTGGAAACAAACTGGCGTCTCAATAGGTCCACCTTTCTAATGGCTGCAGTCCTTCTGCAGTACAGCTGTCTTGTGCCTACCGAGTTGTCAAGGTCTGACACAGAAGAAAGAGGATAAGCTGGAGTCACAGACATGTGGCATGACATGCTACAGACAGCTCAGTGGTGTGGGGGTCATGCAGGTGCCAAAGGTCCGTGGAGAGTTGAGTGCTGGGAATCTTCGAAGGGCTTCAACCTACAAGAAATCCACAGAAGCTCCCAATGTAACAGCCCGTCCCATGACCAACCTCACAGAATTCATCCTAGAACAGTCAAAATACAAACTGCTCTGTCTTCTACAAAAAGACGAAGGTGTAATGTAAACTTTAAAAAAGAGTTCCTCCCCATTCTGGAACTGCCTATGATGATCAGTATTCAGGGTCATCTTGATGGGCATGTCTGGGACAACACTTTCAGAGAGAAAGACCCATTTTGAATATGGGTGGCATCAATTCCATGGGCTGGGGTCCCAGACTGAATTTTTCTTAAAGGTTTTTTTTTTTTTTTTTTTTTTTTTAGAAGAAAGGAACTGAGTGCTGGTATTCATGTCTGCTTTCTATGGATGCAATGTGGCCACGTGAGTCCTGCCCCTAACACCGCAGCTGAGCCTCAGCACCTGCATGCCGCCTCCCCCAGAGTGAGGAGAAACTTCACCCTTAGACTCCTCTGTAGGTATTTTGCCACAGCAATGAGAAAGCTAGCTAGTTCACTGTTCCACTACATAAACATACAGAATTTAGACTGCTGTCTTGAACCATGTCAGTTTGCCATGTTTTCCCTCAGCCCCCAGGACCCTCCCAGCAGCTCCGAAATTTTAGTCTCAGATATAAGGCACTGCATGAATAGCACCAGCAGGCCACTAAGTCGTGTAACCAGCATTGGTCACACAGTGGTCAGAGCCCAGAGATGGAACACCAGAGCCCAGAACAGCCACAGACCTGGCAGCTAAGCTAGCAGTGTGGGAAAAGAGTCAGGGCTCAAATTTAGGGACACTAGCAAGGATGACATAAAGCAGCCTAGGGCGGTGGCAGCTCCAGCACACAGTGTAGGAAGGGCTCACAGGCAGGAGAGAGATTTGAGTCAACTGCAAGCTACATTTTGTACAGCATTTTGCCTAGAGTTGAGATCATGTCAAGCAACCACATTCAAAACAAATAAAATAACTTTGGGAATTTCAGGCAAGGGACAGTTCCAACATCTCAAAATATGCACCAAAGGTCACCTTCGACACCAGAAGCTTGAGGGAATCAGTCATCCCGAGCAGAAGGGAGGATTTAGAAACCAGGATACCTTGTGAGAGGCAGGCTGGGGCTGGGAAAGACAGCTGTAAGTGGCCCGGCTTAGCACACAGAAGCAAGGGACAGGGAAGCCTGTTGCAATTCCCATTGCCTTTCAGGAAAGCACCTAAGACCTTCGCAGAGTGACAAAGGGACAAGTCTCCTTGCGGATGTCTGGATGTGAGGGAGACCTTGCTGGGGCTGCTTAATTGCTTCCTGCCTCCAGCTGCGAGTGGTCTGGGAAGGAGGCAGGGTTCTGGCTGCAGGTGGGAAACCTGTGTGGTCAGCTGTGATGAGCTGGAGAAGCAGCGTGGGGTGGGGGAAGAATGGGGGGCATCTAGAATGCCAAAATAAATCTTTCCATGTCCTGGAGAAGGAGACTGTCACTCAATGTGGGGAAGCAGTGTCCCCCACTCCACCCCCTGCTTTATTTTCCTTCCTTTTCTTCCCTCACAGGCAGCCAGATACAGGCAGGATGAGCTGTCTAGCGGGAGAACGAGATGAAAACAACCCAGAGGAGGTCATGTCCTGTTGGAAGCAACAACAAGCACAGAAGGGAGAGGGCTCAGTTTGCTGCAGGCACCATAGGGCCATGATCTGGAGCCAAAGGGACTGCGCAGACCTTGTCTTCCCATCCTGCAGTGCTGAACAAACTCCCTTCCTACATCCTTGGAAGAGACGACCAACCACTACCACACAGGCTGCTGAAAGCATAGGTTTCTTTTATTGCATTTCTTCACAGCCTTATCCAAAGAGCCGAGCCAGGATGCAGTCCTCTGGGTGGCCAGTGTTTGGGGTCCTTTTATCCTTGATACACTTGCTTAGTGCACAAAGAGGAGGCTCCCAGCAGCATGGACCAGTCCTGGAGAAAACAGAACCATAGTGTCCCCAGCCTCGACCCTGTTTCCAGGCTCCGATTGTCTATGGTTGTCTCACAACCTAAGAAAAAGAACCAAGTGGCCCCAAGTGGCCTAGAAGTCACTACATTTACTGTGTTGATGAAGCTGGTTGTGAAAGTCAGGGATCTGCCCATCTCTGCCTCAAGAATGCTGTGACTGAAAGTGACCACCATCACGCCTCCCCGACCTGACATTCTTTGCTTCTTGTTTGTGTCTGAATAGTATTCTGTTGTGTTTCGACAGCGCATCTCTTTGTGCATTTGTCCCTGCATCCATAACTGTCTACCATGGTTACTGCTGCAGTAAACATTCCCATAGTCTCTCATAAAGACAGAATCAAGACTGAACTTAAAGAGACTGAAAGCGAAACATGGGTATCTGGGGGAAATAGGCCAAATTGCTTTTGAAGTCAGAATAGCTCCCTAGATATGTCAGTCTCTTCGGGGTTGACTGAGGAAGTGGGATGCGAGCCACAGGACAGTCCCTAGGGACCACACAGACATCAAAGGGCAGGAGGTTCCTGTGGCATGTGGGACCGACCCATGAGGTAAAAGATGTTCTGGGGTGACCATAGTCCAGCTCACTTTGAGCCAACAGCCTATGGTGGTGACTGGGTTCTGTGGAAGATGGATGCCTCAGTTCAGGGTCAAGAACACGGCTCTGGTCCCCTCAGCACTTCCTGTTCTCCTCATGAATAGGCTCAACTACATAGTTAACTAGTGAGTCCAGTTACTCTGAAGTCAGATTTTAAAAGCCACTCTTTAAGAACATGAATAAATTGTGTGTGTTAGTAAGGTTAAGTGTGATGTTTCCATATGTGTATGTAGTGTTCACTGATATCCATTTTTTCCATCACAACCCTTATCAGGCTCATAGGCATGGTATAATTCTACATTCTAGGTTCAAATCTGTCCTTGGGAGATTAGATCAGTTGAAACATCAGCTCCCACATAGTGGACACTCAATCGCTGTTCCCTGGATGAAAACAGGGAAATTAAAGAAGTAGGCCTCTGAGGTTGAGTGCTTGGCAGTGAGCCAGGGGAAAACCCCTTCTAGGCAACACTCCCTGCATACAGCCTGGGATAGATCCTTCAGGAGATTCCTCGGCTTCCAGCCACCCTGCAAAGTTCATGGTTAAGCATTTTCTGACACCAACCAGCACAAATGAGACAAGATCTTAGGAAAGGACCCTTTCATACTTTAAGAGAATTAGAAAACAACAAGTAACTGTTAAACCATGTGGTTCACGACAGAAAAGTGATGCTCTTAACTTGGCCTTGAAGGATGAAGAAATGGTCCAGCACTCAGACAGGCATGGACGTGAGGGGACCCAGATAGCAGGTGAGAACACTTGTAGTCACCATGGCTCACGTGCTTCACACCAGCCTTTCATTTCTGAGAGGTAGAGGTAAGAAGATCCGTCATAACTTGGAGGCCAGCCTGGCTTTATGAGACACTGATTCAAATATAAAACAGGGGCCACTTAGACCAAATGGTTTAGATTTGAAGTGTCAGAATGTCGTACTAAAGGCTGAGAGACTGACCACATCTTACGGTCTATAGAAAGATCACGGGGCAGAAACAAGCCTAAGAAGACTGCTCTGGGAGTAGTGCAGAGTCTCGGAGACAGAAGAATGGGAGGCAGAAAGCTGTGACCATCGCAAGAGTGTGAGGGCAGGAGCACTGGGCCCACATTAAATTCCTTGAAACCTGTCCTTTTAAAATCTGCTATAATTCTAATATAAACCCTTTTGCTAAAAGGGTCAGTATCTTAAATGTGGAAAACATAGCTACTGGGGGGTAAGGACAGGAAACCTGGTCTAAGAACCACAGAAAAGTGAAAAGATGTATTCATATACAGACAAACAATTGCCAGTCTGACACTTCTCCATGAGGACCAGCTTATCCAGAGAAGCCTTAGCTTAAGATTTATAGATTGGAAAATTTCATGCTTTAAAAATATATGCCTTTATCGATGGTACTGAAGTTTGAACTGAGATGAGAGCCTCACGCAGACTAGGCAGAATTCCACCACTCAGCTACACGACAAGTCTCTTTTTACTTTGTATTATTAACACAGGGCCTCACCAAGTTGCTCAAGGTAACCTTGAACTCACTTTGTAGCCAAAGTAGGCCTGGGACTTTCAATCCTCTGGCTTCAGGCTCCTAAATAGCTGGGGTGACAGGCCTGTGCCATCAGACCCTATGTGCCATCAGACCCTATGTTTGATATTTTTAAAGCCCAAACCAAAAACTGCCCCCAGTCTTCCTAAAACCGCTAGAGACCTTTTACTAGAAATGGACTCCTTGCTCCATTCTGTTTTATTCCTGAGTGGGCTGGTAGGGTCTGAATTCAAACAACCTTGCAGACTTCTCGAGCTCAGAGTTCAGATTTCCTGAAAACGATTCTGACTTTAGAGAGCTCATGACTGACTCCCTCCATGACTTCCCAGAGCTGCCCACTTAGAATATGTACAGGAAACAATCTTATAATTGTCTTTCAAACTTTGTGATAATTCTGGATATTAAAATCTGCAGAGTTTCAAAGACATACAACTGGGGAGAACCCCTGTCAGGCAGTTCTGAGACTACGTAAACAATTCCGGTTCACGTTGAAGTAAAACAGTGACCTATTTTTAGAGACCAAGGGTTTTAGTGTTTTACCATTCCGGAAATAAACATCGTCACTGCTCCTTGGGTTTCAGTGGGCACAGCTGTCTGGGTGGGGACGTAAACATCCCTTGGCCAGTGTTGTGAATCCAAACACAACACTGTAGGGCTGGTGTGTGAGAACCAGGAAACGAAGCTGACTCCAGTAGCACAAGAACCAAGCCGCCTCCTTATCTAATCTAAATGAAGAACGACCTACCAGACAGTACATCCTCGGATCATTTCAGAGTCAGTCCTTCCTAGCCATCCACACCTCTGCAGCAAGTGCAAACGCTCTGCGGAAACTACTGTCTTTGTTCTGTCTCACCCTCTGTTTTATGGTATTGTGAAAACTAAGAGATCAAGAAAGACTCCCATCCTACAATGACCTAACTTCCAAGATAACCTGCCAGCTTTAAATGGGGACTCTACTCTCAAGACAAAAACGCTTCCCCAACGCCAGTTACCCTCAACCCAACGGGAAACAAAGGCTCTCCATAGAAACTTGGAGGAAGATGCATTAGGTGGCCCAGCATGCTGTGTCTTCCTCGTTCCTTGGAGACTGCACATAACTACAGATCTTCTTTTGATGGCATGAGCTTCGACAAATGCCACTGATCAGTCACTTCTGTATAAATTAGAAACACATGCATACAGAGATCTTGCCTGAGTAGGATGAAAGGACCAATCCTGTCTCACAGGAACCAGCATCTGTGTTCTAGCTTTCCTTCTATTTAAAGCATACCTCTCCTGACTTCCCACACCTGACGGCTCGGCTTCTTTGCCTTTTCTCTAGGCTACTTTGGTGGCTCTGAATCGCTCCTAGACCCTCATAGAGGGGTAACAAATGATGGTTTGGAAGCTAAGTTTAGTCTACAAGTGTACCTTACTTGGCTGTTACATTGTATCTGTGTGTTTGTTGTGTCTAAGCACCAAGCTCAGGTCCTTGGACACGCTAGGCAGGTCGCTGTGCCAATGAACTGTGTTCCTTGTTTGCTTGTTTTGCTTTGGTTTTGCATGCCAGAAACACTGCATGCTCCAACAAAACGCTTCCACAACCTACAGTCTGACGTTTCTTGTAGAACACAAAAGTTTAAAGTGAGTCTATTAGTCAGTAAAATACATTAAGAAGGCAATAGTTTGTTTCTCTGTTGTGGAGAGAAGGAATGAGGTTAGAGACTTAGCCTGGAATGTAGGGAAAGAGGAGGCCAAAAGAGAGAGGTGGCATGGGAGGGGCCTGAAACAGACTGTCTTCCAAACTGAGTTCCAAACTGGAATTCTTAAGGGGTCAATTTTTCTAACTAAGAAATTATTTTTAAGTTTGAAAAGCTTTCTGAACAGCATCACTTTTCACACTTCATTGATAACAAGATAATGGTACCCTTTTTAAAAATCCCAATTTCAGAGCTATTGAATGCAAAAGAAGTTCTGATATTCATTGCATGGTATTCAAAGAAATCCAAGGTAAGCTGATTCTTACCTGCTGTTGTAATATCTTTTTGTGTGTTTTGAGTCAGGGTTTCCGTCTGTAGCCTGGACTCAGGAACTGCCAGGCCCCACCTCCTGAGTGATGTGATTGTTAAAGGTGTGTGCCACCGTGCCTGGCTCAATGCCATGGTTCTTGTCACCTTGAGTACATCATGGCTCTCTTCAGACACATCAGAAGAGGGCATCAGACCCCATTGTAGGTGGTTGTGAGCCACAATGTGGTTGCTGGGACTTGAACTTAGGACCTCTGGAAGAGCAGTCAGTGCTCTTAACCACTAAGCAATCTCTCCAGCCCATCGCCTTGAATAACTAAGATTCTACAAAGAACAACAAGAAGCCCACCAAATGGAATGCCAGGGTTGGTAAGGGAGTGGGGATTACAGGAAAGCAGTCAAGTAGGACAGACAGTGCTAAACTATTTCTCTGTGGATGCTCTCTCACACAAAATTAGGTTTAAACGCACTGGATCCACCGTAAGAACCAAGAGAGTTTTACATGCAAAGCTAGTTTCTTAGCCTTCCTTACCTTTTATCCGAGAAGTCATGAGCCACACTCCCAAGGAAACCACCAAACAAACACCTTTACGGAGAAATACCAAAGAACTCCTAGGAGGACCCACCAAGCATCCTGTGCCAATCACTTCTGTGCTGCTGATATAAAACACTAGCACACATCAGCTTGGGGGAGGAAAGGGTTACTTGACATATGAGTCACAGTCTATAACGGAAGGAACCCAGGGCAGGAGCTGAGACAGCGACCACAGAACACTGTTCACTCACTTGCTTCCAGGTTCGTGGCCAGCTCACTTTTCTTCTACAAAGCAGGCCTCCCTGACAGTGAGTGGCACTGCCCAGACTGGGCTCGGCCCTTCTACATCAATGAGAAATCAATAAAATGACCCGAAGTCCAGTGCAGATGTTCAGTTGCAGCTCCTCCTTCTCAAATATGTCAAGTTGACAACTAAGGTTAGCCATCACACCTCCCCAAAAGAGCCACCAAATTCGTCTGGAAAAACACCTAACTTTTTTCTACACACACACACACACACACACACACACACACACACACACAAAATATAGCGAGTTCCAGGCCAGTCAGGGCTGCATGGTGAGATCCTGTCTCGAAGGGAAAAACAAAACAAAACAAAAAAAACAAATAACAACAACAACAAATTAGCAATAAACAAAGAGACACCTCGTGTTGTTCTTATATCAGTCAGAGGCACAGCAGATGGCAGTTCTTTGTTTATCCTAGCTTTGATGCCTGGCTTGGTGGCCAAACCTGCTTTATTCACAGGACTCATAAAAATCAAATCAAATCCAGGCAGCACAGCGCAGAAGGAGGAAGACAAGCAGAGACCTGTGCTTCACCATGCTGTGCAGTGTAGGCAGGAAAAGACACACGTAGGTCTGCTCTCCACCCTAAGGCACAGGCAAGCCATAGACACATAGAGCCCTGCTTACCAGACACCTTCGGACCACCACGCCACCCACAGACTGTCATAGGCACCCACTTGCTGCCACACCAGGCAGCACAGATGGTGGATGTCACCTAGAGGCCCGCCAGCCTGCATCGGGAGCCACCACAATGTGTGAGTACGTGGTGGTCGGAGCCGTTTGAACAGTATGAAAAGAGGCGGAAGTGGAGACTGGAGGGTGGAGAGGAGTAGCGTGTTGTGAGTGGCCAGCCCTTCCACCTGGGGCCATGGTGAGATCTCTGAGAGCCAAGTCTGGGTCTGTAGCTATGCAGGGGCAGGGGTCAGTGTCAATGTCTGAGGCTTGTACCACTGGAGAACGTGGGAACATCCCTGGTCAGGATAGCCACCTGGTATCACACCGATGTTCAGGGGCTGTGCAGAACAAGCTCCGCCCCTCACCCTCACAGGAGCCAGCACTTGTGGGAGTGAGAGACTGGGCCCTGCATCTAGCCCAGGCACACAGTGGAGCTGGTCTTGATGGAGAGAGTGTGGATGAGCCACCCTGGAGGGCCTGAGTGTGGGACTCCTGGAAGTTAGCAGAGCTAGCTGCAGCATGTGAGAGACTGGGCCCTGCTTCTCCTGGACAACACAGTAGAGCTGTCTTTGGTGTATATGGCCTTGGGGGCACAGGTAAGCAAACCCCAGGGGTGGGAGAGTGGGAGAGCTGGCCCAGCCCCTCAAAAGCTGCAGCATGTGGGAGAGTGGGCCCTGCATCATGACTGGGCAGCTCAGTGGAGCTGGCTCTGGAGGTGTGGGTACGAGTGAGCAGGCCCCAATGGCATGAGAGCAGGAGAGCTGACTGAAAGTGATGGTGACATTGGGTAGGTCAGCCAGAGCAGTACTGGAGAACTACGCCTGTGCTGCAGATACGGGACAGCCAGCATGATGACCAGTTCAGATACCACCCAGGGCTCTAGGTTGGCCCACCCCAAAATCTCTATCATCGGCAAATGATTGGGATACATGAAAGGCCATGCAGAGCCAAAGCTGCAGGATCTCCATGACAGCAGGGCGACAACAGGACAACCTGGAAAAGGAGTGGTAAAGATCCGATCTTAATGGGTCACAAAGGCCAGAGACCTGGACCAGACTCATTGCAATGGCCATTTGCAAGTGAAGTTGTATGGTCAGAGGCTACACTGTGGGACACACTACAGATTCAGAGATAAAACGTTTTCTTTGCTTTGGTTTTTGCTTCTCTCTCTTTCTCTCTCTCTCTCTCTCTCTCTCTCTCTCTCTTTCTCTCTCTCTCTTTTTCTCTGTATGTGTGTATGTTTATTTGGGGGGGGTGCAAGAGCAAAAGGCAGTTATGAGGACATAGGAAGATGAGCAGGACTGGACACATGATGTGAAACTCACAAAAATCAATAAAACGTTTAAAAAAAAAATTCTTTCCAGAACATCACCAAAGACCTTCCCAGAAGACCACCAGACAACTCACAGAGGAATGCCAAATGCCTTCCCAAAGGAACTACCCACCATCTCTCCTGAGGAACCATGGAATGTTCCAGAGGAACCACCAAACATCACACACACTTGCAACGCTCGCACTGCCACCTCTAGATCTAGTTTCTGCTTCTGGTCACACTTTTTCTGCACAGCTTGGTCACACCTAATCTATCTTTCAAGGCTATGACAAAGGCTGCTTCCTCATGAGAAGATTTTCATCTCTGTAGCTGAAAAATAAAGGCTCCCTTTAAATTCCCCTAGCGCCTCTCTTATGCCCTCCATTGATTTACATATGATGATTTATATTGCTTTCTGGTTCTCTACTAAACTGTAAAATGATCAAGCATTTATTTTATAATTCGTAATATGCAAACTATATTAAATATTTCCCCAAACTCCTCTATACTGGTTAGTTGTTTTTGTTAACTTGTCGTGAATATGCCGTGTGGAAGAGAAAACCATCATTTAAGGAATTGTGCTCATCAGATTGGCCTCTAGGCCATTTTCTTGATTAATTATTTATGTGGGAGGGGCCAGCCCACTGTGGGCAGTGCTAATCCCTGGGCCGGTGGCCCTGGAGTCTATAAGATAGCAAGCTGAGCAAGCCATGAGAGCAAGCCAGTAAGCAGCACTCCTCCATGGTCTCTGCTTAAGTGCCTGCCTCCCCGTTCCTGCCCTGAGTTCCTGCCCTGACGTCTCTCAGCGATGCCTGTGATGAGACATGTAAGCCAAGTGAACTCCTCCCTCCTCACATTGCTTTTTCACAAGAGAAAGCAACTAGAACAATATGACACTGAAGACTGGGGCCGTGTTAGAGTGACTGCCAGAACTGGGGACATTTTCAGGGAGTTCATTAATCTCTTGAGCCATGTATGGAAGTATAAGTACATATAAGTGGAGACCTAAACAAAGAAAACTTGCCCAAGGGGAAGAAGATAGAGATATTCCTTCCTTCTTGCCATCAAACTCCGGGTCACTAGTAAAGTTATGAGAAAATGGAACCTTTACAAGATATTGTTCCTTTTTTATTTTTTATTTTTTATTTGGTTTTTCTAGGCCGGGTTTCTCTGTGTAGTCCTGGCTGTCGTCCTGGAACTCACTCTGTAGACCAGGCTGGCCTCGAACTCAGAAATCCGCCTGCCTCTGCCTCCCAAGCGCTGGGATTAAAGGCGAGTGCGTTTAACATACCAGGATAAATATTATTCTTAAGGGAATAGTTTATATGCATTTGTACTAGATAATACTCTGCTTATGTAAGAAAATAGTAACTGATACAGACAAGAAAACAGCAGCATGAGAAGAATGGACCACTATAATACAATAAATTAGAAAAGCTATCAAAATGTAACATATGGGGCCAGAGAAGCGGCTCAGCAGCTTGGGGTGCCTTGCTGTCCAGCATGGCGTCGAGAGTTTGATCCACATAACCCCCATGCTTGAAAGACAGAACTAAATCCCATTATTCTCTATTCTCTCTCTCTCTCTCTCTCTCTCTCTCTCTCTCTCTCTCTCTCTCTCTCTCACACACACACACACACACACACACACACAAATCATAAATAAACATTCGAAAATTCCACCTTCAGGGGCTTGAGAGATGGCTCAGAGGTTATGAATGATTACTGATCCTGCAGAGGACCTGGGTTCAGTTCCCAGCACTCACACACAGCTCGCTCACACACAGCTCACACACAGCTCACAACCACCTGTAACTCCAGTTGCAGAGATCCTAACAGCTGCCTGTGACCTCCACAGGCTCCTGAACACACTCTGTGCACACTCACGCATGTAAAACAAAACGTTTTGGAATTGACCTTCAAACAGGAAGTGTGCTAGCAGGTATGTTACAAGCCTGGGATGGCTAGAATTATGGGCTGTCCTCTTTTTCCATGTACGTCTTCTCACTTTTCTAAGAATCGTTGTGGTAGTATTAATGAATGACAAACCGCTAGTGTAATTCAGAGTCTGGAGAGCTGGTAGCTCTGATGCTCAAGGGTAGAAGAAGATGAGTATCCTCGCACAAAGGATAAAAGGTAAACCTTGTTTACTCAGGCCCTTGATGAATTAGATCATGTTGTCCCTACTGTTGACGTAGGTTTTCTTCATCTCATCTAACTGCCCCATGCAAATTTATTACAGGGAAAAATGATATGAATTTAGATTTCATATATTCTGATTTGTAACTGTGTGGATGTAACATATTCCCTCTGGGTTACTGTGTTGGCACAATTGGCCCCTGTCTGGGGAGGTTGTAGAATTTTCAGAATTATCCAGCCTTTTATCATTGCAGTGTGGGGAGCTGTATCTATAACATGCAGGGCCTCATTCCTAGAGTGTGTAGGATGCTCACATGCCCCTGGGTTCTCACTCCCAGCGTCCACTAACAGTGGTGGGTGATGTGACGATGGGGCTCTAGCTCCACTTTTAAAGTAATGGGAAGGACACTTGAGCACAGTGGCTGCAAAGGAGGACGAAGCCAGAAGGATGCAGACCTGAACAAGCCCTGCTGGGGATGCGGAGAGGAGGATGCTGTATGCTTTCTACAGAGGAGGATCGCAACAGGAGCCATTCTTCAGTGTTTCTTAGTAGAAAAATAATACACTTTCATCCTGACCATACAGCTACATACAGCACTCTAAGGAGAGACCACCCCTGCTAGTTAACCAGGATGAGAAAAAAAAAAAATATATATATATATAAATATATTTTATTATATTGTATATAAATATATATAACTTGTATATAAATATATATGTATATGTTAGATATAAATACATTGCATATTACATATTATATGTAATGTTACATGTTATACATAGATTATATTATATATTATATATTTTACATAATATATAGTTTGTTTTATATGTGTTTTATATACAAATATATTTATATATTTGTGTGTATGTGTGTGTGTGTGTGTGTGTGTGTGTGTGTATACTGAAGAGCACACGAAGAGCCACTGTCAGGTCACTGCACAAGTCTACTGAGAGTTCAAGAGTCCCAAGGGAAACATTGGGCAACCAGGGTTGCAGGTGTCAGGCATGGACCATGACAGAACTACTTAAACTTAGGTTATTAAGATTAAAGATAACTTGACAAGGAAGAGTGGCACAGGCCTTTAATCCCACCACTTGGGAGGCAGAGGCAGATGGATCTCTACAAGTGAGTCCAGGACAGCCAGGGCTCTGTTGTACAGAGAAACCCTATCTCAAAAAATAAACAAAAAATATCGAAGATAACTTCATAACTTTATAATTTGGTTCCTTAGTCATTCTAAGCATGTAATAAATGCTTACTAGCTCCTTGTGGCCAGCAGCCAGCATGCCAGACAATACGGTATCACCATAAAAAGTTTGACTGAACTTATGCTGAGTCCAATGCAGGAGCCTTCATGCTTTCAGTAAGATGTAAGAACTCTCAGAGCTTCTGTGCTTGCACCTGACTTCTTAGACTGTCTGTAACTCCAGGTACAGCCATCTACCCTCCCCTGTCAGAGCACCTAACCAAGAGGCACATTCATGGGTGGTGGGTCAGCACCAAGGATGTGAGTAGGCACCCCTGTGTTCTGCCTGCTAACTGGTTTCACAGACAGGAGGGCACAGAAGCCCAGTCCTCTGAGGCCACTGCTGCTTCCATACAGAACGAGAAAAGTAAGTTTGACCCCCTTTCTCCCACCACAGATCTTCAAGACCCATTCACTTCAATCCCTTCCATCTTGGGCTGGGCCAAACCCATGGAGAGAGAACTGTGTGCCAGCTTGCTCAGTCTCTGCACCTTGAAGACAGTCATCTCTGCTCAGAGAGGGGCAAATGTTTGTGACTCAAATGGTCTCTATTAGTCATTGTGTGCTCTAGAATAAACGTGTCTCTAAGGACCTCCCACTTCCTGCAGCTAATGCTGTAACCTCCACCTCACCTTAAAGTTCATGGAGACTGAGAAGAATGCTCTTCTCCTCAACAATTGACTGCATCTTAAGCACAATAAGCTGATATTTTTTTTAAAAAAATGAAAAAAAAATGGGGCTGAAAGTCAAACCTTGTAAAATAATTCCAACATTTTATAGTGTTGTTCTGATTACATACAATTCCCACAAGAAGGGAAGTCCCTTTAAAATAAGGACTATTCAATACTAGTCCAGGATTTCCTCTTGTTGTTGATAATTTCCTCCTAACAGAAGACACGACACAGTGCACAGCGAATTCAAAGGAGGGGTCCAGAGACAACGTGGCATCTACATTCTGCAAGGAACATTGTTCCGTTTAATTGATGTTTTCCTTGTAAAGCAAGAGTGAGCGGAACTATTTTTATCCAGAACAGAATAGATTCTCCTAAACTTAGGGCTTCCCTACCCCCCCCACCTAGTTTTATATACAGTCAGAATCATAACCTGCATCCTTGCAAACAACGTTTTCATAAGAAGAATCATGAACAAGCGACAAAGTGACATGTGCATTCTGAACACACAAGCCTTTGCCAGCGAGAACCACGGACAGTTTGGTTCGAGCACTGTGTTCTCAGTGGGTCCTGTCATCTCAGCAGAGATGGCTCATAGAAAAGATGTCTCTATTTCTGTGAAGCTTAAGGCTCTCTCTCTCCCTGGAACAGTGACACTGACTTCTCATCAGTTTGGCCCACCTATGGAGGCTGAATAACGTCCTATCGTTTTGTGTGGTTGAGATCTCTCTAGTCAAACAATAACCTTGACTCTTGTATACACAAGGGCAAACACATCGGTAAGCAAATTTTGGCAGAACATTTTTCCAATTTCCTCTCTGAGAAACATAATTCAACCTTCACGATTTGGCCTGCCATGCTAGAAATAAAGGAACACCACCTTTTGTCCGAGTACTTAAACATATCCAATGAAGACGACGAGTCTCTGCTGAGACTGAATTAGCCAAAGCTTCAGTTACGAAAATCACGCCACATGGGAGAGGAGGGAGTGTGACAGGGTTGTAGTAGGAAACACCAGTCCTCTGCAGCAGGTGGATTTTTCAGATTTTAACAGGATCAGTTCTTAAAACAGAAGTATACTACAGTCAGCATAGCCCGGGGCTCAGTCTTAGGTGTTCAGTGTTTTTAAATAAATAAACGAAGACTGCATGTAAAATCAAATTCATTTTCATAGTAATACTACTTCCCCCCCCCAAGTTATCTTAGCAGTCTGGGGGCTAAAATGAATTAACAGAACAACAAAAAACACTCTTTGGCTTCCAACTGTGCACACAGAGTTAAGAAGTAGGAGCTGGGGCTGGAGAGATGGCTCAGTGGTTAAAAGCACTGACTGCTCTTCCAGAGGTCCTGAGTTCAATTCCCAGCAACCACATGATGGCTCACAGCCATCTGTAATGTGATCCGTTGCCCTCTTCTATTGTGTCTGAAGAAAGCTACAAGTGTACTCATTTATATAAAATAAATAAACCAAAAAAGTAGGAACTCAAGTTTAAACAGGTTAGGTAAGCACATTCTAGCTGTATGTATTCCGAGCTAGTAATTCTTTTCTGGAGACTTACTCTCCTTATCTGTCAGCAACTGTAGCAACGAAAGTCTACCTTATATGCAGTGAAAGTTTGTGTTGGGGAGGGGACAAGGTGGTGTGTGTGGTGCCTATGCTTGTGTGTGCACATGTGTCAGTATAGCTGTTCTCACCTATGTGTGTGGAGGCCAGAATTTGTCTTCTTACTCTGTGTCTTTCTTTATCTCCCTTGGCCTTACATTTTACATATATAGTTTTTATATAGTTGCTTTCACTAAACCCAGCGCTTGCCACTTCAGCCAAAATGGCTGGACAGGAAGGACATGGAATCTTCCTGTCTCTCCTCCTCCAATGCTGAGGGTCATGGGTGCTCATCTCCATTCCCAGCTTTGACATGGATGCTGGGATTCAAGCTCAGGTCTTCTTACCTGCAGAGCATTTAACTCACTGAGCTATCTCCCCAGCTCCAGTCTTTAAAGGAATAAGTAACATAAAGAGACAATCGTGAGGTAGGCCATGGTAATCATATTCTGTGTGCCCTGTCACTTGATTGCCTGTCACCTGATCTTCTGGCCTAAAGACACTATTTTTCTTCTCTCCAATAAGAGCTGGTTCCAAAGTCATGGCAACTTCAAAGCTGCACATAGGAGCATTTGTGTCTTCCATATCCCTTCCTAATGACCACACATAAAAGACTTTTTTTTACATGTACCAGAGCTGTGCTATTTTCCACCCAGCTGTTGAAAGCGAGCCTCCAGTCTCACTAGGTCTCATTCAGTCTGCGTGAGCAGTACCACACAGTCCTACTGAATGCCTTTTTAATGTTCTGCCTCTTTGTTTCAGGTCCTGGCATGGATCCTTGGAGACTAGGCTGGAAGAAAATCTCCATGGCAGACACCACACTGCATTCAAAACAACCCCTGGCTTTTGAATATGGTTGACCTTGTTACTCTGTTCTCTTCCTGTGGTGCTTTCTGGAAAGTGTCTGAGTCCTTCCTGTAAAGCAGCTACTGTTCCCAAGACAAGCATAGGCATGCCTCAAGTCAGCTGGGGACTCTCACTGAGGTCTCTTATCCTCCCTTGACCTCACAGCAGAAGTCAAGAGCAATTCTTCAAGCTTGGGGTTTTTTGATCCCTGAGATGTTATAGGATAAAATACCAAAGAAACAGGCCAGATATGTGCAAGGGGCGGGGGAAGGTTCTAGAGGCTAGGAGAACCCAGTCCTCCGGCATTATTGTACTTACTCCAGATGAGTCCTGAGCCAAGAGTTCCAGCCTCATTTCTTTACTACCTTCCAGCTTTTTGACTCAGGTTGCACTCTTAGCTATACATTGTGCAAAGGTCACTATAATCCATGCATGCAAAGAACAGAAGGGACTCTTTGGAGAGTTGGAAAGAACATTTTGTGGAAATTATAGCTTCAGCTTGGGGTTTATATACTCTAAAGTTGGTCCCCAAATGGGGACTACGCAGCAGACATAGAAATAATTTATTTTTGCGTATCTCACAAAATATGTGATTAGGTAGACATGCTTCTAAAACCATGGAAGACTTCAGAAGAGTCCATGCAAAGAGAAGTCTCCACAGCCCACAGTGCAGCTGTCCTTGGCTCTTCCTGTGTCCACTACACCAACAAGACTTAGATGCATCCCGAGAAGAAGGGACCAGCCCATCAGCTGATGGCTTCAAAGCTGAAGGGTCAGCTTTGAGGACCAGATGAGACGTCATCCACAGATTGGTCCTTTTAACTGCTCTTGGCCCAGTGGTCTTCATCACTTGCAGTCTGGCACTTCTCCGGTTGCTTGCTACATGTAGCTTCTTTGCGGTTACACGGGCTGAGAAAGAACCTTTGTTGCTTTAAGCATCCTTGAAGGTCCCTCCACCGGAGAGGGAGGAGGTGAGCATTGTTTTGTTTTGTTTTGTTCCTAAAGTCTGTGAATAATAGAAGAAAGCGATTGTTTGCAGTGGGTGCACCTGCTTCCCTGGCCAGGGCGAGGTGTTTTGTTTTTCTCTCTCAACCCCCACTCTCCTTTTATCTTGGCTGCACATGCTTTGTTGTTTGGTGGGAATTTTTGTGGCTCTTGATTTCTTAGGGAACTTCCTATCCCAGGGAACTCCGAGATTCTCCCCAGAGGGCCCCAGAGACCATTGTTTTATTGCCCCCACCCTCCAACCACACCACCATATAAAGAGGCACCTGAGCATACAAGATGTTCTGAAAGCAGGAGAAGAAATGCAATCCTGCAGCAAGGTTGCCTGTGTAGACGTGCAGCCAAACTATGCGTTCATGTTTGAATGCATTCCCATGGCCAGGAATGCGTGTCACACAAAGAGGGAGGGAGCCTGTGTCTCTGCTCTATGCATTCTCTTTAATCTTTAATACAGGGCTTCCAGCACTGTTTGTGGTCCCCACTCCATCCACAAGTCAAACATTAAATTGATAATAAACCGTCAAGAAATGTATTTTCAACTGTTTCTCTGATATATACATACATAACATATATATAATGTATGTATGTAAAAAGATAATTTTACTGTTTATTAAAGATCAAACCAAATTTGTATACTAATGAGAGGGGTGCGATTGCTTATTTATTCCCTCTCTCTCTCTCTCTCTCTCTCTCTCTCTCTCTCTCTCTCTCTCTCTCTCTCTCTGTGTGTGTGTGTGTGTGTGTGTACATGCACTCGAGCACCCAGTGGAATGGGTGTGGGTGAGTACACAAGGGTCAGAGTTGGCATGTAAAGGTCAGATCAGAGAATGACACCTGGAGATTAGTTTTCTAGCTGGCAGTCAAGTCACTAGGTATGTGTGGCAGCTGTTTTTATCCACTGAGCCACCCCACTGACTCTTATTTGCTTTTATGTAAAGAATTAAAATTTGGTTCAATATTTGATACTGCAGTACGGAAATTGTCTGCGGCATCCTTTTGAGCTGATTGATTTGTCCAGTTTGTAACTCTCAGTGCTGAGAGCACAACTTCACATAAACATGTGGTCCAGAGTGATGGACGTGGGCTTAGGGCCATTTTAGAAAGCCTTGCAATTCTGTCCTTTTTGTTTACTTTGTTTGGTTGGGGGGCAGGACAAGGTCTCATAAATCCCAGGCAGGCTTCACACTTACTGTTCATCTGAAACTAGCCTTGAACTAGGTCCTTCTACTCTACCTCCTGCATGCTGGGACTACAGGTCTACCATCTCACCTGGCAGAAATTATACCATCATCCTAAGCCAAAATTCACCAAAAAAAAAAAAAAAAAAAAAGGAAAAAAAAAAAAAAAAAAAAGCTATGAAACCCAGCTCAGCAAGTCCAACAGCAATTTTTAAGATAAAGCTTTCTTCCTGGAGACAGGGCCTTATGTGGCCTTGGACACACTATGTACCCCAGGTTGACCCTGAACTCTTAACGTTCCTTTTCTGCCTCTCAAGTGCTTGGTATGCACCTCCATGCCCAGCTGGAAGTGAACATTCTAAGGAAATCCAACCCAAAGAGTAACCTGACACACACTTGCTAAGGCCTGATGGAAGGACAATGTTGAGTCTTCATTTTCTGTAATTGAGATGATGTTTAAAAGAAGAAAACATTATGCAGAAAATTCTGCATTCATGATGTATACAGTCTCAAACCTGAGCTGATGGGAACCACTCCGAGCTCACGGCACCATGTGCTACTCGCCACGTAAGGTGCGTCCTTTGCTGTGTGTTCAGAACTAGGGCTGCGGTCAAGTCATAATCACTCACGCTGGTGAGCCCTGCCAAAAGACCTGGCACTTGTTAATTTGATTTTCTATTGTTTTTGTTGCTGTAAATTAATATGCAGTTATTTCAGAAGCTTGAGGACCACTCCCAGCCCATGGCACATAGGTGCTTGTCAGATCTCCTCCCCCTCTTCCTCCCCCTTCCATTCCCACTCCCCTTTTCCCTCCTCTTCCTCTCCTTTGTCCTCCTCTTTCTCCTCTCCCCACTCATCCTCCTCTTACTCTTACTCTTCATAACCATAAAAAGTCTGTGGTTTAATACAACAAAAATGAATACCTTGGGTGCACAGCTCAAGGAGACTGGTGATCCACCCACCAGGTGCATTTGTGAACTGCTAGATAGACAGAATCATGCCCTGCTTCATCCCTGTGCCCTAAATGCCTGGCAAATAGCTTTACACACAGGACTGTTCAGGAGTTCTTTGTAGAATGCGTACTGAGGAGGGAAACTTTGTCAAGCCCTTCCCTGCTCTGCTCTGGTTGTTTTGTGAATCTGGAACACAGCTCATGCCTTGAACTCACTCTAATACTTCTCTGATTCCTGCCAGCCAAAATGGATGTGGCCTTCTGTCACTGTGTCAGCATGGGATGAACAAGGCAGGGACAAAAGGAACTGGCCAGCCAACAAGATTAAGTTCCATTCTCAAATGAGAGTCCACAGATAAAGTATCTTCAAACTCAAGTGAATACCAAGGGCTCAGCTGTCATCTTTCTGTATAGCCATCCTCAAAGCAAAATCCATGTCATGGGTCCAGACACCATATCCTTCTAGATCAGCTGGAAGAGGAAGTGCAGGAAGACAAGACGACCGACCGCAGATTTTGCAGCCCAGTTAAATGCAATTCTGGAATCTCTACTTGGCCTCACACTTGTGCATCATTGACTAGACTCTGGCTGGGTAAGATGCTACCCAAATCCAAACAGTACCTCATTGCCCAAGTGGAAATGAGAAATGAACGGCTGCTGCTGTCAACCAGTGGTCTTGTCCATTCCCAGTTTCAGATAACTGTACCCCCAACTTCCCTCGAGATCTTCGAGTTTTCTGGAATCCCGACATTTCAGCCACTCCTGAGGAAAACGGGTGGGGATAAAAAGATAAAGTAGCATGTTTCTCAAGTGGAAACTTGCGTTAGACTGTAGTCAGCTAAAGAGCCACCCTCTCCTCCACTTAGAGCGCTTTCTCTCATCTTCACCAGATACATGTTTCCTGTGGGAAATGGTGCTTGTGTAGAGAAATTCCATTCATTTTTATTCTGGTCCTTGCTTCTAGCACTGCAATACCTCTGTCTCAAGGGCCTGGTTTGTTCTCTGAGTCTTTATATTCAGAAGTCCAGATGCATCACCTTAGACCAGTTCCTTACTTAATTCCCAACTTCCAGATTCAGAGGAACCTGGGGCTAGGTGGGGGAATGTCTGTATCCCATTAATAATGACAACAGAAAAATGGAGCTCAGAGGTTTGATTCATTGAGGAAGAAACAAGTCTCTCATACATTGATATCAAGGGAAAGCTTGATAGTGATGTCATATGTAAGAAAGAAAGATGTGTTTATTATAACTGCCTAAATTTTAATACTTCCTCCAGGAATGCACTGGCAGAATGAGTCTGAACAAGTTACTCTGCCTCTTATCTCATTCTCATAATCTGTAAAATGTGGCTAATAATAGAGAATTTGAAATGTAAAACATTTGTAGACAATTTATCACACAGTGCCTGACACATAGAAAATAGTCAATGGATGCACCTTATTTAGGTAGTAATTCAACTGTCAATCACTTTCTAAACAATATTTTGACAGCTTCAGAATCTGGTTCCTCCCCCCTAGTGAAGTACACTGGAGAGTCAGCCAGTCAAGGCACAACTGACCAAGCAGTGCCATAGACACCAGAGACATGGATCTCTTTTATCAACAGGTTCTGTCATCTGTAGCTCATCGTCATTTATTTGTACTAACTTTTCTGTGTTTGTGGGTGCTTCTGGGTGTATGCATGTGCACCACAAGTGTATGGGTGTCCATGTAGGCCAGAACAGGACATCAGATTCCTTGAACTGCTCACACAGATGGTTGTTAACCATCCAGTATGATTGCTGGGAATCAAACCCAGGTCTTCTGCAAGAGAAACACCTGCTCTGAACCACCGAGCCATTTCTGCTGGGGACACCTTTACATTCTCAAAACTCACTTAGATGCCAATTTTCTAATGGATTTTTAAAGACTGTATATGCATTATATTATTTAATTCTAAAGCAGTACAGTTATATTAAATTGCTCAGTGTTTAATATAAAACATGATGAAGGCATAAATAATATATTTAGAATGACACTTGGATAAACGTGAATTTAAAGGGAAAATAATCGACTTTGCAAGTCTTGCTCAGTCATCAAATACTAATTACTAATCATTTAGAAGTAAGGATTGGGTAGTACTGTGTCTGACCACATCATCCAGGCCCATTTGCTTCTGAAGAGTGACTAGGTGGGCATCAAGGATTGAAGCCACTCCTGTGGCTGTGCTGGTGTTCTAATTCTTCTGATTGTCATTCACAGTTCTCAGAGGTCTGAGCTGTTCCATAGTATTCACATCTCACCTACCAATCCCAAGTGGAGGCAAGACAGTTCAGGAGTTGGTGGGGACCTTTTGAACAGTCCAATGATCTAATACCCTGTCACCCCACAGGTTCCAGCAAAGAGTCCATGCTTTCTCCTCCCAGAGTTGCGGTGGAACCTTCTCCCGCCCCTGCCCCTGCTCCTGCCTCTGCGCCTGCCCATACACCTACCCCTTCCCCTTCCCCTTCCCTTGTCCCTGCCCCTGCCCCTGCCCCTGCCCCTGCCCCTGCCCCTGCCCCTGCCCCTGCCCCTGCCCCTGCCCCTGCCCCTGCCCCTGCCCCTGCCCCTGCCCCTGCCCCTGCCCCTGCCCCTGCCCATACACCTACCCCTTCCCCTTCCCCTTCCCTTTTCCCTTCCCCTTCCCCTTCCCCTGCCCCTGCCCCTGCCCCTGCCCCTGCCCCTGCCCCTGCCCCTATCCCTGCCCCTGCCCTTACACCTACCCCCTGCTCCTGCCCCTGCCCCTGCCCCTGCCCCTGCCCCTGCCCATACACCTACCCCTTCCCCTTCCCCTGCCCCTTCCCCTGCCCCTGCCCCTGCCCCTGCCCCTATCCCTGCCCCTGCCCCTGCCCCTGCCCCTGCCCCTGCCCCTGCCCCTGCCCATACACCTACCCCTGCTCCTGATCCTGCCCCTGCCCCTGCCCCTGCCCCTGCCCCCCACATTGCCAGAGCTCCTGCTGCTGGTGTGTCTGCCAGCTAATTTTGCATGTGTCACTTATGCCTGACCCTATACCAAAGTACTTTGCCCAGGGTTGGCTCTTTACTCATTTTTGTTTGCTTTCCCACCCCTCTTCCCATCTTGATTTCCTACCTCTGTCTTCTTTCATCTCTCTCCTGCCTCTCTGCCATAGTGTTTTTAGCAGTGGACCTACCAGTTCATCACCCAGAGCAAAAATAAGGCACTTTCTACAGTGCTGGAGCAAGGAAAGAGAGCCTAAATAGGCGCGAGAAAATATTCTGGAAAGACCTTTGTTACTTTTACGTTTTAAAATTCATGTTTCCCACTGATGCTCAACTCCATCCACTGTTTTGTTGCAGTCAGCACACCTGAGACTGCAATTGACAAATACAAAAAAAAAAAAAAAAAAAAAAATGCTTATTTGAGCTCAGGGCCCTGCAGTCCAGGAAGTCTAAGATTTGATGGCCACAGGTAGCACAGTCCTTGTGACACTTGGGCTCACAATGGTAAAAGAAGGGGGCAAACAAATACATTCATAAAGCTTTGCAGTGCAAAGATACAGAGAAACAGATACATTCATAACAACCCATGCCCCATAACTTCCACTGGAGCAGCATGGGCCACTCAAGACTTAACACCTTCTGTGGGCCCCACCTCTCAGCTCTACAACACTGGAAATCCAGGTGTGAGTGTGGGAAGCCACACTCAAACAAAAGAAAGGCTTTGTCATAGCACCCATCCTTATCCAGAAGGAAGGAGAGAAGAGAGAAGTATGGGAAGGAAGCAGGGGAAGAGACTAAACAAAAGAGAATAAAGACTATCTGTAAATAATTCCATTGTCTGGAGAGACCTTGCAAACCCATTTAGTGATGAAGCTGAGCAGACACACTTGGGCTGGCCCACCATCCCTGTGACAAGTAGCCAAGAAGGCAGTCTGGGCAATCACACAGCTAGGGCACGGTGAAGTTGCTGGGCTGGGGGACATAATAAGAGGTGAGCTTCCTAGGCAAGGTTGTGAAGACCTCGGCACTTAAGTTTCAGCTGTTTCCTCCCGGATGCCACCCTGTCACCCTAATAGACCATCTCCCTGGTGAGTGTACACAGCAGGCAGCCCAGAGGTGTGACAGTCCCAGCAATGAGCCCTCCTCTGTACAGAAGAAGTCTAGAGATAGCAGTGTCTCAATTAGCTGTCAGTTTCCAGATGTCATTGTCCTCAGGACAGAGACAAGCTTCAGATCCACTGGCATGTGAGGGTTAAGTCAATGCAAGAGAAACTGTGAAAACCAATGTCGGCAATGAGGACCAGAGTTTACCTCCCACCACTGTCTATACTTACTGAACAGTCTACTGATCTGTTAGCTGACTACAGGTATACGCCTGGAGATGGCTTGGCTGCACTCATGATCAGCCTCAAAAGCAACCCCAGTCTCAGCAGCTGGCCTCTCCCAGGTCTCCTGTCACTAGGCACTGTTTCTTCTTTCAGTCTCCTAAAGCAGCCAGAATCAACATCAGCTGCAAAGGTTCCCCCCAACCCCCACCCGGGGAATTTTAAAAAGCACGGATACCAACTCTGGATCTTCTGATTTAATTAATCTGGGGTGGGAACTGCCTGTCAAGATTGCCTAAATTTCCCCCCCCCCCCCCAGTGACTCTGATTTGAAGCTGGTTGAAATTCACTGTCCCAAAGAATTTTTAACAAGACCTTCATGTGTATTCGGACTTCCACTAAAGCTTTCGGAGTTCATAAAAGCATGAGTCCAGCAGAAGGGGGTGGGGGGAATCTTCAAAATCTATTTTAAATAATTGTGTCTTAAAAAAATATAAAATCCTTTAGTCTATCCCCTCCCTTGAAAAATTTGAAAGAGGTGAGCAGCAACTTCAACTTAATTTCATCCCATGAGTTCCTCCCCCTCCACAGGACCCTTTTCTCTCCTACTCTTACACCCGCACCCAATGCTGGCATTTGCAGTTCTAGCATAGTACAAACCAGGCATTTGCAGTTCTAGTATAATACAAACTCTACAGGAAGGAGTCATTGGGAAGGTTACTGCCATGGCAACCTCTGCAGTGGGCCAGCTGGGAGTCTGGGAATCCGGCTGGGTGTTAGACAGGACACTCCACGTGGTGGTAGTAAATAGTCCCATTAAGATAGCAACAATGACTCTGTGGACATTGGTTAGACATCTGTAACCAGATATAAGATTCCAGGATCTCTGGGTAGCTGGCCATCATTTCTTTAACCAGGTGATGAGTACCTGACCAGGCAAGAAAGCAGAGAAAACCCTGTACCTCCCAGCATTGCCAATTAGATGCTTCCACTCTCTGAACTCTGTTCTAGAACCTCCCACTCCACGCCCTCTTCCCCCACTACCTCAAGCTCAACCCAACTGAAAGACTTAACTGCCTCTGAACTCAGTGAAAATGCAGGATGAGCAAGCAAAGAAGAGACCTGGTTGCTGTGCTCTGTTTTGAAGAGTCCGTCTAGGGGCTGGGAGGTGGAGCAGCTCATCAGGTACTCAGAAGTCTTACTCAGAAGTCTCAGGTTCAACCTTCAGCACCACTGGAACTTCACATAGCTTAAAGGTTAAAAGACTTAGCACACCGATAAGGGAAGTGTGGGTCAATGGGAAAGTGACCTATTCATGGATTGGAAGAATTCATCCTGTTACAATGTACACTATCACCCAGTGTGAGCAGTGATGCACGGTCTGAGCAATCATACAAAAACATTCTAAAAGTCACATTTGTTAGGTAGAAAAGACCCTCCACACAATGACTGTAGTTAATAACATTGAATTCATAAAAGTTGTTAAGAGAAGGGGGTTGGAGAGATGGCCAGTGGTTGAGAGCACTTGCTGCTCTTCCAGAGGACCCAGGTTCCATTCCCAGCACCCACATGATGACTCACAGCCATCTGTAACTCCAGATTCAGAAGATCCAACATCCTCTTCTAGCCTCTGGCACCAGCCACAGATTTGTATGCTGACAAAACACCTATGCACATAAAAATAAACTAATTAAAAGAAGAGGATTTTCTTCCTTGTCTATGAAAAATGTATTAGGTGAAGATTTTAAGTGGTCTTACTACCTACAACAACAGGAAGTAAAACACATATTAATTAGCTCAATGGAGATAAGATATATTATTCATGATAAATATAAACAAGTTATCCTTTTAAATTTTAGGGTATTTTTATTACATGGCGGGCCATAAAAATTGCACCACAGTACACATATGAAGGTCAGAGGACAGCTTATAGAACACAGTACACATATAAAGATCAGAGGACACACAAGGTGTGAAGTGTAAACTTCTGGTTTCTTTGGAAAGTCAGTTATGTCAAATCATGTTTTGCTGGGGCACACAGGTATGTCTTGCTGAAACAGACACATGAAAAAATGGTTTCCTGAAGTAGACACAATTGAAAGGATGTTTTATTGTAGCAAACACATGAAAGGGTGCATTGATGTTCAGAAGGAATATAAATATGGCCCCATAGACAGTAGGAGCTTGAGTATTGGTTTGCCTTGCTCCACCTCATTATTCTTCACTAATAACAGGCATGTATTGGTTCACCTTACATTGCATTGCTGAGCTTTGCTTGTGGTGATGCCTTAGAAAAAAACTTGACAGGAGCCTGATATAGCTGTCTCCTGAGAGGCTATGCCAAAGCCTGACGAACACAGAAGCGGATGCTCTCAGCCAACCATTGCACTGAGCACGGGGTCCCCAATGGAGGAGTTAGAGAAAGGACTAAAAGAGCTGAGGGGGTTTGCAACCCCATAGGAAGAACAACAATATCAACTAACCAGAACACCCAGAGCTCCCAGGGACTAAACCACCAACCAAAGAGTACACATGGAGATACCCCTGGAGGGATCCATGGTTCCAACCGCATATGTAGCAGAGGATGGCCTTGTCAAGCACCAATAGGAGGAGAGGCCCTTGATCCTGTGCAGGCTGGATGCCCCAGTGTAGAAGAATGCCAGGGTGGGGAGGCAGGAGTGGGTGAGTGGGTGGGCAAACACCCTCATAGAAGCAGGAGGAGGAGGGATTAAAAAAAGAGGAAAGAAAAAAAGAAGAAAGAAAGAAAGAAAGAAAGAAAGAAAGAAAGAAAGAAAGGAAGGAAGGAAGAAAGAAAGTCACCAAAGAACTTCTCATGAGGTTGCTGTGGCTGCCTCAGGCCCCTTGGCAAGCCTTATGGTTTCTTCTGGATTGAACTGCAGCTGCTGGTTCATGTGTGGTGTCTGCTGAGAGGACTGGACTACAGCTGTTGATTTGTATTTGGTGTTTGCTGCTGATATCCTGACACTGAAGATTGGACTTGCCCCCAGAGAACTATTGCTAAACAGATCCATTTCTCCCATAGCCTAATAACTCTTCTTTTCCTCTACCTCTGCTGGGTGGTGGGTTAGAGGAGAGTTTGAATACTTATTAAAAATAGGTTGGAAAAAAAATTATGTACCAAGTACACATCTGAAGGTCGGAGGACAGCTTGCAGGAGCTGGTTTCTGCCTTCTACCATGTGGGTTCCAAGAATCTACCTCAGGTCCTCAGGCTTGGCTTCTGTGGTCTTGAAAGCACAATATAAAGGATTTTTAGGCATAAATATTTAAAACTAAGTGATTAAAATATGTTTTATGTGGAACAATAGATCACACGTAGCCGAAGCAATGCTGATTTTTTGAATGTGCTCTTCCAACCGAGCTGCATCCCAACCCATGAGGTAGGTATTTTTAAATGATAATTTAATAATAGTAAAGAGAAATGCAAAAGTAAGGTATAAAAAATGTTTCCCAATAGTTTGTAAGTTTTGAGAGATTCCTGTCAATTGTCCAGACACTACATAAGATTGGAGGTAGGAGCTGGGGCTGGAAGGTTGAGACATAGCTACATCAACTTTCAGTCAGCTCATAGAGGTGAGCCTCGCCATCTCATGCATGCATGTATGCATCCACCCGCCCATCCATCCACCCGCCTATCCATCCACCCACCCATCCATCCACCTGCCCATCCATCCACCCGCCCATCCATCCACCCGCCCATCCATCCATCCACCCGCCCATCCATCCATCCATCCATCCATCCACCCGCCCATCCATCCACCTGCCCATCCATCCATCCATCCATCCATCCACCCGCCCATCCATCCACCTGCCCATCCATCCATCCATCCATCCATCCATCCATCCAGAGTCATTCAGTAAATGTTTATTGAAAGCCTTCAGTATGGTAGGTGCTGCTTTTAAGTGACATAACTGTGGAAATGGCAAACCAGCCAAAAACATACAGTAAGCAAACCATCAAAAAGCACATATTGTCACTTTTATAGTCAGATAATGCAATGCTATAGGGAGGAACAGAAGAGGAAAGGGAGGGGTGGAGCATGAAGGGTAAGTGTGCGATGACTATTTGAACTAGGGTTGTCGTGGAAGACCTCATGGGAAAAGAAAGCTTGGAACACAACCCCCAGCTGAATTTGATTACAGGCACGTCTTAATCTGTTGCTGTAACAGAATACAACCAAACCTGGTTAATTTGTGAATAGAAACTTGCTTGGCTCACAGTTCTGCAGGCTGAGAGGTTCAAACCCAGGAATCCAGCATCTGCAAGGGGCCTTCATGTAGCAGCACAACAAGGCAGAAGTGGGTACCTCAAAGAGAGAAAAATGGGTGAACTCATCCGTTTTGTCAGAAGCCCACTCATAGAATGGTCAGCCAATTCTCCAAATGACAGCATTGATCCATCCAACTGTGTACGGCCCCCTCCAAGCTAATCACATGGATGTCAGATGTCAGCAGGAGTTTTTAGAGGACATTCAAACCATAGTAGGATGCAGCAGTGGATATGGGCAGAGGCTTAGTAGTGCAGGCATGGGGAACTTGCTCTAGCAACTGCAAAGTGCCAGAAGAGCTGGGCAGTTGCAGGAAGAGCAGCTAGGAAGAAATGGACTCAGACCTATGCAGAGGCTTACTTTTCCCCCGGAAGTAAGATCGTGCCTTCTGGTGCAGTGTGTGAGTGTGCTGAGTCTTGTTAACTGTGGCAAAGTGAACAGAGGACCAAGGGAAAACACCTTCAGGAGAGATTCCTGTCAATTGTCCAGACACTACATAAAGGATGTCTTTTTTGTTTTGTTAGTTTTTTTGGTTTTTTGAGACAGGGTTTCTCTGTGTATCCCTGGCTATCCTGGAACTCATTCTGTAGACCAGGCTGGCCTCAAACTCAGAAATCCACCTGTCTCTACCTCCCAAGTGCTGGGATTAAAGTCATGCTCCACCACTGCCCGGCTATAAAGGATGTCTTATTTTGTTTCTTTCTCCTGACTTTATTTTACTTTGGGGATATGTAATAGCCTAGAAAACAAACAAAATCCTTTCCTGGTGTAAACTTCAGCTGCATAATTGATTCAATGTTTCCTTTATTTGTCTAATTAGGCACATTCAAAATTATCCATGACAAAAATATCAGAAAATTTCAGCCCTCCAGGAGAGGGGTTCAGGTCATTGCTCTGAGACATGGCTACTGCCCACTGGCCCAGTGTTGCTAGCAGACAGATTTTGGTAAATAAGTTACCAACCAATAAAATCTGGTTAATTCCACATAAAAATCCAAAGGTGTGTTATGGTCTTAAAGACTCTAGAGTGTGTCCTCACATGTCATTAATTTACACTGATATATTTAACTAAATACATGGGTGATTATTAAAGACTTCATGAGTATAATTACTAAGATAACTCTGCACTTAAAATGCTTGCTTGCCCTAGAATTCTGACAACATGAGTTCAATACCCAGACCCCATAGTGGAAGGAGCAAGACGATGCTGACCAAGGTTGTCCTCTAACCACCACACCAGGCTGCGGCACATCTACACACGTGCACACAGGGGTGGTAGTGGTGAGCAATGATTGTTACTAATTTTTTAAATCTTCAACAGTTGGGAAACCCTAAACCAAACCTATACAGGAACAAGGTGTGACAGAATGGCTGGTGAAAACCTACGATCTCTCAGCTGGCCTGACGCCTGCTTTCTTCTCAGTCAGTACATGTCCTTGTGAGCAGACACCTAGGACCCTCATTCCACATGGAGTCCAACCATTTCATTTGGCAGATGACCAAAAGAGCTCCACAAAATTTTACTGACCTCTCCAAGGTCACCAATTAGATAAAGGCAGAGCTGAAGCCGGGATTCTAGCGTCTTTCCCAAGATGCCCCATTCCCTGGAGCCTGAGCTGTGAAAGAAACTGGGCCACAGCAATGTCTCAGATGATGTTGGCTCTGAAGTTATTTTAATTATAAATCAGCACCAGAAACTAATGAAGGCATCAAAGCTGTGGTGCTGGTATAGACCAGAAGGGCTGGGAAACTGTAACTAAGAGACAGAGTATTTCCCAAGGGACTTTAAATTTAAGTAATCTATATTTAAAATATCATGATTTTAGTGACTAGCAGAGGGGACGGGAAAATCTGAATAAAAAAAAATCACATCCTAATTTGGCAATATGAAGTAAGTTAGCTATGGTGTTTCTTGGATTTTTGTAATAGAGAGTAGTAGTTCACGCAAGTACTCTACAGCTTTCACTAACTCACAGGAACATATTTAATCATTTAAGTAAGGACTTTCATGATATTTATGGCCACTAATAATTTTTTATAAGATAAATATACCAGGGTCTAGAGAGATGGTTCAGCCATTAAAGAGTACTTGTTGCTTTTGCAGAGGACTCTGGTTTGAGTCCCAGCACCACATGGTGGTCCACAACCACCCACAACTCCAATCCAGGGACTCAAATGGTTTCTCCTGACCACCAAGGGCACCAGACACACATGTGGTACACAGACATTCATACAGGAAAAAAATTTATACACTTAAATACACCTTCAAAATAAATACATAAGTCACTTAAGATGTTTATTTATACTGCTGGGTCATCTAAACATTTTTTGTTTATGCAGGTAGATGAATAAAAATCATACATGATAAAAACATAGACTCAAGTCCTTAACTGATGACCCTAGTGTTCATTTTTAATGCATAAATTCAAAGTGGGAATTGTTGTAATCTAACAGTTCTGCTGGCATAGTTATTCCAGCCGCCTACTCCAGCCGAACCACCCACGGAGTTTGAGGTGAGCCTGGGGGGGGGGGGAGAGAAGGGTGGGGAAAAAAGAGAGGGGGGAGAACAAGATGAACTCCCTTGTGCTTCCCACAAGTGCTCCCTGCCAGATCATGACACAGCCATCATCCTTGTGACAAGGATGACGCATTAAATATCTCACCCTTCCACAGCCTGTTCTTTAAAGCACATCAGCAGCCATCCAAGCCTAGGTATCAGCGAGCTGAGAGACTGAAAGGAAGCACAGTGCTGTTTGGTACGCTGTAGCACCACTGAAAGCCATGCTTGCCAAGTTTAAACACACGCTTGGCAGGATCGTCGAAACACTTCCCATCACTGCCCTGGGACAGCCCTGTGCACAGGAACAGGCAATGCTGAGGGTGGAGTCAAGGCTCTCAAGAGAGACCAATGGTGGAGGCACAAAGCCAAAGCTTAAATGGCACCCTCACACTGAAGATCCAAACGGCAGCCTCCCATCCTTCCCGGAGACCCAAGAGCTATTGCCCAATCGCAAAGTCGAAACTGTCCTTTGTGTTGTCTTTGCTTTCTCATCAGGGAGCTTGACCACAGTTGTTGCCCAAAGTAAAGGAACACTACTGTCACCTGCCAGCGTGGGTTTTGCCTTCTCTCCTCTTTACCACTCGTGGGATCAAGGCAAACTGATTGAGTAGAGGCGGTGCCCCTACATTGGCAGGATCTTCAAGGCACTGGAAGGCATTCTTCTGTGACCAATTACTGCTTCTGTCATGGTAGCATTTTGTTCTAACTTAAAGCATATGTCTGCTTCCTAACACACAGCTCAGGAGCACAGTGTGACCCAAGGGTTAAATACATTCCTTAGAAACTTAGCTGAGGGAAGACTCCTTGGAAGTGTGCAGGTGCAGAATTACAGCCCGCCAACTGCTCACCATAATGCCATACCCAGCCTTCTCTGCAGCCTCAGCTACAAGGCTCTAGTCCCGTTTTCCTATAAAAACAAATAAAAAACAGATACACGAAATGTCTGCTTCTGTCAGCAAAGAACCGAGCACACAGTAGGTGCGTTCAGCACTCATCAACCACAGCTTAAAATGATGTTGTCAAGTTCTTTCCAATAACTGCGGGTCGCGGCCTGAATTCAAACTTTGTGTCGAGACAGTTCAGAGTCAGACCGCCTGACTGACCATCAGACCGTTCTCTCCCGGGACACCAAGCAAGGTTCACAATCTACCAAAGTCACTCTCTTTGACGGTACAAATGCACACAGCCTAGAATTCCAAGAATAATGAAACTGGTGAATGGATGAAAACCAATCATCAGGCAAAATGAAAACCAAGAAACTGGAGATTTTCTCAAGCAGCACAAAAAAAAAAAAAAGGCTAAGGAAGACAGACACGGCAACATATATTGTTCTTCGCTTTTTATTTAGTCACAACACATCAGTACAACAGAGGTCAAACCCAGTTCAGAGGAGGCTGTTCAAACTATACCTGCTAAAAGGGATAAGCCTGTAAAACAATACTTTTAGAGCCTAAATCAAAATTTTAAAACTGAATGAGAAAGCAGAGAAGCCTTTTTAAGTATTGCAAGGACCACGTTTTCATGCACCAAAAGAAATACACAACGTAAAATTTCCACTTAAAGGAAAATATGGCAGTTCCAGGAAAGTCCGGGTTACGCGTTTAACAGGCACCGAACTACTTTCAGACTACGATCACTCAGGCAGGTCGACACTTGTGAACTTGAGATCCGTACGACTGAAAATGTTTTGCATTGCTTGGGGTTGCAGAGCAGGCATGGTCTACATAACTGTCTTGCTTGCTGCCGACACTCCAAATGGGGGCCTAGCCTACCAGCAGCTGTTTCTAAACCTGAAATATCAGAACAGAAAAGCCAGGCAGGCCACAGTAGCTGGGCATCTGGATTCAGGGCCAGGGACAAGGTTGGCCATTTACCTCACTGCTCTAAAAAGCAGGGAGCTAGAGTTTCTAGAATGATTTGTCAACGCTTTGTTTGGAAATATAATGTTTCTCTGACTCTCCCTCCCCAAAGAATATCAGTTATACAACACCTTAACCTGTCAAAGTATTAACAAAATCATCTTAACATTGACCATAGTGGTTTGGGAAATTAATCCTCAAAAGATTGCAACTTATACAAGCTGGGAAACAGACCCCAAACACTAACGTTAGGATTCCCCAAGGTGAGGCAGATGGAGTCATTCTTGGACAGACAGGTTTACAAAGTAACTGAGGCACGGAACAGACAACAGATCGAAGTGTTGGGTCATAATCACTACCTCAATTGAATCTTTTAAACAAAAGTTAACAACTAATTTTTTAAAACTGCTAATTCATGACATGATAAAAAAAATTAAAGAAAAGTAAACCAACAAACCTTTAGTCTTTAGGAAAAAAAATTATCTGAAAATGTACCTTTTTCCTGACTTTTACTGGCGACTTTAAGGTGGTGTTGGCAACCGTCCCAGCACACCTGGGATTTTAAGCTTCCCCTCCCTTGTTCTACGGCATCAGTTCTTTAGAAAGCTCCAATCTCTGTCCCCCAAGGTCTATAGGGCTTGCCAAGGTTTGCTGCCTGCGTGGGTGTCGAAGGGCTCAGAAGGTGGAAGGAGCTGAAGGAGAAGGGGAAGGCTGAGAGCGAGGCCATGGAGGAGAGCAGCGGCGGCGACAGTTTGGAGGCCGAGGTCACCACGGGAAGCACCGATCCCAAGCTGCCACTAGGGGGCGCTCGCAAGGCCGGCGCCTCCGGATGGGCAGAGGCCAGCCTGCCCTGGTGATGCGGCTCCGTGGGTGACGCCGTGGTGCCGGCGTTCCCGTGGCCATTCTGGGGTAGCAGCAGCGGGTGTGCGATGTGTGGGTGATGTCCGAAGGCGCTTCCCCAGGGAATGTGTCCGAGGCCCCCGTGAGCGCCGCTCGCGGCTTCTCGCTGGGATGCGTAGTTGTTGAGATGGGAGACCAGGCGAACGCGAAGTGGGTCGGAGGCATCGAGTCCTTCAATGATGCTCAGATAACGGGCAACTTCGGCCAGGCATTCCCGAAACCCCAAACTCCGATAGTCCATAGCCAGGGCGTGCGCGTCAAAATAACCTATGCACAAAAACAAAAGAAAACCTTCAAGGCTCTGTTCATTTCCTGAATTTCTTCCACTCCAAAGGCAGCCCTTCCGGGCAACTACGTACAGGATTACAGCACAGATCATGGGTCCTGGAAGCTCAAATTTTTTGGAGCTGACCAAAATCTTTGCATTAATCAACATTATATGTTTGCTAATGCAAGTTCAAAGCCCAATTAGAAGCTGCTGAGCAGAAATTGGAATTAAACCCTACCAGCAGATGAAACTATGTTCTCTCCTTTAATGTTTTTCCCCAACAACAACAAAAAATACATCAAGGACAGAGAAACCACAGAGCAGTGAAATTCATTAGACACACAGATGTAAGTTATCATCGTGGAGCTTTTAGGCACTTGGTCCTTGGTGAAGAATCTGAAGGCTGGAGACAGACGCGGGCTTCAGTCTCTCCCCGTTAGATTTTCTCTACTTAGCCCCTGCAGGTCTCTTTCCTCCAATTCTTTTGGCAGTTCGTTTTCTAAATCCTGTACATGAAATTCTGACTATCTAGTCGTTGTTTTTAATAAGCCATTTCCCAAGCTTTTCTTAAATAGCAACAGACAAATGTGAGTGACTTGACCTAAATCAGGGCTGTCACCACCGGAGGAGCTCCGGGAGACGGGCGCTTGCTAAAAGGTGCATTAGCTCCGTTGAAAGAAGACTGGAGTGATGTATTCACTGTTCAAGAACCCATGTGCTGTTGAAGGTGCACTGGCTGGCAACCACGTACTGCTCTCCCCACCCCCAAAGCAAAAGCAGGCAGGGACTGCACCAATCCCAGACTGCTCCTGCTGCTCCCTCCACACCGACCACGCAAAGCCCAGGCTGAACTGGAGAGAGGAATACCTTTCCCTCCTGCAGTGTGCAGCATTTTCAGATGATCCACGGTCATCTGCAAGATCTCAGCTTTTTCTAGCTTAGCAGATCCCTAAAAAGATGACAAAGGGCTTATTTGACGTAGGTGCCTTTGGAGAACTTAAAATATGCACACAGATATGCATACATGTAATATACAAACGTAAACAAAAGCAAGATGAGATGTATCCACAAAATCTGTTGGAATTTGTGTAAGAACATTCAACGACAAGGCACAAATGAGGTTAGAAGCACGGAGGGGAGGGAATCAGAAGGTGCCGATGGCTACTCCAGGCAGTCTCAGACTTCCTCCATTACCTGCTTCTCAAAAGCACTGGGTACCAGCCTTCTCAGCTCAGACAAACTGTTATTGATTCGGTCTCGTCGGCGCTTCTCGATGATCTATGGGAAGCAGACAAAAACAAAGGAGGACATTTCCATTATGACTGTACATTCCAATGAGAAGAAATGTTCTTTCCGTTAGTTAATATAACAATGTGTATATATATTTAAATCATTGGGGGAGGGGGTACTCACGCCTCTCCGTCTTTTCCTGGCCAAAACCTGGGACGATGTCGTTGGGGACATGGAACCCAGCGCCGAACTCAAGTTTCTGTAAGATGGGAAGCAATTGCCTTGAGAAAGGATGGGGAGTCGAGAGCCCTCCTGCACTCAGATTTCTTTGGCAACTTGAGCTGGAAGGCGAGGGGAGGACCGCTCACAGCCAGCGGCCGCGGGCCCACGGCTCCCGGTAATGGGGACCCAGCACCGAGCACCCCGTTCTCTCCTCCCGCTCCGGATCGGCCGGACGCTGCCAACTCACCCATTCTCGTCCGCGCTCTCCTTCTCCACCTCGATGGTCTCGTCCAGCTCACTATCGGAGGAGCTGTAGTCCGGGTGAGCTCTCTTCATGGTGGCGGAGCGCGGGCTCCGAGGAAGGTAGTGCGGCGGACAGGGAGGAGTTAACTGCAGCAGCCGCTCGGCGCTCAGCTGCGGGCGGTGCGTGCACACTGATCCCGCTCACGCTCAGCCTCCGGTTAAAACTCAACCATCCCTTTCCCACGCTGCGCCCCTTCCCAGGGATAGGGGGAGGGCGGGAGAGGCGGGGAGGTTGGGGCAAGGGCGGGGCCGAGGCTCCCGGCAACCGCGGGCTCTGGCCAATCGGCGCCTCGCTGCGCGTATTGGCAGCCGCATGGAGGCGGGACGAGCGGAGGTCGAGGCAGGCTGCGCCCCGCCCCCGCCCGGCGGCAGTGCGTCGGCTCCGCGGGAGCTCGGCTGGGGGCCGCGGGCGGCGGTGGGCCGGCGGCGGGCACGAATAGGGGGCCGCCCCGCGACACCAGCCCGGCGATAGCCACCGCCCCGCCCCACCCCGCGCGCCCCGATTGGCCTGGCCGTGTGCCAGGGCCGCGCCTGCAGCGCCGCCGGTGAGCCGCACGCGCCGCGGGCCGTGGGAAAGTGCTGGCGCCCCGGCCGCCAGCCAATCCGGACGGACGGCGACGGCGGCCGCGACGGCGGCGGCGGCGGCAGCTCTGGGCGTCCGCATGAATGGAGAAGAATAGCCGGGCGGGGGAGCCGGGCTTCGCGAGGGCGGGCCCCCCGGGCTCCTGGTGTGAACCTGTAATCGGAGTCCGGGCGCCGGCGGGCCCCGGAAGCCACCGCCCGCGTCCCGTTCTCTGCGCTGCACCCGGTGCCCCGCGGCGGGAGGCGCTCGCATTGGCGGGTCCTGCAGGACAAGTCGCCTGGGGCGCCGCTAGTTTGGGTGGTGGCCACCAGCTCTGGGAGCACAGCCTGAGATCAAGGGATGCTGCTTTTTGGGTTCTGGGAACCTGTGAAGCTAGACAATCCTGCAGGGCTTCTGAGCTCCAGGACGGAATGCATTTCCCTATGCATCTCATTTCCGGGGAAGTGGACCGCTTGTTTTCTGGGTTAGCTTGAGGGAGGAGTAGCTGTCCCCGGAGACATTCATTATGTTGGGATTTTTGCTGTTGTTTTGTTTTATTTTTTGTCCTCCCTTTCCCTTAGAGTTGGCGGCCAGATCCTCTCAGCAGGCGACAGGGTGGCGGCCTGGGTGTTTGCTTCTTGAGGCTGACTTCGCTGAGGGGGGGATGCACGTTTCTGCCCGGCACTGCACACACACACACACACACACACACACACTCCCTTTGGCCTCAGTTGGGGCGGGCGTTTGGGGTGCTATATGAAGTTCTGCACACCGCTTTCCCACCAAGAAGACCGACTTTTAAAAATAGTTTAAATCTTAAGGATTGGTTCCCGAGTTCAGCGTTCATATAAGTAGACTGCCTGGAGAAACCCCAGTCTTTATCCCGCTCAAAGGTAGAGCACTTTGGGGTCCACTCTTGGAGCCTGTAATTTTGTCTGTGAAGCAAAACGTTCAGAGTAAGAGAAACTCATCACCTTTGCAAGCAATTCTGTTTCTAGACCTGATGAGTTCTGTAAGTGCAGACTAAAGCCTGTTACCAGGTCCAGTTCTCTGTCTGCACACACTTTGAAGTTCTTACTGGACTTCACCCTAACGTCCAGCGCCTCAGCTCTCCCAGGCTCCTCTGAAAAGGTGGGGTCCCTCCATCTTGGTTTTGTTTTTCCTAGTGCTCATATCCCACCACGTACTGCTTAGGAGTGGTTAGTCCAAGGTTCACCGCCTGCTTCCCGGTCCACGTTCAGAGCTGAGCTTCTAAAGGGCTCCTGTCACAAACTGGAAACCCACCTCCAAACCCCTCCCTGCTGCCTTCATCTTCAGAGGTTATCACCCTCATCCTCCGACTGCCTGGTGATTCAGACAGTCCGCTTCCTGCCCCATATCTTTCCCTAAAGTGACAGAGCACCCCGCACCTAAATCAGCACGACCGAGACTGCATAGCTCTTGAGTTTTCCCCGGTCAGTAAGGCCTTCTTTTCTTTGGCCAGTTTTGGCTAATGTGCAGGGGCAGAAGCAAGCAGCAGGTTGGCTGGTAAAAAGAAACTGTTTAAGTTGAGGGTGCTTGATTTTACACCATTTTAGATACCAATAGGCATCGCACATAT
This sequence comes from Arvicanthis niloticus, assembly GCF_011762505.2. Classification (NCBI taxonomy): domain Eukaryota; kingdom Metazoa; phylum Chordata; class Mammalia; order Rodentia; family Muridae; genus Arvicanthis; species Arvicanthis niloticus. The sequence goes on along the minus strand of NC_047670.1, from coordinate 7,905,436 downwards.
ATGCTTCTGTGGAAAATTAAGCTATCCTGCTGGGCATGTGGTATTGTGTTCCTATAATCATGGAACTTGGGAAGTAGAGACAGAATTTCATGAGTTCGAGACCAGCGTATGCTACATAGGTTCTCCTGAATTATATGTGTAACAAGACCTTGTACAGAAAAATATCTGGCTATAATTCAGGGACCCAGCACTTGTATAGCACTGATAAATAACATCAATACTTATCCGTCTGTCCATCTACCCAGTACTTATGCAGTGTCTTCTGCATGCCTGACACAATGCTGGCACCTGAGAGACAAAGGTGTCAAGAAGTGATAAGCTCCACTCTCTCAGAACTCACATCTGAGGGAGACAATACACAATGAGCTAACACACAAGTGGGATAGCTATAGGTATCAGAAAGCCTAGTGGCACTTTCTGATAAGGAGACAGGAGAGAATGGGGACACTTTTATGAGGTCTGGCGGACTTTTTTTTTTTCCAGAGCTGACCAAGAATGTAAGATCTCATGTGATTGGAGGCCAGGAAGGAAGGGGTGTAGTGAGAGCTGATCTTGGGTAGTAGAGTCTGAGAGACTGAGAGTACCAGGCTGGTTTCCCACCTGCTAGCTATAGGCATTTTTTCTGGGAGATTTTGGGCTTTTTGCAAAGTGAATGGGGGTGTTCCAGGCTGAGCCTTTATGAGAAAGGCCTTTGTACAGTTGAAATTCCTACTCTGGAATCCTGCAAGAGACCCTTGTTCTGCCCTGTGCTATCAGTACAGGAGATTTCACTAAAAGCTGCTGGAATTGCTGTCGGAAGGTGGAGGTGTCATCTGCAGCTCAGAAAGAAAGAAGGGCTGCCAGGTGGCCCCAGGCGCTTTCAGTCAACTTGTGAAGCAAAAAGTCTTTGTGACAGCCTGCCTTTAATCTCAGCTCTCAAGAGACTGAGTCAGTCAGATCTCGAATTTGAGGCCAGCCTGATCTATACATGGAGTTTCAGGCCAGTGCTATGTAGTGAATCCCTGTCTCCAAAACAGTTCTGTGTCAAACAACTCTTAAAAGAGTTACAGTGGGACATGCCTGTAATCCCAGCCCTAAGACAGGAGGAGTGAACGTTTCAGGACAACTCGGACTACATAAATCCTGTCTTGAAAGGCAAGAACCAACCAAAGAAATTCTGAGGTGAAGGCAGCAGGTGAAGCATTTGAAACCTCTAGGGTTTGGTTGAATAAAAATTTGCTGACAAGCCCTACTAAACGCTAGTCACTGAGTCAAGACTGGAACAGAGACTGAAAAGCCACAGTCTCCATCCACCTCCTCAGAACTTCCTGACACTGCGAAAGTTATTTAACCTCTAAGTCTCCATTATCAGTGACATGAAGATACTGATGATAGTCACCATCCTAAGCTAGTTACATAAAGAGCATCGATTACATCAGTGTGGCCGTTGACCAACACTAAATAAACAGCACACATTGGTATTAGATATTGATGTGTCTGGTCTGTTGGTGAATGTAGCCATAAGTGACCCAGGCATTTTCTTGTCATGATATCTCATATCTTCTGAGATTATGCAGCCTAATCTAGTAATTGGATATATTAACACAGCATCTCTAGAAAGTAGAAGAGTTTCAGCATAGTGGGAGGTGATTGGTGCTATCTGTTTAAAGCAGCAGCTGAGTAAAAGGGCCGTCTGCTATTCATTTTTAGTGAAAGTGCTGTTTCTGAGTCTCTTATTAAGAGACTTCCCCCTGAGCACACGCTGCTATAAATAGGTATATAAATAAGCCTCGCACGCACAGAGTTCAGCTTCTGCTCCTTTTGGAGCTTGCCATCAGGTCAGAATCGAAGCAGAATGGCCCCAAACTGTCACAAAAGAGTCTCAACTCAGCAGCCATCTTTCTCCACCCACTGTGTGCAGTGCTCCCCAGAAGCCCTGTTTAGAACATCACGAAGCCTTGTGAGATGCCATGCCACAGAGAAGTGCACATCCGTTCTCAAGTCTCCTAATGGAGAGCCAGTGTGAAGTGCCCTGCTGTTTGCTGGATAGGCATGCTTAACTGTAAACCCCACAGGGCACCATGGCACAGTGGCAAGGTTGAGAGATTAAGTCACCTCTCTGGATTTGAGTCACAGTGAGCTAGTCCTTAGCCACACCCACACCTCAGTCCCTCCCATGAACCTGTTTCTTCATCAGTAAGCAGGAGGGTCAGTGCAAGGCCATCCTCAGCTACATAATAAGTTGAGAGCTAACCTGGAGTACATTAGAAACTGCTTCAAAAACAGGGAAATAAGAGAAGTATCCGGAGAGAGAATGAATCCAGAGAGATTCATCCTCTAAGTTCTGTTTCTCTAGAGAACCCCCAACTAAGACAACAACAGATTATTATTATAAACATGTGATGGCTAGTTAGGTTTCTGGTTTTGTTTTTTGTCAGCTTGGAACAAGCTAGGGTCATCTGGGAAAGGAAAACCTAAATTGAAAAAAAAAAAAAAACACCTCCATCAGATTGGCCTGTAAGCCGGTCTGTAGGGCATTTTCTTGATTGATGGTTAATGTGGGAGGGTCCAGAGTCCCACTCTGGGCAGTGCTACCCTAGGCAGGTGTCCTGGGTGGTATAAGAAAGTGGCCTGGGTAAGCCATGAGGAACAACTACTGACCACTATTTCTTCATGGTCTCTGCTTTAGTTCAGACACAAGAGTTCCACCTGCTGGGCTCCTGCCTTGGCTTCACCTGGTGCTGGATTGCAAAGAGTAAGATGAAAATAAATCCTTTCTTTTCTCAGCTTGCTTTTGGTCATGAAGTTTTATCACAACAACAAAAAGCAAAGTAAGACAAAAATAAATCTAATTTTGAAAGGTCAAATATAGGAGGTTCCAGGTGATCCCCAGACTGGAATTCACAGACTCTATGGCTTTGAAACTAGCTAGCTTCCAACCATCTGCCTATTGGCTAGAATTGATACTTCCTGGAGCTTTGATTTTAGAGTCAAAAGGACTTCTCTTTTTATTCAAAAGCACAGAGTAGAGATGAAGAAGAAAAGAGAATGGCAGGCACAGATATTCTTAGTAGACAAAAAAGTTGAGACCAGAGTCTGAGGGAGCTGATAAATCATTTTGGAGGGAAAAAGAAGCATTGTTTGCTGTGTAAAGCTGGTCTACACCGCCAACCACACCCATCCACACCAGTGCTCACACATGGCATCCTGGGAAATCTAGGCACAATGGAAGTCTTCAGAAGGGTTTGGTTTTAGGGACAGAAGTAAGAGCCTTCCTGGGAGGATGGATGAAGTTAACAAACAGTGTTCAACTTGGTCCAAAGTATCGATAGTTCCTCCCCAGGTGAAGCTAAGAGCCTAGACCAGGGCAGAACCTAAGCCACGTGGAAGATGAGTCACTGTAGGTTGGGAGGGGGGTCTTATTATTGTTGTTGTTTAGATTTAGTTATTTTTATTTTATGCACATCTTAGGGTTCTTTACTGTAAAGAGACACCATGACCACGGCAGCTCTTATAAAGGACAACATTTAATTGGGAATGGCTTACAGTTTCAGAGGTTCAGTCCATTGTCATCATGGTGGGAAACATGGCAGCGTCCAGGCAGACACGGTGCTGGAGAAGGAGCTGAGAGTTCTATATCTTGATCCACAGGCAGCAGAAGGGAACTGGCACACTGGGTACAGCTTGAGCTTAGGAAAGCTTTAAGCCTGCCTACACAGTGATACATTTCCTCCAGTAAGGCCACACCTACGCCAACAAGGCCACACCTCCTAATAGTGCCACTCCCTGTGTCCCAAGCATTCAAACACTTGAATCTTGTGGGCCAAACCTATGCAAACCACCACAGTGAGTTGACACACTGAGTGTCTTGCCTGCATGTATGTCTGTACACCGTGTGCATGTTTGATCCGCTAAAACTGGAGCTACACACAGTTGTGAGCTGCCAAGTGGATCCTGGGAAATGAACCTGAGTCTTCCACAAGACAAGTGCTGATAACCACTGTGCACTCTCCATTGCAATATGAGCATAGATGTAGCCTCGTCTGTATTCAATGTCCAGTGGGACTCTGCAACCTTGGGCTCTAGGAGGGGGAATAAAAGCTGCAAGTGTTTGGATTACTGTCTTGCAGTGGCTCCACAGCCTGAAGGAAATAGTGTTTGGAGAAGGGGCCTCTGTTGGCTGGTTTTTATGTCAACTAGACACAAGCTAGAATCATCTGAGAGGAGGGAACCTCAAGTGAGGAAATGCCTTCAGAAGATTGGCCTGAAGGCAAGCCGATAGATAGGGCATTTTCTTAACTAGTGATTGGTAGGGGAGGGCCCAGCCCATTGTGGGTGGTGCCATCCCTGGGCTGGTGGTCCTGGTACTATAAGAAAGCAGGCTGAGCAAGCCATGGGGCTGAACCAGTAAGAAGCACTCCCCCTGCCACCTCAGCTCTGCATCCAGGATCCTACTGTTTTACTGCCTTAGATGGTGAATGGTGATAAGGAAGTATAAGCAAAGAAAAACAAAACAAAACAAACAAACAACAACAAAAAAAAAAAACCTTTTCTGTTCTATTCGCTTTTGGCCACGGTGTTTCATCACAGTGATAGTAACCCTAAGGCAAGGCCCTTGGGAGATAATTACATCTGGAGGAAGATGGAGCCATCATGGTCAAACTGGTGCTCTGATAAGAGAAGAGACCAGGACGACCTCTTCCCTCCTCCCGCTCCTATCCTCATATCCTTCTGGACTCTTCCTCTTCCTCCTCTTTCTTTACAGAACACAGCAGACATCTGCGAGCCTGTACGGTAGGGGTGGCTCACTGGCACCCCATTATGCTGGGACCCTCCTCTCGCATGTCCTGTCTCCAAAGCTAGAAGGGAATTCTTGTCTGCATGACTCCATCTGTAGGACTGAGCTATGAGGACTGAAGGTAAGATAATTCCTGTGGCAAAACTTTTTTTTTTTAATCTGAGAAACACGACAGCGTTTTTACTAATCAATTTAATGTTTAAAGTTAGATATTAATTTTTTCTTATTCTCCATGTTTAAATCAGAAATCTATATTTAGAAAATCATTCCATTACTCTGATTCCAGATTATACTGCATAACACATCCAGCTTAAGGCTGAGGAAATACAGAAGAGCAAGGCCTGCCAGACTGTGTTTGCCATGCTCAGGCTGGCTGAGTCCATTCATGAAGAAAATTCCTTTTGCTTTCTACTGTGGTTTGATCTACCAGACCATCCTCCAAAGTGAACACATCAAATGTTCATTTCCCAAAGTGGGAGGTGAAGTGACTTTCTGATGGTTTGAATAGGAATGGCCTCCATAGGCTCATGTATTTAAATGTTTGGTCAGCTGCAATGCTTGAGAAGGATTAGAAGCCATGACCTTGTAGGTGTGGCCTCGTTGGAGGAAGTGTGTCATTAGGACGTAGATTTCAAGGTTTCAAAATCCCAACAGGCCCACAGGCCCAGAGTGTCTCTCTCTCTCTCTCTCTCTCTCTCTCTCTCTCTCTCTCTCTCTCTCTCTCTCTCTCTCTCTCCTCTGCCTGTGGATCCTGATGTGGAACTCTCAACTACTTCTCCAGCACATGTCTGCCTGAGTGCTCCCCACCGTGATGATAACGGACTAAACCTCTGAGAAACTGATAACGAACTAAACCTCTGAGAAACTGTAAGCCAACCCCAGTTAAATGCTTTCTTTCATAAAAGTTGCTATAGTCTCTTCAACGCAAGAGAACATTGACCAAGACGAACTTTAAGAGGTAGAGCATAGCAGGAAGTCTTTGGTCATTGGGGAACACTGCCCTGTCCCCATTTCAGATCAAATCCAGGGCCTGTACAAGAACAAGATCCTAGCCAAGAACCCTATCACTGAAGGTGTACTTCAGCCCTTTGGAGGATAAAATTAATTTATTTTCTATCATGTGAGGAAAAGTATGAAAACAGAAAGTTGAACTGGCTGAGTGTGTCATAGATTTTTAAACACATGCTATCATTTTTGTAAAACAGAGTACACTTGGCTTGAAGATAGTCAGACTGTCCCTGCGTTTGTGGGTACAATCATGTCATTACCTCAGTTCCTTCATCCCTGTACAATCACTGTAACAAATATTTAAAGTAACTTTGGAGGGTATTTTTGTTTGTTTGTTTGTTTTTTGTTTTTGTTTTGAGACAGGATTTCACATGGTAGCCAACCTAACTTGGAACTCAGTGTAGAGTTCCACTAACCTTAACTAACCTAACCTAACCTAACCTAACCTAACTTACTGCTTCAGCCTCCTGAGTGTGGATTTCCGATATGAGCCACAATGTCTCTCCTTTAAAGTCTTTTATTTATTTGTTTGTTTGTTTTGGGTTTTGTTGTTGTCATTGTTTACTACCTTTATTGGTTCTTTGTGAATTTCACATTCATGGGTTCCAATCCCACACATCTTTCCCTCCCTCCTACATACCCTTCACCCTTGCAACCCAACAGAGAAAAACAAAAAAATCTCATTGTGGAAGCTGTAGTGTGTCACAGTGTGTCCCACAGTATACACTTTTGTCCACACATCTTTGCTGGCAAATGCTCATTGCAATGATGGTACAAGGTCTCTGGCTTGTGCTACTATCAATACTGGAGCTGAATGTGCATGCTGGGCATCCTGCTGTTGCCCTGTGTATGGAGATCACGTAGTTCTATAGGACTGGCTCCTTCACACACTCCAGCAGTTCATTGATGGGGTATATTTGGGGTGGGCCAGGGCAAAGCCCTGGATCTGGGTCTGAGAAGTATCTGAACTGTTCAGCCTGCCAACTCTCTGCTTTCATGAACCAGTCTGGACCAGCTCTCCTGCCTGCCTGAGTGGCCTTTTGGGGACTATCTGCCTGGCGGATATATCCTTTGGTGGTAACAGACCTCTGCTACCTGCAGAGCCACAGACTCAGACATGGCCTTCAGTGGTATCATAGGCCGGGACCCTATTGTTGAAGACACCACGTACTTGAGTCAGAGAACATAGGGAAGTCAAGCTGGTACAGACTCGGAAATGTCATTCCTATTGGATAGCTTCTTTAGTGCTGAAAATTTTTATTCACGCTTCTTGGGGAAGAAAAATAATCAGTAGCTCTACCCAACTCTGAACTGTATGATCTATATAGCTCCTGGCCTGTCAAGATATGTCCACTCAGGCAATAGTGGTACAAATGGTGGTAACAACCACTTTCTGCTTGGATGTAAGGCCTACTTCACAAGACAGAATTCATGTCTGGAACTATTAAATACATATTCTATAAGCATAGTTTTCTGTGAATTTTATGATTTGTCAGTAAAATCTGTGTCTTGGAGGATTTTTGTACCCAGTTTCAAGAGTTTCTTTAATATTTAGTGGTTAGAGAAAACAACTTGTTTTCTGTAAGCTGGTTACTTTAATTGGCTTATGTTAAAACATTTTTATACTCAGTTCATTACTATCTTCGTTTCCTCTAGGATTTTGGTTCAGAACATAAAGATTTGTTGTTTCCATACAACTGATTTCTGATTTGCACCATTTGTTGAACTTTTTTTTTTTCTTCTTGAAATCTGATTGGAAGGATTCATTCTTAACTTGACCCACATTCTCTGTTTTTTCTAATTCATTGCTCTGACAAAATATCAGACCAAAGAAGAAAGGATTTATTTTGGCTCATGGTTCCAAGGGACAGTCCAAATGGCAAGGGAGGTAGAGGGGAAGCCAGCTGGCAGTCACACTGTGTCCACTTCAGAAAAGCAAAACGATAAATTATGTTCATTCATTCACTTTTTCCTCTTTATTCAAGAATCCCAAACCATTGGACGGTGCCACCTACATTTAGGGTGAGCTCCCCCACACCCCACTGCCAGTTAACCTCGTCTGGGAAATCCCTTATAGGCAAACCCAGGGGTGTGTGTCTATGGTAGTTATAAATCTCATGAAATCAACAATATTGACCAACACATTTATATACAAGATTCTGCTTTCTAACAGGTAAATGTGTTCTACAAAGGCACTGTATTATATACTTTAAATAGTCTGCCTTGTGGAGTTTGCCATTCTTAAGGTTTCTGTAAACACACTAGAACCTGAGAGCACATCATGGTCCATGTTCATTGACATTCCTTTCTCTCTGTGTGTGTGTACGTGTGTGTGTGTGTGTGTGTGTGTGTGTGTGTGTGTGTGTGTGTGTTTGTGCATATGCGGTGGTCTCTGTGTCTCCACAATCTTGCACAATTTTAGTGCAAGCCAGAATTTTATGTTTAGATGGTGAGAAGAAAAAAGAATAGTTCAAGTTTTGTTTTGATGCAACAGTTCAAGAATAAGTGGATGCCTTTGATCTTATTATCTCTGTTTTGTCGAGTCAAAACAGGAAAAGGAGAGGATGTGGTCATCTAGGGATGTTGTAGAGAAAGGATACCCTTCAGGGTAAGCAGGCAGGGGAAAGGATGACCTGTAAGACAGGAGTTATGCATCCCTGGGGGCAAGGAAGTGAACTGAGTAAAATTATCTGTTAGACCAGAAACGGAGGGAGACTCCCAGTGTGTACTTGCTTATAGTTGAGATGATTTAAAATGACTTATAGAAGAAAGTCCTAAGTGTTGATATCTGCTGGGAGTAAGTGTGATGAAGACTGTGCCCAGGGATGGAAGGATCGTGGGAAATGAATGATGACAGGGCATTGAGCATCACTCAGCTTGTCAACAGATAGAAGTAATTGCCTCAAAATTCATTTCTATGCTTGCCACTTGCAATCCCAACATTTGGGAGTCTGAGGCTAGCCTAGGCTACAGTAGTAACTTCTAGGATGGCCTGGACTACTGTAAGTAAACAAAACAAGACAAGTCACTTTCCATTTTCTAGCTCTGAAACAGTGGCTCTCAGCATCTAGCATGCATCGCAGGAATTTACCGTGACTAGGTTGGTCCAAGGACTACGTTTGCAATCCATTACTTTAAGAAACCATTTATCTGTGCTGGTGGAGAGCCTGACTCCAGTGGGAATGCTCAGAAGGAAACAAAGTTGCTTAGACTCAGTCTGTCCAGAGATCCAGAGATACATAGTATTCAACTGTGTAGCTTTGAGATCTGCCCAGTTCTCAGGAATGGTAAGAACCCGGTACTTTCCCAAAGAATTAGGGATGTGTGTTAAATTCGCAATTTAAGCCATTTGAATTTGGGTGTAGTTCCAATGGTGACAGTTGGAGTTTGATGTCTAATAGAGTTGCTGCCTATCTTGAGAAACTGTGACTCTCAAAATAAATTTCCCATGGGAAGGGTTCTGCAGACAATAAAGGAAACCATTGTCTTCCTGTGTCAAATGAGATGCTCAGATATTTGAGTGTCAGATAAATGAGCAAGTAAAAGATAAAAGCATAGACCAGGCCATCCTTCAAATCTACAAAAGCAAAACAATTAACAGTAAAGTGTACATTACAATGGTAATAATAGAATTTAATAATATATATTAATTATACAGACAGAGAAACTGCTCCTCTGATGCCTGTACTCCACAGTGGGTTTTTTGTTTTGTGCTTTCTGCTTCTTTGTCTTACTGTGTAGCCCTGGCTGACCTCCAACTTGCTATGTAGACCAAGCTGGTCTTGAACCCACAGAGATCCACCTGCCTCTGATGGAATTAAAGGTATGTGGTGCCATATGTGCCACCATAGCCAGCCTAGTCCACAGTTTCATAATGAACTATAATGTATCCAAATAATGGGGGGAAGAGTACACACACACACACACACACACACACACACACACACACACACCTGTATCCCAATTTCAGAACCTAGTGCTGTGCTGAAGGCAGCAAGAGTCAGAATCACATGGATTCAGGGATACTAACTACAGGGAATCAAACTGGGATGGCTCCAGAATTCATCTTCCAAACACTTTCCCAGAGGATGCTTGTTGCAACCGGCTCTGCTCTACCTGGCTTGAGACAAAAGACTTAACAATGCCTGAATAGTTACTATGTTGCCACCTGCTCCGCTCTGCTTGGCTTGGCCTTTCAAAGGCTGGGATTAAAGGCGTATGCCATCACTGCCCAGCTTCAAACTGCTGTTCCAGTCTTTGGGTCAGTGTCTAAAGAGAGAGAGAGTGGGGATAAGGGGAAGAGATACAAGGAATGGAGACAAGACAGAGGTTCTGATCAAGTCTCAAGTCTCTTTTATTGAAGGGAAATCTGGGGTATTTATACACTTTTGCCACGTGCCTTGTAGGCATGTGGATATGACTAAGCCTTGGAGGCGTGGCTAGCATGTGGATAGCTGCTTTCTAGCCACTTTCTGCTAAAAGTCGGCTCCCAACAGATGCTGCCACACCTTGCTTAGAAATATGCTTTAGGAATTGCTTAAGTTAGCACTGTGGTTTGCAACTGGACCCCATACTAGAATCATCCAGGATCTTTTTTTCTAAAAAATAAAATTTGAGTTATCAGACCACATCATAAAATAACTGAAAGCACAACCTTTGGGGACAGAATCCATGTGTTAGTATTTAAGTCCTCTGACGACTCCAACAGGAAGTCAAATAGAAAAGTGACAACTAGTTATCTTAGGCTCCAGAGTGACAGTGCCAGCACTGCCATAGTACAGAGCTTGGATGTAGGCCTGGGGGATTCAAGGAAGACACAGACTTGGGTCATTCGTTATGAGAGAATGCTGAAGCTTTTACTGAGCAGGTTCAATATATACACCAAACTGGGGAGGGGAAAACACCTACAGGAGCTTAAGTGGGGGGCAATGGTTTGTATAGTGGAAAGTGCCTGCCCGGGGCATCACACCTTCAACAGGATGTTTTGTTGTTAGAAAAACTGCAGAATGTTACTTTGCAGACAGCAGCACACGGAGTCTCAGCCAGGGTATGCCAGCCCTTCGGGGGCCTACAGTTCCTCCATTTTTATTTTATAGGCGAATAGCATCTGTCTTAGGTCACCTTACATCAATACCAATTACCTATCACTTGGAATCTCTGCCAGCCTCAGGGCCCCTGTCTTAGGTAGGTAAGGACTGCAAAGGAGTTGCCTGTTATTAACTAACTATTCTCAATAAAGGCTGAGACAAACCTGGGCAGTAGGGTGCTCTAGTGCCAGTGACACAAGCACCTGATTAGTAATTGCCTGGGACTGGGTCTGCTGTCTGCAAAAGTGGCAAAGAAATATCAATTCCTCTGCAGCTTTTCCAGTAGTCCTGTTGATGGAAACTATGACTGACCAGGCTGAGCTACTTAACCCCACTGACATCAGAACTGGGGAGGGGAGGGGGGGATTCTTCACAAAGCTCCAGTAGATCTTTGCCTGAGCGAGGTTCCATAGTTACAGGGCACATGCAATACTTGGGAATCCAAACAGGACTTTTGGCATCTTTAGGAAAAACACAAACAGAACCTCTTGCCCCGACTAACACAGGGTCAGGCCCTTTCCATACACCTGGTGACAATTCTTTCCATTTCACTAAGCTCAGTGCCTTCTGGGCTCATTTCCAATGTCTGTCTGTGGCAGACAATGAAATCCTTATCCACTAATAAAAATTTTAAAATCTTGCATGAGGTGTGAAGTAAACTCCTCCTTTTTTGTTTTTCAAGATAATTTTTTAAAGTTAAACGTGCCCTTGCCACTATAGCCTGGCCTTTAATGGTGGAGCTATCTCTCCCTGAGTTACTAGTTAAACCAACTTTCTATTATCAAAGTTGTGAATTTTTAATAATACCCAATAAACACTTTTTTAACATAAGACATAGAACAACAATCATTCAAACAGTGAAACAAAAACAGACAATACATGTGGACAGATTGGTGTGCCAAGAACTGACAATAGACGGGGAAAGCAGAACTAAGGATTTCTCCAGTAGGAGCTAGAGAGAAAGCAGGACGTCTCCTGATTTTTTCTTGCTCCCAGGAGGGCTCAGAAACAGCCTTTTCCTTCTCTTTTGCTAACACGGCTGGGGAGAGAACAACTGCTTTTCTGATACTCTCTCTCATTTTCAAGGTCTAAATTTTCATCTCCTTCCTAGGAGGTGTCATGGAAAGCCTCAACACTCCCGAGTTACTCTCTTTTAGTATCTGGGAATTCACTTTGGCTAGATTTTCTATTTTAACCCATGCTTCTTCTCACTCTTTCATTTTTAGCTTCTCTTTCAGTCTCTCTGCTTTGAACTGCTGGGTGCAAGAGTTTCTGGTTCATCTCCATGAAGAGTTCCAGAGCATCGTATATCAAGCGTGTATTGAAACTCAGGATGTACTCATTGTTCCAGTAATAGAGTGCCCACTCTGCCCTGGAAGTGAGGGCTGGAAACACATCTGGCTAACTGTCAGAAAAGAGGCTCTATGATCTTCACAAATTCTGATAGTTCAATTACATCTAAAATTTCTTCTAATTCATTTAGGAACATTACTTCTTTTGGACTGTGAGTCTTTGGCCAGTATTTGAGAAGTGCCATTACCACTGGTTCATTGAGGGTGCTGTCCTTCTCTAAAAACTGCATGACACAGTACACCAGCTTGGGATGGTAGATATTCAGGGTCCTCACTTCATGCTAAGACAGCAACACCTTCAACAGGAAAATCTTGTGCTCTTTTTTTAGTGGTAAGGCAAATACATTAATTATACTTCCCAGGATCTCCAGTAACTCTGCTATGCCATTGTGGTGCTCTGTCTCATAGACAAACCTATAAAATATATTATTGATCTGTTTCCTGATGTAAGCGCGCAGGCCTAAGAAATTCACATAGAATCTGTGCAAGGTCGTTTTAGAAAATATCTCTCCCAAGGATCCTTGCTGTCAAAGAGTTCTAGAAGCTGCAATATAAACTTCTGATTAATATATTTCTTTGCTATATTGAGCTGGAAACCTGGAGACTCTAAAAATCTTAAGAAAAATTCATAAACAAGCTGTGGATGAGGCCAGGCTGCTTCTAACATTGGTTCATCTCCTCCTGGGTCGAATTCTGCTCCCGTAGGGTTGGAGGAGGGTGGCAAGGTCTGAAACATTAACTGCAAACACATGGACAGCCTTGGGGTAAATGGGCTCTGTGATCACTTTCTGGTTGTAGGTGATATATCCCACCATCTTACTTAGTGCAGCTCACTTTACTTCCTTCCACTTCAGGTCGCTGAATGGGTCAGAAGCAAAGTCAATGAGGACACAACACTGATGTAGCTTCTGGATAAAAAGCTTCTCTTGGCCCTCAGGAGGAATATCTTTTAAAGTTGGGAGTTTTTGCAGTTCTTTATTATTGCTGGCATTAAACCGTGAAGAGTTCTGTCATTTGTCTTTCTTCACAGGGATGACGATGGGCTGAGAGACTGGTACTTTTATTTTAGTAGATGTCGAAGACTGGACAGCTGCAAGGCTGTTTTTCCTGCTGGCTACATCTGCTTCTGCTGTATCTTGTCCTTCTTTTGAACCTTTTCCACTTTTCACCAGTTTTGGTGGTTCTTTCTCCTTCTTGTTTTTATTCAGCATGGCTGGTGTGGGCTGCACCACCTGCTGCCACTGTCACTGCAGCAGCAGAAGTGCCCCTGGCCTGGCCATTGCACCATCCCAGCTGCCACGGTGACTGCTGGTACTGAGTCACTTGTACACTCTCACTTCTCCTTTTCCAGGCTCCCCTTCCAATTTTTTGACCTTGCATTTTTTTCAATTTTTCCTTTTCTAAAATTTCTTCCTCATCCCCAGAACTGGAGCTGTTCTCCACCTCTTGCAAGGATTTCTTAGCTGCATCATCCTGTACCACTACTTGTAGGGAGGAACTCCTAGTTCCCATGGCGTAATCAAAATGATCAAAGTCACATAGTGCTACTTACTTTCAGTTTGATCCCACGAAGCTTCTCCAATACATTTCACTCACTGAGCCAGCCAGCTTCTTTAAGGAATGATACCATCAGGTTCTCCTCACTTTCCAGATCTCGGTGGGACCTCTACTTTACAGCACCAGCGCTGCCATGGTACAGAGCTTGGACGTAGGCCTGGGGGATTCAAGGAAGACACAGACTTGAGTCATTCATTATGAGAGAATGCTGAAGCTTTTACTGAGCAGGTTCAATATATACACCAAACCTGGGAGGGAAAAACACCTACAGGAGCTCAACTGGGGGGGGCAATGGTTTGTATAGTGGAAAGTCCCTGCACAGGGCATCATCCTTTAACAGGATGTTTTGTTGTTAGAAAAACTGCAGAATGTTACTTTGCAGACAGCAGCACAAGGAAAGTCTCAGCCAGGGCATGGCAGCCCTTCAGGGTCCTACACCAGAGCACATCACATTGGTGGATACTTATTTCTAGCTGCTGGGTTGGTTGGTTTGTTTTTCTTGTTGGTTTCTGTGTGTAGCTCTACCTGTTCTGGCCTCAAACACACAGAGATGTGCCTGCCTATGCCTCTGCCTGCCAGGTGCTAAGATTAAAGGCCTGTGCCACCACAGACAGCTGGTGGATAATTGTTAAAGCACTGAATATGAGGTCTTCTGTCCTGAAGTTTCTGGGCCCATGAACTTGCATTTCAGTCGGATCCCCAAGTGATGCTATTGCTTCTTAAACTGCACACTGAGAACCAGTGAGACTACCTTCAGCCCTTCTGTACTTGGAAATATTAGGGACCTGGTGGAAAATACTGAAGTTAACACCACTCAGCACCCCCGCACTCCCACTGCAAGAGTCCAGGGAGTTGGATTTCATTAATTTGCACTGGAGTCTGGCAAAACTATACTGTAACACTCTCCAGGTGATTATGATATGTAGCCAAGGTGAAGTCACAGCAAAGCCAGTGCTTTACCAAGCAAGCTCAGTGCCAATGGGAGAAGGCCTCGAGGAGCACAGGATCAGTGGGAGAATGCTTCAAGTATGGTGTTTGCCTCTTCTGTGTTAAATGTGACATCTTTTAAAAGGGAGACATCTTAGTCATTATGCACAACAGATACCCGTTGGGGAACAAAACACATTAAAATCCTGATAGTCATTTGAATTTGAGAAATAGATGGGTTAAGCCAAGGGAAGGTCCTCCCATCCTCTTCCCTGCCATAAATACAACACATCAACTGAATTTTCTTAACATAGTAAGATAGTATCCTGTCCTTTTGCCGAGCCACAGCCAGTCACGTCAACAGAAACATCATAGCCATTATTAAGAAAGTAGCCCCTCAATGCAAATTTATACTCATAGCTAAATAAAGTTTAACCCTGATTAAACTGCCTGGTTTCAGGAAAAGTCTCTGTGTGGGGGTGAGTCACAATGCAGGGTGGGGATTTACTGCCAGCTGATAGTCTAGAATTACACAGGGTCATTGTTAATCATACAACACGGGTACAACTTGCCTGCTAGAGGAAGGATGGAAGAGTATCAAATGCAGTCAGTCCCTAATGTGGACATTCTTGTCCAACTCCATACATCAGCTAGAAATACTTGTAATTAATTAACTTTCTATTTCAGTCTCCGGCACCCAAACAATGATACTGTTGCTTTTAGCAGCTGCTATAGTTAAGTTGCCATTCGTAACCTTTTTAGAATATACTGTGCAAGTCACAGGTCTTATTCTCAGGAAGGCCTCAGAAATTCACACTGCAGAGAGTTTAGGGCTCATCCAATTTTTTTAATTTTATAACTGAGAACTCCTTTCATATATTTGGTTGTAGAATGGCTGTAGTCAAAGGGACAGTCAACAGCCAGTGTTGACGAGGATCTGGAGAAAGGAAAAAACAGACACTAGCGTGCTTTGTGGCTGGGAACTCTGGTCACTTGGAGCTACCAGGGACTTTCTTTGAAAGCCAGACACAAATTTTCCTTCAAACCAGCAACTCCACTTCTGTTTATCTACTCAGGAGAAAGCTTATGTCAGGAAGCCCAAGTGAACTTTTTTAGCATCATTCACAATGGCCACAATTCCAGTACCCATCAACAAAATGGGATTTAAATCCCTGTAGTATAATATTATTGTAGTAGAATATGTAGGAAAATATTATTGGAATGAAAAAAAAAAGTGCTGATTCTTAGCAGAACCTGGAAGTACCCTGAAGAACCTGGTAAGTGAAAGAAACCAAAACAAAGATGACATATAAAACTCTGGTCAGCCTGGAAGACTACTAGAGATGGGAAGAAATAGCTTGAGGTACCAGGTGCGTGTGTGTGTGTGTGTGTGTGTGTGTGTGTGTGTGTATCTTTCTGTCTGTCTGTCTGTGTATGTGTCTGTGTGTCTGTCTGTGTGTCTGTCTGTCTGTCTGTCTGTGTGTCTGTGTGTCTGTATATGTGTCTGTGTATGTGTCTGTGTGTCTGTGTGTCTGTGTGTCTGTGTGTCTGTCTGTGTATGTGTCTGTGTGTCTGTCTGTGTGTCTGTCTGTGTGTCTGTCTATGTGTCTGTGTGTCTGTCTGTGTGTCTGTCTGTCTGTGTGTCTGTCTGTGTTTGTGTCTGTGTGTCTATATATGTGTCTGTGTGTCTGTGTGTCTGTATGTGTGTGTGTCTGTCTGTGTGTCTGTCTGTGTGTCTGTCTGTGTGTCTGTGTGTCTGTATGTGTGTCTGTGTGTCTGTGTGTCTGTATATGTGTCTGTCTGTGTGTCTGTGTGTCTGTATGTGTGTCTTGCTGTGTATGTGTCTGTGTGTCTGTCTGTGTGTCTGTCTGTCTGTGTGTCTGTCTGTGTATGTGTCTGTGTGTCTATATATGTGTCTGTGTGTCTGTGTGTCTGTATGTGTGTGTGTCTGTCTGTGTGTCTGTCTGTGTATGTGTCTGTGTATCTGTGTCTGTGTGTCTGTGTGTCTGTGTGTCTGTATGTATGTCTGTGTGTCTGTGTGTCTGTATGTGTGTCTGTGTGTCTGTGTGTCTGTATGTATGTCTGTGTGTCTGTGTGTCTGTATGTGTGTCTGTGTGTCTGTATGTGTGTCTGTGTGTGTGTCTGTGTGTCTGTGTGTAACTGCATCGGAGATTTGTGCCTGCATGTGACAGTTAGAGACTGAACCTAGGGTCTTACCCATGCTTCTGCTGTGTTACTGATCTATGCCACCAACCAAGAATTTGTTTTTGAGAAAATGAAAATATTCTACCATCAACTGATAGTTGTGCACATCTAGAAAAACACTAAAATTGATCCAGTCGGATACAAGTGAGTGAGTTGTATATGAATTCTATCTCATAAAGCTGAAGGTTTTTAAGTCATCAGTGTCCTGTACTGGGAAACTAAAGCAAGTCTCCATTGGCCTCCATTCAGGGCAACCTTGACACAGGAGAACTTTGAGTGTCAAGTGCCTAGAGTTGCTTTCAGCCAGCTAAGGGGCACCCAGGACAGAGGCCCAGGCGAGGAACGCCCAGGTTAGGGATGCTGTCCTGGGGCTACTGGGTTGGGTCTAGCTCCGCAGAAAGGAACAGGGCGGTACCCCTCCTCTGCTTAGCACAATGAGCTGGTCTCTTTAACATTGCCAAAGCGGGTCACTGAGCCTTCAGGACACTGACCTGCCTCAAGGATTTTTGGTAACAGTTGTTCTTCTCTGGCTCTGATCAACACTCAGTGACTGACCTCCAGCTGGATCTTGCAAGAGCTCTG
The DNA here is from genome assembly GCF_011762505.2 of Arvicanthis niloticus. Lineage (NCBI taxonomy): Eukaryota > Metazoa > Chordata > Mammalia > Rodentia > Muridae > Arvicanthis > Arvicanthis niloticus. Next base: position 7,887,941 of record NC_047670.1, on the reverse strand, counting down.
ACCATCACTAGCCAAGACTGGGGGATGACCCTCCACAGGGACACCGCCCTGGTGGCCCCTGGTCCTGCACAGAGGGGACAGGGCGGGTGGAGGGGAGGTGGAACTGTGGCGCGGCTGGGGTTCCCACGCTCCTATTGTTGGCGACTTTGTTTCCAATTCCTATCACGTGTGCTAATTAGTTAGAGCTGCTGGCTGGCTGGAAGGCGTGTGGCTCGCCTAAAAGCAGAAAGATCGCTTCCTGTTGGGAGGCAGGCAGGCAGGGCTCTAGCTCAGAAGGGGTTAGCCAGGAATGATGGCAAAGGTCCCTGAAAGCAGCAGCTAAAAGCTAAGGTGACCTGACCCGTGGGGATGGTGGGGGGAGGCCAAGATGGTTAAGAGAAGTTACCTTTACTCCCCTCTAACCTGACTCATAACTGTGTTCCCTGTGAATCTTTTAAAGATTGGGGTAATAAAAGACAGTCTGCACATTAAAATTGTTTTCCACATTCTGAGTAAAACAAGCATGTACTATTCAACAGGAAAGGAGAAGAAATGACTTGAAATGTAGCAAGTCATGTTTGCGCAGGGCTCTCTAGTCCTCAGACCCTACTTACTGACTTTGCTGCACCTTAGCACTGAGCAAACAGAAGGGGTAGAGAAGACAGACAGAATAACATTGAGCTTGCCAATATATAGGACTCAACAAGAAGATGTGCTTTCTGTATTTCTGGGCTTCTTGTTGCATTTCAAGATCCAGGTAAGCTCTGAGCCCACAATGGAGGTCTCTGCTTTGAAGCTATCACAGTATCTAGTGCCCTTAAAATAAGAGAAAAGTAGCATTCATCCCACAACCTTGTGTGTGGTGGCACTCGAGAGAGGAGCCTGCTGGGAAAGAGGCTGGCTTGTAGAGCATCAAGAGCAGTTTCAGTCAACTGAGATCCACAAGGATGCCTGGGTATTTCCTGTGAGCCTGGCACTGAACTCCGTGTGCAAAGGTAGACCGTCTAGAGCCGAGCTTACAAATGTAGTAAAAGACGAAGTTCCCCAGCCCTCAAGAACAACTTCTAGGGATGGGATTGTAGCTCAGTTGGTAGAGTACTTGCCTAGCATGTGTAAAGCCTTGGGTTGGATTCTCAGCATCACACAAGCCCCGCATGGTGGTGTTTGCTGGCACAGTCAGTACTAGAGAAATGGAGGGAGGGGGCTTATAAGTTAAAAGTCATCCTCGGCTACACAAAGAGTTTGAGGGCAGCTTGGACTACATGAGACCCTGTCACAAACAAACAACCAAAACGATTTTCTGAAAATTGGATATCTTGGGGTGGTGGGGAGGAGACCTGAGAAGGAAAACTGGATCTGGGTGGGGATTGTTATAGGATCTCCTGTAGCTCAGGCTGGCCCTTAATTTTCCGTGTAGCCAAGAATGACGATGAACTTAAACTTCTGAGTCTATTGCTTCAACTTCCAGTTGCTGGGGTTACAGGCAGAAGCTGCCACATCTGTGTATGCCACATCTGACTCATCGCCGGGTTCCTGGATGTCAGCAATGACTAGTCCAACTGAACTAGAACCCTAGCCCCAGGCAAGAGACCTGAAAAGACTTCCTAGAGAAAAGACAGTTCTCCTAACACTTCTTAAACAATAGATAGCCATTGGCCAGAAGAAGGAAGGAAAAGGCATTATGGAAACATCACAGGGTGCTCAAGAGACCCATGGGCCTATAATAGAGAATGGGATATAGTGTGTGCAGCACTGTAGCATGAATATTGAAGATAATCCATCCTAAAGATCAGGGACAATATTAAATAACCCAGCAGAATATTCAGAATCACCTCTAACAGCGACCACTTGAGCAGGAGTTTGCATGGTGGCCTGGAGGGACTGAAGAAAGCGCACTAACTCGGTGGCCAGGCTTTAAGGTGTAGGAAGCTGAAATTCTCAGCAGGGTATGTTAGTTAGAAGACAGACTTGACAGAGGGTAGGAAGCATCTGTACGCTTCAGGTTTCACAGTGGTCAGTGGTAGCCTTTGCTGGGATGAGCAACTCAGGAGATGGGAAACCATATTTGAATGGCAAGAGTACCAAAGGGTTAGAGATCAAAGATAAGAAAAAAAAATGACTGATAGTGTCAGCTGATAATATCCAGTCATCATTTGTAAATTGCTTGATAATGGAAAACTAAGTAATTAAATATAGTGAACTACATGTAAATTGTTACAGATAATTTTTCTCTTTTAAATTTGAGACAAGGTCTCACTATATAGCCCTGGCTGTCCTGGAACTCACTACGAAAGCCATTCTGGTCTTGAAACTCAGAGATCTTGTCTGCCTCTGCCTTCCCAGTGCTGGTATTAAAGGTGTGCACCACCATTCCTGGAAAAATTTTGCAAAGACTATATAACAACATGAGAAGTGCTTTCTAATGGGAATGTAGAGAAATCAATAATACATGGAGAGCATAGTGATGGCTCTGGGGTTAACAGCACTTGTGGCTCTTACAGAGGTCCCAGGTTCTGTTCCCAGCACCCGTACAGTAGCTATAACCACCTGTAACACCAGTTCCAAACTATCCCATGTTCCCGTCATGTCTCAAAAGGCCGCCACATGGTGCACATATATGCTTGGATGCAAAACACTCATATATATGAAGTAAGATAAATAAATCTTTAAAAATGTTTAACATAAATACTTTAGGGGTCATGTAGTTTGGTTGGTACATTGCCTGCCTAGCGTGCACCAAGCCCTGGGATGGATCCCTAGAACTTTGTAAATTGATGAGGTTATAGCATTCAGGAGGATCACATGTTCAAAATCATCATTGATGACGTAGTGAATTTTAGGATTGCCGGGATTACATGAAGTCCTGCTACACAAAGTTATTAGTACTGTCATCACTGTATCAAAGACAGTCTGTAAGTAGAGTAAATTCCCTGGAAGAAAATATATTAAAATACTTGCTGTAGGAATTTAATTTCCATTTGGGACCAGAGATGATTCCCACCCATTTGGTTTTCTACAGCTCCAAAATTTTCATACTGAATAACTATTCCTTTATGATGGAGAAAGTAAGCCACATTCCTTGGTTTTTCCACAGAAGTACTACTACTCCTTTGACATTAAAAGAGGTGATTTTGTGGAGGCACGGGGGCGGGGGGCACTCTTGTAATCCCAACATTTGTGAAGCTCAGTATATTTGAAGCCAGTCTGGGATGCATGACAAAGTCGTGTTTTAAGGAAGCCAGGTAATACTTAATGGAAGAAAGTGACAGAGCTCTTGTCTTACTTGCACAAGGCTTGAGCTCTGTCTCCAGCACCATAAAACAATAGCTTCATGGAGAAATGAAAATTAAACATGGCCAAATGTGATAGTGTTCACTTTTAATCCCAGCAGGAGCAGAGACAGGGGGGGGTCTCCTTGAATCTGAACCCAGCCTGATAAGTGGAGAAAGTTCCAGACCAATCAGGCCTACATGAGACCCTGTCTCAAAATAAAAAGTAAATGGACTGATTGATTAATAATTTTCAAATGAGCACAGTAAATTTTAGTTCTATCTGCACTTGCTAGCCTTAAAGTCAAAGCTGCAACAGTTTCTCAAAGACTGTTACATAAGTGACCCAGAAACACAGGGAAAGCAAAACCTTTCAAAGTCACTGAAATGCCTTCATTTGTGTATTTGTTTTCTGTGTGGGAAAGAGGAAGCGGGAGAGCTTAGTTTCAGGAAATGACATCACAGATGCTAGCTGATTCTGCCTGTTGGCAAGAGAAATCCAGGCCTTTCCTCTAACTGGATGTGAAGGGTTAGAACAGTTTATGGGCTAACAAGGCTGAGATGAGGCCCAGTCATGACAGTCTTGGTGGTGACCAGCCCTGAAAGACAGTGCCATCCTCAGGGATGGTGTGTGTGTGTGTGTGTGTGTGTGTGTGTATGTGTGTATACATGTGTTTTTATGCACATGTATGTGAAGCCAGCGGGTGCTGTCAGGAACCCTCCTTTATCACTCTACACCCTTCCCTTAATCCTTTGAGGCAGTTTCTCCTTGTACCTGGCCCTCCTGGTTTTTGACTAGGCTGGCAGCTAGCAAGCTCTGACCACCATCCCCCACCCACCCAATTGCTGGAGGTTATAGGCACCCTCGATAGTTACATGAGCGTAGGCTCCAAAAATCATATCCTTGTGATTACACAGCAAATGCCCCAACCACTGAGCCATCTCTAGGCAGTGAATGGGCTTTTAATTCCGTGTCCCACTTACTGTCCAAGAAGAAACAGTGCATTCAAAAACCTAAGCATAAGATTTCTTTTAGAATATATTTAAAAAAGAAAGAAAGAAAGAAAGAAAGAAAGAAAGAAAGAAAGAAAGAAAGAAAGGAAGGAAGAAAGGAAGGAAGGAAGGAAGAAAGAAAGAAAGAAAGAAAGAAAGAAAGAAAGAAAGAAAGAAAGAAAGAAAGAAAGAAAAGCAGCCTGGCATCCATTGTGAGTTCCAGGACATCCAGGACTACACAGAGAGACACTTGTCTCAAGAAATGAGAGGGGGTGGGGGGAGAAAAGAAAGAGAGAGAAAAGTATAGATTTTTTAAAAATAATTTCCTTATTTAGAAGTGACTAAGGCAAGCCAAAGAATGTTTTCTCAACACAGGCGACTTAGGAACTCTTGTGTGTATAACAACCAGTTGAGGAGCTCACGAGGCAGATTCTCTATATCATCACAGACGTCTCACTTTGCAGATGAGGAAGCTGAGGTACAACCGTTGATTCACCACGGTCACATGGTTGGCACAGGAGGAGCCAGGGCTTGAACCTGGCCAGATGGTTGTCTCCCTCATCTGTGGTGTAAATGTTCCATGTGGAGCTTCTAAAGATTGGAGGTCAGTTTCCTTTGAGGATCCTCAACATGGCAAGCTGCACCTGGCCATTTGGATCAAAGGTCTCTACTGTGTTCCTATTGACTGGTGACTGCACAAAAGGAGCTTTGGGGAACTAGCCACACCCACTGAAGAGTGAACCAGGCAGGAAAAGCAATACCTGTTTTCCCAGCACCTGGGAGAGGAGGGCAGGGGGAGCAGGAATTCAAGGTCACCTCCTCCTACCTATGGAATCTGAGGTTAGCCTGGGCTACATGAAAACCTGTCTCTCAAAAAAACAATCAATAAAATGAAAAAATTTTAAATCGGAAAAACAAGAAGACCAAACAACAGCAGATATCACACTATTTCATCTGAGTGTCCAGCATGACACCTACGATTGGTGAGGGTCAGTGAGGGGAGGCTGTGTGTTTCCTTTCAACAGGAACATGACCAAGGTGTGTCAGGACCATCTTTGCCATGGGTAGGAGGAAGCCTAGGTTGGGTGAAGGCACAAGCTCCCAAGAGACTGTATGTTTTCCAGGACCGTATTCGATGGGCTCTGAATATGGACTCAAAAGTTCTCCAGGGAATCAGTGTGGTCACTCATGACTGTCACTCCAGCTCTTGGGGGACAGATGGAGAACTGTCACGAGTTTGATGCCAGTATGGACTACAGAGTGAGACTACAAAAGCCAAAATATCAAACAAAAGTCCCCAGCAATCTAAGTGTACTTTGGACAAAATGCACAATGCCCTCAGCTCCCCACACCAACACCCCAGACTCCTTCCATGGGTAAAATCACTACAGTCCCTGGTGGCAATGATCAACTGGTGTGGTGGGTAAGCAGCATTAAGAAAAGGCCAAAACAACCCTAGGCATGCAGGGCGGAGCTGAGAGAAGGAATGTGGGGCACCCTACATGCAAGCCCCACAGCTGTTTCCAGCCCCAGAACTTCTGGTGTTCAGACAGCAGAACTTCTTTTTTTCCTGATATAAAGAAAGCTTTCGATTATCTGCAGTATGCCCACTGGCATACTTGAACACCCAAATCATCGTGGCCATTATTCTTTCTAATGTTGCAAACCCCAGGGGCACCTCGAGCGACCAGCCCTCCCAGCCCTCCAGGTAGAGCTCCCACCTGAGTTACTCACACCCTCTGTTGAGTTTCAAAGCAGGGCAAAGGCTGGGGTGCCTATTTAACAGTGTCAAGGCAGCCCTGGCTGCCAGGTTCTCCCAGCATCCCTCAGTCCCTAGATGTACAGCTTACATGTCCTAACCTCTACTCTTTGCCAACTCTCCAGGCCAGGGGCTGGGCTGCCCTTTCCCAAGAGGCTCTTCCCTCTGTAATCCAGACATTTTGGCTACACACCCTTTTTTGTACCTTTGGCCAACTGGCTACTGTACCTGGTTCCCCTGTCTTCTCTTTCCCTTCCCTTCCCTAGTGTTCCTGCCTCTGGCTGTGCTGTCCTACCTATCTATGATAAACTTTCTCCTCCACCATACCTAGGAGCCATCACGTCCTTTCCTTTCCTTTTTTACTTCTCTTTCATTCACCCTCAACTTCCTCGCTTTGGTTCAACGGGCCTAAAGACAAAGGGAGAGGAAGCATGTGACAGGTAGAGGCTATGCCAGAGACAAGGGTCTCCCGTCATAGGTACACCATGTGTAAACTCAGATCTGAGTACCCCAGAAGACAGAAGGCTCAGCTTCCCACACTGAGTTCCTCCATCCCGGTGAGTGATGGGCAGCTGACCTAATGGTGGCTGTAGATATAAAGAACCCAGATCCTATACGATATGGTTCATACATTTCTGCGGACTTGGTAACAGTTACAGTCAAGCCCAAGCTTGTTCTCATCTGTCTTGGAACCTAGACCAGCCTTTCTGATCTTGCTTGACCTGGATGTACTCGGGCCACCCTTTGAAGAAAGCAGGACTTCTGTTGGTCCTAAATCAGCTATGCGCTGTGGGCACCTGGCCACCGCTCTATTCCAGGAATATGATAGTCCTTAAAGATGGCAGACAGTCAGCATATCTTTTTGTGTGTAGCCTGGTATTGAGCACATAATGACTTTACAACAATGATCACTGGTAGTTGAGGAGGCACAGGTCCATAAGGCAGAAGAGCTGAGATTTCAAGGACAGTCTGTGCTACAGGAGAGACCATCTCTAAAGACATGTAAGTGAAGAATGCAGGGACCAGAGAGCTGACATCTGGAGGATGGAATGGTCAGAACAGCGAGACAACTTAGACTGAAGACTGAATTTACCATGATCTCTTTTTTTTTTAACTCCGTTTTAAGTCTGGCAGCACAGTTACAAGATAACACTAGAACAGAATGACTTGAAGGCAGGTGTGGTGGTGCACGCCTTTAATCCTAGCAGTCCAGAGGCTGAGGCTGGCAGATATCTGTGAGTTTGAAGCCAGCTTTGTCTGCATAGTGAGTTCCAGGCCAGCCAAAGATACATAGTGAAACCCTGTCTCAATAGATAGATAGATAGATAGATAGATAGATAGATAGATAGATAGATAGATAGATGGATGGATGGATGGATGGATGGATGGATGGATGGATGGATGGATGGATGGATGGATGGATGGATGGATAGATAGATAGATAGATAGATAGATAGATAGATAGATAGATAGATAGATATAGATAGTTTTAAACAGAATAAGAAAAGACCAAAACGATGGAAATTTCCAGATCACAAAACCCTCCCATCAGAACAAACATTTTAAATCACTTTTCCCAAGAGTGTCAATATGACAAGCATACTCAGTGACTAGTTATGTCTGATTCCTTTGCACTAATGGTCAACAGAGTTAAAAATTAAACCCGGCATTGACAATCACTGTCTCAAAGGCATAATGTATGTTGGCTTGTTTGGGGATACAAAAAAAAAATTGTTCTTGCTACATCTGTACACAGAAAGCTGAATGCCAGCATCTGCTATGAGAAAGGACGTGACCGTCCTCTTCTGTGACTCATGTGTCCCTTCGCCTCCGCTTGTCCTTCTCATCACCTGCAGGACCCACATGAACATGTATCTGTCGTAGGCTGGAATACACATATGAGGGGGAAGATGCAGGGTTTTCTTTCTGAGTTTGGGTTCTCCTTAGCTTATGCTTTCAAGGACCACTCACTTCCCTGCAAATTTCATGATTCCATTTTCTTTCTATTTAATCCCATCAGATTAAAAGATTCTTTGAAAAAATAATTTCTGTGACCAGTCAGGTTTGCCGTTCTCATCCCTTCACGAAGAAAGTTGATCCCACAATTCTTCTCACTAATGTACACGTGGCGTCCAGTGTCCATCCCGCCTCACATCCTAGGCTCACATGGCTGCACATTTTTCTACCTGTCTATCCTTCAGACTGTGGCTGTCTGATACCACAGCCTTTCCGGATGCCGTATTCCTTGCCTTTCCTGTTGATGTGATAACACCCTTAAGCTTAAAGGAGCAGGGGGTTATTTTAGATCACAGTTGACTGTACATGGTGAAGAAGGCAGGAGAGTGGAAACCTGGCATGTGGTCACATTGCAACGACCGACGATCAGGAAGCAGAGAGTCAAACACTGGTGCTTAACTTACTTTCTCCATCTTTCCTTTAAAAATTAAAAACCTCACAAATTTATTTATCTATTTATCTATCTATTTACTTATTATTTCTGGGAGGTAAGACATATACCATGGTGTGTATGAGGAGATCAGAGAAAAGTTTCCAGGAGTCGCTTCTGTTTTACCATGTGGGTTCTGAACTCACATCTGGGATTTGGTGGCAAGAGCCTTTACCCACTAGACCATCTTGTTCACCCTTTATTCCTCTTTAATTTTTTTAGTCTACAATCCCAGTCCATGCTATGGTGTCAACTGCATTTGGAGAATGGGGAAGTCTTCTCTCCTCAGCTGAGCTTTTCTAGAAGAATCCTCGAGACATATCAGTGGACAAATGTGGTCAGGCTGACACTGAAGCCTGGTGGCTGAGGGAGCGCTTCCACAATGATCTCTTTACATCTTCCTCTCTGTAGCCAAGTATTGATGCCCTGATCACGAGGAGCTAGCCTGGGTTCACATTCCTCTCCCTCCCCTTCCTTCATTGCTTAGCTTGTTAAGGGCAACGGGCCACGTGTACAATCTGCTCCATGTGTCCAATGTCAGCTAGAACTGGGGAGAAGGAGAACAGGAAATGGAATTATGTAGGTAAGCAGATGCGTGGAATAGAAGATTCATCTCAGCAATGGGGAGGTGAAGCAGGCGGATCTCTGTGAGTTTGAGGCCACCCGGGTCTGCATAGCAAGTTCCAGGTCAGCTAAAGCTACACCCTGTCTCAAAACCAGAACAGAATAGAGGGGTTAGAGTAAGAAAATCTGTTTGTTTGTTTGTTTGTTTGTTTGTTTTGTTTTGTTTTTGTTGCTGTTGTTTTGTTTTGTTGCTGTTGTTTGCATAACTGTGCCTAACCACATGAGTTAAGCCCCAACTTCTGATCTTGGTGTCTTTTATTCTAATACAAGCGGGATACCAACCTGTATGGGATCATTTTAAGGATACAGACCTGTGTGGGGTCCTGTGAAGCCTCTTCTTCCTCTACTCTCCCTTCTCCCATCTCTGTTCCCTGAGGAGGGTCGGGGAAGCAGGAGTGTATCCATGTCTGGTTAGTGGGCTAAGTGCTGGTCTCACCCTCTGAAGAAGTATGACCTTTTCTGCCAAACTCTCAAAGCCAATAACACATGTCCTGTTCTTTAGCAGAGCGAAATAAGCCTGGCCTGAACTGGAGTCAAGAACGCCCTTTGCCACATTGCTTTTTCTGCTGCTGCTGCTGCTGCTGCTGCTGTTGCTGCTACTGTTGTTGTTGTTGTTGTTGTTGTTGTTGTTGTTGTTGCTGCTGCTGCTGCTGCTGCTGCTGTTGTTAACCTTGATCAGTTTTTCAGACTCTGAGCAAAAGAACAGAGGGCAGAGACCAACGTATGGCTTAATGGTGAATACTGAGGCATGGAATTGGCTTGCTTTTCACATTGCTATGAAAGTATAGCCTGGACTTGGGGCACAAGCCTTGTGCTCTCGAAGTTTGGGGTCAGCCTTGGCTTGGCCCCAGCAGTAATTTTTTGGCACAGAGGAGGGGCAGCACTGGCCTTCTAGCTTTTCAAAGTCCTCTGCTACATGACTAGACCTGGTAACACGGCCATTTTACCAGATCACTTTGACAGTGTAGTCCAACCATCAGCCTTGGTTGGCTTTGTGTTGCTGTGCACCACGACCCAAAAACAATGTGTGGAGGAAAGGATTTCTTTTAGCTTATCCGTCCAGATAGCGCCCATTGTTGAGTGAAGTAGGGGCAGGGTCTCAAGGCAGAGTCCATGGAGGAAGGTTGATCACTGAATGACCTCTTCCACATCAGTCCTTAATAAAAAACGATTCCTCATGGATATGGCCACAGGTCAGCCTGACCGGTAACTCTTCAATTTAGATTTCCTCTTCCCAACCTACTCCAGATCATGTCAAGTCGGCAATAAAAACCCAACCAGGACACATACCATCCAAAGCGAAGTAATGGTTTTGAATTCCAAGCTCCTCCTGACTTAGTCTTCACATTTTCTAAACATAGTTTGGAAATATTAAAACTGCTGGGATGTCCTTCAACAGAAGAGCAGGTAGAGAAAATATGGCAGGTAGGTGGGTGTGTGCCATGGAAGCAACTGAGACAATGACGTGCAAAACAGTGGATGGAAAAGGAACTCATTGTACAAAGTGGGATGACCCAGACTCAGAACAGATAACTCCATGTCTTCTCATAGACAAGATATGGGGTCATGGAGGCAAAGCGGGTATTAAAGAGTCAGGGATCTGGACGGAGGGAAGGAGGCTTAACAAAGCTAGCTATGAGAAATGCTTAAGCAAAACCCATTATCTTGTATTCTAACTTTAAACAAACAGACAAAGCAAGAGCAGGCAGACGACCGTACAGTGGAGCTGACCCTGGCGGCGGAACACAGGTGGGCTGGCCCTGAGGGTGTGAGCTCAGGAGAGCTGGCCCTGCCTCTCGAAGGCTATGGCATTGGGTGGGCTGGCAGAGGCCATGCTGGAGAGCTTGTCCTGGTGGTGTATGTGTGGGAGAGCTGGCAGGCTGACCGACTCAGGTACCACACAGGTAGCTCCACAGCTTTGAGTTGTCACACCCCAGCGTCTACCTCATCTTTGAACTGCTGGAGTGCATGAAAGGGCTGGTCTTACAGAGCCACCAGGATCTCCAGGACACAGGGAAACAGCAGGGTATCTGAGAGGAGTCCCAGTGAGGATCTAGTATTGATGGTATAGCAGAAGCCCCGGAGACCCTGGACTAGATCAATGACTCGTTGTCGTGAACATTTGCAAGTGAGGAAGTGTGGACAACAGGGTGAACTGTGGGACACGGTGTGACACACTACAGCTCCCATGACAAGATGTTTTGTTTTTAATTCTGTTTTTTTTTTTTTTTTTTTTTTTTTTGGAAGGGAGGTTGCAAGGGTGGAAAGCAGAACAAAGGGAGAAGGAGAGGAGGGATATTGGGGTGCATGATGTGAAATTTACAAAGAATAAATACAAAAGTAAAAAAAATAGTAAATAAACCTCAAAACCTACACACATACACCACACACACACTACATGCACACACACACACGTGCACAAACCACATATGCACACACATGCATGCACATGTTTGCATGTACACACTATTGTACATGCAAACATGTGCATGTGCAAACTATATGTACATGTTATTGTGACACTTTGAAGAAGCACTAGAGGGAAATATTAACTTACTCACTAAAAGGTGCGATGTACCACCATGTGACTTATTAAAGACGTTTTCCTGAACTCTGGTGCAATGTGAGGGGGTCCCCAAATGTTTCTTCTCCAGAATGCAAATCTGTAGGGTGCTGTGAAATTTCAAAAAACATGGCCCCTTGAGGAGGGGTGTCCATCCTTAGCTCTTAGAGAGGGCCTGTGGGACCCACTTCTCACCTTTCTCTCTCCAGTTCCCACCATAGCTGTGTTCTCTGGCTCTGGCATGCTCCTGGGACAGCCTCACCAGGGATCCTAGCCGAGTGGCCTGCCTGATCTTGAACTTGAACCATAAGCCAAAACTAAACCTCTTTACTTAATAAGTAGTCTTTGTAAGGTATTTTGTTACAGTGACTTCCAGAAAGCTGACCGATAAACTATAAACTTTACTAGTGAAACCCTTGCTGGCAAGATCGCTCACTAAGCATAGGTCCTTGTTGCCGAGTAACCTGAGTGTGATCCTCAGAACCCACAAGTAAATAACCAATTCTAGAAAGTTGTCCACTGAGCTCCAAACATGTGTGTGGCACATGGGCACATGCCCAGATAGATAGATAGATAGATAGATAGATAGATAGATAGATAGATGGATGGATGGATGGATGGATGGATGGATAGATAGATAGATAGATAGATAGATAGATAGATAGATAGATAGATGAATGCAAAATCAATCAAACACACAAACCCTTATAAGCCATATTTCTTATTGGGGATTTCCTAAAGCTTTAGCAAACAGGGTTACCCACCTGCTGTGTTCTCTTCCTGAGATGTGGCCAGCTATGCCCTAAAACTATCCCCCTTCGGTTCCTAGTCAATCACCGAATTTCTAGCAGCAAGTGGGCCTCGTGTGGTTCACGTGGTGGTCCCTTAGCAAGCTCAGCCAGCTGTTTGCTCACCCACATCTATGAACTACACACTGTGCTAGTAGCCTTTCTGGAGTCCATACACAGAAAGCATGGGCCTGGTCCCTGAGCTGTTCTCCAAGTGGCAGCTCTGACCTTACGGGAAGAAACATCTCAGTGCATCTACTACGTAAGTGCCACACAACGGGCTAGCTGTGAGCTCTAAAGAAGGTCTAATTTGCTGGAACCGTAGACAACAGCTCGGGGAAAAAGAAAAAGAAAGCCCCCAAATATTCAGCACTAAAAATTCTATGGAAGACCCGTTAGGAGTATTTATGTCTTTAGGGTGGGATGAATGGATGCCTGAAGATAATTACGGTAGAATAGAAGTGTAGATCAGCCATGCAGCTACGGACTGATCACAGATGGCTGTGGGCTTCTCTTACCCCCATCACTAGCAAAACCCAGGTGTTGCCAAGCCCTCTGTCCTTGCTGCTGGGCCCTTTGTGGAGCCAGGCGCCGGTGAAGGGCTGTGCCTCTGCAGTAGACCATCAGCAGCGTTCCAGGGGATTCATCACACCTGGGCCTGCAAAGGAAGGGATGGAGCATGTACTAGAGTGCTGCCTTGATTTCCTGTTCTGACACTGTGCCTGCACCATCTCAGAGAAGGACTTTGTAGATGACAGGGGACTTCCTGGCTCAGTCAGCCACACTGGCATGGGCCTCTCAGGGAAGAGTCTAGTACATGTCTCTTGACCTGTGTGGAGGTCAGAGGTCAACCTCTGCTGACATTTGAGACAGGGTCTCTCACTGGGTCCTGGAGCTCACTGATTAAGCTAAGCTGGCTGGTATTCCAGCAAGTGCCCGGGATCTACCTGCCTCTCCCTCTACAGTACTGGGATGACAGATACTGCTTGCTTGCTTGCTTGTTTTGTGTGGGTTCTGGGACAGAAATCAATCCTCACATTTGCAGGGCAAACACTCTGCCAACTATGCTGTTCTCTAATACTCGGCAGCTCCTCGTCAAGAGCCCAGACTAGCAGGATATAGATGTGGCACTGGATATAATCCATGAATGCAAACACCTTCTTCCCCTCCAGCACCAGAGCAGAGGTAAGGCTGATGGTTCCACTCAGAGGTTCTCACCAGCAGGTGCAGATTCCGCCTCCTCACTAGCGGACTAGCGGGCATGTCTCTGACTGGCCAGCACCAACTCTTAACATACAACACATTTGTTTCCCTCAGCCCAGTTATGATCCTGCACTGACAGAGGGAAGAAGCTGTTCCTTCTGGTACACTTAGACCTATTCTTTTCACATGCAGATGGAGTAGTTCCTTCAACTCCCCAGGACAAGAGGAGAAGTATCCATGAACAACCCAAGGAACTGGCAGCCCCGACTGCTTCTATTTTGATCCAAAGCTGCAAGGGCATATAGCTCAACAGTAGAGCAGACTCTGACTGCAGGTAAGTCTGACTCTATAAAGGGTACAGGGATGTAAATAATGTATAGGAATGAGGAGGGGGTCTTCCATTTCCCATGCCAACCTCTTGGAGTATTCCAGATTAAGAGGGGGGAATTTTTAAAGACACTCCATTTGGGTCAAAAGCATCATCTTGAAATTCTCCTTTCTCAACCACATTTGTCACAACCTATCATTAAACGACAGTGAACTCCCTCCAGTCACAGCGTCTGAATCAATGTGATTTTGCTGAATTTGGTGGAGATGCCAAGTCTCCCAAGGCTGAGAGACTTGGGAAAGGGGCTCTGCTCACAGAGTCCCTTGACCCCTTGCCCAGGTGCAGAGCACAGGATTGCCCAGGGCAGCCCACAGCCAGATTAACCTCAGTCTGCACCGACCGACCCCATCCAGGGATGCTCCAGGAGGCTGCCACTCATAATGAACCATTCTAAAGCTGCCAGCGACTCGTTTCTGTCTACCCCAGAGTGACAGCTACCACCTACCCCATTTCATAGTCTGGAGAGTAGAAAATATCAGAGTGACAGTGAGTCTGTGTGATGACAGTGCCTGATGGCATACTTATTCCAGCCTAGAACACAGAATGTAGTTCTGATGTGTGACTCTCAGTCAAGGTACAAAACAGGTAGCCCCCCCCCTTCTCAATTTTGATATTGAAAAACAATTTTAATTTCATTATCTGTCTTAGTTAGGGTTTCCATTGTTGTGAAGAGACACCATGACCAAGGCAACTCTTATAAAAGGTATTTAATTAGGGCTGGCTTACAGGTTCAGAGGTTCAGTCCATTATTATCAAGGTGGGCCGTATGGCAGTGTCCAAGAAGCCACGGCACTGGAGAAGGAGCTGAGATTTCTGTAATCTTGTTCCAAAGGGAACCAGGAAAGGACTGACTTCCAGCAGCTAAAAGGAGAGTCTCAAAGCCCATTCCCATAGTGACACACTTCCTCCAACAAGGCCACATCTCCTAATAGTGCCACTCCCTGGGTCAAGCATATTCAAACTACCATACTTCCTTTACTTACTTCGTTGTTTCTAGATATGTGTAAACACTCCCCTGTGCCAAGTACAGCATGTGGAGTCCGGGATGACTCTCGGGTTCTCTCCTGCCACCGTGTGCGTTTTGGAAAGCAAGCACAGCTTGCCGGGCCTGCAGGAAGCGCCTCACCTGCTGAGTATCTCTCCAGCTCACGGTTCTTATTATTTTTTAAAACTCTGCTTTTGGTACTAGTGCATAATCAGTGTGCTTCACTCTCCAGGCCTCTGTATCCATATTCCTTAAGTTAGTTTTATCATTATTTGACTATAAACCTCCCTAGCAGAAACAACTAAGGATGAAAAGACTTATTTTAGCTCACAGATTCAGATGTTTAAACCCATGGTTGTTGGTTCTGTTGACTCTGGACAGGAAGACAGAATGTAGCAGTGGCAGAGCATGTGGTAAAGGGTTCACCTCATGGGAAACAGGAAGCAGAGAACAGGGACCTGGGAAGTGGGTATGACCTTCGAAGGCATGCTCCAGGGACTGCTTCCTCCAGCATGGGCCCTATGTTCTAAAGCTTTCAGAGCCTGCCAAATAGCACTAGCTAGGGACCCAGCATCTAACATATGCACCTATGAGGGACGTTTTACATTAAAGCCTCACAATCCTCAGTGATGTCAAATATCCCTGCATACCCACTCAGATACCACTGCATACCCACTCAGATACCACTGCATACCCACTCGGACACCACTGCATACCCACTCAGATACCACTGCATACCCACTCGGACACCACTGCATATCCACTCGGATAACACTGCATAGCCACTCGGATACCACTGCATACCCACTCAGATAACACTGCATAGCAACTCAGATAACACTGCATACCCACTCAGATGCCACTGCATACCCACTCAGATGCCACTGCATACCCACTCAGACGCCACTGCATACCCACTTGGATACCATACCACTGCATAGCCACTCAGACACCACTGCGTACCCACTCAGACGCCACTGCATACCCACTCAGACACCACTGCATACCCACTCGGATAACACTGCATACCCACTCAGACACCACTGCGTACCCACTCAGACGCCACTGCATACCCACTCAGATACCACTGCATACCCACTTGGATAACACTGCATACCCACTCGGATACCACTGCATACCCACTCAGATACCACTGCATACCCACTCGGATACCACTGCATACCCACTCAGACACCACTGCGTACCCACTCAGATACCACTGCATACCCACTTGGATAACACTGCATACCCACTCGGATACCACTGCATACCCACTCAGATACCACTGCATATCCACTCAGACACCACTCCATACCCACTCAGATACCACTGCATATCCACTCAGACACCACTCCATACCCACTCAGATACCACTGCATAGCCACTCAGATACCACTGCATACCCACTCGGACACCACTGCATACCCACTCAGATACCACTGCATACCCACTCGGACACCACTGCATACCCACTCAGATACCACTGCATACCCACTCGGACACCACTGCATACCCACTCGGATAACACTGCATAGCCACTCAGACACCACTGCATACCCACTCGGATAACACTGCATAGCCACTCGGATACCACTGCATACCCACTCAGATAACACTGCATAGCAACTCAGATAACACTGCATACCCACTCAGATGCCACTGCATACCCACTCAGACGCCACTGCATACCCACTCGGATACCACTGCATAGCCACTCAGACACCACTGAGTACCCACTCAGACACCACTGCATACCCACTCAGACACCACTGCATACCCACTCGGATAACACTGCATAGCCACTCAGACACCACTGTGTACCCACTCAGACGCCACTGCATACCCACTCGGATACCACTGCATACCCACTCAGATGCCACTGCATACCCACTCGGATACCACTGCATACCCACTCAGATGCCACTGCATACCCACTCAGATAACACTGCATACCCACTCAGATAACACTGCATACCCACTCAGATAACACTGCATACCCACTCAAATAAATACCTCTGAATACCTACTCTGCCTTAAATAGGTGATTTCAAGATATGTGTTGTGGTTTTTTTTTTTTTTTTTTAGATGGAAACAGTTTGTATAAAATCAATGTCATTTAAAACAATTCCAAACACTTTCTCATTTCACAGAACTTAAACTAACGCCCTCCCCTCCCCCCTTTCCTCCCCACCTCTCTTCACACACACATACACACAAACACACTTTTTTTTTCAGGTCAAGGTTGCAAATGATAGAGTGCTTCTAGAATTTGCTTTGAGATTCATCAAAGCCTCATGACACCTTCCTTTCTGGCTTCTCAAACCCTCCATATTTACAGAGGCCCTCTGTAGGCAATGACCTCGTTGACCTTTAAGTTTGGTGCAGTAGCTGAGCCCAGTCCACTCCCTGTGAGTGTGCTGTAGCTGATGGGTTAATCCTCCTTGTGCTGAAGCCTGACACGGAATGAACCATCACCGCCCCCTCACAGCTGTTACAGCATCTCACGGGCCTGACAAGGAGCACTCGTGTCTGACCTAAACCTCACCTATCGCAATGTGAACCTCATAGATTCATTCGGTTAGAGAGCCGACAGTTAATTCTCACACTCTTGATTGCAGGAGCTTGCTGCTGTCCAAAGCCCAGAGGAGCCTGGGGATAGGAGCTCCTGTCCAGCTGCAGAGACAGCACACCATAAATCCCCAGCTGTGTTGTGGAGATAGAGGAGGTGGAGGTGCCGGTGAAGATTGCAGAATGGCTGACCTGAGACAGTCCCATGGGGCCATGGAGGTGCAGATTGAAGCACTATTTTGAAAACAGCTGACACCATCCTCCTGGGAATTCTTTTCCCTAAAATTCTCTTTGAATCACAATCATCTCCATTAACCCCACTTTTGGTAGCCAAGCCTCAGCCTTTCATCCCCTCTCTGGTGCGGTTCTTCTTTCTTCTTTCTCAGAGTTAAACATTTGCATCTCCTGCCCAGATTTACCAGTAGAATCCTAATGCCTTGGGGTCTGAGGAACCGAGGCCTTGAGGAAGATGTGCTCAGAGAGGGGTTCAGTGCTCCCTTAGTGCTCCCGTGAACTGGAATCAATGCCTATATAAAAAGAGAACTCTGGATGCACCCCAGGCCTTCCACCATGTGAAGCTACAGTGAAAAGACAGTGATCTCGAGCCAGGAGCCAGGACCCTCTCCAAACCCTAACTGAGCCCTTCCCAGCCTTCAAACCATGAGAAGTTAGCTACTGTTGTCCACAGGTTACCCGTGCTATGGGATTTTGTTATACCATCCCAAGACAGTGATACTTCCTCTATAATGTGAGGTCCATAAAGCCTAGTATAGTGGCCGGCAGTCAATGCTTGTTCAGTAGATACATGAAGCCCATTCTCCCTGGGCTTTGTTAAGCTGACATGAGAGGGTGATGATATTTAAACTGGACTCCTACTGCTAACCCTGAAGCTGAAATGTCAAGTTCTTCCTCAGGCTTGTTGCTGTCAGGCTCCATCACATCCCGGTACCTCCTGCTCTTTTTTTTAAAGCCTCCTAGTTATAGGTCGGCTGGTCAGGAACAAGTGCTAAAGATGTAGCCTCAATATTAGAGATACCAACAAGCTGGAGAGCTCTGCACACACCAAAGCTTTCCAAGACTCAAGGCCATGGCCACAGCCATAAAGACGGGGAAAGAGTGGTATTTGCCCCCTGCAAACCCCTGTTACAAGGCTCCAAAGCAGCCCAGAGTTAGTTGTACTTTGCACATGGAGAGTTTGAAATAAAATAATGTTTCCATATTTACTTCTGGTGCCTTCCCCTTTGTATCTAGACCCACATGTATGAAGGGGACATCATCTGAGGACAAAGGGCAGTACTCAGAGTCACTTCTCCCCACTGATCACAGAGACCTTGGCATTGGCATGAAGTTAGAACAACTGTTCCGTGGGGCCAGGGATCCAGAAACTAAGGACCATCCTCTGCAAAAGAGAAAAGAGAGGAAGGACTCTTGGTCCACCAGGTATGTCTGATCCCAGTGGGGTGTGATGGCCCTGGGGCTTGAAAGGTACCAGCAAATGCTTCAAATGAGTGGAACTGTGGGTTAACATAAAAACTTGTCCTGTCCATGATCAAGCCTGTGCATTTGTCATGCAGATTTTATATAGTATTCTGGGGGTTATGAATGGTCAGGAAATCAGTCAACTCGACTGAGATTCCAGATATGCCTGATGACTGAATCTCACTCAAAGACCTGGCTTCTCAGTAAGCCCAAGGGCATTCTGTTCGGCCAGCCCAGCAGAAGGTACCACCCTTCCTGCAGTAAATGGGACCATTACTATTCTTCACTCTTGAACAGCGTCCTGATGTCACACTGCTTGATATTTATAGGATGCAAACGGCTAAACTTTGATCACCTACTGCTTTGTAGGTATGCAGTGTGTGGTGCTTTGAAGATGCCTGGCCCAGGAAGTGGCACTATTAGTAGGTGTGGCCTCATTGGAGTGGGTGTGGCCTTGTTGGAGAAAGTATGTCAATGTGGGGGTGGGCTTTGAGTCCCTACTCCTCACTGCCTAGGAGACAGTCAGTCTCTCCCAGCTGTAGTCAGATGAAGATGTAGAACTCTCAGCTCTTGCTCCAGCACCATGCCTGACTGGAAGGAAGCTGCCATGCTCCCTTGATGATAATGAACTGAACCTCTGAACCTGTAAGCCAGCCCCAGCATTTAAGCTGTCCTGGGTCACATAGCTCAGGTCCCTGGCTCGGGTCACACCTGCATTTGCACCGTCCTCCAGTCCTCGCTCACAGTCTCTCCACCACCATGCCTATGTTCATCATGAACACCAATGTTCCCCGAGCCTCCGTGCCAGAGGGGTTTCTCTCCGAGTTCACCCAGCAGCTGGCGCAGGCCACAGGCAAGCCCGCACAGTACATCGCAGTGCATGTGGTTCTGGACCAGCTCATGACTTTTAACGGCAAGAACGACCCCAGCGCCCTCTGCAGCCTGCACAGCACGGGCAAAATCGGCAAGATCAATGGTGTCCAGAACAAGCAACTACAGCAAGCCGCTGTGTGGCCTGCTGATGGATTGCCTGCACATCAGCCTGGACCAGGTCTACATCAATTATTATGACATGAACCAGCCAACATGGACTGGAACGGTTCCATCTTCTCTTCAGTCCTGGCTTCACTTACCTGCACCGCTGTTCTTCGAGCCTTGTTGCACGCAGTGCTCTGTGTTTAACCACCCGTAGCGATGCCCACCTTCTGGTCGGGAGAAATAAGTGGTTTAAGAGACCAAAAAAAAAAATGTTGTTCTTTATAAGAATTGCTTTTATTCACAGCAGTAAAACTCTAAGACACTGTGTGTTTTGGTAATACATTTACAAGATAGAGACACATTCTAATTTTTTGCTATTCAATAATCATCAACCCTGTCTCGAAAAACCAAAAAAAAAAAAAAAAAAAAATTCAACAAACAGATTTTGTTTGTTCTGGGTTTTTCTATTTGTTTATTCAGTTTAGTTTGCTTTGCTTTTTGAGGTGGGGGTCTCCTATGGCTCAGGATGGCCTCAAAGGTGCTATGTATCTCCTGGCCCTCTTGGGTCTATTTCTCAAGTCCTGGCACTAAAGATGCATGCCACAATGCTTTGCCAACAAGGAGTTGTTGAATGCTGACTGGATTGTGGATTACTCCTTTCAAAGTCAGAAACAAAAAGGATAAGGTTGGGTCTGGAGAGCTAACTCAGTGGTTAAAAAAGAAAAATGCCACCCACACATAAGGATCTGAGTTTGAAATACCCCCAAACCCACACAAAAGCTGGATACAGTGCAGGTATTTGTCATACCAATAATCAAATGACGAACTGAAAGATGTAGACAAGAGGATCCCAGGAAGCTGGTAGGCCAGCTATCCCTGGCATGTACAGTGCAGACAAACAGACAGACAGACAGGAAGACTCCGTCTCAAAGGCAATAGAAGGTAAGGACTGAAGATTGATGTCCTCTGATTTCCACAACACACACGCACACGCACACGCACACACGCACACGCACACGCACACGCACACACGCACACGCACACGCACACGCACACGCACACACGCTCCTGCAGGTACAGAGAGAGTGAGAGCCCTATTTATTCTTACCATAAATGAATATGCCATAAGGCAAGAAAGAGTGAAGTAAACACAACTTTCGAGAATCAGATTGCAGAGCCTACGGCCTGGGCTCCACTGCCCTCCTCCCTCGCACCGCCCCGTCCCTTTTATTGTCTGTGCCCAGCAGAGCTTCCCTGACAAGAAATTGCAGGGCTTCATAAGAAAGGACTTTGACAGTTAGCTTTCCCTTCTTGTTGGGAGTAGGCAGGATGTCCAGAGAGAGGCAAGACCCCAGCTATCCTGTGATCATGAGGAGTGGCCATCACAAGGAAGAAATTCAAGATGCCATACCTGGCACAATAGAAGCAAAGAGAACCTGAGTCCCTGGTGGCATCGCCAAGCCTCACATAGCCTTTGCCCAGCTTCCCCAGTGTCTCAATGATTGCTGAGACAAGGGAGGCACAGTGGTCCATGTCTGGGAGATGGAGGTCAGAAGATCCGGAACTCAAAGCTAGGTTGAAATATATAGATAGTTCCAGGCTAACACCGGCCTGTGTCTCATGCATATGCATGCATACACATACATATACACACAAATATATATACACATACATACACACAAACACACATATATACACACATAAATATGCATATATATACATACAAATACATATATACATATACACACATATATACACACATAAATATGCATATATATATACATACAAATACACACACACACAGTGTCTGAGGGCATAGCTCAGTAATAAGCCACTTACTAACTTGTACAAGATCCTGAGTTCAGTCCTCAAACCTGCTGCTGCTACTGCTGTTGCTATTGCTTGTAGCATGTAGTGTTTGCCACCCTGCTTTAAGCTCCGCGTAGACCATGCTACCAGCCCCTACCCAGAGAATATTGGATCTGTAGATGAAAAACACGGACACACATGTGCTTCTTGGCTCAGTTGCTGGGCACTTCTGATCTACCACAGCTAGTAGCCCTTCCAATATTCTTAGCTCAGAACCTCAAATCTGCCGTCAACTTAGTTATGGTTCTAACTTCCCACCTGGAGAAGCAGCCTATGGCTGCTCTGCCTAAGATCTTACATAGCTGGTAACCTTTTCTCCCTCCAAAGCATGGTGACAAACGTGTCTCCTTTCCCTGCATCTCCTCTCCTCCCCTCCAGGACCCGGAAGTCCCACCTTTTCTCTGTAGAGTGTTGCTCTGAATGAAAGCAGGAAATGGTGTCCATGAGGCTTGGGATGATGGAGGATTGGGGGGGGGGGACTTTTGTTGGTGTGCAGACCCTATTTGCATAGCCCTGTAAACAGAGGACTGGACATTTACTGAGCCCCTACTATATATCAGATATATTACACATAAATTCCCTCATTCCTCCCAGTGGAGCAGCAAAGAAAGCTAGGGTTTGTTGTTTGCTTGTTTTGTGTGCTGTCCTCAAGGGCAAGCACCCTATCACCGAGCTGTATCCCTAGCTTGGTGTTTTGTTTTATTAAGACCTTATGCAGCCTAGGGCAGCCTCAAACTTACTTTGCAGCTAAAGACGACATTGAGCTTCTAATGGACCTGCCTCTGTCTCCAAGTGCTGAGGAAAGCACCTGCTTCTCTTCATCTTACTCTTTTATTTTGAGAAGGGCCTACTAAGTTAATCACACTGGACTTAAATTCTATAGCCCAGAACTCATTATTCCCCTGCCTCAGCCTCCTGAGTAGCTGGGACTATAGCCTGCATCACCACACCCATATAAGATCGGGACTGTTCACCACACTGATGCTCATGAAAGAGACTAAATAAAATATTTGCTGGTACTTTCAATTCACGTAAGACATAATCTGAACTCTCCTGCATATTGGGTGTGCAACCTAGACCAAATTTACCTCAGTTTACTGAAACTGAAAAAAAGAATGAGGGAAAGATGGCACAGCAGGTATGATCACTTACTATGACCGTGGTCATCATGATGGTGATAATGATGTTAGCAGCAGCCAGAGTGGCTTTCCTATGTGCCAAACTCTGGACACATCACCCAGTAAGTGACAAAAGCAGACTATCCTTGTCCCTCTTCTTGCCCCTTGTCTCTTCTATGACCCCTCCCAGGGGTACCATTTTGCAAGAAGAATCAAACCTAGCTGCAGTGAAATAATCCCATTGTGCAAGTCATTGAAAGGAAGCAGCAGAGGTGATGGCCACCATACTCACCACTCCAAACCACCCCTGGGGAGTGTTACAGGTTAAGCTGTGTAGCCCTCCCAGTTACTCAGCAGGTGACTCTCCCTGGAGACAAGGACTTTCAAGAGATAATAAAGGGCTGGAGAAAAGGTTCAGTGGGTAAGAACACTTGTTGTGAAAGCAGGAGTACCTAAATTCATGTACCCACGTAAGAAGCCTGACACCACTGCACATATATCTACATCCCTAGAACTGGAACAGAAATTAGAGGATCACTGAGACTGGCTGATTCAGCTAGAGACTGTTTTTAGAGCAGAACATCTGGTGTCTTCTTCTGGTCACCACACATGCAAATAGAGGTGTGCACTCCCCACATATACATACACCACATACAATATATCACACACAGAAAGAGATAAAAATATTAATTAAAGAAAAAATGAAGTAATGTACATATATCGTAGTTTACTCTCTATTAACGTGATAAAACACCATGGCCTAAGCATCATGGGAGAAGAAAGGGTTTACTTGGCTCACACTTCCACACCACAGGTCATCATGAAGTCAGAGCAGAATCTCAAGGCAGGAAACTGGAAGCAGTAGCTGAGGCAGAAGCCATGGAGGAGCCTGCTTACTGGCTTAGTCCCCCTGGCTTGCTGTGTCCTTTCTCATACAGCCCAGGACCACCTGCTCAGATGTGGACCACTCCCAGTGGGCTGGCCTTGGTCACATGGATCACTGACTAAATGCTCCCATAGGCTTGACTGGCCAGTCTGATAGAGACATTTCCTCAGTTGAAGTTCCCTGACGACTACCGACTACCGGTTCGGTTTGTGACAGATTGAAAAACTCAAGCAGCAGGGTGTGACTCTAATCTAACAGGACTGATATCCTTAAAAAAGGAAATTGAAACATTGAGGCACCCAGAGGAAGGATACTGAGAAGACTTGGGAGAAGAGAGACATCAACAAGGCAAGGAAAGAGGCCATGGGAAAACCAGCCTTGCCAACACCTTGACCCTGGATTGTAGCTTCAGAAACCCAAGGGGAATTTCTGAGGCTTTTAAGCCATTTCTGACTGTGATGTCTTGTTATGTCAGTCAAGCAGGCTCATGGTAAACAAACCTGCTCTGCACAAGACTGCAGGACCTCAGTGCACTGTGGTGGGGGAGCCCAGTGCCCACCACAAACCATCAAGCAAGGGAGACCACAGCAGATCCACAGCAGGAGCCTGGGACCGTGAGAGTAGACAGTCGGGGGCAGGGGGAGAGCTAAGGAAACAGAAGATGAATTGGGAGAATGAGCCCCCAAAACTCACCGAGTACCAGGTGGTAATCAAGGCACTCTTTGGCCCTAGCCCAGCGGAAGTCACTTTTCACCAGCCTGTCCTCTTCAGACCCCATATGGGTTATTCTGTGTTCTGTCATAGCTCGACATTTTGTTATTCCATTGTTGGGGACATTCAGGAGCACGGGACAATTCTTCCCATTTTACAGCAGAGGAGACTGATGCAGGGAAAGAAAAGTCGCCTGTCTGGGGCCACATAGGAGGCCAGGGCCCAGTGGCTGCAGCACTTCTCTGCTAATGAAGTAACTGAGGCCAAGTCCATCACAGTGTGTGTGTGTGTGGGGGGGTGCAGCCTGTGGCTTGCTGGCTTGGAGACCTTTGAGCACACGCCCACAAGTGGTATGCTTTTCCAGAAAAAATAAATAAAAAAATAAATAAAAAAAAAAACAAAAATAAACCGGACTCAGAAAGACAAACATTTGAACATTTGCATGTTCTCGCTCATACGCGAAATCTAGACTCACAGCTTTGTGTGTATGTCTGTGCATTCAGGCATATGTGTATGATGTGTGCATGTGTAGATGGTAGTGTGTATGGTCACATGTGTGTGAGCACTGACATACAGGGGCCAGAGGTCAATAAACGTCTAGTGCCTTCCTCTATGACTCCCTCTCTTACTTTTGAGACAGGATCTTATCTGGAGATCATCAAGAATAGATGTCCAGTGAGCGCTAGGGATCCCCGCCTATGCCAGTGTAGGGTTACAAGCATGTGCCACTACGACCAGATTTTTACCTGGTGCTAGGAATCCAAATTTGTGTCCTCGTGCATAGGCAGCAAGTATTTTACCAACTGAGCCGAATGGCTGTCTTGAGAAGCCACTGGGCTCCCAGAGGTCCCTCTGTGCTCCACCTGTTCTTTCTCTTTTTGATCGTCCTTCTTTCCGGGCAGATTGGTTTTTAATGGAGTTTGCTTCTGGAAAGAACCAGAAGTCATTAAGCATCGTTTGGTGTATTTGATGAAAGACCAAACTAAGCAGCATAGTCGGCTCAGAAGTAAAGTGGCAATAACCTAAGACTCATCGTGGGAAAGTAGCTTGGCTGGCAGAGAACACCACAGAAGCTGAGCACGACAGACAGGACAAGGTGGAGGCAGGAAGATCGGAAGTACACGAGCACCACAGGGAGTTCATGGCTGGCTTAGGCTAAAGACCTTGTCTCAAAAAGGAAATTGAACAAAAACAAACAAACGCAAATCAATCTTCCTTCCTTCCTTCCTTCCTTCCTTCCTTCCTTCCTTCCTTCCTTCCATCCTTTCTTTCTTTTCCAAGGAGAAAAAGACACTAAATAGAGAGTATCCTGGAACTCACTATGTAGGCCAGGTTGCCCTTGAACTCATAAAAATTGACCTCCTTCTGCTTTCCAAGTGCTGGCATTAAAGACAAGAGTCATTAGGCTAGACTCAAAACCAGATTTCTTATGATCCTCATCAACTAGCTTGAAGGCAAATATTAAACTTGTTCTAAAATAGTTTTTAGCAATGACGTAGGGGCTAGACATATACCTCGGTTTTGGGTTCTTGTCTTGCATGCATGTCCTGGGTTTGAGGACCAGAATGAACAAACAAAAGAAAAAGGAGAGGAAAAAGGGAGGGACAGGGAGGGAAGAGGAGGGGGAGGGGAAGAGGGGGAGGCACAGGGAGAGAGAGAGAGAGAGAGAGAGAGAGAGAGAGAGAGAGAATAAGAAAGAAAGGCAGAATGATCAGAATGATGGAAGGAGGGAGAAAGAGAAGTGAAAAGATCAAAGCAGGACCATGCTCTCCCATGATGCATACCAAAAAGAGAACAATCACTTAAATGAATTAAATATTTATATAGAATATCATCTTTTTAAAAAGTAGTATGTGTGCATCCTTGTGTGTGTGTGTGTGTGTGTGTGTGTGTGTGTGTGTGTGTGTGTGTGTATAACACACATGTGGGTATCACAGGATGACTTCTACCATGAGGGACTCAGGAGCCTACCTCAGGTTATCAGGATTGACAACAAGCTCCTTCACCCACTGAGCCATATTGCCCACTTCATCATCTCCTGTCTTTTAAAGAGGCACCTGACATACAACACTGACAACTTTATCTTACTGTAGCAAATCCCATATCCGCTGTGAGCTGGCATAAAGTCCGAGCGTAGGAGACGCGTCTGCACATGTAAAGCATCATGTAGCAACACTAATGGAACTGACGCACAAGTTAGAAATCTTCCTTCACAGGAAAACACACCTGTACACGGAGAGAAAACAATATCAAGTTAAAGTGATACAGTTCCTTCTCTTATTCAACCATCTTTAGCAAAGATTCTGTCTGGTGAAAGTTTCTTAAAGGGTGGAGAAGGGAGTAATAAATGCCAGCAGGAAGTAAATCTAAGGAAAACCTAAGAGCTGACAGGTCTCTGCTCCAAAGAGATCCTGGAAAGGCAGGATCCCAGTCAAGGAGTCAGAGAGAGATTCTGCCAAATGCAGGGGTCCGGCAGTAACCCTTCATGTCTTCTATAGTACCGAAGCACACGTCCTGTTCTCTACCCATCTCTTAAACTACGTCATAAAATCCTCTTCCCAAATTTTTCAGAGGAAACTTTGTCATTACTTAAAAGTTTGTCATTTCTTTCTATGAAAAAGGAGCAAAGAAGCGTGGTGATCCCTCCCAGGCCAACCCATGAGGGCAGATGGTAATCCCTTCCAGGTTAAGCCAAGAGGGCAGATGCATAAGACATCACTTCCTTGTTATAAAATAAACTCTCTTCTTAGCCATTCTGTTTATTTGTTCAATTCAAAATGTGAACAGTATAATCAGTGGATATTTTTGGTACTCATATGAAATTAGTACTTCATAAATATGAATCATGCTATTAACTATATTATGGTGTTCTCTAATCACTGACATCTGCGTACTGCACAACTCTTATCTCCAATAGTCAAAAGATTAAAGGGAATTTTGAAAACCACATGGCACCTTTTAAAATAGAATGTAGTATACTCTAACTGATTTTCAAACATATGTAATCTATTAAGGCAAGTATGAAGGGGAAAATTCCCACCTAAATCAAGCTTCAGATTCCTGTAGAAACCCAAACATGAGCCATGGAGTAGAAAGAAGATTATGAATAGAGATTTTTTTTTTAACCATTTTTAAATTTGGGAGTCATTTTTCCCATTAGTTGAAATTATATTCTTTTCTATAGTGGGAAATAACATGGCTTTTTTTAAACAGGTAAAAGCTTTTTAAAAATATGGGAGAAAGGTAAATTTCTGTTTATGTCACTTGTATAAGAAATGATATGAATCTCTTAGAAAAGAACAGAATAATGTATTGTTTTCTATGTGAAGTTTGAAAAGTGTTCCTAGAACTTCCATATCAAGAGTCCACATTCTGTAAAAAATCTCCACACACCCATCCATAGCAAACCACTTTGCTGGGAGCCAGGAAGTTTTTGAAGTCTTTAACTGTTGGGCTGGGGATCAGATAGTGTGGGGCTCTCTTCAAACGGATGAAGCTCTGACAGTGATTCCCAGCATGACAGTGACAACCAGGCATGGTGGAGGAGGCCTGTCACCCCAATACCCAGGCAGTAAGGGCAGGAGAATTGAAAGGTTATCCTTGGCTACATAGGAAGTTTAAGGCTAGCCTGGGCTATATGACACCCTGTCTCAAAAAACAACTTTTTTAAAGAAATATAACTGCTTTCTGTCATATCTAGAATTGGTGGAGGGGAAGATCATGGCAGTAAAATAGTAAAACTGTTGAAGATATATATAGAAGAGACTGGGAGGATAATTGAGGGGGTAATGGGGGGGGGGGGTTAAGTGTGGCCAAAGCACACAAGCACAGGTGGAAATGGCATGATAAAACTCCTTGCTCTGCAGTATTTTTTCTTTATTAGATATTTTACTTATTTACATTTCAGATGTCCTCCCTTTTCCCCATTCCCCTCCCTAGAACTCCCCATCCCATCCTCCTCCTCCTTTATGGATTTATACCACTTTAATTACATGCAAATATTCAGATCAGTTCTAGGTTGAGGAACTAGCAATACAATAGATGCAAATAGTCAAGGAACAAGTAAGACAATAAACACAAATAGTCAAAGAACCAGCAAGGAAACAAACAAAATTCCATGAACACTCCCATGATCACTGTTTCTAAGGGCTTATCAGGATGACCAAAATATCTGAGCCAACTTTCCTGTCCTAGTCCAAAGTCATTTTCATGTCTGAAGCCTACTTCCTTGTTCTAGCCTAAAATTTAGATTCCTGCTTGAAATTATTTCTTTATTCTAGCCTAATATTTAGATTCCTGCCTGAAATTACTTCTTTGTTCTGGCCTAAGATTTAGAGATTATTTCTTTGTTCTAGCCTAGTGTCAGATTCCTGCCTGAAGCCTACTTTCTTGTCCTTGACTCATGTCAGGGTCTTGCCAAGCAATCCCAAAAGCTCTCTGCCTCTCCTCCTTTTTAATTTCATTAACAAGACTGAGCCTGTCTTAGGTCGTTCTGACAAGAATGCCTTCCTTACCTATCATGGAATATGCATTATCAAAAGCAATGCACTTCTGTCTTAGGTTAGTAAGGCTCTGTCTGCAATATTTTTAGTTTTATAAGAAATACAAATATTTCAAAAAATACTGATGAGAACTACCATTTGGTTTGCTGGTGTTGGTGGTTGTGTTTTTGTTTTGCTTGTTTGTTTGTTTTTATGTTGCTAGGGAGACTATTTTTGGTGCTGTTGTCATTTTTAACTTTTTTTTTTTTGAGACTGATGTTCAGTCTCATCCAAAACACACATCCTGCCTCAGCCTGCTGAGTGACAGAATTTCAGGGTTGCAACATCGCAAGGCAGGACCTGTCTTTTGTAAAGGTACCCAGTCTTAACCATTGTTGTTTCTTCTATCATTTTAAATTAAGAAGTCATTTAGACAGGAAAAGTAGGCATGCAGTGCTCTGTACACTTTTCCAGATGGAACATAAACAAAAAAGAGGGAGGGACTTGGTACTCAGCTCATCTGTCAGAACTACCCTGCTGAGCATGCCCTGAAAGGATGATTTCCCAGGATTCCCCATGTTGGAGTCTGCCCTGGCTTGTTGATCTGTCCATGCTGTCTTAAAGGAACTATGATACCTCAGCTGGGACTATCAACAGCTTCTAGGAACTTGCCAGAAGACAGGCTCATCACCAGACCCATGAGGAATGCTGTGCAGACATATCAGCCCTAAGTAGCTCACCAGGTGCCAGCCCTCCTAACCTCTGCTTCAGCAGACTTCATGACACCATAGGAAGGAGTAAATGTTACCTGTGAGGTGTACAGTTCAATTATACCACCTTCGAAGGGTTAGTTTTTGATGGTTACATTGGGCTTTTTGAGTTTTACAATGGCTCCCAAGCATCACCCATTCAATAGAAAACATATTTCAAAGTTTTATCTTTAATCTTTTCCCAGGCAAGAGGTGTGCAGTGTCATGGTGTCATGTGGCTCTGTCAGTGGCAATGAGCCCCGTGCCAGCCATGTGACATGAGAGACAATAATGTCTGTGATAGCAATGGCCTTTGTACTGGATTGTCTTCTTCTACTTTAACCTAAGTGTTCGGTGCCCACTTCAGATTTGCAAGGGTGAGCTAGGACATTCACTAATTGAGTGTGCAATTCACCTGACACAAGTTTTGTCATCCTGAGCTGAGTTTCAGGGATGTAACAGCATCCTCAGGTTCCTTGTCTGCATGCAGCTTTCCATCCTGAAGTGGAGCCTTGTGAAGGCAGGAGTTATGTTATAGGCAATTTTTCTTCCTACAGCACTGTTGATACTGAAACCATGGCAACCATTGGGGAAATGCTCACATTTTGTTGTTTTGATTTTTTTCTCCCTTTCTGTTACTCCAGCCGACTCTCCTCCCACATATACACACAAACATAATTTCTGTATATACACATCCCACCTGTTTTTCAAGATTCACCTCGAAAAGCATCTTCTCTGACCTCATTTCTTCTATAAGGTAATGCAATTTTTTTTTGAAAAACCATATTATCTTAAAGAAAGGTTTTTTTTGTTTAAAAATCTGCTTCATGTTACAGTTATGTGTGTACATATCTGTCTCGTCACTGAAAATAGACAATCACTCTAAACCAACCTTTTAAAAAATGAAAGAAAATAACTTAAAATGCTTTGGGGTATGGATATACAACTCTCTCATGTTCCTCTGAATCTATATAGCTTCGATTCTGGGTAATGCTACTGTTTACACAGGAAGGAAATCTCACGTTTCAGAGTGATACGGTCTTTCTTTCTCATAGGCACACTGGGGGTCTGCAATAGGGTCTGCTGGCTAGAGACACTTTTGGCAATTTGTGTGGTCTAATAAGGGCCTCAGATTAGACATGAAGCAACCGGAATCTGCAGGAAATCGAGCCATAAGGAAACCAGTGTGACTTTAAGTCCCATGAGTAAGGAAGAAAAGAGCCTCACCCCAGGGTAAGGTCCAGTAGCAGAAGGCTTAATTGTTACCATGTCGTGGTGTGAACCTGCCTCACCGGTGCCTCTGTCTGGGCTAATGGAAACCTGATGCTGTTAGCTTCCTGAAAACCACCAGCCCAACTTCAAACACAACCCTTTTGCTGGGACTAGCAAGCTGCAACCCCACCTGCAGATACTTCCTCTCCATACCACCCCTGGCCCACTGGTTCAATTAGGCTGCAGCAGGACTCAGCAGGACCCAGCAGGACCTTAGGACCGCGTGGGCCTCTGATTTTCTCTCTTAGCACTCCCTTCTAACACCCCCTCCCACCCTTGGAAGCCTTCCAGAATTATCTCAGCAGAGAACCTATCCATGGCTCTGAGCTTGCAGACTTGCTATGAGAAAAGTCCTAGAGATCATTTGTCAGCAAATTGCAGTTTTGTCATGTGGGAGTGCATCCCAGGGACTGCAAGTGCATGATGGGAAATCGTGTGTAGAGAATTGCTCCTGCATCAGATTCGGCCGGGCAATGACAGTGCACCAAGTCCGAACCTTCAAGGTTGGATTCCTTTTCCTAGAGGAGGCAACTTACAAAATCATGACAAAGTAGCTAGGCAAAGAATCCCTCCATTTATGTGACTGGAAGTGTTTGCCTGACTTTTGGGGGCAGCCCAAAGCCCTGGTGGAGTGGAACTGAGGCCTGAAAACATCCCAGACTGTGTCTTTTATCTCAGTCTCCAGGGACTAACCAACCTTGCTGGTTTTCCCTTGCTAGGCTTTCTAAAAATTCCTTTTCCTTTCCTTTTCTTTTCTTCTTTTCTTTTCTCTTCTTCCCTTTTCCTTTCTCTTCTTTTCTTTTCATTCTATCTTTTTTTTTTAGAAGCCCTTATTGATGTGTGCACTTCGCATCAGAGTGAAAAGATAGGTGTTCAAGATAGACTGCAATAGCTGGGATTAACTGCCTCTTAAAAGGCTATCTCAAACAAATGCATCTCTTGATATTGGGGGAAGTTGTAAGCAGAAGAGGCATGAAACTTAAGAAGATCCTGTGATAATCAGACTATATCCTGTTCGTATAGTTTCTCCAATAGCATGCAGACAAGCAGTAGATAGCCTTACGGGTGGCAGCTCCCATAGATCTTTATTCTTACCCGAAGTGTGTGTGTGTGTGTGTGTGTGTGTGTGTGTGTGTAGACTGAGAGCTCATTTCCCCCGAGGAATTGACCTCAGGAAAGATCTGGAATTCCTCCTGTTAAAAACAGTCACCATCTCCTTAGTCAATATCAGCACCATCAGAATCAATATCCTGTCAGGAGAGGTTTACATTGTTCTGAAGTCTGCTCGCAGGTGGTCGCGCAAAGATACAGTTCCTAATCTGGGTTTTTTTCTGAAAGAGAAAGAAAATAGTCTGAGAATGGGGGTGGGGGTGCTGAGCTCACTTTTTTGACAAATAAGCTTCTTTTGTCCCATATTCTGCCTGGCTTTTCACACTCAAGAAATGTCAGTAACCTGAGAGTTAGAACATACCTGTCCTTCCAGAGTTCCAGTTCTCACTGAAAAGGCCTGGCCATCGACTAAATACATGACTGGTCCTTTTGTTACCTTAATTTCTTTACCTGATAATAGCTCTCTATCGTGCAGATTATAAAAGAAAACATATATGTAAAATTAGCTCACAGCAAACAATCAACAGTAAGTTTCCCATTTCACTTAACTATTGAGGGCCCAGCAGAGAGGCGGGTGTGAGAGGCTGGGTATAAGCTCACGTTCCTTTACCTGGGTGTACCTAAGCAAGTCACATAGCCTGGAACTTTCCCTGAACCCCAGTCTCTTGCTCGGTAAGATAATGGCAACTCTCCTCGTGTCCGAAACAGCTTATGGGACCCCAAAGAGCAACTAGAAACCTACTCACAGACAGTTGTGTTTCCAATAGTAAAGCACATAAAACATGCTAATTATAATTGATTGAGTCATCATAATTGGATAAAATACAAGTACTATGAATATCACAAATACACTTTAAAGCCTTAAAAACGTGTATAAGAAACTAAAGAAAATGTTTATTTCATCGAAAATAATTACTGTGATTCCTTTTCTGGTTTTGACTGGTTTCCTTAAGAATTTTTTTTTGTTGTTTTTCTTCCTCATTTTATGTACATTTGTTTGTTTTTAAAACAAGTCTCATACAGCCCAGGTTGGTCTCAATATGTACCTGAAATCAGCCTTGAACTCATGATTTACCTGCCTCAGAGCTGCCACATGCTAGAATGGCAGGCATATACCATGCTGCCCAGCTGGGACCTTGATGTAGGCATGAAGTACTCCATGAAGAAGCTATGACCACTGAGATGTCCAACAACAGCATCTGTTGTTTTTGTTGCTCAAAAACACATGTTGTTTTTGAGCAACAAAGAGGAAAACAAGGTCCATAGAAGCTCAAAATATGTGGATGCCCCAATAACATATGGAAGTCCAAACAGGAGATTGGCTGTGTCTTCCTTCTGTTTGGGCTTCAGGACTTTCTGCAAGGGACCTCCTGCTGCAGGACCCAGTATAGGTGGATCAGATGGACAGCTGCTTTGCCTCCTAATGTCATAGCTTATCAGTGTTGATGGACAGAGTCCACAAGGCTCTTCCTGGCTCCCTGGCAAGCAGAAAATACATCTCTCTGTTTCCACCATCTTTTGTGCTTCTTGCAAAGGGAAGGGCAACATTGTTTATGATTGCAAGGAACAGCCTGAGGTGCCAGTGCGTTTCATGAGGAAGGGCATTGGCTTCTAGTAGTGGCGCGCATGCGGGAACCCTGCTGCGAAACACCTTAACTGAAAACGGAGGGAAATTAGGTAGTCCCTAAGTTGGATAATGCACTTTTTACTGAAAGCAAATCCAGACATCGCAAGGGGAACATGCACTGGTTAGTGAATCCCTACCATCCGCTGTTAGTAAATCTGGAAGAAGCCACCATTCTGTAAGCTTTGGCTTGGTTTGCTATGTCACAGGCTTCCAGTACCTGTACATCACACGGATTAGCAGAATTTCTTGTTATTTTGTAAATGTAGAGCTGGAAGTGTTAGCTCAGTTGTTAGAGCTCCTGCATAGGACACACAAAGCCCGGGCTGATTCCCAGAACTGAAGCAACCCAGCAAGGTGGTCCATACCTAGAATCCTGGCCCTTGGAAGGCAGAGGCTAAAAGATCAGAAATTCAAGGTCATCCTTGACTACATAGCAAGTTCAAGATAGGAGACCCTATCTAATATAGAAAGGGAAAAATGTGCTTAAAATTTTGAAGGAGTAAGATTTATTTCCTTATATTA
Source organism: Arvicanthis niloticus (assembly GCF_011762505.2). NCBI lineage: Eukaryota > Metazoa > Chordata > Mammalia > Rodentia > Muridae > Arvicanthis > Arvicanthis niloticus. The sequence goes on along the minus strand of NC_047670.1, from coordinate 7,853,574 downwards.
AAATTAGCAGCTAAAATCAATAAGTTAATATAAATATTTGTTCCATAAATATTTAATAAGCACTTGCTGTGTGCCAGATTAATACTAAGTACACACGGATAGTGAAACCAGTATGGTCACTACCCACAGCATTGCGTTCTGCGTGTGAAAATGTCGTACTTTCCCACTGTTTGGCCTATAGCAGGAAAGTCCAGCCCACACTCTCCACATGTCTGAGGCAACCTTCAGCGACGACTTCCAGAGTCATCCTGTCCTGAGTCCTGATTGGATGTGCTCCCACCAGGTGCTGACTAGCTGCTAACCAGCAGCTCCCGGTGGTATTTAGAGGACAGACTGATAAAGCTGCAGAGACTTAGGCACTCTGTTGGTCTGAGCTCTTGGGTAAGATATTTTATCTCCCTGTTAATCTGCAAAACAGGCTTCTATTACCCATTTTACAGGACTATTGTAATGGCCAACTAAATGAACAGTGCCTAGAAAACAGCTAGTGCTCCAGGAGTGCCAGCAATTGTCATTCCAAGTTGACCTCATCTCCGTCCTGGCTCCACACACAGCCTGGGGGCTTGGCAGAGTGACTTTCCTGTCCTATGTCAGCCACAGTCTCCCTTGCCTCCCACTGTCCTCGGGCTCCAACCCAATGAAGGAACCTCGGCTTCCCTGAGCCAGGAGAGCCTTTCCATTTCTCCACCACACACTTAAAGCTCACTTTCTCTAGGAGAGCCCTCACGGTCCTAAGTGTTGAAGGGACATCCTGCTCCCTACTCTCTTAGGACTGGGGAGCTTTAATTCTCTGATCTGAAATCCTTTCAAAAGGCTTGCTCTGTTCTTTCCCACTAGAGTTGGACTGCCATGCAGTCAAAGGTCAGGTCTCAGCTGCATGCTAGATGGACAGATGAATGAGTGGGAGACAGACAGTGGTGGAATACAGGGGACAGGATGGGGCAGTACTTGAAACAATCTACCTGTGATATTCAGTTCAGTGACAGCAGTGAAGGGCACAGAAGCCATTGGCCATTACCTTCTGATTCTACAGCATGTCACTATTGGACTGAAAATATAAGGGACACAGAAGCAGAACAAAACCCAGGGAACAGCTCACTTTTCATATGATGTCACCACCCTGAGCTTTAACTATACAAAACATCTCCCAATAGTCTCAAGATGGGATCTGTAGCTGCATTGCTCTAGATGGGAGTTACATGGTGTTAATGAGATTTTCAAGTTTGGAAACTTCATTAGGTGCCCTTAGTAGCATAGGCTTAAGGACACCTCGTGGCAGAAATGATAATGATATTATTTTTCCTTTCTTTCCTTGTTGGGTGACAGGGTCTCATTATGTAGCCCTGGCTGTCCTGGAACTTGCTATATAGTAAATGAAAAGGGAATGACCACTCCAAGGCATGGTTGGGGAGAAGGTTTTTAGTGTAATTATGAGGGCGCGAGAACAGCCAGAAGCATCTGCAACTGTCCAGACTGAACTTGGCCATGGAGGAGAGAGGGATGGAGAGAACAAGAGAGGAAGAGAAAAGAAAGGAGCAAGAGAGAGGGAAAGCAAACAAAGAGAGTAGCCAAGGACCAAGAGGCCGAGAGAGCACAGGGCTGAAATGGTAGAGATATACAGGAAAGAGAAGCTGGGGGAAGGGAATCGAGGCTCCGCCCCTGAAGGGAAGCGAGGCTCCGCCCCTGAGCTGAAGAGGCAGGGACGGGGTAAGAAAGTACTTGGAGAAGCCACAGATACTGAGTGAGCCTTCTCCTGAAGTTTCTTTGAGACCTGATATGTGGACCAGACTGGCCTTGAACTCACAGAGATCTGCCTGCCTCTATCTCCTAAGCGCTTGAGTCACAGGCATCCATTGTATCCTGATATAGTAGGCACTCACCAAAAGGCATTCTTGGAGAAGGGAGATGGCACAGCGTATGAGTGCATGCTGTTCTTGCAGAGGAAGAAAGGAGTTCAGTGTCTAGTACCCACATCAGGCAGCTCACAACCACCTGTAGAGCTAGGTTCAGCGATCAGACGCCCTCTTCTGGCCTCCTTGGGCACCCACATGCACATGGTGCATACACAAATATTCTGGCATATTAAATAAATAAGTCTTTACAAAAAGCAAAACCAAAATGCATTCTTTCTTTCGGACTCTTCGACACCAAGCATGTTGAAGGTGCTTTTTGGTTTTCACTCCCTGGCAAAGCACCAGCTCCTCCCAGGGAAACAGTCCGTCGAAGCCTGTGAATGTGTGGGCCCGAGAAATAGACAAGTCTGGCCTTCAACAATGGCAACTCTTTGCACCTAATCTTAGTTAGTGAACATCAACTTTGCACCCCCTAAACTCATTTGGAACATGAGCTCAATTAGAACTACCCCACACGGGTTGTTTGGAGACTACTTGAGACAAACTAGATATGACGACGCCAGTCTATGATCCTAGCATTCCGGAAGATGAGGCCAGAAGCTTGGGAGTTCAAGGTTATCCTTGACTACAGGGCATTTTTGAGGCCAGCCTTGGCTACTTGAGATCCTGCCTAAAAACAAACAGGGCAACGATGAGAACATAAGGCTCTGTTGTGTGGACTTTTCATTGATCACACCTACGATCTAATTAAATCATGCCTGAATGGGAAAAAGAAATAAAAAGGAAAGGAAAGGACATTCCTGCTCCTAGGGATGGTGGGGGAGGACGTTTGTCATAGATGTGTGGGAGAGCTTAGCCAGAGGCAGGGTCATCTGGGAGAGTCCAGAGTGGACATGACCCTGAACTATGTGCAGAGAGGGGGAGGAGAAAAGAGAGAAGAGCCAAGAAGAGCAGCCAAGAGACCAAAAGAAGGGGCAGAGAGAGCAGGTAACCAAATGTCTGGATTGTATTGGGAAGATCCTGTGGAAAGGGCAGCCCAGCTGGCCTGGGCTGGAAAGTTCAGGGTAAAGATAGGGAAGGTTTGCCATTCTTCCCCTGTAACAGGTAGGGACTGAGGGATGCTGGGAAAACCTGGCCGGCCAGGTCTGCTTTGGTATGTTAAATAAGTCCCTCAGCTGCTGGGAGGGGGTAAACCTTAATAATATTCTCCACTTTGCTGTTTTGGGAAATCAACTTACTCATCAGAATTAGATTCTCTTAAGGAAAAGAAGCATGCCTGCAATTTGCACCTGAGGTTTGGCTCCAGAAAGTAGAATGAATGGTTTCTGAGTTCTGTCATCTTTTAGTTTTTCCAAAGTGCTCAGTGCTTAAGATACAAGATCTCCTTGTCTTAGTGTCTTTCTTATCCCAGCAAAGCAGGACTGGTACTGTCCTAAGCTGGGCATTTTTCTATCCATGGTTCTAGAGCTTGTACGATCACGAATCTCTGTTTAGTGGCTTCATCAAATCTAACCAAGCTGGAAGCTCTTATGATTCTTAATTCTTACTTGTGCTTCTCCTCTGTCTTAGGAGTGACACCTATCCCTGAGCACGGAGCTGGGGGCGGGGAGGGGGGAGCGAGCCCACCCTCTGCAAGCCTCATCAAGAGTTCTGTTAATACCCTGCTTGCTTTGTCCTCTCCCAGTGGTTGTTAGCGTTGAGCTGTGTGAGTCACATCCAGGCTCTCTTGTGGTGTACCCCAGAGGAGACAGGCTTGTTTACTTGGCAGAGCCTGAGACTGAGGGGAGCCAATGGCCCCCAAAAGTAGCTTTGAAAAGTCCTTAATATAAAGCAGTAGTTCTTAAATCCAGGAATCTTTTTCTGAGACTTCGGGGGCATTTCTACAGACACAATCCTAACGCCACTGCAGATGACCTAGACCTTCTTAAATCTCTTCCCAAGAACCTTGAAGGTAACCATCTCCCAAAACCATGCCCTACTTCATTCAGCAGAGTGCTGAACATGGAGAATTCAAACCTGGTGTCCAGTGATGCACAGTGGCTAGTCTCCCTCCTGGTCATCATGGTTTTACACAGCCTTGCACCCATCTCCCTGGGGAAAGCTGCCAATTTTCTTTAGGCCCAGGCCCAGTACAAAACCCTTGAAACTTCCAGGGGTGCTTCATGGAGAAGGCACATGCTGCAAACTCCTAACACTGGCTTTTTTTTTTTTTTTTTTTTTTTTTTTTTTTTTTTTTTTTTTTTTTTTTTTTTGCAGTGGTCTGGGGTCATTCCCTTATCAGCAGCCACAGGCTCAAAATTGATGTGTAAAGCAGAAGATTAGGGATCCCAGGGCAGCCTCAGGTGGTGTTCTCTACCTGGTTCTGGGGAGCTGCCGCAGGAACGTTTGCCTGTCATCTCTGGGTGAGGGATGGGAAAAGAATAAAAGATCATTTGAAGGCTCCAATTCAATTGGAGTTTACCAAATGCCAGGCCATGGCTACCCTGGAGAAAAGCATTCAGTGCCAGTTCCTCCTGGAAAGGCCCTTCCACCCCTGCTGAGGGGGTGGATTTCAAAACTTCTGACTTCTTGCCCTTTTACTGGGACTGCAAGTGTTCCTACTTTGGTTTTAAATTGCCTCCCCACTCCCAGTTTTCCTTCCTTTGAGGCCTCCCTAAGAAAAGCTTGTATTCTGGGTCACTGGGGTGGGGAGTGGGGGGATTCGTAAACCAAGAAAGGAGATGGAAGGCTTGGTCCACAGTGTCAGGGGAGCACACAACAGTACCGCGAGCTTTCATTGCCTGTTTACAAATGTTGTAAAACATCCAACTCTAAAGGTGGGGAAAAGCTACCAAAATCTCTCCTGGAGTTTGCTTTTGGCAGCTGGGGCTCAAAGTTGCACGCCTTTCCCACACCTCCCTAAACATGCTTTCCTTCTTTACACACAAGCAGACTCTGGCTGCCTCATCTTTTCTTAACACCACAGAGCCTTTCAGTCTAACCCCGCCCCCACCCCCTCCAGCCTGCGAAGTCTGGCCTGCACACTGGGGAGAGGTAGACAGTAATTAAGTTAGCTGTTAGCTGCAGAGGGCTGACTTGGGTACCCCATCGCAGCTGCCTGCCTCTGTCTCCCCAGCGGCCCTCCCACGTCTTCCTATGAGACCGGCTGTGTGTGAAGGAGGAGCTGTTTCCCACAGCTCTGATCTAATTCAGCTGAAATTCAATCTCCGTGTGACCCACCTCAGCCAGCCTTCTCCCACCCGCCGCCTGCCTCCAGCGGGCAGTGTGTGCTGCCCACTTACACTGTCAATCCTGTCGCTGCCTCCCTTCCACTAACTCCGGGTGTCAGCTTACAGTGTCAGCGAGCCAGCCCTGGGGGCCTGCCTACTGCCCGGACGCTCACCCCTCATCTCCAATGCTCCAAGGGAGATCACTTTATACCTGCCACTCAGTGGCTTGAATGGGGCTTGTGAGCAGAAAAAGCGGCGAGCCAGCAGAGGCTGAGACCCCGAAACAGATGTAAAAGACATCAGGCTGGGGTTTCCATGGATCTTCAATGCCCAGAAAGATTTATGACCCCTTTAAGCTGCTTCTAGATTGAACCTGGGCTTGTTTTTTAGTGAGTGAACAAGCCTGACTGTCATGGAAAACCACCAGTGTCTGCCCTGAGGTCCGTGGACCCCTGCACCTCTTGTTTGTGCCCACCCCCACACCCTGCCCTGCCCCAACCTTCATCCTTTAGCTAACCACTGTGTTTTGTGGGGACATCTCGAACAATTTTAGAAGTCTCCATCCCCATATAGCCCAACTCCACAAAGCCCCAGCAGCTTTGTCTCCAATTAAGTATTCTCGGTTCGGATTTGCAAGAAATGGTAAATCTCTTTTAGCAAGGCCAGTACGGTACTGCAGAGAGCCGAAATGACCAGTAATGCAGGGGCCTTGGCACTGGTTTGTCTGTTACCTAATCATGTTCTACTGGATCGTGCACACTTTCTTTTGACCACAAAAAGCTTTGAACTTTGCTTTGCACTTCCTGCAAGGGGAGGATTCCTACCTAGGGGCAGGGAGGCACAGAAAGGCACAGGGTTGCCCTACCCTTTTATAAGCTCAATGAATCTAAAGGGTAGGGGTTTTCAGAGGCGTCATAATTAGAAATGATGTGTCAAGGCAGGCAAGCCCCTCTTGAACCTGACCCTGCTTGTCTTCACCAGCGGAACACGGGAAGTTCGATCTGGCTTGGGTTCAGAGCGCTCACAGAATTCTAGCCATCTCATAGTCTCATCCATTGTGTGGCACAGAGTGGGAACATGACACACTCACCTTTATTTTTACTCTTCTAAAAATAACAATGTAATTCTCATCTAAAAAGATGCCCTTAGCTGCCAGCCTGCTTATCTTGTTGCATGGAGGCCATCCTGTATGCGCACAGCGGCCAAGGGCAGCCCTGTATTTGTATTCAGGCTGGAAAGTTTACAGATTGCCATGTCTCCTCTTTTCTTCTTGGAGACAGTGAGTAGTTGTGCCCAGAAGAGAAGGAAATTCTCAAGCACTTACAAATACAAAAGCACAGCTTTAAACTCTTTCTGGCCACAGTTAGTCTGTGTCCTGGCACGAGGTGTGGGGGAATAAAGAGACATGGTTTCGTGGAGAGGACCGTCTCCTGCTTGGGGAACAAGGAGAATCCCACAGCGTAGCTCAGAAATAATACCCTCCCGAGTCCTGAGAAACTGGCCAAATTGTTAACACATCAATCTTAAGGAAACAAGCCTGGCCTTTGCTGACTTAATTTCATATAATTATTTCAGAGTTTGAGTCTTTACAAGAAAGAGGGAGTGGAAGGGAAAGATCTGAAAAGTGAAGGGGGTGAACAGAGAGGGATGAGCGTTCCTTTGTTTTGAAGAGTCCCACTTCTGCCCCTGCCCAGGGCTTGCTCCCTGCCTTCAGCTCCCTGTGAGCAAAGGCGATGCACACAGCTCACTGACAGCATGGGGAGCTCAGAGACAGGAGCTCTGCCGGTCGAAGGGATGCTGGATGGAGCTTCCTCTTGTGTGCTGAGTCTCAAGCGCAGTGAGGTAGACTTATGAGATCCTCTGACCAACCTCCATGTAGTTGCCATGAAGACTCATGTCTATCTGAAAACTGCGGGCAACAATACCTACCTTCCTGGACCCGAGAGGACTCTAAAACAGAAACATTTTGAAGGCTGCTCTCCAAACCAGAAGCACTGGATTAAGAAAGAAGTTTTCTAACTAGAATTAGCATCTTATATTTGTGAGTGTTTGTGTTGAACCGTGCATACTAATACTCACAGAAGAATACAATATCGTCAAATAAACAGAAACTTTGGACACCACTCAGACCATTTGAAATGCAAATCACAACTAAATATCACGGTGTAGTTCTGTTATAATGCCACTTGGGAGGTGGAAACAGAAGAATCCGTAGTTCAAGGCCATCCCTTATGTACAGGAACTTTAAGGCCAGTCTGAGCTACACAAGACCCTGTTTCAAAAAATAAGTGGGACTAGCAAGATGGCTCGGCAGAAAGAAAGACTGGCAGCCAAGCCTAACGACTTGAATTTGATTCATAGGATCCACACAGGGGAAGGAGAAAACGGGTATTTACAAGTTGTCCTTTGGCACCTGAGTGAACGAACACACACACACACACAGAGCAAGCAGGTTAATGTATATGGTTATATTACATTTTATTTAGAAGGTATATGTGTGTGTGTGTAAGCGCCGCAGTGTACATGTGGAGATCAGAGGATAACTTGTTGGAGTTGGTTCTCTTTTTGTACCGGGTGAGTTCTGAGCATCTACCTTAGGTCACCATGCTTGGTGACCAGATGAACAACGACCCTGCTGCCCCCACAAATAAATATTTTAAATGGACGTTTCAAAACCTGTCCTCCAGAAATCCCGCTTAGTGGGATCCAGACCAGAAACCTGGACTTGGAGAAACTCCTTTGGAGCATTGTGAGGTGGAGAGTCAGAGGACCAGCTCTGAGCAGCGTTGTGTAAAAGGAAGACATCCCCATCCTTTTGGTCATATCTGTATTCCCACTGGGGCTGGGTGAGGGGATAGATGAGAGTGTGCCCTCATCCTTCCCTTACTAGGTTAGAATCTCCAGTGTGAAGGCACGGAAACAAAGCTGGAAGAAGGACCGTGTACACTGGTTTGCCTTCCCTTTAATGATTGAAAAAAAAAATGTATGTTTGCTCTGAACGCATGATAAATCGATCCAGAAAACATTGCACAGGTTTCTTTACTAAGCTTTAGAGTCAAAGTCAACAATATAAAAGAAAATGTACCTCTGTTTGGTTGGAAAGGACTTCAGTTCTTGGGAGGCACCACGCAATAGGACTGCCCAGTCTGCACAATGCCAAAGGGCCTAGTTCATTTACAAAGCTTTCCACAGGACTCTGCCAAGGACACTGGGGCAAGACTGAGGCTGACTTAGCTCTGTGCTTGCAGTTTGTTCTTGCACCTGTGGCTTTTAGAACGTGACTAGTTTGAGAATATCACAGTTACAGGTTTGCATGTCTGTGAAATAGTTTGTAAGTGAAGTTGGGATAATGAAGATATTTCACAAAAGAAATTGTCTGTTTGAAGCCATTTCCTATTCTCATGTTGCGTGACAACAAAGAATGAAACGGAGGAATTTTCTAGAAAGAAAGATGACGCCTAGGAAAGTGAGGATAATGTCTCATCGATGTTAAACTCCTTGCTATTACAACACTTCATTTGTAAAATGATTCAAAACGCTGACAATCACAGTCATAAAGGACATAGCAGAGAACTCACGCTGTCTTTACCCTGGAATGGAGCAGATCTTTCCTCTGGTGAAGCTTCCAACAGCTCTGTGTATGTGTGCGTGTGCGTGTGCGTGTGCGTGTGTGTGTGTTGACCTTCTATGCTCAAATAAACATTGAAAATCAGAATAGAAAAATTTCTGCATAGAGAAATATTACCAACCAGTAGGTAATAATTTGCTAAAAAGTAGAGAGACAGAGAATCTATTTAGAAGTTTACAAAATTACTTCAGAGCCACAGAGTCTAGGACTCTTCAAATTCCTCAGACCTCCAGGGCCTTATATCATGACAAAGTGTAAAACCTTTGTTCACTAAGATGACTTCCGTACAGCAGAAGTTAAATTATTCTCTATTTTCTCCATTAAAGAAGATATTTATTAGCATATTTGGGGAAAGTTGTCATCTAAAGGGTTAAGATTAAAGAGGTGTCTGTGAGGAGAGTCTTTATCTTTCCGGAACTCTCATTTACTCCCCCACACCTCCCATCCCCCACCCCCAAGTTTCTGAATAAGTAGTTAATGTGAGGAACAAAGGTAGGTTGGGGAGGGGAGGGCAGGAGAGCAGCTGTCCAGAGTCAAGCATATCAAGGACAGGACTGTAGTCAAGAGTGGGGAGGCTTCGGGTCAGAGAAGTTGTGTGTTGGAACTGTAGAGTAAAACCAATTATTCTAGGGCTGTGAGAATGTGGGTGGGTCAGAAGACAGCAGTAAGCAATGAGATATTTGTGGCATCAGTCCAGGCTGGGGTTAGAACCCATGCATAGGCCCTGTGTGAACAGACGGATACAAAAAGTGGCCTCGTCTGACTACCTTACAGAGCGCATTCTGCCAGCAGACTGATAACCGCAATGAAAGAAGGCCATGTCAGGTAAGAGGGGAGTCGGAGCTGCTCCAACCTCTCCTGAACTCCCAGGCACACCTCCCTCCTCCTACAGAGGCTGAAAACTTACACACACTTTTCCGGGGAGTCCTCCATCACCACGGCAAGGAGACTGACCTGCTCTGTCATAAACAGACATGCAAGGACCCTACCAGAACCTCGCTTTGCTCTCACCAGAATGTGAACCCTCAGCTTAACCCCAGGCTTAGCTCTCCTGTTAGACAGGACCACACTTGGGGACTCTGAATAGGACCTAAATCTTTTACTCCATTTTCTAGGTCTATGTCACATGTCTAATTTCCATGACTCGAAGGAGTGTAAATACAGGCAATTGCTGAATTAAAAAGACGTTGGAAAAGACGGGATGGCGTACATAACGCCACACTTGGAGTCTGAGGCAGGAGGATCACAAGTTGGAGTCCTGCCTGGATTGCATAGTGAAACACTGTCTCAAAACAAAGCCATAGGACAAGGGACTCAGTCTCTCCTGTGTGTGAACGACTAAGATCGGCTCTGTCCCGAGCCCTGGCCTGCTTTGCTGCCTGGCTGTCCGGTTACTCTGAAGCTGCTTGCTCTGAGCCAGCTGACTTTCTGCACAGGAGGTTTGCTCTCCTCTGGAAGTTATTGAGGTTAGATATGCAGGCTGGGTGGTTGTGGATACCCTCACGCCCACTCCTACCCCCCTCCCCACTCCCTCCCCATCACCACGGTAATATGAGCCTGCACTTCCTAGTTTTAAGAATTGTAACAATTGAGGACTCAGGTCCTATGGAGACACACTGGCTATTCTCCTGCATCAGGAGTCCTTAAGGGAAAAGGAAACAAGATGGCAATCTCACCCAGCATGCATTTAACAATCATTTTCATGACTGACATAGTCATTTCGATAGACAGCCAGGGGGTTGGCCTTAAAGTTGACAGTGGGTATCTGCCTATTCCTGGCCTTTGCCCCCAAGGTCTAGAACCCCACCCTCTCAGGTTCCTTTCCAAAAATACTTGTTTACACGTAGTCTTTCTGTAGACTCATGGAGGGTAGAGCCTGAGAAGTGACATCCCTGTGTCCCAGGTTGGTGCCCTCTCTGTGCAGGGGAGGGCAGTCAAAGGCAAGCCAAGTGCATGGCCACAGCAGCGAATGGCAGAGCGCTAGCCGGAAGTGACGTCTTCTGCTAAGTCCCGGTCTCCTGCCTTACGACTTCTCTGTGAGAAAGACAGGAGCTCACTCCCATATCTGCATCCTCTCACTAGATCCACAGGGCCAGCACAGCCAGCAAGAGAGCAGAGGCCAGGCAGCTGTTTGCCATCTAACTACCCATGATGCTCTGGGTTCCCTTCACTAGCACAGCGGCCTGGACTTTACACATCACCTCCTTATCCCTCAGATACCGTCTGGGCTAGAAAGGAAAAGACTGTAAGTGACCACAGGCACCGCGCAGGCACCATTCACAACTGCCCTCACTGGGTGGCCTTCCTCACACACAGAATAATCTATAGTCTTTCTCCTAAGAAAATGGAGGCTAATAGGAAATTCCCACTTCCTTTTCCAGTTGTTCCTGGCATTCTGTTTCTAGGACTAGTGTTTGCTCAGCCACAGGTTTGAGCAGGAGGAAGGAATAGACCTGGGCCTGGGGCCTTGAGATGTCTGTGCTTACGCCCCTTCTTGTCTGTCAAGCCTTTTTTCCCATGGCAGACTGACTCCATGCTAAGCATTGGTTCTTTTTTAGGGGATGGGGGAGGGGCAGTTTGGAAAGCGGACCGAAAGGTTCTCACTTCATAGCCCTGATCTCACTAGGCAACCTAGTCTGATTTCAAATAATCCCCTCCTCCCACCCCCAAAAAAACTAATAACACCAGCTTCCCAGGTGTCAGTATAACAGGTGTGTCCCACTGTGCCTAGTTAACATTTCCTCTCATTATTCTGCGTAGCATTCAGGGGCTTGGTCTCTTATCACTAAGCTACACCCCTAGTCCACGCCTTTTTTTCATTTAAAACTTTTTATTTTTTGCTGGCTATAACAACACACACCTTTAATCCTAGTACTCGTGAAGCAGAGGCAGGAGGGTCTCTGCAAACTCAAAGCCAGCTTGGTCTCACAAATCTGGTCATAGCAAGTTCCAGGATAGCCAAGACTATACAGAGAGACTATGTCTCAAAAATAATAAAATTATGTCTATGTTTCTCTATATGTATCTGTGCATATGCATGCAGGTGTCCAAAGAGAGCAGAAGGCATAGTTAAGTCGCCTGAAGCAGTTGTGAGCCATTCAAAGTGGGTTGTGCAAACCCACTCTGGTCCTCTGCATAAGCAACCTGTGCTCTTAACTGCTGAGCCTTCTAGTCAGCTCATGAAGTCACTTCTTTAGCAAGACCTCTCTCTCTCTCTCTCTCTCTCTCTCTCTCTCTCTCTCTTGCTTTCTCTTTCTCTCTCTCTCTCTGGAAATAGCATATGTATGTATGAATCCATATATGTTTTTATATGGGTGTTTCACTGTGTACATACAGGCGCACCAGAGATCCACGCTGGGTGTCTTCCTTAGGCATTTGCCACCTTATTTCTGAGACAGGCTCTCTTACTGAACATGAGGCTTACCAGTTGACTCGGCTCGCTAGACCAACAGGTTGGCTGGCTCATGAGTTCTAGAGATCTGTCTGTTCCACCTTCGCCAGCACTGGAATCCCAAATGCACTGTGCCCAGCCTTTACACGGGTGCTACGGATCTAAACTCAGGTCTTCACACTTGCATGGCAGGTACAGCACCAGCTGAGCCATCTATAACAGGAGGCACCCACAACGTAGAGTGTCACCAGGATGCGTACACATTTCCTCCGTGCATATGAAACTAGAAGTCCTTGGTGGATCTGACTCAGCTCTAAATGAGAAATCGTCACAAGAACAAAGAACACTAGTCTCTAGACCAGAGATTCTCAACTTGGGGGTTGTGACCCCCTTGGCAAACCTCTATCTCCCAAAATGTTTATATTACAATTAATAACAGTATCAAAATTACAGTTCTGAAGTAGCAATGAAAATAATTTTATGGTTGGGGTCACCACAGCATACGGAACTGTATTGAAGGGTCCCTGTACATTGGGAAGGCTGAGGACCATGGCTCTACAGTGTTGACATCCTTCATGAGTTCCCAGAGAGCGACAGAGGCTTTATCAGAAGGATCCACACAGCACCATGGAATTCAGGCTTTGTTCTCTGTCTTTAAAGGTTGTGCCTTGCAGCATCATACAGTCCGGTTTGCTGTAGTCTAAAATTTTCCAGAGCTTCTGGTTAAATGGCACTTCAGGAAACTTTGTCCCTCCGTTGACTCTCAAAGGTCTCTAGCTGCCCACTTCTCATTCCAAGTTGAGAAATAAAACTTCACCTCCAGGGACCTGTGAGAAGAACCTTGCTCTTTGAAGGCCCAGGGCCCAATTTCATGCTAAGCCTTTTTTGAAATTATGAAATCCATCGGAAGTGTCTGCTGTGTAAGTGTGTGAGGATGGGCGGTGCTAGCTAGGCAAAGCTGTGTGTTTTCTAAATAGCTTTGATCCACAGCTTTACTACAGGGCCTTGTTAATTCAGTGTGGTCACAGAAGATTGGCTCAGGCCCAACTAAGGCAATCAGAAACTTCCCTGAACATTCTGAACTGAGACCCAAGGATTGCTTGGTGGTGGGTCTGAGCTCTGAGATGAGGACTGGGGTGGAGTCCTCATCCCGTGAGCACCAAAGCAGAGCAAACCAGTGCAGATGGAAAATAAGGAGAATGAAGATAACTCTTTAAAGAGAGAGAGAATGCCACAGAATACATTAATAAAATACTTATGGATATTTTGTACCAGTTAAAAATGAGGGGCTGAAGAGACGGCTCAGCATTTAAAAGCAAGTTCTGCTCTTTCAGAGAACCCAAGTCTGGTTCCCAGGGCCCAGCACACACATTCAACAGCTTATAAACGCCCCGGGGGGTTCCAATACCTCTGTAGCACTCAAGGCACATGACAACATGAAGACATGTGCATTCGGTGTGCATGCACTCAAGTGCATGCGGGCACACACACATACACATACATGCACACACAACACATACACACAAGCACACACACACGTACACACATATACATATACACAGAATTAAAAAATAAATATTTTAAAAATTAAATAAATATAAGGGGCTGGAGAGATGAATTAGTGGTTGGGAGTGCTGGCTGCTCTGCCAGAGGTCCCAGGTTCAGTCCCCAGCAGCCACACAGGGGTTCCACTGTCTGTGGCTCCAGTTACAGGCTTCACATGTTCTCATGCAGACAGACATTCAGGCAAAATACCAATACATATAAAATAAAAAGAAATAAATCCAAAGAAACTATTTCATTAAATAAATAAGTGAAAGAAAATTCATTTAAAAATAAGATTCTATGACAATAAAATCGGTAACAAAAATATATTTTTAAAACAACCACTAGATATTTAGAATATAAACAACATAGTCCCTGGAATCTCAAGAAAGAGGAGGGAGGGAGGGAGGGAGGGAGAGAGGGAGGGAGGGAGGAAGGGAGGGAGGGAGGGAGCGAAGAAGGGAGGGAAGAAAGGAGAGAGAGAGGTTTTAAATTACTTTGAAGTAGTAACCGGAAGCACTCAAGTTCTGTGGGATCTACTGAGGCAGCGTCTAGAGGGAAATGTCCAGCCTTCAAAGCTTGCATCAGAAAAGGAGAAGCCAGGTGTGGAGTGCACCTTAATCCCAGCACCCCCAGGATGCTGGGACAAATTCTAGAGTTTCAGGCCATTCCAAGCTGCGTGGTGAAATCCTGGTAAGAAAGACAGAAGCAGAAAGGAGAACCAGAGAGCATACAGTGGGGAAGGGGAGGGTCATTCTTAGGTCAGCGCTAAGATCCCCTACTTAGAGGAGTTTGCAGGAGCCGAGCTAAACCCAAGTCAAGCAGAGAGCAGAAATGTTACAAAGAAGAGCAAAACCAAGGGTTGAAAATTACAGAACACCAGACAGTATTAACACATTGAAAGCTTGCTTTATAGGTGATCAATAAAGCTTACTTTTAACAAGAGTGAACTAAGGAGAAAAAGGAGCTGGCGGGTAGCACATCAGAGATGATCCCACAGATGTGAAGAAGGATGCAGATCCAGCTTGAGGTTTTAGATTTACCGATTTAGGTTTGTGTTTTGTTGACTGTGTCTCTGAAGCTAGAAAAGACCCATAAGACGGGGAGGGGACAGGGGAGCCCAGGGAGCACAGAATTGTGTAGGAATACTGAGGTCAAAGGTTGAAGGGGGAGCTGGGTGTGGTGGTGCACTCCTCTAGTCCCAGAACTTGGGAAACAGAGGCAGACAGATCTCTGTGAGTTCGAAGCCAGCCTGGTCTACATAGAGAGTTCCAAGACAACCAGGCTACACAGAGAGACCCTATCTACAGCAACAACAACCAAAAATAAATAAATAAACAAACAAAATAAATCATATGTCTGAAACATTATGCTGAGCAGGCCTGACGGGATATAGCTATAATCCCAACACACAAGCAGTAGAGGCACAAGGGTCGGGAGCTTGCGGCCGTCTTGGGTATGTGGTAAGTCTGGGCTGCCTCATGACCAAAGTTACACTGAACAACTTAGATGAAATGGACACAGTCCTTGAAGGATACCAACCACCATAGCCCACTGAGGAAGAAAGCGCTATCAGAGAAGCTCTGGGCCAACTAAAGGGACTCCATTAATATTTTTACATCTTTAACAAGGAAAAGCTCTAGGCCCAGAGGCTGTCATTACTAAATTCTCTCACATATCTAAGAAAGAGATAATGCCCACTCTTTCATAATATACAAGTGACTTTAATGCTTTCCAATTTCAGACACCATGAATGTTACACTCAAAGAGCTCCCGGCCAATGTTCTCCTGACCACAGGCACAAAAACCCACAACAAAGCACAGCGAATTGAACCCAGAAAAATAGGCAAGGGTGATGCAGCATAAGGAAGCAAGGCTCTTCTTTAAAAGAAGGCAGGACTGTTTTGACTTTGGAAAGCTGACCATTCTAATTCAATGCAGTAATAAGCCAGAAACATATAAAGAACGCACTCATCGTGAGAGAATCAGAGAGGCTCACAGACAGAGAGAAGGCTATTCCCACCCCCATGGGGCAGCCCGCAGACAAGAGATCATGGAGACCATGAAGCCAAAGTACAAATGAACATATGCATGCAGTAGCCCCTGCACTGCTTCTGTGAAATGAACCTCCGCAAAGAGTCTCTGGGATCCTGCATCATTCAGACACACAATCCCACAATTCCCAGAGGGACTGATTCGCTCTGTGCTTGTGTGACGTGGCTGAGGCCATTCTGTTCCTGGATACTAAAAAACAAACAAACAAACACAATGGACATGCCCTCAGGCATCACCCACCAGCCTGTACTTCCTCCACCCTCCTGGACTGGAAGCTCCTCAAAGGGAGCTTCTGAACCAGCACGCTAGCACTGCATGTGGCCACATTTCGATGAATCCTCACTGCTTCAGGACCATGTGAATGGAGAAATGGATAGTCAGAATCCTCAAAGTCTGTACCCATGTTACGGCCATCACATGGACACTTCTTTATTTAAGTGTGTGTGTGTGTGTGTGTGTGTGTGTGTGTGTGTGTGTGTGTGTGTGTGTGACAGAGAGAGAGAGAGAGAGAGAGAGAGAGACTTTCAGGAGTCAGTTCTGTCCTTTAACCACGTAGGATGCAGGGGTTGAACTCGTCATCAGGCTTGGTGGCCCAGCACATTTCCTCAGCTAGCCATCCCATCAGCTCCACTTCTCAAGACAGGAATTTACTTCTTTTACCTCCCTAGGACCAGCATAAACGAGCCCATAAGAAGCACTGGTGGTGATGAGTCTTGCGAATAATACCTGCTAAATGTGCAGAAGGCATTAGGAACATATCTCTGCTCAGATCTACCCCCCCAAGCCTCTTGTGTGTGTACCTCTGCACATAATTAAAGGTTAAAGAAGTGTCGTGTGGGTTTTTATAGAAAGCAAGAGTACATGCAATTCTTCTGAAAGCCTGCTGATTACTCTTGGCACATTGTGTTTTAATTTTGATCTCTGGAAAATATCAGGAACAAGGAAAGAACTTCCCACCCCCACCCTCCTAACCCCACTCCATAGGAAAAACAGTATTGAAATAATACAAACATCTTGGATCAAACCTCTTTCAAACTAGCTTCACCCTCCCATCAGGCCTGAAGTCGGCACAGTTTGTCCGCCAAGAGAGTGGGAGTTGGCACCACTCCTCATAAACGTCAACCGCAGGAGGCCTGGGATGGATTGAAATTGTTTCCTCTGGTCAGATGTTGATGGTGACCCCCACCCAGGATGTAAATTTATCACGAGGGCTGTGGGTGGGTCTAGGGCAATGGTCCTGTCTGTCTAGACACGTGTGTGAAAGCACACTTCTTTGCTCTCTAATATCTCCAATAAGGACATTGGCAACACCCAAAAGAGTCTCAAAAGTTGGTAGACATTTTAAAGCAAGGCAAGAAGCCTAGAAGGCTGGTTCCGTGGGTGGGGGTGCCAAGGTGGCCCCATGTACCTCTGACGAAGTGCTGAGGGGGAACAGGGACAGGAGGGTCTCCACTGGTGCCAGCCTAGCTTAAAAACTGCAAGAGAGACCTTGTTTCAAGAGAACATGGTAGACACCAATAGCTGGGGATATTCTTTTCTTCCTCTAGCTTCCAAACGTGCATGTGTACGATGCATGCACACACATGCATGTACCACACATACACACACATGCATGCACCACCCATCCATATCTACACACATGCTCACACCACACCATAGACACACACAAACACACAAGCACACACCTCTCCCACCCACACTTATACACCATGCCATGCACGTGCATGCACCACACACATACTCACATCTACACACATGCTCACACCACACCACACTGCACACATGCAGGCATCATATCACTCACATACATACATACATACATACATACACCACACACACATATATGCCTATACTAAAACATCCATATACACGTATCCATACACTACACAGACATGCACACACACAGAGACAGAGACACATGCACAGAGAGAGACAGAGACACAGAGACACAGAGAGCTCTTACTGGAAAAGGCAAACAGATTTTCCATGGGTGGGTCACTAACCTGACCTTCTTGCCCCATATGCATCCATCTCAGAGTCTTTGGGGAACCAGAAACAATCAGAGGCGTGAGGGCTGAGGCCTCTGGTCATGGGACAGGAGTGCGAAGGGAAATCAACTTAGACCATGAGGAAATTCTGCCCTGCCTCAGAGTGGCCAGTTCCCATCGTCTTCATCATGGCCAATGGAGCCAGCTCAAGACCAGGCACTGTTTACAAAAGATGCACATTCGTGAGGAGGAGGGTTTCTTTCTCATCACTTGGTTTAGGACTTCAACTTCTACACTGCAAGATCTATAGGCCTAACTAAACCCTCATGGCGTTCCTGTCTGGGCTGCTTGCAGGTGTTCACAGCAGCACCCTGGGGTCACGGGAGGCTGAAGCTGTGGGTGAAACACTGTTGATTCTCAAGCTTTGTGGAGTTAGCACTGCTTTTATGTGAAGACAAGCAAGCACAGATACAGTGTGAAATAGAATTGATGGTATTGTTTTAAACACACACAGGACCTTCTAGGAACTGTGGCTGTAAACCACATCCATGACAACCCTAGCAAATACAAGCTCTCGCTTCTCCACTTCTGGATGATCATAGTGGAAAGATTTGGAAAAAAAAAATACTCTGTTCGTCTCATCTTTCTGGGTGAAGGGGAAACACTGCAGGACTCCTACAGGCCACTGCCATACACATGAGAGAAGTGGCAGGCCTGACTCCCACTGCACGAGCACAGGCCTCACGCGCTAGCACAGATGCTCTTGCATCGTTCCTCCGCTCCCTTTGCAGCTGTTTTGATTTGGTCTGTTAGCTAGGAAGTGGGAAATAATAACCAAATCTCTGCCCTTGGATCCAGTGCCACCCACTACAGCAGTTTGTGGAGGTGACCCAGCTCCTCCACATGCTTTTCTTTCCTCTGCGTCTTCTCCAGAAGTGTGGCTTGGTGGACAGACAGAGCATCCCGGTGACCTCCGGGCAGCTGGGTGCTGGGCCGCAGACTGCCCTGCTGTTCTCTGATGAGACCAGCTGCAAAGCGGCTGTTTGTGGCCCACCAGGGAGGAGCTGGCTTGAGTGCTTCCTGGGCATCGAGCTGGTGGTGTCTGTTGCCGACACGCACAGCTGATGTCCTCAAGGCTGATGTTCCTCAGCCCAGCCAGGGCCTAGCCCTCCTGTGCCCTGGGCCTCCCCAGGGCTGTCACTGGCGTTGCCAGTGCTGAGGTTCAGCCATCTGCTCTGTAGTCACTAGCCCTGAAACCCTCAGCCCTACCTGGTCCTTGCTGTTGAACATCTCATCTCTCAGCAGCTCCCCACAGGCTTGCCATAAATAACTCTGGGGTGCCCTTTACCTCCACTCAATGTAATTGGTGCTATGCCCAACCAAAGTGACTTGATCGCCACCCCCAGACAAAGAGTAGCAGAGACCCCAGACCTAGACAGTCCCCAGTTAGTCTTTCAGGGGACAGCATCCTAATGGAGAGAACTAGGAACCCAGCCTAGCCCTTCTCCTGCTCCCTCTTCCCTCTGGTCTGGAAATTCACCGACTCAGAAAACTTCCATCTTTTGAACAAAAGTTTAAAGGGAGGAATAGACTTTATAGTCTGATGGGTAAGTTGTCTCTTTGGGGGACAGAGAGGAATTTAGACAGGCCTGGAGAGGACTTTCTGTACTCTGCCCTTTTAACTTTGTTTCTTAGGAAAAGATATCAGATTTCAAGTAACAAAAAGATGAGACTTCAAAGGCACCAGTTTAGTTGGGCATGCCTGGAATCCCAGCATGTGGGGAGTAGAGGCAGGAGGATCAGGAGTTCAAGGCCAGATACACAAAAAAAACTCTGCCATCAAAAAAAAAAAAAATCATTTATTACAGCCTCGTTGGTGTAGTAGAACACCAAGAGGGTAGAGAGTAGGCTGCCGGTATAAATGCCGACTTCATGCTTCTAAATCCCTCATACCCACTGCAAGCTTCCAAATGCCTCACCGTCTTCAGTTACTCCCTGCACCGTAACCACCTCCCCCATAGACCTGCATCACCATAACCAAGATGGGAGTATTTGTATATCAGTAGAATTTTTACCTTTTTACTTGTAAATAAAACATTAATCTTTGAACACATGGGAAAGTATGGTTCACACAACAGGCTACAATTAAGGCATAAAGAGGAGGAAATGGCATCATTCATAATGATGCAGCTGGAGCTGGAGTTCATTCCGTTAAGTGAAATAAGCCAGCTATAGCCACACGAGCGCGCCCAGGGTTGGGCTCTTTATGAAGTTGTTCTCATAGCCGTTGAGAGACAGTGTTTCCTGGAGACTGGGGAGACTGGGAGAAAAGCGGGGAGATGGGGAAAGGTTGTGTAACAGATCACAAGTCTCAGGAGGAGTACAAAGTGTTGGGTTGCACAGTAGGTGACTATTTTAATGCTAATTTGAAGGGATGGATATGTTTACCCTTTTTTTAAACACAACACAATATATACATAAAAGTATAAAATATCACATGATAGATCATAAATACATAGCACTTATATGAATTAAGTAAATTTTTAAACAGTTGACAGCTTTGGGGAAAAACAAAACATCATTTCTACCTCCACCTATGTGGCAGGACAGCTCTCAAGGTAGGAGATTTTGATCTCAGAAAGAAACCAAATGGAGCTCTCTCCTAACATCATTCCCTCTTTTGAAATCCCATGAAGTTGTTCACTGAGTGGCTTGATGACCTCAACCTATTCCCAGCAGTGCCCCTCTGGTGGCAGTGCCTCTAACTGCACAGGTGAGTGACTAGGACCCAATAGTAAGCTGTGTGACCTGGAGAACACAGCCCGAGTCTAAGGCTCATGGAGGCATTTTGAAGATCTTAGTGCTTTGGGGAAGAAGGGGATCAACATGAGCCTCCGACAGTGACCTTGCAGACGTAAAGGCCAGAGGCTCTCCTTAACCACTGTGGACTGCAAATCTCTGGGAACTCACTCCGGTCTCCCAGAGACAGGAAGCTGTGAACCGGAAGGAGATAATGGAATCCGGAGCTACCGCCAGGGCAGACCTTCATTTGCAGCGACTTAGAAAATAAAATGTAAATGTGTGTCTGGAGAGACACTTCAGCAGTAAAGAGCGATTGTTGCTCCTGTAGGGGGCTTGAGTTCAGTTCTCGGCACCTACACGTGAGTCATACTCATCCCAAACCCCGGGGATCGCATACTCGTGTCTGACCGCTGAAGGCGCCAGTCACACAAAGTAAAATGAGTATGTCCTTTTGGAAGAAAACAAAAATAAATGTGGCATGGGCTATGTCCCAGGGTCATAGAACTACTAGCGCTCATTGGGTTTAGCATCGATTCAGTAAATGCCAACTCGCTACCTAGTTGACTACTCAGCCTTTTATGTTTAAATACCAGTGGTGCATCTTTGTTAGTGTAGTCTTGCTTTCCGTGTCTGTCGAAATGCTAACTGGAACCACGGAGTGAGGACCAGGCACTCCTTAGGTGACGAGCTCTGAAGACTTGGTCTGCACAGTATGGAAATGTGGTTTCCACCGTTCCTTGTCAGTCTGCCTCCTCCATGGTCCTCCCCACATTTCCCAAGTGTTTGTTGGCTGATAGCCTTCCCCGTGCTAGATGATATGGAAAAACAGAAAAGGAGCGTGTGCTTCTGCTCTCCAGGACCTCGCCCGCCAAAGGCAGAGGGGGAAGTAAGTTCCGGATATGGTTGGTGCAGGACAAGAGTGGCCTTGGCTCAGGTGGGCATCTCTGTTTTCCAAAAGGAGGGAATACAATTGTCAGCCGATACAATCACAAAACACACTTGGGGAATGTTCTAAAAGCAGAGACTAGATCAGTGAGTCACCGGATCCAACTACTGTATCCCAGCCAACCCGAGACTGCACCGCGCTGCCAAGAGAAGGGAGTGATTCGGTTATCTTAGGTTTCTTTATTTGTTTGAATTATGTTACTTTTAATTCCATAAACCTTACTATTTAAAAACTTGAAAATAAGTGAAAACAGCACACAGCAAAGGTAACCACGACTGACTACAGGAAATTGACACAATTATGTCAGAGGATATTAAGCTAATCATTTTTCTAGTTCTAATTCCATCATGGCGTTCTTGTTTAAGTAGCGGGTAAGAACATAGAAGGCATTCACTCCTTAAACTGTAAAATATAGTACGAAGAAGTTTCACGGTTTCCGTTCCAAACACCCATTTTAACTGCATGGATGTTCGTTTACTGAATTGTGTAGATTTTGCGTCTGTTTGATTTTGCCATGTGTCTTGAACGTTATCTTCATCCGTCACACAGGTAAGAAGATGGCTCAAGGTTAATTGGGATGTTGTACAATGGAACTTTGGTCACACACTGCTCATTCTGAGACTTAGCATTTAGTGTTGTCATGGGTGCAGTTTGGAAGAACTTACCGGTAAGCTCCCTTGCCCCATGTGCAGATGGTGAGGGTGGGATCTGGATTCCTAACTCTCTCTACCTCAAGCTTCCCTCTAAGTGAGACCGGGGAACCAGTCATGAGAGAGCTCAGTGCTCCCTCAAATCTCAGCTTTGCTCTGCAGAGGTGCAGTCAGGAGGCTCCCAGAGTTTTATGTCATCCTAGCTGTTTGCAATGTGCCACCCAAAGGTGACCCCAGTTCACTGCCATGGTCCACTGTTTTACATAAGACCTGCGATTACTTGCCCACATCCATTTAATTTTGAACCAAATAACTGTAATTAGGGACTGTTTTAATAATCCAGCTAACTCCCTCAAAGAACCAGAGAAATTTTATGTGCACTTAAAGAAAAGGAAAAAAATAAATAAATAAAAAAAAGCCAGATATGGCTCTTATAGCCTCAGCACTGGGGAAGCTGAGGCAGGATGATAGGTGAGTTCAAGCCAGTCGGGACTACAGATGTGAGTCTCTCACACAAACACTAAAAGCAATCAAATTAAAGAAGAATGTGGGTTGGAGCTGGCTTCCTAGTGTTTCCCTGGCATGCATGAGGGCTCACCCCCTGTAGCAGTATATTTCCCCCACTACATTTTACAATAAACTCAATAATTTGGTAGGAGCTAATGTGGGAGGAAGAAGAAGAGGAAGAAGAGAAGGAGGAGGAGGAGGAGCTAGGAAGGAAGAGAGATGCAGGAGCCATGGAGGACCATGCATGTATCAAGAGCAGTCCTGGGTAACAACTTATATCTAGGTTAGTTAATTGGGAAATACCTCTAAATTGTGTGGGCATCTTGTTAATAGAACATTATCAAACATATAAAGCCTTTGGCTAATCTTTAAGCATTAAAGTCTCATTCCTACCGGGTACCGTGTGGATGGCCGGATGGTCTGGGCTCAGCCAAGTGTTGGGGAGATAGCATGGGAGATTGGCAGAGCTGTCTCCCATGCTGGTGTCTCGTGGGTACAAGGGCCGGTGCTTTGGCCAGCATGAGCTGGGGTCAAAGTTGAGCAGCGGTGGGAGCATGCCGCCACTCTTGGTTTCCGTCCTTGTCTAGTCCAGAACATGGTGGCTCTGTAACAACAAGCCAGATTGGGTGTCGTCATTTTTAAATATTAACAACAACAACCCGCCCCCAGCGTCACATTAAACTGGATGTAGCTTGCAATTGCTGGACTGGGGAAATAGATGCAGAAGAATCAGAACCAAATTTATCTTTAGCTACATACTGAATTAGAGTCTAGCCTGGGCCTAAATGAGACCCACAGAGATCTGTCTGCCTCAGCCTCCTGAGTGCTGGGCTTGAAGGTCTTTGCCACCACTGCCTCCCGGCACTGATCATCCTGTCTTACTCTGCCTGGCCTCAGGGTCTTGTTCAAGCTGGGCAGGCACTCCACCCACTGGGCCACCCAGCACTCTACCCACTGGGCCACCCAGCACTCTACCCACTGGGCCACCCAGCACTCCACCCACTGGGCCACCCAGCACTCCACCCACTGGGCCACCCAGCACTCCACCCACTGGGCCACCCAGCACTCCATCCACAGAGCCATACCTCCCTACATCAGGTTGTTCTTTTACTGTCATTTAAAAATGAAGAATAGAATAATTCACCCAAAAACTTCTTAGAAATATCTAATGCCATTAGTAAATAGACTTTGGTACTTCACCAATTAGGAATTATTTACTTTTAAATGGTCAGTATGTGGGGTTGTTTGCACCAACCTGGATATTAAAAACTAAAAGGCAAAAAGACAGATGATAAAGTACAGAAATATAGTTTGCATATATTAAAATTATTATTCTTGCTAGAAAATTTCAGCTAAAGATAGAAATTGGGATGCATAACTGATGGTAACACAACCCACACAGGTTTTATCACTACTGCTAAGAAGCACACCCGGAGGAGAGACCTTTGAACATTGAAATGCCTGGCCTTAAAGTCCAGGTGACCCTCACAGATGCAAAATGACACAAAGCACAATTCCAATTCTGAAAACAGTTAGAACCACAGACCCACACCTAACTTCTAAACATTACTGTGGACATCCACTTCCTCTCTTTCCTCTTGACCCTTAGTAACTCTGATTGACTTGTCTGTGTTCTTCCACTGGGGCCATCAGATGATGGGATGTAGCAGCCAGGGCAGTGCAGGACAGGCTGAGGGGGCTCAGCCACTCTCTGCCAAGCCCTGTGGATAACGGATGGGCTGTCAGCAGTGTGGATGACACGACCCACACTCCCCTCCACAGGCTTCTTTCCCAGTGGACAGTCTGGCCAGCTGTCTGGGCAGCAGGAGGAGTTGTTCATCTCCAAGTGAGACCTGTGGGAAAATCCTCACTGGCCCATAATTGATTCCACTCTGCCAACCCCATCGCTGGAAGCTTCAGTGAGGCAGGTTGCCGGGTGGGTGGGGAGGGCAGCCTGCTAGGGGCTGCTGGGCTGAGAGCAAAGGCCGTTAAGGCCCCCTGCAATTAACACTAATCTCAAAATTGGCCTCTGACAGCAAAGACTAGCACCTGACAGCTAATTACTTGTGTCAGACTGATGTGCACTTCATATGGAAAGGCTATTTATCAGGGACTGGGGTCACCCCTCCCCCGTTTAAATTGGTTCTTCTTAGCAGAAGACAGTGAGGAATTGTTCTGGCTTCCTTCCCAGAAGTCCTGGAAGTTCTCAGACTTCATCTCATAGAGAGGCTCCTAAGTAACCTTTGTAAGGCCTGATGCAAGGATGCTGGACTTCACCTGTGCTTAGGGCAGAGCCCAGAAGAGTGATGGAGACATGCAGTGCCCCCATCGTAGCAATGGCCGATGGAAAGTCCAGCCAAGGCATCCATCATTATGAGCCTCACCGTGGGGAGGACTCATACGTCGTTTATTTTCCAAATGGAATTATGAAAGTCAGCTGCCCTTGGTGAGTTTTCAATCTTTTCACGTTTCATGTAGCTTCTAGAACACATATATGTGACACACATGAGTATATTTCATTAAGTGGGTGGTTTGAGTCGCCTTCATAATAATAAAAGTGAGTAATGGCAGAGGGGTGGGGAGTCAGGAGGGGGAAGCTGGGGAGGAGCTGGGAGGAAGGAGCAGGGAGAAACCAGGAGGGAGTCTGGGGGAACCGGGAGGGGGAGGGAAGGGGGAAACTGAGTGGGGAGTGGGGGGGATTGAAGGGGTGGGAGGGAACTTGGAGGGGGAGCAGGGGAGAACAAGGAGGGGGTGTGTGGGATTGGGGGCGTCCATAGGACTATGGCATCCCATTGTACACTCCAGGCCACAAATACTTTGTTCTTCACATTTGTCGATTAGTGTGTGCATCCACACATGTATGTATGAATGCACATACCATGAGAACAGCAGTCAGAGGACAACGTGATGAAGTCAGTTCTCACCTTCCACCATTTTGGGTCTCAGGGATTGAACTCAGGTCATTGGGTTTGGTGGCAAGCCCCTTTACCTACTGAGCCTTCTCACTGACCCACCAAACACTCTCAGAGGACTTGTAACGTCTATGCAGGTTCTGGGCATATAAGATATGGCAAACTTATTGGTCTTGGAAACTCACATTTTGGATAATGAACTTAATATGTAAGGATGGTGCGGAGTGTTGTGTACTCTTTTGTTTTATATCTTGCCTTTTTAAAAAAATTTTATTTATGTATAAAACACTTCTGTTGCATGTACGTCTGCACACCCAAAGATCGAATCAGATTCTCTTACAGTTTTGAATCACCTGGGAGTGCTGGGAATTGAACTTGGAACCCCAAAAGAGCAGCCATCTCTCCAGGCCTCTTACGTGAAGCCCGCCATGCAGAAGCACACAAATGGAACCTAAGTTTCTATGGTACAGAGAGCAGCTACCAGACTGAGAGCCAGAAAATTACCAGGAGTCAGGCAGGCAAAGGAGAGGCTCTGTGGCAGTGGAGAGCAGGTAAGAGAAAGGAAAGGCCGTGTATCCAATGCCTGCCGTGGGGAAACTCAGCTAAGCTGAAGCCTAGCAGGAGCACGACCAGAACGAGGCTGACAAGCAAAGCATATGGTCAGCTTTCCCAAGGTTTTATCTGAAGTTTTCCATTTTATGGTTTTACTTTTTAAAATTTATTATTTATGTGTTTATTTATTTGTTTGTTTGTTTACTTTAACTAGGTCTGAATCTCACTTCTGGTATCCGTGTTCTGGTATCCGAAGAGAACGCTGAGAAACAGCAGGCCACAGTCCTGAGTCTTGGCTGGCTGAGTCCTCCAGTATTAACCTCCAGTATAACTTTTTGTTCATAAAATATCGTCTTCCCCACTCAACTCCATCTCCTCCATCCAAGCAAATCTGAATTTTCAAAGGATTCACTTGTCCGGTCTCTGTGCTTGGGGTTAGGAGAAGGGGTGAGGAAATCTGTGAGAGGGGCAGGTATCTGCACTACCATCCCAAAGCTCATGAGTTCTGAGGAGAGCCACAGACAAGAAGCAGATCTTCTGAAAACCCAGGAAGGTGGAACCTGTGGCAACTGTTACAAAAATCAGAATTTTTCCAAAAGTCAATATTTATATGAATTTTTGAACAATGTATTTATTTTTAATATCTTTTATTTATTCTTTAATGATTTCATATGAGTATACAATGTATCTTGATAGTTTTCACTCCCAACCACTCCCACTTCCACATGAAGGATGTGTTTAATAGTCAAAGGAAGTATGCCACCCAGACCTTCATGACATAGAGCCGTGGTGGTAAGACAAGAAAACAAGGCTTGTGAGTTGAGTCCTTGGAGTGTGTCTGGGGCTGAGCTCACACTTTGTGTGGTTAGCTACTCTTCTCACTGCAGTTTCCAAATACATAACAAGGAGCAGCTGAAGTGGCTGGAGAGATGGCCCAACAGGTGGGGACACTTGCTACTCTGTTACAAGAGCTGACACCTGAAGTCACCTATAAGTCAAGTTCCAGGGCCTCAAGGGCACCTGCGCACAGGTACAAAATACTTATGTCACACAGGCAGACCACTCAGTGAGAACAATAACGTATCATTTTACAAAGAACAGTGTAAAAGACTTTAACGTTTGCCTCACAGTTTGAAGTGATGGTAGTCCATCTTGGTAAAGAAAGATTGCTGCAGGAGAGTGAACTGAGACCCCTCCCTCCCTGGAACTTCACTGGAATAGTGCAGAAGTTAGACAGGAAGCAGGATAGAAGAGGGAGCCGTGAGACTTAGTGACTCGCCTCCTCTAGAGAGGCCCCACCACAAAAGCTTCCTCAGCCACTCAAAAGAGCATCACCATCACATACACAATCCTGTGAGGGACGTTCCATGTACAGACCTGAACACATGGACAGAGCTGCCACTTTCTTATAAGAAGCTGTGCAAAACCTTTTCCCTCTTTGCAAACCAAGTTACTGAGATGGTAAGGAGTTGGAGGCTGGGAAGACCACACAGTAAAAAAGACATTTACTGTGCCAGCCTGGGGTATCTGAGTTTGATCTCCAGAATCCAAAAGGTAGAAGGGAACCAGCTCCTGCAAGCTGTCCTCTGAACCCCATGCATAGGTGCTGGCACACACACACAGAGAGACACACACACAGAGACACAGACACAGACAGACACACACATACACACAAACACACAGAGATACACACAGACACACACAAACACAGACAGACACACCACACAAATCTCACACAAGCAAAGGACCACATCAGGCAGCCAGAATGTTCTGCAGCTCCTGCAGGCCACATTTGTAGGTAGTAAACTCAGTTAGCTTGTATCATCTCAGAACAGATCCATCCTCCCAGGTCTGTATTTCCAGTGTCTTGGTAGACATTCCAACACAAATGCAATTACTATTCCAATCCTTCTACTGTACCTGCCCCCAAGGAAACCAGATCCTTCCAGAAGTTTGAAAGGAAACCTTGAAAGCCTTCTCAGATTTAGTTCTCAAAGCTTGAGACACAGCTAACAAAGCAGAGAGTAGGGCAGACCACTTTGTGTGAACACAGGCCACGAGAGGGATAAACGGAAAAGAAATCAACCTTGGAAACAGATGCACCATCCTCAGCGCGTGGGCCCAGCACACACTGCTGATTGCAAATGGGCCCCGGGTGGCTGAATTATTACTGCCATCAAGCCTGGTTACTGCTCAAGGAGCGTTACTGTTTCAGTAGTCCTGCCAAGGCTCCAGGCACCAGCACAAAATAACAGTTTAAAACAAGTGATAACAGAGAACCAGGAGTCTGGCTCAGACACAAAACCAAAAGGAAAGAAAGCAACTTTACACCCTGGATCATGCCCAGAAGTCTCCTGTTCTGAAACTTTCTCAGAACAAGGAGCCCACAGCACCGCTCAAATGACCCAAGTTGGGGACTCTTGTCAAGGTGATGTCAGCAGCAGCTTCTGAGGGCAGCAGGTGCTACCGTCTCCATCTGTAACAGGTCATTAAGTTTGCCTTCTTAATCACCCACTTGACGGGCAGAAAGAGAACACTGACCAGAGTGGCCAAGCTGAGGCCTGCACTTGGCCTCCTGCTGTGGGCTGGAGGAGGACTCCCCATGTAGGCTTTTTTTAGGCACTCCAATGGAAACAGTCAGATAGTCTCTTGGCCCCAAGTGAGGTCTGTCCCACAGCTCCTGGAGGCTGTGTAACGTGAAACCAGGACTGTGACACACTCAGCTCACTCTAGCTTTAGTTAATTTGTTTAAGAATAGGAACTCTTATCACTGTATAACAGAGGCCTGGAACTCGTAGCCCAGGCTGGCCTCAAACTCAAAACAATCTGAGTGTCTCAGCCACCCAAGTGGTGGGATTACCGCAGTGAGCCACCATAATCAGCTCAGTCCACATTTGTTTTCTAAATGCTTCTTTGGCCATCACCAAGGTGCCTTGGTATTATCAAAGTCTCCCTTTACCTTGATTTCTCCATCATTCAGTGTTTTTTAACAAACAGAATAATATCTCCAATGTCAAGAGTAAAGACTATAGTTGTAGAGTTTTGCTTGGCTTTTGTGACATGAGTTTGTACCAATTCTCTTATAGATGGTGAGGTGATATGACTTTTGATTTATGTACTGTCTATACAATCTGTTCCATATATAAAGGGGTCTATTCAAGCTGAGCACGGCGGTCATGTCTGTAACCTCAGCACTTGGGGAGACAAAGGTAGTGAGTACCACTGGCTTCAGGCCAGCTTGGACTCCACAAAAGGAGACCCTATCCTACAAAACCAATAAATAATTAAGTATATAAAGTCATAAACAATACATAAAATATCCCTGCCTTGGCCTTTGGAGAGCACTTCCATTCCTGGAGTCCTGCACCAACTTTCTGCTGCACATGGAGCTTCGGGCAAAGCAGCCATGGAAAGGCCAAGGGCACGGAATTCTCTGTGCCAAGCTGGCTCCCACCACCAATATCCTTTCCCCTCCACTTACCACATATCACAAAACCATATGTATGCCCAGGACCCCAAATATTTCTGCATGAAGGGTTCCTCATACAGCCCTCTGGATTGCTGGAAATCGGCCACCACCCTCAAAGCTTCCGCTGTCCCTCGACACCATCAGAGTGTACCTCTGAGCCGAGTGACACCTGCTCTCTGCCTGTCTGGATAGCTACCACCCTGCTGTGAGATCGTTGGCATGGTGCAAGCCCCCTGAAGAACTCCCTCAACCAAATGCTAAGCAGGTGGGCACCATGGCCATGGCCCCAGGGGTCTGCTTAGAGCACTAGATTTAAAGCCACTGTCACCCAGTGTGTGACAAGAGTATTTTGGCAGTTCTAGCTACAACATCTCTTCAAATTTAATGCAGAGTTGTTTTAGAGTCAGACTGATTGTAATTTTCATTTGGCCATTTTCTCGTTTCTTTGGGGTCTATTTGGTACCCACTAACAACCTGTGTAACATTTCACCTGGGATTGCCTCGCACAAGCTGGTACAAAAGGCTAATTTACACATTTTCTTAAGCATGAAGATGGCTGTCAGATAAGGGTAACTCCAGCTTAGGTTCCAAGGGTGCTAAGCCCAACAGAGAGAGATACATTTTCCCTAATCATTATCTGGCACTGGGTGGTAAGCAAATTCATCCTCCCATCCCGGAGTTGTAGGTTGAACAGCTGTGAGCCATCAGACGGTGAATGTAGTCTTAATTTGAACTGGTGCTGGAGGTAGTGGGTACAACTCAAATTAGACATGCAGTGGGAGTTTAACCACAACATTACCAGTTCCCATTCTGACATCTGACAGCCTTTAATAATTAACTTTGTAGATGGTCAAACCTTCCCTCCCTGTTGGACCAGTCTCTGGCTATACCAGTCTCTGCACTGTGATTGCTACTGGGACTTTCAGTTGCACTAGAGACAAACCATAGGTAAAAGACCAGGCAGCTACAGGAGCCTGCACCTCTAAGGTGCCTGTCTTTCAACAGGGCTAGAAGGCCGCCCCAGCAGCTCCCATGTGCTGCCTGCAGCCTACATGTGAACCTGGGAGATTGTCCCTGGTTAAGAGGGAAAGCTGTGGTCTGAGGCTTCACTGGAGGCTTCGTGATGCTCTTGCAGAGTTCTCTGAAGTCACAGGCAAGCATGCTGCCCAAAGCCAAGCCTCGCTTTCCCTTTTGTGATGTCTTTCTCTCCCTAGAAGTCATCTCCTTCAGCATTTACCCACAGGTTACGGGTCCCAGGGACAGAGGTCTCCTAGTTGCTGACAACTGGAGAACTTTGAAAACTGAAGGGAAATAAAACTATCCCGAACTCTAAGCCCATCCTCTCTTAAAAAGACTGATGCCATCTTCAAGCTTTGAAGCTTATGGGCAGCAGTCAGCCATGCTATGGAGTCCCAGAACTGGGCTCCTCTTTCTTGGGTGAAATGATGGGTCAACTGATGACTGTCCACACGACTGTTAGTCCAGTTTGTAAATGATATCTTGATGGTGGGCACTACACACTGTAACCCTTATTCTAACCAGGAGCCAGTGACCCATTACATATATTTTAAAAGACCATTTTTAAATTTATTTATGTTAGATTGTGTGTATTTTGCCTGCATATATGTATGTGCACCATGTGTGTGCCTGTTACATCCCCTGGAACCGAGTTATAGAGGATTGTGGGTCACTATATGGGAACCGAAACCAGGTCCTCTACAACAGCTCCACGTTCTCTTAACCGCTGAGCCATGTCTCCAGTTCCAAAGTTACACTTCTTTCTATTTTTGTTTTGTTGTTGTTATTATTAAAATCAGAGTCTCATGTAGCCTATGCTGGCCCCAAACTTACTGTTGATTGCCTTTATGTCCGAATCTTCTGCCTCCAACTCCCAAGTGCTGGGTTATGTGTACATCACCATACCTGGCCTCAAGTACATTTATATTAATTTTATTTGTTTGTTTTTTTCGAGACAGGGTTTCTCTGTGTAGCCCTGGCTGTCCTGGAACTCACTCTGTAGACCAGGCTGGCCTCGAACTCAGAAGTCCGCCTGCCTCTGCCTCCCAAGTGCTGGGATTAAAGGCGTGTGCCACCACCGCCCGGCCTCTCAAGTACATTTAGAGTCAAATTTTATGTACTGTGGATATTAACAAAAACGAGCCAGATGTGGTGGTGCATGCCTTAAATCCCAGCACTTGGGGGGCAGAAGCAGGAGGATCTCTTTTTGAATTTGAGGCCAGCCTGGTTTACATATCTAGTTCCAGCACGGCCAGGGCTACATAGAGAGACCCTGTCTGAAAACAAAACAAAAGCACCCCAAAATGACTTTTGCTTTTGTTTTCTGGTAGAATTACTGAGCAAGTGAGGGATCTGGAGCTGAGTAGCTATTGCCACTCTGTGACATCACCCCACGTTGTCACACATGGCTGATGCAGTCACCATAAAGGCTGTTTTGTTTTTAGTAATCTGGATCCTCTAAAAATTCACACTAGTATACCATTATTAGAGGTTCTATGAAGCATTAAATTTGTACTTCTTTAAGATTCTAAAATTCAAACAGGATTTGTCCAGACTGGGCTGCGTTTTTCAGGTTTCTGGATTCTGGGAAGCTTAATTCCAAGCCTGAGGCTGGCCTGGAGTAGTGAACAATCAAGGCTGTCAGCCTCAGCCTGGGGTCTATCAACCCGGCATTTACACAGCACCCAGCAGAGACGGTGCCGTGGACAGATCAGTCCAGCTATGACCCCGTGAATATTCTTCTTCACAGAAGGATATGGTTTTCCAAAGCCCTCTTCTTAAGGAGGAACTAACACCAAACAGTCTCAGAAGAACCAGGAGATTAAAGGCCAATGCGGTCCAGCTTCCTGCTTGTAACTAACTAATCTCCTTAGAGATGGGTGAAGACAGAGAGGTGTCACTTTGAGGCAGGAAAGCTAGCCAGAACATAAGCAGCAGCCACCATCGGGTGGATGGAGCCCAGAGACAAGGTCAGAGGACCCGGGCCCTGCTTCTCCTGGATCTGACCCTGTGGCCCAAAGGTTCATACATCCTCCTTCTTCCCAGCTGAGCTGGCCTTCTACCCACAGGCCTCCACTCCTCAGAAAACTGTAGGACAACCTCTGACTCAAGGGGGAGCCCAGGAACGGAGGCTGGCAGAGGAGGCCAGCTCTCATCTCCAGGCTTCCTGTGGCCTCCTCCCAAAGATTGTCCTGATCAGTAGTGTTGGCCCAAGGCACCTAACACATGGATGCTCTCTGATTTCTAACCGTTTCCTCAAAATACTCACTCTGTAACAAAATGTAAATTACTTTGCTCAATTTTGTATAATAAATTCTACATTGATCTATGTAATGAAAAATATGTTGATGAGTTATAAAAGCAAATACATCATCAAAATCTAAGGAATATTATTCCACAATGACAAGCATATTTAATATTCATCTCTTCTTTACTCTCTAATTGAATTCCATTCAAATCCATAATCATGTTTCTATCTGTTACTTCTCTTAAAACAGTAAATAAGTGATTTGGATAGCAATAGTGCACAGATACCCCCCGGACAGCATGTAGCCCAAGTCTGTTCAGCCCGTGTTTGTTGGATAGCGAAAGGACGAAGAAATAAATGAATGGACAGATGAAAGAGGAAAAGCTTAACTTTTAAGATTGGTGCTAAAAAAAAAATCTAAACCAGAACCAGGTCCATTTCTTCCTAATGTGTTGACTTGAATGACTTTCCACACTCTGAGGTGTCACTAAATGACAGTCAGAACTGTTGTCAAATTGAAAGGAAACACCTGATTCCAGCTCTTTCTAAAAGGTAAACTCCTGTGACCCGGCTGCATGTTCTCGCCCTGTGCACTTGACTCTTGAGGCCCTGGGAAGCTGGCTCTGACGCAAAGGTGTGACCCGTCCTGGGGAGTCACAGACATCATGCCACTGCAGAGACGCAGTTTCTCCAGACAACCAAACTCAACAAAGAACCCAGAGAGACAGATTCCATTGCACGGGTTGATTGGGAAATCGTAAATTCTCCAAAATCCAAAACTCTTTGATCCCTGATACGATGCTGCAAGCAGATTCTGCACTAGCCCTCACGTGACAGATCACAACGCAGGCACACCAACAACAAAATCTAAAGCGCTTTCAGCCTGTGTCTTTGAGTTACACATGCAACACAGTGAATCTTCTGCTTGTATTTAGATCCTGTCCGTTTCCAATATAGCTTATTAACTGATATGTATACAAACATTCCCAAATCTGAAAATCCACTGGTTGTAGGCAGAGATGACTGGAGGCATCTCTTGACAATACTGTGTCTGGAAAGATTTCTTTGTTGGCTCAGTACCTGCTACACACACAGAAGGACCTGAATTTGGATACCCCATAGCCACAGAACAACTGAGCCTGGCTCCCAGGTCTGTAGCTTAGCACTCAGGGGACAAAGACAGGGTAACGTGCTGACAGGCTAGCCTAGCCTGGGCCTCAGTAAGAGACCCTGTCTCAAAAAGGATGATGTAAGACTCCTCATGTCAACCACATGCACCTGCATGCACATACGCGTGCGCGCGCGAACACACACACACAGAGCATACACTGCCCATGCACACACATATACACCCACTATGTGTGTGGCTGGGGGAGACCTGGCCCACTTCTACTATGGAAGTCTGCCTTGTGTTTATTCTGTTTTTATTGAAAGGCTGGGGAAAACAGCTCAGTGATAGAACATCTACCTACTATGTTCAAGGTCCCAAGTTTGATCCTGAACTGGAACAAAGGTGATGGTTAACATCACATTTAAAGTTTAGATTTGCTGTGCTCTAGAGACCAAAAAGCAAGGAAAAATAAATGTCTCTAACATAGTGGTTCTATCTGTGGATCTCAACCCACCAAAAGACACAGGGGTCACCTCAGACTATCGGAAAACACAGTTACATTACAATTCATAACAGTGGGGAAATTAACGATTATGAAGTAGCAAGAAAGATGATTTTATGGTAGGAGTCACCACAACACAAGGAACTGTACTAAAGTGTCGCTACCCACGTCCGACCCGTGGAATAAGGCAACGGCTACCGTGTCCTTCTTCAAGCAGTTTATTCAGCTATCCCTGTACATCGAGCTTCTTCTCTCTCTTCTCTCCCCTCCCCAACTCCTGCAGCCCCTCATAAGCATTGCCTTAATCCTATCAGCAGCTGCCACGAAGTCACTGGAGATTGGCCACTCTCAATCACTCGAGTGGGGTGATCGGGTAACCACACCTCTCAGCGCATACAACTCCATATATGGAGTTGTCTTTTCTCTCAAGCAATGCCTATGCCAAGCGCCACCTTGTAATGGCGAGAACAGAGCCGCTTCCCACACTAAAGTCTTACAGCATCTACAGCATCAGGAAGGTTGAGAAGCACCCCTCTAACATGGAAGCCCCTCACGTGTGCAGGCTACACTCCAACCGCCTACTTTCATTTTCTTTTCTTTTTTTCTTTCAGACATTGAAAACCATTCTTAAGTTGACTGATCGTGTAAAAGTGGCTGTTTTTGCAATAATAGGTCATCAGATGTACTGTTATTTTCTGCTTTTGTAATCAAACTTGCTTATTCTGCCCCATGACTAGGACAACTGCAAGATATATATGCTAAAATTAGATCTTGCCTACATACAGACAGAATACATGCAATCTTGTGGTTTTTGACTTTATAAACCTTGGGCTGTTATGGCCAGGGGCTGCATCTTGGGAGTTCCCTCGGCTGCAGTCCTGGTGCCATGAGTATCCAGCACCAGTATTTAATAAGGCTTCTTCTTATTAGAATTTATTCATGGTCATGGTGAATCTCTGCAAGACCCCAGACCCCTGACACAAATCAAAAACAAGCCTCGAGAGTTAGGGGGAGGTCCTTAGACTCCCCAACCCCCACTTCACTTGAATCATTTGTGAACTCCAGGAGGCAAGTGAGAGCTCAGAAGAAAATTGTTCACCCTGTTAGACACACTGAGCCAGAGTGGGCATCCGGAGTGTTCTCTCTCTCTCTCTCTCTCTCTCTCTCTCTCTCTCTCTCTCTCTCTCTCTCACACACACACACACACACACACACATCTTCTTGACATAAGCTAGGTATCTGAGAAAAGGAACTCCCAGGCAGAACATTTTCTTGAGTAACAATTGATGTGGGAGGCCCAGTTCAACACAGGCAGGCAGCGTCACCTCCGAGCAGGTGGTCCTGGCTAGTGTAAGAAGGCAGGAGGAGGAAGCCATAGGAGTTAGCCAATAAGCAGTATCCCTCCAAGGTCTCTGCATCAGTTCCTGCCTGTAGGTTCCTGCCCTGCGTGAGTTCCTGCCTCGGCTTTTCCTCCCCAAGTTGCCTTAGATCATCTTTATCACAGCAGTAGAGGCTAACTAAATAGCTGCTGCACCATTATGTTGGGAGCCGACTTTTAGCAGAAAGCGGCTAAATCATCTTTGCAGCCATCTGGAACCATATACCCTGATAAGAGATTTGGTTTTCAATAGCCTACAACAGCTGATATCCCACATATTTTGTGTTGCTGTTTACTGCCCCCAGCTGCAAGGCACACGTGGTATCCACGCCTGCAAGGCGCACGGTGCACGTGCTGTCCACGCTATAGACGCCTATCAGGCTTACATCATATCAACACCTGCAAGGCATGTGGTATTCACGCGCCTACAAGGCACATGGCAAAAGCGTATAAATACCTCAGAATTCACGTCAATAAACGAGACTTGATCAGACTTTCTGTCTTGTCTCCATTCTTCGAGTCTCTTCCCCTTTATCCCCAATCTCTCTCTCGCTAGACCCTGACCCTCGGACTGGAGCGGCAGCTTGGGCCAAGACACAGTGGCCGCCAAGCATGGAGCGGAGCAGCGCACAAAGCCGGGCAGTACGGGCCGGGACAGTTTGGCACCCGAACGTGGGGCTAGTGCGGACCCGACACCATTAATTCGATTCTATGCTCTATTCCGTCTAGATAAGAAATAGTTCCCACAAAAAAGAAAGAGAAAGAAAGAAAGAAAGAAAGAAAGAAAGAAAGAGAAAACAGTTCCCTTTTAATTCTAATACCTATTGTTCACAACTTTGAGGATTTCCACCAGTATAAACCACAGCACAATTGATGTCTGAGCACATAAACATAAGGTTAAGATGGTCCCTTAAACATGGGATTTCCGTGTGTGCGGATGTGTGTGTTACTATGTCTTATGTGTTGCTTGAGGCTTTATCTTCTCTGCTTTTGTTTGGTTGTTTTTGTTTGCTTGTTTGCTTTTTAAGACAGGGTTTCTCTGTGTAGCCCTGGCTGTCCTGGAACTTGCTCTGTAGACCAAGCTGACCTCCAACTCAGAGATCTGTCTGCCTTTGCCCGCTAAGTGCTGGGTTTAAAGGTGTGTGCCAACACCACCCAGAGGCTCTTTTTCTTCTGTCTGTTTGTTTGCTATGTGTTATTCAGTGTTTTCTCTTAATCTTAGTTAACTGTGTTATTTTTAAATGCCTTTTAAATTCCAATGAGAGAGAGAGAAAGATGTGGATCTGGGTAAGTGTGAAAGAGAAGATCTGGGAGAAGTTGGGGGAGGGGAACCATAATCAGAATACGTTTTATGAAAAAAAATCTATTTTTAATTTTAATACAAGTAAATAATACACTTTCTAGGGCTGAGAGTGTAGGTCAGTTGGTAGAGGGCTTGCCTAGTATGCACACACCCTAGGTTTGATCCCCAGTGCTGCATAAATTAGGCATGGTGGTATGTACTGAAATCTCAGCGGTAGGACAGTGGGGGCAGGAGAATCAGAAGCTTCAGCTCACATTTGGCTCCGAGTTACATTTTGTTGAAATGATCAACACCCTGACCAAAAGCGACTGAGGGAAGACAGTTTGTCATCAAGGGAAGTCAGGGCAGGAACTTGAGGCAGAAGCTGTAACTTTAATTTTTTCAAAATCTAATTTTAATGATGGTTCTTAAATGTGTTAAACTCCCTTCTAGCCCACTACCCACCAGAGGTAATGGAGAAGAAAGGATACAGCAGACGTAGACCTGTTTAGAAATGGGTCTTTGGAAGAAATTCTATCTGCATTGACAGGAAACCAGCAGTTCTTTTCTGGGAGGGCAAAAGCAACAACTCTCTGTCTATCAGAGCTTCCTTAGAAGCACGGTGACCCCAGGACCTTGTGATCTCCAGTCAGTCATTCCCTACTCCATAATGGTCTTAGTCACTGTTCTGTTGCTGTGACAAGACACCATGACCATGGCAACTCCTATAAATGAAAGTATCTAATTGGGGCTTGCAATCTTGGAGGCTTTTCATCATGGTGAGAGTATGGTGCACTCAGGCAGACATGGTGCTGGAGAAGTAGCTCAGAGTTCTACATCCAGATCCTTAGGCCACAGGAAAAGAAAGTTACTAGACTGAGCTTTTGAGCACTTAACACCCCCCGCCCCCCAGTGACACACTTCTATCAACAAGGCCACACTTCTTAATCTTTTTTATATAGTGCCACTTCCTGGTGACTAAGCAATCAGATATATGAGCCTGTGGGGACCTTTCCTATTCAAACCCCCACTGCATCTTAGTCGTTCCCTCAGTAAAATGGAGGCAATGTTATATGTATGCCTGTCAGACTCATATGGCAAGTATATGGAAAGCATAGAGATGAATGCTAGAACACAGGAGGCACTAACTATAATTATTATCTTAATACTGTATGCACTATAAAGGCTTGGACAAGAATCAACTCCAGCATGAATATACACTACCTTGTGGGGGGACATTCTGTGTGAAGGGACTGCAATTCTGAATTTTGAAACAAACGTGTAGGGTTGGAGAGACTGCTGAGCAGTTAAGTAGGTCCACTGCATCCACATACATGTGCAATATTTCCACCCACATACATAATTAAAAATAAAATAAGCCATTTTGAAAGACACAACAATAGAGGGATTGACAGATGTTTCAACAAAACAGAATAGTTCGGAAATGGACCTGAACATATAGACAGCTGATTTCCAAGATGCCAAATACATTTTAAATTTACTTCATATATGGTTATTTTTCTACTTCTTCTAGACCCCTCCTCCTCACAATCTTTCAAACTTCCTGCCCTCTTATTTTCTTTAATAGCCCACTGAGTCCAGTTGGACTCAGTCTCATATAAGCAGGGTTGTCCTCTTATCCACTGGCAACCTACCAAGGGTTGAACCCCTGAAGCAAACTGTCCCACATCTCCCTGAGCATCCATCCGCAGCCAGTAACTCCTCAGCTAGGGGTAGGACCTTGCAAGCTCCTCTCCAGTCCATGGAATGCTGACTGCTTTGATCTTGGGCAGGCTGCCACAGCTATTGTGAGTTCATAAGTACAAGGGCGCTGTTATTTCTAGAAAGCATGGCTTCACAGGAGTCCTCCCTGGCTCGTGGCTCTTCCTTCTCTTCCTCAGTGTTCCCTAAGCTGAGGACCGGGAGAAAGTCTGATATAAACGTTCCATGTAGGAGTGAGTACTCCATGGTCCTTATTCTCTGCACTGTGACCGGTCTGTAGTTACATCCATCCTTATAACAAGAAATTTCTCTGACTAAAGATGAAAGCCCTGATCTACGGGTATAAGAATAAGAACTTAGAGTCATCAAATCCAGACACTATTGTGGATACCAAGAAGTGCATGCTGACAGGAGCCTGAGTGGCTCTGCCAGAGCCTGATGAATACAGAGGCAGATGGTCACAGCCAACCATTAGACTGAGCACGGGGTCCCCAATGGAGGAGTTAGAGAAAGAACTGAAGGAGTTGAAGGGGTTTGCAACCCCATAGGAAGAACAACAATATCAACCAACCAGACTCCCCAGAGCTCCCAGGGACTATACCACCAAACAAAGAGTACACATGGAGGGACACATGGCTCCAACTGCATATGTAGAAGAAAATGGCCTTATTGGACATCGATGGGAGGAGAGGCCCTTGATCCTGTGAAGGCTCCATGCTCCAGTGTAGGAAAATTCGAGGGCAGGGAGGCAAGAGTGAGTGGGTGGGTGGGGAAATGCCCTCATAAAAGCAGGGGGAGGGAGATGGCATAAGGTGTTTTGGTAGGGGGGACCCGGAAAGGGGATAACATTTAAAATGTAAATAAAGAAAATATCCAATAAAAAAAAGAATAAGAATTTAAAAGGCAGTTTGATTGTGTATTTATCCAGCAAAATAATCCCAGCAAGTTCTCCCTGGCTAGGATTTGAAGGTTTAGGGCTCCCCAGCCATGATGTTTTAGGAGGGTTTGCAGAACACCCTGTTCTGTTTCATTCACAAATATTAATTTAAGATTGGTCACAAACCTAAATCTGAAACTAAACTCAATAAAGCATCTTGAAGAAAACGTTTATTTTTGCACAGAAGATCTGTGATGGTAAGTCGTCACTGTCAATTTGATTGGGTTTAGAATCACCTAGGACACACATCTCAGGGTTTCTCTGTGAGGGCTTTCCCAGAGTTTTGTCTGAGTGGGAACATGAATGGTACCATTCAATGGGTTTGGGCAGAAAGCCAGATTGAGTGCTGGTGTCTTAGTCACCTGTCTTGTTGCTGCAACTAGACACCTGACAAAGGGACCATAAGGATGGCTTCTCTAGGCTCACAGTTCAAGGATCCAGTCTATCAGGAGAGGCAACTGCCACTGCAGGAGCATGTGACCACTAGCCACAGAAGCAGGGAGCAGGGATGTCCTCAGCTAGCTTTCTTCTTCTTACCTTCCTGGGACCTCAGCCAGGGAAACGACAGTGCCCACATTTAGAGTGTTTTCCCACCTCAGTTGACCTAATCTAGAGAATGTGCTCAGAGGCCCTGTGATTTACACTTGTGATTCTAGATCCTGCCAAGTCGACAATCAGTACAATCAGTACAAGCAATGACTTCAAACAATCTTTTTCTAGGCTTCTTGTGAGTCAAGCTATGAGCCAATGATGAGCAGTTAAAGGAGGAGCCCTCTGAAATGCTGAACCAAACTTAACCAAACTTGCCCTCTCTTAAGTTGCTTCTGTAAGGTATTTCAGCTGTAATGGACAGAAACTTATATCTTCACAAACTTGATGTAGACAAATGTTTTTAGACTAGATTAATAAAAGAAAGAAAGAAAAGAAAAAAAGTCATCCTTCAAATTACTTATCCTCAATGAAACCAGAATATACCTGAAGTTAAATTTTTCTGTTTACTAAAAGCCACTAGTGAGAAAATGGTCAAGTCACAGAATGGGAAAAATGATTGCATATGTGACAACTGACAAAAGAATTATCTTCAGAAAAAGCAGTGAGTTTTAATTAAAGGGGGGAAATGTGACATTATAAAGGATAAGAAATTTGAATGGAGCCTGCCCAAAAGAAGAGATTTGATTGGGCAGTAAATGCATGTAAAACTGGAAGACAGCAATAGTCATTGGGGAAGTGCAAACTCAAGCCAAATAAATTCAATCTGAGAGTGGTTAAAACAAACAAAATGCTATCAACAGTGTATGTTGTGAGGAAGTAAAGTGCATAAAGCCATGCAGAATGTTGTGAGCACCTTGGAGAAGTATTTGGACTTTTAAAAATGATATTAAATGTCTACTCTATAATATCAACCTCACCTTTATCCAAGAAAAATGAAAACATTTATTTCCCAAACAAGTCTTGTGGTTGGCACTTCTCAGTCACCCCAAGTGACCCCAAGTCACCCCAAGTAGAACTCACAGAATAGACTAATGCATTCATACCATAGAGTGTTCTCAAAAGAACATCCTGATAAAGGGAAGAAGCTACACGCAAAAGGCTGCATGCTGTGTGCTTCCATAGGCAGCATGCTGTGTGTGCTTCCATTTAGATGAAATCCAAGAGGTCAGCCTAATCTGAAATGATGAGTTCTGAAAATGCATGTTCAAAGGGACTCGGGAGAACTTTCTGGAAAAAATGAAAATGTTCTAAAACATTGGCAGCTTATTTCAGATGATGTACACACAAGTTACACATGGTGTTAAAATATATCTGTTTGAGCAATTAAAATGTACATGCATTCATTTGTGTCAGACACACACCAGTCACACACACACACACACACACACACACTCAGTCTCTACTCTCATTAAAGTTTGTGGCAAAGGCTGGAGAAGTAGTTCTGTTGGTCAAGTGCCAGCCTATCATGCAAGAAGCCCTGGGTTCAGTCCTCAGCATCATATACAACTAGACAAGGCAGTGCATGCTTGTACATTCAGAACTAGGGCTGTGGAGACGGGGGTGGGGTGGGGGGGGTGGGGTGGGGGTGGGGTGGGGGATCAAGAGTTCAAGATCATTGACAGTTACTTAGCAATTCTGCAGTCTGGGATACATAAGACTCTCTCTCCCATCCACCCTTGCCCCCAAAAGATAGGAAGGAATAGGTTTCCAGGAGAATAAAGGACAGAAGGTATTACTCCATTTAGATTATTGGAGAGGTTAATTTACAGGTACAAACAGGCATGGTGCCTCACAGTCCTTCATTCCCAGCACTCTGGGGGGAGGGGAAGTGAATTTGAGGCTAACTTGATTTACATGGTGGGTTCCAGGCCAGTCAATGCTACATAATAAGACACTTTCTCAAAAACAAAACAAAACAAAAAATACTTTTGAGCTCCAATTCATTCAAATATCATGCAAGCTCAGGCAAGACTTTGGCAAAGAACCTTGTTGGTCTTTCTTCTGTCCTGCCTCAGGGGCTGGCCACAAGCTGGCAGGTGGCTGGGAACAGAGTCAGTCTTCTCTGGCAAGAGAGCCTGGGGTTAAACACTCCCTCCTCCCCTCGCCCCTCACCTCCACTGCTCATTGCCATGCAGTGTTTATCTTCCGCTGCCAACCCAGGGCAGGTTCTTGTCCACCCCACCCTCCACACTTCAGCGCTCAGTAATGTTTTCATTACTGACCCCAGAGCTGTCACAGGTTGGCTAATAAACTAGCAGACCTTCCCAACACTCATGCTGTTAATTCTGGGACCAAAATTCCTTCTCTGCTATCTTACGACATTAGCGTTCTGTATTTACATTTCGGGACAACCATGGCTTTGAATTTGTGATATCGTAATTGATAATGACATTGACTGAAAATTAAAAAAAAAAAAAAAAATCCCACTCGGCAGAGCCCATTTCTGTCTCTCTGGGACAGTGGATGAAGGCAAGTGTCCCTGGCAGTTCAGAACAACTCTGTGCTTCTCAGTGAAGGAGAAGGTAAACAAAACTTCTTTCTTTGGGACATTGTTTTTTGTTCTAAGCTGTTTTGTCTGAGTTTTCTCTTACAAATGGAATATTGTCCGTTTCCTTTCTGCTGGCAGAACGGAGCTGGAAACTGAGGGCAGGGTGGGGGTGGGGCTTCAGAAATGGACAGGAAAGGTACATGTAATAGTTCCATGTGTAAGTCTGGTACATAGAATGGGAGTCGGCCAGATAGTTCCACTGACCTCCCTCATTTGGGATGAGCTGTGTGTTTGTAGAAGACAGAGATGGTTGCCAAGGGAACAGGCCTCTCTTACAGCACTCCCAACCTGGTTGCTGTGTGCTGCCCTCAGGGAAAGCATGCCATTTGTGTGGTGACAGGGAAACAACACTCTAGCATGCAGCACAATTTGGTGTTGACACAGGAGCCATGCCATGTCA
Source organism: Arvicanthis niloticus (assembly GCF_011762505.2). Lineage (NCBI taxonomy): Eukaryota > Metazoa > Chordata > Mammalia > Rodentia > Muridae > Arvicanthis > Arvicanthis niloticus. The sequence continues at coordinate 7,810,430 of NC_047670.1, read as the reverse complement.
TTGGGATGGTTTGAAAGAGTGGGCTCTTCCCCAGGGGAGATGAAGCCCTTTCTTCCCATCCTGGGATCCTTTGAGAATGGAGTTCTTAATACTTTAAGCCACTTGACTTCAGAACATCCTCCTCCAAACCCGTGATTCATGGCACCAGCGCAGCACCACCTTACTCCAGGATCCTGGAGGTCCTCTGTTTCACCCATGGCAGCCGCTCTCCCCTTTCCAGCCTGCGCTCTACTCTCTTGCAACACTCAGGCCTTTAACATTGCCAGGTTCTCAGCCCCCTTTTCCTCCCTGCAGCCTCAGCTGAAAGACTGGCTTCCTCTGGAAGTGTTTACCATCCCCCTTACTAGATTCCCCACGTTTGTCACATCTGTGTCCACACAGCATTGTTCTGCATTCCCTTAGTAGTAGCCCCATATCTGGCCTCCATGAAGATGGGAATCATACATCTGCTTAGTTGCATACCTAATATAACCTCTTTAGCAGGGTACCCACCCCCACACACACACCATACGTGCACAATACCTGCTCTTTGGGTTCAGTCATTTAGAGGACACTGTGAAGCTTCTATTACAAATTATTACAGAAGTGGAGAAAACAGCAGTGATATTGCACTGCATTAACGAGAAAAGTTATAAACAAAACAAACCAAGAGACTTGAGTTAGAGGGTTGGTTTAGTGGGTTATAAGACACTTGCCACCAAGCCTGATGTCCTGACTTTGATTCTCAGTGGTGGACAGAGAGAATCAGTAATGGGGACAGTGGCAATGGTCTAAGCAATTTCTGAGTTTGTTCCTTCACATGAACAAAGAATCAAATAACAAGGGAAGACAGAAGACTACACCTCAGAGTCCAGGAAAAGCACAACTTTACACAGCCATGGTAGGAGACGCCCAGGCTAAGGTCTGTTACACAGGCACTGTTTGGATATTTTATAGAGACCCTGGGTCCTTCAAAGACAGCACCATCAGATGGGAAATAAGCGTCCAAAGTATATTTTATACTCAAACCATAACACAGACCATACAACAGAAATCAGAGAAGTTAAAGAAGTTCTTTCCAAAGAGTTAAAAACATGTACTGATGAATCCTGCAGGTCATGTGGTGGGGAGAACCTTTCAGACAGATGGCCCCTGAGCTGAGCCTGAAATGGTGGAGAATCTGACATGCGAGCAATCGGAAGATGTCAGGATAGATTTCCCTATGACAAAGAGAATCATGCAACAGGATGACACTGGAGAGGAAGAAAGTCTGAGCTCAGGAAGTACTCAGGCAATCATGCTAAAGAGTTTTGGATTTTATCCTATGGGTAACACAAGCCACTGAGAGTTTTCAGCAGAATCAGATCTGCTTCTCAGAGCATTCTGTTTGCTGGGTGGAGAATGGAAAGTCCTCAAGACAGGATGCTGGAAGACCCGTTAGATGAGACCCGTGAGAGATGGATGTGGCTGGGACCAAGGTGTGGTACTGAGATGGGATGAACAGCTGTGTGTGAAAGGGGGTTGAAAAGAGAACTAGTAAGCTAGGTCCGTGCAGGATGAGGGAGGGGAGGCGGAGCAGAGCCAGCAGCTGGCAAAGGTGTACATGGAAATGCCACTGACAGAGGCAGAGAAACAGAAAGACCCAAGCCAGAGGATAGGATCAGGATGAAACTCCCCCAGAACCCCCTCCAGTCCTGCATAGCACAGGACCTGTGGGGACCTGGCTCCCTCAGGCACAAGCACACTCTGAAGCCAGATAAGCCTGGTCTGCCACTACCAGATCAAGCAGCTGGGTGTACACATTGGCACCTGTGTGCCACCTCACAGGACTAGAGTCTTTCCTTCCTTCTTCCTGAGTCTCTCAGCTTCACTCTGACAATAGGGACAAATGGTTAGGGTTCTTACCCCCGCCCCCATAAGCCTTTTTACATAATCCTCAACAATAAGGCAGCCTTTGAGAGGCAGAGGCTGTACTCAGTAGGAGATGCTTATCTTCCACCCAGAGTTGCATAGATCAGCTTTCTTTCTGTCCATGGCTAAGGCACTGGGCAGAGACAGTATCAGGGTAAGAATGGCTTGCCTCTGCTTTCTTGTTGAAAAGTGCAAGGCCCACGGCTGTCCTGCGCTGGCTCAATCCACCTATTGTAGCTGTTACTTTCTGTGACAGTTTGACTCTTGATATCATGGACAATGTTGACTTCTGCTTTCTTTAAACAGATGTCTTGGGTACTCACAGTTCAAAGCAACAGCAGCTCAGATCTCAGCCCTCAGGATGAAATCCTCCTGTAGCATGGAGACATCACAGCGATGAACTGAACGTCTATTGCTCATGTAAATCACACATCCCTACCCCCACACCTGAGACTGTCAGAGACCAGCGCTCTGTCATTTAAGCCAACCTAACCAACACTTGACCATGGGATCCCGAGGGCAAGTGTGAAAAGTGTCTGAGGACCAACATTTTAGCCCTGGGTTGGCACTAATTAGCTAAGTGACATTGAACAAGTTACTGGCATTAGTGATGTTGTCTTTACAAAAATTGGGCATAATAAAGTAGACCATCCCACCTCAAACCTCAGCTCTGCTGTCATTGTCTTGGCAGAGTCAAAATCATGGATTAGTATGGTGCTTTCGGAGGCTCTCCTTGAGGGACTGTTGCTTGCTTGCTAACTGTATCAGTCACCTTTTGCAACACTGTAGCAAACACCTGGCAGAAACAACCTGGCAGAAACCGAGAAAGCGAGAAAGCGGCTGTTTTGGATCATAGTTTAAGGGGAATTTAAATCTCCCATGGTGGGGAGGGCAGGGCCGAGCAAGGGCAGCGGGAAGTCGGGGACAATGGCTTTTTCTGGTGGTGGAAGCAGAGGAACTAAACCAGAGCCAAGGTGAGCATAACTTTCAAAGCCCCACTTCCAGTGACCAGTCTCCACCAGGCTCCACCTCTTGAAGACTCCATGGTGTCTCAAAGTAGTGCTGTAATCTGGGGACCAGGCAAGAAGCTATGTAGGACATTCCAGATTCAGCCCATAGTGCCAACCCTCTTAGGAGAATTCACTGCTGTTTGCACTATGGAAAGTGCATACAGGGGTAGAGAAGCCTGGAATGTTTGCTCAATGTTATTCTGTCTTTTTTTGCTTACCTGCCCTGCTTCTGTGCACCGTGGCTGTCACATGGCAGCGACAGGAGGGCATCAGTAAGAACTTGTTGGTTGGACGAGAAAATATTTAGGAGCAGGTTGCATCTTCCTTGGTGAAAGCTGAAACTCCAGAGGAGTTTCTTATTCTCCCTAGGAAATCTGTGTCCCTGGGTCTCAGGGTGACAGTTTCTACTCAAAGAAGGCAAAGAAAGATTTTAGTCTCCAGATGTGGTCTCCAGATGTGGCTTTCAGAAGGAATGCATAATCTGCAGAGACATTGGTATTTTCAGGTCAAGTAGTAAGACTATCATGTTTATATCCCTATAAAATGCACACATTACAAATGCCAGCTCACCAGAACCAGCAGTGAGATTTGAGGAGTAGCACAGGGGAAGATGGAGGACCAAGGCTGGAGACAAGGGACGCATCCTGGCTAAGAAAAGTTACTTTACCATCCTTCAGCACCCCAGCGATGATGCCACAGGATATGGTACAAGTAATCACTGCCTAGGAGCTTCTCACAGAGTTTATTGTTTCCACCTGCAATCTGGCCTTTTAGTAGTTCAGACAATACTAACTATTGTATGTTATATACTATAACATATGATATAACTGTTATATATACTACAACATATAATGTTACATAGATTGTATCTGCATTTTGTATAAGATAGATGATGCTTGCAAATAAGCCCGGCTAACTCCTCTCCCCTAGGCCTTTTTCTTCCATCACATGCTAGCACATCGTGGCTCTCAAGACCCCCACCTGCCTTCCTGACTCTCCTTCTACTTTGCCTCCATGTCTTACACTCTTCTCCAATGCTCTCTACATTTCAGTGCACAAGTTGGATATATTGCGTCCTCATCATGGGCACTCTGGCTAGTTTAATGTCAGCATGCCGGGAGCTATAGTTATCTGGGAGGAGGAAGCCTCGATTGAGAAAACACCCCCAGAAGACTGAGCTGTACTCAAAAAAAAAAGCCTGTAAGGCATTTTAAAATTAGTGATGATGGAGGAGGGCCCAGCCTACTGCTGATGGGGAGCCCCCTACCCACAGGGAAAGTGGTCCTGCGCTCTGTAAGAAAGCAGGAGGAGCAAGCTATAGAGAGCAAGTCAGTGAGCCACATCCCTCCACGGCGTGCATGTCAGCTTCTGCGTCCTGGTTCCAGCCCTGCTTGAGTCTCTGCCTGACTTCCTTCCACGATCAACCGTGAGCCAAATAAATCCTTTCCTCCCCAACTTACTCTCGGTAACGGTCTTCCATCACAGCAACTGCAGCCTTAGCTAAAACAATGAGTGTTCAAGTACTTAAAACTACTGCAAAGTAAACCAACTACTCTTACTGAAACAAACAAACAAACAAACAACCCTTCTTTTTAGGAAGGGTCCCACCCTTTGGCTACACTGAACTTGGGCGCAAACAACAAATGGTTGAAACATAACAAAATAATACCCTCTTGTTCTTCCACCAAAGAAAAACTCCCTATTGATGATATATTTCTCATTAATCCCATTACCGGCGTCTCCATGTCTCTCTGAACCTTTGCAGCCTAACACACTTCAAGGCTGATCTCAAATGTTGGCTCTAAAATAAGGATTTTCTTGGCTGCTGCCACTGAAAGTGTTTTTTCCATCCATTTCCCATTGCTGCTGTGTGTTATTGTGGCTTTGCTGGCAGTGGGCGCTCTTGTGCAGTATGACGGATGGAATTGCCCCTCCGAAATCATCTCTGTCAACCGTGTGCACCAAGCACCTACTCAAAGTCTGTTACACTTGGGCTGATGGCTGGTGACAGTGGTTTCCATGGAAGATTTTAGAGCCAGACTTTGGGGAAAATGTATCATAACCAATTTTCTAAAGGAAACCTCATATTTACTTTCATCACAAATGTCTAATAAGTTCTTTTGAGTAAATTGTCTCCTTTGAAAGATAGACTGAGAAGGGCAGTTACCGTATGAATGTGAAGTGCAGCTTGTGACTGAGAGTTGAGCCTGGGTGTTAAAAACCTTCACTGGGTATACAAGACCGGCAGTATTAAGAATGGTTTATGATCTTTGGTGGAAGCAACTGGCTAAGTGTCTTGGGCAGAAGGCTGTGAGAGGTCGGAGGTGAAAGACATGGCGCTAGTTGCAGGATGCACTAGTTCTTCCAATGGTAGTTTAACCTTGCAGAGGAATAGAAGTTTGTACATAGGTTGAGTCGCTCCCTGCACAAAATGAGTCCCCACGTTTTTACTCCTTTTGATTTTTGTACATAAGCACTTGCATATTTTATATATAAGTATTTGCATATGAATAATGAGGTGCTTTAGAGAGGAGAGCAAAGTGACAAATGTCCGTTATCTTTATCTGTCACACAGGCAGAAGGTAATGTGATACAAAATTTTTAGTGCACGTATGCTGTTTTAAACTTGATTTAAGTTTATTTTATGTACTGTGTGGTGTGGTGTGTGTGTGTGTGTGTGTGTGTGTACAGGTGCATATATGCCACGATATACAAGTGGAGGTCAGAGGTCAACTTTGGGAATCTGTTCTCACCTTCCACCATGGGACCTGGGATACAACACAGCTTCTCAGGCTTGAGCAGAAAGAGTCTGCATCACCAAGGCATCTTGCCAGTCCATATCTCTTTTAACTGTTTCTTATTACAGGAAACAGTTGCAAAAAATCCATTTGTGGTTTCATATTGGTGCTCAAAAAAAAAAAATCTAGATTTGAGTAGTTTGGAAGCCTGTGCAGTTATATCCCGAGTTCTGGAACTGCTCAGTCTATAATGCTTAATTTGGATTAAAGTCCTGAGAGCAGCACAAAGAGCGCACATAGGAACGAGACCAATGGCAGATACAAGGACTGGGTGAAAGGTGTCATGGTCAGTCTTCGTTGCCATTTTGATTGGATTTAAAGTCAGCAAAGAGACATCTCATCTGTGAGCACACAGATCTTACATAGCACATTTACAGAGGTTTAACTGAGGAGAGAAAACCCACCCTGAATGTGGGTGGGACTCTGCCATGGGCTGACATCCTAGACTGAATGAGAAGGGAAAAAAGGGGGGAGGATGCTAAGCACCAACACCCCTCTCTTCGGATCCCCCCAAATGCAAGCATACTCCCATCTGTAGCTGGGTGGCTCCCCGCCACATTTGCACATTCCTGCCGTTAACTTCTCCTCCTTAACGCGTTTCTTGGGAGGTATTTGACTACAGCATCAAGAAAACTAATACAGGGTGATCAAGCAGTGGAAGCAGGCTTGAATCAGAGCCTTCTGCACCCCAGGCTGGCCGTGAACTCCCTCCGTATGTACCTGGGAATGACCTTGAATTCCCATCCTGCTGAATGCTCAGGTTACAAGTGTCTGCCGCTATACCCAGCCGGGTTTCTGTTTGTTTGTTTGTTTGTTTGTTTGTTTTTGTTTGCTTGATTTGTGTTTAGCTAAAAACAATTAGCAAGACAAATAAATTGACCTTGACATCTGGCTGCATTCATTGTAGAAGACAAGGTAACCTTGAACATATAAGCAAACCAAACCAGAAATTCACAGATCTCCCATGAGTACTCTGACAGTTTAGTTTCACATATGTAGCTACTTCAGACTCTAGACGTTTAACGTCATGACTGCTTAAAACTATGAATATTATGTCAAATAAAAGCTTAAGCTACTGTCTGACCCCCGAGTCCAGCCCTCCTACACTCTCGGAGGAAGAAGTGGCCAGTGAATGGTAATCCTCTTTATTTTTGTAGGACGAAGAGTTAAATGTTAGCTCATTTAGAAGAACAAACACTATTATCTGGAAAGAAACGAGGGGGAGCACAGATTTCTTTTTTAAAAAAGGAAATTTGATGCCACAGGCTAAGTGCTTCCTACTTTTCTTTCTCACAAAGCTAAACTCTGTGTTATAACCTCACTGCACCTCTCAGAAGCTCTCAAGCCTCTAAACAAAAGAGTAGAAAGCACACAAATACAAAAGGTTCCAACTCTGTATCAGAACATAACACCCGCCTTTGTCGGGTTCTCTCCTCTCCTTGAGCTGCAGGGAGCACAGCCTGCTTCCTGGCTCACGCCCACCTCTAACAAACAGCTCTGGCTGGACAGTAAGGAACCCCGAAATAATAAGGGACACCCAAACCTCTGACTCAGCCTTGCTTGAGACTGATAGAGGTGGATGCTTTGGAATATTTGAATCTTCATTTAAAAGAGGAAAAAGAATCCAAATTTAGCATCCTTCATTTCTATGCAAAATCTCTAAATAACATTTCAGAACAGCTGGAGAAATGGCTCAGTTGGCAGCTCTTCCAGTGGAACTAGGTTTGATTTCTAGTACCTTCATGGTGACCCACCTCTATCAATATAACTGCAGTTCCAGGGGAATCTAACACCTTCTTCTGGTCTCTTCAGGCACCATGTTTATAATAAACAATATATGAGGCAAAACACCCATAAAACGATGATGATGATATAAAAACACATTCTACAAATGCATAGATGTGCATGCAGACCTGAGACAGCTCAATCCCTCAGGAGGACATGCAGGACACGTACCTGCTTTAGAAGACCACACAGACCTGAATTGGAAGGCTAATTCCTTCCCTTTGTACCCTATGTGTCCCAGAGCCAGTTACCTTATCCGGATAATCGGGTGGCTTCCTCATCTAGAGCGGATAATGAAGGGTCTCCCAGCTGGATTAGTGTGAAACAGAGATAACTCGGGGTCAGACTCTAGAACAGAGCTGCTGTTCAGCAAATGGGATAGCCACCCTTCCCCCATGAAACCTGTGGAGAGATGGATCTGGTGATAGCTATGAGAGGAGGAGGAGGAAGAAGAGGAGGAAGAAGAGGAGAAGGAAGAGGACCAGGAGGAGGAGGAAGAGGAGGAAGATGAGGAGGAGGAGGAGGACGAGGAGAACGGAGGAGGAGCGGAGTAAGCTTTGGAACTGACAGCATCTAACAGGAAGGAAGCACGGCATTCTCTTTCACGTGATTGCAGATTAGAAAGTTGCATAATCCATTCTGAAAGCAAGGAAATATGTTGTCTCACTGGTTTGATAATATAATTTGGTGATTATTATACCAGGGCAAGGCATAAACGTTTGTTTGTTTTAATTTTTAAATTTATCATCATCATTATTGAGGTTGGATGTCACTTAGTAGCCCAGGCTGGCCTAAAACTCACTATATATGGTCCAGCTAGCCTTAGATTCACAGAAGTCCTTCTTGTGCTCAGCCTCCAAGGAGTTGGAATTAGATCTCAGACAAAAAAAATCCAGGTTTCTGCACATCTGTGTTATAGAACAAGTCTGTGTTAGCACACCTGTTTATCAGATTCACCTGGCCTTCGACAAAACATGGAACCCAGGGCTTGGACTTTCGCCCCTCTCACCCGCACTCCTTCAGTGCTGAGATTACACACCTGCTTTTTAATATCGACTTTGGAAGCATCTGTCAGTTGTCCTGAGCTAGCCATGTGAAATCTTAGCCTCAGAACTGGATCTGGAAAGCTATATTCCCACCACATATGTCTTCCTCTTTGTATAGCTAATAAATCTTTGGTCTAACCTTCTCCCTTTTGTCCCTGGACAAGCTCACACTGTTTCTTCACAGCCCTTATACCAGCCTCAGCGTGACCTGGCATGCTTCAGCCGCCTCTGCTGATCCTTGAGCCGCCTCCCATCCTTGAGGTCAGCTGTGCCCTGCACTTTCCACGTATTCTCTGTGATTTTATCAAACTGCCTCTTATTTTTTAATGACTCACACAGACAGCATGGCAACCAAAGATTAACAGCATGACTAGAACTCACAGCAGCCATTAGCCAGCCTCCCGTGTGTGGTGACGTGACATGCTAGGCAGTCCAGGCTTTGCCCCTCAAGGGGTTGAAATCAGAGTACACGAAGGTGTGCGTGGAATGCCGTCCTGGATGATGGTCTCTCTATGTCAGCAGTTGTGAGCTGAGGCTGGACCAAAGTCTGTGCAGTGAAAGCGAAGGCACCGGGAGCTTTTCCTGTTGAAGAGCTTCATTTCCCTCACACTCTGTCACAGTGGAGGATTCTGCTTACAGAGTTCACAACGACCGCTTTCTCCCTACCTCGGTTCATTTTTATCGACAGAACCAATGCATTCCAGAATGGCCTTCATCTCAGTCCATACATAGTCCAGGATGACCTGGAACTTCAGGTCCTCCCACCTCCACGTCCTCCATACTGAAACTACAAACCTGTTCTAACATGCCTGCTTCTTTATGTGGTGCTGGGAAACAAACCCTGGGCTGTGTACATGTTAGACAACCATTCTACAGACTCAGTCCCATCCGCAGCCTATACTTTTAGAAAAATCTGTATAAAACTTACGACTTTCTGCTTTTCTTACCAATGTGATATAGTTTTATTTGTGCTAATCTGGACATGGGGCTCACATACATAATCTCAGCACTGGGGAGGCTTTGGCAGGATCTCTGAGAGTTCAAGGATAGCCCAGGCTACACAGTGATCTTTTGGAAATCTGGAAATTTTGTACACATCAAGTTCTGTCTCAATAAAAAAAAGAGGAGATCTTTTGTGCTGAAAGGAAGGCTTATCAGCCAAAAGCACCTATGACTATTTTGAGAATTATTAATCACTTTCAGGAGAAAGAGTCTTCATTAGTTGCATTTAGAATTTTGCCTAGTTGTAATTGTTTACTGTGGCATATTCAAATAACAAATATTTTGTGAATTGTGCATTAAGAAAAAGCCAGTGTGCTCTGAGAGGAAGCCTGCACACATATAATAATAGTAATAATAATGATAATGATAATAATAATAATAATAATAATGATAATAATAATAATCGCAACCTGGTGGTGCAAGGCCTCCAGAACTATTCTGCGTCTTTTTAATGCTTCTTAATTTGACGGTGCATCTGATAGGTAATGAAGTGACTCTGTGAGTGGAGTGTCACTTCCCCAGAGCATCCTCTTAGAAGAGAAAACAAAAACATGAAGTGTGTGTCTTTATCACCACCCAGGTTTAATGTCGAGTCCTGATTTCCTGAACTTATCTATCTTTTCCCTACATTCACGATGTCCCCTTGCATTTATGAATGAAACAGAAAAGTCAAGTGACTTAGCCAAGGTCAGTGACCAAGAATAAAGTTAGTTTTCATCTTTGGGCTCTTCTGTTTGTGAGTCAGCTTTCCAGCACTGTGATAAAACATCAAAGATGAACAACTTACAAAGAAGAAAGGTTTCTTTTGGCTCACTGATGGACTGGCCCTGTTCTTTTGCACTTGGGTGATCCTGCACCTCATAGTGGGCGTAAGTGTCTCATCTTACACTTGAGACTCTCAGAACAGATTGCTGTCCCTCATGTCCCCTCATGTACCAGAGGGGAAGGAAGTGGGTGCCTGTTGTCTGTTGCCAAGTACCTCTATTACCCCAGGAATCAGAAGACATTAGGTTGGTTAGGTTGGTTTGTTTTGCTTTTTAAGGTACAGAAAGGCTTGCCTATGAATACCTTTCAGAACACAACTGTTGTTATTTGTTTGTAATGGGAAGTAAAGCAGCGTTTGTCTGTATGAATGACAGATTTATTGGGCTTTTTTTTTTTTTTTTTTTTAAGAAAGGAGCCACAAAAACCACTGCAGAGGCATGTATGTGCACATTGTGAGCTGCACAGAAGGTTTTGGGTTGTGGTGCCAATGTGCTGTAGCAGCCTGGGGCTGTGGGTGGGCACACAATAGGAGAGGCAGGCTGAACCTGTGGAGTGACTGCACACTCTGCCCTGGCTGCATGCTGAGTGCATCACTCCCTGTAGGAGGGTCTCATTGTTAAGCGCTTTGAGTGTAGTGAACCAGCTGGCTCCCTGCTAGACTCCAGCAGGATCCTGACCAACTAGCTTCCTTCCCTCCATGCCATCATCTGTCCGTTGCTCTCGAATCGCTTACTATTTTTGAAAGATCAACACTTGGATACCGGCAAACAAGGAAAAAAGAATGACCTTCGTGCCACATCTCAATGACTCTTTGGAAGGCCAAGAGCAAGGTGAAACCTGTCCAATTGAGGAGATCTCCCAGTCTGGAATTTTCTGAGGGTTAATATTTTTCTATTGTGAACTCAAATCCTATCGTGCCTTCCCAAACACACATGCTTCTCCGCATCGCCACAGGCACATCCGTGTACACGTCGGGTTACATAACGATGCCAAAACAGACAAGGAAGCTCAGGCCAGAGGAACAGCCTGGAGAGGGTTGAGTTCAGCCAGTGGTATTGACACAGCGTTTTCTTTCCAGACCGCAGAGCCGAGCGCTGATGCTATCTCTGTAATTCTCGGTGCAGCGTTCTCAAAGCCCCTTTATCCAGATCCTCAATGCAGAAGGTGGGGTTGGGCCAGCAGAGGAGGTTAAGTCCCAGGCAGAGGTGGAAACATGACCCAGGACTCCTGACGCACAGCCTTTGTCCTTTCAGCTCTACCACGCCAGCCACCTTCCTGTCAGGTGTCTGGTAAGCAGGTTAACTGATCTGTCGATTAGGAACCGCCGGCCTACGTGCGGCGACTGGGGAACACAGCACTTCCCGGTGTCTGCCATGCCATGCGCTAACTGCAAACCAGTGACGCCTACTGTCTCACAGGAAAAACTCCTCAACCACCGGGTGGAGAGAGGCCTAGCTGGGCTAAGAAGCCAAACTCAGGCTGTGACCCCGCTGTGCTCTGCAGAGCCAGCTGGCGACAAGCCTCCCGGGATGTTTTGGGGCTGGTCCAGGGGCCAGCCAGGGAAGAGCAGGCTTTATTCGTTTATTGAGATAGAAACAGCATATCTCTATGACATTAAATGCAAAAGTTTGAGGTTGGGAAAGGGAAAGAGAAGGAAGAAGGAGGAAAGAAGAGAGGGAGAGAGAAGACCAGGGGAAGGGGTGGGGTGGGGAATGACGGAGTCATCGGTTTTCACTAAGAGTTGCACAGAGGAAGGGGGAGAGAGAGGGACGGAGGAGGGAGAAAAGGAGAAGGAAGAGCAAAGGGGATGAGAGAGGGAGGAGTGGGAGGAGGTGTGGGAGGAGAAAGTGGAGGAGAAAGAAAAGGGAGGGTAATGATGCACACTTGGCCAAGGCTCTTTCACAGCCCCCGCGGTGGGCTTTCCCACGGGGTCAGGGTGACCGGGTGATGTATGGGGGCGTGGTGGTGGTCGTTTCGAGGTGGGAGGCTGGCCCTGCCGCAGGGGCCCCTGGGGCGCCGCCCGTGTGATTGTCACTGGTCACCAGCTACACAAGCCACAAGCCGCAGGCAAGGACAATGAAAAGCCAGCGGGAGCCGAGAGGCAGCCACTGCTGTTTTGCAGCTCCTGAGGGCTCCCTTCCTCCCTCCTGGGACCCCCACTCCAGGAACCTTGCCGCCTGCCTGGTGTAACTTGTCTGAAACCCAGGACTCCAGATGAAGTCCTGAAGAAAGCACATCAGACTGTTTCCAGGCCTCAAGAGATAACTAAACTTATTAATGATGCCTCTTTTATTGGACGTGTGCATCAAAGGGCATTTTTCTCACCCTATTCAATTAGTTTCAAGTCATATTCCTTACATTTATTTAATCTGAGCCAGAAACACTTGGGGCTAGTAGCCTGACTGCCTCTCCCAGTACAGGGACCAGAGAATTGCTGCCACTTCCCTGCTGACCCCAGGGCCACTGTAATCAGGCCTCATTTGCTTACTTCATGCAGGGAGCTGCTTTTCTAGAGAAAGCTTCCTTTCCCAGTTTATAGTCCTGAGGCCTGGGCCCACCAGAACTTCTGTGAGAAAGCTGGTGCGACCATCTCGGGCTAAGACCACTGGCAGAGGGTGACTGCAGCAGCTCCCATGCTCTGACCTCTACAGACCCCCCCCCCCCAGGCTACTTGTTAATAACCATCTGGGTACCGCTACTCGCCACTGCCCAGTTCTCATCATTTTATAACGTCTTCTTTACAACCCGGCAACTGCCTGTTTTATGATGATCTAAAAGCTTGGAATAGGTGAGCCGGGCTCTGTGGGTAAAAAAGTTCCTGTCTCTAAGCCTGACTAAACTTTCATTTCCTGGATCCACATGCAGGACCCCTTCAAATTGTTCTGTGACCTTCAAGTAGACAGGTAACAAATAAAATGTGATAAATTTATTATTATTATTATTATTGCTGTTGTTATTGTTGATGTTTCAAGATAGGGTTTCTCCCTATAACTCTGGTGTTCTCTCTCTTCTCTCTCTCTCTCTCTCTCTCTCTCTCTCTCTCTCTCTCTCTCTCTCCTTTCTCTCAGATTTTTATTTTATGTGCATAAGTGTTTGACTACCTGTATGCATGAGCACCGTGTGCACACCTGGTGCCCAGAGGTCAGAAGAGGGCATTAGCCCTGGAAACACAGTTGTGAGCTGCCATGTGAATAACGGGAACTGAACCGAGGACCCCTACAAGGGCAGCACATACATTTAAGTGCTGAGCCGTCTCTCCAGCTCCTCTTTCTTTTTCTGGTTAAAGTGTGAAAAAGTTTATTATCAAATTTAGAACAGGGAGAAGCAATCTAGTCTGCATTTTTCAAAAGACATGGGAGCCAAGGACACAGTGCCTTCCTGGAATGACATGTTCATGGCATGACCCATCAGATTATAGTTTACATGGGATTTTACAGCTCCTGCTTACGACGTAGCCTCACCCTGTGCTCGCAGCACAGTGCCAGTGCACACTGCCTGGCATCTTTGCCACAGGGCACACACACAAGGGCCAGTCTGTTACCTGACATTTTGAACAGGAGCCTAGAAGAAAATCTTACTCCATCCTCCCCTGTGATGCTGGTGTCTCCTCTTTGGCCACCATCCTGTCGCAACCCAAAATTAACAACATCGAGAAAGAAGCAAACAGTCTTCCGGTGGCCTTAAAAATACCTATTAGGCTTTGTTTCTGACTACTATGAAACATTATTTTGAGATCTTAAGTTATGACTAAATGCAAACATTGTAAAATGTACTCTCTTCACCATTTTCCCTGTACGTGTTTGTTCTCTCACAGAGAAGCTCTACCTACTAACTAGATTCTCCTCTCCATGCTGCCCAGCCCCTGCTAGCCACAGTTCTGCATTCCTGCTGGGTGTGTTTGCACAGGGTCTTTATCTAAGTGAACATGCACACTGTGTGTCCTTTCATGAGCACCTTCTGCCACTTGGCATTGTGTCTTCATTCTCCAACCATGTTGTAACACTGATGGGGACTGCATTTATTTAAAAGGCGGAATCATAATACTTCATTTTAGTAATCTATTCATCTACTAATAAAGACATTGGCACTCATTGGGAGATTCTTCCAAAGACAGTGGTTGGGAAATTATATGCCTATCCTGTGCCCATACAGAGGTTACTTGGCCCCATCTGACCCATGCTGGTATGAAAGCAGACTCAGGGGTGCAGAGGAAGGAAGGGAGCACCTACAAGCTGAGGAGAGGCCTCAGGAGAAAGGCAACCTCCCAGCCCATGATCATAAACCTCAAGTCTCCCATTTCTGTGGTGAAAGCTACCGAGGTCTGCCGTAGTGGTTGGTACTGAGGGAGCCAGTTCTCATCTAGGAACATGTATCTCATTCCATTCCAAGAGAGCCTGTTACATTGCTTTATAGTCTGCCTCTTCTTTACAAATAAAATGTGTGTGCATTTGGAACTTGCTTCCCACCTTTTTTTTTCCTGTCCCTCCAAGAACTTAAGTCCTTCAAAGACTCCGATGACCTGACTCTTAAACCAAGTTCACAGCCTTCTGTTTCCTTAAGCCACAGCTGGGTTGCTTTGATACTCTCGTCAAAAGGCTCTGTTCTCAATGGGGCTCAGTTCCCAGGCGAGCTCCAGGGCACCCGCCTCCTCTGCCCCAGCAGAACAAGGAAAGGTGGGGGTCCTGATGAAAAGGCGTGTTATGGGGAAGAGGGCAAGCGCTAAGGATGTCAACTTCTGTGTCTTGGGGAAAAATACTGATTAGGTTTCAGGACTTTGAGCCGTTCTGGATTCTTAGCTCAGCAGAGTACAAATCTTAACATTTGCAAATCGTTTTCCCAAAAGCTTTTAATTACATCATCTTGTAAAGTTATTTTAGGAGGCAAGGAGGAATCAAAGAATCAAAATAGGACCCATGGCCACTGTCATGACAGCAAGGTCTAGCTTTATTAAGTCTTTGTCTAAAAACTCCATGGGGGGAACATTTGAAAATGACACTAAGTCAGAGTATGATTTATATTTTTCTAAAAACACAAAAATCCTCTTTTTTTTTCTTCTTACTTGGCATGAGCTCCTGAGGACAAGGCCTGTGCCATCCTTACAATTTGGGCACAGTACTGAGCACCCTGTAGCTCCCAGTGTTGAATGGTCAGTGTACAGCCCCCAGTAGCTCTTGGTTCATCTGTCTGCTGTGTTTGAGTGCTACTATGTTCTGGGTGCTGTCCTCACTGTCCACATGTTTGGGTGCTGACCCCAGTGTCTGCTCTCTCTGTGTGCTGACCCCAGTGTCTGCTCTCTCTGTGTGCTGACCCCAGTGTCCGCTCTGTCTGGGTGCTGACCCCAGTGTTGGCTGTACTCTGGCTTCCTTGTTTCTTTCCTATTTCCCACTTGACTTGCTCTCATTCTGTAATTTCCCTGTCAAAGTCTAGATTTATAACAAAGCTTTTTTTCCATGGCTTTTATCTTCACCCCAGCTGTAAATTTGAATTTATAAAGTAAGTTGAGCAACAAAATGTCCATAAATGTAGGACTTTGGGAAGATGTCTCATTTGGTAAGATGCCTACCATACTAAGACCCGAGTTCTATCCTCAGTACCCATGTAAAAAGCCAGGCATGGTGCTAGACACTCACATTCCAGTCACAGGAAAAACAGACACAGACTAGCATATTTGGCTAACCTTAGGTCAATGAGAACCCCTGTCTCAAAGAAACAATATGGGGGTTGGAGGGATGTCTAAGTGGTTAAAAGTGAAGCTTCCTGTTTTTCCAGTGGACTGAGATCCAGTGGATAACAACACTTTTAACTCCAACGTCAAGGGATCCGACGCCCTCTTCCGGCCTTCTCGGGCAGTTACACGCGTGATCATACATTCACATAAACAGACATGCATAGACAAAGAAGTCTTTACAAACAAGCACAATGGCTAACATGTGAGAAAAAACATCCAAAATCGGGCCGTGCGCTTCACATGTACACACACACACACACACACACACACACACACACGCTCGCGCGTGTACATGCCCTGTTCTCCCACACCCTCACCCCACTCCAAATCAGGGTGCCACATAAGATAACACCCTCAAAGATAGATGCTACCTAAGCTTGCCTTTGAGTCAGCTGGAGATGGTCTTGACTGAAGTTTCTGGCCAGTGGCTTTGGCAGTCTCCCAGGTGCTGTGCCTGTCAGCTTTGATTACCAGCTTGTCTGGGTTACAGCTTGAAGCCTTGGGGAAGCAAGCGTTTGCATTTGGGTGTGTCTGTGGATGCCTGCAAAGCTCCATTAGGGCTCATGGGTTGGGGTCCTGGGTAAAATAAAAATGGAGAAAGGAGAAAACTGGGTGCCGGTATCCTTTCTCTGCTTCCTGGTCCACAGAAATGTGAGCTAGCGGCTCACACTACCTGATGTGCTGTCACCTGAGCCCACAGCTGCGCCTTCCCCACCCGGATGGACTGTTTCCTCAAACAAAGCCAAATAAAACCGATTCCCTCAAGTGTTTGTGGTCAAATATTTGACCATGACGATGAAAAAATTTGAAAATTTCAAAAGAACTCGGCCATCATAGATCTCTTAATGTCTATTACCACCTGACTTTAGAGAGCCCCCTTTGACTTCAGATGGGGCAAGATTCTTTTCGCTAAAGTAAAGAAAATCTAACGCATGGTTACTTTTGCTTTGATCAAAACAAGACAGAGGAACTCAAAATGTTGTGCCAAGACCTCCCTTTGTTTCCATAGCCCTGGAGCTCTGTGGCTGGGATGAAATGGACACCACTGCTTCACTGGTGCCCTTAAAACACACCTTATACAAAAGTCCTGTCTGCCCTACACTGGGCTAGCTTTTGACACATGGACAAAGCTTGAGCTCCTCATCCTCAGGAAAAGACTTCCTGAGACATCCTTTGTTTCCAGCCCAGGCTGCCAGGCTCAGCGCTCCCCATGTGGACTCCCCCTTTGTGGACACCAGAGGCCTCACCTCATTCTTAACTGTGCCTGGACTGAGCAACCAGGCCTCCTAACAGGGAGTTTTCTCTTGAGGACAAGGAAAGCAGTTTGCACAGCTGACCCTTTCTGACCCCCTCAAGGACTATTCTGTGCTTTACTAATGCCAAGAGAAAGGGCTTCCAAGCCCCTTGACCTGTAAATGCCTAATTAGGAGACTTACTCATTATTTTTAAAAGAAGGAAAAAAGAAGAACTTACCACTATCCCGCTAAGGCAAACCTCCAATAAAACTAATTTCTGATTGGTGGAGTCCACTTCTGTCAGGCAAAGCCTGTTGATCTCCATGAACATCCACACTCCTTGCAGAGGCATCCCTGACACATCCAATCAACCCAGAAACTCAGGCCACAGTTCCAAGAGGGTTTGCCTTCACCAAAACTCATGCTGAGGACTTTTCCACACAGCACTGGGAGGTGGGACCAAGTGGGAGGGGTCTGGGTCCCACAGTAGTTTCCTCTTGAAAAGATGGAAGGGTCTGGGTCCCTAGTAGGTTCCTCTTAAAAAGAGAGAGGGGTCTGGGTCCCACAGTAGTTTCCCTTGGAAAGAGGGAGGGGTCTGGGTCCCACAGTAGGTTCCTCTTGAAAAGAGGGAAGGGTCTGGGTCCCACAGTAGGTTCCTCTCAAAAAGAGGAAAGGGTCTGGGTCCCACAGTAGGTTACTCTTGGGAAAAGGTGAGTGCATTCTCCCACTCACAAAGGACTAGACACTCACTGTAGCGCAGTTGTGTAAAGCAGACTTGCCTATGCTTTGTCTCTGTGCATGCCTGTACACTGCTCTTGCACACATCCCTGAAAATGGGCTTCTTATTCCATTCTTGTTTGGGTTTCAATGAAAAAAGAGCCTCTTAGTGGGGCTTGTGTGCACATAGACAATTTGGAAGGTGATCCTGGGAAGGAGCATGAGGTAGCAGGTGAGTGCAAACATATCACCATGGGGACCAGGCTGGGGAACCAGGCTCGATTCTGCTGGGATGACCTGATTAGCACACTTGATGTCTATATCAGTTCTTTCCCATTGGTCAGAGGAAGTCTTCATTCAGTATAACTGACTTCCTGGTCTGCGTAGATGCCTGGGCCAGCATGGCCATCCTCAGCATCTTTGGTCCTCTAGGATAGAAAACAAAAAAACATGCAATTAGTTGTCTGTGATTGTAATGTAAATCATGCCTAAAATGTGTGATTTCAAATCACAAACGCTTATTATTTCATAATTCGTGCAGGTCCAGAGTCATAGAACAGCTGCAAAACTGCCTTAGGATCGTTAGGATCACAGTCCAGGTGTGGACCCGGCCTCTGTACCCAGTGGCTTGACCAGGGCTGGAGGCTCAGCTTCCAGGATGATACACACTGCTGGTGGCAGGTTCCAAGCCTTCATCACACATAGCCCTTCCCATGGGGCCACTCTATGTCCTTACAAACACACTTTCAAAAATAGCCTTTTCAAGGAGGAAAGAGGGTGTGACACAATGAATAATGAAAAAAGGGGAGAGAGAGCAAGAGAGATGGGGGGAGAGAAAGCTCAAGGGAGGTAATTCCATGGCCCTTTGACAGTGATTATTACTGCCACAGAGAGGCATCTTGACATATCGTGGGAAGGATATGAGAATGAGAACGTCAGAAGACAGTGATAACTGGAAGCTGTAGAAACTACTCTTCTCATCATCGCTGCAACAAGGTACCTGATAGACTCAAGGAAGGAAGACTGACAGCTCAGTGAGCTGCCCTGAGGCAGGGAAAGCTTCTTGGCAGCGGCAGTCTGTCCACAGGCAGGAAGCAGAGAGCCTCGAAAGCTGGCGCTCAGCTCTCGTTCTCCTCCTCATCCCAACCAACAGCTTGAGGAATAGTGAGTGCCGCCATTCGAAGGCTTCCTAACTCAGTTTCCCCTCGTGCAGAAACCTCTCACAGATGCACCCAGACTGTGTTTCCACGGTGATCCTAAAGTCTGAGGTTGACGATTATGACGAACACCCCAGAGGCCGTCACGTAGGCTGGCTACCATATGTGACTAGATGCTTAGAGGGTGCAGGAGTGCAAACTGTCATCAACATAGATGACATAATATACAAGACCACAAGGACCTACGACTTGGCGTTCCTGCTGCCTCCTGGGTTCAAAGTCGTGGGATACTATTTTAACCAGTGAAGTTTGCATGAAGCCTGGGAGTGATTCCTGTCTCTGCTTTTCTGATAGGTATACTTGCCTTAGTGTCCCCATCTGCCGGGAAAGTCAGGAAAGGAACTGGAGTTCCAGCCTAAGTAGACACCTTATGGCCCCAGGGGAAAGGCCAAGGGACCAGAGTCCCATGGTCAGCACAAGCAGCCCTTATTAGTCTGCTTCCTGGGAAGAAAAAAGAAACCTGTCTGCTGTTGGGTTCCTGGTAAAACAAAAGAGCTTGGTCCCTAAAGAACAGACTACAAAGATGCATCGTGTGTGTGTGTGTGTGTGTGTGTGTGTGTGTGTGTGTGTGTGTGTCTGTGTGTGTGTGTGTGTCTGTGTCTGTGTGTGTCTGTGTATGTGTGTCTGTGTGTGTGTCTGTGTGTGTGTTTGTGTGTGTGTGTTTGTGTGTGTGTCTGTGTGTGTGTCTGTGTGTGTGTGTGTTTGTGTGTGTCTGTGTGTGTGTCTGTGTGTGTTTGTGTGTGTGTCTGTGTGTGTGTGTTTGTGTGTGTTTGTGTGTGTGTCTGTGTGTGTGTTTGTGTGTGTGTGTGTGTGTTTGTGTGTGTGTGTGTGTTTGTGTGTGTGTCTGTGTGTGTGTGTGTCTGCGCTCATGCAGATGCACATGTGTGTGAAACCCAGAGGACAACCATGGCTGTTCCTCTAGCACTGTCTACCTCTAGGGCTCCACTACCTGGCCAGGGAGCCTCAGAGGTCTTCCTGTCTCTGCTTTTCCAGAGTTAGAATTATAAATACACGATGTTGCAGTTTTTTAAAGTGTAGTTTCTGGGGATTGAACTCGGGTCCTCATGTTTACATACAGGAACACTTTACCAATAAAGCCGTGTCCCCAACTCAAGTTCCTCACAAAGGAGCTTTCGTTGCATTGTTAAATTTTAAAATTATCTTCAACGAAGTGGTTTCAAGGTTTGAAATTTGTAAAAATGGTCATTATAGATCTCAAATACTATTCATCTCATGAAGTTTTCAACGCATCTGTACTTAGTAGGGCTTTGTTTGTTCCTCCTCCCTCCCTAATCCATGTCAACGGCTACTCCACAGCCCCTGGTTATTCCACACTAAACCAAGCAGTGCCCTGGGGACAGATCTGGACACTGTCACCTGAGGAGAATGCTGTTTGAGGGTCAAGCCCTCCTGAGGAGAGGAAACCCTCTCCTAGAAAGCACTGGGGTTTTGCCCTTGTGTGGAGGATTGCCCACTGCAACAGGGGCTGACATAGCACAGGATGCCTCTTGGTCTATCTCTGCCATGTGTCTTCCCTCTCTGCTCTCAAATATGTGTGCACTGTGGTGTGCAGTGTGCCATGTGAAGGTACTACAGAAGATCAGTGCTGGATACAGCCTCCTCCAGATCCATGGTCTTCTCTCTACACATTATTCCAATTAAGGCATTGGGTTATAGCATGGAAAATAGGTGAAGCTCTTCTCCTGTAAATATAGTCTTTCTTTGCTGAGGCCACGTTCGCACAAGCATGTTTCTTTTTGAAAAATGCGTGTAAGGTATTTTTCCTACTGAACTGTAAGTTCTGAGGAGTCAGAGGTTGTACTAGTTTCATTTTTGCCTGTGACTTGGTCCCCAAGCAGAAGAGTGCAAAGTGAAAAGCTGCATCCTCTCAGTCTTTCAAGGGAGCCCTGAAAATCTGCCATGTGGCTCTTAGTCCAAGAGCTGCCGCAGTCTAGAGATTGTGACAGAGTACCTGTATTGGATTCTGCTAAATGAAGAGCTTTTGTTATCATATACTTTATATACATCATTTATACATATATACATATAGTGTGTGTGTGTGTGTGTGTCATACTTATGTTTTGTTATTTTTATAAAAGGCCTCCAGGGTGCAGGAATATGTCCAATAGTCAGGGCCAAACTGATTCATTTCTAGCTAGTGAGGAGAATGTAGCCCACACTTTTGATCCCTGAACTCTATAGAAACAGAGGCCGGTGGGTCTCTGTGGGTCAGCCTTGTCAAAAAAACCAACAACAAAAAAGCCCAGGACTTGCAGTCTGGACTCCAGTCTCTTACCTTCTCTTCCTTGTTTGTCATTTATTTGCTGGATTTCTGTGGGCATGTGAGTGTGCACATGTGTGCACGTGCAGGTGAAGGCCAACATCGGGTGTCTCTCTCTCCATCGGTCTCTACCTTGTTTGTGAGACAGGGTCTCTCACTGAACCTGGAATGGGTGGATTCAGCTAGGCTGGTTGGCCAATAAGCTTCTGAGATCCACCTGTCTCTTCCTCTTCAGCACTGAAGCACAGATGTGCACCACTGGCCCAGGTGGATGCTGGGATTGCTCAGTCTTACCTTAAATATTGATCATGTGCAGGTGAAGGTGAGGACCTTTAAATGCTTTCTTGTTTAGACAAGGGGATGTAAAGTTTGAAGAGATAAATATAGACTAAAAAATGCAATTTGTTTTTTAAATTAGAATATAACACAGTTCTGAAAGTCTTTGTCTTTCTGGGTTTTATAATACTAAGCTAAAGGTAAGAAAGTCCGGCAGGACATTTTTAGAATAGTAAAACATAGCAAATCCAAATGAAAAATAAGGAAACCTTGGAAGGATTCTAACAAGTCACATGAAACCTGACATCCCTGAAACCTGACTAGATGACCATTTTCTGGTCTTCTCTGAGCAACCACTTGTAGTGAGGATTTTGGTTTCTTTAAAACACACAGGAATATTATGGGAATATGTTTCGTTTTAATCCCAGGTATGACGATATGAGCAGGTGACTGTGATTTGCCTCATGCTTCAGCAGGGGTTTCATGTCTCCAGCTGCAGATAGTTTCTGTGAGTGTATGACTTTTGAAATTCTGGAGACTTTTCAGAGGATATATAAATGCTAGAGCCCGGATAGTGGTGGCTGTTCAGACAGTTGATGATTGCAAACTGTTGACTGCTCTTGGTTGTGGTTTGTCAAGTGATCGTGTGTGAAGAGACAACAAGAAGAAACTAGATATTCTAAGGGTGACGATGAAACTTGTCCCAAGGGACTCGATGTCCCTAATCAACAAGAAGTATTCTAACAACAACATTGCCCTTTCACTCTATCCTTTTTTCTCTCCTACCTAGTGTTAGGAGGTTGAAAGGGTGGGGGAAGAGGGCTAGAGGAGAATGGAAGAAAGAAGAACCCACAACGTAGCCAAGAGTCCATCTATCCCATTCACCCATGAGTGACTTCTATGGGCCAGGCACCTCCATAGTCCAGAGTACAAAGGCAGGAAATGGAATAACATGGAAAGGAGGCAGAGGCGTGCTGGACTGAATCCCAGGCAGAAGCTCCACACTGGACTGTGGATGATGGCGCTGAGAGAAATTGCAGGCAAGCCAGAGACATTTGGGTCTGCCATCTTTTGGTGTTTATATATCCAGATAATCTGACTCTCAGAGGAGGCGAAATAGAAGGATTTCTAGTGAATTACATCAAACTCTGACTCAGCAGACCAGACTTGAAGCTAGGTAATTTTATAAACTGTAGAAATGGTATATAAATACTAGATAATATGATTTTAAATTGCTAAATAAAAAATAATTCAAAGGTATACTATATGTGAGATAAAATCCTCCTTTGGATACTTCATTCATCATTTGATAGATACTGGCTTTAGGAGAAGAAAAAAGCATATTTGTTTATTTGTTTTTAATATAACCTTAAATACATTGAAAGTATTCTGAGAAAGGTAACATTAAAAATGGATACTTCTATATTGTTTAGACAAGAGGCTTTGAAAGAGCAGAAAGCATGAAGAACTGGCCAGAAACTATCAGGGCCACAGAATCAATTTACCTAAGTCACCATATCTATGAGGAAGGCCTTCCTCCAGTCAGGACTTGCTGCCTCGGCCAGGGCAGAACACTGAACACTGTTCCTTTAAGAGCCCTCGGAAGCCCAGATGCCAGAATACTTACAGGAATTTGTTGCCTTATATTTAGAATCACATAGAAGGCCACAAAACAAGGTGGGCTGTGGCCCACCCTATGTGAGCCTTATGAATCACTCAGGAGCTGAACTTGAGGTCAGACGCGTACAGTTTCCGTAAAACGCTCAGTTGCTTGAATACTTTTGTCACTGCTGTCTTAGCTGCAATTTGAAATGGGTATTGTACAGAGCAGATCTATGTGTCTACTCTGAAGTCCTAAGAGGCCAAAGCAAACAAGCATCCCTAGAGCTATCTCATGAAGGTTTGGGGTGGCCTCCCGTTAGCAGGTTATCTGGCTGTAACTTTGCTTGTATTTTCAGAGATGGGTAAAGAGCAGACTCTTTCCCATTGTGATGTGGCATAATCTGTGGGCCCGGAAGGGAGAAACCCATATGGAGAGAATGAGAGTTTTTCTGTGTGGTGGTGCCCTTGAGTGATTCTTATGTACACAGAGAAAAGCTTTTTAATTTTTATGACAGCAGGTGCGTAAGAGTGGCCCTCACAACGAAGAGCAGGGATTTTTTTTCTCCATGAGGATGCATCAGATGAAGAGGCAGGCATCCCTTGTTCACGTTTTGTGGGACTCAACAAAGGTCAAAAGCTTGGCTTCAAGGTAAACCATCTTTCAGTGCCTATGAAGCAAGCTGCCTGTCAACACCCAGGCAAGCAGTATCTGCAAGGAATGGAAGGAAAAATACAGAAAGCAATGGGCCTCACAATACTGAGACCTTCATGCCCGCAGGAAAGGACCAGAGGCTGATAAAGAGAATGAATTCTCCATCCCTCCTCACTGAGGCAAACTCCCACTGCCTCAGACTCAGTCTCTAGTTGCAATGAATACAGTGAACTTGAATCCTCCTGTCAACAGAAGAGAAAGACACAGAAAACAATGGGTTGTCTTTCACATCACACAAGGTCATTTCCTTTGTCCCTGACCTCAGGCCACCAAAATGCTAGACAGTGAGAGAGAGGCCCAGCAACCGGCTTTTTTGCGAGACTGTTATTAGGTGATAGACGCCGAAGCCAGATGAATATCTGAAACCCCAATACAAGAAATCTATTCATGTACCCTAACCTTTTAATTCCTGCCTAAAGCATCTAAGCCAAGACATGATCATGTACTCAGGAAGCACGCGGCAGCGATAGAGGCCAGGAGTGGAATAAGGATAAAAGCAAGTTTATTTTGAGCACATCTTCGATAACAAAGTCCACCACCTACTGTGGGCATCAGAATTTGCGTGCTTTAACTTTCTCTGGTGCCAGAAAACTTACAGCATTACTAAATTACATGCCACAAATGTTGGTGAGTGTCCTTCGTGATTTTCATACAGTACTGGCATACAATCTTCATATTGAAGACACTGTGTGTGTATGTATGTGTATCCATGCACATGTTTGTGTACATGAGTGGATGCGTGTGCATGACCCTTGTGTCTGAGGTCTGAGGAAAGCCTGAGTCGGTCCTCACCTTCTGCTCTGTGTGCCACTGTCTAAGCTCAGGAGGTGTCAGGAATTCAAACGCAGGTCCTGTGGTGTTCTAGGCCCACACCGTACCCACGGAGGTCCAGCACTCTCTACCCCATGTGGGGCAGGATTACTGTAGTTAAAGCCACCTGTAACCCCGTGTTTTCCCACCTGCCCACTTTGTTCCCAGAAATAATGATTGTGAGACTTCTTATATATGAGTGAATGCTTAGGTCAATAGCTTTTGTTCTGTTCCCTGACTAGCTCATGTCTCAATTACCTGATTATTTTAAGTCACGCCATATCAGTTTCATAGGACTATCTTCTTCAGTGTCTGAGGGGAATCCCTTGTGCCTCACTCTTTCCCAAAATCCTCTCTCTCTCTTTCTCTGTCTCTGTCTCTCTCTCTCTCTCTCTTTCTTTCTCTCTCTCTCTCTGTGTGTGTGTGTCTGTGTGTGTGTGTGTGTGTGTCACAGATGCTCCACCTTCTAATCCTGCCTTAGCTCATTGGCCATAGGCTTTTTGATTGACAACTGAAGCTTCCACACATTGCATAAAAGATTCCCTCTACAGTTACTTTTGTTGTTCTCTAGTGTATACCACAGGTTTGCTGGTCTGCAAGCCTCTGTGGGTTTTCTTGCGTCCATGTTTCATCTTAAGTTAGACTCACTAGAATGGTGGATGCATACTCCAGTGCCCACCTGAGGTGGGTTCTGGGGATTTGAATTCAGGCATTCAAGCATTGTGTGGCAAGTGTTCTGATCACGAGCTATCTCCCCTAGGATGAAGATGTCTTCAATTCATTGCTAAGCTTTACTTGCAAGCATGGCATGGCTAATGTACTAATGAACCCACAGTAGCTGGGTATGCCCAAGATTAGGCCATCCCCATTCTGTTGTGGATTAGGGAAGGAGCTCACAGGCTCCACCTTTCCCACAGAGCTAGGGAGTTAATGGATGCTGAGGAGAGAGACCTTTCCTTCAGTTGTGGAGCCTCCATTAAACATCCCACACTCTTGTAAATAATGCTTTTCCCATGCTCCTGGAACCCTAATGGAACTCACTGGAACACACACACATGCACAGACACACTGACACACACACAGATATACACACACATACATAAACACACACAGACACATACACACAGACATGCACACAAACTGGCACACATGCACACACAGACATATACAGACACACATAGACATACACAGTCACAGACACGTACACTCAGACATGCACACAGATACACTGACACACATGCACACGCAGATACACACATAGACACTCTCACAGATACAAATGGACATGCACACAGACACAGACACACTGACACACATGCGCACACAGACACACACAAACACAGATACATACACACAGACATGCATACACACACACATATACACACACGAAAGGGATATGAAAGGAAAAGAAAGGCTGGCTGAAGACAGAAATGGAGTGGTGGGTGAGTATGATCAGAATCCATTACACAATGTATGAGACTACCATAATGTAACTTATTAGTATGTATAATTAATATAGCCAATGAGAGAGTCAGACTCTAAGACAAACACAAAGTTATAGAAAGTGCACACTTTAGACTTAGCTGTGGATTAAGTTATAGACAAAGCATATTTTAGACTTACATGTGAATTGTGTTATAGAAAGAGCACATTCTAGACTTAGGTATGGACTGCAATTTGAATTTTTCTGTTCCCAAGCTGTGTCATCTTACTCAAGTAAAAATTTCTCTGAACAACCCTTTGACCGGAGACGTTAGAAGATTACATAACTCATTTTTAAAATGTGCTGAAAGAAGATAAGAAAGTTTATAGCAACCCTGTAGGAGCTGTGTCTACAAAGTTGGCTTTAATATGGAAACCATCTATTCAAGCGATCCATCTGTGTGCGTTATTTGGATGCTTAAGGTCTAGAGAGTACAGCAGTCTTACCCTATAGTGTGGGCTGACCGACTTACTCTACAGTGTAAGACAACCCCCCCCCCCATGATCATCTTGCCTCAGTTTCCCAAGAAGTTACAGTCATGACCACCATACCTGGCTTAAAGTTGATTTGGGGGAGGGGTGTTTGGTTGGTTGGTTGGTTTTTGGTTTTATTTTTTGAGACCGGCTTTCTCTGTGTAACAAGCCCTGGCTGTCCTGGACTCACTTTGTAGACCAGGCTGGTCTCACATTCACAGAGATCTGCTTGCCGCCACCACCTGGCTTAAAGTTGATTTAGAAACAACAACAAACCAAACCAAAATGTTTCAACTTATTTTCTTATTAGTTTTTCTTTCTTAAAACCCTTTTAATACCAGATTTTCTAAATCCCTTTCTAAAACTGGTCTATCAGTGAAAATAAATTAAAAACATTTAACAATGGAAATACAAATGGTGGTTG
Source organism: Arvicanthis niloticus (assembly GCF_011762505.2). Classification (NCBI taxonomy): domain Eukaryota; kingdom Metazoa; phylum Chordata; class Mammalia; order Rodentia; family Muridae; genus Arvicanthis; species Arvicanthis niloticus. The sequence continues at coordinate 7,783,176 of NC_047670.1, read as the reverse complement.
TGGCAATCAGGGATAAAGGACTTGGAAAGAGAACACAGACATCAAAGTCCAGCTCCGTTCTACAGCTCTACAGAACTGACCTCAGGCCCTCTTCCAAACTACTGGACAGCAAGCGTGTACATAGAAAGAGAGACACGGATCACCAGCAAACAAAGTGAAAATCAGTATCAGAGGAAGAAGACACAATGTTTAAAGCAAGCAGGAGCAGGAAGGTCAGTTGAGTCGGTTCGTGAGCAGGGAAAAAGCTCCCCCATGTTAGACCTGCTTGGAGTTACCGGAGGCAGCAGACAGGCTGACATCAGCGTGAGGAGAAGAGCCAGGGAAGCTGGAGGTAACGGAAAGCTTCAAAGCCTCCGTCTTCAGCTAGCTGCCAGCAGCTCTCCCACCATCATAATCTCCGGGAAATCACATCATTGTGAAGTTGCTTTCCATGATGGTGGCCCCGAGTCATCAAGGAAGACTTTAAATCCTGTTTGGTACTCACTAGTTTAAAAAGCAGGAAATGTTTTGGGGTCAAGAAATTGAGTAACGCATTTTAGAGTTTTATAGGCAAGATTTGGTTGAGTGTGCGTTTTACATGTTCCCTGGGCACTGGAAGATCTCTAATTAATCAGAGGTTTGCAGTGGTTTTGGTTAATAAAAATATTCTCCTAAATTCTTCCTTAAATGTTAATGTACCATAATAAGATAGTGAAGATTATATTCTCCAGCTCTCCCCAGTGAAAATCCCAGTGCTGACCTACTCTGGGGAGGCCTTTATGATGGTGTTCCTGGAGACAGGAGGAGGACACCAGGGAGGCAGGCGCTGTCAGTGGAGACAGAGGTAGGAACATTGCTGACAGCTGGACAGATTCTGTAGTGTAAGGCAGAGGCAGGACCCTGCCATGAGGCTGAGAGACTATGAGGAAATGTCTACCAGTTTTCCTCAAAGGGAAGGCACAAGAGTTTGTCCCACAGGCATGAAACTTTTAGGCCCCAAGAAAGGGTTGCATTTCTGAGGCCCTTCTCTTCACAGGGAAAATTATGGGAGTAGAATTGAATACATCTCTCAACAGACAGGCCCTTGCACAGTCTGGTCCTCACTTTGCTCAGTCCTGGCCTGAAGCTCTTAGGTGTGCTGTGGGGTTTTGTCTGGAAGGCGTCAGGGTGAAGCAGAAGCTAGCCTCTGCCCTGGAGTCAGAGAAAGAAAGACATTCAAAGCACCCCCGCGTGCCCTACAGGAGTGAGCTGCCTTTCTTTTTAAAGGACCTAGGTCAGAGACTGGCACATTCCATAGCTTCTCAAGTAGCTGAGCAGACCCTGGTTTACACCCTTGACCACTAACTTCCTGTCCCGCTGCAGTCTTATAGAATAATTCAGGGTTAGCTTTGGTCAAGTTAACTCAGTTCAGGCGAGTCAGGCTGTGTTGCCAGAGGTCTCTCTCATCGCTCCTTTTAGCTTTTTATGAAATCCCGTCTTTTCTGGTTTTTCTAGTTCTTGCCCCGCACATATCAAATGACATCTAAATCAGGTTATGTGGAGGCCGATAATAATATCCACTTGGATGTTGTTCGGGATATTTTCTGGTCCACTACTCATTGTGAGTTTTGATAACACCTGCACCAAAGGATGAGTGGGAAACAGAGGTGTTAACAAGACTGAGGTGACTAATAAAACCTAAAAATCCTGTTGAAACAAAACCATAGACATGGAATTACCATATTGGCATCCACTTTTGGAAATCTGCTGGAATACTGGGCATCTTGACACACACCAGAGGGTCTGGCCGTGGCATGCCTCACATACACCATTATGTCCAACCAGTGGGGTTGTAGCATTTTCCCACAAGCCTTGCGCTGGCCCCACTTCTTTCGGTGTGGTTTTGGGAGCTGGGTCATCATCTTTATCTGGCTTCTGTGGTATTGACTGCATTTAAAAGAAAAGATTCTGCACTAAAATGCTGCCTGGGAAAAACACAGTATCCTGCTTCCTTCCATTCATTCGTGCAAGCTAATTACTGCCATCACAGTCTCCTATGCATTTTCCCAGACCATAATGATTTGAGACTTATGGAGTATGGCAAAACAGCTGGGCTGTGTGCTCCTTGTTTTCAAGCAGGCAATTTTGTGAAGTGCATGTTTATAATCAGAGCCACAATTTGGTTTCTGGATATTTCATTTGTTCCCAGGATGCTTTGGGAGTGCATAAAACTTTTCACCTGAAAACTAACATCTTACCTGGCAAATCCCAGTCTGTCTCCCACAGACAGAGCTCAGGCTCTGGGGGCTTTTGAAGAGCACATTCTTTCCCATTTTCTTTATCCCAGCTCCTTGGGGTTAGAGCATCTCTAAGTCCTTTGTAATTAGTTTAAAAGAAACACGGGGGGAGGGGGGGGAGAGTTATAGTCTTTCCAAATAAACTACACATTTCCCTTGGGGATTTATACTAAATTGTATATTTATTTTAAGAAAGCCCAAATGATACGAATGTAAGACAGGCAATACTGGGTCAACCCAGTGGCTTAACCAGCCCGTGGTTTCAAAGTTTCACAGCGCTCCATTAATGTGGGCTCAGACATTATGGGATGTACTCCAGACTCCTGGGTTTCCTTTAATACTCAAATCTGGAGCTGCTACTCATAGACTCATCTTTCTCCTTCCCAGATGAATTTGTATTGTTAGCTCACAGCAGCTACAGAAACAAGCCTCACACAGTGAAGATGTTTCACCTTCCTCACCATGAGACTGACTGCAGTAAGGGGGCAATCATGCTGGGGAATCAGGACGGACAATCCAAAATCACCATAGTTGTCCTCTTGCTAGCAACTGTTCTCATCTGCACCCTCTCCTCCCAAAGCCTCATCTCCTTCCTACGCATCACTGTGGTGCCTGCTAAGAGCTGCTTCTTGTGATATACATCAGGCCCAGATTTAAACACCCATGAAAAGAGCAGAAAATTATCTGCCTCCTACGTGTCTGGTGTAGTCAGGGTCTACGGTGGTCCCCATGGTCTTCATGTCCTGGGATTTGTGGCTTTGCATAGTCATTGTTCCTAAAATAATTTGCTGCTAACCAGCATAGTGTGACAAGATAGAGGGAGATTGCTACAGTTGTATAAGACCGCAACCTCTGTCTGGCTACCAGTGTCTGTCTGTCTATTTCTATCCTTTCCTTTCTTTTTCCTCACTCTGACTTGTTGATGAGGTTCATAGAAAAAGAACAGAAGGTACCTGCTAGCGAATAGCCATTGAGAAACTGAAGCCCTCGTTCTATAAGTCCTTAAGGAATGAACCCTGTGAGCTTCAGAGTGGGGCTTGAGAGTCGAGCTTTCCTGGTGAACTCTCCAGACAAGACACAGACATGGATGGACATCTATATGAAACCCTATGACAGATACGGAATCAGAATGACATAAAATATGTTTTTAAGTTGCTAAGGTTTAAAGATGTATTACTTAGAGTTGAGAAGTAACAACAGATAGTTACACAAGTAATGAATAATATAAGAGACACAAGATAATTAGAATAAATGTTCCTATTTGAAAAGGTTAGCCACTGCAGCCTCTATCGCCACACGGCAGTGCTACAATTCCACCAGGCAAGTGCTGGAGGAATCCCTCTCGCCAGCCTCTACCCAGCTTGAGAATTGAGATCTATGAGGGCTTTTTGTTTTTTTTCTTCATAGAAGTCTCTTTAGTCTGTACTGGAAGCATTTTATGAATACATGTCCCTTAAAACCTTATTGGGCTATTTTCTTGTTTCTAATCAACTATGAAATCCACACACTTACTATTCTTTTTGTGTGAAGCTTTTATATTTTTTTTGAGGTTTATTTATTTAAGGTTATTCAAGCTTTAGTGGGACTTTGGCTGTAAGATTTCTGGAAATCTTTCTGTCTACTGAAGAATCTATGAAACAGTCAAACCTCAGTCCTTTCAGAAGTCTAAACAAATATGTTTACTTAATTACTTTAGTGTGTCTGTGTGAGTCTCTGTATGTGAGTGTATGGTGTGTGTGAACATATGTGTATGGGTATACATGCCTGTGAGTGCTGACAGAGACCAGAAGGGAGGCTGTTTTAGGTCTGTCTACACCACAGCCACTAAACTCCTACTAAAAACAATAAGTGACACAATCTGTCCAATGGCAGGGATGTATGATGGTTTGCATTATTATATATGTATCATATTATATATGATGTATGTATAATATATGCTATTATATATTATATTTAGACAATATGCATCAGGACATTTTATGGAAAAGAACAACAACGAAGCAAATCTTGTTGAGAATGAACAAAAGGATAAAACCATGCTATTGCTGAGAACCCTTCTTTTATTTAAACCGAGTAAGAGTGTTTGCCCAAAATGACAGTGAATGTTAATATCCAGATTGACTGGAGTTTTAATCATGTAGAGACGCAGCTCTGTGTGAGTCTTAGGGGGTGTTCCCTAAGAGGTTTAAGTGAGAGGTGAGATCCACCTCCTCCTGATCACAGACAGAAGCATCCCTTTCCTCTGCTGTGGTGTGTGCATGCAACAAGACCTGATGCCCCCTCTTCAACCACGGCTACAGCTGCTCGCACAGCCATGCTCTCCCCACACAAAACACTGCAGCCTCAAACTCGTGAGCCATTTCCTCAAGTTTATTTTTGTCAAGTATTTTGTCCCAGCAACAAGAAAAAGTGGCTAATACATCCCTTTATCAACTAAGGTCCCATTTGGGTTCCAAGGAGACATGAACTGGGGAAGGGCCAGTGTTTGACTCAGTTCAAGGAAGCTGAGTTTAGATTAACAGCTGGCCTTTATTCCAGAATCCTAAGAGATGGCGGAGATCTGGTAGCAGGCCTTTGGGAGAAGGCTCATAGAATCTTGTTACAGGGCCCATATCACCTTGTTTTCTGGACTCTACAAGGAAAGGGCTGCTTGATCAGCACTCACTGGATCCTAGTCCCCAGAGCTCGGCGAAATCCTGAGTTAGCACTTTCCTGAGTTAGTGAGTTAGCACTTTCAGTACACACATTTGCTTTTCCCTTCTCCACATTTCCTCCCTGTCCCAGCGCTCTTCTCTTGCAATGGTGAGCTATTGGGGGCCACTATAATGACAATCCAGATGTAAAAGCTGGAGGGAGAAGAGTGGGGATGGCAATGGGACCATGGAGGAAAACAGAGCCAACAGGTTGGGATTTCCAAGACTGTTGAAAAGCATTTACTAAAGCGAGCAGGAAGGACAGCAAGCGAGCGAGCGAGCGGGGAAAGCCGAAGTGCCGAAGAGCTTAGCGGGATGTCTACAGGATGTGATCTTAGGAAGGGTGATACGGCAGGCTACTTCTGAAGATGGGCACGATGCCATCGTGGCATGAAGGAATGGGTTTGTTTGCTCTGCCAACTACAGATTAAAGGGCAGCGAAGGAGAGTTACTGGCAATCTTTAGGAGTCCCAGAACGATCTTCATGATACCTGGGAAATTGGAGTCCTCTTTTGGGATTCTTAGTCTCATTAATAGAGGAATTTAAGAAGAGAATGAACTCAAATGGGGGGCCTGATGACAATTTATTAGAGTCTGAGAGGGAATCCTCAGGGCAGTCAAGCTACAAGTCTCCCGTGAGAGGGAGAGACTAGAGAACAAAAGCCATGCTGCAGCTCAAGAGAGCAGGGATGGAGGTCAGCCACCTAGGGCAGGCAGCCTAAGGAGAGCTTCAGAAAAAGCAGGGAAGCCGGAGCCTTGTTAAGGATGGTAAGAGCATTCTTCAGTTCTGGCCAGTGTCAGAAAGACAAAGACAGAAGAAAAAGACACAGTTCCACCTTTGTGAGCTGGGCAATCTGACCCTGCTGCATCACAGGGACTATAATAGTAAAACAGTGAACCCTGTTGGGGTAGCCACCAAGTCAAGTCCCAGGGTGGCTCCATCAGATTAGCCCCTAAGGAGGAGACAAGGTTATGTCTGCCCCTAGAGGTAGAGTCCGTTTTTTTTGTTGTTTTTTTGTTGTTTTGTTTTTGTTTGTTTGTTTGGTTTTGGTTTTGGTTTTTTTTCACTCCAGATTTTATTTCCCTCCTGGCCCATGCTCCAACTGTCCTACATCCCAAACCTTCTCCCTGACCCCCTGTCTCCAAGAGGATGTCCCAACCCCCTACCCCAACACCAGACCTCTAAACTCCCTGGGGCCTCCAGTCTCTTGAGAGTTAGGTGCATCTTCTCTGACTGAACCCAGCCCCAGCAGTCCTCTGCTGTATATGTGTTGAGGGCCTCATATCAGCTGGTGTATGCTGCCTGGTTGGTGTTGCAGTGTCTGAGAGATCTCAGGGGTCCAGGTTAATTGAGAGTGTTGGTCCTCTTACAGGGTTACACTTCTCAGCTTCTTCAAGCTTTTCCAAAATTCCAATGCAGGGGTCAGCAGCTTCTGTCCATTGGTTGGGTGCAAATATCTGCATCTGACTCTTTCAGCTGCTTATTGGGTCTTTTTGTGAGTGCTCCATAGCCTCAGTAATAGTGTTAGGCCTTGGGGCCTCCCCTTGATCTGGATCCCACTTTGGGCCTGTCACTGGACATTCTTTTCCTCAGGTTCCTCTCCATTTCCATCCCTGCAGTTCTTTCAGACAGGAACAATTATGGGTCAGAGTTTTGACTGTGGAATGGCAACCCACTCCCTCACCTGATGCCCTGTCTTTCTGCTGGAGGAGGGCTCTGTATGTTCCCTCTCCCTACTGTAGGGCATTTCATCTGAGGTCCCTCCCTTTGAGTCCTGAGAGTCTCTCACCTCCCAGGTCTCTGGTAGATTCTGGAGGATTCCCCCAACTTCCTACCTCCAGAGGTTGCCTGTGTCCATTCTTTCTGCTGGTCCTCGGGGCTTCAGTCCTTTTTCTCCACCCAATACCAGATCATGTTCGCCTCTTCCCCACCCCCCAATCCCATCCCCTTTCCCTCCCAGGTCCCTACCTCCTTCCCCCTTGTGATTGCTTTCTTCTCCCTCCCAAGTGGGACTGAGGCCCTTCAACTTGTTGACTTTTTGTGTTCTGTGGACTGTATCATGGATATTCTGTACTTTTTTTTTGGGGGGGGGGACTAATATTCACTTATTAGTGAGTACATACCACACATCTCTTTTTGGGTCTGAGTTACCTCACTCAGGATGATTTTTCTAGTTTCATTCATTTGCCTGTAAAACTCAGGATGTCCTCGTTCTTAATAGCTGAGTAGTATTCCATTGTGGAAATGAACCACATTTTCTTCTGTCATGGAACATCTGGGTTGTTTCCAGCTTCTAGCTATCACAAACAAGGCCTCTATGAACATAGTGGAACCCGTACCTCTGTGGCATGGTGGGGCATCTTTTGGGTATATTCCCAAGAGCAGTATTGCTGGGTCTTCAGGTAGATCTATTTCCAATTTTCTGAGGAACCTCCAGGTTGATTTCCAGAATGGTTTTACCAGTTTGAAATCCCACCAGCAATGGAGGAGTGTTCCTCTTTCTCCACATCCTTACCATGTGTTGTCACCTGAGGTTTTGATTTTAGCCATTCTGTTTGGTATAAGGTGGGATTTGATTTGCATTTCTCTGATCACTAAGGACCTTGAACATTTCTTTAAGTGCTTCTCAGCCATTTGAGATTCCTCTGTTGCTAATTCTCAGTTTAGTTCTTTACCCCATCTTGGGGAGGGGTTGTTCGGTTTTTTTGGTGGTTAGCTTCTTGAGTTCTTCATTTGTTTGGGATATTAGCCCTCTCTCAGATGTGGGGTTAGTTAAAAAAATTTTTTCCCAATCTGTAGGTTTCTGATTCGTCTTATTGGCTATGTCCTTTGCTTTACAGAAGTTTTCCAGTTTCATGAAGTCTCATTTATCAATTTTTGATCTTAGAGCATGAGCCCTTGGAGTTCTGTTTAGGAACCTTACCCCTGAGCCAGTAAGTTTGAGGCTCTTTCCCACTTTCTCTTCTATTAGATTCAGTGTATCTGGTTTTATGCTGAGGTTCTTGATCCACTTAGACTGAAGCTTTGTGAAAGATGACAAATATGAGTCTATTTTCATTTGTCTATATACAGACAGCCAGTTAGATCAGCACCATTTATTAAAGATTCTTTATTTTTTCCATTGTATTTTTTTTGGCTTCTTTGTCAAAGATCAAGTGTGCATAAGTGAGTGATTTTATTTCTGGGCCTTCAATTGTATTCCATTGATTAATGTGTCTGTCTCTGTACCAATACCATGCAGTTTTTATCACTATTGCTCTATAGTAGAGTTTGGAACCAGGGATGGTAATTCTCCCAGCTATTTTTTATTATTAAAAATTGTTTTCTGGGTCTTTTGCCTTTCCAGATGAATTTGAGAATTGGTCTTTCCATGTCTTTGAAGAACTGTATTGGGATTTTGATGTGGATTGTATTGAATCTGTAGATTGCCTTTCATAGGATAGCCTTTTTTACTATGTTAATTCTGCCAACTTGTGAGCATGGGAAATCTCTCCATTTTTCGAGATCTTCTTTGATTTCTTTCTTGAGAGATTTGAAGTTATTGTCATACAGATCTTTCACTTGTTTGGTTAGAGTTACCCCAAGATACTTTATATTATTTGTGGCCATTATGAAGGGAATTGTTTCCCTAATTTCTTTCTCAGCCTGTTTATCATTTGTATAAAGGACAGCTACTGATTTATTTGAGTTAATTTTTTATCTGGCCACTTTGGTGAAGTTGTCTATCAGCTGGAGAAGTTCTCTAGTAGAATTTTTGGAGTCACCTATGTATACTATCATATCATCTACAAATAGTGATACCTTTATTTCTTCTTTGTCAAGTTGTATCCCCTTGATCTTGTTTTGTTGTCTTATTGCTCTAGCTAGTACTTTGAATACTATATTGAATAGATATGGGGAGAGTGGGCATCCTTGTTTTGTCCTAGATTTTAGTGGGATTGCTTCAAGTATCTCTTTACTTAATTTGATATTGGCTGTTGATTTGCAGTAAATTGCTTTTATTATGTTTAGATATGGGCCTTGAATTCCTGATCTCTCCAATACTTTTAACATGAAGTGGTGTTGCATTTTGTCAAATGTTTTTTCTGCATCTAAGGAGATGATCGTGTGATTTTTTTTCTTTGAGTTTGTTTATATAGTTAATGGATTTCATATATTGAACAAACCTTGCATCCCGGGATGAAGCCTACTTGATTGTGATGAGTGATGGTTTTGATGTGTTCTAGGATTCTGTTTGAAAGAATTTTATTGAGTATTTTTGCATCAATATTCATAAGTGAGATTGGTCTGAAGTTCTTTTTTGGTTGTGTCCTTGTGTGGTTTAGGTATCAAAGTAATTGTGGCTTTACAGACTGAATTAGGTAGCATTCCTTCTGTTTCTATTTTATGAAATAGTTTGAGGAATATTGGTATTAGGTCTTCTTTGAAGGTCTGGTAGAGTTTTGCACTAAATCCTCTGGCCCTGGGCTTTTGTTGGTTGGGAGGTTTTTAATGACTTCCTCTATTTCCTTATGGAATATGGGCCTGTTTAGATAGTTTACCTGCTCTTGATTTAACTTTGGTATGTGGTATCTGTCTAGAAAACCATCTATTTCATCTACATTTTCCAGTTTTGTTGAGTATAGGCTTTCGTAGTAGGATCTGATGATTTTTTTGAATTTCCTCTGTTTCTGTTATGTCTCCCTTTTCATTTCTGATTTTGTTAATTTGGATACTGTCTTTGGGCCCTTTAGTTAGTATGGCTAGGGGTTTATCTAGCTTGCTGATTCTCTCAAAGAACCAGCTTTGGTTTTGTTGATTCTTTGTATTGTTCACTTTGTTTCTATTTGGTTGATTTCAGCCCTGTGTTTGACTATTTCCTGCTGTCTGCTCCTCTTGGGTTTGTTTCTTTTTGTTGTAGAGCTCTCAGGTGTGCCGTTTAGTTGCTAGTGAAAGATCTCTAGCTTCTTTACCAGAACACTTAGTGCTATGAATTTTCCTCTTAGCACTGCTTTCATTGTGTCCCATAAGTTTGAGTATGATGTGTCAACATTTTCATTAAATTCCAAGAAGTCTTTAATTTCTTTATTTCTTCCCTGACCAAGTTATCACTGAGAGTTGTTCAGTTTTCACATGTATGTGGGCTTTTTGTTGTTTTTGCTGTTATTAAAGACTAGTGTTAAGCCATGGTGATCTGATAGAATGCATAGGACTACTGCATAGTAGTTGTTTCTGTTTAGGGTTGTTTTGTGACTAACTTTATTGTCAATTGCTGAAAAGAAGGTGTATTCTTTTGCTTTTATGTGAAATGTTCTGTAGATATCTGTTAAATCCATTTGGTTCATCCCTCTATTAATTTCATTGTGTCTCTGTTTAGTTTCTGTTTCAATGACCTGTCCATTGGTGAGAGTGGAGTGTTGAAGTTTCCCACTATTATTGTGTGTCATTCAATGTAAGTTTTGAGTTTTAGTAAAGTTTCTTTTATGAATGTGGGTGCCCTTGCATTTGGGGCATAGATGTTCAGAATTGAGAGTTTCTCTTGGTGGATTTCCCTTTGATGAATATGAAGTGTCTTTCCTCATCATACTTGATAACTTTTAGTTGAAAGTCTGTTTTATTGAATATTAGGATGGCAACTGCAGCTTGTTTCTTGGGACCATGTACTTAGAATACCTTTTCTCACCCTTTTACTCTGAGATAGTGTCTGTCTTTGTTATTGTGGTGTGTTTCTTGTATGCAGCAAAATGCTGGATCTTGTTTGCGTATTCAGTCTTTTAGCTTATGTCTTTTTATAGATGAGTTGAGTCCATTAATATTGAGAGATATTAAAGACAGATGACTGTTGGATCCTGGTATGTTTGATTTTGTAGGTGGCTTTATGTGCTTGTTGTTCTCTCCTTTTGGCTTTGTTGTGAGATGCTTAATATCTTGTATTTTCTTTGGTGTAGATACCTTCCTTGTGTTGGAGTTTTCCTTCTAGGATCCTCTGTAGGCCTTGATAGATACTGTTTGAATTTCGTTTTGTCCTGGAATATTTTGGTTTCTCCATCTATGTTGACTGAGTTTTGTTGGGTATAGTAGCCTAGGCTGGCATTTGTTTTCTCTTATAGTCTGCATAACCTCTGACTAGGCTCTCCTGACTTTTAGTGTCTCTGTTGAGAAGTCTGGTGTACTTCTGGTATGTCTACCTTTATATGTTACTTGGCCCTTTTTCCTTGAAGCTTTTAATATTCTTTCTTTGTTCTGTGCATTTAGCATTTTGATTATTATGTGATAAGAGGATTTTCTTTCCTGGTCCCGTTTATCTGGTGTTCTATAGGCTTCTTGTACCTTCATGGCCATCTCTTTCTTTAGGTTGGGGAAGTTTATTATCTTTATTCTATTATCTTCATGAGATAGAAGGTCAGCTTCCTGATTTTCAGGTATGTTGGTGTATTCAGGGCTTGCTGTGCTGGGAGAACTGGGTTCTGATGATGCCCACATATATTGACTTCTGTTGCTTATGGTCTTGCACTTGCCTCTCACCCTCTGGTTATCCCTGGTGTTTGTTGGTCTGGGTGACTCTGTCTGGAGTCTGCCTCTTTTGTCCCTGGGTTGCTTCAGATCTCCTGGTAGGCCTGTGGCCCTGGCTGTAGCAGACCTCTTGTGGGGCCTTCCAGCTGGGGGCTCTTCAGAGGGGCAGAGAAGATGCTGATCTGTTGCCCAGGCTACAGTAGATCTTTTGGGAGGCCTTCAGACTGTTGGGTCTTCAGAGAAGCAGTCAAGCTGTTGACCTGTGTGAAGCTGTTCTCCAGGGAGGCCTATGGACTGTTGTTTGTATTTCCCTGTGTGTAGCAGAACTCCAGGGAGGCTTTCAGTCTGTTGAGCCAGTTGCCCTGCACGCCACAGAGCCCCTGTGAGGTCTTCAGACTGGTGTCTGTTGCCTAGTTACCCTGTGAACAGAGGAGCTCCTGGGATGCCTTCAGGCTGTGGTGTCTTCAGGGGAGCAGACAAGCTGGCGATCAGTTGCTCAGTTGCCCTGAGTGCAGTGGATCTCCTGGGATGTGTCAGGCTGTGGAGTCAGATGCCCTGAGTGCAGCAGATCTCCTGGGATGCCTCAGGATGTGGTATCTTCAGGTGAGTAGACTAGCAGTCTGTCCAAGTAGGAAGGACTGGGCAGAAAGTTAGTCCATTCTTTATTGTGGACCCTCGTCTCATCTCCGTGTGACTATACCACACCTCTAGGAAGAAGTGAAGTATTGTTCTCCCCATCACAGTGAAACGGCATTCCCACGTTTAACAATGTTCTGGGAAGGTGAGAAGCTACATTATTTCTTGGACTAGGTCAGAAAAGGCCATGTTGTTTTCCTACACAAGGTCAGCCATCGTGGAGAGAATCTATTCTGATATGACCTTGTTAGAAGCTGTGTATGACATTCTGATCAACTTGGTAGTTCCAGATTACTCCACCCATCTGGCAAGTCCACCAGTGGGACTTCAGATAAAACATTTTTGTTTTCTTGTAGTACTGAGTATAAAACTCAGGGTCTTATACATGCAAGACAAGTGTTCTATACTGAATTACATCCTTGCACTTTAGGACTTCATGATACACATAAAACTGCCAAAGAAAATGCATACACCTCACCATGTAGCTTTGGCTGGCTTGGAACTTGCTATGTAGATCAGGCTAATTCCTGACTCATGTCTATTCACCTGCCTCTACCTTCTGAGTGCTAGGATTAAATGCATGTGGTTTGATGTTCTTCTACTGCCCCCTTTAAAATGCCTGTAGCTTACAAGTTTTTTATCTTTTATCCAGACCTACTACTATCTGCCTTTGGGATATCGCCACTTAAATGTCCAGTAAGTATCTCAACATGCTGCAAACTGAGTTCTGGACAGTCCTCTCAGACCTGTTCCTTTACAGCTCAGTTAAGGACAATTGTAAAAGGCAAAACTCTCAATGTCTCCCCATCCACTCCATTTCTCCTAATCCATATTCACTGTGTAGGGAATCTTGCCGGCTTTATCTTTAAAATACACCCAGATTCCAACAATTCTCCACCTATCCCTGTGACTCTCCCTGGTGTCTCTTACCTGGACAATGGATCACTAGTCTCCTGACATGTCTCACTATGGTAACTCTTGTTCACTGTTAAGACTACTCAGCCAATCTACTGAAGGGATCCAGTTAAAGTAACAGGCAGATCATACTCTGACCTCTTCCAAGAATCCTCCAGGAAACCTTCTTCTGGATCACTGCAAGCAAATGTCGAAGGACCCTTGCTTCTCTCCAACACCTCTGCTTCTTCCTGTCTTGAACTGGAGAAGCCCAGGCCTATCTCAGGGGCTTTACACTAGGCACTGCCTCTGTGGGAATCTTGTCCCCCAGAGACTATTGTGGCTTCCTCACTTCCCCCATAAGTCCCTCTGGGTCACTGCTCTGTGACCTTGTGCTGGCCACACCTGAATTTTGACCGGGAACCTTGCAATCATTCTTGCTTTATTTTTCTCCTGAGCAGGAACAACTAACACACAATACATTTTTCTTGACTATTATTTGTTTACTGTTGGTTCAAATCACCCACTCAGATGGTATTCAAAGCACCGACTGAATTAGAGAAACATTCAGGATTGCTTGTATTACCCCAACCCAACAAAAAATTGATAGGAAAAAGGGGTCGGGGAAGCCCAAAATAACCATGGCAGGGAAGAGCTGTGATGACTTTTCGTTTATTACAACTTTATTCAATTATTTATTTACAGTTTTCTGATTGTATTCTTGACAGCTTTCTGGGCTCAAAATGGGTACGAATGCAGCAAGCAGAGTTCATTACTTGTTGAGTTGTTCCTCTCTTGATTTTGAGTCTCTGCTCTCTTGGAGGCCTAAGAGAACTGCATCAGCCTCCAGTATAGTTGTATCTGTGGTCCCACCTAGGAACCTAGATGTCAGCTCAAGATCCAGGAGCCGCAGCCGGACCCTGGTGCCCCTCTGGTACTTCCTAAGAAATAAAGAAAAAAGGTCCATCAATAATGCAGGTCACACATAAACAGATTTGAAAATGAAATGCATATCCTAATTTTCATTTTTATTCGCTCAAGCTTTTTAAGTTCACACTGGTATGTGAAAAACAGTTGTATATGATTTTCAAGTATATCAGAATTTTTAATTTAAAGTTGCCTTTAAAAATTTTTACTTTTATTTATTTAGTGTGTGTATGAATGTGTGGTGTGTAAACGTGCTTATGTGGGTATATTGATAATCCAGCCTGCTTCCATCTTAGACTTAAAAGCTATCTTATAATAAAGACAAACTAGATTCATTCTTGTCTATGATTGAATCTGTTTCTCAAGAATTGGGCTATGCCACCACATCTGTACCCTTAACTACAAATGGTTCTGTATGGCCTGTTCCAGGAATGGCAACCATGCCTTTGTTATCAAGACTATCTTGTTGCAACCACCTGTTGTCATGGCCACCTTGTTTTGACCACCTTGCAAACTTGTCTTTATTTCCGAAGGTTACTATGACCAACTTGCTATGCTTACATAACTGCCTTTCTGCATGTCAAATCCCCCATTTGGAAACCCACTATTACTGAACTATAAAAAAAAAAAAACCAAACCCATATCTCACCCATATCTAATGCTGATCTCCTGAACACTGCCTTTAAGGGGAGATAGCCTACATATATGAGTGAAAACACTTGCTTTAATTGATTTGGCCATGATCTCGGTCTCTGTGGTGTTTCTCCTTGTATCTGCGGGATTTATAGCATGCATACATGTGTGCAGGTACATACGCAATTGTATGTGTGTGCACATGCCTACTGAGGCCAGAGGGCAATGTCAGGCATCTTTCCTAGGTTATTCTCCACCTTACTTTTTAAGACAGGGTCCTTCATTGAACCCGAGGCTCATCAACAGGCTAGGCTGGCTGACCAGTGAGCCTGAGGGATTCATTTGTCTTTAGCTCTGCTCCAGTCAGTGCTACCATACTTAGCTGTATGACGCTCTGGGAGCCAAGTCCAAGCCCTTATACATGTACACCTGGCATAGGATATCATGTAGCCCAGGCTGGCCCTAGTCCTCTTGCCATCACTGAGAATACAGTGCTGAGAGTACAGGTGTGTACCACCATATTCAGCTATTTAAATATTTTTATACTATAAATAAAACAATGTATTCAATTTTGAAATTCAAACAAGTCAGTTCTTAGAACTACTGTTTATTTTTAATGTCACTTATTGTTAAAGACAAAGTTTTAAGAAGGAAAAAACTCAGATATGTTTTTTTCCACCTAAAATTATTTCAAATGAAGTAAAATATTACAAATGTAGCATGGATAAAATTCCAAGTGCAAAATACTTGCTATCTGAGATAGACCATACCAACCAGCCAACCAGCACTAAACATAAAAGCAGTTGGAGAAACCTGAAAGATACCAGGTAACATGGAATAAGCCAGATGCAGAAAATGTTGAATAATCTCATTTACATGCAAGCCAGAGAAGGTTGAACTCATAGAAATGACAAGGAGAATGGTGGTTGCCTGTGGGGGTTGGGAAGGTGTTAATTCAAGAACACAACAGGTACAGTTACAGAGCAGGAATAAGTTCAAGACAGCACAGTGACCACAGCAGTAATGCTTTATGGGTATAAAAATAGCTGAGGGTTAACACTACAGGATTCGTAAGTCTGTAAGTGAAGGACTATCTAGCAGGCCCAAACACTGCAAACATGGCACCAGTGGGGTTTGCCTTTTCCCCTTCCCTCTGCCTTGCTAAACCCTTAGATTACATCCCTAAAGCTAGCCTCCACGGTCTATTTCCTTATTTGGCCACTAACTCATTCCCAAGACTAAACACCAAGGTCCAGAAACCAAAATTCATTACTAGCTAACCTGCTGTCCAGCCAGGACTTACCAACTCACCCCGGCACAGACTTCCCATTTTCTCCTCAAATCCCACTCCTGCAAAAATACACTGTCTGCTTTCACCCAGACCAGGCAGCACCCCCTCCCACGTGCCTTTGTACAGAGTTTGTAGGTGGTGGACTGATGGGAGAGAAAGAAGTGAGCAAATAGGTGGTGGGGAGACAGAAGCCAGAGGAGCTGAGCAGTTATGAACTGAGAAGGAAGGAGGCTGCTGTTCTTGCTCCTTGGAAAATGGTGAATTACGCTGTCCAGCAATAGAGCCAGTAACAAACAAGTGCCAGAGGGCTTATGTCTTCTTCCTTTGAGAAAACCGGCCACTAATTGAGTCACTGTGACTCCCAGAGCAGCATCCTAGCCCAGGAGGAAGAGCAGGACCTGCAGGGTGGAGATCACAGCTGACTGACATGTCCTGCTACGTTGCTTCTCACCATTGGCCTATCTGCTCATCTCTCCAGTTGGTGGTGCGGAGGTTCACCCAGGAGACTGGACGACTCTATGTTGAATTACATACAGTTTTACTGTGTCCTGTTTAACTTTGGCCAGGGACTTATTTCCTTAGGAATCTTTGGGTTAGACAAACATTTAAAGATACCAGAAGTCCCGCTCGCCACATGGTCCAACTGAAGCAGGAGCCACTATGGCGAACTAGTATGAGTAGAGACAGGAGAGAAAGAGAAGCACAATGGTTGGATACTACAAAGAGGAGGAACTGGAAACATAAGGGTGGCAAGAAACAGCCTGATGTGAGGACTGCCCTGCCACCTGAGGGCAGGGTCAAGTTCTGGCCTGTGCTGCCACTGAGGGCCATGTCTGGGTCCATGGTCCATATTACTACCAAAGGCCGCAGGGATGTCCCTGGTCTGGGCTGCTGCCAGGGACCATGCTGATATCCAAGGGCTGCACAGAGCTGGCCCCACCCCTTGCCAGCTTCTGAACTAGGTGAGCTAGCTGGAGCAGTGCCAGAAAGCTTGCCCCTGGTAGTGTGGGTGTTGGAGAGTTGGTGAGCTGACCAGATCAACTACCATGAGTTGGCCCACCCAAACATATACCCCATCTATGAACTGCTGGAACATTCAAGCTGCAGTGTCTCCATGACACAAGGAAACAACAGGATATGTGAGAGGAGTCCAGATGAGGATCCAGTATTGATAGTGTTGCAGAAACAAGAGACTGTGAATCAGTCATAGCAAAGAATATTTGCAAATGATGATGTGTAGACAAAAGGGTATATTGTGGGACATACTGTGATACATTGTAGATTCCACAACAACTAGTGGTTTTTGTTTATTTTGGGGGGTTCTTTTTTTTTTTTTTTTTTTTTTTGCTGTTTTTCATTTCTATTTTTATTTTCTTTTGAGGGGCGGTTGCAAGGGGGAAGGCAGATACAAAAGGGGATAGGGAAATGCTTGGGATTGGGGTGCAAAACATGAAATTCATGATCAATAAAAAGTAAAGGCAAAAAAAAAAAATCCATCAGTAAATTAAGAAAAAAGTGTAAAACCAGGATCACATATATGAACTCAAGTTGGTCAATATATCATCAAATGAAAACTAATAATCATCTGCCTTTTTGTTATTTTTTTCTCTTTCTATTGGTGGTAGGTTATGTTCCAAAAAACTTTTTTTAAAGGATTTCTTTTTATTGTTTTTAATTTGTATACATGTTTATGTCTGTATGTGTGAAGTGCACATGTGTGCAGGTGTCTCAGAGGCCAGAGGCATGAGATCCTTCTAGAACTGGGCTTGTTGGTGGGTGGGAGCAGCTCAGGACGGGTGCTGGGAGTCAGACCGAGGCCTCTGCAGGAGCAGCACACTCTGAACAGCTGAGTCATTTCTCTGGAAACTATAAATCTTTAAAGATGAAACACTTCAATCCCATAAGGTTATTTATTTATTTTCTTACTTATGGAGTGCTGAGAATCAAACACAGGGTCTCATGCATTCTAGGTAAGTGGTTACTACTAACCTCCAACCATACCAAATTTAATTAATTTTAAAATTAAAATGATCTTACATAAATGGAAAATGTAAAAACAATATTTTCAGGAAGTTTACTGAAAACAGTGCTGGTGAACCACACGACCACTTCCCAGGCTCTGCTCACACACTCGGGGGTCTGTGCACGGCCATCAAGTAAACAGTTGGGCTGTTTAATTTTTATGAAGTTAATTTTTTTCTGATAATGAAAGTAAATGGTTTTTGATAAAACTTAGACACAGTGAAACCAGTCACCTTTTCTAGCCCCTCTCCCCTGAGAGACAGTAACATTACATGGTCTGTCTTTATTTAAACAAATTAACTAGGTATCACGGCTTGGGCATAGTTTTAAATCCTTAGTGCACAACAACTGGAGCGTGTACAGCATAGGAGTCAACCCCAGGGATGAGGGTTCGCTCACGAGAGGTTGCACCAACACTCCTCTCCATTACCAGGAGCTACAGCATGTGTTTGTAGATCGCTTGTCCTCACTGCACTGCTGTTTACAGCTTACTCCAAGGTGTGAACCTGGCAAAGCAGGGCCTAAAAATAAGGTGGACTAAAGTCTCATGCAATGGCCAACTCTGTTCAGAGCATCAGACAATTTATACTCTGAGGGTTAAGAAGAATCACACGAGCAAGGTGTTCAATCGCAAGGACAAACCACATGGGCAAAAACAGGTTTTTCCACAGAGGCATAAGAAAAACAACAGCTGATGTAAACTCACTCCTATCCTACACCTGGGAAGAGTACAAAAACATATTTCAAGAACAATTCCATGTTTTCGAAGAAACAGGTCGCAAGTCTCTGGTTTACCGGAGTCGCTCCCAGGCACTCAGTCCCCGTAAATGACTATTCTTGGGTAGTGTTTCAGCGCACTCTCAGTGTCTTGTTCAGTCAGCTTCTGTTCATATGGACCCATTCACCTCTTCTCTAGAACATCCAACTAGTTACTTGATTATTAAACACATATTTCTTTTACTTAGCCCTTAAGGTCTCATCATCTCTAGACATGAGGTCTGCCATGATCTTCTTGGAGTTTGTCTCGGGGTGAGCTCCCCTCCACGTCCAGCTCCTGTCAGCTCTGCTTGGCCCTTTCTTCTAGCCTGTATTGATTCTTTAGTACCCAGGCAGAACATACGAAATGAAAATCCTTCTCATTTCCCTCCTCAGAACACAGTGTAGTGTTTGAGTTCTCACAGAAAAAAGGGCTCTGCAGTCAAAGACTTGGGTGCAGATTTGAGCTCTGACACTAATCTTGGGTAAGCTGCTTCCTCTGACCCACAGTATCTTTACCTATGTCACAAAAGGTGTAATTATTTTGAACATGTGCTGAATATTAAACAGAATAATATGACATAATACAACATATATTGGTACAGGGGCTGGGTATGATGGTAGATGGTTTTAATCCCAGCATTTGGGAGGCAGAAAGAGGTAATCCCTGTAAGCTTGAGGCCAGCCAAGTCTACATAGCGAAAGTTTGCCTCAAGAAACCAAACCAAGCCAGGTATAGCACATATTTTTTATCCCAGCACTCAGAAGATAGAGGCACGTGGATCTCTGTTACTTCTGGGCCAGCCAAACCTACATTGTAAGACCCTGTCTCAAAACAAACAAGAAGTGTAGCCAGACTTTGGCTACTTTGTGGGTTCTTTTTTCTTCCACCCTTCTCCACCCCTCTTCTTCCACCCTTACAATCCCCTAACACTAGATATGAGAGGAAAAAGGGATACAGGGGAAAGGGAGTGACATTATTGTTAGATTAATTCCCACTGATCGTCCCTGTCAGGATATTTATTTTCTTCTTCTAGTTTCTGTTTTGTACAACTACTTAACAAACTACAACCAACCAATAACCAACCCACCTATGGGACTCTATCATTTATATACCCTCTGAAGAGTCCCCAGAATCCCAGATGTCACACAACTGCAGAAACCATCTACAGCTGGCAAAATCACACCCCTGCTAGAGCACGAGACAAATCATAGTCAGTTGCTGTGGACAATCTGACACAGCCCCACATTGCACATTGGGATTAAAACAAAACCATAGTCCCATAAAATTTCTGTGCTTTTCACCTTCATAAAAATTGGAAGAGGGGGTATGGGATAAGGGGTTTTGGGGGAGAATGGAAGAGGAGATAACAGTGAAAGGTAAATATGTAAAATATCCAATTTAAAAAAACAGATAATGGGTCTGGTAAAAAAAAAAAAAAAAAAAAGATAGTTTACTTATTTCAAACGATTTTCAAAAGTTTCCAGGAGATGCTTATTGGCTAAGATCTTATTTTAAGCATTTCACAAAAGAATTTAAGTCTCTGTTTAATATTCTCAAGAGAGATGCAAATCTTAATTTCCCTCAACAATTGACAAAAGAGGAGTAATTTTACAAAAAGTAGAAGAAGCTATCATTAATCAATATATTATATAGATTGATTAATTGTTGGCTGTTTTATAATAGTCCTTTGATAAAAGAGATTATTAATAAAGATTTATATTTCTTTAAATAGTGTCTTTATGACTCTCTGAGGGTAGAAGAAACATACCTTGTTCACTTTTAACTTTCTAACACTAAAAGCTCATGGCAAATCTGCCGCTGACTGCCTCTGGCATCGCTGAGACCAATAAAAACTATGCCATAGCTATGTGGAAGGACCCTCTTACCCTTAAATGGAATGACCCAGTTCTCATATGGGGCCGAGGATTGATATGCCTGTTTGATACCACAGAAGGCACAGCTAAATGGCCGCCAAAAAAATTAATGAAATAAATAGATACCCCCACAAAACCAGGCCCAATTATAAATAAGATGAATAACAATTGACATCCAGGGAAGAGAAATCTCCCTAGAATCGCCATGGCCCTTCTATATTTGGAGAAGGGAGGAGATGTCAGGGGCAGCCCTGCTTATACACTGAAGGCCTAAAATCAGCCATAAGCCTAAAATCAGCAATAGGCCTGACATACATGCCTGCTAACACAAAGTCGTGGGTCTCTGTGGAAAAACACTGAAACAGATGGTTATAAGCTATTGTAAACAGGCAGCTTTGGTGGAAATCTACCAGCCTGAGTAGTCATAGACCTTGTAAATAGGCAGCCTTGGTGGATAGTACCAACTTAGATAAGAACAAGTGAATCATAGGCAGAGTCATAGTGACCTGTTCCCTGTACCTTCACCCAGCTGAAACCTTGTTTTGAAAGATATCTGTACTCCCCCTGAACACCTATGCTCCTGTGTCATCCCCTTCCCCACATCCTGCATTTTTGTGTTTATAACTCCTGTGTTAAAAAGTAAAAATTATGATTTGATAATAAAAAAAGATAGTAAAAAATTTTTTTCTGTGCTTTTCAAACGTACCAAAATTCTCACTACAAAGAGAGAAAGGAAGAAAGAAAGTCAAACAGACAGAAAGACAAACTAACCAAACAAAAAACAAAAACTCATTATAGAGAATGTGTTTGTACCCTTCCTTTCCATGTAAAAGGTATGAAAAGGCGTTTCTCTGGAAACGCCTGACTCAAGAGACACATGCTATCTACACAGGCTTTGATACCGTATTGTATTTATCTCTGTTTTCTCCCAGAATCAATGCAGCAAGTATTCGACTCTTGGGATCTGAAAACGTAGCTTAGTTGGTATAGAGGCCACCTAGCATGCATAAAGCCCTGAGCTTTGATTCTCAATACTGATAAAGGGGGTTTATTATGACGGTGCATACCTGTAATCCCAGCACTTGGGCGGTAGAGGCAGTAGGATTAGTGGTTTAATGTAATACTTAGCTATATAGCAAGTTCAATGCCTATCTCAAAAAAGTACTTATTGTTGATCACTACAAGCTGCAAGGCTACAAGGCCACTGATGACCTAGCGTCTCTACTTTCTTGAATTGTGCAGCTCTGGGGACTGGCATTCTTACTTGATCTTCCTGGCTGTTGCTCGCCATACAGCCTCGCATGCAGTAGCTGATGGATGCTACTTTCTTCCCTTCCCCACTCTCCCATCCTTTACTTCTTTTTGAGAGCACCACTCCCCAGTGAGCCATACACTGTGCATCATGGTAATAGGGACAGTGATTTGCTTTTTTGTTTGTTTGTTTGTTTGTTTGTTTGTTTTGTTTTTCCAAGACAGGGTTTCTCTGTGTAGCCCTGGCTGTCCTGGAACTCACTCTGTAGACCAGGCTGGCCTCGAACTCAGAAATCCACCTGCCTCTGCCTCCCAAGTGCTGGGATTAAAGGCATGTGCCACCACCACCGGCTGTGATTTGCATTTTTAACAGAGAAATTTTAGTGTCACATATATCTGAGAAGAGAGCTTTTCCCTTGCCCGCACTGAGGAGGCCACTGAAGGGGCCTTCTATATTCAGCTCTCCGTGTATGTGGTTCTATGTCACATAGGTTGACAATTCCCAGCAAAAAAGTCACACAGAAGCTCCAAGAGGGCTGAAAATCTATGGAGAGCAACTTTTCTTCATTTTAGATGCAGTAAAGTTTAAACATATGAACAATTTTGCTTTTGTTTTTATAAATTATGTCAATTCTATAAGTTATCCCAGTGACCCAGCGAAGGAAAGGGAAACAAATTTGAGGCCTTTGTGTATGCTGAATGGCAGTCATCTGATGATGAGCCATGCGTGGTAGTGCACACCTGAGTCCCAGGACCAGGGAGGGAGAGGCAGTGGTCCATAAGCTCAAGACCAGCCTGGACTACATGAGACCATGTCTCAGAAAAGAAAGTCTGAGAGTTCTAATGACACAAACATTAAAAATATAAATAAAAAATATAAAAATATATAAATAAAAATATAAAAATCTAAATATATAATCATATATTCTGTGCATTAAACAAAGTAAAAAAACCTCCAAAATACCTTGGACTTCGGCTCTCCGGATGCTTTATTTTCACTTCGTATTACATTTATTTCTATATGGACATTATCTTTCCTATTAACTGATGTTCCCTTAAAGAGCTGGGCTTAAATTGTCTGGTGACCCCACAATGCCTGAGGAATGCTTTCACTTCCTGCAGTCTTTTTACTGGTGCTTTTTCACATACCCAACCCCCAATATTGGAAGCACTGCGGCTTGTTGAACATGCAGATTCACAGATAAAATCTGACATATCTGGCAAATTTGAGGTGGGACTCTGCAATCTGCTTTTCAAAAAGTTCCAAGGTGATTTCTGACAATCTCCTGAGAACAGCTAGTCTTATAATTACCTTTTTTGTATATAAACAAGTTCAGGACAATACATCCCACACAAACCCAAAGGGTTGGTAAGAGGCTGGCAGCAGCTGACACAACTTTCCTGTGATGAAGAAGAGCCAAGTGTGGCAGGAATCTACGGTGAATCCTAAGAGCACTTATGCACTGGGAAGTGAGTCTAAATAGAGTCCCTTCAGTAAAGCCCTCGTCACAGGTGGTGGAGCCTCCTTTCTCATGCACTCCATCCATCCTGGGAATCTCAGGACATGAACAGATCGGCACAGTCGACAGAGTACAAAGCCATACGAGGAGCGGGGAGCTCTAGGCTTTACTTTATTAGACTTTACAATACTTTATTAAAGAGAAAGAAGTTAACTATAATGCATTTCTGAGAACTCCGATGTAATCTGAGGCAAGCCTTTAATGCTGTGGTTTAAGATAATTACTTATACTACCTAGTTGTCTTATTTAAGCTTTCCATTGTTCCACATGAGCTTTAAAAGGAATACGCCAGTAAACGCTTTCCAGACTGAACATGTAGCTCTACATGACTGGTTTACCAAATGACTTTGACCTAAGCATACAGATTCAGTATGGAAAGCTGCCAGTTAATGTGACCTCCAGTTAGAGCCAGATGACAGGGGATGGTGCCCAACTCTAGTGCAACTCTGAGTCAGTGCTTTAGCTTTGTTCCAATTTCCTCATTGCAACAGGAGAATAATAATTATACCTGTCTCCTAGAGTTCCTGTGAACATAAATTGTACAACCACGTAACACATCCTTATAAGTGCTCATTATCACCACCACCACCACCTCCACCACCACCTCCACCACCACCACCTCCACTACCACCACCACCACCACCACCATCACCACCACCACCACCACCTCCACCACCACCACCTCCACCACCTCCACCACCTCCACCTCCACCACCACCACCATCATCATCATCATCAAAGACCAGATTCTCTACCAAAAGAATCAAAGACTACAAGAGCCCAGGAATAATAGTCCAGTTTACAATTAAATCAGTAAAGAATGTGTAAAGAAAAAAATTTAGAGATTCAATAATTTGCTTAGATTTACATCTTATTCACTGTAATCGTATAAGCACACCCTTCTTAAAATATAACAATGTTAGGGAATTAGTAAACCAATTGGTTTATTTTTAATCTGGTTGGATTTGAGACCAGAGGAGAAAACATATAGCTTGTACTGTAAATCTAGTACTGTAAATCTGACCAAGAAACCATGGTTGGGGAGCTCATTAAGGTGAAAATACTACAATTATTTTACTAACTTGACATAGATCACACTGCCATCTAAACTTGTACCTCTATACCCAGAGATTAGTGCAGCTTCCAGATCTCATGAGATAATTCCTTTGGACAGACAATAAGTGAATTTGAAGTGTGCAGCCACAAATGAATGTCAATATTACATGTCTCTCCCCAAAGCTCAAGGACAAAGTGACTGTAAGAGTCAGCCGGTTGGGGAGGACTGGAGTGAGACAGTGCCACTGCACTCACAAACTCAGCAGCTGTAGCTACCTGGACAAGATCAAATCAGTCAACACTCCAGCATGGAGGGGGAAGAGAATTAAAGGCGAAAGCTCGAGCGTGCGTGCGTGTGTGTGTGTGTGTGTGTGTGTGTGTGTGTGATAAAGAGAGAGGAATTGTAAGAAATAGAGTTTTTGTTTGTTTAACATTAAAGGTAGTTAACATGACAAGGACTCAAACCTCTCTTCTTGCTAAATTTAAGTGGTTCTCAACCTGTGGATCATGACTCACTAAGGGCCACAAGGGTCCCCTAAGACCATCAGAAAAGACAGAGATTTACATCACAAATCATAACAGTACTAAAATTACAGTTATGAAGTAGCAACAAAAGTAATCTCATGGTTTGGGGTCCCCACCACATGAGGAGCTGTACTGAGAAGTCACAGTCAGGCTGAAAATCTCTGGTGTAATCCAAGGACTTGGGAGCTATGTGGACGATCACCTTGAAGGCCAGACTTAGCTACTGAAAGAACTTGTCTCAAAAACAAATAACAAGCCCTAAAAACATAAGGCCACACCCAGAGTGGCTCCACCTTCCAGCATGACTTAGCCATCAGTGTGACTGCACCTGTGCTTCCAACAGTCACGCTGCAAACCAAAGCGACAGTTTTATATTTTGTATTAGAACCCCAGAACAACACTGACTAAAAGCAAATAGGGTGACTTCAGTGAGAACACTCATAACTCACAACCTCCTCTTACAGTGGGTTTCTCCTTTAACTTCGAGCTTCCTCTGACTGGTCTCTGAACTCCACTGTACACAGATGCAGGCTCAGCCTCCTCTGAATTCCACTGTACACAGATGCAGGCTCAGCCTCCTCTGAACTCCACTGTACACAGATGCAGGCTCAGCCTCCTCTGAACTCCACTGTACACAGATGCAGGCTCAGCCTCCTCCAAATTCCACTGTACACAGATGCAGGCTCAGCCTCCTCTGAACTCCACTGTACACAGATGCAGGCTCAGCCATTGCCTCTTCTGCCCTCTACTCTGCATCTCTCACACCACATACCGCCCTTTCCTAAGCCTGTGTGTCTGTGGGGCACAAGGGCAACATCTGGCTTTGTATTTCTGCATTAAGAGCATGGCTTAGGAGGCTGGAAAAAATGGCTCAGTGGTTAAGAATGCTGGCTTCCAGAGGATCTGGGTTCAGTTCCCAGCCACCACATGGCAGCTCACACTGTCTGTTAACTCCAGTTCCAGGAAATATGGCACCCTCACAACAATGCACCTAGAGTTAAAATTAAACAAATTATTTTTTTAAAAAAGACCATAGTTTAGCATCTTTTCTCTTTGCCATGTCAATCAGTGCTGCTACTGCTGGTTCCTATATGCTTCAAATAGAGGGTCCCTCTGACCTCAATATAAACACAGTAGATGACACATGGCTTGGACTGCACCTCGCTGTCCAAAGACAACACTGCAAGGACAATTAGTTGTCCTTCCAATCACAACTCTCTTTAGGCTTTAAAGTAGTCTGAACTCATTAACCATGTAAGTTTTCAGCTTAGCTGCTCAAAATCTGTCAGACTTTTTGTCACCTTTTCACGATTCTTTAAAGCTTTAACACTATTAGAGTAAAAGTCTCTCTTCTGCCAATAAGAAAAATGTAAATGTTTCTAAAGGTTTAGTTAATACCAATTTATTTTAATTCTCAGCCATGCTGATCTTTTTATAAAACTGGGAGCTAGTCCCCCCCCCCATCTCCCCTTCTTTGTGTATGTGTATGTGCATGTGCGCACACGTACGCGCCCCATCACCTAGGTCCAAATCATCACTGTGCATCCTGGCCACTGAAGCCTACAGTGCTGTGGTCATGAGGAAGAACGCTGTCCACTACAGTGCCGTGGTCATGAGAAAGAGCACTGTCCACTGCAGTGCCCTGGTTATAAGGAAGAACACTGTCCACTGTAGTGCCGTGGTCATGATGAAGAACACTGTCCACTGCAGTGTCGTGGTCATGATGAAGAACACTGTCCACTGCAGTGTCGTGGTCATGAGGAAGAACGCTGTCCACTGCAGTGCTGTGGTCATGAGGAAGAATGTTGTCCACTGCAGTGCTGTGGTCATGAGGAAGAACACTGTCCACTGCAGTGCCGTGGTCATGAGGAAGAATGTTGTCCACTGCAGTGCTGTGGTCATGAGGAAGAACACTGTCCACTGCAGTGCTGTGGTCATGAGGAAGAACACTGTCCACTGCAGTGCCGTGGTCATGAGGAAGAACACTGTCCACTGCAGTGCTGTGGTCATGAGGAAGAACGCTGTCCACTGCAGTGCCGTGGTCATGAGGAAGAGCACTGTCCACTGCAGTGTCGTGGTCATGAGGAAGAACGCTGTCCGCTGCAGTGCCGTGGTTATGAGGAAGAAAATTGTCCACTGTAGTGCCGTGGTCATGATGAAGAACACTGTCCACTGCAGTGCCGTGGTCATGAGGAAGAACACTGTCCACTGCAGTGTCGTGGTCATGAGGAAGAACACTCCACTGCAGTGCCGTGGTCATGAGGAAGAACACTGTCCACTGCAGTGCCGTGGTCATGAGGAAGAGCACTGTCCACTGCAGTGCCGTGGTCATGAGGAAGAACACTGTCCACTGCAGTGCCGTGGTCATGAGGAAGAACACTCCACTGCAGTGCCGTGGTCATGAGGAAGAATGCTGTCGCTGTCCACTGCAGTGCTGTGGTCATGAGGAAGAACACTGTCCACTACATCTGAATGCACCTCCTCCAGCTGCATTCACCTGAAAAGTAAGCCTTGATTTTTTGCAGTCCTAACAAGAATGCATGTTCTTATTTTTCCTAAAATAAAAAGTTTTTAAAACCTTGTCTGGGTAATATTTGGGGCATGACAAAGCTTTTTGTTTTTTTATTTAAGCTGTGAATATTTTCTATTTAAAAACTATCACCTGGACATGATGGAACATGTCAGATCAGAAGTTTGACAATAGTTTGGACACACAGCCAGCAAGACCAAACTACCAAATTTAGAATGACAAGCAAACACTTAGGATCAGGGTCCAACTGAGGCTTCTCCGTGAAAGCCAATAGGTACAGATGAAGTTTATGCACACGAGAAAAGCTTCCCAAGCGTGTCTGCTTCCTTCCCTGGACTCTGTTCAGAGCATTGGTTCATATAAGACAGTCTCTGAGTATTGCAACTGAACTCTAAGTGATTCACAGTGGTGATACCTCATGTTTTAATTTTCCTAATAAGCACATGCTATTTATGTAGGTCAGCATGAGAACTGGCTGAATGTTTTAAATACCAAATGAGAGGTGCAAAACTTTTTCCATTATGAAAACTAGAGATTGGTATTTGTGTTCATCTAAACAAAAGGCTGAATCCTCTTAGCTTGGATCTAAGGTTTACTTCAGCTGAGGCTGTGTTTTCATGCCCATAAGAAATGAGATCTTTGAAGCCACTTACACAGTGCTCCAGAAGCACTCTCTAGTACATACAAGGGTTGGATCTTTTTTCTTAATTATCTCATCCCTACAACACCCTAAGGACACATAAGGTTTTCTTTACAGTTGTTTCTTTTCTGTGTGAGCATGTACATATGTGGAGATAAGAGGACACCTATGCACATGGCTGACCCATCCTGCATGCCTAAGAACACTCTTTCACAGTAAAAATGCTTTCCAGATTTCTACCTAACTCTGCACATTTAAAGTGAACATCAGTTGGAGTTTATTAAGAAAACATTCTAATGTGCATTAAGTATTGATGTGGTGAGAGGAGGGGAGAAGCTAAAGAAAAGGAGAGTTTACCCATCATGGCAAGGGTGGTGAGTATGGAGTCTTAAGAGACAGTGTCAATTTATGTCTTAACCATATATTATACACACTGTGGCTTTTGAAGTTACATTGTTCAGAGGGTTTAAAATACTACAGTAAAAGAAGAGAAAAGCTTTAAATGTGTACTCATTGCTACTTTGGTTTTTGTCTCTCTAAATGAGCTGCTTATTAAATAGGCCTTGTTACGGTGGGGGCACCAATGGGACCCTTGTTACAGTGGGGGCACCAATGGGACCCTTGTTACGGTGGGGGCACCAATGGGACCCTTGTTACAGTGGGGGCACCAATGGGACCCTTGTTACGGTGGGGGCACCAATGGGACCCTTGTTATGGTGGGGGCACCAATGGGACCCTTGTTACGGTGGGGGCACCAATGGGAAATAGGCAGGATCGGGAAGCAGGGAGGCCGAGGGCACTTCTGTGTCCTATCACCAGGGTGATGCTAAGTGTAACTTAAGAAACTCCCTCCCCTCACAGACTTATAGTTAGGCTTTGGCAAGAGTTAGTGATGGCACTTTTGTCCCTTTCTAATCTTTGCCCTCCATATTCCCAAGTCTGGGAAACAGTGCAGACTTTATTGAAAATAGAGAAACAGAAAGCGCTGGCTGGGGTGTGACTCTGTAGTAGAATGCTTCTCTAGGTAGGCAAACCCTCAACACCCTCCTGTGGTATATAACTGGTGAAGAAACCTAAAGAACTCTCTCAAACATACATACTTTCCTACCACTGTGCTACTCGGTAATAAGTTCATGTCCCAGGGGCACTTCTGAACTACTGTACTGCACAACACTATCATAGCAGGCATCCCATCAGCCCCAGATGTATTTGTAGATTACAGTAAGTAGACACCTTCAAAGGCCATAGCAAACAGCTGCAACTTATTCTACAAAGGGGAGTGTGTGTGCGTGTGTGTGCATGTGTGTGTAGGCCCTTGGAATGACACACAGGGTGGTGTCATTCCACCACCTGTCCTCTGAATCCTCTGTATCATCCTCCAGTCTCAAAGCTTTATTCATTTACTAGAAGTCCAAGGAACAGAGTTGACGTGTGCTGTTCAGTATAGAGGTAGAGTTTGCTGGAGGAATGAGGAATGGGCGTGGTCACAGGGTGACTAAGGCCTTACACTCAGCAGCTTAGTCATCTTTGCTTCCGATACGAAGCAAGAAGGTCGTTCTGGGTAGACTGCTATTGCCAGGGTAACTTCCTTCTAAGAGCTAGGAACATATAATACTGCCAGGAGTCAAGTATCCTTGAAATAAAGATCAAAATGACAACTATACTCAGTCTCTGAACAAAATCACAAGGCACATATTTATGATTTGACATAGTAAATAAGAGGGCTCTGACTTTATCTCAATGGAAACAGGAGATTGCCACAATTTCCTTATAATTAGACAATGATATATTAAGCTGTTTATTATCTATAAAACAACATTCAAATCATGAAATTCTAACTGAAGCGTATTTGGTATATTTGACAAATATAATGGCCTCTGAATAATTTTTCAGGCTCAGCAAAATAGAAGAGTGACTTAATTTTTTTTTTCTTGCCACCAAAAGCACTCAGCACTCCCTAGTAAGAAACATGGACTTTTACTTATTTAATTATTTAATGTGTTTAGGACAAAGGATAGCCTGTGGGGGCCAGTTCTCTCCTTCTTCCATGTGGATTCTGGGGATGAAACCTGGTCTTCAGGCTTGGCAGCAAGTCTGTACCTACCATCCCACGAGCCCCAAAATAACTTTAAAACAATAATACTATTAATTACTTGAGAACTACACACAATGTAGTTTGATCATATTCATGCCCCTCCCTTTCCCACTTTCTCACTCAGCTTCATGGCTCATGGTTGTTGTTGCTGCTGTTGTTATTTTTGTTGTTGTTGTTAACCACTGAGTCCAGTTTGGGAAATACTAACTTTTAGAGATTTATTCATTTATTTTATGTAAGTGAGTCCACTGTCGCTCTCTTCAGACACACCAGAAGACGGCATCGGATCACATTACAGACGGTTGTGAGCCACCATGTGGTTGCTGGGAATTGAACTCAGGAACTCTGGAAGAGCTGTCAGTGCTTTTAATTGCTGTGCCATCTCTCTAGCCCCTGAAATACTAACTTTTAATAAGCACCCATTGACCCTATCAAATTCTATTTTATGGAGTTATCTGCAATCATAAATGGACTTCTTAAGTCAGGGCCTACAGAATGAAAAAAAGATTTCAGGATTCTAGAGCTTTTTTTTAACTTGCAAGTAAGAGACAAATGAAGGAAGAGCAGCCTTCTGCCAAGAAGGCACATGCTATACCACAGGACTAGGTGAAGACTGCCAAGTTATTTGTTTACTGTCTAGAAATAGCACCAGGGTGACTATGGTCCTTTTACATAAGAAAATCTATGATCATCATGTAACTTGGATAAAGTATTTGTCTTCACTGTCTTCACTGTAAAATGGGAATCACAGCCCCTACGTCACAGAACGCTGAGGAGGTTGAAGGAGCAAAAAGGCACAAAGGGGAGTCCAGGCAGATGAGCAACGACTCAACACAGAATGACTCAAGTGCAGTGCCATCTACTTCTGGTCTCAAGTCGAGTGGGCGTGGCCAGACCTTTCACAGGGCTGGGTTATGTGGCAGGAAGGTTGCCTCTTGTTGGGAATAAACAGTGCTTGACAAGAATGGTTTCAAGGATTTTGTATGCAAATAAATTAACTTATATTGTGAGGGGTTTGTCCTTGGATATGAGGTCTGATTATGTCACCCAGGCTGGGCTCGGACTCCTAGGCAGGCTTCCATTTTGAGGCATCAATCAGCTGAGGGCGGCTACTCTGCGGGATGAGCAGTAACAGCTCGACGTTTGGGGAAGAATGTTTCTAGGCCACAGAAGTGTTTGACTCTTAGCAGGCTGTGACTATAGCAGCAGTCCAAGAGTCCTGACAGAACATGTCCATGTCTCTGCCTTCTTGTATATGGACATCAATCCCATAGGATCAG
Source organism: Arvicanthis niloticus (assembly GCF_011762505.2). Lineage (NCBI taxonomy): Eukaryota > Metazoa > Chordata > Mammalia > Rodentia > Muridae > Arvicanthis > Arvicanthis niloticus. Next base: position 7,751,801 of record NC_047670.1, on the reverse strand, counting down.
GGTTCAAGATCTAACTTTACAGCCCTGACTACTTCCTACTGGGGGTGTGTGTATGTGTGTGGAATTCCAGATATAAATTTGATTGAGGAAGGGTACAACAGTCTATAACACATATGATTGCTATATGAATTCTGATGATTGTGTGAGTACATGCAAATATATATATATACACATATATATATATATATATATGTATATATATATATAAATCAGTCACTCTTTATATGCCAAGTAGATGCTCGGGAGATGAAGAATAAACCTGTGACTTTAAGGAGCTCTTAAGAGTAATCTGAGTGTGACAGCATGTCTGTAATTCCAGTTCTTGAGAGATAAAAGGCGAAAAAAAAAAAAAAAACAACAAATCAGTAATTCAAGATCATCCTTAGCCACATAGGAAGTCTGCAGCCTGTTTTGAGTAAGACTTGTCTGTCTATAAATAAATAACAACAAAACCTTCAAAGTTACTCCTTTGGACATGTGTGGTAGCACATAAGTTCAAGTCCTAGCATTCAAGTGGTAGAGGCAGGAGAATCACTGCAAGCTCAAGGCTAACCTGATCTACATAGTGAATTTCAAGCCATCCAGGGCTTCACAACAAGAGCATATAAATAAAACAAAACAAAATACATCACAACAACCAAAGGAAATAGCTGGACTTGAAAATTCATGCCTATAATCTCTGCCCTGGAGAGGCTGAGGCCGAGGTGTCACAGGACATCTGAGGCAATCCTGGCTACATACTAAGTTCCAGGCTCATGTAGCCCATAGAACCAGCCTCTGTTTCAGCCCCTACGGTCAAAGCCCAGGCAACAACAACAAAAGGGGTCTAGCATCCATGGGGAAAAGTTCTGTGCCAAGGATGATTTAAACAGAAAACACTGCACATATCCATAAAGAATCTTCAAAGTGTAATCCCAGCATGCCATCGTGGAGGTAGGTAGACATGGGACAGGTTCCTTTAGTGTAGAAATTCAAGAACTCTAAGAAGCCTGGCTGGCATTTATGCTGTTTTTATAGAATGAGTGGAACTCACCCAGTAAAACAAGAAGAAAACTCAGACTCACTCACTCACATGCCAACCGCTGTGAGGGCAAGTCACGCTCCTCCAACCCTAGCCTGCAGACAGTTCTTCATGTACTGAGTGTAGGTATAATTATTGTCTGCATCACCTATATAGCCATTAAAGGAGGACTCCTCTGAGATAGGCTCCCATTATTGTCCTGAACTGCTATTTAAGTCTTTTGTTAGCAACAAGTTTTAATGAGTACATTCCTTGTTACTAACTGTGGCAATACTTGGTGAATTTTTCAATGGAGAAGGAACTCAGTAAATGACTGTTGCTTTGACTTGATGAAATTAGAAGCTATAAAAGAGAGTGTTTAGATGTGAGAACAGGAGGAGCCTTATACCCTGGTTGCAACTTCTCACTATTTTTACTAGTTCTCACTTCTGAATCTCATCCCCTGTTAAAACAGGGGCTTAAAGTCTCTTTATAAACCCAACCTTCAATCTAGCAAACATATCTAATTAGAGGTGATCTTAGAGTTCCCAGTCTCTATTACTTTTTATAGTCTCCTGTCCCTTCCTGTTTGAATTTTATGTAAGCATTTAACAGGCCATAAAAATCTATTCAACAATATACATATCTCCAAAAGGGGAATAATTCAAAAGACATTTAATTATCAATCCCAAAGTTTGCACATTAACCTTAAAATACAGTTAACACATAAGCTGCCATCTGGTAATCAAGCACTCTGCCTTACACGAACCATGGGAGAGACCAGGGCTAATGAAAGAGGTCTCTCACCCTTGCACTTAGTGACTAGGTCATGCATGTGGTCTGCATGTTTCACAAGCTAATATTTAAACAAAAAGCAAATAAAGAACCTCCAGAATGTAACACATGTGTTCATGTATTGCTACTTTTGTAACAGAGTCTTCTATTAAAACAAGAGGCTGAGGAGGAACAGTTCACCTCGCTGTGACAACTCCAGAGACATCAGCAATTATCAAGGAAGAAGCCTCTCCACTGACAACCCTGACTCTACAGCCACAAACCCTTTTGTCAAATTGATTATATCAGTAGATTGTTAAAAACCCATGCTTACAAAAGTCCCCTGACATCCAGGCCCAGGATGGGCTCTGTGAGGCAGCCTACGCCAGCTCTACCTTTTTTAACAGTTTGCCAAGATGAGTGTGTTATTAGCCAGGCTTGACTCAAACAATCCATCGCTCACAAAGCTACTTTAATGTACTGTCTCTATTGAAAATCACAGTAACCCAACAGTAGCCTGTGACATTCTCCCACCACAGGGCACACTTTGTTTCTAACAAAGAAGCCTCACACACTCTGCCTGCAGGAGCTGACCCTGACGAGGTCTACGTGGCTGCCAAGGGGAACATCTGTGAGTGCCACTGTACAGAAAGCTGGCTCTTTTCTTCTCTTTTCTTCTCTCTTCCTTTTTTATTTTCCAGACAATAAACTGTGTGACTGCTTGGTAAGGAAATGAGCTTTCCTTCTCTTCCTCTTCCCCTTTATTTGTCTGTCCAGTGAACACACAGCTACATCTGCCACCCACCAGTCCAAGTCCAGACCCGGGAACACGGGGCAGGTTGTTTTCTGACTTTATAAGAATCTTTACACTTGACTTCAGCTAAAGAATGCTGACTTTAAGGATAAAGATAACAAAAACATATTAACAAAAAGAAGCTAATTTTGAACTTAGTATTGTAGACTTTGAATATTGTCACTTTGAACATTGTAGAACTTAATTTATATCAGTGAAAAATCCAGATAAAACAAGTAAAAAAAAAAAAAAAGCAATACACTCTCAAGAGAAAAAAAGAAAAAAAAAAGCCCTGTAAATTATATGTTTCTCTGAGGATTATCTACAGGATGAGCTAATATTTCATAATAAAAATCTCATTTTGGTATTTTGGACCAAGACAGACTTTTCTGTTATGTTTACTTTACCTCAGATTAATCCCTCAGTTTAACATAAAATAACTTGAGGCACACGCGGCAAATGACCGAAGATCTGACTAGGCTCCCCCAGGCCTACTGAATAAAAAAGGGAATTCGAATGTGTAATTTAAAAAATGTGCACTATACAGCCCGTTACATTAAAACAGTCGTTGACAAAACATTCTGTGTGAGAGCAACTCATTTGAAAGATAATATATGCCGGCTTAGGGAAAAAAACCAAACAACAGAATTATTTCATGGTTGTGTAATAACACATTTCTCTACAATAAATCTGTTCGTGATTCTATAACTAGGAAGAAAAAAAATCTCTTCATTACTGCCTCTTAGTGCATATGACAAAATTAAATTTATTAACATTAAAGAAATAAAGGATGAGTCATTTCTTCTCAGACACACAGCTCTCGAACCCCGTTCCCTCAAAGCTACGCGAAGCCTGCTGGAAAGCTGTGTGACAAGCAGGACGGGGACATCTGCTCAGGAAGGAGGGGCTGTGGGCAGAGATGCTCAGGTTTATCCCTAATATAGACAATTATGGTTCAAAACATTTACTGAAGCTGTAGTTGTAGCTAATGCATATTAATTTTCACAGCCTGGAAAAAAGAAATACCACGTGAATTTTAAGTTTTTTTTTTTTTTTTTTTTTTTTTTTTTTTTTTCTTTTTCCCGAGACAGGGTTTCTCTGTGTAGCCCTGGCTGTCCTGGAACTCACTCTGTAGACCAGGCTGGCCTTGAACTCAGAAATCCACCTGCCTCTGCCTCCCAAGCACTGGGATTAAAGGCGTGCGCCACCACTGCCTGGCAAGTTTTTTATATTCTTTAAATCAAAGCCAGTGCAGACAGAATATTTAGCTTTACCTTTAACAAGTTGGCACTACTTAGTACTACCAAGCACATAATTACCAAGAACAATGAAGTGGATAAGTACCTTGTGATCTGACTTCCTGTACACAGCAGAGTTACGGACCGTGCTGTAACGCAGATGGCTGTGTCACACAGCATGGCTTGTCCTCCACGTGTTCTATCTCGTTTACCCTCACACCGTCTGACACGTAGATGCTACTACTACCAGACTGTAAAGGGAAAAATTCCCCCAAAGCCACAGAGCTAGGAAACCCGAGCTCTTTCCCTGGGTTCCTGAGTCAAGAAAGGGAGATAATAACGGCTAACACCAAAGGATGCCTATGGGGAGGCTGTGGTACTGAGTGCCATCAGCACAAAGGTCCCAGCATTCTCTTGGCTCCCCTCCCTTCCAGCCAATGGTCGCGGCAACTGCATCTGCTCAGAGAAGTTAAACCCTTTGTGACGGAAGACAATTTGTAGATTAACGACAATTTCATTGTAAATCCATCAAAAGTTTCATTATACTGCCTTTGTAAGACCTCATCAATTTCTAGAAAAGCTCAATCACTGGTATCCATGATAGAAAGGAGTTTTCTATGGAAGGAATATTGATTTGATCAAACAAGAAAGAAAATTGCCAATATCCACTGACTACAGCCACATTTGATATATTTGCAAATGGCTGATTCTTAGTGCTCAGCTGGCCGTGGGAAGAGGAGGGGATACAGAGGCCTGCAGTAACTTCCACTTGAACTAACTCCTACCACATGTGTGAAGCATGTTCAAGGGATGCTCACTGAAGTATCAGGGTAGAGGTTCTATACAGAAAGACCCAGACATAATATACTCCCCATGCCACGCTACACTCCCTACCTCTTTGTGGCTATTTGCACATAACTGCACTTTAAAACCTGATGTACTAACAGTCAGCAAAATCAAATGATTATGAAGAAACTAGGTGATCCAGCAATCTTACCACTAGATGGACATTCAAAAGAAACACAACCAGAATATAGAAGAAATATGGAGTCCTATGTTTACTGCAGCACTATTCACAACAACCAGGGTATGGGGCTGATCTTAGTGTCTACCAACAGATTAGTGGACAAAGAAAATGTGGCATATATACATACATACAATAGAGTCCTATTCAGTTATCAGAGAGAATGAAATCCTGACATTTCCTAATGACATTTCCTAAATCACCTAATGAGCCAGATGCCATTATTATACAATGTATACAACATAGAAACATTACATCTTACCACAAAAATACAAGTATTATATACAATATATTATATGATATATATAAATATATTATATGATATATATAATACTTACTGATATATACAAGTATTATTTCAACTAATAGCAAAATAAAATGAAAATTCACCATGAGATACAAAAACAAAAGTTTCTTTTATGAAGTGGAGAAAACCCTCTTAGTTTTCTGCTCTCTTTCTATATGTTCTTATGTTTTTCTATATGTTCTATATATTATTATTCTTGCTGTCCTGGTACTTGCCTCAACTTCCTTAATGTTGGAAAACCAGATCATGTTAAGAGACCTGTATTGGATTGGCAAGATGGAACAATGGTTAAAAGCCCTTGCTGATAAGCCTGGTGATCTAAGTTCAATTCCCAGAACCCATATGGTAGAAGAGAAGCAACTCTTTAAGGTGTCCTCTGACTTTCACATGGACACCATAACATGCATACATATGTATATACAGATACACACACACTAATAGATAAATGTAAGAATTTAAGATGTCACTAAGGATTCCTGACACTTTGTATAAAGGCTAAAGTAAAGTTCTTGGTTTCTAGTAAATTCTTGAACTACTTGAGGAATGTGCTGAATATCATTCTAAAGCTTTACCTCTAGGATTAAGCTAATGCCATGCATTCTACGGAGGACATTCTGGTAAGACCATGAGAGGTTTCAATGCAGGAGCTTTTCAGGCACTGTCTTTAGAATTCACTAAACATTTTTCAAAATATTCCAGAATATAAATATAATATATATATATATATGTATATATATATATATATATAAAAGTATGAGGTGTGGAATAACTTTATATGAGTGTTGGTCAAGAAGTCCTGGGGGCCCCCCCCAAACAATACAGACCTTACCACTCCTCTTGATTGCCCACTAAAACTAGATGGTAATACATTATTACTTAAGACATCATACGTCTTGGTTATAAGACGTAGATAAATCAAGCTGGAACCGAATTGAAAGCATTATCATTGCTGTCCTCCACAGAGCCACAAAGTGCAGGAAGCTGAGGAGAGACATCAAGAGTCTTACTCCTCTACTACCAACTTCATACACTCCCTAACAACTTCAACACCTCCAGGCAAAATATGCCCACTTGTACAACAGTGATACAATTGTTATGGAAGTAACCATTGCTCTATGATTAGATTTGAGGTAAGCTCTGCTCTTAGGGAACTTCTGTTGTTTGGTTAAGTTGAAATAGTGGCAAACTGTCTTCTAAATATCTATTTTTATACCCATAGACAAAGGTATTTCATCCTTAATCAAAAATGAATCTTTTTGTAGTGACTGGCAGTTGAGGCTCAAGATGCAGACAGTAAGTGGTAGATGAGAGCTCATCCCTAAACAAGACGCCTATACCACACCCACTTTCAGGCTGCCGAACACTTCAGAAGCTGGGAGAGAATGCTAAGAACTGAAAGAAAGGGAGAAAAGGAACACAATATTGTCTCCTGGGTATGCATAGCCATTGTAATCATAAACTCACAGAAACTGAGATCATCTGCACTTGGCCCGCACAAGACTGGCCTTGTTGATAATTAGTCGTGGACGGGAAAGGGACTCCCCTCCTTGGCTGTGGATAGATTCTGAGAGAGGAGGAGCCAATCACTGCCTTCAGTTAGGAACCAACTGATGACATCAAGCTCCAATTGATAGTTCCAGACCTATGGTTACCCAGCTGACCCTAGTTAAACTCAGTGGGTCATAAAACACAAAGACATGCATGTGGGAAAGGGATCTGGAGGATGGATGGAGAACCGACAGGCATGAGACGGCAGTCAGGGAGGGTGGGGAAATAATCAGAATGCACTCTATACGTGTAAGGATTTGTCAAAGAGCAAATTTATTTATTAAAAAATGAGAACATTTTTAGGAGCTTTGGGGACAGTAGTTTGGTCCAAGAAGAAAGAGGCTTAAGAAGTGGCAAGTCAGTAGGTTGGTACAGCCGGCAGAACAGCACCTGAGATCAGTACTGAGGGCTAGTACTGACACAGAACCAATGCAGGCTGCATTCCACGGAATGACACAATTTGGAAGAGACATGGCAGTTACAGACAAAAACTTGTACAGTCTTTAGCCTACAATAATAGCTACCTCTGGTGAAGAACTGGCTGTACAAATGAGGGTATAAAATCAGGGACTATGAAAATGACTTAAAAATCTTAGAGTTATCCCCAAGTTTGTGAATAAATGCTTCAACCTCGGGCAAATTTATATTCGTGTAGCTCTATGACATCAGTTTCTTTTATGAAAATTTTATAACTTGAGTTAAGAAGTCTAGTCCTAGAAGTTTGGACTCAGATCCTATGGAGTCAGTGTGAATTCAGCAGGCATTTTCCAAAAGTATTAGTGGTTTCCGTGATTTGGTCAAGATGGATGTCTGGTGACTAGCACTTGTATACCTCTATTACTTCAAGTTAGTTACATTGAGTTTAAGATTGTTTTTAGAACAGTTCCCCTTCGAAAGTCAGTATTTTAAAAATACCTTCTACCTGTTATAACTATGGTATACACAATGAACCATGCACAGCAAATAAACTCACTTTGTGTACAAATAAAAACATTGAAAGTTTATTCCACTTTGGAATCAAATAACCCACAGCTTTATCTATGTGTCTCAACTGTTCGGGAAGGAAGATTCTAAAAGGCGCTAAAACAAAACAAAGCTCACACCGTGCTCAGCCAGAACTGCTACAGTATCTTCCCACCGGTTCTCCGTATTTTAGGAGAAATCAAGTGCTACTTCACTGCGAGAGACCAAGATCTAAGACTGAAGACCTCCCCTACCCCTGTCCCTTTCACACTCTGTGACGTCTCACTGACCCCAGGTGCCACTTCCCCAGCTAGTGGTCAGCCTGGCAGCTGCTGAGGAATGCACGCCAACCTGCCCCAGCTCACAGAGCAGCTGCCAGGCCTGTCCTCACAGATGGAAGCAGAGTACGAAAAGCCTGGAAACCCTTCAGCAGTAGTGGTGGCCGTAGCTGGAGGCAGCAGCTAGCCTGTGACACGGTGGCCGTAGCTGGAGGCAGCACCTAGCCTGTGACACTGCTGCAGTGTGTACTTTGTGCTAGGAGGGGTGACAGAGGGAGTGATTACAGTCCAGGTTTACGTGCAGCACATCACACGCCCAAACTTGTCACCTCATGGAATAGTACACTGTTTTTCATATCTGTAATTTAGATCCCCTAACATCTAGGCATAAGAGGAAATTTTCACCATTTATATATTCCCAATTTTAAGTTAAACAATGAAGTACCCTAAAGACTTGGGTCTAGCACTTCAAGAACTAAAATGGTAACTTTGTACTATTATAAAGTTTTAAAATAATAAAAAAAAAATCACACCAAGGTAGAACTGAACTGGAAGTGGACAGCAATTTGATAAGAAGGAACACTTGAAGGAAAGGTGTTTGATTCATTAAAATGACCCTCTCTGCATGCACTTACTAGGGATTTAAAGTCAAATACAATTTAGAGGTAGAACTGATATTCATACTTGCCATACAGATAAGCTGTGCCTACTAAAATGCCTTTCAAATAACAATATTTATGGCCATGGAGTAATGCTGCCATTAGCTTTAGTCAGAGAGACATGTCTGCAATGGCAGCATCATAGCCATAAGAGTCATCTGTATCATCTCTTTGAAAGCTGAGGGATCACTGGGAGAAGAGTGGAAAGAATACACAAGCAGGAGGAACAGGCACTGAGTGGTCTGGAATGCAGGCATATGGTCAGGACACAGCCTCACACTGTACAACACATGACAACTATGGTTACCTGCACATACGTGGAGCAGCTGACATCACGTAATGAAGGGGTAAGGGCTCATGAAGCCTGACCCCTTTGTGAAGATTTATCTATACATAGTTAATGGTTGATAAGGAAGGAGAGACATTTTCTTCAGTCCTATAGACCACTGCTAAGTTGCCCATCCTGTGGCAAAGTATCCTAAATAATTTAGTGTGAAACTCACTGAAATAGTCATGTACACAGATACACACATACCACACACACACAGGCACACCACACACACACACACACACACACACACCCCACAGGCACACTACACACACACAGGTATAACACACACAGGAACAACACATATACACACCACACACACATTCATATCACACACATACACACCATACACACACACCACACAATACAAACCAAACACATACACACCTCATACATGTACACATGCACCAGAAAGGGGCTAGTTGGAAAGAGGAAAGAAATAATTGTTGAGTGGGAGCAGGTGGGGTACAAGAGAGAGTAATGATAGGTGAGTACAGCTGAAATACATTATGTTCATGTATCAAAACATCATAATGAAATCCTGTATTATATATAATGAATAATAATAATAGTTTAAAATAATAAATCATTCTATCAAGTTACAACGTGTAACTGTGTATGTGCATGATATGAATGTGTGTGTGGTGTGTATGTGTTGTTCTTCTGCATAGGAAGAAGTGACTTTACATCCAAATGGGCAAGGCAACAGGATGCTGGCAAAAAGCCAAACTGAGGATAGGGAATACCCCACAAGGCTCCAGTGTGAGTCACTGCTGCTGGCTGGAGAAGAAAGCCAGTTGTCTTCAGCAGTGTGGCCCATGGTAGGCCGCCCGTGCTCCAGCAGATGCACCCTGTGTCTATTTGGGCACAAATAGCACAAACTGAACTCGGTGTGTTAGTTTAAGGGGTTGGGGTGGTTGGAAAGAAAATATATGGAAGAAGGTGTATAGGAAAAGCTATAGGCAGGGAGCAGGGGTGTGGATATTATATAAATGCACTGTATTCACATATGAAAATCACCAAGACTAATATATAATAAATGCACTTTTTAAAATTCCTGAAAAATGGGAAAAAGAAACTGCCTTGGAAAAGGCCTAAGTACACACCCATCAAGTTGGATAAACAACAGAGATAGCATTTTGAATTTGTGTGTGTGTGTGGGGGGGGGGGAGATGAGCTATTTAGTAATCATATTGGAAAAACCAGTTTTATACTGGTTTCATCGAGTCAAATGTGAAAACACCTGCACGTAAGGCGCTTCCTTTCTGGAGGATGATGTGTTCTGAAACCAGGCAGTGGTGATGCTGCTATTAGCTCCTGCTGCATCACTGGGACCAGAATACTTGACAGAATTAACTTAACAAGGAAGGGGGCATTTTAACTCAGTTTTGGACTATTAATCCATTGAAGCAGGGAAGGCGTGGCTGTGTGACCAGCTCCTGACATCACAGCACAACCTAAGCAGGAAGGCACTGGGCCAGGGGCCAGGATACACCCTTGATAGGAATATCCCCCAGCGATCTACTGCGACCTTCTGTAAGGAAACAGACTGTAAAAGTTGCTAAGCACCAAGGGAATGAAATACCACTGAACTAGTGTGTGTGTGCGCGCGCGTGTGTGTGTGCGTGTATCTCCATATATATTTCCTTTTTATACTAACTATACCAGTAAGACCCTTGTCTTACTGATCACAGCAGTCATGCTGTGAAGAAATACCATGTCCAAGGCAACTTATAAAGGAAGGCATTTAAATAGAAGCCTGCTTACAGATTCGGGTGCTTAGCCCATTATCTTCGAGGTGGGGAGCATATAAGTATGGCGCTGGAGTAGTAGCTGGGAGCTCTACATGTGAAGCAGGGAGTGGGGAGGGGAAGAGAGACTGAGACAGGACAGACATGGGCTTTTGAAATCTCAAAGCCCATACCCAGTGACACACCCCCTCCAACAAGGCCACACCTCCTAATCCTTGACAAACAAAGTATCAACTGAGGACTAAGTGTGCAAATATATGAACCGATGGGGGGGGGGGGGGCATTTTTATTCAAACCACCACAATCCTCCTAGCCTAAGGAGTCTGATTTATTTAACTGCAGTAGAATTTCATGTTCACTCTAAGGTTTAAAATCTTACAGAATGAGAATTGAATTCACCAAATTAGATCTAGCTATTAAAATTATCACCCAGCCAGATACCGTGGCCATGCCTCTAATTCCAGCACCCAAAGACAGGAGACAGGAAGAATTGCAAGTTCAGAGTTTGTCTGGATTTTGTCCTAATCATCTACTACAAACTAAAACAAAACATCTCTTTCCACTTGAGAAACAAATCTTCAAGATGCAACCACATCTTCAGTGGCAATTCATCCTCTGAGTAATATGAGTTTCTTTCTTCCTTTTGTTCTTGTGTAATCTCTAAATTTTCTACAGATAGCTTTTTACAAAGTTGGGAAGAAATAATGACCAGTAAATCATTAATTATAGATCTATAAAACAGATCTTTTTTATTCACACGGCAACACTCTGTTGTAAAGGCATCACTTTAAGTTGAAAGTTCGTAATAGTCTTCATGTATTAAAAATCAGTTTCAAGAATATAGACAAAAAAGAAAATCAATAACCTGGTACTTTTGTACTTTATAAAAAGTGGCATTGGAGCCCTTAAATTACAGTCCTGGAGGCACACACCTGTAAATTCAGGACCTATCTGGGCAACTTAGCAAGATCTTAGCTCAAATAAAAAGTACAAAGGGCCTGGGACATAGCTTGGTACCACAGTGCCTGCCCAGCATGTACAAGGCTTGACCCGGGCAGGCTGTGATGTGTCTGAATCAAACTCACACCCATATTATTTTAAATTTAAGCACAAGATACAATTTTAACCAACAATGTATGAAGGAATCATGTTCAGAGAAACTTGTGAGAAATTTTTCTTTCTTAAAGGATACATAAGAAAGAGACGTTTCCTTTTCTGCATGTGGTACTGTCAGCTCTGAATATAATACCAAATTTTTATTTTATTTGTGTGTAGGTGTTTCGGCTGCATGTCTGTCTGTGCTTATGAAAAGAATGTTCATTCTTTAGAGATGTCCCCAAGAGACTCCAAGTAGATTCGATGTAGTATGCATCCTATTTTTAAAAATCAAGCCATTCAAAACCACCTCATTCCAAAATAGACCATTTTCAGTCATTTTCCTATCACAGACAGAAATCGTTTTACTTCCGTAGACTGAGATGAACCTGTCTGACAGATAAAGAGAGGCTACTGGAAAGAAGCTGTTCCTAGTGAGCCCACTTCCCTCTCTGTCGTCTGCTCTTCAAAGATGGCATCATCACTGACCGGCACCCTACACTGATGGAGGGAAAGAGAGGGCAGTTTTACATTGGAGGTAAGAATGTGGCATATTTTGCAGGAAAATGACATTAGACGGTTCTCATGTGATGCCAGAAATGCTCTTCTTGAGTGTCTTCTGTGGATAGGATCTGCATTCCCCACAGGACTGAAGCCTCACATGACAGGATGACCGGCAGAGACAACACAGCCCCAGAGATAGAGACTTCTGCACTACCGAGTCCATCTCCTCCTAGCTGCTTGCTGGAGTCTTCATCAGAGGGTGGGTCTTACACATTCAGAAGTTTCAAGCTCCCATAGCCAAACAGTAGGCTGTGCACAGCTCTCCTGAGAGCTGCCTACTTCTACAGAGCGAATCTTCAATTCCTGGGTGGTAGTGGAGCTAGTGATAAGAAGAAGCATGGTCGGCAGCATTTACCCTTTGGTAAATTTAACAAATCTGTGCTAGGTAAAAGCACCCAAGAGCAGGTTGGAAACAGAAATATTGCTGATTTTGTGAAAACTAACAATCTCTTTAGGTAAAAAAATTAAACCAGTGATGTTGCGTGAAATATTAAAAAAAAAAAAACAATCCACGCTATTGCGGGCAAGGCACTGGTGGGCATAGCCGGCCTGTTCTCCTCTAGTGGAGGCTCTGACTCAGAGCCCTGAAACCTCCCCACCCAGCTAGCTAAGTTCCCATGGCATGGGGGGGGGGGGGGTGTCACTGCCCCGCAAGCTCCATGCTTCCAATTTCCTGTGGCTGGCTGGGGTGCCCCGCCATCGCACCTTTACTCTCTGGGACCCAGTTGAGCCCCAGCGTGAAGGAAAACACCACACAAACTTAGTTCAGAATAAATGGTAACTCAATCGCTGGGCGCAACAACTAACATCCTAATTATAAGCCATACTAAATTAAATCCTCTGTAGTGGATCCAAATGGATCCACTATCTGAAATGTCTCCACTATCTACATCTTCGCTTCCATCTCCAGTTCTCACCTCTCTCTCGGTCTCCTTGTCCAACCCGGAAGTCCCGCCTACTCGCCCAGCGATTGGTTTCTTTATTCATTAGAAGTGTCATGTGAAGTCCTGAGTACTGATTCACTCCTCTTCCAGGTAGCCCCTCTTGGGGAAGCTGAGTTAGCATCAAATTACAAACAGCACCAGGGCTATCCACAACACAGTGAAAGCACGTGATGAAAGCTTTTAAAAGAGCTTGGGAGTGAGAAAATTAATTAAGCATTCTTGAGAAGCCACACAGCTGAAGTCAGCTCACTGACTTGGAGCAGCTGTCAGTGCAAAGTAGGTTCCTGTGCTAATCTTGTTCCGACTCCTCCGAGCTGAGCCTGAGAACCTGTCAGAAAGGTGCTCTCACAGTGAAGACAGCAAGCAGCAGCTGCAGAGCTCAGCGGGTTGCAGCCCTCTCTTGCCTTTCAGACCCCACTCTAGTAGGGAGCATTCTGGAACCAAACATATGTATCTCCAGTTCCACTACTATGAAGCTGTCACAGGCAGGATGTCTTCTGGGATTAAAGTCTGCTCTTACAGGTCTATACAGACATAGTATAGGTCACAGCTAGCTGCAATATAACCGATTGCCCACATCTGAGAAGTTAATAACATGTCATTGCATGACTTATATGAACTGAATCAAAAGTGGCTCTTCAAATTTCTTGTAGGAAAGATGAGAAATAAAGTAGAAAATGAGACAGAAAAGGCACATTTTATATGCATTTATGAAATTAAGAGATAGAAATAAAGACCACTCATCACACACTTTATATATGTATCACATTATAACTCATAAACTTGTGTAATTAAACAACAAAAAGACAAAGACCACAGGCATGGAGAAGCACACTGGAGATGCACTAATTATTAATGCATTGAATTCACTTTTAATTCTTGGGTAGATATCTGCACAGTAGTGCCATTCTGTGTAGAATTCCCTGGGCAGCATGGCTACTTGTTTCTCTCCCTTCCCTTGGGTATCTAGAGGGAGACGGGACGCCATGGCATGTTGTGGGAGGAGTTGTGGGTTCCTCCTGTGAGCATACACAGCTCCAAATTGCCTGTGTGGAGGGGAGGCATTGTGACCTCACGCAGGTGCCGCTGCTCCTCAAGAGCAGACGTTCTGCTCCCTCATAGGCAGCTCTGCCATGCAGAGAACCTCTCTGTGACTCTGCTGCCACTTCTGCATTGTTGTGGATGGTACGATGGTTAACCTCATGTAGCAACCTAGCTAAGCTATGGTTCCCAGTAATTTAATCAAACACGGGTCTAGACATTACTGTAAATTTACTCTGCAGAGTGCAACATCTACAGTCACTCTCAGTCTTATAATGAGTATCATTTAGTAAGCTGTAAGACTAAGGAAAAATGCATGGTTTCCTGCAGAAAGAAGAAATTCTGTCTCAAACCTTCATATCCATTCTTGCCTATGTTTTCAGCCTGCTATCATGTCCTACATAATTCAGACTCGCCAGCCCCAACACTGGTGTGAGCCAACTCCTCAAAATAGACCAGCTACAGCTGCAGTCATAGTTCCTGTTGCTTCTGTTTTTCTAAGAGCAAGCAGGTCCAGATGGTAACACCAACTTTTCTGTCTTCTGAGTGGAAACCCCAAATCTCCCTCTCTAAGCTGTGCACCTGCCAAGACTGGACATGGAACCCAGGTAGACTACAGGACTGAGGGGCACAGCGGTGCCCTGATCTCCCGGGGGATGAAGTTCAATAGCAGAAGACTGATGGAGACGTTCGTCTCTGCCCCTCCTTATGCGGCTCGTCCCTGGCTGGAGACTGGGGCATAGCAAGGCCTGCCCTTTCCTTTTTTATTTCCTTACGGTTTCCTATGCTAAATTTAATTCAAATCCTAATTAAAGTAAAATTTGCCTATGTTTATACTTTCCTTTTTTTGAAAATATAATAGAAGATTCGTAGCAAATCCTTTTTTACACAAAAGCTTCGGCCCTTAGAGAAAGGGCCCTCTGCTTAAATATTCCATGTTGCTAGAAATGATTCCCGTTTAATATGTTTAATAATAGAGAAAGAGGGAAAGCAAACGGTAAACACAAACACAGTAAAGTTACACAGAATGTTAAAGGACTCAGGAAGTACTCCCATGAAAAGATGTGGGCTGGCAGACTGAACAGACAAAGCCTAAGGACACACGGCTTGTAAGAGTCACACTTAAGCAATGTGAGCTGCAGAAACGCATCAGGCACACGCTAAAATCAAACTAGTGAGCACTGCTAATCAGATAGAAGTCTTAAGGCAGGAAGTGCCAGCAGACAAAATGCACAACTCATAAGGACAAAAGGACAATGCTATAGGAAAGAGACTCTGTTAGGCACCTAAGGAATTCCTCTGTCGACGATGTGGAGAAACAGGCAAACTCCCCCATTGCCGGTGAGATTGTAGACTGGTACAACCACTCTGAAAATCAGTCTGATGGTTGCTCAGAAAGTTGGAAATAGTTTTACCTGAAAACTCCTGAGTACCCAAAAGATGTCCCAACATACCACAAGGACACATGCTCCACTATGTTCATAGCACCCTTATTTGTAATAGCCAGAAGCTGGAAAGAACCCAGATGTCCCTCAACTGAAGAATGGTTACAGAAAATGTGTTACATTTACACAATGGAATATTATTCAGTTATTAAAAACAAGAACATCATACAAATGGATAGAACTAGAAAATATCATCCTGAGTGAGGTAATCCAGACCCAAAAGAACATCCATGGTACATACTCATTGATAAGTAGATATTAGCCAGAAAGTACAGAATATCCATGATCCACAGACCTTAAGAAGTTTAACAAGAAGGAAGCTCCCAGTGAGGATGCTTTAATCCCACGTAGAAGGGGACACAATAATCACGGACAGGAGGGAGGGAGGGAGGGAACTGGATGAGAAGGAAGAGGGGGGAAAGTGGGGCAGGATCAAGTATGGGGGGGGCAGAGACAGGAGAGAAGCTCAGAGGGTCAGGAGAATAAATGGAAATTTGCAGCTATGGGAGTGGGGAACCTCTAGAAAGTCCCAAAGACCTGGAAAGTGAAAGGCTCCCAGGACTCAATGGGGATGACTTTAGCCGAAATGCCCAACAGGGGGGAGATAGAACCTAAAGAGATAGACATCAGTATATAGACAGGACCCCTGGTGGAGACATGGGGACCTACCTTCAAAACTTTTGATGCAGAATTGGTGGTGGGGAAGAAATGCATAGGCAAAAATGGAGCAGAGATCGAAGAAAAGGCCATCCAGTGACTGTCCTAACCTGGGATCCATCTCATGGACGGGGCACCTAACCCTGACACTACTATGATAGATGACATGTTGTGCTTGCAGACAGGAGCCTAGCATGGCTGTCGTCTGAGAGGCTCTACCAGCAGCTGACTGAGATAGATGTAGGTACTCACAGCCAGCCATTGGACTGAGGTCTGGGGCCCCTATGGAAGAGCTAGAGAAGGATGGAAGGAGATGAAGGGGAGGAAGACCCCACAGGAAGAACACCAGTATCAACTAACCCAGACCCCTGGGAGCTCCCAGAGACTAAGCCACCAACCAAAGAGGATACACAGGCTGGTCTGTGGCCCCCAAAACATATGTAGTAGAGGACTGCCTTGTCTGGCCTCAGTGGGAGTGGATGCTATAGACATTTGATGCCCCAGAGAAGGGGGAATTCTGGGAGTAAGATGGGCTGGGGAAGCACCCTCTCAGAGGCAAAGGAGAGGGAGGAGGAGTGAAGAACTCTTGGAGGGCAGAATTGGGAGCACCATTTGGGATCTGATGCCCTCTTCTAGTGTGTCTGAAGAGAGTGACAGTGTACTCACATACATAAAAATAAATAAATCTTTTTAAAAGGAGGGAGGGGCTGGAGAGATGGCCAGCGATTAAGAGCACTGACTGTTCCTTCACAGGTCCTGAGTTCATTTCAAGCAACCACATGGTGGCTCACAACCATCTGTAATGGGATCCAATGCCCTCTTCTGGTGTGTCTGAAGAGAGTGACAGTGTACTCACTCATAAGATAAATAAATCTTTAAAAAAAATACATCATTCTACCTTTAGGTAATTTAGTAAGGATTCTAGCCAGCCTAGCTAGCCAGCAAGCAGAAAGGATGTTTCCAGTTATCTAGTTTGCTTTCTCTGTATCTTAAAACCAACACATATGCTGTCTTCAGCAATGGGGTCTTACCTTCAAGTTCTGGTGAGCAACCAAGAGGAATGATGTAAGTGTGAATCGTTGTGGAGGCCCCTGAGGCTTCCCTGACCAGTTCTTGCAGGGGTTTCCATGCCCAGCACTGGGAACATATGTAGAAGCTCATGCTTCTGGAAGCAATGTTACCACACAAGGCAACTCCCTTCAATCTCTTTTGTATATTATATCTGAGTGATAAGATAGTAGGCTTCTATGCGCCTTTTTTTACATACCCCCATTTTCATTAACACCCCCACTCCATTACCTCCTTTACCCCTGCCACATAGTCTTCCCTGCTTAACCCTGTCACCTGTATCTTCCCTCTTCATTTTCCTTGTACCTTTATTGTGCTGTGCCCTCTCTTAAGCCATCCTGTCAGGTGCCCACTTCCTAGTTTCCTGGATTTCACAGGTATTCCATGTTAAACAAACAGAACCTAAGGAACAGAAACTAGCTCTTCATATGCGAGAACGGGCAGTACTTACGCTACCAGGACAGCGTTAACACTCGCCATACAGTTCCTCCTCTCACCCAGTTTCATATATTTATCTTTAAATTTCAGCTCATTTTTCTTCACAGCTGACTAAACTTCCGTTGTGTATATGAACCATGTTTTCACTATGCACTGAGCAGTTGTTGGGCATCGAGGCTGCATTTACTTTCCTACCTGTTGTGAAAGAGTGGTTGTACGGATAATGCTATAGTCTGATTTGGATCCTTGGGGTATATGCTCAAAGAGATAGTGTTGGGTCATCTGATTCTTGACAAACCTCCAGGCTAATTTCCAAAGCTGCAGTGTGTAGTTTCATAGACTTAAATGTGGGCCCTCCACTCTGTTCCATTGACCTGTGAGTCCGCTACTGCCCCACATCACACTCTTTGAATCCCACTGTTCTGCAGTATAACTTGAAATCAGGAGTAGTAGTATTGCCTACAGCATTCGCTTTGTTCAGAATTGTTTTAGCCACCCTTGGGCCTTTGTGCTTTCATACATACATTAAGACTTTTTTTCTGTATACGTGAAAAATAACCCTGACATTTAGATTGGGGTTGTATTGAATCCGTACATTGCTTTTAATAGAATGTACAATTTCACAATATTAGTTCTTCCAATCTATGAGCATAAGAGATCTGTCTATCTTGTGTGTCTTCCTTGATTTCTTTCTTTACTGTCTTAAACGTTTTTGTTGTAGAGGCCTTTTGGTTTTGGTTAAGTTTATTCCCAGGTACCGTGGGTAGGGTTATAGGCCCATGTCTGCCATTGGGCACAGCTGCTTGGGGGAAGCAGGACTCAAGTTTGACTGCACTTATCCCACACTGCAGCCGGGCAGGTGCTGGCCCATAGGATAGCACAGATGATACTGCTCCAGGGGTGGGAAAGCGCAGTTTTAGGTATGGGAAAGCCGGAGCTGGTTCTGGGGTCCCTGGGCCTGTGAAGAGGCCAGGGCCATGGGGTTCTCAGGCTCTGCTAGGAGTCGCAGAAGAGCAGAGAGTTGGGCACCAGCAGACTGTCTAGCTCCAGGCCGGGGTAGTGGTGGGCATGGGGGTGGGGGTCTGGCTTGCCCCAGCAGGTAAGATTGGTGGCTGTAGGCTTGGTGGCAGTTGTGGCTAGGGGTGCTGAGAGGCTCTCCCTCCCACAGCGGATCCTGGTGAAAAGAGCCAGTCCATGGTTTTAAACAGTTTGTTGTCATGGTGGAAAAATGGATGTGTGAAGCTGTACCTCCCCTTCTCAGGGTGGGCCTGAGATTAAATACATTTTGGAGGGAGGAATGTCTTGGAAGGGAAGCTTATTGGCTATGCCCTCCAGGCCTCTAGATACCTCATTAGCATGGAGAACTCTGTCTTGAGCCTATGTGACCACAGGTCACGTCTCTTTTATGTGAAAAACATGACACATATTCCAAGTCAGGAGTCTAACAAGAAGTCGCCAAAACCTCAGGTGTGTGCCCAGGTCTCAACCTGTTCAACCTTTCCAAACTTCCTGGTACGGTTTTATGTACCACACTTGTGAGGGGAGTATTGAAAACAGGACTGATTCCTTAATTTCCTTTTCAGTATGCTTGCCATTTGAATACGGAAAGTGCACTGATGTGTGTTAATTTTGTATCTTGCCACTTTGTTGCAAGAGTTTTTGGTGGAGTCTTTAGGGTCTTTTATGTATAAATCACATCATCTGTAAATAAGGATTGACAGTTTTAACTATCAACTTGACACAATATAGAATTACCTAGAAAGAGTATCTCAATGAGGGCCACCTAGATCAGGTTGGCTGTGGGCGGTTCTGTGGCATACTGTGTTGATTGTGTTTACTGATGTGGGAAGACCCAGCCCACTACAGGCAGCACCACACCTTAGGCAAGAAATCCTGACCTGTGTAAGTAAAGAGCATGAGGAAGCACACAGTAATTTATCCTTGCTCCATGTGGATATGATATGACTGTCTATATTCCTGCCCACTAGATGTCCCTGCTATGACAGACTAACCTGGAATTGTAAGCTATAATAAACCCCTAAACTGCTTGTGGTCAGGGCATTTTATCACAGCAACAGAAATGAAACTAGGTCAGGGAGAATTTGACTTCTTTTCTTAGTTGTATTCCTTTTATTTCTGTCTCTTGTCTTACTGCTCTAGTTAGGATTTCAGGTACCATATTGAACAGAAGTGGAATTCCTTCTCTTGTTCTCGAGCTTGGTGAGAATGTTTTGAGTTTTGTTTTGTTTTTAAATAGCATCATGTTGAATAGAGTACAGATTTATTGTATATAAACTTTATTATGTTAACATTTGACCCCTCCCTCCCTAGCCACTTCATGACTTATATCATGAAAGGTTGACAAAGGGCTTTTCTGTGTCTACTGAGATAACCCTGCCCATTTCTGTCTTTGAGTTCATTCATCCACGCACATGATATACTTCATTGATCAATTCATATACATTGAGACATCTGTGCATTTCTGGAAAGAAACTAACTTGATCATGATGCATGAAATTTTTGATGTGACCTTGCATGGGATCTGCTAGTATTTTTTTAAAGATCTAATTAGTGTGTATGCATGTTTCGTCCACTTGCATGCATGTATATCATGTGCATGTAATGCTTAGACAGGCTAAAAGGATTAGAACCCCGGAACTGGAGTTATAGACCTTTGCTAGCTGCCATATGGGTGCTGAGAGGTGAACACGGGTTTAGTTCTCTCTTTTGAGAGCAGTAAGTGTTTTTAACTACTTAGCCATCTCTCCATCAGCTCCAATTTGCTGGAATACCTTATTTTCTCAGTATCTTATTGAAAATTTATGCATCTATGTTCATCAAGGAAATAAGTTTCTATTTTTCTTTGTGTGTGTATATGTTTCCATCTGATTTTAGTGTCAGGGTGATACTAGCTTCATAAAAAGTATGAAAGCATCCTGTTCTTTTCTATTTTATGGGCCAGTTTTAGTAGTATTGGTGTTTGATAGAATTCTGCAGTCACTCATCTGGTCTTGGGCTTTCTGTTTTTGAGAGACCTTCTTTATTACTTCAATCTTGTTGCTAGTTAAAGGTCTATTTAACTTATTTATCCAATCATAATTTAATTTTGGTCGGCCATATATGTCTAAAAATTCATCAATTTCTTTTATATTTTTCCAAAAATACAAGGTTTCAAGGTATGTTCTTACAGTGTTTTTGAATTTCACTGATGTCTGTTGAAATGTGTCCCTTTTCATCTCTAATTTTATTAATTTCTGTCCTGATTGCAATTATTTTTCCTAATTACTGCTCTGGGATTTGGTTTGTTTCTGTTTCTTCAAGGCATTAAAGTGAACACTGAACTATTAATTTCTCTCAAAGAGATGTAAGCACTTGGGGCAATAAGCTTTCCTCTTAAGATTTTCACTGTACCCCACAGATTCTGATGTGTGTTTTTAGTTTCATTTAATTCTCTTCTTCATTTCTTCAGTAACCTATTGATTGTTCAACAGTGTTTTGTTGTTGCTGAAAGTCTCACCAACAGAACAGATCGTGTAGAAGACAGAATACCAGAACTTGAAGGTAAGGCAGAGGAATCATATCACTAAATTAAAAATGGAGCAGGAACTTTGGTATGCCATGAGCAAACCAAATCTGTGACTTATGGCCATAATCAAGTGGGCCAACTAGTTATACCCCTTAATACAGGATGAGGACCAAAGCTTCATGACGGCAGGTCAATACCAATAATGAATGGGTGAGTCTGTGCCCTTACTTACTTTGTCCATACAGCTAAAGAACTAACAAATGTGATGTGCATTCAATAGCACTCACTGGATCACTGATATACAACGTTCTTATAAGAAATGTTCCAAAATTAACCAATGTGTCAAAACTATTTTAGTTTTGCTCAACTAACTTGTATAAGGTAAATTATACAACTGAGGTTAGTAAGAGTCCACTATGGGTCTTTTTATCAACACTGCCTTGAGAACAGTTACAGGGTTGTAAAACAGTTAGGAAGTGATATGTTAAAGAAAAGAGGCCAAGCCAATGTATGAAGGGGTGCTGAGGTGGTTTTATGAAGGGGTGCTGAGGTGGTTTTATGAAGGGGTGCTGAGGCTTATCTATTTGAATGCTTAGTCGACAGAGAGTGGCACTGTTTGAGGAGAACTAGGAGGACTAGGAGCCAGTGGTCTTGTTAGAGCAGATGTGGCATCGGCAGAGAAAGTACGACGTTGGGGGGCTGAAGATTTCAAAAGCCTGTGCCTGTTGAAGTAATTATTTACAACGGCTCTCTGCCTGGCTCAGCTGCCATGTTCTGTGGCCACAGGCCACGTGTGCACCGGAGCTAGAAACGGCCAGCCAGAAACACCGGCCCTGCTACCCACGAGACGCCAACAAGGGAGATGGCTCTGCCAATCTTCCACGCTGTCTCCAAAAGGCTAGGCTGTGCCCAGACCATCCCGCCATCCACGTGGGCCCAGTATAAATGAGACTCTAATGTTTAGATTATCCAAAGGCTTTATAAATTTGCTAATGTTCAATAACAATATGCCCATACAATTAGAGGTGTTTCCCAATTAGCTAACCTAAATAAAAGCTGTTACCCAGGACTGTTCTCCATACCTGTGTGGCTCTTCATCCTCCTCCATCTCTCTGTCTCTCCCTCGCCTCACTCCTCCTCTTCCTTTTCCTCCTCCTCTCCTTACTCCTCCCACCTTAGCTCCTCCTATACATGCCAGGCCCAGGCTTTCATTCTCTCTATGTGCTGGAGAGTAAGGAGCTCTCAGCTAGTATTCTAGCACCCTGCTTGTTGCCATAGTCCCCACCATGATGATAATGGTCTGGCTCTCTGAAACTGTATGCTAGCCCCCAATCAACTGCAGCAAAGTCAGCCAAACTAATGATATTTTCTTGTTAGCTAACTTTAGCTGTAGCAGTGAGTCCAAAATACTCTTATGAATGTCCTTGTTTGTTAAGCAATGCATCAAAGAACTGGAGATAGATTGAGAGGTGGAGATCCCTGCTATACAAAACCTGTAAAGTATAAAAAAAAAAAAAATTTATTCTCAGGGAGGGGAAGGTGGAGAGGTGGTTCTACTTATTTTTAATTGTTGCTGTCAGTTTAGAAAAAAATAGTTTTATGGCAGTGCACCCCTTTAGTCCTAGCACTCAGCGACAGAGGCAGGCTAATCTCTCTCTGCGTTTGAGGCCAGCCTAGTCTATAAAGAATGTTCCAGGACAGTTAGGGCTATACAGAGAGAAACCCTGTCTTAAAACAAAAAAAGAAAAACCCTAGCTTTTCTAAAGAAAAAGATAATGAACCTTTTTCTTAAAAATGTATAATGTTTTATTTGATATTTTTATTTAATGTAGTTTTTAATGAAAGAAATGTAAGATTTTACAGCTTGGGTTTTCAGTCTGGACGACCAAGCCTGACGTTCCATTCTAAAACCTCGAGTTCTGAGTCAGCCAAGACAAATTAAAAATGTGATGGCAAAACTCTGATATTTCAGATACAAAACCAGCACATAGGTTTAAAGAGTAATACATTTATAACAATGCTTTATTTTTAAAAGTCTGGAATATTTTGAGTCATTGTGAATTTTATCAATAAAGCAACAATACAGCTGTTTTTGTTTTTTGAAAAAGCACAGAAGCTAAACACTTACTGACTGAAACTTCTCAATCCTGTCAAACCTGTCACAGGTCATTCCCAAACCTTAAATTCTGACAACGTCCTGTTCATAAGGATACCTCCTCCAGTCAGCACACACCCAGGGAAACCTCAGAGCTTCTTAATGGTCTTGCACTACCACCTCCTTGGGAAGCTCAAAGTATCACAAAGGAGCCCAGCTATGAGACAGGTACTCTCTGCCTCCATTTAGAGTCTCCAACAAGCATGGTGCAATAGGGAAATGCCTGGATGCTTTGTCTCTGGTCTCACAGCCGCTCACCTCCCCACAACAGGTAGGCATGAGCACAGACTGCTGTGGAAGCCTCCGAGCCTTGCCAAGAGCCTGAAACCCACTGGTCTCTGCGGTTGTCCCAGGCAGACCTAGTTTGTACAGATTCTGGCTCTATGCCAGATTCTAATTAAGCCACCAGAATGCCAGATGGTTAACCCTCTCAACACCCACCTACAGTTATTTATGAAACACTTTGATAGCTTTACTTACCCCCCAAATAACGATGTGTAGCAGACTGTCCCCATGTACAGCAGGGTGAGTTTGGGTGTGCCCACAGGTACCCCGTAGGCTAGCACTTACTACCTGCACTTAAGAAAGAAATCTTGCTTACTAAATCTAGGGTTCAGAAATCCTTCAAATGTACATGTGCATTTGCTTTTATAAGTTAGAGTTTAGAAAAAATGCAAAAAAAAAAATCTAAATTTAATCATACTTAACCCAAGGAAAATAGTTTTTCACTTAGAGAAAGAGAAAACAAGCGTGTGGATCACAATGTCTGTTGTGAATTGGTTTTTACCACGTGAGCAAAACATTATAGAGCTTTTGAAACTCCCAAGGCCACTGCTGTTCATTAAAAAAGAAAAAAAGCACTCTTTTAAGATCTAGGTGCTTTATCTTTTCCAAAATGAAAAGATCAAACATGAAACCTTATTTGTAATCAAGGCAATAGTGTCTCTGAGCCTTGCTAAGATCAACAGCAGTAAGAGAGAATGAGGGGAAGCTGAGACAATGGTCAGACCTGAAAGGAAGCTCTCTGTTGAGGCCAGCCTTCCCTGATTGCAATCTCTAGACCTGGGCCCATAATTCTGCTTAACTACTATATCTTGAATAATAGTTAATTCTTCTCTAATGAGGAGCAAGGAGAGCTGGGAGATCAACACTAGGTAAACTACCGAGCCCAGCCATCCGACAGGAGAAGGGCTCTATGCGAAGGTAACTTAAGAATATCTAAGTTCAGGAGGAATGCAGAAAATTGATTATTTGGGCTGTCTTCTCCTTCCGACATTAGAGTAAGTACCCAGTACAAACAGTACACAAACGATTGCCTAATCGTTTCTTATCCCATGATCTCTATAACAGACTCCTGCTTCTAGCTTCCTATTAACACTGACGCAATTCCCAATCAACTAAGGCTAGCCTAGGGCAAGGTCTATGTCCTTATTTACGCTGTGGTACTTTCTTCTCTACCTTGTGCAGCTCCAACTCCTTGTCCTTAGAATTCCTGTATCTATACTATACAAAGAGAGCACCGAGACGAACTGCTTTCTCTAAGATTGTCATGGATGCACACAAGAATGTTCCTATCTGGTAACAACAGAAGATTTCACACCTAAACACTGCCACAATATGGCCCAAACAAAAGGGTGACTTAATTAATTGCTGGCCAAGAGCCATGTTCCTTCCAAATCAGGGCATCTACAAGATGACATATGGTTTGTTATTTCTTACAAATATGAAAGCCTTTTGAAGTGATTACACTTGGTGTCTGTGAAATAATTCTATATGTAACATTAAAGACGTGAACATATTCTTTAAAAAGCAGATCTCACTCCAAATATTTGAAAACCGTTTTCCTTTTAAGAAGTAACCGTGACCGCGTGCACTTTGTACAGCTGTCTTAATTCCACCTTGTTCCACATACAGGGTGGCAGCCTCACTTAGTGACATTAGCACAAAACAGTATTTTCAAAACAGAGCTAATACTTCTCAGTGGGCCACTTTGAAGACAGAGAGAGAGAAAGAGAGAGAGAGAGAGAGAGAGAGAGAGAGAGAGAGAGAGATTGATTTTGTGTATAGCTATATTATCTCATTCATTGTATAAAATCTAACCGCTATGTCACGTTTTTTAAAGATGTGCTTGTAGTAAGGAGAGTATAAAGATAAATGCATTTGGCTTTCCTTCCCTACAGATTAGAATTTATATTCCTCATCATTATATCTTCAGTATCTTAGATGCAAGAAGGTCAAATACCACCCTCCCAATGACCACCACACACTCAGAGCACAGGACAACCATCTCCTGCCTTATTCTAGGATGAACAAAGAAAAAGGCATCTACTTACAGGACTGGTCCAAAACCAGTCCCAAACTGAGGGCATCCTGAATGCTTTCTCAATCAAGGTCAACAACAGAACTTTTAACTAACATTGGGAAGAGCCCGCATCTCCAAAGGCAAGAGACACAGACTGCAAACCAACCTTGAAATGGTCCTAGACCTTTTTTCAAGACCTCCAGGACTTTCATCTCTAAGAACGTCACCATGCCACTAGTGACAGAATGAAAGAGAAAAAAGACAATACAACACCCACTCTCAAAGAGCAGCCCACCACCCCACAGCCCACCACCACCCCGAAGCCCACCACCTTCTAGGGTTCTAATAAATACTAAGACTGATGACCTGTGCAGATGAGTGAAACCTGACTGCAGTGTATTTAAGTGATGATGAGGATTTTCACACTAAAGTAAAACATATTTGAACATTTTCTTTCTTTTATTATCATAAAACTGGTTCTTTCCCATAGGGCATAGAGGGTGTGATGCTTCAAGGCAGCTGTTTTCAAAACTTTTTTCAGACCATCTTGCACTGGGGGAGACACAATGGGTTAAAGCCACAGGGCAGACAAACTAACAACACCAAGTTCCCAGAGGTAGCCATTTCAAAGTGACTTAGCATGGTGCCCTGATCGTATAGGATAGAAACATAACAATTATCTTTATTTTACACTACTTTAAAACTCAACTAAGCTTATTCAG
Organism: Arvicanthis niloticus; assembly: GCF_011762505.2. Taxonomy (NCBI): domain Eukaryota; kingdom Metazoa; phylum Chordata; class Mammalia; order Rodentia; family Muridae; genus Arvicanthis; species Arvicanthis niloticus. The sequence continues at coordinate 7,725,181 of NC_047670.1, read as the reverse complement.
GCTGGAGCCATGGTAAGGCACCATGTTATCAACAGAAACATGCAATCATCTGTGGCCGAGGCTGTGCCACCTTATTCATCTTTTACTCATCCTGATCCATTATCTATTTTCAGTTAAAAATCATTAAAGTCCAGCATGCAAGAATCTAAACACAGGACAGAAAGAGCCTATTTTTCCCATGGGGGCAGTGACCAGATGTCGATAGCCGCAGCTGTGACTACATAATTACCTGTTTGCATTAACGCAGACCACAGTTTAGATTTAATAGGTCAGATGACAATACAGCAAAATGCATCGAGCCTATGATTACCCCTTTGCAAACATTCTCTCACTCGCAACTTCGACCCTGGGAACATAGCAGGCACAGACTTAGGTCAATAAGAAACACTGGCCAGCACAATAGGGCTCGCCTCAAACAGTGCTGCTGACAGACAGCAGCACAAAGGAGATGAATAGAGCCCCTCAGTTCTCACACAGCGCGCAGAGTGACTCAGTGCTCTGCTGCTTTGGTGCTCTGTTGGAACAGTGTATACAGCTTTTGTCCTCAGCCACTGTTCACAGCTCAGTGGGGGCTAAAGAGCCTAGGAAGTGAAGGCGGAAGAATGTTCCACACTTGTCCCCGTGGCCAGCAGTTGTACCCATATGTACATGACAGGTCAAGAGAGAGCCAGAAAGTCAGTAGGTAAAACTTCTTACCCCAGTGAAGTCATTTTTGCATTAAAATAGATCTAGGGCCAAACAGCCTGGTCCCCGAGTTTGGTGCTGGTAGGGTACTGAGAGTCTGGTGTTGGTAGGGTACTGAGAGTCTGCTGCTGGCAGGGTACTGAGAGTCTGGTGCTGGCAGGGTACTGAGTCAAGCACTGTTGCTCTTTCACAGCTCCTCTGTTTCTGTCACACTGCTCTTCAAGTCACTTATATAGCCTCCTCCCCCACCCCACACAGCTGTGTTAAGTACACAGAGAGGCCTGGACTGACTCAAAGCAGAGAAGTGAAGTAGGCCATGCGCCAGTGGAGAGTGCAGGATCAGGGCTGGATGCCATTGAGAAGTCAAGGTTCAGGTAGGGCTCAGAGGCCTCCCCAGACCTTGCTGGTTCATTCATATATATATATATATATATATATATATATATATATATATATATATATATATATATATACATATCCCAAGCACATGCACTCTTCTCTTCCTGCATCTCTTAGGTTCATCAGGAATAAAACTAAAGAACCTAGGTCAGAAGTCAAACAGCGGGTACTACAGACCATCAGCTTCCATTGACTTAAAGTGGTTTGCTTGACATGGGCCAAGAAAATCTAGCCAGATCAGAGCACCAACTCAAGTACTGAATTAAACTGTTCCTTCCCTAAACCAAAATGTCTTGGGAGGTTTAATCTGTACTTAAGCATACAAGCTGTAGGGTCCAACTACACTCGAATCTGACTCTACCAATTATCAGTTTTGCTATCTCTTAAAATCCCAACCAGGGTCTTCATTCTCTTCGTCTGTAAATGAGATGTCTAGCTGCTTCTTAATTTTAAAATGTCATAATTATTTTGCTAATTTTTTACTTCTAAACATGTAAATACACTTACTGAGAGAGTACAGTATTATAATTCAAGATATGCACGTGATGTATAATGATCACATCAGGATAATGAATGTTTCCTTTCCAAGCATTGTCATTTCTGTGTGTTAGGGACCTATAAACTTCTCCTGTAGGAATTCTGAAGTCTGTAATGAATTACTGTATACTATAGTTACCTGGTGTGCTGCACAACATTAGTGCTAGCTCCTTAGTTTCTAGCTGCCCCTCCCCCTCCTCCCGGAGGAGCCTATCCTCCCCAGGTGCTAGCTACACTCTGATCTGTTTCAATAAATAATCATTGAGATAATAATAATACCTGCTGCCTTGGCTCCTGTGAGGACAAAAGAGGTTATTATGTGTGACGGACCTAACAGAGACTGGCACCAGGCAAGAATTCCTGAAATGTTGCCTGCAAGTTTAACCCTGATTGCTACTAGGACCACTTTCAGATTCTACAACTAGTGTTGTTAACAATCACAGGCACTTGCACCTCCCCAGCTAGGGGATTAATGCATTCATGACCCAACAGGAAGTTTATTTCCAGATGACTGAGATTACTACTCAGTAATCTCATGAAGAGATTCATTTACTGAGAGACTGTTTTCTGCCAGTAAATGGATTCAAGTTTTATGGTCACTGCATCTGTGACATAGACATAGATACTACACATAAACATATTAATAGTAAAATGTATGCATATATGGGAGGGGTGCATGCTCAGACACACGCACGGGCACGTGTGTGTGTGTGTGTGTGTGTGTGTGTGTGTGCCTGTGTGTGCATTTGTAGAAGCCAGAAGAAGATTACGGGTGTCCTGCTCTATTACTCTTCATCTTACTTCCTTGAAACAGGGTCTTTCTCTGGGAACCTGGAGCTAGGCTCAGCCAGCAAGCCCTAGCAACCCTTCTGCTGTCCCCCTGCACAGCGACAGGCTGAGAGGTGCACAGCCATGCTCAGGTTCTTATGCTTGAATAGCAAGTGTTCTTACCTACCAAGCCATCTCTCTAGCCACTAACAAAACCTTTTAAACAGTATATATGATTTAACATTTCCACCCAACCTAAATCAATGTTCAGACTAATAATTATAGTTGGCAAGATGGCTCAATGGGTGACTTTGATTCCTGAACCCACTGGGTGGAAGAGGAGAAATGAATCCTGAAAATTGTTTTCAGATCTCCAAACACTCATATCCATATGCAGAAACACACAAAAAACACGAAAGATAAATGTTTAGCTAACCCATTTCATTGATGCTCCTAGGAAGGCAGCTAGGACTTGTCAAGCATCTGCTTAGCAAGGCAAAGGAGGCACTGCTGTACAAGATCTGGGACAGAAGCAAACCATAAAACCCTAGAGTCCCGTAAGTAATGCCATACTGTGAATTATATATGTGCAAGGTGTATTTTTTGGTGAATAGGCAATTGCTAACCATATCTAGTCTTTAGGAGTCAAAAAGTAGAACCAAGCCCTCATCACTACAGCCATGATTAGTCTTATGCTTACAAACTTTACCTCATGTGTTAATTATATTTGCAATAACCCCGAGAATGTAAAGAAGTTAATTAATGAAAAATAACTGCCTTAAGGATAGATGTCTCAAGTACACAGTGACTTAAAAGAAAAGAAAAAACGCCCACTGTTTCTATTACTTCCCAAATGCCTCCTGACATTTAATAGAACACCAACACCAAGCAATAACAGTGTCAGAGCTAACTTCACAGAACCCGGACTCAATGTATCTTCAAAGTCTGAACTTGTGAACACGCACAAACATTTGTGAATGCCCTTCCTTACCAGTAAGTTCTAAAGCAGACTTCCATGTACAGCAGTGTATTGACAAGTAAATGGACGAAAGCTTCTGTTACAATAATCACCACTGAGGTTAAAATACCAAAGACAGTTTCTATTATCATTGAAACAGCAGTTTATAGTTGATTATTCAAAGTCAGAAAAAGAAAGGAGAGCTAAACTCAAAAAATAAACAGAATACTGAGCTAGGTTTTGCAAAACATAAGATTCTTTTAACTAAAAATGGGTAGCCAGGCAGACCTCAAAGTTGTTGTGTAGCCAGGCTGACCATAGGCCCATCCTCCTGCCTCTGACCCTATATACTAGGATTTCAGGTGTGCACCATTGTATCTAGCTTCTTTTAACATTATAGATGCAGAAGATATATCAATTTTAAAATGAGAAAGACAGGACATGTAAACTCTGATATGCAATGACACAGCTTTAAAGTACATAAAAGGAAATGCAAAACAAAAATACTGGTATTATAAATATTTAAGTAAGTTGACTCAGTCCCATGCAAAGCAGAGGCTCGGAAAAATTAGAGGAGTATTTTCTGCCATCCCAATATAACAACACTAGAAATCAGTCATTAAAAATTCTCATTTATTTGGCAATTTAAACTTTATTTCTGCATAGCTCCTGAGTTTAAAAAAAAAAATCATGAAATTTAGAAAATTCCATGAAAAATTAAATAAAACTAGAAAAGCTGGTCAAATGTATGATATATGACATAATGTAGAAAAAAAATACTTGAATTTTCATGAGTTGGTTGATTTATGGCCTACATTCTGTCTGGCCTTAAAGTTAAACTCTTACTTTCTTAAGTCACTTTTATCAAGTACTTTGTCACAGAAGTAAGAAATGCAGCTAACACCTTTTAAATGTTCTTGCTCCTTAGATCAATAAAGCAATTCTACTATAATAATCAATTTAAAAATTTCTTCTTTCAATCATAGTACTAACCTCTCCTCAAAAATAATATAAACAGAACTTATTCTCATTCCCCTCTTTAAAAATAACAAGCAGGCTAGAGCTGTCTCACTGGCACTGTGCTTCTCAAGGGTGTGAAGCTCTGAGCTCCGTCCTGAGCACTATGGAGGAAAACGGATGGGTGTGTGTGAGGTATTAACTCATCTAAGGGAAGAAGCCATTGTGTGGCAAGGAACTCTGACTGTTTAAAGTCATCAACTAAAAAGGCAGAAACAACTTGAAAACTTTAGCTATTTATTTGGTTAATTTCAATGGTAAAAGGAAATAGGCCCATACTACCCAAAGGTGTATTTGTGTGTGTGTGTGTGTTTATGTGCAGATGTGCAACTATAATTATGTGTGTGTGTGTGTGTGTATACATAACTAAAATAATCTAGGAAGAAACCCCATAAAACAAAATGTTCATTACTGATAAGGCCACAATTTTACCCCAAGATAAATTTCAGATATACTGTAGGCTTTCAAAATAACTTTAAATACTAGAAAAACATTTAATGAATTCTGTTCTTTTTTAAAACTCAAGTAAAGTAATATCTGAAATGACAAAATACGGAAAAGTTTGATGATCTTTACCAAAAAAAAAAAAAAAAAAAAAACAGTTATGCAAGGCAAGAAGAGACTAGGAGGGCAGGGCTGACGGAGGACTTGCACACAGATCTACTGGTTCAATACCACATAAACCAGGTATGGACATATGTGCCCATAGTCCAGCACTTGAGAAGTGGAGGAAGGACGATCAGAAGGTCAGGCTACAGGGCAGCTCAATAAAGGCACTTGCTACCAAGCCTGATGACCCGAGTATCCCAACGTGTAGGAAGAAGAGGAGACCCTATGCCATTCTTTACAAGAACAACCTCTGTCCCAGCGAGTTCAGCAACACTCTGCTCATTATATACTACCACAAGGAGCACATGGCTCATTGCAGAAGTTGCCTTGCCTCCAAATCATCAGATTCTAGATCAAGGATTTTAACACAGGATACAGATGCTTAAAGCTAATGGTTTTTCTGAGAAAAATTTGTGAAGCCTCAACACTATACTATATGTATGTATTTACATGTTTAAATTTTCCTAGACAACATGCTCTCATTATATTCTCAAGTGGATCCAGAAAGTAAAAGCAACTTGGCATATACCTCCATATCATTTCTTTGCAATATAATATAATATAATATAATATAATATAATATAATTGAATATATCTGACAAGTTATGCTATGCTCATCTAAACTCTGGTCTCAAATGTTTTGAGTACAGACAATCTAGGGAGTCTGCTTCACAAAAACTCCTTCTAAAATTTTTGTTTATAGAACTTGGGCTCCAATGACTCCTGCAATACCATCCCTGTGCATAACTGAACCACAGAAAAATAACTCCTTAATTTGTGGTTAGGACAACCGCTGCTGAACAACCTACAGTGGGTGGCATGGAGCTACCACAATTATAAAGTGACCAGGCAAATAATATCCTATGTCTCTAAGAGATAAAATGTTATAAATCCAAAACACACATTGCTATAAATACAGTCTGTGGTTATTTGCTGAGATGCTCTGACTAACAGTGCAGTGACAAAGGGCACTCTTGGCACACTTTATAAAGGAATAACTAAGGCTATTTGACAGTAGACTCAGTGGCACCACATGCATTGTTTGGGCTAAGAAATGAGGTAAACTGTACTGTAGACAGTTACTTTGGGAAAATGCAGCCTTTAATATAAACAAACAATGGATTTTCTTTTAGAAACCACGATAAGGGAGCAGAGGGAGCAGCAGGACCCACTCCCTAACTAGTTCACATGCAATCTGGGAAACCACTTGGAACCAGAGCCGTCCATGTGTCCATGTGGTTATCTGCTGATGGCTATAATCTGACGTATCCCTCAGAACTAAAGTCTACACTCTGGAGTTGAGAAGCTGTGAAGTGCAGCAGCCAGTGGAGACGGAGCAGCAGAAGCAGTATGGGACTTGAGCAAGTGCAGGATGCAGCACTGAACTGTGTCTCGGTTCCCTGATCACCCTGCACTTTTGTGGCAGTTACAAACAGGGCACTTTGATCACTGCTGCCCTTACAGGCATTCTTCACCTCATTTCCCTAAGTCCCAAATGCTTGACTTTCCACTAAAGCTTCTTTAACTGAAATATAATTCATAAGCCAAAACTTTGGCCAGCGTGGATGGCCTTCCTCACATTCACTGAAAACAGCTGTGCCTCGGCCGATTTCAGAACTCACATTCCTACCCCAAAGGACTGTGTATTCTTGAGCATCCCACGGCTGCCTCCTCATCACATCTACTGTCTGCCTGAGTACTTGCCCACAATAGACACGTATACAACAGTGCGTCCTGTGTGGCTCGCTTCTTTAACAATCAAGTTTTCAAGAGTAAGTCACATTCGTTATGCCGAGACTGAGGAACTGTTACATAATGTTCCCTTGGATGAACGAACATACCATGTTTTCTTTATTTGTTCATTAATAAACATTTAGATTGTTTCTACCTCTGTCTACCTTTAATCTTGAATGTCTAGGATCAACTGTGTGAAGGCTCTGGAGTAGACATGGAATGTTCTCATTCTTTAGTCTGTATATACATATACACTCCTGGAAATAGACTATCCACTGGTAACTAACCACTCATGGGACAGCTTACATGTTTTCTGAACTGGCTGTAACATTCTACATGCTGACCTATCTGAAGTTCTCACTTTTATAAGTCAAAGCAATTAAACACTATCATAGACAGATTAATTTCTGCTTACTATTAACTGAAGAAAAAAACCCAACTGTTGGTAAATTGGTCTACACACACACACACACACACACACACGAGTACATGAAAATCAGATTGAGAATGACTTTGAACTGCTGTTTGTATGTTTGTTGGAGACAGGTCTCATGGTGTAGTTGTGTGTGGCTTGGAACTCACTATTGAAGATAAGGCTGGCCTTGTCCTGCCTGCCTCTGCTTCTGCCTTTCAGATGCTGGAATTAAAGGTATACACCACCACACCTGACCTAAATAACTATTTTTAAAGGGTGACCCAGTGACATGGTTCAGAAGGTAAGCACACCTGCCAGTCTGATGGCCTTAGCCCAGATGGTGGAAGGAGACTGGACTCCTGAAATTTGTACTCTGACCTCCATCCACATTGTACACTCATAAGTATAGGTTAAAAAAAAAAAATTAAAGGTACAATATAGTATTTATTTCATTATTTAAATCACATCAAAACATTATAAACAGATCACAGATAAATGCCAAATTTTAACCATAAAGTCATATTTTTAATCTAAGATTATATATAATACATGAGTACTTGTGTATATGTGTGTATATGTGTGTGAGGTTTAAATGAATTTATGCTACTTGGGCTGACAATGCTCCCCCTGTAGGCCGCCGACCTGACTCGGCTGGGTAAGATGGCGCAGGCCTCTGGTATGATCTACTGGTAAACAAGAGTACTGCGCATGCGGTCATCCTTGGGCCAACTTAGTTTGGTGCCAACCCCTCCCGAGTGGAATATGTTTATGAAGCACTGCAATTCTGACCAATCATGCTCCTCCACACGCACCCTCCCCCCCCCCCCCCCCGACCGGGGCTGGGCATATAAGCAGCTCACTCCGGGTGTTCAAGGTCCCCGGGTAAATGATGAATGAAGTGCTTCAATAAAGGTGTTGGGAAGGATCCAATTGTTTGCGTCTTCCTTGCTGGTCAAGTGGGGGCGCTACATCCCCCCACAAGAGCCATAGGCTAACAAAAACCCCAGGACCACAAGAAAAACCCCATTTTGAGTTGTTGGACAGGGAAGTCCATGTGACTCCTAAAAAAATAGAGGTTATTGCTGTTGCTCTTGGTTACTGCACAGAGGTTAAAGGTAAAGTCCTGTTGCTGAAGACATCATGCATCTTAAAGGATCTTCTAGGAAATCTTCCTCCCTGAGGACTAGCTTTCGTAGTAACAGAAGGTGCTATGCAAACTTCCAAGGGAGGGAAGCTGCCAACAGTCCTACCCAGCAGTGACTCCTGTGAACCCTAGAGCAGTGTGGCAAGATATCCCTAAGGGTGCAAAATGGTCCTCATCTCGTCAGTAATCGATAGTTGTCTATTAGAGTCAACACCTGCTCAACATGGGAAATCATGCTAGGTACTAGAAAACTACCCAGGCTAGTGAGATCATGGATCTCAGAGGAGGAATTACTGTCTCTTTACTCAACCATCAAGAGTTCCTAACTGTATTCTAAACACTTATCCTTATAGTCACAGATAAGTGCAGCTCTCACCTTGCATTAAAGAAACCTCTTTACAACTGATGGAGACAATTACAGAAAAGCACAGTGTGTCAGAATGCAGAGAACAAGTTCTCATGTGCTGCTGAGCACCAATTAATATACCTACCACACAGCTCCACACTCCAGCTCTGGGCACATGATGGAAGAGGGAGAAAAACACTAGAAGAGCCAAAGGACCAGGACATCTACTGTGAGACTGTGCCTCCTCCAAATCATGGAGAAACATCACTGTGATGCCTCAACATTAGGGATGCCTAAATCAGACCCAGAAGAGGCATCACTAATCAATAAGCTGATATAGGAGAGAGATGCTAACCACAGGCCTACCCTAGACAAACAAGGCAGCTAAGCAATGCTGAGAGCTGGGGAGCTTGTCTTCCCAGGGATGAGCCTCCTAATCGGTTATCTAACACCAAACCGAATGGTCAGTCTTGACGTTATGTACATGCAAGCAAAACTAGGCGGACTGAAGAGCTTGTATTCTATCGCCATGCATTGTGCGCATTTGTAACAACAATTAAGAGGAAAAGGTGGATTAGAGGAGAGACAGGTGGGGACAGGGAAGAGTTGAGGGGAGGAAAGGGAAGGATAAATGAGAACATATATATTAAATTTTTAAAAACTAAATATGTTAAATAATCTAAAAGTAAGAAAAGGTAAAGTTTTCTTATTTTCCTTTCTTAGAACCTATCATCAAATGATATTATATAGTTTCAGCCATTAAGATGGGAAGAACTTTTTGTCAGAATATAAAACTAACAGATATTCTACAGGGTAAAATAAACATAAAATATATGTTTCGGATAGAAAAACATCTACGACCCTTTAGTAATAATAATAAATAAAGTGTTATCGCCCATGTACGTTCTTGACAAGCAACTTTTTTGACTTGATATAGCACAGGTTTATTATTTACATGGCAATTTACATGGGCCATATGAGACTGTACAAGTTAATTTTGTGGTATAGTGGCTGATGACAAGGTGTCCATCCAATCTGTGTTATCATTGGATACTATAGATTCTTTTCTAGGCTCATAGGTTATTAACAGGACTCTACTCTAGTGATTATAGGCAGGACCAAAGTAATATTGGCCCCATTTCCTGACCCGGCTCTCCATCATCTTGGACTGTCAGCCAGGGTCCGGTCTCAGAAGGTAGACATGGCATGCTATTTCTTGTCATGTGCAGTTTGCTCCCAAAGTGCCATTAAGATAGTATTAGAGGACTGGGGAGATGGCTCAGCAGTTAAGAGCACTGACTGCTCCTCCAGAGATCCTGAGTTCAATTCCTAGCAACCACATGGTGGCTTACAACTAACTGTAATGGGATCCGATGCCCTCTTCTGATGTGTCTGAAGACAGCAATAGGGTACTCACATACATAAAATAAATAAATAAATAAATCTTAAAAAAAAAAAAGATAGTAGTAGATAGGTCTCCAATTCCTTTTAACAAGGTTTCTGTAAATAAGTCAAAACCACTAAATATTTTCCTCTAAATCAACTAAAAAAAATCAACTAAGGACTGGCAAGAACTCAGCAGGAAAGATACTACAGTGAAATGTTCCCAAATACAGAAATACTTTAAAAAAAAAATCAACTGATTTACATCTTTAATTTTGTATTTAAAAATCTTTCAACATTATAATGTATCAAATGGTAACTGCAAGAATGAAGTCCATTATGTCTACAGGCTATATTTAAGTTGAAGAGTCTTTAGTCTTGACTTTTCATTGCTCTGACAAAATACATCAGAAAATGACTTCAGGGTGAAAGATTTACTTTTGGTTCACTGTGTTTCAGGTTTCATAGTCTACTACAGGACAGTTCTGTGTCTCTAGGCTCACAGTAAGACAGTCTATCGTGGCAGAAGAGCATGGTGGGACAGAACTATTCATGGCAGCCAGGAAGTAGTTAGTGTAAACCACAAGAAAGGACTAGCACAAGCTATGAACAAGCAACTTTTTTGACTTGATATAGCACAGGTTTATTATTTACATGGCAATTTACATGGGCCATATGAGACTATACAAGTTAATTTTGTGGTATAGTGGCTATACACTCCAGCGACTCACTTCCTCCACTCAGACACTAACTTTTGGAGTGTTCTCCACCCCCCATTAATCTGTCAGATTTTCACTCTACCAGTGGAATTAATTATTGATTCTGTTAGAGTTCTTATACTATTATTATCTCTGCAAATGCCCTTGCAGATACACACAGAGGTGTAAATTTCTAACCACTTAGCCATATTAAGTCTAGTCAAGTTAATGGTCAAAATTAGCTGTCACAGGAGGGAAATATACAGAACATGTATATTCTGGGAAGAGTATATTTGAGGGCTATGTTAGGCACTGACGTCAAGTTGAGTTCAGAAGCTGTAACAGTAAGGAGAAAGATGTTTGCTTTGTGTGGAATGGTGACATGCTAACAAAAGGGAAACAAATGTAATTTGTATGATGACTAGGGTTGAGTGATGCCTTAAGTAACAGGACACAGGGTAGAGATGGGAATGGTAGGCCAGCCTGCATCTCAGAGGAAATGACTACGAATATATGAATTCTTTTCAACTTGTTTTTAAAAATAAAAAATTCTGTTGCCTACAACCAAATAGGTTTGGTTTAATCTGAAATTAATTTTTAAGTATCTTCTTTTATACCAAATTAAAGTGTGGGGGCTATAGGTCAGCAAAAAAAAAAAAAAAAAAAAAAAAACTGGGCCCAGGCAGTGATCATCTTTGCAGAGGATCTTACTCTGTGCCGATTCATCTGCATGTGCACTGGAGCCTGGCGATACAGACCTTCATAGTCTCTACTTCTGCTCTTGCCTCCAGGTTCCCGTTTCTGTGGTTGACGGCAAAGAATTTGAAGAATTATGTGACTATGTGGAAAACTGAATATATACAGGAGAGCGTGAAGGGACCTCATTGCTGTTAACTGGGTATGCTTTTTTTTATATATTTATTTTATGTATATGAGTACATTATACCTGTCATCAGACACACCAAAAGAGGACATCAGATCCCATTACAGATGGCTGTGAGCCACCATGTGGTTGCTGGGAATTAACTCAGGACCTCTGGAAGAGCAGTCAGTGCTCTTAATCACTGAGCCATCTCTCCAGCCCCCTAGCTATGCTTCCTATGCAAGAAGACTGGGACAAATATCAAAGAACAAGGTAAATTAAAGAAGAACTTGACCAAGGAGCACTAGTTACCCCCTTTTGTTTCTGCCAAGGAGAGTCCAAAATTTGGGGAACAGAAGCAAACAGATAAATGCAACTAGGAAGAGAAGGGAAAGGCCCAGCAGACATGGAAGCCTGCACACAGTGGAGTAGCATCAGCACACCTCATACTCCTTCCTGCACACTCTAAGTCACTCTAGACGCCTTGCAATTCCTAATAACACACAAATACCAGGCATATGCTTGTGTTGTCTGGGGTAATGGCAAGAAAGTCTGTTTTGAATACAGACTTTTTTTTCAGACTTTTTTGAATACATCTTTTTTCCTCTGAAAACAGGGCAGACTGAATATTCTTTCTAGTTCTCCAACTCCAAAGGCTTTATTCCAGATATATAATAGGATAAAGATGGCAACTGTCAATCGTGTTATTATAAAGACAATGAAAATTGAAAACAACATCAAAATACATTAGTTAGACCCTAAATTATAGTAATGAAAGGTCACATAAAACAACTTTATGACACAGGAACATGGCCCCAATGGGAAACCTGGTTATAAAATAGAAAAATATGATATTCCGGGGGCTAAAAAAAATCGTATACATAGTATTTTCATTAGATGAGCTTTGTTTTTGTTTAAGAAGACGTTTAGTTTGGATGGTGTTATACATAAACTGATTTAGTATTATGTTTGGGTTACTTTTGTTTAAAAAAAAAAATCTGTCCTAAAATAAGAGGATAAACAAGTTTAAGATCTCCAGATCTCATATACAAAGAACAGGATACTATATCCATAGGATATAAGCTTTAAGCTAAATATACTACTTTTAAAAAGTTATTATTACTTATAAATACATAAAATGTTCAAGCTGTTTACCTAAGCCAGAAAAAAGTATCAATTGTAGCGGGAAATGCAAAAATGCAATCCACACTATCGCAACAAGGCACCAGCCTGTTCTCATCTGGTGGAGGCTGCAAAATCTCTCCACCCAGCTCGCTAAGTTCACACTGGTGGGTCGCTACCACGCCAGTCCCATGTTTCCAAATTCCCACGGTCTTTTGGGGTACAATTCTTGCAAATTCATGCTTTGCCACCATATCTTTCTCTCTGGAACCCAAACACCACCCAAACTTAGTTCCGAATCAACAGGTAACTCAGTCGCTGGGCACAATGATACGCATCCTAATCGTGTAACCCATATCAAATATAAATCCTCCAGTGGCGAATCCTAGCGGTTCCGCCATCTAAACCGGGGGCCACTTGTTAGCTACATATTGTCCTCCAAGCTGTCCCTGTCCAAAAAGCAAGACACTTTTTTCAACCTCCTCTCTTCCCCCCTCTTTTACCTGGAAATCCTGCCTACTCTTCACCCAGTGATTGGTCCCCTGAAATCTTATTCATTGGGGGAAGGTTCACAGGAAGTCACCTGAGTACATGATTCACTCCTGGTCCCAGCAGGCCCTCTTGGGGAAGCAGAACTGGCATCGAAACACAAACAGCACCACAGCTATCCAGCACAACAGTAACCCTGAACCCTAAGAAGGTTACTTAGACTTCAGGAAATAAGCCGACAAATCTTACCTGCGAAGATCTTCATGGCTATGTCATTTTCAACAGCGGGGGTGGGTGGGGGTGGGGGTGGGGACAGAGATCTGCTGTCTAATAAACAAAAATCCTAAAGAAATCGCTATATCTAATGGGGTGATGCTACACTATAAAATTAAGTGAGAAACTCAAGTGTTAAAATGACAAGGAGTACAATGAAATCACAAACAAAAGCAACGCCTGTGTCTAGCTAGATGCCCTGGAAGGGGATAAACTAGACCTGCAGACTTCTGGAGGTTAACATCCCACAGCTGCGCTATCAACATGCATTATTTTTACAAGTTGAAACAAATGATAAACAAATGAAAAAATTGATAACTAAAATATTGAAAAAAGATAATCTTATTAATTTGGCATGATCATTGAGCTTTGATATTGTAATGATCTATATACAGAAAACCAAATGAAGTTCTAATCTAACATAAAGATTACCTGGAAGACTGAAGAAGACAGATCCAAGAGCAAGGCTATTTATTGTGAGACCTCACCTCACACAAAACAACCAACAATATCGCAATGAAGAAGCTGGAGACTGGTTCTAACACTTTGATTCAATTGGGAATCTGTGCATCCAAACACTAAAGGTCCTTGTCCCTAATTGGTTTTTAAAAAATAAAGATGCCAGTGACCAATGGCTTGGCAAAGGGACTGGGGCGGACCCTGAGAGTTGGCCCACTGGCCACTTCCCTATTGGGCCTGGAGTAGCAGGGGAAGGTTTGCAAGCGTCCAGCCTTTGAAATAGCCAAGGCAAAAGCTAGTGTTTATCATTCCTTCGCAGTTCCAAGGCTGGCTCCTGGGCGGGTGCCTGCGTGCGACCCTCAGGGAGCCAGAGCAGTGTAGCCAAAACTCACCACTACATGAAGGACCAACAGACTCATTTAAATTCTGTCAATAAAATGGTTTTATAACTATTATGAGTATATACGAAAAATATTTTATCAAATAAAATTTGTTCATTTTCAATAAAATATAAAATTTTACTTAAAGAGCATGTAACTTTTATATTTACAATTAATATATATATATTTCTTAATTTCATTTCCTAGTAAAAATCTAAGCACACATATTTTGCTTAGTTACTTATTCAATAAAAACAATGAACCTGAAAATATAGCTATATGCACAGAAAGGGAGATGGGTCCCACTGTAGTATAACTAGTTAAAGAGGCCTTCAGGACTTGTAAAAGATCAATCCACCCAAAACGCCTTAGGGTTTTTTTTTTTTTTTTTTTTTTTTTTTAAATTTATACTTTGAGAGATGCTTGTTTCTACCAACAAGCAGCTTAAATGTTTTAAAGAACTAGAAAGACGGGTTCCTGCTACCCAGACAGATGGCTCAAGGTGTGTGTCAATATAAGCTCCAATAGAAGTTTCAGAATAAGCTCCACCTATATATATCTCATATATATATATATATATATACATACATGTACATATCATATACAGATACATATACATATCATACATATAAGAGATATATATGATATATATATATATATACATATATATATCTCAGATCCTAACCCCAGAAATGTTGATAATGTTGCCTAACTTAGAAAATTACTGCATTTATCTTTCTCTTCTATAAAATCCAATATAATTTACTTTAAACGTATAAAAAGAAGAAGAAACTGTGATTACATATTTGAAAGCTAAAGAATCTGGGTCATGGCCTTCATTTTACCCATTCTCCTTTCACCCTAATCTCTCTCTCTAACAAAAGAAAACCTAATTAATAAATAAATGTGCTATTTCTAAGAATTGTGACAATTTTTAATTTTTCCAAATAATAAAATTAATGAATAATTACTCCTTAGAGAATAAACATAGAACAAATTCACTGAACATAATTTTTAAAAAGTGCAAAGAGAGCCCAAATTGGAGGTCTCCATCAGGTCCCTCCCCTGGAGCGCAGGTAACTTGGGAAGTGGTGGAGGAAGGACTGTAGGAGGGGCCAGACAGGTGGAGGACACCAGGAGAACACAAACCACAGAATCAACTAAGCAGGGGTCATAGGGTCAACAGAGACTGAAGCTGCAAGCACAGAGCCTGCACGGGGCTGTGCAAGGTCTTCAGAATATTCCTTATGGTCAAGTAGCTTGGAGTTCTTGAGGGACTTCTAACAGTGGGAGTGAGGGTGGGGTGGAGGTGTCTCTGACTCTTTAGCCTGCTTTTGGGACCCCTTTCCTCCTACTGGGTTGCCTTGCTCAGCCTTGATACGAGGGTTTGTGCCCGCTCTTACTGTAACTTCATGTGCCATGTTCAGCTGATATGGAAAGAGAGAAGCCTGCTCTTTTCTGAAGGAAATAGAGGAGGTGTGGATCTGGTGGAGAGAGGAGGTAGGGAGGGGGACTGGGAGGAGTAGAAGGAGGGGAAACTTTGGTCTGCATGTATTGAAAACAAAAAATAAAATAGATAAGAAGCGGGGTTGAGGATTTAGCTCAGAGATAGAGCGCTTGTCTAGCAAGCTCAAGGCCCTGGGTTCGGTCCACAGCTATTAAAAAAAAGAAGAAGGAAGAAGGAGGAAGAAGGAGGAAGAAGGAGGAAGAAGGAAGAAGAAGAAGGAGGAGGAGAAGGAGGAGGAGGAGGAGGAGGAGGAGGAGGAGGAGGAGGAGGAGGAGGAGGAGGAGAAGGAGAAGGAGAAGGAGAAGGAGAAGGAGAAGGAGAAGGAGAAGGAGAAGGAGAAGGAGAAGGAGAAGGAGAAGGAGAAGGAGAAGGAGAAGGAGAAGGAGAAGGAGAAGGAGAAGGAGAAGGAGAAGGAGAAGGAGAAGAAGAAGAAGAAGAAGAAGAAGAAGAAGAAGAAGAGAAAGAAACAAAAACTCAGTATTTTAAATATATGATTTTCTCATTATACAAATTATAATATTTAATATTATAAGAAATTTCTGTATATTTTGCTCAGTGGCAGAGAGCTTGTCCAATATAAATAAGGCCCTGGACTCAATTCCCAGCAAGGCAAAAGTAAAAGGAGACAGAAAGAGGGCTGGAGAGATGGTTCAGTGGTTAAGAGCACTGACTGCTCTTCCAGAGGCCCTGAGTTCAATTCCCAGCAACCACATGGTGGCTCACAGCCATCAGTAATGGGATCCGATGCCCTCTTCTGATGTGTCTGAAGACAGCTACAGTGTACTCATATGCATAAAATAAATAAATAAATCTTTAAGAGAGGAGAGACAGAGACCCTAAAGTCATTATAAAAAGTCAAAAATAGTCAATAAATTTTGAGTTTGTCTTACATTTTAACTTGGAGAGAAAGAGGAACATCACCTATACCACCAAAATTCACTCTACGAAGTAAATAATTTTTACTGTATAAAACAAAATTTCAAGAAGAAAACCTGGACCTGTGCAAATGATGGGTAACATTCGTCAGCAATGTCTCTGGCATGCGCACGTACGCTCTTGGACAGGCAGGGTTGGGGGAGTGGCCTTACACTAGGCCACACACCTCAACTTGGCCACTGAAGCCGTAGGGGACCTGACAGACTAGCAGAGCCCCTGGTCAGATGATGTAGCTTTTCCCCCAGTTTCTCTTTCTCTTTAGAAACGTGCACAACAAAGAAAAAAGAATATTAAAAACACATTTACTAAAAACAGTAAGTTGAGGATGCTGGAAAGAGACTGTCTAGTAATTAAGAGTGCTCACTGCTTTTAAAAGGACCTCAGGGGCTGGAGAGATGGCTCAGCAGTTAGGAGTGTTGACTGCTCTTCCAGAGGTCCCGAGATCAATTCCCAGCACCCACATGATGTCTCACAACCATCTGTAATTGGATCCAATGCTCACTTCTGGTGTGTCTGAAGAGAGAGACAGTGTACTCACATACACAAAATAAAAGGACCTCCGTTTGACCCATTACTTTGGTTACAGGAAGGCTGACACTCTCTGTCCTTCAGGGAAACCTGTATGCAGGCATACACACACACACACACACACACACACACACACACACACACACACACACACACTCTTAAGTAAAAAAGTCTCGAAAATTGTTATTAATCTGTTATGTGCATAGGTGCTGTGCCTGCATGCATGCACATGTGTGCCTGGTGCCCACAAAGGCCAGGAGAGGGACTGGAGTCCTCTGTGGGCCTCCCATCCCTTCACTCACTCTAAAGATAAGACAAGCTGCAACAAGCTATGTGGGTTTGACCGTCACACTGCTGAATTACTAAGGGGAGTTAGGAGCCCAATCTCAGTATGGGGTCAACGGGGTCCACTCTGATACACAGAAAAGTGACTAACTCGATGACAGCTAAATGCTGCTGTGTGTAGTAATTACTAAAATGTACAGAATCATGAAGATAAGAACTGCTAGGAAATTTCCCAGTGCCCAATTGTAGGAAATTCTCATTTGCTTTTGTATTTATTTTCCTTCCTAAAACTTAGGAAGGTTCTCATGTCACTGCTGAACCAGCCTACTCAAAGCTCTTCATCAAACATAAGTTTGTCCATTTATAGCATCAAAGGAAGAGGAAGACAATATATTTCATCACTGGTTGAAATATTGCAGTTAGCTAAATGATTTTGGAAACCCACCTATCAAAATAGTAGGCATTGTGACGAAAGATCCAGCTCATCGACAGTATAATATGCATTGAGCATGAGAGGGCCTGGGCTGAGTCCCCAATACCCCAGCCCCCTACAATGAGTAATGAATGTTCATGTTGAATTTATAGTCCATAAGACACCATGTGAGACATTAACATTTTTTTCTGTAAGATATACATACATTTATTTCTTTAACAGTTAACATTGTTTTGGAAAGGGAAGTCCATACTAGTCCTAAAATGTCAGGAAGCAGCTGTTGTCAGTCATCAAGACTATCATTAGTGCCTTCATGACCACGACCATCAGTGACATAGAAAGCTCCTGCCACACAGAGAGGAAAAAGGAAAAAGAGCTTTAGGTAAAGCATGTCTTCTCTTCACACGTCAGGGCGAAGCCTTGCTAGAACAAACGGGACAAAGAAAGACTCTGCTGATTTCCCCATTCTCTTCCCCACCCTCCACCAGCCAGTTGCCCCCCTCCTCTCCTCCAAGTAGAAGCAAAACAAGCTAAATATAGAATTAGTTACAGTCAGGACAACAGGCGGACTGGAACACTGGCAATTGCCATTGGAAAAGCTATTTCATTTCCGAAAAAGATTTCCTTTGAGATGTCAAGAAAATTTGCTAATAATTTTCAAAATAATTGACATACTATCTCTCTAGTTAAAAAACTGTTATATAATGGCCAAAACAGAGTAGACACATTGGAAAAACCCAGCCTGCCTCCGTCTGCCAACTGCAAGGTTTAAAGGTGTGTGGCACCAATGCCTCGGCAAGAAAGTGTCTTAATTTAGGTTTGATTTCCATTTGCCTGATAGCTAAGGATTCTGAACATTTTTTCAGATGCTGATTGGACATTTGTACTTTTTCTTTTGAGAACTGTCTCTTCAATTAATTTAGACATTTCTTGGTGGCAATATTTGATCGTGCGTGCGTGCGTGCGTGCGTGCGTGCGTGCGTGCGTGCGTGCGAGATGCATTTGAGATCTTTGTGTTTGGATATTCTTCCCCTGTCAGATGCAGAGCTGATACACATGTGCCCATCTTGTAGGCTGTGTGTCTTCATTCCAGTGTTTCCTCTGCGGTGCAGAAGCTCTTCCACTTCACACAATGCTCTTGTCAGCTCTTGCTGTTATTTACTAGACTATGAGAGTCCTTCCCATTTACAAAGTCCTTACTACACCTGTATCCTCAACAGTTCTCCACCAGTTTCATGCTTATACTAAGTATGCTTATACTAAGGTCTATGAATCACATAATAGAAATTTTGAGACCAAGCCAACACAAGTAAAAATCCTGAGTTCCAACATACATACATACATGCATACATACATACATACATACATATATACATACATACATATATACATATCTCTTTCCATCACAGTCACAGATGCCCAAGACACAAGTGGAAAGAAAAACTTATATGGCTCATAGTTTTAGAAACTCCCATTCGTGGTGATAAAGGAAGGCACAATGACAAAAACAGGAATGAATATATACATAAAATAGAAAAGAGTTCACCTTAAATCATATATTTCATATTGAAAAATGCATAGTTTCTCCATCTTCTATCATAATAGTTAATAACATAATTTCCAATAAAAATACACACTAAAATAAAACTACTTTCAAGGAAAATATCTTCAAAAAATTGTTGGCTTAATAAATTCAAAATAACTGAAGCAATATCATAAAATCCACATGAACACTATAATATGCTCAATCAGTACAAATTAAGAATCTAATTATACATGTTTAATACTCAATTTGCATTTTAAAAGGGAGCACAAAGTATTCTATTTTAAGTCTAAAAATAAACTTCTGAATTAAAACTTAAAGAAAACTAACTATAGTATGCATTCCCTCCACCACCTCTAAAAGTTAGAACATGCTAAGAACGAACCTGGATGATTTATCTCACCAAGATAAAAGAAAAAGGTGTGAGTAAACACAGCCGGAGAATTTGACACCACCAATTGTTTCCTAGTTACTAACATGCAATGGTCTCTAATATAGGGACATCAAAAGGAACAACTCTTTCTTGCTGCTGTTGGGCTTAGGGTTCTGCTGGGCAGCATCCCCATGGACTTAGCCTGACTTGCAAAGCCCATCCTGCTTTGGAAGAAAGCATATGCAAGGGAGATGGGAAAGGAAAATGCCCGGAGAGCATGGGACTGAAGGGCATACCCTCTGCCTGTCACGTCCATGGGAGACTCATATACCCTGCAATTCAAATTGCCCTGCTCATCTCCCTTGCATATGTTTAACCCTACCTGTTAGTACGCTTTCCACCACCGTCACAAATGCCCAAGACACAATGTGAAAAGAACACACTTCTATGGCTCATAGTTTTAGAAGCTTCCTTTCGTGGTGATAAAGGAAGGCACAGAGACAAAAGCCAGGAAACAAAAGGAGAAAGCAGCAGCCTCCACTCTCCCATTTCAAGGCCCTTCCAATGGCCTTAGTTCCTGTCACTAGCCCTCACTGCCTCCTCAAGGTCTGAGCAGCTCCCTTGAACCCACCCACTCTGTAACTCCTGAGCCTTTGGGAGAAATAAAGGCCCACAACCTAAACTCCTTACCTTCCCCATACACACAGTTGTGTGTCTTGTGTCTGCCACATCCTATGAGGAGGAGCAGCCGCCCTGAAGTCCTGCCACACTCAGGTATCTCACTCAGGCAGAGCAACTGCACTGCTGAGTTTAAAGACTCCAGCCTGCACTGTGGAGGAAAGGGTGCCAGCAGTATTACTACAGATCTTTGCCTTCCCAGCTCCATCCAGAACCCCTCCAGCTCTCTCCCTTTATGCTGGTGCAGTGGCTCTGTGGGTAGATGCTGTCCCCGGAGCTCACAGCAGAAGACGAAAAGTTGTCCTAAAAGTTGTCCTCTGGTCTCAATATGGATACCAGCATAGCACACACACTAAAATAATTTAAAAATTTTCTCCATTCATTTCTAGTATTCTTTGTTACCATTTTCAATGTTAAGAAATTTTATTCCTGTTTTCTACTGCTTTAGCAGATAGCCACCTCCTTCCTTGACATCAAAATCTTGTGTTATACGAAGCACTACTGTTGTATAACAAAAATCATCAAGTATCTGGTGCTTCACATGATTCCAGCAGAACTCTATGGACTCCCTTAAATCTCTGCTGTCTTTTCTTCGATACAATGTCTCCCACCTCACCATGTTTCCCCCTCTAAACTATTTTCCATTCCTTCCTGTCTTCGAAACTGCCAGTTCTCTAAATTTCTGCTCATTCCCAGCAAGGCTTCGCCCTCACCGCTATGTCACGAACCCTTCAGCAGTGGTCTCTGGTCATCTGCCCAGCAGTGTCAGCGGAGACAGAGGAAGGAGAAAATGTAGGCAGTAACTAAGAGGGAAGGGAGGGCAAGGTGAGGGAGGGAGCTCAGTGGCAAACACCAGCCTGATACCCAGCACATCCAAGAGTAAAGGCGAAAGGCAGGGGACGGGGGGTGGGGGGGGCGGTGAGAGACAAGAGGGTTCAAAGAAACTTGCAGACACTGGACTGAAGACTTTGGGGAAGGAGGGTCGCAATGAGGAGAGGGATGCTGAGCTGTCAGACGCTATCACCCAAGGCAAAAACTACAGCTTGACAACTAGTGTGAAATTAGCCAGGGCTAATTTTCACGAAGAAATAAATATTTAGAGAAGTAAGTACCAGCAGCCTGAAAAAAGAGCTTTTGCCATCATGGGAGGGGGTAAAGGGGGAAGAGCTCACACAGAGAGACAGAGACAGAGAAACCTGAGCTGCCACAGGGCCTGACACACACCATGGATACTTTCCAAACTACCCCCAAAGGACATCAGCACTCAGCGCATGTAAGGAGACAAGGATCTGCATGCCGAGAATCATACCACTAGAGAAAACTAGAGATATTTTATAAATATATTAAAAATCTAGGGTCAAAGAGTGAGTAGTAGTAATGCTACTAACATTGGTGATTACCTCAACACTGAAACCATGGCAGACGCTGGGCGACCGTGGTGAGCGCCTTTAATCCTATCACTTGGAACACAGAGGCAGGCAGATCTCTGGATTCAAGACCAGCCTGGTCTACAAGTAAGTTTCAGGGCAGCCAGGGCTATGCAGGGAAACCGTGTCATGAAAAGGGGGAAAAAGGTAGAAAATGTTTTCATTTTCTTAAATCTTTCTACTACATATTTCACTGGTTTTATAAAGACTTGTAACAGTGATGTGGGGAGATGGCTCACAAACATGAGCTCCTGAACTTTAAATTTCCAGAGCCCACCTTAAAAAACAGGCCCGGCCACTTGCACTTATAACTTTAGCTTAACAACTGAGGGAGGGGAAGGGTGCAGACAGTTGCATTCCTAAAGTCCGCTGGCCTCAAAAAGATAAACGTGGCCAGTGATGAAGGGAAGACTCCAGTGTCTGCCATCTCCACTGTGTGCACACACATGGACATTTTACCCATAGGCACATGAGCAGACACCTACACTAACAAATCATAGACAACACAAAGAAATTTTAAAACAGTTATTTAGAATAAAAGTTGAGCTTTGTTCCCAAACCTCACAAGGTTCACAAACCTTATACACTTCCATCTAGGAGACAGCCCAGTCCACAGTCCCACAGCCATGAAGCAGGTCTAGAGACTCACTCTTCCAGAGTGGGTGTAAGGGAAAGTACACACCATGCCCCTCTACCATGACTTCCCTGGCTCACTTTCTTAGATCACTCATGCACTCATTCAGTCTAGACGCAGACGTCCATGTGGAAGGAATGGAGACCTCCTGCCAACAAGCAGCATGTTAGTGCTATGGTCTGGATCTGGAATGTTCTCCAAAGATCAGTGTTCATTGCTGGTCACCAGCCCATACACAACTGGCAGCCAAGCCTTGAGACGGCTCCTGACCTAGCAAATACCTCAAATGAACTTCCAAGAGACCAGCGTCACCCAGGTAGGTGACTCATTGATTTCTGGACCAAACCAATACATAAGACTAATCCCAAGTGTTGGGATAACTCACTATACACAAACAGATACCAATAACCCTACTATGTGCACTCTCAAATCTCAGCCACACTTCACATCACATCCCAAGTGTCCTTTCATTACTGAATTCCCCATCTTTAAGATGTTCCACCTCATAGAAAACACTTTCTTTTCTGCTTATGAAATTGTCTTAACTCTTTCTTTAAATTCCTCATTCACTTGGGCACTTGCTGATGCATGTCTCTGTGTTGTTGCTATGTTTTATAGATCTTTCTCCCTAAGATATTGTATTCAGCATACTGTAATGAAGGTATGCAAGACGTTTGTTGAGGAAAAATCAAATCACACACACACGCGTGCGCTAGTACTAGAGGCGGCTCTGAATGACATGAAGTGGCACAGACACACATGAAGGAGCCATGGCGCCTCAGGTGTACTTACTTGCTACCTGTCAAAGCCTTGGAGTGAGCTACGTAAAACAGGCTGGCCTTAGCTTCTTCAGTGCTTTCTAACAGGGTTCCTAACAGTACTGTTCTTAGGGTAATAACAAAGTTTAAGAAAATAATGCACTCAATTTTTTCATAAAGTGTTTGTATAGAGGGAATGTTCAACAAATGTGAAATATTGTTTATAAGGATCACAAATTATACAATATGTGCTAAAATATTATTTTCCATGTCTTAACAAGTTACCAAGAAGCAGTACATTAATGTAAATTATACAAGCTAAACTAGAACCCAGATCTTCTTGTTTGAAGATGAAAATGCCACCTTTGAACTGAGTGCAGAAGTGAAGCTTTTCTCCTCTGTCCCACTGAGATTTCAATGTCAAAGCTTTTCTGTCAACACTGAATTCCTTGAGAGGCAGCCACACCAAGCATTTGCAGTCCTGAAATGGCATAAAAAACCTCACTAAGCACTTTGTCTGACCATCTCTGCCCTGACAGAGCTGCACACAGATGATGACTCCAAAGCAATCAGTTCTGCTAACAAAACAAAACAAAAAACAAAACAAAACCAAAAAAAAAAAAAAAAAAAAAAAAAAAAAAAACAGAATCTGTAACACCCACGCCGACAGAGCAAAGTCCAAAAGCAGTTCCTATGACACACTTCCCACCTCGTACTGTGCAGTCTACACCAGGTATTTCCACACCTCAGACAAGATCATAATTTACAGTCTGACCACATGTGACATAGAACTCATATAACTTGTCTCTTACTTAAAAGTTAAATATAATGCACCCTATTCCTTTCAAACTCTCAGAGATGCATTCAAGAGGAACTAGCACATAGGATGAGTAAATCACCAATCTAAACAAAAACAGACATGCTTTAACGTGTGTTCTAGCTCCTCTGAAATAAAGAGACGCGGTTCAATAAACCCTGAAAACCTGAGACTTTGAAACACTCACTGTATATCCCACTCTCTATTGACCCTATGTATTTCACAACCCGGAATAGAAACAAAGACTGGGAAATTAGCTTGTTTATTCCACCCCGGTGTCAAACAAAAGTACAAATAACATTCATGGCACGTGCAAGTTACCTGAGAGCTGCCAATCATGCTTGTTTTGAAACTCTTTGATTTTCAGAGCTGTCAATCATGTGTGTTGTGATAGAGATGCCAGGGTAGCGATAATGCATAAGAGACATAACCCTCATTTACACATTAATAAATAAAAGGACTTCTTACTTATACAACTGAGCTGGAGGGTTTTACAGAAATGCTTGTGATTCTTAAAAAAACAAAAATATAACAACGAAAGGAAAAGATTTGAAGAATTTGACAAAGCAATAAGCACTGATGAACTGATGGATTTTGGTAAAGACAAAAGTGTTCCTTGCCTGGTAACTAAACAGAAGTTGAATGAGAGAATCAAACTGATCTTAATGTAAGCAAACAGGCAAAAGTGTCAAAAATAACACCCTTCTGCTCTACCTCCCTAACACCATCCAACGCACTCCCTACCCATAAGTCACATCTGAAATGGGATGCTGTTCCAAACCCACCCTCTGCCTCCTGTGTAAGCAGTCAGTCAAGACCAGCCTGTTTCCCACTGGCCGAGGCCTTTCTTCCCCACCTTCAGGTTTCACTCACAATGCCATCATTCTTTCTTGTAGTTTCCTCAGTGATCCAACGCTAGCATTTTTCTCTCAGTAAACACTCCACAACTCTCTTCGGTGAGAATATGATCTCACCGAAACACAAATGTGATCCATGCTTCCTGTTAAAATATTTCTCTGGCTATTTGCCACCGTCAAAATAAAGCCACACTTGGAGCAGCGTGCGCGCGCGCACACACACACACACACACACACACACACACACACACACCTGAAGACCTGTATCCTGCCCACCTGGCCTCTCCCATCACATGTCTTGGACCTAGGCTCGCTACGCATCTAGGTTCCCAGGAGCCACCTCAGTGGCGATGGGCGGAGCCTCCACTCTTACTTACTTCAGCAGCTCCTCTGCAAGGCCTGCCTGACACAGCCATGGAGACACTGGCCCCTACTCGCCATTCCTGAAGAATGCAGTGGAAAGAATGAACACGCAGTGTTTGTACTGGTTTCTTCTCTGTGCCCTGGTCTGAATCAACTCTCAGGATGCACATTCTCTTTAATTCATACATTAATTCCTCCTGGTGTGATGACCCCCAACCATAAAATTATTGTCATTGCTGCCTCAAAATTATAATTTTGCTGTTATGAATCCTGTTATGAATAATGTAAATAACTGTTTTCCTATGATCTTAAGTGACCCTTTGAAAGGGTCAATTGACCTGGAACAGAGGTAGGGGGGAGGGTGACCCACAGGTTAAGAACCTCTGCTCTAATAGCTACACACTTAAAGTTTGCTGGACTCAATGAAAAATTATACTATGCCCTGTTTGTTTAAAAATAAATGTTTAACAGGTATATTCCAAAGCAACCAAACTAATCAATATCATAAAGCTATTCTTTAGGCTTACTAATCTTTCAAAGGAATTTCGTCATCTACTTGTAAGTTCCCTGTAAGAATTCCTTCAAATACAATCTGGAACCTAACCACCTCATCTTATTCTCCCTACAAGTCCTACTGAAGGTGTTAAAGTCTCTCCCATGACAAATGCCCATGTCCCAAACACTCAGCACCTGACTGGTTCAGCAGATACTGCTCTCACATATGACAGCCCCCATCAAGGGCATCAGTGAACAGAGGCAGAACCCCACACCAGCTACACTTCACTCATCAGGAAGTTACTTATCTGGTGACATCAAGTATTCCCAGAAGCCACTGAGAAGAAAGCTAAAGGAGTTGAGAAGCTGTCAGAACACATGTTGAAGCTCCTGCGCTGAAGTGCGTGCACTTAGAGAAGAGGCTGCTGGGTCCATACTCAGTAGCTGTTCTTATTTTAAGCACAACAAATGTGGTGAGCGATTTCTCAGGTTTCAGCACACTGCAATAGGAAAATGTAGACTTGAGAGAGCAGAAATGGACATCATAGCAGAAAAAGAGAGCTGAAACAAACCTACAGAACTGGGGGGTTATGTGGTTACTGGGCAGTAATTATATATGACATCTGTGTGATGATAAAATATGTAAGTTCATATTTGCAAGTATGATGTTGGGACATAAAAAAACATAAACGATTAAGTTTTAAGCCCAATGAAGTTCAAAGATGTTACATTCTATAAAAAAAAAAAAAACAAAAAAACAAAAAAACCTTAAAAATTAAGTATCACATGTGTATCAACAGACTTCTCTGTTCCCTGCCAAATAAACTGCATCTCTAAATAGCATGACCCATATTGACTCTACCAGTCACTGTTAAACATATACAATTCCTGTTACTACCAACTCCACTACAATTACAACCTCAAGTCATCTTTAAAAGTCTGGCTCCACTATTCATTACCTTACTGGTGATAACACTCTAAAAATGTGGAATACCACTGTCTTAGTCGGTTCAGGATGCTTCATCAAAGGCTCAGAAAGATGGTAACCTACGAACAACAGCAACACAGTTCTCACAGTTCTGAAAGTGCAGGGGTCCGGGAAGGTCGCAGCTAAGTCAGTGTCTGATGAAGGCCAAGCCCTGGGTCACTGTGTCCTCAACAGGTAGAGGGTCAGGGAAGCTCCCAGGGGCCTCTTTTACAAAAGCACGAAGGCCCCTCAATGCGGGAAGCACTCTCACGACTTAAACCCTTGCCAATGGCTCAACCTCTTCAGAGCATCTGTCACACTGGTGATTCTCACAGTCACTCAAGACCACAGCGACCACGCCAGCATGGGCCACACACTCTGACAAACTTCGCTGTATTCTTCCACAGATCTCCCCTTCTCACTAGCAAGCTGCTTTCAGTGTCCCTGGAAGTTTTGGTGACATATAAGTGATCTTAGCAAAGTCCGATGGAAAACTGCCCTGGGCCCTGGATTAACACAGATCCCTAGGCCAAATCTACTTCATTAATTACTAATTGTGTAACTGCAGCAGATTATGCTCAGAGATTCATTTCATTCATTTGGAAAATAGCAATGATATTGTCTACATTTTGTTTCTTGTGAGCTATTCGCACTGAGATAAATCTGTTAATTTGCGTGCAAATTGTGTGCATTTAACAGAAGAAAAATATCTAAATAAAAAAAAAAGCAGATACTGCAAACAGTGCTTTGTCTAAATTAGAGTGGAAGCCCTCTGGTCATGGAAAAGCAAAAGGAGACTCAGACAAAATAGACAGATATGCTGTACGGATGAGAAGCCAAAGCAAATGAACTTGAAACACCAACACAGAACACTGCCTTCTCTCGACTAGGAGTCCACAATGGAGCTCTGCACAGCTTCTCCTCACCGCCACACCTATACTGTGAGACTTACGACTGCCATTGCCCTATCAGGTCCACCAGATGGAAAGACACTTGCAAAGCAATACCTCCCAAATTTTATAATTTTGTATTCATCTTGTGTGCGCACATGTACACACACACACACACACACAGGAGTTTCAAAGAAGGTCTTCCTCTGTATCCCCAGGCTGGTCTGGCACTTACTATGTACACCACACCTTTGTCTTCTGGGCTCCAAGGGCTGAGTTATGGGTCGGTCCTGTCACTCCTAGCTTTGATCTTCAATGTACAATTATTCTTGCTTAACCTGTTCTTTAGAAACTCAAACCCTGGAGTCTTTCGAAAATATTAAATTAGCGTTCATGACTGGGCATAGTGATCAATGCCTGTAATCTCAGCACTTACGAGGCTGAGGCATAAAAGACTATGGTGAGTTCAAGGTCAAGCTGAGCTACTTAATAAACCAGCCACACAACCAACCAAACAGGCAAAGAATTCCTGCGACTGGCAAGGCTCTCATGTGCTCAGCAGGTCCGAGCACTGCGACCTTCCAGAGAACAGCTCAGATGTGCCAAGAGTCAGAGACTCCTTTCTTAGCATTCCCCATTCCTGTACAACCCCTGAAACCATTCTGCAAAATTCTAGGACTTTTTTGGTGCCATGATTAGAAACCATTTATTTAAAATATAATCCATACATAAATATTTTTTTAAAAAAGCTAAGTCCAGGTTTGGGGACACATATCTGGCACCCCAGAATTTGGGATGCTGAAACATTAGGATCATAGAAAGGTCATAGCTTTGTCTAAATCATGGCCAACCTGGATGACAGTTGAAATGCTGTCTCAAGAAACAAGACAGGAGCGCCCAAAAAGCAAAACAAATACTGTGGAGCTTACTAAAGGCTGTCCAGCCCATGGAAATACTGAAGTAGCCAAATGGTTTCCTCCCTATCATTTTTTTCTAAGTCTGAAATTCCATTAAATGTGTTTACTAAAATAATGATAAACTAAAGACATATGTAAACTTCCATTTAACTAGATTTTTGTTATCTTTCACTGTATCTTCCCAGTCTCTAAATTATCCTAAATTGGAATGTGCACAAACATCTGAACGAAGGCTGAAGAGCTGGCTTAGTGCAACAATGCTTGAGTAACAAGTTCATGCCAGCGTGGGAACAAGTGATACCCAGCTTGGGGGTGTCTGAATAAAGAAAAACCAACAACAACAACAAAGAAAAAAAAGAAAAACACGATTCTCTAAAAATATTGGAAAAAAAGGGACCAGGATGCAGCTGATGAACATGAAATAAATATGTATGCCCTGTTTGCAGTGACTCTAACGTGTCCTAACAGGAGACACGAGCACCCTGAATCTGCCCCCCCCAGAGGTCTAATGGTCTGTCCAGAGTTCTTCTATAGGAGCAGGATGCAAAGGCCTGTCAAACTCACAACTCTGTGTCAAGTCACACCATGTCAACACGCAGGCACCACAGAGGTGAGGCACTGCCAAGCTGGACCTCATTACTGCCCATCCTGTGACAGTGACAAAGGTCAGGTCCACCCGCATGTTCTGCATACAAATAGGAATGAAACAAGGCTGAAACAGTAACTGCACTGGCCTTACACCTTCCTACAGTACTTTCAAAGTGACAGACACTTTGTAGACCAATAGTAATCCTAAGACTTTCGGGAAGAACCTACACAGTTCTACACATGCAGACTGAGAGAGCTAATAAGTACACTGCGGGTAGTAGAAAGCCTCATAGAAGCTGCACAAAGAACATCCTAACCTAGGTTCTCTCTGGAAACTCATGTTATGTATCGTATGCAGCAGAAGAAAATGATCAAGCTCCCCAGGTTAAACAGTGACTTAACTACTCCTTGGACACACTTACAAATACATCAACTTCTGGTCCAAAGAACTGGGCACAGAAGTGGAGCTTCAGTTTCTGCATATCGTTTTCAACAAGGTGGCCTGAGGGCATCTCACTTCTGTCTATATCAACACAGGCTGTGAGCAAAGGCCTTCTCTGACTGTTGCATTTTGTCACCTAGTGTCCCTTTCCACTTCGTGATGTTTTAAGCTAATCGATATCTAGCTTATATGCTTATTTACTATCTACCCCCCATTAGATAGGACCTTTATTTCACAGGGATAGAGAATGCTGGCTTTCACCAGTCCTGGCAATAGTGCCTGACACACTGAAGAGGTCCAGTAAGTATGTGTGATTATTTGAATACACAAATGAACACAACAACCCTTGTACCATCCTGTTCCCAACCTTCATTCATAGATCCATTCATTTTGTAAGTATTTTGGAAGTTAAGTATGTATTTCTGGAGGTAGTAAATGGATACTGGACACATAGTTTGTGGAAGCAGGAGCTCAGAGATAGCTACTGCAGGTAACTATGGGACCAAGACATGTACACATTCAGCTCTCTTAGATACAGAAAGGAAGGAAAGAATGAAGGAGGAAGGGAGGGAGAAAAAGAGAGGGAGGGAGAGAAGGGGAAGAAGAGAGGGAGGGAAGGAGAGAGGGAGAGAGAGAAGGGGAAAAAGAGAGGGAGGGAGAGAGAGAAGGGGAAAAGAGAGGGAGGGAGGGAGAGAGGGAGAAAGACAGGGAGGGAGACAGGGAAGGAAAAAGTAGGGAGGGAAGGAGAGGGAAGGAGGGAGGGAGGGAGGAAGGGAGGGGAATGAAAACAGCAACTACTCTAAGAATGAGAGATCCTATTTGCAAAAAGCACTGTGCGCTGCTCCTCCCTCTCTTTCGAAAACAGATGGAAGTGGGCTGCACACACAGTCACTTCTGTAAGAATGTGTACTCATGTACTGTGTGGACAGTTTTAAATGAAATCCTAAGGTTTAATATTGCAACAGATTCTAACATTTAACCATTTAAAGCCTCACTATAAAGAAAATTCACGACATACTATAGTCCACATAAGAGAAATATCTAATCTCAAATACTACATTTCAAAATTTACAATTTAGCAAATAAGGAACAAGAATCATATCTGAAACTTTCTATTCAAAGCATTCTGAAGGCATTTGAAACATGTTTAAGAAAATGACATAACAAAACAGATGTAAAATTTTAATTAAATGAAAAATAGCAACCAATATTCATAAAGAATCATTTATGAAAAAAGACTAACAAATATTAACAAGATTCTATCCTTACAGGAAAAGTACTAGATGTAGTGGCACATACTAATAATCCTAGCACTCAGGAGGGAGGCAGAAGCAGGAGGATTAACATAAGTTCCAGGACAGTGGGGGTGACATAAGACTATACCTTGAAAGGGAAGAGCCCAAGGATCTCAGGTATCTGGAAGTTACTATAAATTCAACTGAATAGGGAACTATCTACTGAGGTATCTCAGCAAAGCTGTCTGTAATACTATGACATTCATATGCAGTCTGTCACAGCAGTCAACCCGGAGAAAAGGCTGACACTCCACCCAGGCTGTGGCCTGACAGTAAGAAGCAAGTAAGGACTAGAGGCCTTCTCTGGATGAAAGAAAACTGCATTTTCCTCTTAACAGTACAGATATAGCTTTTATTAATGAAAAAGGATATATCACTGCTTCTGTGCACAAAAGTTTAGGATGTTAGAGGACATACAATCACACCTGCTCCTCACTAAGATTTCAGTCTGTCCTCACTGGGTCGGTCCTCCCAGTAGTTAAAATCCACTGGTCACACAGATGGTCCTGGTTAAACTAAATGAGTCACACAACCAAACCAAAAGTCATCAACCTGTAAAAGGATCTCATAGGCGGGAGGGTTCTTACTAGGGATGGGAGGAAGGTAAGAGTAATCAAAATGTATTATATGTATGTATGAAATTATCAAGAAACAAAGTTAATTTTTAAAAAATCACCTGTCTTCAAAAAACCTTCATGAATACTATACCTGCACACACAGACACATGTACGAGAGAGGTATTCATTCACATAGATATCAAGACTAAAAGTCAACATGTCAACACTGGATGCCATTTCTTCCTGTTTGTTTGTTTTTTTATTTGTTTTTTGTTTGTTTTTGTTTTTTTCAAGACAGAGTTTCTGTATAACACTGGCTGTCCTGAAACTCTCTCTGTATACCATGCTGGCCTCAAACTCAGAGATCCACAGGATTAGAGGTGTGCGCCACCACGGTCCACCTTGTATTCTTTTTGAGAAGGGGTCTTTCATTAGCCTCAAGCTCCTGAGATAGGCTGGACTGGCTGGCAGTAAACCCTAGGGATCTGCCTGTCACTGCCTCCCTGGCACTGGGGCTACAAGTGCATAGAACCACACCTGGCTTTGTGTGGGCATCAGAGGTTTGAACTTGGACCTTATGACTGCAGAAGAAGCAACTTACAGTCATGTCCCTGTCCCTGTCCCTGTGATCATGCTAACGTCACTTGGAAAGGATTGTACTTACTCGCCATCCACATCTGGTCTTTTACATACACAGTGAAACTTGCCACCAAAGTCTATGTAGAGATCATCCTCCAGGATATGAAAGATCCGCCCAATGACCAGTTTGTCCTTGGCAGGCCCCATCTGTGTCAGTGGAGAGCGTCTCAGCATGGAGGCAAAGGATTCCACAGTTTTTAGAGACTCCTAAATATAAAAAGAAATATTTATATTCATGAATCCATCAAAGAGATGAGACTAAGTTTAACAGGAATTTAAAGAGGAAACTTCATAAAACCAATTGTTATACACTCACACTGTGCTGAATTAATTCAAGACCAAAAGTGGAAGTTTGCTCCAAAAGCCAGTTATAGTCTTTTGCTTCCTCCTACTTTCCTTCTCACAGAAGTGTAGCATGATATTCCCCCCCTTTCATTTTACAATAAAGCTCAGTAATTTGGGAGGAGCTAATGTGGGAGGAGCAAGAAGAGGAAGAGGAGGAAGAGGAGGAGCTAGGAAGAGGGAGGCGATATGTAGCAGCCATGGAGAACTACATATGGGTCCAGAACAGTCCTGGGTAATGATTTATATCTTAAGCTTAGATATTGGAAAACAACTCTAATTGTGTGGGCAAATTGTTAGTTGAGCATTTCTAAATATATAAACCCTTTGGATAATAATTAAGCTTTAGAGTCTCATTTCTCCTGGGTACAGCATGGATGGTGGGTATTGGCTGGGGTTCAGCCAAGCGTTGTGGAGACAGTGTGGTAGATTGGCAGAGCCGGCCACCACAATGGCTTCTCTTGGGTACCAGGGCCGGTGTTTCTGGCTGGCTGTTTCTAGCTGTGGCGTGCGAGTGGCCTCTGGCTGTGGAACATGGGGGCGGAGCTAAGCAGAGCCCCCGCTGCTTAGTCAGCCGAACCTCAGCTTTTTAAAATATTACCCTCTACACAGAAGAACCAGAGGAAAGGCAGAGGAGGGCAGGATACCACAATGCTCTCAAAAACACAGAGATGAGGGGAGCAGGGATGTGGGTGATACTGCCAGAAGTTGGACTCTTGAAGCACATTGACCTCACTCTCAGAACTGACCATCTGCAAAAAAAAAAAAAAAAAAAAAAAAAAAAAAAGCCTATCCAGAGTGTCTAGTTTAAAGTAAGTACCTGGCTATTCAGATTGAAAGGACCAAGGGCTTCCATCATAGTCACCAATGTGAATATGAGTTCTTGTTATAGAATAATTTTAAACAGACTGAGTTTGTCTTCACGACCCCTCTTTTTCTGCCATGAAATTCCAAAGGGAAAACGGCCTGTTTTGTGCTGCATGCTTCTACAAGTCTTTCTGAAGGTGTTTGCCTGACAGCTGAACACAGCATGTTATGAAAGTATTTTCTTATTCTTACAGTTGTTTTTCAGATACTTAATTTATTTTTTAAATGATTTATTTATTTATTTATTTATTTATTTTATGTATATGAGTACACCGTCGCTGTCTTCAGACACACCAGACAAAGGCATAAGATCCCATTACAGATATTTGTAAGCCACCATGTGGTTGCTGGGAGTTGAACTCAGGACCTCTGGAAGAGCAGTCAGTGCTCTTAACCACTGAACCATCTCTCTGATGTTCTTCAGAAATCTGTGACTGCAAATGTGTTTTCTAGTCATTTTTAATTTGACTATGGTATGTATGTATAGAAGTTGGTGTAAAAGAAGTACAAACTTTCTATTTGTGAGAGTGAATCACAGAGGAATATTAACAATTTGACCTCACTAACTCTGCTTACACCTTTAGCTATGAACGGGTTTTACATGTTACTCAACAATTATCAAACATTTAGTGGCATGTGTCTGTCTTCAATTACACAATTACATTTGTAACGGAAGTTTAATGCTACTATGAGGATTACAAACTCAAATGCTGGCCCTGAGGCTCCCTAGGAGAATGAGAGGCCAGTCTAGTGGGAGGAGCCGCCACCCAGCCTTTGAAAAATGCATACATGTTGATGAAAACAAACAAACAAACAAACAAATACACACTTCATTTTATAAATACGGCAAGACATGCCCAAGTTGTTGAATTCAGCTCAAGGGTCATAATTTTAGGAGCAAAAGAGTTCACTGATACTGAATCCCTCAGGTGTTAAAGTGGTGGTGGTGAGGGGGTGGAGAGTTGGCGTTGGGGAGGCTGGCAGTGGGGAGAGATGATCTATTACAATAGGAAGTAACATACTAGGAAAGACTTCTGAGTGCAAAAGGTGAACGCAAACCAAAGCTGTATCAGTAGATCTGATACACCAAGATGGCCAGGAGCAGATGCCACCAGCTTTTAACTCTTCAGAGTATGATATCAAAGTTCCCCAGAAAACATCTTTAAAAGGCCTTGCATAAAGACAAGGGAAGAACACATCCTAGAACAGTGGTCCTCAATCTTGCTAATGCTATGACCCTTTAATATAGTTCCTCAACCATAAAATTATTTTCATTGCTATTTCATAACCACAATCCTGCTACCGCTGTGAATCATAATATAAATATCTGTGTTTCTGGTGGCTCAGGCAACTGCAGTGAAAGGTTGACAGCACACACGCACACGCACATGCACACGCACACGCGGGGTCATAACCTACAGGTTGAGAATCACTGTCCTAGAGACTCAACACCGCCCATCCCTGAACTTCACTCTAGAGACAAAGCAGAGTCCACTAAATAAGCCATGGGGAAGAAGCACCACGGCAGCCAGGATGTTCCTCTGCTCGCAGCCACTAAACCACCCACAGGCACTGAGTCATCACTGGAGCACCTGGAAAGAAATGTCAGTATGAGGTGTCAAGGTGCTTGAAGCCAGAAGAGTCAGCACCCACACTCCCCATCACTCTACATCTGTGCTGATCTCTACCAGGCTTTTTCTTCTTTTAATTTTCTTTCCTCTGACTCATTAGCTCCATAGCCCAAGTAAGACAAGAAGACCCAGAATTAACATCTACTCAGGACCTATTTCTAACACACACAAATCTCCTTCACAACCATGAAGAGATGCCTGGGCTAACAGTAGTGTAGCAGCAAGTGGCACTTCTCCCTCAGGTTTAGAAAACAATGTATTTGATTGTTTAATAAGGATTCCTTTGAGCTAGCAAGATGGCTCAGTGGGTAAGGGCACATGCTGGCAAGCTGAGACCTGAGTTCAATTTCTGAAACCCACTTAGTAGGAGAGCGCCAGCAAGTTACCCTCTGCCCTGAACAGGCAAGCTGTGGCAGGCACACTCACGCACACGGATACACGCACACGGATACACACACACACAGGCATGCACACATACACACAACACACAAACAGGTGAAAACAAAATCAATTTCCTTGAGATTTTCAGTAAATCTGTTTTAAAATATTTATTCCATTGTACATTTCTCTAAAAGTGTAATTATTTTTAATCAAATGAACAGTTGATTAAACATGTCTTTCTTTTCTGCTACCTTTGCTTTGATCATACTTTACTACAGTGGCAAATGTGTTTTCAATGAGTGAAGGAAGCCAGGCAGTGGTGGTGCACACCTTTAATCCCAGCACTTGGGAGGCAGAGGCAGGCGGATTTCTGAGTTCGAGGTCAGCCTGGTCTACAGAGTGAGTTCTAGGACAGCCGGGACTACACAGAGAAACCCTGTCTCAAAAAACAAAAACAAAAACAAAAAACAAACAATGAGTGAAGGATTTTACTGCAGCATAAGACTTCTGGGTTAACACCTAAATTTGTTCTTAAACTGGACATTCATCATCACTCATTGACTTTTGGAAGTCATTTTAGATACTCAGATAAAAACCAGTCTAGAATCATCTCTGAATTTCTAGGATCCAAACAAAGCTATACTCATCTACTTGTCAAATGATGGTTACCAAACGTGCCAACTTCTACAATACATTCTGACAACAGGGAGTCCTGTTTCTAAAGTGTCTAAAGCAACTTTAAAACTGAGGTGTCTTGTCTCCCTGAGTGCTGACACAGCTCACAGACAAAAGACAGTCAGTAAACTGCTAGTCTGCCTCACAGAACTCGGCGAGTGATGGAAACCCCACCACAAAGCTCCTTCACAGAGAAGGCAGATATCCTGGGACCAACTGCTTCCTTAGAGATTGGTTATAGAGCTCGGCATGTCAATTCATGTTGCCTGCAACTTCAGCAATACAGAGGCCAAGGCCGGAGCAATGTCTGAGTTCACTATCTGTCTATGCAACTTTCCGAGTTCCACAGTATCCTAGACTAGAGAGTAAAAACCTGTTTCAGAAAAAATGGAAAGGAAAAGTTGGTTACAGAGCTCAGACTTCCTATTATTCTGTTGTGCTTTTTTCCTCCTTAGCAGACTGAAAATTGGACAGAACTGCCTAGATAAAGGGAGAAAGGGTACAGGGGTTTCAGATACAGGGAACAGTACAGCTTGCATTCACTCATTCATTTCTCAAACACACACGAATGCCATTGTGCTCTGACTGAAGTAGCTGCTGCTACTCGTGCTATTTTACAGGGTTGTAGAACTTCTGGGAGATGGAACTTGGCAGAAAGTAGGTCCCTGGGGAAAGGCCTTGGACATTTTAGGCTAGCCACTTTCAGTAGGCTCTCTGTTACTACTGTGTCATATGCAGGCAGGTGGGAGGTCCCACGACACACTCCTGCCACCATGGAGCCATGTGCCACCATGCCATCAACTTCATGATCAACTGGAACCACTCAAGTTAAATGCCAATAACACTTAAGTTGCTTCTTGTCTAGCATTTGGTCACAGCAGCAGAAAAAAAAAAAAAAAAAACAGTAACAAATATAAGTGCCTTAATATGAACTGTATGAAAGAAGAGAGAAACAGAAGAGTTAATGCAACATGACAACAAAGGTTTAGGGTGCAAAAAGATGCTGAGAGAATAGCTGTTCACACTTAAGGATGAAGAGTCTTGCACTTCAGGAGCAGTGGCTTAAACATCTATAAGAAGTTGGGAGTCAAAAGAGAACTTAATCAACAGAATGGTAACATTTGTGAATTGCTAAGAAAGTTTTGTCAGCAGCATGCAAGGTACACCATAGTAAGGAAACACTGAACCAAAGAAAGACCAAAAGCCAGCTGGGCAAACTCCAAACTCTGCAACTGCATGTCTGATGTCCAACTCCTTTCAGCTTTGATGACTACAATACACTTCTTTCTCTTGGGCTGGTTCCACTCCCTGTTAGCAGCTTTCCTCAGAAGGTATCCCTTAGCTTTGGCATCTCTAACATCTTGGGGTCTCTAAGGCCACTTCAGCTTCATAGCTTCTTGCTCCAATGTCTGGAATCCACACATGATCTTCTGGGCTCCTCCAAAGGGCTTGGGTCACTTCTCCAGCTCTGCCCACTTTAGGCTCTGGTTGACTTCACGCCACTGCCACTGCTGTTCTTGGTGATCATCCTACGGTACTGGCATCTCCAATACACTAGGGTCTTCCCTGTAACCAAACTTCACTAATAGCCTCTCATGGACTCTCTTCATGGTGCCAGGCCTCAACTTCTTTACATGACCCCTTCAGTCCTGGGCCATCAACTACAAATGAGGCTGCACCTTCACCAATGGCCTTCCCTGGTCTCTCACAGTGCCAAGCCTCAGAAGCTGTCCATGATCCTTTCACGTCTCCAAAACCAGTACCACTTGGGTGATTCTTACACATTACCAAGTCCAGCTGCAGCACAAGGTACAACCTTGGCTATTTCTGGAACACAGCTTCTTTGTGCTCTGAGAAAACACTTCCCAGAAGATTTCACCCCAGTGATGATGGTCTCTTCTTAATCATCACTAATTTCTTAGCTCCAGCTAACCAGCATCCCCTTCTATTCTTGACTCTAAAGCCAGAGTCACATGGCCAAAGCTGCTGAGTTCTGCTGCTTGCTGGAGCTAGAACATGGTCCCCCCCTTGTTCTATTTTACCATCACCAGATTTCTGTTTTCCAATTCCTTCACTGCCTAAGCTTGGCTGTACTGGAACTTGCTCTATGGATAGGCCTTGATCTCAGAACTGTATAGCTCTGTCTCCTGAATGCTGGGATTGAAGGCATGTACTACCATATCTGGATCTAAGCTTTTCTCTACTTGGAACTTACTCAGTACCAGGCTGACCCTGAACTCAGGCACTGAGAGTTCTCCATCTCGATTCAACAGCAGCCAGGAGGAGAGTCTCTCTTCTGCACTGGGCGAAGCATGAGCACTAGAAGTCCTCAAAGCCCGTCTACACAGTGCCACACTTATCCAACAAGGCCGCGCTTCCTAATAGTGCCACTTCACATGGGCCAAGCATAAATTCAAACCATCACAATATACAACTACAATATCATGTTTGTGAGTACATTTAATATGTAGCTTTAAATCAAAGGTTACTAGTGCTTAAAGAAACAAGAACTAGTTCAACTACTTTGCTTAACAGATGAATATGAAGGCAGCAGAGTAAGACACACATAATTCCACCTCTAACAACAAAAATAACAGGAAGCAACAATCACTTTTCATTAGTATCTCTTAACATCAATGGACTCAATTACCCAATATAAAGACATAGGCTAACAGACTGGATATGTAAACAGGACCCAGCATTTTGCTGCATACAAGAAACACCTCAGTGACAAAGACAGACACTACCTCAGAGTAAAAGGCAGGAAAACAATTTTCCAAGCAAACGGTCCCAAGAAACAAGCTGGAGTAGCTATTCTATCATCAGATAAAATTGACTTTCAACCAGAAGTTATCAAAAAAGATAAGAAAGGACACTTCATACTCGTCAAAGGAAAAATCTACCAAGATGAACTCTCAATTCCGAACATCTATGCTCCAAATGCAAGGGTACCCACATTCATAAAAGAAACTTTACTAAAGCTCAAAGCATACATTGTATGTACCTTACACAATAATATATAAATATGTGACTTAATACCTTTCTATGAAAGTGAAGAAAATACAAAAAGAAAAACAATATGTAATATCTCTTCTCATTTTCTTAGATTTAAAAGATAACAACTAATTATTAATGAATATTATCCAGCAATGTATATCAATCTATATCATTAGCAATAGAGTTTATTTTAGACTATGAAGAACATGTCAAGACTTTAGTCAGTCTTTGTGGCAGCAGATGCTGGCGAAGATGTGGAGAAAGAGGAACACTCCTCCATTGTTGGTGGGATTGTAAGCTGGTTCAACCACTGTGGAAATCAGTCTGGCAGTTCCTCAGAAAATTGGACACAGTATTACCTGAGGACCCAGCTATACCACTCCTGGGCATATACCCAGAAGATGCTCCAACATATAACAAGGACATATGCTCCACTATGTTCATAGCAGCCTTATTTATAATAGCCAGAAGCAAGAAAAAACACAGATGTCCTTCAACAGAGGAATAGATACAGAAAATGTGGTACATTTACACAATGGAGTATTACTCAGCTATTAAAAACAATGAATTCGTGAAATTCTTAGACAAATGGATGGAACTAGAAAATATCATACTGAGTGAGGTGACCCAATCACAAAAGAACACACATGGTACACATGTGGATATTAGCCCAAAAGCTCGGAATACCCAAGATACACAGACCTCATGAAACTCAAGAAGAAGGAAGACCAAAGTGTGGGTGCTTCGTCCTTCTTAGAAAGGAGAACAAAATACTCACAGGAGCAAATATGGAGACAAAGTGTGGAGCAGAGACTGAAGGAAAGGCCATCCAAAGAGTGTCCCACCTGGGGATCCATCCCATATACAGTCACCAAA
This sequence comes from Arvicanthis niloticus, assembly GCF_011762505.2. Classification (NCBI taxonomy): domain Eukaryota; kingdom Metazoa; phylum Chordata; class Mammalia; order Rodentia; family Muridae; genus Arvicanthis; species Arvicanthis niloticus. Next base: position 7,685,206 of record NC_047670.1, on the reverse strand, counting down.
CCCAGCCACTATTGTAGATGCCAAGAAGTGCATGGTGACAGAAGCCTGATACAGCTGTCTCCTGAAAGGCTCTGTCAAAGCCTGACATTTACAGAGGTAGATGCTCACAACCAACCATTGGACTGAGCATGGGGTCCTCAATAGAGGAGTTAGAGAAAGGACTGAAGGAGCTTAAGGGGTTTGCTTCCCCATAGGAGGAACAACAAAATCAACCTACCGGAACCCCCGGAGCTCCCAGGGACTAAACCACCAACAAAAGAGTACACATGGAGGGACCCATGGCTCCAACTGCATATGTAGCAGAAATGTAAATAAAGAAAATATCCAATAAAATAAATTTTAAAAAATTAAAAAAAGTGCTTGGTGCTCCTCCAGATGAGTTCAGTTCCCAGAATCCATGTCAGGACTGTCACAATCACTTGTAACTCCAGCTCTATTATGAATCCAATGCCCTCTTCTGGTCTCCACAGGCACCCACAAACACTCTTACACAGACAAACATATAAGTAAAAATAAATTAAACAAAAAGAAAGACACTAAGTACTAATATAGTAGCCCCTACACTAATGGGGGGTGCATTTCAAGAATCTCCAGCAGACACTTAATACTGCAGATAGCACCAAATCCTAACTATACTAGACTTTTTAAAATTATTTAAATATAATTTTAATTGAATTACTTAATTTAAATTTTATTTTATTATTAATAAATTAATTTAATTTAAAAAACAGGCACAAATAAGTTAACAATAATAATGAATAAAATACAGCATCTATAACAATCAATATAGTTGTTATTGGAATTACCCTTCTTCTCATTGACCACAAACCCCACAGACCACAGAAAGTAAAACTATACATTGAGAGGAACAATTATATTAAAAGCAAGAAGGAGCATCACTACAGATTCCAATGATGTGAGAATTTGTCATATCAACAGCTGAAAAAAACAAAACAAAACAAAACAAAAAAAAAACCTATGACAAAATCCAATACACAGCCATAAAGACTCTCACTAAGCCCGGAACAGAAGGGAGCTTTTCAACTTGCTAAGGAATCCCTTCAAGGAACCCCTTCAGCTACGGTAATCAATGATGAAACAAGAGAAGCTTTCTCCTATTCAGCTGAGAAAGGCTTTCAGCATCACACCATACACACAATATGCCCTCCCTAAAGCAGTAGGGCAAAAACAGGAAAAGGAAAAAAAAACTGCAAAACAAGTTTTACTACAATTTTACTACAAAAGACGTAGTAAAACTGTCCTTACAGGATGAGGCTCGATCATCTATGCAGATCTTAAAACTCAGGAGGCCAAGGAATGGGAGCTCGCTAGTAGTCGGCTTGCCTGGCATGCACCATGCATCCTCGGCACCACGTAAAACCGGGAGTACTAACACAGGCTTGTAATCCCAGAGCTCAGGAGGTAACTCAAGAGGATCAGAAGTTCAAGGCCACCCTTGCCCACATGAAGGTAAAAACTAGCTGTTATTGGTATTTTAATGTAATCTAACAATAAAACCTTGGGAGAAAAAATGTCAGCCTGTGCTACATGAGATCCTGAAAAATAAAAAATAAAAATAAGCAATCAATAACCAACCCTGCTCCCCTTGGAAGTGGCAGGTGAGGGCAACAGGTTTGTAGGACATCAGGGTCTGTCAGAGTGGGCACCATGCTTGATGGGCAAATACAATTACAAAAGCTAGGTGCACAGTCTCTCCCCCTCACTCCTCCATTTCTTCCTCCCCACTCCTTTCTCTGGCCCCTTTGCCCTCCTCCTCCTTCCTCTGTTTCTCCAACTAGACAAATTTGTCTAACTAGAAATTAGGTCATGTAGCTCTAAGTACATGGAATTTTACTTCCAGCTATCCTACAATGTAAAACATCTTCCCAAGCAAGACCAAATGTTTTGCTGTAAGACCTTATGTAACTCAGTCTGTACTATAGAATTTCTCTAATCACACACACATTTAAAATTCCTATATTTTTTTCTTGCTATATTCCAAGATGAAAGAGTTATCTGTCTTGCTCATTACTAAAAAAGTTGCATAAATATATAATCATGGCTCATAAAAGACAAAAAAGTGGCATATTTAATGATTATCCTTTAGTCTTTCAGAAATCAGTGTCTATTCCATGCACGACACCACCGTTAACACTACTCAAATTCCAATCTTTAACACACTAGTCAAAAACTCTTTCCAGAGAAGATTCTCTTCATAGTGAGCTACAGCACTGAGCGTGGGTGACTACTGACTGCCCAACCCTAACCTGGACATTTACATCTCCCTCAAAGGCTCAGGGAACAGACAAAGATGGGGACGGAAAAAGAACATAAGAACTGCAGGACAGAGAGGAGCACTCTGAAACGCTGTCTTCTAGGCAAGAATGACGTCACTGTGCCAGACTCTCAAGGAATCTAGGGATCCAGCTCAGACACCAGGCTTGAGTGGCAAGTGTTTCTACTGAGCTGCTTTCCGGGTCCACACAGTAAATTCAGAGTTAATTCATAAGCCACATCTTAAATGCTCATTGCCATATGTGGACAGTTTGCTGCCGGACATTCCTACCATCCCACAAAGGGCTGGGCAGATGGCTCAGTTTGTAAAATTCTTGCTGTGATAGCGTGAAGAGCTGGGTTCAGATCCCCAGTGCCCTTGTTACACTGAAGCACTGTGTGGGCACACTTGTACTCACAGTGGGAACCGTGGAGCTAGGAGAATCCCTGGGGCTTTCTGGCTAGCAAGTCTAGCTGAATCCAGTGAATCCTGGCTCCGTGAGAGACCCTGTCCCAGAAAGTAAGGTAGACAGTAAGTCACAGAGAAATACAACCAATGTTAGCCTCCAGCAGGCACACTCATGCACGCATGTCTGCACATGTACTCACATCTACAAACACACAAGTATCCATAGCGCTCACACGTATACAAAAGGATAGCTTATATTAAAAAATCTGAGCAAACTTCCAAGGACGAGAAAGAAAGTCATAATGAAAGGAAACCAGCATGTTCCAGGTCCAGTATAGTAAGATAAGCTTGCTACACGGAGATTGTAAATATAGTATGTTGGCCCAAGAGACTAAAGTGACTTTTAATACCTGCTTGACTGGCTGAATAAAACCTATACTAAATAATACTAGACCACACTAAATAAGACTGAAACACCCTCCTTAGTCTAGCAAAACAATCCAAAAGGCCTGGAGAGACTAGCGTGTTGGTGCAGGGATAATCTCCTATGTACTGTGCAGAAGCATAACCTGTCAATAAAAAAGTTGATGGTCAATAAGCTGAGACAGGATTAGAAGGTGAGACATCGGGCAGAGAGACAGAGGAACTCTGGGAAATAGTAAAGCACAGGAAGATTCACCACCCAGAGCCAGAGGAAGTCTGACATATGAAACTGAGGAGGGATAACTAGCCGTGTGGCACAGGATAGTATGAACAGATTAACATAGGTTACAAGCTAGTGGGAGCAGACCTAGCTTATGGCCTAGGCATTTAATTAATAAACAATAAGCCTCCAAGTTGTTATTCGGAAGCAGGGGCACAGTGGAAAGTCCATGGTTCCATGTTGGAGTGGATTACCTACTTAAAAGCTGTTCACCTGCCTTTCACAGTATCCCCTCACCAAGACTGGGAGGCACTAGCAGTCCTGAAAGAACATGCAGTGTGGTGGCTCTCTCTTCTCAGGAGGCAATACTAACAATGGGAACTGCTGTCAAAAAGGGCTCCCTGAATTCAATGAAGATAACAGGCTTCTGATGGGACCACAGACTGGGTCAGCAGTCTCAGACCTCAGTGGCTATCAAAATAGGTCTTGATTTTGGTTGTTTATACTGTTCCTGGACATAAAGTGAAGGAGAAAGCTCTTTGTGTCATGAGAAGTCTTGGCTTGAATCGCCAGTGAGTATCATGACTCAGCCTCCAAACTTAACCAATTTCTAGACTTTCCATCTCTCAGTGAAGAGAAGCTCATTCCAAGGCCCTGCCACCTAAACACAGGTGACTCTGTATGGGGGGAAGGTGTCTAAAAGGAAGAAAAGGGAAAGGAGGAGACAAGAGAGGGTAATGGGGTGGGGAAAAGAAGGAGAAAAAGTGAATGTTTTTTTCTTGTATGTGGAATATATGTGTGTGTATACACACACATGCGCGCACACACACACACACACACACACACACACACACACACACACACACACACACGATATACAAGTAGAAGGCAGAGGACCTGAACAGCAGGAAGGGCCTAAGAGACAGAGGTGAAAGGTGTTAGAACAAACAGGAGCAAAGATTTGTATAGAAATGTCATGGTGAAACCACTATTGTGTATCCTAACTGTGTTATCAAGCCTCTTATTCAGTTTCTCTAAAGGGGCTATGAGTATTGATCGGGGTGACTGCCCATCAAGTAAGAGCAAATAGACTTTCTGAGATTACCTGAGCTGGCATTAATTCCTGAACAGACAAATTGCACCAGTGAGAACAGAGGTTGTTGGAGACGATGCGCTCAATGGTGCTTTCACTCAGTTCTCTGCCATCTACCTACTCTGGCTATCTTCTCATTCCGGAATGTATAACTGAAGAGATACACTTGGTAACTGGCAAAATCGCCACACTGGTTCAGATTTGTGGACACAGGACTATGATGACATAGAAAACTAGAAGACACTAAAACAGTGTTTCTCAACCTGTGGGTCATGACCCCCTTGGCAAATCTCTGTCTCCAAAGGTATTTACATTGCAACTCATAACATTAGCAAATTTACAGTTATGAAGTAACAACAAAAACACTGCTATGGTTGGGGATCACTGCAACGTGTGGAACTGTACTAAAGGGTCGCAGCAGTGGGAAGACTGAGAACCGCTGCACTAGAGTGTCCCTACTAATCAAGTATTCCCTGGAAGGATTGTAGCCACTGCTGCCACCACAGAGGACTCAGTAGATCCACGGATAGAGGACCCTACCCCATTCTCATTCACATTGTCTACATGGTCCTGTAGAAAACAGGTGAGTCTTAGAGTATGACAATTGATAACGACTTAGTGGTAAATGCAACTGTAGCTACTGTTTTAGATGTAATTTCAAGGCTAGGGCAAATCAAGTATCCCTGAGCATCTGGGATTGATCTGACAAGAGCTTTCTTTTAACCAAACCTCATAGTAAGGCCACACACCTCTTAGGTCTATCAGCTCTTCAAGACCTAAACCTCAGGAATTTTCTGTCAACCCTCCACTGGACATCATTTTACTGATGGAAGCCTGAGGTAAGCAGTAACACTATACTTCAGATACACAATGAGAAAGTCATATGCCAGAGAGGGAAAATCCTAGTAGTCTCGGACATATAAGAGTACCCTTTCTAGTAGAAGTGCAATGCCTAGTGGTTCTCACTAATGTCTAGAGACAACAAATGCATCTCTTTTTTTTTTTTTATCTGTATGTCTATTTTTTTTAACAAGTTACCTTCAAAACTGCCAGTGTTTAGTGGACCCAGAATGAACAAGAGAAGGTGTGACAACAGATCCAGGTGTTTATGTGAGTTGTCTCACTCCTTGGGCTGCATGACCTGACAGAATTGTTCCTGGAAGTGCACTGCAGCAGATGTAAAGAATGGAGACTTGACAACCGCTACAAGTGACACAGTGTAGAACCAAAGGGAAACTGAAGGACAGAGGGGAAGATTAGTAGGCAGAACTCTGAGCAGCACGCTCAGGTGGTATTTTGCTTACGGTGATTATGTAAAAGCAGTAAGTAGTTTGCTGCATGGTCAGGAACTCAGAAGGAACAGGACTGGAAAGCAGACAAGGCACAGGAGACCTATAAACAGGCCCCTCTGACTAGAAAAAGAGCTAGAATTAAGTCAGTTGGTGTTAGTCCTCATGCTCTGCTCTTTTTGTTATCTATTCATCTGCTGCTAGCCACCAGGCTGTTGCTACATTCTGGCTATGACGAACTCTGTGCAGCAATGACCATGGGTAAGTAACAAGTGTCTCTAGTAAAATGTAGAGCCCTTTGGGCATATGTCCAAGAGTTGTCCAGCTGGATCTTATGGTAGGCCAACAAACAGGTAAGTTTTCAGCTTTTTGAGGAACCTTCAAACTAATTCCCATGATGCCTGTGCCAGCATTCCCTTTTCTCCATTTTTACCAGTATCTGCTGCCATCCATTATTATTGTTGTTGTTGTTGTTGTTATAATCTTGGCCATTATGAGGTGCCTGTCTGGGAATAACTGGGACCCACTAGGACCCAGGAATTCACTCCTGGCCTGGAGCACTGGTTCCTTCAGGTCTGGGCCCAAGCAGTGAGCAGATCCCAGGCAGCAGCTCTGCCCCCAATCTCACTGAACCCAGAGGAAGTGGGGCTCCCAGGAGCTCTAACCCGGGCAGTATCTTAGGAAAAGAGACAGCAACACCCGCCCCAAACAGGGAGAAACTGGGACCCACTAGGACCCAGGAAGTCACTCCTGGCCCGGAGCACTGATTCCTTCCTGTCTGTGCCTGAGCACTGAGCAGATCCTGGGCCTCAGCTCTAACTCCAGTAGCATCACCCACCCCACACAGTTCTGACACAACCAACATTAATAGGAAAACCAGGCTCCAGTCAGAGACAGGGAAGGTAGCACTAAGGAGATCCAGATGGCAAAAGGCAAGCGCAAGAACATAAGCATCAGCAACCCAGGGTACTTGGCATCATCAGAACCTAGTTCTCCTACACTAGAAAGTCCTGAATTCCCTATATCATCAGGAAAGCAAGATTCAGATTTAAAATCACGTCTAATGATGATGATAGAGGACTTAAGAAGGTCATAAGTAACACTCTCAAAGAAACAGAGGAGAACAAAGGTAAACAGATAGAAGCCCTTAAAGAGAAAACACAAAACTCCCTTAAAGAATTATAAGAGAACACAACCAAACAGGTGAAGGAATTGAACAAAACCATCCAGGACAAAATGGAAGTAAAAACAATAAAGAAATCACAAAGGGAGACTACCCTGGAGATAGAAAACCTAGAAAAGAAATCAGGAGTCACAGATGCAAGCATCACCAACAAAATACAAAAGATAGAAGAATCTCAGGTGCAGAAGATATCATAGAAAATATTGACACAGCTGTCAAAGAAGACACAAAATGCAAAAAGTTCTTAACACAAAACATCCAGGAAATCCAGGACACAATGAGAAGACCAAACATAAGAATAATAGTATAGAAGACAGTAAAGATTCCCAACTTAAAGGGCCAATAAATATCTTCAACAAAATTATAGAAGAAAACTTCCCTAAACTAAAGAATGAGATGCCCATAAACATACAAGAAGCCTACAAAATGCCAAATAGACCAGAAAAGAAATACCTCCTGTCACATAATAATCGAAACACCAAATGCACAAAACAAAGAGAAAATATTAAATGCATTAAGGGAAAAATGCAAAGTAACATATAAAGGCAGACCTATCAGAATTACACCAGACTTCTCACTAGATACTGTGAAAGCCAGAAGATCCTGGACAGATGTCATACAGACCCTAAGGAAACATAAATGCCAGCCAGGCTACTATACCCAGCAAAACTCTCAGTTACCATTGATGGAGAAACCAAGATATTCCACGACAAAACCAAATTTATACAATATCTTTCCACAAACCCAGAATTACAAAGAATAATAGGAGGAAAGTTCCAATACAAGGAGGAAAATTATACCCTAGAAAGAGCAAGAAAGTAAACCTCTTCCAACAAATCCAAAAGAAGATAGCCACACAAAGATAACTTTGCCTCTAATAACAAAAATAACAGGAGACAACAATCACTGTTCCTTAATATCTCTTAACATCAATGGACTCAATTCCCCAATTAAAAGACATAGGCTAATGGACTGTATACGTAAACAGGACCCAGCATTTTGCTGCATACAGGAAACCCACCTCAGTGACAAAGACAGACTCTACCTTAAAGTAAAAGGCTAGAAAACAATTTTTCAAGCAAATAGTTCTAAGAAACAAGCTGGAGTAGCCATTCTAAAACCTCCAGCCTGAGAACACAAAGGGAGGGACTCATGGCTCCACCTGTATAGGTAGTTGAGGGTGGCCTTGTCAGACATCAGTGGAAGTGGAGGGTCTTGGTGCCTGAAAGTTTGGATTCCCTAGTGTTGGGAGGTGGGAATGGGAAGATGGTGGGATCACACCCTCATAGAAATAGGAGGAGGGGGGATGGGAGAGGAGATAACATTGAAAGGTAAATATATAAAATATCCAATTTAAAAAAAAAAACAGATAATGGGTCTGGCAATTGTAGTTGAGCAGTTGAGCCTTTTTGTCAACAATTTATTATGGGGATTTTGTATAATCCTTAAGGACAAAATATTGTAGAAGAGGCCCATGGAACTTTAAAAAGATTGATGAGACATTTTTTTTCAGAGGAAAAAAGCTTGAAAGTGCTGGAAGAAGTGAGTTGGGCTTTAAGCAAGAGGGTAGCAGGCTTGATTATTGCTGGTATAACAGCTTTAATTCTATTAATTGCTAGCACCACTGCTTCTGCAATAGCATTGACACAAGGAGTCAGGACAACTATTTTTGTTAACCATTTAGCAAAAAAATGTTACTAATGTATTGAGTATACAAAAGGATCTATATAGGTACCTAGAACAACAAATGATGCTCTATAACCCATTTAAATTATCTGAAGGAGGTTCAGGGTTCAAGAGTTAGGAACCATCCCAAGTGTCATGACAAATATCATTGGAGTAGTGTTACTTTTGAAATTCACAATGATTGTCACTATAATTAGAAAAACGTTTAAAGACACCTGTAGGATATTTGGCATAATTCTAACACCTCTCTGGGTCGGTTAACTTTGTATAGTGAGATTATGAATTTAAAGAATGTTGCTCTGTCAACCTTTGATGCTGCAGATAATGCTGATAAAATTATCCATGGACTGAGGTCAGTATTTCCATTTTGAACAAACCTCAGGAATGGCATATATAGCTTGATCAGGCTAGCTCTTCTTGTCCTGGGAATACTTTTATTCCTGCCCATCATGTTAAAGCTTATCTTGAACAACATCAACATGTTGGCAGCCAAAGTACATGGCTTAAACTTGAAAATGAACCTCCAGACAGAGTTATTAAATTAACAGGCTGGCAAGCCAAGGATGGGTAAGATTCTGCACAGTCTTACCAACCTAAGACAGAAGTGCATTGCCTTTGATAATGCATATTCCATGACAAGTAAGGAAGGGATTCTTGTCAGAACAACCTAAGACAGGCTCAGTATTGTTAATGAAATAAAAATGGGGGAGAGGTAGAGAGCCTTTCGGGCTGCTTGGCAAGAAGCTGACATGGGCCAGGGACAAGGAAAGGGGCTGATTGGCAGGAATATGACATTGGCCAAGGACAAGGAAGTAGGCTTCAAGCAGGAATCTGACATTCGACTAGAAGAAAGAAGTAATTTCAGGTAGGAGCCTAAACCGTAGGCTACAACAAAGAAGTAATCTCAGGCAGGAATCCAAATATTAGGCCAGAACAAAGAAGTAATTTCAGATAGGAATCTAAATTTTAGGCTAGAACAAGGAAGTATGCTTCAGATATGAAAATGACCTTGGGCTAGGAAAGGGAAGTAGGCTCAGATACTTTGGTCATCCTGATAAGCCTTTAGAAACAATGATCATGGGAGTGTTCACGTAACTAGGTTTAATGCCTTGGTTTTTCTTTGACTATTTGTGTTTATTGTATTGCTTGTTCATTGACTATTTGCATCTATTGTATTGCTAGACCCTCAACTTAGAACTGACCTTAATACATGCATGTAACCAAAATGGTATAAAAGCATAAAGGAAGCCAGGCGGTGGTGACGCACGCCTTTAAGCCCAGGAGGCAGAGGCAAGCGGATTTCTGAGTTCGAGGGTAGCCTGGTCTACAGAGTGAGTTCCAGGATAGCCAGGACTACACAGAGAAACCCTGTCTCGAAAAAAAAAAAAAAAAAAAAAAAAAAAAAAAAAAAAACCAAAAAAAAAAAAAAACCAAAAAAAAAAAAAAAAAAGCATAAAGGAAGAGGGAGTATAGGATAGGGGGTTCTAGGGAGGGAAAATGGGGAAAGGGGATGACATCTATATTGTAAATAAATAAAATATCCAATAAAAATTAAACTTAAAAAAAAAAAGAAAAATGAAGTACCTGTCTTATAGATCTTAGAACCTAAGCTTGATCTTCAGAAGCAAGAGAGGGAAAGCTAAGCCGGGCAGTGGTGGTGCACGCCTTTAATCCCAGCACTTGGGAGGCAGAGGCAGGTGGATTTCTGAGTTCGAGGCCAGCCTGGTCTACAGAGAGAGTTCCAGGACAACCAGGGCTACACAGAGAAACCCTGTCTCGAAAACCAAATAAAAAAGAAAAGAAAAAGAGAGAGAGAGAGAGGGAAAGCTAGGTATGACAGTGTTTTTAAATCCAAAATGCTGCCAGAGTCTCACACACACACACACACACACACACACACACACACACACACACACACGTCAAGTTCTAGAAAGAAAGTGTCCTTATTGAGCTTAGTTTCAGAATCTAAACCTCCATATAGCAGGGAGTTGACTCTAGGGAGGATCTTCTCCAGCCATGTCTTCGGATGGCACACGGCTTCATGGTAGGAGCACAGAAGCGAAGGGAACAAGGAATCATCAAGGCAGAGAGTGATTCAGGGTACAGTGCTCTTCCAACCATGGGCTCTCACGGGATCCAAGCAGAGTCTTTCAACAATGACAAGTGTTACTTCTGCGGATAGCACATTCAGTGACAACACCATCCTGGCACTAGGCTCCATGTCTTACAGGATCACTACCTCCCACACCACCAAACTGGGGACCAAACTTCTAACACATGAAATTTCGGGGGATAAAATAAATCTAATTTATGTAAGGTCACCTGGGAATGACCTCAGAGAAGAAAGTCCTGTGGGCATCAATCAACCTATTTGACCCCTCTCAAATGGGTTCAAAACCCCCGTGGCTGTGGTCCCCAGGATACACTTCCGTCTTAGCACTGAGGGATATATTAACATGTCCCAGACCACTGGTCACCTACAAGATTTATCAAGGCAGCAGGTACCCATATACTATTTGTTTATTTGAGATAGGGTCTCAGGTTGCCCAAGCTAGCCTTAAACTCACTTTCTAGCCAAGGATGGCTCTGAATTCCTGATTTTCCTGCTCCTTCCTCCTAAGTAGTGTTGGAATTACAGGTGTATTATCACTACACACACACCACATATTTGCATGTATGTGAAATGTGTGTAATGTATGCATGTGTTTACAGATGCACAAATCCACATGCACACTTTTGGGTGTCAGAGGAGGAAGAGGAGGAAGTTGTCTTTCTCTCTCACTCTTCCATTATTGTTGCTAAACCTAGAACTCACGGTCCTTCAGCTAGACTCACCAGCAAGCTTCAGTGATCCTCCCAGCTCCGCCCACCTCAGCACTGGGACACAAGCATGCACGGCTATGCCCTGCCTTTTATGTGAGGGTCTGAACTCAGATCCTCATGCCTGCACAACCAGAGCTCTTCCCCAGTGCGCTATCTCCCCAGCCCTAAGCCCCTCTACTGTAGTGGAAAGGAGGTTATGTAGGAATTCAAGGATACTGACTTCTATTTATCTATGGAGACACGGTTACAGTCCCTTCTAAATGATGAAGCCATCAACCAAGAGCAAAGAGGAATATTAAGTTACCAATACAGTACCTATGCCTGCTGGAAGGCTGACATGAGGCACTATTCTGAAAAAAAAAAACAAAAAAACAAAAAAAACAAAAAAAAAAAACTTAAAAGGACATTAACAGTATACAGCTGGGAATGACACTTTGAATATGGACTTACTAAGCAGTATTCTGTGGTAAAAATATACCATGGTAAACTTTAATCATTAACCAGTTTAAAAAATAAACATATATGTTGTTTCTAATATTAAAAATAAAGCTGAGCTGAAGAGGTGCATCTTTTAGGTTCAATTCCCAGTACCCACAACCATCTGTAACCCCAGGGGAACTCAACTGTATCTACTTGAGTAGTCAGAGCCCGGGCAGTTGGTTGAGCTGCAGACCCCTCAAGACAACTGACAACACACCACCAGTGACTCAACTGCCCACGACACCAGCAGTAAGCTCCACAGTCTCCAGAAGGAAGGCAAGACCCAACCTCAATCAGTCCCCAACGCCTACAAATCAGGCTCTGCTCAAATCTGGTTAGTTTCTTTAATTCCCTGTTACTTAACGCTAATTTTTTTAAAAAAATTTAAAGGCTATAATCACATTCTGAAACTAATGTGAACAAAAAATGAAATTTTAATGTAACACTTAGAAGAAAAAAAAGACATTAAAAGAAAGTAGCAAGATTTCTGAGCAAAATATGGGTGTTAATAAAGACCTACAATTAGAGAAACTAAGTCCGAGCTGGAAGTCAGAATGGATCTAGAGTCAGGTCACATGATCACCCTTCAAATACAGCAAATACAGCACATGCTAACTATCTTTCCTTTCTGAAAATTGAATGCTTTTAAGCATATTTTAAGTGTTGATAAAAGCCTACTCCCTTGAGAAGTCTATCTACTTCAATTTACTATTTCATTGTCTTTTGACAATTTTCTTTAATATAGAAATGAATGTTTTAGAAAAATCTTATTACTAACTCTTAGTAATTCTTCCAGAATCCTACAATGTAAAGAAAAGGGGCTGGCATAAAATCAGAACTATTTTTCAACATTCCTTTACAAACTTAATAATTTTTAAAGTATCAATGACTTGTCATGTGTTCAATAGAAAACTATGAAGAGAAAAAAACTGGAAAGATAAGAATGAAGCACATCATTTTGTTATTATATTTATTTAGTAGACTTAAAACATATAAAATTAGATCATTGCTTCCTTCATATTGAAACAAATACTTTGGTATTCTGAAAAAAACTCAATGACCAATTTAAATGTTTTATCATGGATAGAGAGGCTGTTCAGTGCGTAAGAGCATCTGCTGTTCTTGTACAGGACCCAGGCTCCATTTCCAGCATCCACACCATCTACACACAAACATGCAGGCAAAACACTTGTGGACATTAAACAGACGAAGTTCAGAAATTCACTGGTTGTTTTGTTTGGTTTGGTTGGTTGGTGTGGTTTGGTTGGTTGGTATGGTTTGGTTAGTTGGTTTGGTTGGTTGATGTGGTTTGGTTAGTTGGTTTGGTTTGGTTGGTTGGTGTGGTTGGTTGGTGTGGTTTGGTTGGTTGGTATAGTTTTTTGAGACTCTACAGAGTCCTGGCTATGCTGGAACTCACTATGTAGACCACACTGACCTTGAACCCACCGAGAGTGCTGGGATTAAAGGCATGTGCCACCACACCTGGCATTTTTAAATTTAGGAAAGAATGAAAGAAAGGAAGGAGGGAAGGAGTGGGGAGGGAGGGAGGGAGGGAGGGAGGGAGAGAGAAGGAAAGAGAGAGAGAGAGAGAGAGAGAGAGAGAATTTTAAAAAGAAAGTAAAAATACTTAAAATTTGCATGAAGGGTGGTCTACTGTGCAAGCCACCTTCTGAATGTTCAGGTCACCCTCTACTGTAAGGAAGCAGTAGTACTGGCCACAGAACACAGAAAAATCCATTCTTTGCTCAACACTGCCATCTGTGGGCAGTTAACATGGGTTAAAATTTAACCATTCCAATTCTATAAAGTTATATTGCCTAAATTGACTTGACATAAGAAAGATTTAGAATTCAGGAGGAAACGCCTAGGATGTCACTCAGATGCAGCAACAATTTATCATTGGCAAGGTTGGGCTTTGATGCCCTATCCCACAAAGGAAAAAAAAGACAGAAAAATACACATACAAAAATATCTTCAGCAGATATTTACCATCCTTTTATACAGAGGAATGAGCTGCATTGATCACAATAATGAATAATATTTGGTCCTTACACTAAAAATAAGGAAAACTACCAACATCAAAACTGGAAAGAGATGTGGCCACATGAACACATGAGTAACCATAGAACCCACAGGTCTTTTAGATCCAAATTTCCTTTCTCTAGTAACGTCCATGAAATTAGGACAAAAGATTGTGTGGATCAATTCTAACTGCTTAGGATATATGAAAATGCAACAATAAAGCCCATTATTTATAAGATTAACATATGCTAAAAAAGTTAGTGTGTACCACTTGAAATTTCATTACTACATATACATATTTTCTAATCCAAAAATAGGCATCTGAGTTGTTATTGTTTGCATAATCATTCAATCATCAAACTAAGTTTTATTACAACTTAAATCAACATATATTCCTAGTCACATGCACATATGGCATTATGCAGTAGATGGAAAAGACGAATGAAACCTAATCTTGCTTTCCAAGAGTTGGAACTACAAAATGAGACAAAATGGGCTCAGAAATGATTTCATGACACTACAGAGTGGTCAGTGTACACTATAAGGCAGTGGTGAAGCAAAACCCAGGCCATTCAAAGAAGTTTCATATGGTTGGTAGGATCACTAAGGCTAGACAGGGTGAGTCTTCAGTGAACCAGCCCATGGGAACCCATCTCAATGGGAAAGCAGCCCATTCAGGAAACAGCAATGTTTATCTTCAAACAAAATCAAGCATTACCATCTTACTAATGAACTCCATAAAACCCCAATATGTATGCTATAAATGTAATTTTTGGGACTACAAGTATATCTTATAGCTCATTTATCACGTAAAAAAAAAATACAAACATTAGCAATTTTGACTTAAAATTCAGGATAAGGAGTAACAATCCCAGTTCCCAATTCCTGAAGTTTGGGTTGGTCTCCCAACAGCAAGAGAGCCCACTGGTGGGCTGAGGACCGAGTTCAGCAGCAGCACCGGCACAGGCCTGTGTGAGGCCCTGAGCTCCATCCCCAGCAATGCAGAACAAAAAGAGCAAGTGCACGCATGATGAAAGGGGATGAGATGGTAAGAAGACTACTGTCACAATACGGTCCCTGGGAGGTCACCTGGATGGGCACACCAGACCTGTCAGATGTGAACTGTGTGAGGCTTTCTCCCAATGGACACCTTCTACATGTGCTTTCAAAGCACAGCTACAAACGCCCACTGTAACATTAGGGAAACAGAACAGCAACAACCTGAACATTTGGAAGGCAGGCCTTTCCTATTTATATAGATTATGTTTTGCCCATAATATAAAACATCAGCAGAACTGTTAATACTGTGTAGACACTGAACATATGAAGCAATAAGAAAAATACTCCAACTTATACTTAGGTAAATATAGCAATTTTCAGTAGTAGCAACTAAACTACATTATGTTTACTGGCAGGGCCTAGTTTCCAGTGCTTTAACTCTGGCAATAATCCCATGGCTCAGCTTTCTTTTATAACAAAAGGAAAAAGAGAAAACAGATATGCAGTAGTTTCTCAAAGAAACATATCTAGAAGAGGCTAGAAAGATGGCTCAGTAGTTAAGAATGACAGTCTTCTTCAAATTGACTGGGTTCAATCCTAGCACCTACATTGTGGTACACAACTGTCTACACTCCAGTCCCAGGGCATCCAACGCCATTGTCTGGCCTCCTCAGGCACTACATGGACATACATATATACACATAAAAATAATTTTAAAATTTTTAAATATACCTAGTAAACAAAGCAAAACCAAGAATTTAGGCCAAGACTTTCTGAATCCAAGGAGTATACTCTTTTACAGTGATGTAACTGCAAACAAGAACCAACTGTGTCTTTAATGACATATGATATTATATATATATAATATAGTTAATTCATCAGTTTATATACACAAGTTCACACATAAAATTCAACAGACATACATCTAAAAACTCCTTTCCATCTATGGGGGTGATTTACATTTCACATAATACCTTCCTGTGCTTTTTAAATCAATATTACTTTTATACTTTGTAAATAAACTGTCTCAAAAGTCCTGATCACACAGTACTTACTCATCTTCTAATTTCAGGGCACTCGCCAATTAATTAAACCCATAAACTCCAAAAAGTGATGTGACTTTGTTTACAAACTAAGTCCCTATCAATCCTGAACAAGTGCGTGCATTCATCACCACAGGTGTAAGAAAGGAATGTCCGGCAAACACTAAAATGAGAACTAGCTGGGTATTTTGAGCTTCCTAGCTACTCTAACATCATTTTTGTCAATTACTATTATGGACAAGCACATTTCACTAATAGCCCAGCCTATCCTATGTGTGTGGATGTCTCCCTGTGTGACGGTGTCCTACTTATCCTCTGTACATCCACTTGGTAAACCTGATACTTACTCTCCATCGTCAAGCTGACTAGGCAACAGAATCAGAGAGGAAACACATCTCCTGTCTGAGAGGGTGTTTCCAGAGAGACTCAAAGGAGAAAGACGGCCCTGAATGTGGTGGCATTACCCCATGGGTCCATTCAGAAGAAGGAAAACTGAGAAGGAGAGCTGAGAATGTCAACTCATCTCCCTCTGCTTTCTGGCTCCAGGCACATGTAACCAGCCGCTTCCAGTTCCTGATGCCCAGTTGGGCCTTTTCTGTCAGTTGGGCCATGCCCTCAAACTGTGAACAGAAAGAAATCCTTTCTTTCTTAAGCTGCTTGTTGTCAGGTACTTGGTCACAGCAAGGAGGAAAGTAAGTAAACAAGACAGCAAATATTTCCCAGTACCCATCATGGACCACACAGTGTGCTCAATACTGAGAACAAACCAGAACAAGAGAAAAAAAGACCTTTGCCCTCCTAACAGCTGATTATATTGTGGGGAAAGCCATGAAAACCTTTATCCTAAAGTGTACTGATGTGGCACAAACTATCATATTAGGAATTACCAGTGCCTGGAAGTTAGGGGTAGACATGTGCATGGTATCTTTGTTTGGGGTTTTCTATTTCTCCAGTAAAAAACTTGATTTTGTTTGTACACTTCAGCCTGTAGTCATAGCACTGGCATACTTATTTGGGGGTGGGAGCATGCCACAAGGGATATGGGGAGGTGAGGAGGTCAGAGAACAGTTTGCAGGAATCAATTCTCTCCAGGTTGGCAGGCTTAGCAAAAAAGTGCTCTCCCCGACCCAAGTGACACTTTAAAATACCATTTACATTATTTCATTATAACACAAACCCAGACGAGTCATGAGGACACATGAGAGGAGAGTCGCAAATTTGAGGCCAACCTCACATGATATTGGGGACCCTGTCTCAGAAAAAAAAAATAATGAACCAGCTGTCGCTGGAGCTATGTTAGAGCATGAACCCGGCATACAGGAGACTGTAGGTTTAATCCATGGCACTAGAAGATCCCCCAGGGGAATGTTTAGTGCAGCTTTAGGGTACTTACAATGAAACTGAGATGGTAATATCCCATATGGATCTTCCTTCACCTCTACAGTGTCTATTATCCACAACCTCAACTGGAGCATGTACTGGATATATAATAAAACCCTATGGTTAGAAAAGCTTCTCACTAATAAAGCACTGATATTCCATTTAATGAAGACAGGATTCTAAAGCATCACTGACAAGCCACCTTGGTGTGCCTTGCAACAGAGCCCAGCATTAGAGTAATTCAACTGTGGTGCCTGTCTAGATGCTGCAAGGCTGAGACCGTGAGCCAAGACCCTGTAAATGGAGGTTACAACCCAGCCTCCCTCCACATCCTCCCCGAGGCATTTATTCCAACTAAACCAAGATTCCCAAGAATTATGAACAAGGAATTAGTGAACTACATTTCACAACCTTGCCTCTGCCTTAGAAAACGGAACACCCTGATCAGAACAGTATTCAGAAGGAAAGGGAATCATGGTCACTTTTTCTCATATCTAAGATCTTTCCTTCATTAAACTGATCACTACTGGCTATGTGAAACCCACAGATATGGTTAAGATTTCCAGTAGCTGCCCTTAAAATAGGGAGATTATTCTGGTTTACCTGAGTGATCCTAATTAATCACAACAGAACTCAAAATAAAAAGAGGGAAGGTGACCATGAGGTGGTGAGTATGAGGACTCAGTTATCACTGTCAGCTTCGAAGATGGCAGAAGTGGCTCTGGAGTCAAAGAGCACTGTGTCCCCACAACAGGCAACACAGGAGGAAAGTTACTCCCCAAAACATCAAGAACTGGAACTTTTCAGTATCTCATTGTTTAGGCCAGTGAGACTCCTTAAGAATTCCTACTGTGCAAACCTGGAAATCATATAGTGGTGGTTTCTCAGGAGCTGGGAACCAATCTACCTAAAGATCCAGTTATACCATTCTTAGGCATATACATTATACAAGGACACTTGTTCGACCATGTTCATGGCTGCTCTATTCATAATAGGCAGAAATTGGAAGCAACCTAGACATCCCTCAACAGAAGAATGAATAAAGAAAATGTGGTACATTTACACAATAGAATACTACTCAGCTGTTTAAAAACAAATGCAAGTAGATGGATGGAACTAGAAAACTCACCCTAGGTGAGGTGTCCCAGAGCCACAGAAATATGGTATGCATTCACTGATATGGGGGCATCAGATGTTAAGTCAATGATAACCAAGTGACAATCTGCAGAACACAGAGGTTAGGTGTAGAGTAAGGGACTAGAGGGGACAGATAGATCTACCTAGGAAAGAAAAATAGAAGAGATAACCATAGGTGGGTGGTTGTGAAACAGGTGGATTAAGTGGGGAAGGAGAGAAAAGGAGGCCAGGGAGGGAATCTAGGAAGAGCCAGCTAAAGTTAAGGCTCATCTGAGAGGTAATATGAGAACCTAATACAGCAGAAGCTTCCTAAAATACATACATATATGAAAAGGTGCTCTAATTGAAATTGACAAATAATGAGGGAGACAGAGTCACAGTCATAAAATGTCATCTCCTGTCATAAAATGAAGCCCCCAGTCACAAGACTGTGTTACATCTAACTGAGCTGATGGCCAAAGGGATCCACGAGAATCCTCAAGCAACCTAAGCTGTTGATCTAAAATGGTGTCCTGTCGGCAAGATACACTGCTATTATAAAGTTTGTGGAATAACCAACCAATATCTGGTTTGACTTAAGGTTCACTCCACAAGATGAAACCTATACCAAACTCTGCTTGAGTGACCAAGCCCCTGAGACTAGATAGCCCAGGGACCTAGGGTAAATCCCAATACTTCTGTTCTTTAAAAAGAAAACTATGTACCAATAAAATTAGCCCTCATAACATTCTGCCATGCCCACAGATCAGCGCCATGCTCAGCCATCATCGGAGAAGCTCCCTCCTGAAGCAGATGGGAACAAACACAGAGCCCCACAGCCAGATATTGTTCAGAGGTTAAATGTTCTGTCCTAACAGGGATGTCTCCACCATATCCCTCCCCTCAGTGTGAGCCCCGGGGAAGAGGAGGTGGAAATGGTGTAAGAGCCAGAGGGGATGGGGACGCCAAGAAACCAAGGCCCTCCAAATTACCACGGCCATTCACAGGGCCTGCACGAGAGCTACAGCAGGGTCTCTAAAGTATGCCATGGCTTCCAGTCATTACTTCTATGGGATTCCTGAGTGTGTGCACAAGTGTGGCTATTTCCTGTGCCTTCTCTTGGACCCGTGCCTTCTCTTGCCCTTCTGTTTGTTTTGTCCAATTCTAATGTGTTAAGTTTTGGTTATCGTTTTATATTTTTATTATTAAAAATGAATTCCTATTGTCCTATAAGTAAAAATTTGTGTTTTAAGCCACTGCATGTGGCAAAAATCACAAAATTATGTCCTGGGGTCCTTCCCATCACTGAATCAAAAAAAAAAAAAGTTTTGGCACTCAAAACTAAAATGACCCAACAGTCCTGAGAAATATCTGCATGTGTATTGTTCAGTAATATCCCTAGGGAGCAAAAACAGAAAATTCAGGTTTTTTTCTTATGTAACCCAACTTCATGCAAACCAAATCTCATCATTTTTAAAATCCCAGCCTCGTCCTTATGCCTATTTGCACTACTTCATGCATCTAAAGGTTTTATCCTATTTTACAAATAATGCTTTACACAAGTGGAAAAAAATATTTTTAAAAAATAAAAGGACATTTTCAGTAAAGGAAAGTGAAATACTGACAATTTAAATCATACACCCAGTTCACAATAGCTTTAACTGTCATTTTAACTATCGATTTAATGAAGATGTTTGTGACAGGCCCAGAACCTCAGACTCCAGCTCCTTGAGGCAGAGATAAGACCTGGAGCCATATTCCTCCAAGTCTGACGGGTCGCCCCACAAACCCGCTGGATACCTGGCCCAGAATGTCTCACAAAGGTATGCAGAAAGAACCCACATGGCCGTAAGTGCCATGGAAAAGAAAGAAATATTAATCACACACTCGGCTGCAGGTCAAGGGTAGGAAGCTGCGCCCGCCGCTCCAGTCCCTCCTTTCCCCATCCCAAAATCACTAACATAGCCCAAGTCAACACGGACAGAATTTATCCCCAACCCATGCTGGCCCCTCCCTAGGGTCGCCGCCTTAGCCCCACCCCAACACTGAAAGGCTCCTGCCCCCTCCATGCTGGCCCCTCCGTAGTGTAGCAAGCTTAGCCCCTCTCCAACGCTGACATGCTGGCCCCTCCCTAAGTGTCGCGGTCTTAGCCCCTCCCTAGAGTCACCTTAGCCCCACCTCAACTCTGACAGGCTCCTGCCCCGCCCCACTGGCTCCGCCTACTGCCCCGTAGCCCCGCCCCACGCTCGGCCCCGCGTCCCGACGTGGCGCCGCGAGGCCTGCTCACCAGTCCGAGCTCCGCCTTCCGCTGCAGCTCCGAGTGTCGCTCCAGAGCGCTCGCGAAGCCGCCTGAGCGCGCCCGAGGAGCGGAGGAGGCCTGGATGGAGCTCTCGGAGCCACCTTCCGTGCTTGCATTTCGCAGAGGCTTGGAGAAGACAAGCGCTTTCAGGAAACGGCTCCCAGCAGTCCCGGCGTGGGACCTACACAGCGCCGCCATGACGCCTGCGCGACCTCTGACCTCTTCTGCACGCTTGAGGGTCAGGAGGCGGGCCGAGGGAAGTCCCGCCTACTGCCTTAGTGCCTGCCTGACCGCTCTCCTCCCACGGACACTGTGGAAACAGCGCATGCTTCCCGTGGGACGCAGTGACGCTACAGCTGCTGTACCCCACGGTCTTCAGAGGTCTCCTTGGTTATTCTATTGGACTTGGAAGCCCCAGGCTCATCAGCACCTCCCGTGCCTTTGTTAGTCAGCACTTTTGAATGTGTCAAGCTTGAGATTTGAAGTTATTCTTGGTGTTCGCCCTCAGTTTTGTAAGGAGATTCCCTTTGCAAATAGGCACAAAGTCGTTCTTAAAACTGGCGGGTAGGTCTGTCCTTAGCCATTTCTGTAGCCGGTCACATGGATTATAAAACCCAACAGAAGTTTTATCCTGGCCAGCTACCATCATTTCCCGTGAATTAAGCTTCAGAATACGCCCAAGCGTAGCACTTCCATACTCCCATCCCCAAACACTTGATATTGTTTGTTTCTCCCCATTGTAAATCCCCAGAATTTGTCCATCCACTTAAGAATCAGCGGGGCAGTGGTGGCACACGCCTTTAATCCCAGCACTTGGGAAGCAGAGGCAGGCGGATTTCTGAGTTCGAGGCCAGCCTGGTCTACACAGAGAAACCCTGTCTCAAAAATAAATAAATAAATAAATAAATAAACAAACAAACAAACAACAACAAAAGAATCAAACCTAACACCATAGTTGCAAAAGTGTTTGCCTTTTAAGTGGACTACTAGTGTAATTATCAATGTAATGTTAACCTACAAATTACTAAATCCAGGGGCAGGTGTCACAGTTTTCTGTCATTTATACATAAATATCTTTTTTTTAAATCAGGGTCTCATGTGATCCATACTGGCCTTGAGCTCGCTGTGCACTTGGTGACCTTCAACACCTGACTTTTCTGCTTCTCCCTGAATGGTGGGACTTTACAAGCACTGTCACCACCAGGGCCAGGACAGAACCTCTTTTATGTCTGATTCTTAGTTTAAGTCTTCCTCAGTGCTGCAGGTGTATTCTGACCTTGGAATAGTACTTGATTTTATGACTCACTTAATACTCACCATTACTAGTCACCATAGGGAGACTCACAAATTCAGTAGGAGCCTGAAAGGTAGATTCCACTCCAGGTGAGATCTCATTCTGCACACTTAAGTTCATTTTTGCTGACAGTTAAGTGGATTCTTGTCAAAAATTTTCATCTCTGTGGCTATTACTATTTTCAGTTCCTTTTGAAAATAGTGTAGCAAATTGTTTTTTTTTTGTTGTTGTTGTTGTTTTGTTTTGTTTTTCGAGACAGGGTTTCTCTGTGTAGCCCTGGCTGTCCTGGAACTCACTCTGTAGACCAGGCTGGCCTAGAACTTAGAAATCCACCTGCCTCTGCCTCCCAAGTGCTGGGATTAAAGGCGTGCGCCACCACCGCCCGGCTATGTGTAGCAAATTGTTGAGCATGGCCAGTGACACTTAAGAGCCCTCAGCAGTCCCAAGTGAGTAACTTTTATCTTGGGCAATCCAGTATGCCAGTGTTGATTTGGCTTTCCTACTTGGGAAAGCAAGTTGCTCACCAGTGCCAAGTTTAAAGAACTGCTTTGCAAACTTAAATTGTATCACTTTGAGTGCTTGTCTGGCATGGCAAGGGCCTACGTTCAGTCTTCAGCATCTGGATGAAAAGAACAAATGAGGTCCCATCTTTAAATCCAGACATGTTATATTTATGCTGCCTAAACTAGTGGGTAAATCTGAAAAACTGGAAGAGCTATGGGGGTGGGGTGTTACTGTAGGCTCTTAGTCTTCCTGTTCACAGGCTGCTCAGTGGGCACATCTTGAAGCCTCCAGTTTACTTAAAGAAGCATCAAATGAGATTAGAAAAGTGAAGACTCACAGATCACAACTTGAATCCCAGCCCTCAGGAGGAAGAGGCAGGGGGATGTCTCTGAGTTTGAGGACAACCAGGGAGATACAACAAAATCCTGTCTCAAAAATACTAAAGAGAGGAGGAGGAGGGAGAGGAAGAAGAGGGGGAGGAGAAGAGGAAGGAGGAAGGAGAAGAGTGGGGATTCATAGTAAACCATTTTCATTGGAGTTTTTCTACACAGTGAATTGTGCTGAGAAGCCATGGGTTGTCAATAAAAAGCCTAATACCAAGTTTGGGACACCTCTGCTCAAGTTGATGGTCAGGGTTTTCATGGAGACACATGGCACAATACAGACGACACCTGTCCCTGCTCTTGTTTGACATGGCAGTAAAACTCTGCTGAAGACACTACACATACTGTGTAGTGGGACAATAGTGGGAGGAGTAAGGAGAGGAAGAGAAGGAAGAAGAGTAAGAGGAGGAGCTAGGAAGAGAAGAGATGTAGCAGCCATGAAGAACTATGGAAGCATCAAGAACAGTCCTGGATAACAAATTTTGTCTAAGGTTAGGTATTGGGTAACAATTCAAACTGTGTGGGCATCTTGTTAATCCAGCATTTGTATTATATAAAGCCTTTGGATAATAATGAAGCTTTAGAGTTTCATTTCTGCCGGGTACCATGTGGATGGCAGGTATTGCCTGGAGTTCAGCCAAGCTTTGTGGAGACAGCGCGGTGGATTGGCTGATCTAGCCACCATGATGGCATCTCTTGGGTGCCATGGCCGGTGCATCTGAGCAAAGCAGCGGCTAGAGCACGCCCCGCCCCTCTTGGCCCCAGGCCTTGTCTAGTTGGGAACATGGCGGCCCTGTAAGAACAAGACAGATTGGGCTATGCCATTTTAAATATTATCCTCAGCAATACTGGTCACAGAATGTGAGGAAATCAAGTTGGCACTGACCATGCTAACCCTCAATGTACTAGAAACGTACCATGCCGGCTTCTGAAAGGCAGGCATCATCAGCAGGTTTACCCAGCTGTGAACCCTGTGAACTTGAATAGCATGGCAGAACATGCCCAGGGGTACAGTGTAGGCATGAATGTTATGTGGGTAATCAGACACTTCTTGGACTTTAAAGGCCTGCTCCACAGGAAGTGGAACCATTCTGGTTACTGCAGATCTGGCCAAAAACTATGATTTACTAAACAGGTGCACCATCAAACTGCCCTCTAAATTCCTCTCCCTCTCTACTCACAGGTTCACACAGCTCTCAGGCCTTGCCAGAAAAGTTCCTTTGTGCCTGAGAAGAGCTTGGTCACAAATGAGACATCTACATCAACACCCCACTATCCCAAGGCTCAGGGACCATCCTGGAAGAGCTGCTAGAAGGATTAAGACCCAGTGGTCAGAGCGGACCAAAGCACAGGTGCTTTCTGAACATGACAGGACCACTGTGCACATGAACTCACAGCAGCCGTGGTTGCCCAAGCTTGTGTGGCACCTGTACAAGTTCAAGACCTCAACCATCTAAAATAGCCTGGGGACAGCTCGTGAGTCCCACCCCTAACTGGGGAGCTAGGGACAGTTGATAGCTTCTGGGGACAGAAGAGTCGGGTTTTTTTTTTAAGGGTGTGGCTCCTTTTAGATTGACTACACTCCAGTGAATTGTTCAAAATCTCAATAAATGACAGCATAAATTAGAATCAATGGATTATTAAAGCTTGCTGTTGAGGGTAGGGAAGTAGACGCAGATCAAGGAGTTAAGGGGAAAAGTTAATGCATATGATTAAAACAAAAGTTAGTATATGATCCTCAAAGATACCTATTTTTCAAACTGAAGTAATTCCCATGAAGTAAAAATTCCCATGAGGAGATGGGAATTTTGAGGGGGGCGGGGGGGAGGGGACCTGAGCTAAGTAATGAGATCCTGTCTCAGAACCAAAGCATTCGGTGGGGCACGAATGTGATCCCTGTCTCTGGCAGAGGGAGGGAGAGTGGATGTCCAGGGCTTCAAGGTCACCACCCTTGGCTACATAGCAAGATGGAAGGCAGCTTGCGCTGTATGAGGCTGATAAATAGATAAATAAACTGAGCAAATGAGGTAAAACCAAGTGAGTCAACAAGAGGGATGACTGCAGGACTTCTGCCGACACAGGCACCAATGGGCTGTACTATAGTGACAGCACTGCTGCTCTGTGCACCCACCAGGGCTTCACACTCCAGTGAACTGGAGACCCAGTTCCTACCAACGCCTGTGTGTAATTGTGATGTTGCTGAGTTTGGTTGGTAGTTTTACTGCTTTCAAACACTTCACAGAAAACAGTGTATACCTTAATTAAAAGATCTAGAAAGAGTTCAAATTAAACCTTTTCTGTATTGCAAGAATTGCATGTAGTGGCTGAGATCAGAATGCAGGTGATGAGTTCTCATTTATTCATTTCCTGGGTTCTAAACTATTAAGAATTCTTGCTGATGTCCCACAGACCCTTGAGTTAGAGAGCACTGCTGCTGTAAAGCCTCAGAGCTCTTCCATTACATTTATGTCCTCAACAGCTGAGATTTCACAAATATCTGAGTTTTCTCCTTTGCTGTTTGCCCAGCCTAAAACACAAATCCCAGGAGGAGGCCCCAACCACTCTGCAATATTTCTGTTAATAGCTGTTAATTTCCTCAGTATCTGTGACCTCATCATGAATCTCCAAAAAATATTCTGGATATATGTGAATCTCCCATTTAGTTCTCTGAGTTAGTCCTCCATCATTTTGTAACTCCTTTGATGAGGCAGGGTGCCTACCGGTAGATTAGCTTTCTAGATGAAGTTTTCTTCCACACTCATCCTGAACATATCTTTGTACATTCCTTCTCCTTCTCTCCTCCCCTTATATCATTCTCCTCATATGAGAAATCTCTTCACAAAATTTGAAGATCCTTATAAAAACAACAACAACAAAAAAAACCCTGCCATCTTACTCTGCTATTGCCTAGTTACAAATATATAATAGACACCCAGGAAATAATCTGTTAACACGATGTTAGAAAGAAAAAAAAAAAGACTAATTGGTAGAAAAATCATTATATTGAATAATCACAATATATCTCTAAAGATAAATTTCTACAGTCCAGTCCTCTAAGAAAATTCTTCCAGAATACCAGTTGATTTTAGAATACAACAAGCTTTGTCCAGTCCACTGCCCTCTTAATAAACATTGAAACCTACACTACTGAGACACAGACTTTATTAAGATTTTCACATGTAATCGAGCACAGTTTCCATTGCATCCAAGCAGCAATCAGGAATGGCAGCATGTCGTTTTGTAACAACTGACATTGTGGGTTTTCAATTCTGGTTGGCAGAAACCTTATCCTCAATTAAATCTAGTCATGCTTTTGAAAAATGCTCTAGGTCACCCCAAGCTTGGCAATTAACATTTGGCATGGACAATGGTAAAACCACCACAATAGTTAAGTAACAGATACACCCTCATAGGCCAAAAACATACACAGCAAAGGAAACATAGTGGATCAGTAGTAACCACAGTCAATAGAGCAACTCAGCAGAGACATCAGGAAGCTGTGATTCACGAGCCCCCTGACAGTTGTCAACGTGGGAACAATGGCTGCAGTACAGTTCACAGTCACTGACACACTGAAAACAAGTACAGCATGATAAGCTCACCTGTAGTAACGCCTTACAGCCTCCGGAGTCGTCAACAATACCTTAGTATAAAAAATATTCAAGTTGTACTTCTCATAGAACTTTCTGTGCTTCCTAAAGGGTGGTAAGTGGATTTCACGGAGGCAGTAGTTTCCCCTAAGGTGAATTATTTTAGCATTTTTATAGCTGTATAGACCTAAAGGCTTCTTAGACTTTTGGAATTACCAATGATGAGTGTGGGAACCTCCCACCTCACTGTAATGTTACATACTTGCCTCAAAATGTTATTCTGTCAATTTGCCTGAAATAAAATTTTAATCTTATAAAAAATGCATAATGGTATAATAAATAACCGATATGCTGAACCCGATGCAGCTACAAATAAATGACAGTTACCAAAGGGGCCGGGGGGACCCACACTCACACCACTGGAAGTTTGAGTGTCTGCATGTTTTTAACTTCCAGAACTACTGAAATGTATACACACCTGTCTACTTAGTCTGATGCCTTCAGAAACCCAAGATATGGTCCTTATAAAACTGTTTATCTAAGAAAAATAAATGTAGCTGGTAGTTTCTTCTTTGGAAGTAATGAAATAATTCCAAGACTTTTAATAACCCGAATTTAGAAAAGAACAGTTTTAGTTAGAAACCGATTACGTGTATAGAGACCCAAAAAGAATGACTCATGTAGATAGCAAAAAAAGCTCAAACTAGAATCTAGATGTACAGTGATTTTTAAGGAGAAACACAGTAGTTGCCTGCAGGGAATACCAGAGGCTCTATGATGATGTTTCCTATACAAAGGACCTTCCATGCACGCTAACGGGTATTTCCCTGGAGTGGAGGTGAGGGTGGTTTCACTTTGTTTCATTCACAAACTATTTGGTCAAAGAAATAAGTAAAGCTGAATAAAAGCACATCTGGTAGAAATCTGCAGCCATGAGTGTTGTCAAGATGTGCTTGGCTCTCGCTTGCAGCACCTGGCAGTGGGCAGCAGGACACAGGTCGGCAGCTCAGGGGCTCTCTGTCATCTGTTCTGGAGGCGGCTCCGTGGTGGTGGTATTGGTAGCGTTCGCTGTGGAATTCAGGACTTCTCCAAAATCGCCGCCAGCAGGCTTGGCTCCTCCTACTTTAGACTTTTTAAAAAGTATGCAACAGAAAAGACATCATGAAACAACATTAGCTGCGTCTGCAGAAAGGAACTTTAAATTTACTGTCAAAGACACATGGGGTCTCTGCTGGCCCAGCACATTACATATGGATGATGTACTATAGTGCTCAGGGTAGTGGGACAGTTCAACACCCGATTTCCACCTTGCTGAAATGCTTGCCCCGTCCCACCCCCTCCATCAGCTAATTACTCTTCACCAGAAAATTTACTTCAAGAACTTTGTACTCAATCATTCCAAAGTATCTACTGACCTCTGTAGATAATTGATAAACATCTTGTTGTCTATCAATTTCATTCATACACATTCATTCAGAAATATTACTAACTATGACAAATGGAGGAAATAAATGGATTCCTCCAGGTGTACTGTAAGCTTTTTAGCCGTTACCTACATAAAAGTCTAGCTTACAGACTCAGCATCATCTGGGGGCTTATCAGACACGGAAGATGTCAGAACTGAAATCTTGATGCCAGAGGGACCCTGAGTGACTTTGTGTGTACTAGAAGTTGGTACATATCAGGCCTCAAACAGTAAGTCAGTATTTGTTTGAATGCTACATATGCCTGGCAGTTGCACATAATAGGGAAACAACATGACAGCTAACACTCAGGAGCCAGCCTGTGACCAGTGGATTCAAACTTGACTGTCCTGTTACCCCAGCCAGTCTTTACTGACTGGGCAGAGTCTAAAACCTCCCATCTAATCTTTAAATTGTTGGATAAATTTGTACAACTTGTGTCCTTATTAAATTCACTAAACTGTGTTCTTTAACTGTAAGAAACTGCTACAGCTCCTTCCAATGCAGCCTATGTAAAAGCAAACTCCCAACAACTGGTTCTTTTGCCGTTCATCATTCACCTTTCCTCTCTAGGAGAGCCAATGAGACTCTTCCATCATAACAATAATCTTTACATTGTTTCATTTCACTGCTCTATTAAATTCTAAGTAGAAGTGCTTAAAGTGTTATGTGCCATAATATTACATTTAAAGCTGTGTTAACAACAGTGTTGTACGGCAACAACACCTGCATACATGGAGTTGTGCGTGAGCCATTATCCTTTTATTCCATTTTGTTCCGACAGCATTTGCCTGTATCCTGGTCTAACGTCTAAGTATCTCTGTATTTACTCCCATTATGGTACCTGAACTCATCCACTAACCTCTTCTGCCTGGATCACAACTCCCACCTCTCAACTGCTCCTGTTGTGAACCGCACCCTCCCTTCACTGTGCAAGGCTGCCAGCAACGCTTGTAAAATGTACAGAAGAAGGTGTTGACTGGATTCCCATTTCCACAAGACCATATTAGCACTCCTCAAAGAGACCGTAAAGCCTTACACATGTCTCTGATTATATTACTGAGGCCTTCTCTGCCTTCCCCTTCCTGTCAATAGGTGATGCCCTCCTCCAGGTCCACATGGCACCCTTTGCTTTGCATGTCACTGCCACGGCTCAAACACTGCAGAGCACCAAATCCATCCAAAATCTCAGAGCACAGACATGCTGACCCCAGACTTAAGTGAATATACGTATAATTTGGCAAAATCTTCCCAAGCATATAACCACAAGTTTCTTTAGCAATAGCAGTTCAATATACTTTGTATAGTTTTCCTTTTGTGTCTTCCTCTGTGCTGGATAAGTTTATGTCAACTTGACACAAACTATAGTCATCTGAGAGGATGGCATCCCGATTGACAAAGTGCCTCTATAAGATTAAGCTGTAGGCAAGATAGTGGGACATCTTAATTAATGATTGATGGGAGGGCCCAGCCCAGCATGGATGGTGCCACCCCTGGGCTGCTGGCCCTGCGTTCTGTGAGAAAACAGACTGAGCAAGCTATGGCCTCTGCAATTTTTGAGTTCCCATCCTGGCTTCCTTCAATGAGGGTCTATGATCTGAAAATGTAAGCTGAATAAACCCTTGCTTTAAGCCATGGTGTTCCGTCACAACAACAGTAACTCTAAGCCATCATCGAAATGATGCTAGGTCATACAGTCTATAGACTGTTAATACAGCAAGTGACTGGGCAGTCCTTCATAATCTCTGGAGTCAAATGAACATTAGTTCCTGAATCCTGGTGAGCTATTTCAAACACTAACATCAGGACAGGTGTGAAGTGAAGCAGGGGAGTTGACAGTCTTGAGATCTGAGTCACAGCAACCTTGACTCTTCGTTGTGTCTTGTTTTCAGATGTACAACTAGGCACTGAGATTCTGAATGAAGTCAGCCTCGTGGACAGATCTGAAACCATGAGTGTGACATATGCACGCTGAGCAATATGCCGAGAATTATGTGGGGCCCCTAAATAGTATTGTTGAACAAAAAGAAGGGCTCCTGCAATCATGGGTTCACATACATAAAACTGGGAGACTGTGTGTGCAGTGTGATCTCAGAAAACAGCCATGTATTTACACAAAGAGGTCCATGTGAAAAATGCAGACCACTGGATTTTTATCTCTCAGTAAGCACACCCTGCCTTTGTAATGTAAGATACTTTTAAGAATAAGTGACTCGCCAGGCAGTGATGGAGCATGCCTTTAATCCCAGCACTTGAGAGGCAGAGGAAGGCAGATTTCTGAGTTCGAGGCCAGCCTGGTCTATACAGTGAGTTCCAGGACAGCCAGGGTTATACAGAGAAACCCTGTCTCAAACTCCCCTTCTCCCTCTCCTCTCCCAAAAAGGATAAATGACTCTTCTGATGTTCTGAAAGACTAAACTAAATATGAGTTTTAAAACATATTTTCTTGAATAAGGTCTGACTCTGTAGCCAAGGCTGGTCTTGAACTCATCATCTTGCCCAGCAAGTTCATTTATGTAAAACCATCATCATCATCACCATCATCACCATCATCATCATCTCCAACTATACCCAGTACAATGATCAGGACTGGATAAAGTAATAATCATACAGGCTACACACAAATACTGTAGACTAGAACATCAGGAATTCTATCACCTGGAAATCATACGTGATTCTAAGAGCTGCCAAGCTTATGTTTGGTTGGTTGGGTGGGTTGGTTGGTTTTGGTGTTTTTGTGACAGGATATCACTCTGTAGCCCAGGCTAGCATCATACTCTCGGCAATCCTCATGCCTCAGCCTCCAAGCGCTGGGACTGCATGCATGAGCCACTATCCCCAATTCTCAGAGTTGATTTTGTAATCATCTTGGAAATAAAGCAATGTATAAAGCTAACCATTATAAAAGGATGTGTGCCTCTAATGGGAGACCAAGGGGGTGGGTACCATCAAGATACATCTTATAATGTGTGAAATTGATGAACAATAAAAATAATAAGACAGTGACTACTAAATGGCATTCATGAAGCCAACGTAATAACAGAACTAATAAATTATACAACAATTGAAGATATAGTAGCCAATATAAGGCATATGTAAACAGACAGCATACACAACGAAGCACAATATTCAATTGCAAAGGAGAATGTGCGGGTGGGTTTTAAAGCAGGACAGCTCAGACTGTGTGGAAGATCCAACTTTCCAACATTTTGTGCTTTCTAGACACCCCCCCCCCAAAAAAAAAAAAACCAGCTAGAGCAAATTTTGTGCAATTATAAAAATATTTGAAATAAAAGAACTGTCTGAAGAATTGTGTGAAGTCATTCATTCTGTGTGCAGCAAGCTACATCACATGCTCAAAATCAGAAAGTAAAGACAAAAAAAAAAAAAAAAACCCTACAAAACCATGCACTGTCTGTCCATCAGTGAAACACAGAGTACAAATCTTAACGTTCTTTACAGCTTTATGTCAGTGATTCACAGCAGAGACCTCAGGCACCAGTGTGTCCTGAGGTCATTCACCTCTTTACTTACCTTTAAGTTTTCAACTTTTTCTTCAAATGACTTGAATGTTGGGGAGTTTCTATGAAGATAGAAAAAAAAAAAAAAGAGTAAAATTACAAGCACTGTGAAGAAGTCAGGTCTCTGACGCAGCACTGACCGATCACACTTCTCTTTGGTGCTACTCATAACAGGGACTTATCCGGATGTGTGTGTACAGGTGTCACCATATACGCTTACCATGGAAGACCGGCTTCTGAGCTAGCATGTCTACAATACATGAAGATGGCTACTCTGAGCTATAAGTGATGCTGTCACACACGTACAGAAAGAAAGAAGCCGGGCAAGACCAGCTCTGTCATTAATGCAAGGGAATGCCGGCCACCATGAGACCCCCTGGACCCAGGCCCTATGCTTTACAATTCTAGTTTAGCAACTCATCTTCCAAGGCATGCACGCGCACCACACCATCGGGACAAGCAAACGGTGCGAGGTTCCCTTACCGGGACCCCAATTCCACCATTGTCAGAGAAGGAAGGGACCAAAAGAGATAAGAGAGCTCAGAGATGTTCATTTCCTCCACACTTTGGGCTTTTGTCTGTCACCCATGGGTTCCTATCCATGAGACCTTAAATACCCACCCTGTTACACAGGTAAAAGGGGCACAGAGTGGAACACGGCCAGTGGTTGTTGGCATGTGCATACCCCCACCCTACCCCCACCCCAGGCCAGCTGCAGCTGCAGCTCTCAAAGACTCCCTAGGAAAATGAATTCTCAGGCCCCATTCTGTTCTAGATTCAGAAACCCCAGGGATGGGTTCAGCATGCAGCACTGATCTACCCTTCTGGGTAATTCCAACATGGACTTGAGTCCCAGCCAAGGATTTATATGGTTAGGCTCTGCCAAAGGCCCACTGATAAGAGCTGGCTCTAAGGCCACCCTGAGGTGACGGGGGGGGGGGGGGGGGGGGCTGAGTGGATGGTAGAAGCAGGGATGTGAGGGGTTGTAACCAAAGCTAACACAGACAGAAAAGAGCCAGAATCGCCCTGAACCACAAGAGAAGCTTCATTCTGCATTGGCATGCGTCTTCCATAAGATGAAATTAAAATAGTAATTCTTTAAGAAAAAAAAAAAAAAAAAAAAAAAAAAAAAAGGAATTTCACATTTTGGATCTCGTGAATCTACCCCAGCACTACAGAACAATAACTGCAAACTCCAACGGTGTTAAATGCACAGCATTGTGGAGGTGGAATTCTAGTTCTCTACTCAGTGGCTTAAGTTTAACATCCAAAGAAATGGCAGAGATCGTCTTGTAGAGACATACTTTACCTCATGGCAGGCATGCTAATCGAATGCTGAATGGAGCGGATACTGAGAGGCAGCATTAAAGAGAGACAGAAACAGGTTAGTATACAGTGGCTCGACATGAGAAGCTCACCACACTTTCTGATAAATAGAGCTTTCTGACAATTCGGTGTCTTGGCACCGTGAACATGATATGCTTTTTGAGGTGGAAGGGAGATGTCAGCGTTATTCAACGTTATAGAAAAGGATTTACTTTTCGAGCCATTCATGAGCCAAATGCGAATCCTGAGAGCAAATAAGACAGACCGTGTCCCCCACTCAAACTGAGAAAGCTATGAAGCTGTGCTTTTCCTGACTCACACAGAGGCCAGGCTCAGAAGAGAGACGGCAATCAGGGTAACAGCAGGAAACCGAGACCGGAAGATGGAGTCCTGACTGAGTGCCCATCACCTCCCCTCAAAAGTGTAGTGTGCGCACAAACACACACACACACACACACACACACACACACACACACACACAGACGGAGTGGGTGGGGGAGAACACATACATAAGCAAGCCCCTGAAGGGCCACAATGGCCATCTTTCTCTAGGTATTTGTTTCTAGGCTGGAACAGGCCGGTTTCTAAATCTACCACCCATTTCATGACCCTAAGTTATTACAAATTCCACAGCACTCCTTAGCAATACGAGCAGCTGGTCTTCAGAAAGAGGCAGTTGGCCTTGATCTCAAGACTTCCTAAAAGACATTCAAGTACCACAGAGCTCTCTATATTCTGAAGTTTAACTTCTATCCATAACAGCACTGACAAAGCTTTGAGCCTGTTCTCCCCTGTGAAAGCAGTCCCACATTGTTCCACAATCTCTTCTGACTTAACTCACACAAGAGCGACAGTGCTGGACGATGCCCGGGCTCAGGCCGTTCCCAACCTCACTGCCGTGGGGAGGATGTCAGCTCTGGGACCAAGAGCAGTGGGTCCAAACCTAACCATCAGTCACTCACACTGGCTTTGTGACCTTGACATCATTGAGCCTCCCAGAGCTCAGTGTCCTCCCAACTAGATTATCAAAGCAGTAGCACACCTACGTGGGAATCCTCAGTGTGGTCTTACCCAGCATGTAGCCTGGAGCCACTATATTACATTGCTGGCTTTGGCTGAAACAGAAACTGACATAGTTTTCATGGTGCTCTCTCCCCCCCGCTCTCTCTCTCGCTCTCTCTCTCTCTCTCTCTCTCTCTCTCTCTCTCTCTCTCTCTCTCTCTCACACACACACACACACACACACACACACTCTCACACACATACTCTCACACACACACATACTCTCTCTCTCTCTCTCTCTCTCTCTCTCTCTCTCTCTCTCTCTCACACACACACACACACACACACACAATCAGCATTCTTAGTTCTAGCCCTACAACCTACAATGAGTCTGACACATAGTCAACATTTCACAAGTACAGCAGAATGAATGGACACTTTGTTGACTAGAACTGGGACATGTGAATGGGAAAGGCATGGAAAGATGACACTGCTTCAGTTCCTAACCAAAAGATGCCCTCCCACAGAGGATGAAAGAGATTTCTTTTCCCAGGAAAGGTGGAAGTTTTCAGCAAAAGGGAATTGTCTGGATTAACTTTAATTAAACCCCCAAAACAAATAAAAAAAAAATAGAGTTGTATACATAAATACTCATTAGAAAGTAAAATTCCTTGTGCAATAAACACAAAATGGGTTACAGATTAGCATTTCTTCTTAAATACATAAGAAATGAGACCATGAGTCATCCCAGGATGCTATGAACCCATCTCGTGTGTTCCAGTATAGCAGTGGTTAAAAGGAGACAGTTCTTGTAAAGGATTGCTCCACGTTAGAAGTGTAACTCGAATATGCCACCTGAAGAGAAAACAGCAAAGAACAAAGGTGGAAGCATACGCACTACCGTTAGGGGCGGTCAGTGATTGTCCCAGGGGTCTCGTGGGTCAGCGCCCATGACCTGGTCCCACAGGGAAACCAGCCTGGCTGAGCTCTTGTCTTCAAGCTTTCAAGCCATCCAAAGCACCTATTCTCGCACCTTCTTCCCACCCTCTCTCTCTTCTCTCCCCTTCACTGCTCCTCCACCATCCCTCCTCCCTAACCTAGCCAAATTATTATGAATATCTAAATCTCAAATGTTAACTCATTAACTTTGTCATGTTTTAAAAAAAAAAAAAAAAACTGATGTTGAATCTTTAAATTAGCATCTCTTTCTACATCCAAAATTCACTAGTGTGGGCTTGCCACACGAGAGGGACTCCAGAGAAACAGTTAATGGGGTGAGTCATCTGCTTCGGAGACATTGGTAAAAGGGATCTCTGGGGCCTGCCCTCTTAGCTCCCCACCCCAACCCCAGAAGGAGTCAGGCTGCCACGGTTCAGTGACAGCCCCATCTCCCTGGGTGGTTTCTGGAGGAATGTGGCCAGAATTTGTCTCGATGACCCTCATGATCTGAAAGATGTGATTTTTTTTTTTCCCCGATACATCAGAAAACATGGAACCAGATTAAGTGACCTGAGGCAATCTCTGATCTGTAAGAATTATGAAATTGAAAGAAGAATCTTTTTTCTTGTTTCTAGGTTTTTGTCACAAGACTTGATTTCTACAGATTGATACACACTGCTTACTTGTCGGCAAAGCCAAGACAAGCATTGACAACATTCCCTGAAACCTCAGAGTACTGTGGGAGAGGGGCACATAGAATGCAAGGACTGTGAGGAGGCTGCAAAATGCCATCTATAAGCCTGACACTGTGATGGCAATCACTAACTCCCAGGAGCCATGGCTCCTGGTACCAGATCTTCACCTTCCTGACAGTCGCTACAGCAGGGGAGGAACTCGTGGGGCCCATGCTGGACTCTTGGCAGCGAAGAAGCTGGAGACATGAGGGGGCTGAGAAGCGGCTCATGTGAGCTGCCAACGGAGGCTGCCAAAGTCCTGGCCTGTTCTGCTTCTGAGGACCATGTCTAGATCCACAGCCATGCAGCAGCAGGGGTCTGTGTGGATCTCCATAGACCATGGAACCACCAAAGGGCATTCAGACATTCCTAGCCTGGGCTGCCACCCGAGACCATGTTGATGTCCAAGGGCTGAGCAGGGCTGGCCCCGCCCCTCACCGGCTGTCGGACTGGAAAGAGCAGGCCTGCACCTCACATGGGCAGCAGAGTAGAGTTGGCCCTGGTGGTGGGATCTGCCTTGGGGTGGAGTGGGGTGGGTATGAGAGAGATGTCCCTTCACACCACCACACTACCACACCTCAATGCATCAGGCCGGAGGTTTGCCCTGAGGTCATGAGAACAGGAGAGTAGTCCCCACCCCTCTTCTGGGCAAAGCCTGAGAGCTGGCCCCGGTGGCACAGGCTAGGGAGAGAGCTGGTGGGCTGATCAACTCAGCTACTAGGACAAGATTCAGGCTTTGAGTTGGACTGCCCCCCATATGTACCCCATCTATGATCTGCTGGAGCAAGTGAAGGGGCCAGTCCTGCAGATCCAAAGCTGCAGGATCTCAAGACATAAGTCAACAACAGGATATATGAAAGGATCTAGTATTGATGGTTTAGCAGAAGCCAGAAGCCTCAAATCTGACAGGTGACTCACTGCAATGAACACTGTCATTAAAGCTATGTGGACAAAAGGGTGCACTGTGTGACACTCTGTGACACACTGTGACACACTGCAGCTTCCACAGCGAGATGCTGTTTTCTATTTTGTTTTGGTGGGGGAGGATACAGGGGTAGAGGGCAGATAGGGAAGGACGGGGACCGAGTGGGATTGGGATGTGTGATGTCAAATTCACAAAGAGTCAATAAAAATTTTAAAACGTTTTTAAAATAACAACTGGAAAAAAAGAGACAGGGAGAAAAAGCAAACCAAACAGTAGCAGCTGCGCAGTGGGCTGCAGGGACAGCAAGTTTCCCCTAAGATGGTGATATGCACCACTCAGAAGAGAGATGGAGACTGAGATGCCCGTCCCTTTATTCTTCAACCATCTCCCACTTGTCTTCTCCAGTACCTACACATATAACCAGAGTCTGCCAAGAGCAGAGAGGCGGGCTCAGCACACAGGGCTCCAGGCATCACTTGGACTTTTTAGTATCCCTTGCCCATTGACAAACCATACCTTGTGTGCTTAAAGAAAAGTTAGTGGAGAAATAATAAAGCAGTAAAGTATGCTGATAAACCAAATATTGAAAAGTACATGGTGAGCAAGATCTCACATGAAAAGGATACTGTAACCTTAATAAGTTGGAGACGTACGCATGCAGTCGATTACAATTACACAACAGGACCCATGGGAAGGAGAATTCCAATATCCTTACAAAAGCATCAGAACCAAACAATCAGACATGAAAAGGGAGAAATTCTGTATGCCATGGTAAAATTGATAATAATTGAAATTTCAGAAGTCATTTCTATATCCCTTGTGCCACTGTGTCTTCTTTCAAGTGGTTCATTACACATGGTATACACGAAACCCTCCGTGAGAATTAGAATGCGCTCAGGAGGAAGACCCCACAGAGGACACACAGGCGCGTCCACAGAGGTAGCACATCTAACTTTGCACACATCTCACACGACTGCCAGGCAGCAGCAGCAGCAGGGTTCAAACTCTCCTTACCTAAAGGAATGTGAGAAAGCTTGCAATCTGTAAGAAGCCAGAGGAAGCGTTAAAACAGAAAGGAAGTTCTAATGACTCTATCAGAATTACATAACCCTCTTCATAAGGCTGCATGATTTATATACCCCTAGAACACTACAGCTTCGGTCAACATTAAAAGAAGAGTGCCTCGAAGGTACCCCCCACTCAGAAACTGCGTCCTTATGATATTAAGCTTAGAACAATGTAGCTCTCAAATATAATACATGAGGAAATGGGTTTTAATACACAGTATAAAATACTGATAGAATGAACCGGTTTCAACTAACAAAATTCTGGTTGTAAAACCTATTTTTCTCCACAAATAGAGCATATAGACTCATGCAATCTAGGCATAGAAAAAGACAAACAGAAAGTGTGCACACCAACACAGGTACAGCCGATGCAAGCCATGTTGCCTATGTTCAGCACTATTCTAACTCAGGGGGAGATGGAAGCACGAAAACACCATGAAGTGGTTTTTACCAGAATGACAAGAAAACTTCTGCAAACCAATCTCAAATACAAACGCACAATTTTTAAAAAAGAAACTCAAAATCAAGACCGGAGCCTGAGCGCGAATATAGGTAAAGCTTATGGGTTAGTACAAACCAGTGTTCACATAAGCACCTTGGAGCCACACCATGACACACAAATGTCACACACAAACAGTGAAGTCAGAACATGCACTTCAATGTTCTTGTACTCATTCTCAGAAAGGCACCTGGCTCTGCCCACAACCACACATTTGCAAACACCATAGACGTACTTATATGCAGGATCAAGAAGGACTGAGATGCGACAGTTTGCAACCAGAATTTTTCAGCAGCCCTTAAAGGGACTCAGAATATGCTCATTTTGGAGGTTAGAATACTAGGTCTTGAGGAATTCAGGCAAGCATTTCAGGCCTTGATTTAAAGGAGTACCCTCCCTCTCTCTAACAGAGGAGAACCCAGCAGCACCCAGACCCAAGGGCAGGGAGGGACAGCAATCAGTGTGCAGCTCAGTTTGCCACAGGACTCAGTGAGCAAGGGAAAAGACCCACATACTTCACATCTTCCAGCTTTTTGGTGATGACTGAGCCAACCGATGAAAATGCAGCGGAGGCCTTCTGCCCGGCTTGCGATAGAGTTTCGGATGTCTTCTTGTATCTATAGTCAATTATAAATGAAGAAGGGGGGAAATGTCAGCTAGGCTTTCTGTAAATTCTTCCTGATACAGTGGTCATCACCTGTAGAAGAACTCAAGAACAGAACAGTTTTAAGAACTTCTAACATTCTCTATAACCATCAGGGCAGCGACAGCCCCGCCATCATGTTCTGGTGTCCTGGATAGAGGCAGAGAAAGGAATGGACCGAGTAGTTAGGGTGGGGCTGGCAAACCTCAAGTGTCCCCTCCCCACAAAAAAGAAAAGCTGCACATATATTAAAAACCCTATAAGACCAGGGCCTGGGCAAGCATTTGGCCAATAAAGTGCTCGCCTTCCAAGCCCACAGACCTGAGTTTGAGCCCCCTAGGACCCACGTGAGGAGAGTGGGCACGGGAGTTCTGATGATGGTAATCCAGGTGTTGGGAGAGATGGACAAAGAAAGGGTCCTGGGTTCACTGACCAGACACTATAACCTACTAGATGAGCTCCAGGCTAGAGAGAGGGGCCCTGCCTTAAAAAATAAAGAGCAAGCCAAACAAACAAAATTGCAGATAACTGGCCCCTGAGGAACTGCACTGAAGCTGTCCTCCTCCCGTGCACTTGTGCAGACATACAGACACGGAGTTAGATTTTATATAGAAATAGGACTGAACTTGTGACTAGAGACAGAAAATGCTGCAGGCATTCTGAGACCAGAGGAACCGTGTGTGATCTCTTCTATATTAGAACACATCTTTCGGGACAACCTGAGTCTCTGTTTCCAGGCCGCAGCGGCTTACGCTTGGCTCAAGAATAAACTATCTTTTCTTTCCCTGTAGAGAACAGCTGTATTTTAGGGTCACCAGGCTAAAAACCAATCATGAAACAAAACTGAACATGAGCCAGAGTTTGAAATCTCACCTTCCTTCCCCCCTTCTCTACATCAGCCAAACAAAGCACAGTGTGAATCCGATTCCACAGATGTTTTGACAGTGTTACCCCACAGAAAGTGGTCGGGAGCAAAAGGATGGCTCGCGCACAGTGTAGGATCCAAACAAATGCTATGAGCATAATTTAGTTTGCTGGAGCCACCGCATAAGAACTTGACTGACTTTCAATGTATGTATAAGATACCAATACACAAGACTATTATTACAGTGTAACATTTACTGTCACCGTAAAATAGAAATGATCACTCCACTTCATACCAACCAAACAGAAACATAGAATCTATCAAAAGGGTCAGCCCTCTCCACTGCAGGAATTAGTGCTGGGGCATTGTTTTTGCTATTTTTTTTTTATTTATTTTTATTTATTTTTTTTT
This sequence comes from Arvicanthis niloticus, assembly GCF_011762505.2. Taxonomy (NCBI): domain Eukaryota; kingdom Metazoa; phylum Chordata; class Mammalia; order Rodentia; family Muridae; genus Arvicanthis; species Arvicanthis niloticus. The sequence goes on along the minus strand of NC_047670.1, from coordinate 7,645,301 downwards.
TTTGGTTTGGGGGAGATATTTTGTTGTGTTTATTTTTGTTTGTTTTGTTGTTGTGTTTCTTTCTACATCTAGATCAAATACTGGGAACAAACCTTGCTCCTGGCTAGCATGGTCAAAGATTAGTTCCCTGTATGTTCCCCTCGGCCAACTAACATGAGAAAAGATGGAGGCTTGTTCTAGGGACACAGCTCAGTGATAGAGCATTGCCTAGACGAGCAAGGCCACAGGTCTGAGTCCCAGTACAAGGACAGAGGAGGAAGAAGAAGTGGTCAGGGTCCCCTCAAGTACTGTCGAGTGGGGCACAGAGTAACTGTAACTGTTGTCTCCTAACTTTGCCAAACTCACAAGCTAGGATCAAACACGAAAGGCAGACCTACTGCCAGAAGCCTGCTCCTCCCCTGCCAGCATGGTCACAATGCTGGATCATAATCATAAAAACAGAAGACTAGGAGACTGGGCTCCACACATATGAGACACTGTGGTGGAAGAACTTTGGGCTATTAGAACAGATGAAAAAATGACCATCTCCACAGATGTCCAGAGCCAAGTTCAAATCCTGATCCCACCACTCTGAGTGATTGCAATCTCCAAATGTCACTTACCTGAGCCTATTCCTTATTTGGGGTTATCTCTTCACCCAATCTGCTGGGTTATGCCGAGAACTAACAACACTGTCTGCAGAATGGAAAAACCAGCGTAGGCCCCTCCCTATACTGATACTGACAGAACTAACCACCAGTGGATGCCAACAGTCACAGCTCACACTGAACTCAATCAACACCATGTCTTCTCTTCCATGACCACGAAGTAACTCAGGGCCCGGTGATACCATGGTTTGAATAGGAGCAGCCCCCCACAGGCTCATGTGTTTCAATGCCTTGCTGTAGGGAGTGGCACTATTAGGAGGTGTGGTCTTGTTGGGGGAAGAAGGGTCAGGCTTAAAGGTCTTAGATGCTCAACCCAGGCCTAGGGTCATTTTCACTTCTGCAGCCTGTGAATCAAGATGTAGAACTCTCAGCTCCTTCTCCAGCACCGTGTCTGCCTGCACACTACCATGCTGCCCGCCATGATGGTAATGGACTGAACCTCTGAAACTGCAAGCCGGCCCCGATTAAACATTGTCCTTTATAAGGGTTGCTTTGGTCATGGTGTCTGTCTCTTCACAGCGATGGAAACCCTAAGACAGGTGGAGTGTACACCATGGATACACTGGGAAGAGAGGAATCATGTCCCAAGTGATACACAACAAGATGGCGGGAGACTGAGTCATGTTACACAAAACAGCATCTAATTTAAACCTTATTCATTTTATGTCTAAAATTTTCCATTTAATATTTTCTGACTTGTGTGGAACTAAAAACCTCAGTAAGAAGATGGAGGAGAATAAGAAGGAAGAGGAGAAGAATGAGGAGAAGAAGAAAGAGGAGGATGAGGAAGAAGAGAAGGAGAAGACACCAACACAGGAAAGGAAAACTACTATCCAACATTTTTGAAACTTGAATACAGTTCCCTCAACCTGCACATGAGATTTTATTCCTTAAAATGTTCTAGAAAACCAAAATTAGAAATGAGTCAGGTACTCTGAAAGAACTGGAAAGAAAAGGCTGTGTGATCCAAAGAAAAACTGTGAAAAAAAATCCTCAGTGCCCTCCTCTTCCTCTCCCCAAAGAAAAGGAGCAAAGGAGCCCTTTACGCTGTCTGGAAGTGTGTACAACCCAGGGAACATACGCATTGGTTGCTGTCACGTCTTGCCACCCTTTGGCGATATTCTGCTTGAATTCCTGAAGCGAGCTGATCCCAAGTTTCCGCTTGATCTCTGCGAGATGCTTCTCTTTTGCAGCCAACACTTGGGACAGAGTCTGGATTTCTTCTTCCACCTACAGGGAACAAACAGAGTTGAGGGGGAAACAGCAAGAGCTGTTCTGTAAACTATTAAGGGCTTAAGGACATCAAAGCAAGCCATGCACCAATGCTATCATCACCCCTGGGGGCAGTACGTTTGTTCATTTGAGACAAGAGTCTCACTATGCTGTGCGTCTTTGGCCTGCTGGAACTCTCTGTGTAGACTGGGTTGGCCTCAAATCCACAGAGATCCGCCTGCCTCAGCCTCTACAGTCCTAGTATTAAAGTTGGGTGCCACCATGCATGGCTACACTTAAATTTTCTTATAAATTTAGCTGTCTCTTTATAAACCAAGTTGTTTAGTAGACAGAGTACATAGTGCTTTCTCCACAAGAGCCACTCTGTATCTTCCCGGTTGTCCTGCTTTGTTACCTCAGAAGCCACAATGCCTCTCCCTTCTACACAGAAAAACCAGTCAAATCACCCGAGCACCACTGTGCTGGCCTCTTTCCTACCAGGTGCTTCTCCTGGACTGTGCACAAAAGCTTCTGTCTATATACTACGTCAAGTCAGCTCTGTCTCCCACCAAACACTGCAACCAGTCTTCTTGTATATTTCGTAAGATTTCATAGTGGATCTGCCAAAACCAAGGGCATATAAATCAAGCAACATCCGTCAGAGCCTTGCACCACCTGAGCCCCCAACCGTAGAATAGGCATCCCACGGCTAAGGGTTAGCGATGTGCCTGCTGTAAAAGAGGAGCTAGACTTGGCAGAGTCTCTCTGCTAGGGGCTTTTGAAAGGACAAGGGAGAAGCTGAAGCGATTTGGAGGCAGAAGTGTCTGGGTGTGAGTGAGATTGTGAGATATGGGAGTCTGAATACCTGAAGCAGAAGAGAAGGCTCCACCCAAGAGGCTGGAAAGCACAGTGTCACAGTGTGAGACAGAAACACACCATGTAGAGATATGACACTGAATAGGGGATCCTGGGGCTTCCTCATCAAGACCCTTGTACAAGCTCGCAGGCTTGCTGCACAGCCTCATCCTCAGCCCCATGTGACCTGCAGCACAAGTCATGTGACCTGCAGCACACAGCGGTAAGCCAAAACCAAGAGGATTTAGGAAAACAACAAACAGCTTTTCGGAGTCAGTTTCAACTGGAAAGTACATCTACTAAACTCAAGTAATAATGCTGTTCAACAATGGAGAGAAGACCAAATAGACTCTAAGAAGGGAGGGAGGGGAGGAAGGAGGGAGGAGAACAAACAGGGGCAGCATGCCAGCACAGCACTGAGACTGCATTAATGGGTGAGTGAGTACAAAGTAAAGGCCTGATCCTCTGAGCTCGAATCTTAGACAGGACTGTGCAGGTTGCTCAGATATGTACTGAAGAGGAGACCATGAGAAGACAAGGGCAAGAGAATGAGAACAAATACAGTCCAAAATCAGGAGGTCGCAGGATTCACCCAGTCAGTAACAGTGATGGGGAGCCAGAACCTCGCCCAGCTTCCCAGACAGCACTTGAGCAGCAGGGGGATGCCTCTGTCTTTACCCAATCCCAAAGCTTCAGCCACCTACAAGCCTCGAGCTGTGTCACGTGCAGCTTCTGTTAGGTAGGTAGGTTCGCTGCTACAGCATACTTGGCAGCTTTAATCTCTTCTTCCGATAGTGTAGACAAGGGAAGGGGATGGACTCTAAGAATGTAAGTGATGTAAAGAAATGTGTGTGAGAAAGCCGCTGTGGGGGTGCAGTCAGGGAGGGCGTGGTGCTGAGCACCAAGGAGGAACACACTCTGGGGGGAGAGAATTCAGAGTCAGAAATAAAATGCTTTTGACAAACGTGTCAAGAGACCTTGGTGGAGAAAGAACAGGGATTTTTGTCCCAACAAATACAACTCAGATAACTGGTTTCCATACATAAAAGAATAAAGGGAAACCCTTAACTTGCTACACACACACACACACACACAACTCAAGTGGCTCAGGAAGCTGTATGTAATTGCTAACATGTATGATGCTAAGAGCAAGACATGGAGTCAAATCTTCAAAACCTTCATTAGGAGATATATATATATATATCCTACCATACAAGGGGAGCAGAGCTTATTAAAATGAAAAAACTGAACTCTGGCACAGAGCATCAGGAGTTTGAAGTCAGCCCTGACCATGAGTTCAAGCCAGGCTGGGCTACAGGACACTGTATCTCAAACCCACCCACCCTCCGAAAACAACTGTTGTACTTCACAGTGAGATAAAAAGAAACCAACAGAATAGAGGAAATATTGTCAAAGCCTATGTTAAATGTATCTTGTTGTATCCAGAACACATGAAGAAACTCACAATTTCATCATAAAGAAGCAAATGATGGGATTTTTAAATGGGCAAAGGAATTAGACAATGCTCACAAGAAAATACAAAAATGACAAGAGACAAATGGCAGGTTGATCAGCATCATCCCCCAGTGACAGATGTATCAATGGAAAAGCCACCCTACACCCACTTTAGGAATGTTATAAAAAATACACCCATATGATAGAACATCATTCAGCTGTAAAAATACTGCTCTACACCACAACAGGAAGGAAATGTGGGCACATCACAGTAAGTCAAAGTAACCAAAAAGATGGGCTCGGGTAAATAGTTTCCTCCTAGATTAAAACCCTAGAGGGAAGCTCCTTTAAATACTGGATTTTAAAGGGGAAGGTAGAACAACAGGATGCTCTAAGGAGGGGTGAAACTTTCCATCCTACCAGGAAGCCCCTTAAACGCAAGAACTAAAACAACTCAATACAGCTTCAGGAAGTTCCTGAAACTGACCAGATTCACCCCTCTCTCCCCAAGCAAATAGAAGCAAAAAAAGACTACTGTGAGTTGCTTAGACAAGTCTAGCTGCCTGGGACATACAAATCAACCAAACCACCCAGAAGAAGCTCAGACCAGCCAAGTCTGATGCTGCTGAGGGCCATGTCTGGGTCCAAGATCTTACTGCAGCCCAGTCTCTGTGTTAATGTCTGTTACCGCTCGTGTTACCACCAAAGGCCAGGTGGATGCCAGGACTTATGCTGTGGCCTAAAACCATGCTGATGTCAGTGATCCTAGGTGCATCAGAGGGCCTTGTCTGGGTCAATGGCCCTGCTGCAACCAGGAACACTGTTCCTGGTCTGTGCTAATGCCATGATCCAGGCTCCCACAGAACACAGCGAGCAAATAAGCTACTTATCTGGCAGTGATATCAAGGATTGCAAATGTGCAGTTGAGTAAGAGGGACATTGAAGACTGCTGTGACAACCCCTACCTCCATCCCACCCTACACACACACCCAACAAACCAGTAACAGCCTAGACAGGAAGCCACCGAAGAGAAGTCTTAAAAGCTATGATAGTCTGCTGAAGTGTCACTCTCCAGCAGGGATGGGGGAGGGGAAGGACTCAGCTCTAAGGGCAAGGCCACTGCGAGTTTGACGGTGCTCCAGTGAGTTTATAGATAACACAAAGTAGACTTTTTTTTCCTTCAAGGGAGGTCACAAGGGCAGGGGTGGGAGTCAAACAGGGAGGGACTGGGAGGTGAATGTGATAGGGGTAAAACATGCAATTACAAAGAATCAATAAAAATATTATGTTAGGGGATAAGAGTTAAATGTGGGGCTTTGCCACTAAGCCTGGGTAGGATCTCTGGAATCCATTTGGTGGAAGGAGAAGTGACCCCTTCGAGTTGTCCTCTGACCTCCATGTGTGCACACAAATACAAATACACACACACACACACACACACACACACACTGTTGTGGATTTCTGTCTGTTTTTTCTGCTCCCTCAACAGGGGTGCCTGTACTCAGGTGAGGTCAGGTGAAATCTTAATCCGCAGATAAGGCTAAAGCCTCTGAGTGGGCAGCGGAAGGAAAGGCGTTGCTGAAAGTTTTAGAGGGGGCAGAAAGAAGAGATGGAACCAGAAGGAGAAGATGGAGCTGACCACATGGTCTGAAGAAGCTGCAAGTAGCAAGAAATTTCACGGACGGGCAATTGAGCAGTGCAGCGCACATTTGTTCCGTCTAGGTGTGCGGCTTGTATTTGTATCGGTTGAGTTTTGTGTTCTTTCTGTGGACATTTTTGGGTTGGAGATTCACGGTTACAAATCTGGTTGGTATATTACAAGTCTTTAGTGTTGTCATTTTATGGGTCTAGGGGATCTGAATGAGTGACAGCCGGCTTTCTGCAGGCTAGCCACGGGGCACAGCTCAGCCAGCCAGCCGAGGGAACCCTTGGGGTGGGGCGAGACCACCACTGCTGACGCTCAGCTGGATTAGCATGCTTTGTTTTTTTATAACTACCCACAACAACACACATTCACAAACAAATTTTTAAAAATTTTTTAAATTCATTAGGACTATCTTGTACCTCACTGGTACAAATTGGCATAATTATGCTCTAACTGTATTTTGAGAGAAAAGTTTTATTTTAACAGGAAGGGTGATATGTAGGAGGAGCTAAGGGGAAAAGGAGTACCGAGAAGAAGAGAAGGAGTAAGGAGAGGAGGAGAAGCTAGGTGATGAGAGAGAAAAAGAGAGAGAAAGAGAGGGGGGAGACAGGGAGGTAGATGTTCACGTGTCTCCACCAGTCAAAGATAGTTGATATATCTAGGTTGGGTAGTGGGATACACTTCTGATTGAGCATTACCAAACTTATAAAGCCTTTGATTAACATTTTTAAAAAGTGTATAAATGCAAAAAGGAAAAGGGGACATGGGATAGGAGTTTTCTGGGGGGGGGGGGGGGGGTGAGGGGATGGGGAAAGGGGATGGCATCTGAAATGTAAATAAAATATCCAATAAAAAATAAAAATTAAAAAAGTGAAAAAAAATGTTAAATTCAATGTAGAATAACTATATAGTAAAATAAATTTACTTCTAAGCATATATGTTAAACAACTGAATTCAAAAAGATCATTTGTACATAAACGTGGCTGGTTCGGTATCCACAGCTGTCAATAAGATAAATGGCCATCAGTGGACATATTAAAATTAAAACTTGGTGTTGTAGACATATACAATGGACTACTAGTGGCCATAAAAAGGAAACCGGTTCCTGGCAGATGATCCAACAGGATGAGCCCTGAAGACGTACTACATTCACTGATGAAAGAAGCCAAATACTGAGGCCACGCACTGTATGTGAAATATCCAGACAACAGATAAATCCATAAGAGAAAAAAGCCATCGGAGAGGGGAGTGGAAGTGGCTCCTCAGCAAGTTCAGGGCTCCCTGGGATGGGAGAGCGGTGCTCAGAACCTGAATGACAGCAGCAAGACACTGACTGTGCTGAGTGACACTCACTGCCCATTGTGAGACAGATCATTCATTGTATAGAAGGAAGCTAGGAGAGGAGGGAGCTGAAATGTGTCCTGAAGTCAGGCTGAAGCCTGAAGCAAAGAAGAAGGGCAGGGGCAGGAGAGAGGCCTAGGTCCATAACACAAGCAAAATCACGAGAGGCTGGCGCACCCCTGCACCAGGGGCCTGACAGTGCAGCTCTCCTTACTTCCCACTGCACCCCTGACTCACATGCCCACCCAACCCGCACATTCTGTCACAGAAAGCCAACTGGGGTCACTTTGTCTCCTCTGCTCTTTTGAGACTCTGGGCTGTGCGAGCTCAAAGTGCCTTTTTGGGCCTTTTACCATAGCTATTCCCAGGCGCTCTGCAAACCCACAAGGCAAAGCGCAAGGTCCACAAACAGTACCCCTTACCTTAGCAAGTTCCCGCCTCAGCTCCTCTTGCTCCTCCTCCGTCAGTGTCTCTGGGGCACTGAGCATTGCAACAGCATCCTCTCCTTCCTCAGCCACTGGCTCTGTCTTCAGCAGACCTTAGGGTTAAGGAGAAAGAAGAATCATGTCAAGTGTGAAAGTTAAACTAAGTCCCCCTATAGCTGCTCCACTGTCCCAACCAGAACAAAGTCACGGAGGTTATAGCCATCCACTTTCTTTCTGTATGTATGTTCAAGCTATCTCAGGGAAAGATGAAAGAAAAACCTCGGACAGCCACCAACACAGCATGCTAACCAGTGACCTAAGAAACTGCCCTTCCCCCGGCTTCCGTTCATACTTCAGTCTCGGGATAATTACAACAGAGCAGAAGAATGGGGTCCCACCATAAGCCATCTTTATACTGAGTACAACACATGCCTATAATCCCAGCACTTAGGTGGAGACAGGACAGTCATCAGTCAAGGCCATCTTCAGCTAAGATCAAGTTCAAGCCCAGCCTGGGGGACAGGAGATCATGTCTCAACAATACAAAGCATCCACCTTTAAAACGCTGCACAGATAAATCAGCAGAGTGTAGATGAAGGATTTTAAACCCTGCACACCGGCCCACAGAGAAGACTGTGTGCTCACAGGCTCTCAGTGCAGACAATCTGCATAAAGGAGTCAGGGAGCAAATCAGATGCTCTAATGAAAACGGGTTCTGCTGCTTCTTCCCACATGGTAGCGAAGGAAGGAAACTCACAGCTTTTATTAAAACTGCACCTCGCCAGGATGCCATGAGGAAGCGCAACACATGCCTGCAATCTCAATGCCCAGGAAGCTGAGACAGGAGGACTGTGAGTTCTAAGCCCGCCTGGGGTATACAGTAAGGCCCTGTCTTAAGAACGAACAGCTCTGTTTCTATGTAGAGAATGACCAACAACAACATGGAGACTTCCAAACCCACTGTACTCATTCCCTGAAAAGAGCCCGCTATGAAGACCACATTTCTAGAGAGTGGCCAGTGTGGCAACTGTCTTCAGCTCCCCCCTTTCCCTGCCCAAGCCCCAGCTAAAACATCAGGTAGAAAATCTAAAAAAGCCACCAAACCCCTCAAAATTCTATTTTATTAAGGTTTGAATATCAGGTTTGTTAAGGTTTGAATAACCCACATGGGGTTTATTGCTCTTACGTTTGAACCTTTGGTGCGTGCCACTTAATTTTAAACCTGCCATGATTAGCTCAAAGGGAGGGCACTCCTAAACCTTCCCCTGCTACCCCAGGCCCAAAAGGGAATTCTCACAGGGCTGGTTGGCTCTCTCTCCTGCAGCTCCTGTGTCCCATCCTTCCCCACCCCCAGTCATGGTGATTCTCTCTCTCCTTCCTCTCTCTCAGTTCCTAGACCTCTAAGGCCCCGCCTCAGTCTACCTGCCCACCCATTGGCTGTTGGCTCTTTAGTGACTGATCAAAAACCAATTAGGGGCAAGGACCTTCAGTGTTTGGACATGCAGATTTCTGATTTTAGGGGCCAGAACATTAGAACCAATCCCCAACATCTTACCTTTTCTGTCCAAATTAAAAAATAAAAAAAGCACTGCCCTTCTCTCAGACATAAATTGAGCATAACCCTAGCGATTATGTGAATTACAAAGCACGATATACACAATATGGCTCTGTTTCTGAAAGGTCATAGAGCTTTTAGAAGATAGAGCCTCAACAAAGGAAGTGTCAGAAGTGGGGGCACTTGGGGGTCCATAGCCTGGCCTGCCTCAGATGCAGTTAGGACTTGCCACCTACTGACACCAAGCCCAAAGTGCTAACTCTAAACTACTGCCCTGAAGTATACCCTTCTCTTCTCACACTGCTTTTCTTGGGTATTTTATTTTACCAGCAATGAGAAAACAAATACATATTTTAATCTAATTTTTAAAAATCAAGGTGAATTCAAAGAATCCATTTCTTGGTCTCACGATATAGCTCTGGCTGTTCTGGAACTTACTACATAGACCAGGCTGCCCTCGAACTCAGAGACCCTACCTGCGTCTGCCTTTGGAGTCCTGGGATTAAAGGTGTGTGCCACCACCACATGCAGGGTAATGTCTCAGGCTTTAGAGCAGAAAGCATCCGCCCTGCTGACCTCGGCCCTTGCTCAGGCACCAGAGTGGCTCTGCACAGGTGATTCAGTCACTAACTTCCCTCTTTGACCTCCCTGTTATCACAGATCTTGTTTGCATTGATTTTGTCTTTTCAAAGTGTTGTATTGACTTATGGTTTGATTACTGAACTTCTGGTGCCTTCTTAAACTTTACACCATCGACTCACCCTAGGCTGTCTATCCACCCACTCCCAGCATTCCCAGGTCACAGATTCTGCTGCATCGAGGACCAGGGAAGGCTTCCTCCTCTGCCTGTAAGTCCTTCACCCCATCACACTCATGGGGCTGAACCAGTAATGTGGCGACCCTACCAGCACGATGGTACACAGCACACGAAGGGCATGTGGGTAGGCAGGAAGAGAACACACTGCTGGACCACAATACATGTAAGAAAAACACACAAAGCAAGGAGAGCCATGTAGCTGTGGACCCATTCCAGGAGCACTTGACATGGGCTTTATTGTGTACTAACTTTTAAAGGTAATTAATAATTATCATAATCACTAACATGACAGTACCAAAACAGTGGCCCACGCACAAGATGTGAAAGAATTATTAATGGAGCAAAAGTAATACAAATAAACCTGCTCACATTGCACCAATAAGCAGAATCCGAGGTTTCAGAAGCAGAGACAACACCTGAATCAGGGGATGGGAAAAGCTCAGTGGGGAAGCCTCGGTACACTAAAGAAAACCAAAGAGCCCAAGCAGGGGAGTCCCCACACGGAGGCCTGGCAAGGCCATTGAGCTGGAAGGTGAAGCCTGGTTTGCCTTGGAGAGGCCAGGGCTATGGGATACCTGCCAAAGGGTACAGCCTGTGGAACCAGCCTAAGAGAGACACACATGTTGCAGTCAGCAAGGCTGGAAGAGAAGAGTCATCTAAGCAACCTTGTAAAATCAGACAGCATTGTGGGATTAAGCTTTGCTCTGCTGGGTTTTGGTCTTGCTTTGGTCCAGTGTCTCCTCGCCACACCCTGCCCCTCCCTCGCCCCCAGGATGGTAATATATATTCAGTCCTGTTGTATGCGCAAAGTATGTAATCTGCTTTTTGATTTTAATTTTACAGGGGTTAAAGAGTTGTTCTTGGACTTTTAAATACTGTTGAGACTGTGAAAGACTCTGGGGACTTTTGAAGTTGGACTGAATGCATCCCATTATGCTGTGGCACAAGCCCATGGGGCAGGGAGCGGAGGGTGGCGGCTGGAATGAGAATGGCCCCTGTAGGCTCATATGTTTGAATGCTTGCCTCCCTGTCTGTGGAACTATTTGGGAAAGATGAGTTAGTGTGGCCTAGAGGAGGTGTGTCACTGGGGGTGAGCTTTCAGGTTTCAAAAGCCCCTACAAGACTCAGTATCTGTGCTGCCTGCCCACTGCCCGCTGCATGCTGCCCACAGATGAAGATGAGGGTCTTAGCTACTGATCTAGCATCCTGCCTGTCTGCTTCTGGATATGATGACAAAGACTTTGAACCTGTAAGCAAGCCTCCAATTAAATGTTTCCTTTCAAGAGTCGCCTTAGTCATAATGTCTCTTCACAGCAATAGGACAGTATCTAAGATGAGGCCTCTCTAAGATGTCTTAGAGTCCCCACCAGGATTGCACAAGTACTCTCTCCACGGTAGAAATCTGATCTCTAGTTTTAAATCTTTCAGCACTTCCTTGTTTTAGAAACTCAGTCCAGACCTTAGGTCAGCATCCAGCCATGGGGGCAACTCCTGCCTTTTGCCCTGGCACCCAAATTCCAAAACCGGCCAGATGGCCATGGAGCAGGGTGCTACTGTATCATACATTGTCCGGAGCAGAACCTGTGTGTGCCCCCGTGCTCATCCTCCATGTCAGACTGTCCGACAAAGGGAGCAAGGGACTGTGGGTGCAAAACACCAAGCATGTAAACCACCACCAGCCAGCTCGACCCAGGGCTACAACTCACGTGGCTTGATCTTAATGAGTGGCTCAGGACCGGGTCGTTAATAACAACAGGACTCAAACCAAAGAGGAGCAATAGAACTCAAGCAGGAAACTTTGCCTTTTGTAGCAAGAGCTCGTCCATGCTTTTAAACAATCATAACTGTGCAAGTCTGAATAGGCAAGGAGATCAACACAGGATCAAATTGCTAATGCATGGGAATCTTCAACTCCAAAACTAATCTAAGAGGGTGCTGGCAAGGGGTGGGAATACTTAATCTGAGAAACAGTATCATTTCTCAGGATTTTAGGTTCTGGATTTTTGAATCAGGCATTTCCAATCAGTCAAGTCCACACAAATATCCCCTAACCAGAACAATGACAAAAATGTATAATCTGAAATACATGTAGTCTCAAAATTTTAGACAAGGAATATTGAAATAGTTCATTAAGCCATCTAGAAAGACAATGCCATACTTGGCTCAGGGCCACCAAGATGACCAGACCCAGCAAAGTCAGCCAACAAGGACTCAGTCTGCTTTTCTCCCATTAACCTGCAGGGGGCAGCAAATCACTGGCATTAAACTTTAAAGGAGCAGGTTGTTAAGAGCCTCACCTGGGACAAAAAAAAAAAAAAAAAAAAAAAAAAAAACAAAGACACAAGTAAATGTTCAAATCACAATCGAACTATGTAGTCATCTCTTATCTCTTAAAGAAACTACTAACTGCAGCTGGTCCACCAGGAGCTTCATCAGAACCTGAGCTAAGAGGTCCAAAAGTCTTTTACCCACTGCTTTTACCCCCTGCACTTCGGTGACAGCCCAAGGATTTCTATCACCACTTAAAGACGAGGAAAGGCTTGCAGCAGCTGTGCAAACCCGAGTCACACACCAGCACAGGAGATACCCAGTTGGGGTTGTAAAACCCAGACAGCCTAATTTAAAAGGAGGCACTCCAAGTCACTGATTTAAAAACAAAGCTGAGACCTGGCCCCCTTGCATCTGGTAGACATAGTAACACTACAAAATGAAAACCCAGGGATGAGGTCAACAGCAGTCTCATCTCCGTGCCAACTCTTTTCTCCAGTCCTGAACATACGTTTTGCCTTAAATAGATTCCTAGGTACTAGCTTGTCTTCTGTATGATCGTAACTGTACTTAGTATGAGGGAGGACCTAGCTTAGGGAAGAAAGCATATCGCTTTCTCATGTAAATCACAAAAGGTAAGAAATGAGACTATCACAGACAATACAACAAACATTGTTCTTTGATTTTAATGCTCTCCCAAAATCCAACGGAAAACTATTTTAAATGACAATATGACTAATGTCTCTTCAAGTTTTTCTCACCAGTCACCATGAGGGGAAATTGACAAGAGATTCTCTGCTTGAACAAACGTTAGTCAGGCCCCTAAACCTTCTCCCAGGCCATCTTCATACTTCTTTGTAAAATCCAGTTTGAGCAAACAAACCTACTAAGTCAGTTTAAGTAGAACCCCCATCCTTACTACCTGACCCCCTCCATACCTACATATGCCCCCTGCCCCATGAGATATCTCATCTTCCTGCCCAAGCATGCTTTCACTAGAATCATTTTTATTAAGAACGTGTTCCATAGAAGCAAACAAGCAAAATTAAATTAACATCTAATGAGAACAGTGATTTCTCCTAGGAAACTGAGGCCCTCCAAGCTTGCGTAGTTTACCTACAGTCGGACCAGACTAAAACTTGAGGGTCTTTCTGATTCTACACAGGTACACGCTCCACACAGTTTGTCTTAGGGGAATATCATCTTCAGGGCCGGGCAGAGAGCCAGGACTAACTCTTTCTCCATGGAAGCTTTTAGTGTCTCTGACTGGAAGTCAGCATTAGCAGGACTGAATCCAGGTGACTGGACACTGGGCATCACTGCCCCCCGTGGGTTACCGATAGTTGATCTACTTCCTTAATTGTCTAGTGAAGCAGCTCATCCTTCCAGCTTCAGCACCAACCAGGGGGTCCCTGGTGTGGCTAGCATGGAGGCACGGTCAGGGTATATGGCTCATCTACAAAGTCCCTCCAGCAGCAGGGTAGTCAGTAGCACAGGCAGGGGAGAACCTGGAAGCTACCCACTGCCCAATAGCCAGCCAGAGGCATGGCTTGACAGCTGGACCATCTCAGCATGGAGGATGGAGGTGACTGACCACAGGGCACCACTGCACAGTTCTATGTGCTTCATCTTGTAGTCCAACTACAAGGCTGGGTCATCACTGAGAAGCAGCAGTGTGCCCCCTGCAAACACAATTTGAAATCTGGAACCAGCAGCATAGACAATCCCAGATCATCTTGCAGAGGCCTCACTTAAACAAGGTGAAACAGAGACACTGTGTGGGAGAATACTCAGGGCTCCTGAATGAGCAGTACACAAGTCAGACAGCACCTGGGAGTGCGGTTTTAGAAAAACCTCAATTTTCTTTAAAATTATGTCCAAGAGTATTACAGCCACCAATACATCTTCAATAAGCATAAAGTTTAAAGATTTAAGAGAAGAAAGGGAAAGCACTGATTTTTCAGTTAGGTGGCAATATTTTACACCCCTATGAAAATAATTTTTAAAAGTATTATGACCTGAAGTATATCAGGATTGCCGTCAGTGAACCTGTGAGGAGGATGGGGTTGGTTGGTTCTGCCACGGCAGAAATCTGAGCATGAAGATGACGAGAGGATGGATGGGCAGACAGGCAACGGGATGAAAAAGGAGAGCTCAGTCTGAACTCAGCACCACTTCCAGACTATAAAGCCCGGGTATCACTTCCTTATCATTTCATCTCAGAACTCATGCTGCCTACAACAGAACGAATCTTAGTATTTTACTTAAACACCCATATTAGCTAAAGCTTTAAAGTAGGTTTCTCTCTCTTTTCCCATAAATGACAACTCATCCACTACACACCCCATTCATTTCAGCCAAGAACATAAATCTTATGGTGTCTCACGTGATAGAGGCCCACACTGGCATCGGTGACTACAAGCTTGCACCACAAGCCTGACTGTAAAGTCTTTCAGTTTCTTCAATCGAGTCAGGGACAAGTGGGGCAGCATGCTGGGGTTTCTCAGCATGGAAAGGATGGATACAGCCGGGTGCCCCAACCTGGACCCCAACATGAATGGCTGGCTCTCTGCCTTTACTTCTGCCCCTTATTCATTCCAACTGTTTCTCTTCAGGATTCCCCAGAGCAACTATCACTAACACGGCAGTCATCTTCAGATACTTCTAGATCTGCAAAAGAATTTTAAAGTCAGGCATGGTAATGCACTTCTTCAATCCACAATCCACGCAGCTGGGAGGCAGAAGCAGAGGGAAAGCCAGAACTCCAAGGTAAGCCTGGTCTGCACAGCAAGCTCCAGGGCAGCCATGGATACACAGAAAGTCCTGTCTTAAAAAACAAACAAACAGACAAACAAACAAACACCAGCCATGTATGGTGGAGGTGCATTTGTTTAATCCCAGCACTTGGGAGGCAGAGGCAAGTGGATCTCTGTGAGTTGAAGGCCAACTTGGTCTACATAGTGAGTTCTAGGCCAGCCAAAAATACATAGTGAGACCCTGTCTAAAACAATGAAAAGATTTAGAATCATCTCACTTAAACATATCCCTGTGCAATACCCAGATAAGAACACTGGAGGAGAGACGGACTTTGAACAGCAAAAGCCGTGAGGTACAGAAGAAGGTATTGTCTGAAGACACCTGTGCCTTTGGGCCAGCAGTCTCTGAGACACGCCCTGAATAAATGAATGACAGAAATGTACACAGGAATGGAAAAAACAAGTCTGGTCCTACTGCCCACTTTCTCTCTTGAGCCTTTTCTTCTGTATGGTGCTTTTTATTCTTTTTATTTGCTTTTACCTGCAAAGGTTTTCTTACTTGAAATAGATACTAAATGTCACAGCCCCAACTCACTGTGAGCTCTACTGGAAAACTGGGGTTTCTTGGCGTGAAAAGGATGGGTACAGCTGGCTGCTATTTCCAAGAGTGTGTGCATAAATACACTGAGATCATGCAGGTGGGTAACAGGCATGTAACTATACTGGCAACCTCAAAGGTATTCTACAGAGAAACGCTTCTGCCCCTCCCACTGGCTCCTGAAACAACGCACCCCGAGTAATTGGATTTGCTGCGGGATTCTCATGGTGGGGAAAGGCTGAAACCCTGGTTCCTGGCATAGGAGAATTTGCCTCCCAGAAAGATTTTACAGTAACAGCTTGCAAGGACGGAATGGAAACAGTGATTTCTCAGGGGCTGAGAAGTGGCAGCCAAGGCCATACCCTGACCAGGAATGCTTAGCTATGTATATCTCTCATCTGCAGTTTAAACGTAAAACTCATGTCAAAACCCTGACGCTGGGGGAGTCACCAGGCCACATGGGTTCCCGGTGTGGCAACACTGGATGAACTGTCTTTTTCTGCGTGTCACCATTGCTTGCCATGATGAGAAGAGATGGTGAAGCCGAGCGTGTCCGGGCTTCAGGGCTCAGTCTCCGACTTAAATAGCTAGTAACTGATGAGGGACAAATGATATTACAGAAAGAAGGCGACAACAGCAGTTCCCAAACAATTTTGTAGGTGAGGCGCTCCGCTGCATGCCAGCCTCCGGACACTAGAGGTCAGTAGCAGCCTCACAACCAAACCAATGCTTGTAGGGGACAAAACTGCCCCAGGCTGAAGATCAGGAACCTAAGGCACCTTAAGATCTGAACAGAGACACACTTGCCCTCTGAGGCGAGGTGGTGAGGCAGGAACAGAAGCAAGGGCTGTGCACTGCCGGGTCCCCAGAGGCTGCCATTTCCCCATGATTAGCTCATACTGGGAAGAATAAAACCTTGGGGCAAAATGAACTGGGTAATTGTGGTCAAGGTGGCCAGGAACAAAGAAAGCTAAAGAAAGACCCGTTCATCTGGCAGAAGATCCAGGAAGTACAAGAGCAAAACTGAGTGATGTTAGGGTCATTGAGGAAGAAAGGAGACAGAGAGGGATGTGGTAACAAGGAGAAGATGGGGGTGGGGGTGGATGCCATAGCAGCCCTCAGTGCTTCACTAGGGGAGATGAAGACAAACAGACACACACACACACACACACACCTCAGTAAAACACATTCACGGTTCCAAACACTTCATTGCCCTCTTCCTAGAAACAGACCTCATTTAATCTTTCATCTTTCAAGGTGGGAGGGTCATCTTTAAAAGTCTCCAGTTACTTCAGAGCACCTCTTCTTCCTCCCCTTCCCCCGTCCAAACACCACATACAATACTGATAGCTGAGCCCATCCACTGAAGACATACCGGTTGGCCATGGAGAAACTCGGGGGTGCCTGGAGAGAAGTCTCCGCTGATCATTAAATTTCCTTGACAGAGATAGAGTTCCCTTCAAGCCTACTCTCATTTGTAAATAACAGGTAATGTTCTTTAGATCTCTGCAGTCAAAAACAAACAAAACCCTGTAACACTCATCACTTCCCTAAAACAAAAGGGTTGACTCACGAGATAGCCAAGAGTAAAGCAGAATTAGAAATAAACCCTGTGTTGAGAAACTGCAGTTTGACTTTTCACTCTTTTCAGAGTGAAAATTTCAAATTTGACAGCATTAAGTATAAGATTATCTTTGTTTTCCTGCTGGTCCTGGGGATTGAACCTATGCCCTTATGCCTGCTAGGCAAGATTCCATCACAAAGCTACAACCCCAGCCCGGCTGTCAGATTATTTTGCTCCGCTCATTTCCCAAGTCACTAGCAGAACCAAGGGTGTAATGGGCCTGTATCTTCCTGAGTCTTTCTGGAAAAGTCGTAAGAGGAAGAGACTCCACATAAACAGTAGCCAGGAGAGTAACCTCACAAGTGCTTCTAGAATGAAAAGGAAGCTGACAGTGGCCAACTTAACACAGATGGTGTTGACAGGCACCTGAAAAGAATGGAATACAGTATTCAAGTCCCAGTGGCACATAAAAACAAAGCAAACAAACAACTAAAGCAACAGTAAAATCCCTGACCAGAAAAGATACGCTTGGATGTTCTGTAAGGGCTGTCACCAGCTTTTGTGACAGAGAAACAGGTACCATGTTCTAGGCCCTGTATAGATGTCCAGCCCAGTATAAAGCAAGCCACTGGTTTGGGAGGTGAAAGATGAGGGTTAGTACCGGCTAGGCTAACCAGATATAGGCATGTTAAATACCTTTCCCACATCAATGCTCTCACATCTGTAAAAAACAACCAGGCTGTGTCCTCCTGTGACAATTCCATTCAGTCATCTGTTCAAAAAACATTTGCTTTTTTTGTGTTTATTATTATTGTTGTTGTGGTGGCGGTGGTGGTGGTGGTGATGACAACAACGATGATGACTACAACGATGACGACAACAACCTGTGACAAAGTCTAACTATTGTAGACAAAGCTGGCCTCAAAACTAGTCTTCCTGACTCAGCATCCAAAGTGCTGGGCTTCATGATTCTCCTACCTCAAATGCCAAGGTGCGTGAGTTTCATAGGCTTGTATTCCAGAGGCCAACATGTATCACACATCCATGCTTTCAACTAGACTGTAAGAGCCACTTAGCAGGAGCACCGCTGAGCACAACAGAAAAAAATGGACTAGAGAAGTGCCAAAGGGTAGACAGGCACACGGCAAGGCGCTTTCATCCCAGATGAAACCCTCTTTCCCTTTCAGCCCCCCCTCCCTCCCCTCCTGCCCCCGTTATCCCCCACCCCATTCCCCCACGCATCCTACAACCCACCGCTCAAACTGCTTCAGAACATCTGACTACTAACTGAGCCTCATCACCTCCACCCCTGCCCAATACATTTCAAAAGATGCTTCTTGCTTAGATAGTGTTCCCGGCCTTTGTGAGTTCTTGCATCAGTCCTCTCGGCCTGCACAAGCTGCCTGCTTATTCAGAAAGTACACACTGGCCAGGTAGTGATGCATTTCTTTAATCCCAGCACTAGGGACACAGAGACAGTCGGATCTGTGAGTTCGAGGCCAGCATGGTCTACAAGGTGAGTTCCAGGACAGCCAAGACTACACAGAGAAATGCTGTCTTGAATAACCAGAGGCAGGGGCATGGGCAGAGAGAGGGAGAGAGAGATACATACACTGGCTAAAATCCAAACTAACTACTTAAGTTAGCTACTTAAGCAGTTCCAAGTCCCTCCCTCTTTTCTTTTTATTTCCCCCTTCCCTTCTCCCTCCGGCCCAAAGGGTTTTTTGTTTGTTTGTTTTGTTTTTGTTGTATGTAAATACACTATAGCTGTCTTCAGACACCCATAAGAGGGCTTCAGATCGCATTACAGATGGTTATGAGCCACCATGTGGTTGCTGGGATTTGAACTCATGACCTCCGGAAGAGCAGTCAGTGCTCTTAACCGCTGAGCCATCTCACCACCTCCCTCTTTTCAATTACAGACTTCATTAATCCCACTACCCAAAAGCACACTCACCCATACCTGCTGCTGTTCTGACAGAGAACACTGAAAAGTGGCCGCACGCATCATGAGGAAAACAGGTGGAGGTATAGAGCAGCCAGAAAGAAGTAAAGGATGCAGGGCATCTTTCCCAAGCTGCTCACCTGCCATGCTGGCCACTCTCAAAGTTTTATTGACAGCTCCACCTTCCCCACGGTGGGCCCTGATCTGATCCACAAGAGTCCAAAAGTTAGAAATAGGGTATCTCTCCTTCTAAGTGCTGGGTAACGGGGAAGCTCTGTGGTCACACATGGGTCACAGTCAAGGGAAGTGAGAAAATAAGAAGAAAAAAAAAGCTTTTCCCCATGCCCCACCTCCAGGCAGACATTACCAACAGCTGCTAGCTTCCAGAGGCTAGTGTTAGCCTATAACTGTCAACATTTGTGGGTTTCTGCAAACCCAAACTATACCTCAAAGGTGGCTACTGTAGCCAAGATGAAGCATGCTGTGTTAGTTCACACTTGTGCCCTGCAAATATCCAAATCCCTGGCAGCTCAGATCAGAGGTGCCACAGTCTGTCCCTTCCTGCCTTCTAGGTTTCCCAAGCTCTACTGCTTAAAAAGAACAAAACATAACCAACCATAAATAATTAACTTCTTCTGGGAAAGTCAACTTGCTTCCTTGACTCATTACAGAGATCACTGAGCTATCTCCTCTCCTTGGCAGGCAATAGGATCCTTCCTGCAAGCTGGCAGTGAGGCAGTCCCTACTTCTGCTGGACCCTATGCAGGGATGTCCTGCACTGATTAACTCAGACTGTCATAGCCAGACTCCCTCCTTGTGAACAGATCCATGACACACACAGGAAGAAACAACTGCTTCCAAAGGTGTGGTGACTGTTCATTTTTCCTTTCTGCAAACTCTGTGGTGTAGGTATTTGTCTAAATAGCTCTTGGTCTTCCAAAGGAAAATCCAGGCCGGTTATCACCTTAATAATTATGATATTATTATATCACACTCACCAGGCCCTTGAATCCGGTGAATGTTTTTGGATGCCTAAGCATCCTTTACCAAGACATAACCTAGGCGGATTTTAAAATTGTACGTGCTATTTGACCCCAAGACCCCTCCAGTGTCATTTACCACCAATCACTGCATATATCGGCAGATATGTAAGGAGCACAGAAACCGTGCCAACTTTAAAATCCAATGTCCCACTCTAAATAGTTAACAACTAAAAACAGGTCTCCATGTTGAACCAGTTATTCAGAACACAGCCGCACCTTAGCACTCTAACCCGAAAGCCACATGAACCCCGAGTTACATCTGGGTTTGGTCAGAGTAAACGGAACTAACTACACAACAACCAATAGTTACCAACGGTCTGTGTCGGTGAACCAGGCGGCGAGGCGTTCCCGCTTGGAGAGAGGTAGAGGTAGTTCTTGTTCACTCCGGAATCAAAATCAAACGGGGACTGGTAATCCTCACACAACTCCATGTCTCTACAATCCATCCCAGATGAAGGCAGCCAGCATGGCCCCGACGCAGCCTGGAATTAATCCTCAGGCCTGGATCCCTGGGCCGAGGTCCTAGTGGCCTGTGCAGCCAGGTGAGGAAAGGAAAGGT
Source organism: Arvicanthis niloticus (assembly GCF_011762505.2). Lineage (NCBI taxonomy): Eukaryota > Metazoa > Chordata > Mammalia > Rodentia > Muridae > Arvicanthis > Arvicanthis niloticus. Next base: position 7,624,616 of record NC_047670.1, on the reverse strand, counting down.
GCCTAAAGTTCCTCCGCCCAGCTCGCCCAGCTCCGTGTGACTTCAGCTCCCAGCAAGCGACTCTCCTCCCAATGCCCTAGGAGGGCCCTAGTCACCACCTGTTGCTAATTTCAGTGGACAAAGAACAACCTGGGCGGAGGGAGTGGCCTTTCCTCGGTACACAAAGGAGGGCCCCCACGCGGCAGCCCTGTTCAGACGTACAAACACTAGATACTGGCAGGAAGATTGTTTAAAATACATTTTTTTAGACCGATCAGCTGACCACATCCTGACAGGGCAGACTTAATCTTCTAGGACAAGGGAGGATTATCTGTCAGTAATCTCCCCACAAATGCCATCTGGGTGATACTTTCCTTGCACCCTATATTACTACAAAATTCTGAGAGCTTGGCATCTGTGTTAGCAACCGGCCTTCTCAGCATAACATGACACAAAAAGAAAGCTAGACCCATCATCAATTTTGTTGCCTAAAGCAGAATCTGAGTAACTGTCAAAACCTTTTAATCTGACTCTTTGGAAGAATGATGTTTTCATACAAGCAGCAGTGGGAATGTGCAGCTAGCTCCCCCTTCCCCCTCTCAGGCCCTCCTGGAGCTCCAGCACCTTTGTTTAAGCAATGTCACCCAGGCCCTGAGGGTTCCACGAAGAACTTGTTTCCTTTGGCACACCCACCGGGCAGGAAGGGAGCCACAATGAACTTGCTTGTAAAACTTCTCAATCACCAAGTTCACTTCCTCCATCACAGGCCTCTGGGTAGAACCTTCCCATGCTCTCTGTGGCATTTGCTGGGACCCAACAGCACTTGCAGGCCCTTGGTGGAACTAAGTTAAAAGGAGGAAACATGTCAAGCCAGGCATGGTGGGTCATGCTGTAATCACAATACTCAGAAACCTGAGACGGGGATTGCCATGAAGCTAGCCTGGACTTCAGTGAGAGATCCCATCTCAAAACCACAAAATAACTAACTGAATTAACACTTATAATTGTGTCCTACCTTTTCAAATCTCAATACATAGTCTCTGGAATATATTTATAATCTCTGAAATGTAAGACCTGAACTTTTTATTGTATTGTTTGTGTGGGCTTGAGTGCATGCCAGCAGGAGTCAGGACAGGTTGATGGGATCCCCCAGAACTGAAGTAACAGGCAGTTATGAACCACTTTTGAAGTCGGGGAACTGAACCTGGGTCCTCTGCAACAGCAGTAAGCAATCTTAATCCCTGGGCCATCTCTCCAGCCCCCAAAAGCAAAACGTTTTAATGATGAGCAAAAATTTCAGTGTATGCCTACTGTACATCTCAAAGACGGTCCACAGTCATCTCAACTTATAACTCATTCTCTTTTCCTCCCATCTCTTCCCCATCCATGGCACACACGTGTGAAGCCCATCTGCCAGTCAGACCTCAGGGCTACAGCCCCCACCCCCACCCCAGTTTCTGCTGTCCCTACCTGAATACAGGGCTTAGAATCAGTGGAGAATAAAAACAGCCTCATTTTCAAATGTGAGGGCTAAGAATCTAAGTAACTGAAAGTCTGACCTGTCTACCTGCTAAGTCCCTTTCAGGACAGTGCCAAGAATTCCAGCTCTGGGGAACAGCTCCCCTTCCTATCTGCAGCAGACTCAGTTCAGACATCCCAGCCTTGAGAATGGCGAACACAGACAAGCAGCCCCAGAAAAGACATGGGTGGGTTCCTGGAATGGCAGGTTCAAGGCCTAGATAACAGAGGGAATGGGGGGGTAGGGGAGCTGAAAAAATAAAAGAATAGAAATGTAGCTTGGGAATTGACCAATAAAAAGAGCCAGAATGATAAGCCTTAACATTTACTATATACTTTTATAAGAAACAAACTCAAGGATTTTGAAGTAGTCAAAGAAAGCATAAAAACTATTAGGAGGGTGTGGCTGAGTAGAAAGCACTTGCCTACCATGTGTGTAGCCCTGGGCTGCAGGGTGGGTGGGTGGAGAGAGGGACTGAGGGACTGATGGATGCACACAGTGCAAGGGAGGCGACTAACAACAGGAAAGGACACTCAGAAAGGCCCTAGGACCATCCAAGCAAGGAAGGTCTTTTCATTTCCTGTGAGGCTAACTGGTCCAAGGAAGAGCTGGCCCTGTGTGACAGGTATTCCCTCAGGGCTATCTGGAAAATACTTCAAAATCAGCATAATTTTCTCCTAAATTTCCCAGGCCTGACCTCACATGGATTATATAGTCAATAGTACACAGAGTACCGTCTCCCATGAGCCACGTGTCCTCTCCTCCTTTTCCCCTGCCACACCCTTCTGCCATCTGCCTGGAGTGTTCTTGTGGCCCTAGGGTGGCCATCTTCTGCCTTATCTGCGTCTTTCCCTTGAAGAATTCCCGACCACTTATCTCATGAGCTCTGAGAAAAGACCACCAGAGTCCCCACCTGATCTCCTGTTTCAGATGTGGCCCAGATATACAGCACTGTTCAGAGGGGTGCCCAGGAGTAGCTGGCTGGCCTGAACAGCCCCAGTCAATGTCTCCCTAACACACTTACTGAGCAACAGAAGACAATGGCCTTCTCTAGAGCCTAAGTGTTTGTCGCTGGTGGGAGGGGCCAGGACTCCTTTCCTCCACTTGCCAAAAGGGGAGAGGCCAGACCAGAAAAGGACAGAGGGAGAAGGTGGTAAGGGATGGCACCATATTGTGGCAGCCCCTGCACGTACAGTACATTACAATGATCCCAACGAATGTGCTCTTCTCTTGGGGTTGGAGCCAGTGGCAAGGGCCCTGGGTACACACTTCCTCTTTTCCCACTATCATACAACTGTGTTTCAACCAACTTGATTTTCCCAGGTTTTTTGTGTTGTTTTAGGGTGCTATGATCAAACCCACAGGCTTCTACATACTAGCAACACACTCTTTCACTGAGCTATGTCACCACCCCTTGGTTGTGATGTTGTTGTTGTTGTTTTCAGACAAGGTTTTACCATACAGCACAGGCTGGCGTCTAACATAGAGCATCCCTGTCATGGCCTCCTGAGGACTTGAATTACAGGCCTGCACCACCAAGCTCAGCCACTCCTGTTTCTTGAACTAATCCTCAACTTGTCCTAGACAATGTTTTCTCAGACTTCATTTTCCTCATAGATTTACCTTTCTATTTTACTGATAACTTTTCTATAATTGATACTTCTCTAACTTATCAAGTTAGAGAAGTATCAATTATAATACACTTATCAAGTTGTATTACTCCACACGATATTATAAACAGTATGCATACAGAAGATGCTCATTTCAGACCAAACCTGAGAAACAAGAGCAGTACACCTGCCTTCTGAGTAGATGATTTGAATGCTAAAAGGAACATGTGTGTGCAGAATACACAGGTAGTAACATGACAATGGAAAAATACATGTCTGGAACATGGAGCATGTCTTTTTAGTTTTTTTGAGTCTTGTGAACTTGTGTGTATAAGAGTCTCACTGTATGTTTATCTGTGAGCCATGCATTTCTGGTGCCCAAGGAGGTGGAGAGCCTTCATGGGAATGCTGGGAATAGAACCCAGGTCCTACAAACACAACTGCTTAACCAGGGAGCCAGCTCTCCAGCCCCAAGAAAATATTCCTGATAAATTAGTAATCAAACAGTTTCCTTACAGATGTACTTCTTTTTATGTCGTGTGTCTCAGCGTTTCACCTGCATGCATGTCTGTACACCACTCGCATGCCTGGTGTCCACGGAGGCCAGGAGAGGGCATTGGATTCCCTAAACTGAAGTTGCAGAGGGATTCACCAGGATCCACCGGAAGAGCAGTCATTGCTCTTCCCCTCTGAGCCATCTTTCCAGCCTTGTCAAACCTGGTTCTGGGGAGCAGGCCACAAAACTGGACCGACATTTGCATAACTGAAGAGTTAGCTAGAGGCAGAGGGTGTCTAACAGCCTCAGACACTTGCTCGTGCAGGGCAGCGCCTGCAGAGGGCGCCCAAGGACAGTACAGAGGTCAGCTGGGCGTAGGCCGTGAGGTATGTGCTCCAGGGCCTGACACCTTTAAGTTTTCCAAGCAGAAAGGCAAAAAGGGCAAAGAACTATAAAGAAAATAAGGTTTCTGTCCACCTGTTAGTGCATAATCTAGTGGGTCAGAACAGTCCCTCTATACGTGAGTCACGAAAAGAGGGTATGACTTGAAAACTCTGTCCAAAATTAGGAGTTTTGTGGCAGGCCCCTGAAAGGCACCTCAAGATGAAGTACAGGGCTGCCCAAAAGGGGAAAAAATGCCACAGTTATTTGTTTAATTCAGTCCTTAGAGGGGCCCAGGGCAGCATTCTTCAAGGAGAACATCAACCTTGTCAAAGCTAGGTAGAGACTGTGATGATCTGTATTAAAGACTAAGACAATGTGTGGAGAGCTTTGGGGGCTGCTTGGCAGGAATCTGACATTGGCCAAGGACAAGGAAGTAAGTTCAGGCAGGAATCTAATTTTAGGCTAAAACAGAGAAGTAAGTTCAGTCAGGAGTCTACATCTTAGGCTAGAACAAAGAAGTAGGCTTCAGGCATGAATGTGACTGTGGGCTAGGACAGGGAAGTAGGCTCAGACATTTTTGTCATCCTGAAGAGCCCTTAGAAACAGTGATCATGATGGTGATGATGGGGCTTTGTTTATTGCTTGGTTTGTTCCTTGACTATTTGCAGCTATTGTATTGCTGGTTCCTCACGCTGCAATATTGTCTAATCTCGTCTTTTTTCTTTTAATCCTCACTCCCACGCTGGAAAACCTGTTAACTGACTGAGCTGGCTTGGTCAGATGGCGCCTCGACGCTGGAGCTCCAGTAAGCGGGATACAGCGAAGGACACCACGGAATTGGAAGAGCATGCAAAGGAAACTAAAGGAGACTCAGGCTAGCAGTAAGTAAGCCTTGTAGAAGGACAAGGTAAGGGTAAGATGTGCTTTGTGCATGTGTTCAGAGTCATGCTAAAATCCAGAGAAGCTAAGGTAATTCTCGTAGATGCTTTTCGTCTTTGAACCCTGACTAGAAGTAGTTTACACCCTAGACATGGGTTTGAGAAAAGCAGTCCTCCCGTACTATCTGCTGATGCTTTGGGAAAAGAAAAGGAGAATGAACATAAACTGTCTCAGAGCTCTCCTAGGAACAGGCGAGGTCAGGTACTGCCTCCTCTGTGGCTCCTACGGGAGGAATGTGGAGGAATGCTTAGTTCGGGATCCCTTACTTAGGATATCTGGGTCCCTTTCATGGGACATCTAGTCATCTTCCCTCTCTGTCTATTGTCTGTCCTTGGTGCACCAATCTGTCCATGTCTGTCAGTTCATGTCTGTGGTTTTGTTTCGTTGCTTGAATGTTGTTCCATGTTTCATGTTTAAAAGAAAAGTTAAAACTTTATCTGCAGGTTGTTCAGCCCTTGATTCAGTTTTTAACTAATTTCAAAAAAGAAAGAACGAGAGAGAGAAAGAGAGAAAAAAGAAAAGAAAAGGTAAAAATAAAAAGCTGTTTCACTTGGCCTTTGGAGCGCTGCGCCTGTGTTTAGGAGTCTAGCACAGCTGGAGAGGCCCTGCCATGGTCTCACTGTCTGTAAAAGCCGCTCTTAAAGGGGCCAGCAGGTTTTTTTGGCTTCTATGGTAAGGAGCTGATGGTTGTTTCTCCTAGAAAAATCTGTGACTATGATTATTGGGTTCAGCAGGTAACAAGGTACTTCTCTTGAAATTACAGCTCGAAAAAGTACAAATTTTGTCCGGTTTAACTAAGTAAATGTGTGTAGCCACTTCATTTTTGTTTCTGACCGGTTTTTAAAAGTACAAATAAGTTCTGCATGTCTTGGTAGTAGATTATTGGCCTATAAGTCTACTGGGTATGATTAAAAATTTGTAACATTGGTAACAGAAAGTTCGTTTAAAACTGGTGACTCAGGGTTGGGGTCATTCTGAACAGCAATATGTGGCATGAGCCGACCCAGGGGAACAGGCCTCTAAAGACACGTCTAAACTAGGTGATATTTTATGTATCATAAAGACTTATAAAAGATTTAGGGCAGTGTCTCTTTGAGGTATTGGAGGCTGCACTGCCTTGTGTTCCTGTGCAGGAACTGGCAGCCAAACTCTGTAGCATGGGGGTGATTCAGTTGGTGTTTCTAGAGACTGGATTGTTCCTTGGAGGATGAGTTTTGCTTTCCAGTTATGGTTGTGCTCTGGTGTTACAAGGGAAACTCGAAGACTGTGGTTGAACTACCAGTGTTCCATTGGCTGCAATTTGCAGTTAGATCACAGGTTCAAGATTTTAACTCACACATATTTGTAATTAAGAAAAAATTCGGCAGGTGGAGATAGATAGATAGATAGATAGATAGATAGATAGATAGATAGATAGATACATACATACATACATACATATATAGATATATAGATATATAGATACATAGACAGACAGACAGATAGATCTAAAATTGGAAGTGACCACAGACAACTGTACTACGATTGTCTAAGAGAACAGCCTCCTCCTGGAGAAATACTAAGAGGTCTGGGGCAACTTCCTTTCCAATGACTTCGGAAAATAAGAATCTTGTGTGTGAAGCCGGTTGGTGGTGACGCACGCCTTTAATCCCAGCACTTGGGAGGCAGAGGCAGGCGGATTTCTGAGTTCGAGGCCAGCCTGGTCTACAGAGTGAGTTCCAGGACAGCCAGGCTACACAGAGAAACCCTGTCTCAAAAAACCAAAAAAAAAAAAAAAAAAAAAGAAAAGAATCTTGTTTGTGCATACACCCATACACAATGAGAAAGCAGCCAGGGCTGGCAGCTGAAGAGCCACCTGAAAGGAGGCCTTGACTTCTAGTCCTTTGTCACTTAACTAGGGGGAAATGTGTCACAGGTAATTTCACGTCTGTGTGGACTCAGCATTGCCCTGAAAGCCCATCACCCAGCAGGTAAAGGCAGGCGGGCCAGGAGCTCAAGGCATCATCAACAACACGATGAGCTTGAGGCCCACCTGAGTCACGACAGACCATCTCAAAACAAAGAGATTAAATGAAAGCTACACGGGACAAATGGCCAGTTTGTTCTTTAATTTTGTTTTTAAAAGTTTTATGTTTATAGCATCTCTCTCTGAACTCACTACTCTGGCAGAGATGCCTTACCCAACTCCACATTTCAAAACCTTTCCCTCTTAAAATGAGAGTGGGGTACCAAAGCCGCAGCGACAGTTACCTTCAAGCCAATGGCTCGCAAGCACAAGGCCTGACATCGTGAAAGTATCTAACTACCATACCTGCATTAATTACTGTGAAGACATTTATAGCTTCCTCTCAATTTTACAGGGTGTCTTTACTGAGTAAGTATTTATCTTAACAGTATATATTAGGTAGGCCTAATTTATTACAGAAGTCTCTCTTAGTATTAAAGACCACTGAAGTTTGGGTAAGTAGGCAACATCATAGAAAAATACTTCCCAGGGCTAGTGAGAGGGTTCAGCAGGTCAAATGCCCTCCTTGAAAACTTGATGACCTGTATTTGAGCCCCAGAACCCATATAAAGGTGGAAGGAGACAGTAATTCCTGAAAGTTGTCCTCTGACCTCCACAGGCACAGGTGCACACACATGCACAACACACACACACATACAGATGCCCTTCCATGCACACTCAGTAAGAAGAACTTTTTAAAAAACAAAATCGCTTTCCCCAAAAAAAGATCAAGAACTTGGCAGTCACATCATCCATCAAAGACAATACTTTATTGCCATACAAATAATCTTTCCTAATATGGCTAAGAACCAAACCACTAGCCTCTTAGTCTTATGCACACAGCCAGACTACATTACCCAGTATCCCCTGAAGCTAGATGTGGCCATGTAGCTACACAAAACTACATTACCCAGCTTCCCCTGCAGCTACCGGTAGTAGGTTCTAGCCTAAAGAAAAAGATGTGTGTAACAAAGATTGCTGTCCATAGCTACTGAGCTTTTGGAAAGTATCGTGATAGCAAAATATAACATAAGTCTACTAACAGACATATAGATTTTCAGATAGATTTTATAAATTTCTCTTCTAAAATGACCTTATCCCCAGATGAACATCGTGGTGTTGGCTGCCCCAAAACATAAATGGATCACAGCAACACAGCTAGACTTGAAAGCATTGGGCTCCACACATTCCGCCACAATACGAAAGCCACACCCAGACGATCACAGCAGAGTTAAAGTACCCAGGGCTTGGTGGCTCACACCTTTAATCCCAGGGCGTGGGATCAGAAGCAGGAGGAGCTCTTTGAGTTTGAGGCCAGCCCTAAATATATAATGAGTTCCAGGACACCAGGGATGGGAGGGGAAGGGAAGGGAGGGGAAGAGGGAGGGGGAAGGAGAGAGAGCAAGAGAGAGAGACAGAATGAACCAAGAAAGTCATTCATATCACCAGACAAAACAAAGCACTTTGGGGGAGAGAGGGCAGCAACTGTGGTACTAAGAATTATAACCACTCTACCAGATTTGTAGACATTTCCTGTGAGGAGCCTCACCTTGGCAGCACTGGTCAGGGTGTCACAGGGAAGGAGGGCAGTTGTCACCAAGACAACAGAAGCTCTGAACAGAGTACAACACCTGTTTCCACCCTACAATCATTGTCCTAGACGTTTAACCAAAAGAGCTGAGAGCGTCCATGCACACTAAAGCCATGTGTCACTGTTCACCATGGTCACCCTCAACTGCACAGAGCTGTCTTCCAGCAGATGACTGAAAAATATACATAGTAATGAGCAGACAATGGAAGATTAGTGGACACCAGAGAGAAGGGGCCGCCCAACAACTCATGAATGTGTGAAGGAACTGTAAACGGGCATTACTAAGTGACAGAAGCCAATGATACTCTAACAGCCCAACATTCTGCAAGAAGCAGGACTACGGAGACCATAAAAAAAAAGAACCAGTCCTGACCAGCTGGCTGCCAGAGGCTGGGAGGCTGGAGGATAAGTAAGTAGGGGATGGGAGTTTTAAGATGGTAAAGTTGTTTTTTCAGGATCCATACCGGAAGTGTTGGGTTTGAATGTGAAGTGTCCTCCACAGGCTCCTGTGGGTTGACCACTTGAATTGGTGGAACCTGAAGCAATTACCCCAAATGTTGCCTTCCCATGCTGCCCCGCACTGTGTGTCTGCACAGCGTATTTCCTCGGAGGAGATACAGACATCACCAAGGAAATCTGGGACACCACGGCTTTCTATGGAACAGCTGTCTACTCAGGCCAGGCCGTTCTTTTGAGAAGTCTCGCCACACACACCATTTTAACCTCCTGTAAGCAGAGGTACGTCCATCCCACCAGTGGCTTCACCCATGCATGCACTAAAGCTAGGCTTGACAGGGAATCCACCAACCCTTATGTCTACCTGAGCTCCTGGGGGGAGACACCAAGGGCCCATGCCTCCTGAGGAAGAGAAAAGTCAAGGTGACATGCAGGAGCTCCCACAAGCAGAGCAAGACAGCAGAGGCCTGAGGTCTCCATGATCAGAGGAGGCCAGAGCAACAGGAAGTCTGAGGGAATGACTTAGCTATGGTGCCTCAAGGTAGAGATGAAGGAACATTGTCGCTGAGAAGACAAACACTGCATTTGACTGACTGACTGGCTGGCTGATTTGTTTTGTTTTGGGTGATTGGTTAGTGAGTTGGTTGGCTGGCTGGTTGGTTGGTTGGTTGCTTTGGTTTGGTTTGGTTATTCAAGGCATCATTTCTCTGTGTAACCCTGGCCATGCTGGAACTGGCTCTGTAAACCAGGCTGGCCTCAAACTCACAGAGATTTGCCTCTCTGCCTCTCTGCCTCTCTGCCTCTCTGCCTCTCTGCCTCTCTGCCTCTGCCTCCTGAGCGCTGGAATTAAAGGTATGTGCCACCAGGCTGATTTGAGTTTATTTGGGTAAAGTCTTCTATGTCACCATGGCTGCCCTGATTCCATGAAAACCAGAATTGACTCAAATCACAGGAATCTGTCTCCATCTTCCCAGGAATGAAATTACACCAGTGCACCCCAGCCCTGGATACATGCAGATATTATAACAAGTCTGCATGTATCAGTCTTGCGTGGCTACTGCATCTCCAAAACATGACCTTTCCTGCTTTTATCATTTTCTAAGAAGTCAGCAGACACAACCTGAGGGAAAACACACATACGATTTTCTTGTCTTCAAGAACCTACCTTACAGCAGCAAAGAATGCTGTTGACAGCATGGCTCTGAGGCCAATCTAGAAGCCAGACACACATGGCAGACTGCTCACATCAAGAACTGAAAACTGCTATATGGGGAACTTCCCAACAGTGCCAAAAGAAACTAAAGCATTACCTACAGTAACAGCTGGGAGTGCTGGCTTTATGTCACCTTGACACAAGCTAAAGGCATCTGAGAGGAAGGATCCTCGATTAAGAAGATGCCTTCGCAGGGCGGTGGTCGTGCATGCCTTTAATCCCAGCACTTGGGAGGCAGAGGCAGGTGGATTTCTGAGTTCGAGGCTAGCCTGGTCTACAGAGTGAGTTCCAGGACAGCCAGGACTACACAGAGAAACCCTGTCTCAAAAACAGAAGAAGAAGGAGGAGGAGGAGGAGGAGGAGGAGGAGGAGGAGGAGGAGGAGGAGGAGGAGGAGGAGGGAAGAAGGAAGGAAGGAAGGAAGGAAGGAAGGAAGGAAGGAAGGAAGAAGGAGAAGGAGAAGGAGAAGGAGAAGGAGAAGAAGGAGCAGCAGCAGCCGCCTTCATAAGCTGAGCTGTAGGCCCGCCTGTAAGGCGTTTTCTTAGTTAATGATTGATGGGAGAGGGCCAAGCCTACTATGGACAGTGCCACCCTAGGCTGGCGATTCTCTAAGACAGCAGGCTGAGGGAGCCATAGAGAACAGAACATAAAGCAGCACCCTCTGTGGCCTCTGTGTCAGCCTAGCACCACACAACCTTTCCTGGTTCTTCAACCTGGAAAATGGCTAGGAACTTAATTTTTCTAAAGCCTCCCCAATCAAAAATGCCAAGAGCAGATGAAGGGTGGTTGCTCAGTGGGTAAAATGCTCCTTACACAAATAGAAAGACCGGAGCACCAATCCCCGGAGCACCAATCCCCGGAGCACCAATCCCTGGAGCACCAATCCCCGGAGCACCAATCCCCGGAGCCCATTCAAAAGCTGGGCAAGTGGGTAGCTACCTGCATTCCCAACACTTGGGAGGCAGAGACAAGGGATTACCCTGTCAAGCTTTTGTCTTCAATACACACTCCCAAACATTCACGTGTGAACACACACACACATGTACAAACAGAACAGCTTAGCAGTCTTAGCTGACTAAAATCTACCAAAAGACTCCTGCATTCTAAATACTTTATTATTTTGACAGTGAAAGAGAGGCCACAGAGGAAGTATCATTTTCCTTTCTCACTTCCCTAAACTAAAAAGCTCACCTCCCCAGCCAACCCCAGTAAATTCTATCTCCATGAACTACACGCCCCGGGCTTCTCGACTCGCCCCAAGCAGAGCTCAGAAGAGGAGGCCTGAGCATAGCCAGTTGGAGCCTTTGACTGAAATCTCACTGTCACACTTACCTAATACTTGTGCACATACATACTGACAAATAAAACAGGAGTTGCTGAGACATGCTCACCATGACAGTATGCAAAGCATTTACTATTATAATGTTTTAATTTGATTTAAAAAAAAAATTAGTAGCTGGACATGGTGGCACATCTGTAATATCATCAATAGGGATCTCTGACGAAGTGCATCTCTGAGTTCAGGGCCAAGGGAATCCCAGGGCAGCCAGGGCTACATAGCAAGACCCTGCCTCAAAACACAAAACAACCTGGTCAGCCACACAGGCACAGCAGAACACACCTATAACCCCAGCACCTAGGAGGTGGGAGCAAGAGCACGCAGGTTTCAAGGCCATCATCAGATTTATAGCTGGTTCTACTACATAGCCTGACTACATAGAACGCTAGCTACCTCAAAAAGCAAGACAAAACAGGAACAGCTGGTTTACATTCACAATTCCAAAAACAGGTACCTACACAATTTTGAAAAAGTCTGCCCTAAGACAAACCCCATAATAAAACAGCTCCTGAAATCCTCCAGATTATAGAGATAAAAGAAAAACTGAAATAATGAATCCCCACAGCCCCAATCCTGTGTAAATATTCCTCTTCACCCACACGCATAAAACACACACTAAATACTGGCATTTCCTCCTCACCAAGGACAACCCCAGGCAGTTCCCACTCAAATGGTGATAATTACCCAGGCCCCAAAGCCTTCTCCTTTCCTAGCAGCCGTGGAAAAGCAGCAGCACCCACTCAGCAAGCCTGGCCCAAAGGCATGCTTTCAAACTTGTCAAATTTTCTTAAAAGGAAGTTGGAAGGAAGCAAAATCAAACCTCAGCAAAAGCTCGATTTGCTTGGAAACAGTTGGCTAAATGCACTTCTGCAGTTCACAGAATGCACTGCCTCTCAGTGTCAGAAATCAACCCATTGAGACAGAAAGTAGATGAGTGTTCACTTCAGTGTAGAAATGTTGGTGCGGGGTGGAGGGAGGGGGAAGTGCACTATACAACTCAGGAAGTTTACTAGAATCTGTTAATTACACTTAAAGCAACTGAACTGGAAGGTAAATTATATAAGAATAATATACAGAAAATCACATCAGTTACACTATTGGAAAAAAAAAAAACAGATTTCTATGCGCCAGATACATATGTTCAAGATACATGTGAGGGCAGGGGGTATAGCTCCATGACTAGAGTGCTCGCCTAAAGTGCACAAGGCCCTGGGTCCTTTCTCTAAGACACATGAACCAGGAGTGATGCTGCATGCTCTAATCCCAGCACTCAGAAAGCAGAGGCAGGGGGATCCAATGATCAAGACCACCCTTAGCTACATAGTGAGCATGAAGCCACCCTGGGCTACAAAGGTACTTCTTGTTCAAACTAGCAACGGACAAGACCACTTTCTATGTGGACTCCTGAGATGGTGGCATGTATCTCCTGCCTGGATGTTTCTGGAAATACACTCAAAAGGCTGATTGCAGCCAGGACTGAGTCCAACAAAGACAGCTGGCTCTTAGCTGCAGGTCTCCCTTCCCCACTGTCTGAATTCATGAAAATAAAAGGAATTTTCAGGGAGGCATTGAGAGTAAGCTCACAGTTTCCACGCGGGTGTGAGGCACCTTTGTCTGCTGAGGGAAGTGACTCTTTGGTCCTTCAAAATTTAAATATTTCTCAACAGTTAAAAGGTATCTGGATTTGACAATAAAATATCAAGTAATAAATAGAATCTTCTGTCTGAAACTGCATTGCATAAACTTAGACAGGAAGAGAATTTGAATGTCTTCTAAAGGGGAAAATGTGGCTTCAGGAGGTTTAGTCAGCCACTCTGCATGTGGTCACTAAGCACTTGGTTGTGCTTTGTAGTTAAAATCTGCACAGGCACTGGCTACAGGACATGCAGGTGCAGGACTCTGTGCAGCTGGGGAAACAGGTATAAGTAGACAGAGAAATCTACCCAAAAATTGTAAAGCCCAGCATGGGGCCTCATGCCTATAAGACCAGCACTTTGGAAGAAGAGTCAGAAAGACCAGGACTTTAAGTTTATCCCTAGATATATAAAATGCTCAAAATCAAGAACAGCCTGAACTACAAGAGAAAAAATTGAACCCAAGCCCCGAAAAAGAAGTGAACATCATACTCTCAAAGCCAAAAGCCAGCTTCTCCATGGCAGCCCTGATCAAGGCCTGGTTCTATCTTTTTGTCTCCTCTCATTCCTTGGTGATCACCATACTGCAAACAGTATGTGATCACTGTCACTGTGAAAATTATAGAACTTTTTGTTCTCCACACCGTCCTCTCTCTCACATTCTCCAAATGTATCATCTCCTAACCTTAAACCCACACAAAATAGTTTCCTGATGCAAATGGCCCGGGTAATCTGCGTCATAAAATACTATTGTAGCCAATGATCAAACTACAAGGCTTCCATGTGGCCTGAACCAGGCTCACTAGGAGTCCCTCCCCCTGGAGGCTCCCTGGGTTCTCCGTGTACCTTGTCCCTGCCAAACCACCACTCCCACTACCAGGCCCCTGCAGCCTGTCTTCTCTATTTATGTGTTATTTTAACTACTTACTTGCTATGGTCTGACTATGTCTCCCAAGACTCATGTGTTGGAAACAATCTCCAGTCCAACAGTGCTTGGAAATGGGGCCTAAAAAGGCGATGGCAGCTTGTGAGGGAGGGAGCGTCTGCATGAATGGACTGCTCTCACCACAGGAGTAGCATATGGCTACAACAGGGATGCCTTAGATAGTGTTTGCTCCTCTTGTGCCCTCCTCCACTTCTACCATGGGATAATACAGCACAAAGGTCCTCGTCACAGACTGGCACTTTCTTAGACTTCCCCGCCTTCCTCACAATGACATAGTCTCAATGACACTGTCAGTGCATCAGAAAAAGGGCTACAGTATCCTTCCACACTCAGTAACCTGTATATTGCCAAATGCCAGCCATGTCTAGGACAAAGAGCTGGAGGAGAAACGGGAGACTGTTACAGTAACATTTTAGATTATGCTTTGTCTCTTAGTAACAGCCCTACCCGGGCATGATTCCAATTCCATGATATTAATCCTTTATAAAGAACACAGTTTGCCAGTTATTGTGGCCCTGTAATCTCATAAAGATGAGGCAAGGGGACTGCTGCCAGTTTGAGGATACCTCAGACTTCTGTCTCCAAATAAAAAAGGAAAATTATGAGGAGTACAGTTCAGCGGTTTCTGGTATCTTCAGAGCTGTGCAGCTGCTAACCACAACTAACTCTAGGAACATTTCCATCACCTGAGAAGAAACCAGCACCCCCCCCCACACACACACACACACACCCTACAGTCTGAGACAATGTTTTAATAAAAGGATTTTTTTCTGAGTTTCTAATTTAGCACACTTTTAGAACTTCGAAAATTACAAACTGGCTATACTATCTAAAAGCAATATTGATGTAGATTAACATAGTTAATAATTACGAACTGTAGAGCAGATGCAACTTAAAGGGCAGAGACAAACCTTTCCCTGTGGAAACCTCAGTCTAACTCTACTGAAATAACAATGAACGGAAGCAGACTCCCAGGACAGCGTCTGCAGCTTGCAAACACACTGGGGGCAGAGTATAAGCCCAGTGAATGCTGCCTAAAGACCTGAGCTTCACGCCCCAGAACTCAGGTAAAAAGAAAGCTGGGTCTGCAATCCCAGAGCTAGGGGACAGAAAGAGGCAGGTCCGTGCGGTTCACTGGGGAGCCCTCTTGGCCTACTTCACAAGCTTCCTATCAAGGGAGAGACTGTCTCAAAAGTCAAGGTGGGGCTGAACAGGTGCCTCAGAAGTTAAGAGGACTGACTGTTCTTCCAGAGGGATTGGTTTCAGTTCCTGGCTCCCACATGGTGGCCTACAATCTTCTTTCTGTCACCCGGCCTCCAGAGGGTCAGATGAGCTCGGCTTGGTCTCCATAGAGCAGTGGTTCTCAGCCTTCCCAATGCTGCGACCCTTTAAGACACATGCTGTGATGACCCCAGCCATAACATTATTTTTGTCCCACTTCATAACTGTAATTTTGCTACTGTTATGAATCATAATGTAAATATCTGTGTTTTTCCAATGGTCTGAGGTGACCCTGTGAGAGGGTGATTCAGTCCCCAAAGGGGTTGAGATCCACAGGTTAAGAACCACTGACAGTGGGAGTTCCAGGCCAACCAGAGCTACAAAGTAAAACTGTCAAAAAAAAAAAAAAAAAAACCCACAACAAAAATCAAGGTAGGTGATGCCTGAAGAACATTCAAGGCTGTCCTGGACCTCCACACATGAACACACACACACACACACATACACACACACACACAGGAGCACACACACCAAAAATGTATTCAAATACTAACTGCTAACAATACCAGATGGTACGTTGGAATTTTGTTTAAGTACATCTCATGGAAGCAGCTAGACCATAAAGTAAATGTTTTGTTTTGTGTTTTGAGACAGAGTTTCTCTGTGTAACTCTGACTGACCTGGAACTCACTCTGAAGATCAGGCTGGCCTCAAACTCAGAGATCCACCTGCCTCTGCCTCTGCCTCCAGAGTGTTGGGATTAAAGGCGTGCACCACCACTACCCAGTTACAAAATAAAAATGTTTAACATGGTGATCTTTCCTGTTGTCTCCATCATCCTGGTACATTTACAAGTGGGAAGCCTGGTGTTCAGGGAGATGCCTGATCTCAAGCTCAGGCAGAACTGCCTGCCTTGCTCTGCATGGGCATGAAGTAAACCAGCCAATGAGCAGGCTCAGAATTACCACGAACAATTCCAGTTTCTTATCTATCTGAGAAAAAAGTGAAAATAAACCAGGATGGTTTCAACACAGCAAAGCACACCTTTGTTTTGTGCCGAGCCGGAGAGATCACCTCAGCTCTGGCTGGGCTGCGGCACTCGGACACTCACCCCATGTCCTCTGTCTTTGTTTGGTGGTGAGAACATGAACCATCACCAGAGCCCAAGTCCTGGTTTCTTCCGAGGTCATCCTGAAGGTTAAGGTGCCTGAGCCTTACCCAGACTGGAACGCGCATGTGAATTAGAATCCTTTAATCAAAGTGGAGCAAAGTTCTAATTACAACTGTCCCTGGAGTAGCATCTCTCCTGACTCAACAAGACTCAGAACCCATGGGGAACATGGGCTGCACCTGGCTAGGTAAAGAAAACATGTCTGTGTTCCCAGGAACATTGACTCTTTTTTTTTTCCAGGCATAAAGTAGTATTTAGAGGGTTTGCTTATTAGTCTCTAAGCTGTTAATGACCTAAAGGAGATTAACCAGTTATGGAGCAGTAATCCATCCTAAATTACATGGCTAAGGTGTCCCTGCATGCAGGAAACATGTCTCAGAGCTAACACTGGATGACACACACATAAACACCCATGTGGAACCTATTTTTGGATGAATCAATTACATAGGGTCATGAATCCTAAACAATACAATGTAAGTAAAAAGACTTAGCTGTATTGAACTCTAGGAAATTATACATTCCCACCAGCTCTGATGCCAGCACTCCTCCAAAATGGGGGCAAGGAGGGGGGAGGAGGAGGGGGAGTTTTTGTTTTTCTTGAAAAGGTCAATAAATACCATAAAACCCACCAGCAGCATCACTTAAGATTCCACATTAAATGAACCTTATTTAAGGTTCCATTCCATTCTATTCTCCTGACATTTAAAGAGAACAGCAGAGATATTTCCGGGAGAGAGAGAGAGAGAGAGAGAGAGAGAGAGAGAGAGAGAGAGAGAGAGAGCCCATTCACAGCATTGCAAAACATGGATGAGCCACACACCCTCAATGTTAGCCAAACTTGGTTCATTTCCTTCAACACACCATCCCCACAGCCCTGGCTCCGCTTCCCCAGCTTTCAGTGAGCATCCCCACTACCAATCCAAGCCTCTGTGGGCATGTCTCTTTCTACTGTGGATCGCAGTTACATACGATATGCATTGTCCCTACCAGACTAAAGCGGCTCAGAGGTTAATTCCATGACCATGTTAATGCCCACAGAGAACAGCCGAGACACATCAGCACCAAGTTCATGTCACAGACATAGCTCCTGATCACCTAAGGTCCTTTGCCCCTAACATTATAGCCAGATGAACAACGGTCCCCAGGGACCACTGCAAGGTATACTTGGTAGGCCCCTCCTATATAGTCCATCCTAAGGTGAACCATGGCAAACCTTCTTCAGTCATAGGTCAAAACCCCACAGATGGTCCTGAAAACTGAATGTATGAACAACTTGGTAAAGATTTCAGAATACACAATCGCTCTAGTTGGTGCTGTAACCTGGGAGAATGGGGCTGATAAATGAGATGGACTAAAGTCTCATGAGATAGCCAATTTTATTTCAAGCATCAGACGATCTATACTCTAAAGGTTAAGAAAAGTCATGTGTGGGCTAGAGAGATGGCTCAGCCATTAAAGGCTAGGCTCACAACCAAAAAGAAAAGTCACATGAGTAAAGTGTCCAATCACAAGAGAAAGCATGTAGTGGACAAGATGGAGGCAAACCCACATGTTTTCACCGAGACACATAAACAACAATAGGCATGAAAGATCCGCAGCAAACTCACTCCTATCTGCTGTACCTGGGAGGGACACTGGACTATAATCAAAGAATAACTTCATGGTTGTGAAGTAACTGGGGTCACAGACTCACGTCTTGTTTTCTTGGAGTGTTCCCAACAAGCACTCAGAACTCTCACAAGACTCCACTCCTGAACTGTGTTCTGACACACAAGGACCAAAAATGAATTAAAAATCAAGCAAGTAATGAGTGCGAGGAGTTTCCTGCAAGGCCCACCCATGTTCCGTCTCCCGACTTCACTCAGCACTGGTTGTGAACTGTTGCGGCCCGAGCTGCCTCACACCTGGGGGCCAAAATGTCTCAGACCACTCTGTCAATGTTGGACCCACACTGCCAAAGCTTTGGGGGCTAAACTATTAGAGCTCTTACTGCCCCAAGCTGCTCCAGTCCTTGGGTAAGGGTTCAGCAAGAGAGAGAGTGAGGACGGATGTGAAGAATGGAGACCAGACAGAGTGTGAGTCAATCCTGTTTATTCTTCAATCTCTCTTCTTCTTTTCAAGTCCCAAGTCTTGAGTTCCTAGTCCCTAGTGCCTCCAAGTTCCAAGTTACTTCTTCCAAGTGCTTAGTGCCTAATGACTCCAAGTTGTACTGTCTAACCTAATTCCTACTCCAAGTTGTACTCTCTGAAGTGTCTGATTCTCTGATCTCTCTTCTGCCTGCCTCTCGCCTTTTATATGTCTCACTTCTAAGCCACGCCTCTAAGTCATGCCTTTAATCATGCCCTTAGGTCTTTTCTCTAAATCTGATCTCTAAGTCACATACCTTTAAGTCTCACACACCCAAGGGAAGATCCTGGGTATCTAAATAAGATGTTAGCAGAGTGTGCTCAGCTGTTGTAGGTTGATGTAATCAAGTCTCTTGTCAGGGTATATGGCTCAAGATGGCTAAAAGGATGATAGCCACCTTCTGTCAGCTCCCCACAGTGAACACACAATATGTGCACTTTGTACTGCATACTGTCGCACCACAGACATGGGAACACCCAGGCTCAGCGGTGACACAAGTGATATAAACTGCAGCCTCTGGACTACCCAGCACCCCACTCTAAGAATACAGGGGTTACATTTTTGAAAACAAAGACTTCTTAACAGCTCCTTACCATCATGCCTCGAGTTTAACTAGGAAATTAGTGGGTTTGCACTGTGTTAGGCAAACAAGGACATCTATCTCATTAGCATAGCATGCAAATTTGTCTTCATCCTTAATGAATTGTTTTCCGTTTCTTCTTCATGGTTTACTGTCGGTTTACTATCATTGAGTGTTTGGTTTGTAATAGTAATTTTACATATCCAGAGTCAGATGAAAAGATCTTGGGTACAAAGCAGTGACAAATGAAATCAGCCCAGATCTGTGTAACAAAGGCACACTCTTTAGTTCTCTTTCTACTGATCACTGACCTTGGGAAAAGCTGGGAAAGCATAAGGAAAGACCCAGGGAGCAAGCATCTGCTCTTCCAGCAACAAGCATCCACGCAAGGGAGAAGTCCCTCCACCTCAGAGACAGCCAATGATTGCTGTACCAGTTGGGCCCAGTCAGAGGAGGTGAGTCACAGCATTGGGCTTTGGGGTTTCAGCAAGTCTTTCCCAGCATGCTCTCTGCCTCCTGCTGCTAGACTGAGCCAACCACTCTCCTCAGCTCTTCCTGCTGCCATGTTCTTGCTCCACTTGGCTCTAGTCTTCTAGGACTGTGAGTCCAAGACAAGGCTTTTTAAAGTTGTTTTAGTTAATTTTCTATTGCTGTGATAAGACAGAATGACCTGATGTCTGGACCAGGGCTTCGGCAGAGGACCATAATGAAGTGACCTTGGGCCTATGCAGCCACTAAAGGGTGAGGCCATGTGTGATGTCCGTGGTCTCTGCTGCTGTCAGAGCCACGTGGTTGTCTGTGATCCCAGTTGCATCAGAGGACCTTGTCTGCATCTATGGCCCAACTGCAACCAGAAGTCCTGCTCATGGTCTGTGCTGACGTCAGAAACGGTGTGGAAGCCCACTACCCATGATTCCACAGAACACAAAAAGCACATAAGCTACTGTAGGACTTTCAGGTCTCGGTTTAAATTTAAGATTAAAAAAATCCCACTGTCCCAGGACACATTCCTTAGTCAGAGGACACTTGCTGGATTAACATTCAGAAGAGGAAGGGAGAGGCTAATTAACATTCCTCAGAGCCCACTTGCTGAGTGGGGAAGGCCCAGAGCCAGAGCCTGGAGACACATTCCAGGATGGAGGTGGTCAGGAAGAAAGTAATGTGTGAATCTGAGTCATCTATACACTTGACCTGAGAAGGTCAGCCTTGTGGTCCTTTGTGGTTGCCCTCGTGTGCTCTGTATAAGAACTGCTCCCAGTTTTTGTTTGGGGTTCTCTTGCCTGCATGCAAGGGAGCCCCAGTGCACTGGAATCATTAAACCTCATGTTGTTACAGCGAATCCCATCTGTGTGATTTTTGGGGGGAGCATGTCCCCTGGTTTTGGATTTTACAGTCCAACATGACTTTGGCAGTGACATTGATGATTGCAGATGCACAGTTGAGAAAGCGGGACATGGAAGAGTTCTGTGACAACCCCTACCTCCATCCCACCCAGCCTCCTCTCCCCCCCCCCCAAAGTAACAGCCTAGACAGGAAGCCATTGAAGAAAACTCTTAAAAAAACAGTAATAGTCTGCTGAAGTGTCACTCTCCACAACAGAAAGATGGCTTCCAGCAGGGATGGAGGAGGGAAAGGACTCAGCTCTAAGGGTGGGCCACTGGGAGTTTGACCATGCTTTAGTCAGTATATAGATAACACAACAGGGACTTTTTTTTTTTTTTTTGGCTGGGGGAGGTCACAAGAGTGGAGTGAGGGGAGAACAGAGAAGACCAGAGAAATATTTGTGACAGGGGTATATGATGTGAAATCCCCAAATAACCAATAAAAATGTTGTAATTTTTTTAAAGGCACCATGACCAAGGAAGATGAAGAAAGAGTTTACTGAGGCCTTGCATATAGTTTTAGAGAATTAGAATCTACGGCCAACAATGTCAGGGAACAAAGCCACAGACAAGCAGGGAGTCATGGCACTGAAGCAGTAGCTGACAGTTCACACCTCAGACAACATCTATGAGGCAGAGAGGGGAGGGAGGGGAAGAGAGCACCAACTGAGAAGGGTATAGGCTTTTGAAACTTTAAAGCCCACCCCCAGTGACACACCTCTTCCGACACCACGCCTCCTAATCCTTCCCAAACAGTTCCACCAATGGGCACCCAGCATTCAAACATTAGAGCTTATGGGGCCGTTCTCATCCAAACCACCATACTTCCCACGGTGTTCTATCATAGCCATATAAAATAACCAGTACAATCACAATACAACTTTACTCAGGAAAATAAGGAGGAAGAAGAAATCATAGAAAAGCCACTAAGCGTTCGAGAGTTCCATTTTCAACATGAGCTTTGTTAAATGTTAAGATTCTAATACACACTCCACTGTACTGCCACCAAAGCAGACCAACAGAAACAAAATGCTTTTCAGAAAGATGTTATTTATGCTAGGTAGAGTAGCATGTACCTGTAGTCCCAGCTATTTGGTAGGCTGGCACAAGAGGACAGTGCCCTGGCTGGGTTTGTTGACACAATCCTAGACATATTTAGAAAGAAGGAACCTTTTTGCTGCTGCTGCTGCTGCTGCTGCTGCCGCTGCTGCTGCTGCTTTTAAGATAGGGTTTCTCTGTGTAGCCCTGGCTGTCCTGGAACTCACTCTGTAGACTAGAGATACAACTACATTTGCTGGGACTAAAAGTGTGCACCACCACCATCCAGCTGGAAGAGGAAATCCTAACTGAGAAAATGCTTCCATCAGACTGGCCTGTTTAATGATTGATGTGAGCCACCCACTGTGGGTGGTACCACTCCTGGGCTGGCAGTGCTAAATCTCTAAGAAAACAGGCTGAGCAAGTCAGGAGGAACAGGCCAGTGGGCAGCACTCCCCCACCCCCTCTGCTTCAGCTCCTGCCCTGGCTTCCCTCAGTGATGGAGTGTGGGACCTGAGAGTTGTAAGCTGAAATAAACCCTTTCCTCCCCAAGTTGCTTCTGTTAGTGTGAAATCAGAGCAACAGACACATAACTAAGACAGATGGCTGGAGCCCACGAGTTTGCCATAAGTCTGGACAACATAGCAAGGCCCTTTCTCCAGTATTTTTTAATTAAAAACTCATGGTACATCTTTGTAATATTCATGAAATATAGAGATCAAGATTTTAAATCATCGTGAAAGTCACATCCATTTATTGGCTGTTCTTTCAAGTAAGACACATATAAAGTAATTCAAAGTTTAAATTACACATGACAAATGTGGCAAACAGATTTAGAAATGGGAGAGGGATGGTCAGAATCAGGAAGAATACTCAAGCTTCTTCAAATGGAAGCTATTGTCAGGCAAGGTTTTCTAATGTTCTGGGTCACTCTGTATAGCCTAACACTTCGTTCTTTTCACCTGCTAGGGAACGTTTCACAATTCTCTCAGAAACAGTCCTTAACGTCTATCGTCATTATAGCAATAGATAAGGCTGTTATTTAGTTAGAACTGAAATCAGAGCTCTGAGACAAAGCAGTACTTAAACTGGGAACTGTTAAAATGTTACACATGGAGGCAGAGCTGAGTAAATGAAACAGTGCTTGAGGGCTGGAGAGATGGTTCGGTGGTTAAGAGCACCCACTGCTCTTCTAGAGGTCCTGAGTTCAATTCCCAGCAACCACAAGATGGCTCACAACCATCTGTAATGGGATCTGATACCCTCTTCTGATGTGTCTGACGAGAGCAATGGTGTACTCATATACATAAAATAAATAAATAAATCTTAAAAAAAAAACAAAAACAGTGCTTGAACTGGGAACTGTTAAAATGTTACACGTGGAGGCCCTTTGCAAACCCAGCAAGGCTTGCCAGAACCAGGAAGTCACCTCAAGCTGAGGCCGAATGACCTTTCCTGATCACCCTGTCACTGAAGGCCTGTCACACAGCTAAGACCACAGTCACCTCTCCATGGCAACGCAGCAAACTCAGCAGATGCCTCCTCACATTAAATATTTATTAGGCCTGGGAAAGGTCAGGCAGCACACACAAATCTCTTCCTTCAAAACCACTGTATTTGTAAGATTTCCTGAAACAACCTCAGAAAGGGGATGTCCACAACCCGTTCTGTGAGATAGACGTGTGTTGAGACTATACTTTTTATATGGCTCTTATGTCCATTTGTTTCAAGGTGTTCTGTGTCCATTTTAACCAAACTTAAGAATTACCAAAGTGTCTAGGGCACTTCAGCTTCCTCAACACCTGATCCCAGGAAAATTAAACCACAAAAACCTCATAAAGTAAGGTACCTCTATTTTTAAGGTTATTTATTTTATCTCTATGAGTGTTTTGCCTACATTTATGTCTATGTAGCACAAGTGTGCATTGTCTGTGGAGGTCAGAAGAGAGAATAGGACCTCCTGGAACTGGAGTTATAAATGGTTGTTAGCCACCATGTGGGTGCTTCACATGGTGAACGGGGAGGGGGACGAGCCAAGAACACAGTGGGCCAGAGAAAGCCTTCACTGACACCACCAGAACCGGGCAGCGCTGCACTCAACATCTGCTTAAGGCAAAAGGAAAAACAATTTCCCCCCTCAAGTCAAACTGAAAAGTAATACCTTTTCTTATGGAATATTTGCCCTGGTTGGTTTGTTTGCTTTGTTTTGTTGGGAGGAGAATCTCTTAATTTTAAAGTAATAAAAGCTTTGAGGAACTGGTTTTAATAATTTAGGCAAAAGGAGGTTGAAAACTACGAATGAACACTTCCTCGCCTTCCTCTCCCTCTCCCTGTCCCTCTCTCCCCCTTCTCTTTCTTCCTCCTTGTCTCTCTGCCCCTCTTCTTTTCCCTCCTCTCCTCTCCCCTTCTCTATCTCCCTCCCTCCCTCCCTCTCCTCCTCCCTTCTCTTCCCTTCCTAACTTTAGCTTACCATTCCACAAAATCTGAAAATTAGGAACTGGCTAGTGGTAAATCTAAAACCACACCGGACTCTCGATAGCTCCGTAGCATCTGCTACTTCCTGTGGCACGGTGTTGCCAGGGCATGGGGCAGGAAGAACTCGCTCAACAGGGCACCACAGTCCACGCTGATCTTGGTCATACACATCAGAGTTTGGCATGAAGTAAAAACACCTGAGTAGAAAAACTCTATCTCTGATTCTGTAGGGGGGTGGGGGTGGGGAAGACACTGAAGACGCTGGAGATGCTGGAGACGCTGAAGACGCTGTAAATGCCGGTGTGTGCCTGAAGTCCAGCTCTTACAGGTAGAAAGAAAGGACTCAGCTATCTCACAGCGTCCCTCTCTCAATACAACTGACACCAATATATTGGTGCATCACGACAATCCCAGCAGTAAGGAGTTTGAGGCAGGAGGATGACTCATTGGAGGCCAGCCTGAACTACAGAACAAAACTAAACACACACACACACACACACACACACACACACACACTCACATGCACGCACTAGGAGAAAAACAAATACACACTCATCACTCTATTCATATGAACCATTGCCGCTGAACACAGTCTGGAGTTATTAGTAAGGGAGAAAAACTTTGTGTATTCATCTTTTTTAAATACATAAAGTAAAAGAATGTGTGTGTGTGTGTGTGTGTGTGTGTTAGTCAGTAATCCAGAGGCTACTACGAACTCTTTGAAAGGATCCAGCCAGGACATTCGGATTTCACTGCTCTGAATTAGCTCCAAACTGGGCGATAAAGAAGACAACTCACTATGGCTGGGCATTGTGAGCACTGTGTGAGTACTAGGAAGCCAGTGTCTAAACTAAAATGTCATATGGTCATCAATTTCACTTCTGCATATTATCCTTGACAAGCACACTTGCATACAGGAAACTAAACAAGGATGTTTAATAAAGCACTTGTTTATAACAGTTCACACACACACACACACACACACACACACTGGAAAGAACCAAAATAACCACCACCTGCCACATTAAGTCATAGCACATGGATACTCTGGAGTGTCATGCAGCAGCTGCGGAGGATGAAGCGACCAGCAGTACTTGAACAGAACTCTGTGTGACCCAGAGCAGATGAAAAATACACAAGTGCATACATAGCACATGTATATATTAGTAAATGGCTAGCTGTAAGTGTAACACATGGAAAGCTCACACGGGGAGCTGAGCAATGGGGCTGTGAACAACACAGTTGGTAAGGATTTCTCTTTCTAATCCCCAACAGTTCAGCTGGTCCTCCTGATGTCTTCTGAAGAGCAAGCACATGAGGAATGGCCAACTGTAATAGGAAGAAGAGCTAGCAACCATGGAGGGGGTTCTGAACACTGCAGGCCTGGTTTAAGAACAGCTACTTAATGTCTTTCGTTGTCCTGTTTGTTGAAGCTTTCGAATTACAGGCAGCAGCAAGCAGCCCGGCTCCCAGTCCTAGTTGCTGGCCTTGGCACTTTCTAGAGCTGTCTAGTGGGGGGCAGGGCAAAGGTCACAAGAGCAGGAACCTTGAGAGAGACATAAGGAGCCTTACAGAGGACCAGGGCGGCACCTATAAATCCTGACCAAGCAGGTTCACCACAGCAGAGCCTAGGACTACACGTGCATGTGTGTGCGCACACACATGCTCGCTCTTTCTCTCTCTCTCTCCCTCTCTCTCCCTCTCTCTCTCTCTCTCTCCCTCTCTCTCTCTCTCTTCATGTACGATAACATCTGAGCTGCATCTCCAGCCCTGAAGTATTTTTAAAGTGAGAACCTAATTGATCTACCACAGGAGTGCATGGCATTACCACTGACACCACAGGCAAGAATTTTAAAAGCCGGTTTCTAGAACGACCTACATACCCTGCCTTCACCCACTGATAGAGAACAAGCCAAGTTTCCCTCGAACTCTGAAGATTTCACGGGGGAAAAAAGCTAAAAACATTTTCATGTCTGGCTCTGGCCATATCAGTGACTCAGGCTCAACCCTTTCTTCTCTTGGGTGTGGAGGCCATCACCGGCCACTTGTGCTCTGACACAGATAAAGGAGCCCTGCTTGAGGCCACAGCAGAGCTACAGAGGAACAGCTGTGAGTCACTCAACTTTCTGAGCCTCAGTTCTTCACTGTACAGAAATATATATAAATTCTCTTTTAACCTAAGAGCAAATACAGGGCTCAACTCTCATTATCCAGCCACCTTTATGTAGGCCAGATTAGTGGCTCTACCTGCTTAATTTTCGTTTTTTTCCCCCAGAGAAAAGGTGAAGATCAATATAAGTATAGCTTCCTATAAATGGACTATCTAAAAAATTTAAAAAGGATCCATCACTCCGGGCAGGAACAACAGTAGTAGAAGGGTCACTCTTTGTCTCTAAGACTAGATCTAAAACTTAAGAAAAACAGTACAAGTGATTTTTTTAAGGCATGACAAAGAAAAATCCTGGGAAGTCTTTTAGACCCAGCCCCTGTCTGAGGCCAGAACAAACGGAAATGGAGTCACTAGCCCTTAGTGCCATGCAGTCAAACTGAAAAACAAAGGGGTGGGTGTCCAAGCAGTGCCCACTGGAAGGTGTCTTTTATTTTATCAGAAATCAAAGTCAGTTAGAGTCTTATGTTTGCTGTTATTTTGTCTTCTGAAAGGCGCACACACACAGACCAAATGATCTTTGTGTGATTTACCCATCCTTACTCAGTTAAGCCGTGTGATGTCAGACACCGGAAGTGACAACCTTGTATCGGTACTTTGAGATGAGGTCCACATGTCTCCAGGTAAGCAGCTTTCTGTATAAACAAGAACCGCCCTGTCTCTGTTACTTCAAAGCAGAATACTGCAGCCCTGGGGTTTCCGAGGCACCTTCTGAAATGTGTCTGACCAGCAGTAATAGTTTGAAGAAGGAAAAAAAACAAAATCTTCCATGTCAACCTGACACACACAAACCTGGACATATCTGAGATGTGGGATTGTCAGTTGAGGAGTTTCGTCTATCAAATTTGCCTGTAGGCAAATCTGTGGGCCATTTTCTTAATGACTGATATGGAGGGCTCAGCCCCAGCATGGGTGGCGCCACCCCTGGGTAGGTGGGCTTGGGTTGTGTAAAACAAGCTGAGTGAGCCGGTAAACAACACTCCTCCCTGGCCTCTGCTTCAGCTCCTGCCTCCAGGTTCCTGCCTCAACCTTCCTCAGTGATGAATGTGGAAATGTAAGATAAAATAAACTGCCATGCACGGTGAACCACATCTTTAATGCCATCTTTAATTCAGGAGACAAACACAGGATTTCTGTGAGTCCAAGAACCAGCCTGGTCTAATGAGTTCCAGGACAGCCAGGACTATGTAAACCCTGTCTCAAAAAAGGAGAAAAAAAAAAAAAAACCTTTTGTTAAGGCAAGGAAATCCCACCTCCCTTTTTCCTTTTCAGGGATGGACAGTTGATACAGAAAACGAGGAGCTAGCAACTTGCAGGAGTTAGACCCACCCCTAACATAACTGACAAGGTTACATGAACAGAGGTAAGCCACAGGAGCACCAAGGCAGGTAGCCACCATCCTTCAATATACTGGAGATTCTAAACTGAGACTCAGCTCCATCTAGAGGATGTCTTACAAGACAAAAGGCAAGCACAAGCAGGTCCCAGGTTCCCTTTGAACACCGGAAACCTGATATCTTGAAGGACAGCCAAAGAAAGCACCCTGTGTTTCAGGGAAGGCCTGTGATTAAGAACTCAAACATTGACCTGACAGGGTGTGTGCAGGGGAAGGAGAGAAATGTAGTGAATGAAGAAATGACTTTCATTAGGACGGTCTGAAGCCTCTGTTAGCACCTTGTCCTTTCATGGACATGTACAGCCAAACCAAGAACGAGAGAGAGAGAGAGAGAGAGAGAGAGAGAGAGAGAGAGAGAGAGAGAGATGCTTAAGTGTGCTGAGGTTTCAGTCAGACACTTAACGCCGGGCTTTGAAGCAGAAATGTCCCCCACCAGTTCAAATGCCTGCTCCCAGACAGTGGCTCTATTTTAAAGAGCTGTGGAAACCTTAGAAGGTGGGGCCTGGCTGGCAAAAGTAGGCCATCAGGCGAGTTCCCACCTCACTTCCTCCTCCTGTTAAGGAGCTTGCCCTTGTCCCATGGCTCCTAAATCAAAATACTCTGAAACTGTGAGCCAAAGTAAATAAACAAACTTTCTTCACAGAAGTTGACTCTACCAAGCATTTTGGCCACAGTGACAGAAAAGTAAATTGATATGCTTAATTAATTAATAAAATACAAATATAAGAAATTGTAATTTTGGTTAACATATATATATAAACAGAACTATATCATAAATTATTTACATAAGTATATAATTTATATATGTATTATATATAACAAAATATAATCTATTATAATATACATAACATATATTGTATTAATTAATTAATTATACAATTAATATGCTTGACTTATTTAAATAAAATTACATAAACTCTTTAAAAGAAGGTTTCTTTACAAAATGTATTATCGCTATGCTTTCTTATCTGTTTCTACACTACAGTTACAATAACTTATGTTGAAAACAGAAAAGCGGTGAAGAATTAACTTCATAGAAGCAGGCAGATCAGGAATTCAAGTCCAGCCAGGGCTATATAATCAATTTGAGATCAGGTTTTGCTACATGAGAGGATGACATCGCCGTCATCATCATCATCATCACCTCCACCACCACTTTAGAACACAGAAAAACAGTAAGAACAAGAAATGCAACTGCTTTGATTTTCTAGTGTTCATACACTGAAGGAAGTCAAGGTCAGCCATCGATGCTCCAGGCTCCTAACGTGGAAGGTGACAGCCGTCCAACATAGAATCAACAGCAAGTTCACTGCCTACCTAGGGAAAAAAATCCTTCCTCAGCAGCTGGGAGGCGCACAGGCAGGGCCTCCTTTGCCCTCACACATCCCTCTTGCCCTCTCCCCACTCTTAGGCCATAGAACTCTCTCCCAAAACAGCAATAGCTGATACCAAAGCATTAATGGATAACACAGTAATGCCAAGTCCAGAGCCCTTAAGAGTCAGTTTCTGGGCTGGGAGATTACTGGGTCAGGAAAAGGCTTGCCTTGGCAGCTCGAGGATCTGAGTTTGATACCCTGCTCTGACGTAAAAAGCTGGGCATGCCAGTGCATACACACAACCCCATCTCTGGGGAGGTGGAACCAGGCAGAACCTGAGACCCACTGGCCAGCCCGCCACATCTCAACAACACCAAGGTGGACAGTGCTTAAGCAACAAGAGCTTAGGCTAGTCTCTGGCATATACACATACACGCTTGTGCACACATGCATGCCAGTACACACATGAGCACACACACGTTGTTTTAAGTAAACCCGTTTCATTTTGGCAACCCCATTTAGACAAAGGGTTCCTGCATCGATAGCAGGTGATAAAATATGGCAGACTTACTTT
The DNA here is from genome assembly GCF_011762505.2 of Arvicanthis niloticus. NCBI lineage: Eukaryota > Metazoa > Chordata > Mammalia > Rodentia > Muridae > Arvicanthis > Arvicanthis niloticus. The sequence goes on along the minus strand of NC_047670.1, from coordinate 7,595,059 downwards.
CTGATGGTGGAGAGCTCCTTACACCCCGTAAACTTTAAACTCGATCGCCAGTGAACAGGAGAAGATCATGGGACAGGAACTGGGACTTTGAAAGCACTTGATAAAAGTCAGCACCATCAGCAAATAAAATGCTTTCTGTTCCACACAGTACTGACTGAAAAGAATTAAAACCTTCAAATTCTCTAGAAGCTCCAAAGTCCAAGCTGTCCCCTCTGTACACTGTCTGAATCCCCTCCAACGGCACAGTGCACTGCATCTGCACAGTGCACTGCATCCCCAGAAGCCTCTGAGCATCCGTCCTATTCAGAGCTCAAGATCAGGTACGTGGTGGTAGTGGGAAGGGAAAAATGAACACACCTAAACATTGAAAACAAACACATACTGTTACTGCCGGAAGAAAAGGGGTGCTTGAGTGGACGGACATCTTGGAGAGGAGAGCAGAAGGGTCAGAGGGAGGAGGGCTGGTGTCTCCCAGGGACTAACAGGACAGACTGCAAAGCAGGCCAGCTTTGAAGGCCAGCGAAGACTTCAAGAGCTGGAGCCTAATGGCAAAGAGCATCATGGTGGACATGGCAATCCCACAGGCCACATCCTAGGAGGGACCAGACTACAGTCATAACTGACGCACAGCTTCCTGCAATCCCCTAGGAAAGATAAATCTAAACTTCTTGTGTAACTTCTAACAGTTTTTTTCCCCCTTAACCATGACACCTTTATTTATTTACTTATTTATTTATTTATTGGTTTTTTCGAGACAGGGTTTCTCTGTGTAGTCCTGGCTGTCCTGGAACTCACTCTATAAACCAGGCTGGCCTCGAACTCAGAAATCCGCCTGCCTCTGCCTCCCAAGTGCTGGGATTAAAGGCGTGCGGCACCACCGCCCAGCTAACCATGACACCTTTAAGTCAAGAGGAGAAAGGTGCCAGGCCATGGTCCTTTGTTTATTGACCCAGAATGTGATATTTTTAAATTCCCAATAGTTTGAAAAGTTTCTTCTATATTTAGAAGCATGGCATGTATATATGCAACAAAATTAGCCTTGAAATAGCACAGAAATTACTAATAAATGAACAAAGTTAACAAAGTAGGTTTCTGGGAGTGTTTTATTACTCCTACTGAGAAAAAAACCAATAATACTCCACATAAAGCCTATTATTAAATAAGTGCATGAAATCACACTTGCAAGTGGAGAAGGCTTGAAAGATCAAAGGGAAATTGGAGAAATGACAGGAAGGGGGAAGCAGGAAGAAGCCTGCAAGAGGCACGTGCTTAGAGCACACACGGACATGTGACCTGGGGTTGAGAGACAACACAGTTGTCCATCAACTTTAAAGAGTAGAAATTAGATGGCTCTGTCTCAGCACCTCAAATCCACCGTCTACAACAAGCTCGCAAGGAGACTGTAACACGGAACCAAACGAAAGCTGCTCAAGCCAGACCAGTCTGTCAGGCTGCCCTTGCTCTGAATGGAGATGTTCAATCTTACTGAACCCCTGAAGCAGTGGACAGAACCATCCATTCCTGTCCGTTGGGGCATGGAGGCTTTGCAGCGAGCTATGACCGACTCTGGGTCAGGAAGCTGAATGAAGTTGGTTTCTGAAAAGAATCTGAGCGAAGGATCAAGCGAGCGAGCGAGGGAGCAAGCGTACAAGGGTATCTGACAAGTCTGGGCTTGGCACAATCCATCCCATGCTGTGAACACAAGTTCTCTCAGCCTCAGCAACCAACGGCCAAATCTGCAAAATCCCAGCACCTCCAGCTTTGCTCAGATGTCACCACCAGATTACACTGCTGCTCCGGCAATAACAGCACGCGGGGAGTGGCTCATACTTTCCCAGGACCAATGATTAATAAATGTCTCTGCTCTGCAAGGCTCTCACACATGAAAATTAGTTACCGCCTGCAGACTTGGGCTGCCTGAAGGTCACATCTGTAATACCACCATGAAAATGCCCTTTGAATGGGAAGCACCCCGACTGAGACGGGCGGCCACTGGACCACAGATCTGGTTATCCCTTTGCCTCTGATTTCTACTCATTTTGCAAAAGCCGAACTTCATCCTCTCCACTTCGACAGCTAGAAACACCACTAAGCACAGGGCAGGCACTATCATTTAATCCAAAGTTCCTTTCAAACACCTCTGGACTCATCCCAGAGGAGCAGCCATATTTGGCTGCCTCGCTTCCACCATTCCCACAGGCTTGGTCTGCACCTACCCATTCTCCCAAGCTTCACTGGGCATATCCCAGAAATCTCATCAGAGAGGCTAGTTCACCTGTTCACCTCCCTTGCCTCCATCTCCACGCATGTTGGAAGCGGACCTATTTCATAATTCATACCGGGAAGGTTCACGGGCCAGGCTTGCTTCTCTCTTTTGCTTTGGTTTCTCTGTGGTCATCATATGGCCCAATGTCAGGTATCCTGAACTCTGACATTTGACCCACCTTTCTCTGAACACATCTGCATGGATGTCACACCTAAAGACGTGCTCATCTTAGAATAGACGTCCACACTCACTAACACACTTCCCATCCAAAGCTGACGTCTGCGTTCTCTCTCTCCCCCAGCTGTGCTCGGTGACACAGTTCTAACTACTGGAATGACATAAAATTGACATCATGTGACTTACAAAGCAAGGCTATTAAAAAGCCACATGGCTCCAGCCAGCCTGTCTCTCCCATGACTCTGCTTGAGAAGCCCTGAGCAAGCTTGTAAGACACAAATGAGAGACAAGGCTGACAGAAACAGGTATCCAAGGAACCCAGCAGCTGGTCCTTCCAAGTCTTCCTTACAAACTCCCTTCCCCCACTTCTCTCTCTGTCACTTCTTCCCACCGTATGTGCTCTCTGTCCACTCAAACCTTTCAAAGACCACAGAGTGGCTTCAACACAACACTTCTCAGGCTCTTGGCTAACGCCCAAAATGGAGGTGGCAGCAGACTGGGAGCCGAGTGCAAGCCGTGATTTCCGGTTCACAGATTGGTGTTGTTCTATCTTCATGTGGGAGACAGAGATTAATACTCAGAACCTATGTTGTGGGGAAAAGGGGGGTTGGTTGTTTAAAAGAAAAAAGCCAGCCAAGATGGTGTGTAATCCCACCTGGGAAGGTGATACTGCTTTCAGGTCATCTGCTTCCTGTGTTTGTCAGTCCATACATCCCTGAGCCTGTAGGTGGTCACGCTATAGAAATGTCTCTAAATCCGTGGCATTGGAGCTGCATTGGGATCCACTAAGTTCAAGTACTCCAGCCTCACCTCACGTTCAGCTTCAGTATCAGTAACACCTGTACCTCCTTGGGGCATTATCAATGTCAAACAGGTGAACTGACCGGCCCAATGGCTCTGAACCAGGAAACGTCACATGAAACCTGAAAGCCAGATGTGACTTCAGAGCCAACATTCTCTGCCACCAAGATTTCCAATTAGCTTTGAGTCAGAGGACAGACGGACATAGAGTCAGAGGACAGACCGACATACAGGCTCTCACTGCTTAGCTACCTTCCACACTCCACGGTAGCTATGCTACTGTTCTCCAAGGGAAAAGGGACACTGAGTAAGTTCTTATTGATGTTCAGTTGAACAACGACATGTATGCCTCAGCCTGACATCACAGGTCAGAAGCCCAGATGTGTCTGTGCCAAGCACTCTGGAGAAGTTATCCTGTAAAGTACGGTCACACCAGCACCTGCTTTCAGGCCTTGTCAGGATTCTTTTAAAAAAGGACGATCTCGGATGCATTTATAAGGAAGGCTGGCACACAGCAGACACTCCGGAAATGCTGTCATACTAAAAGGACTCCAGAAAATGCCAGCAACCGGGAGGGAGGAAGGGCTGACACCTCGTTCCTCCAGATTCCAATTTAGTTTTAATGAGCTGTGAGGAAAACATTTCTAAAAAGCATGGTGTGCCCTGCTCAGCAATCATATACTAAATTGGCCTTGGACCCAGTGTTATTTCCTTAGAAACAATAGACTTAATTAGGGTAGTGGTTTTTGTACAGCATCCAGCAGAGTAGATCTTGGGAAGCTGTGACCACTGTAACTGTGCCCCCATAAACAACTGAAAATGGTGTGAGGGCTGAGAGACTCGGAGAAAGCAACACTTCCGGATGCCCGGCGCTCCTGTGGCCATCCCACTGGGGTTCTGATGCAAACCGCTGCTAGGTGTGGGTTCATTTTCCACAGTTTTAGAGCTCAGGGACAACCATGCTCTGAAAATTGTAAATGGAAAATTTCAGCTAGGCCTGGTCACCAGAGCGCTATGTCCTCACAGCAACATTCAGAGAAAGTATTCTAACATGCATTGAGGGTCTGGGGCTGGGGCTCAGTGGGTAGAACATTTGCGCAGCACACAGGAGGCTGTGGGTTTGACATCCAACACTGCATAAGTCAGGGTCAGTGTCACACAGCTTAATCCTAGCACTTAAAAAGGGAGCAGGGGGAACAGATGCTCAGACCACCACACAAGTCCACCACGCATCTTAGGCTCTGGAGACATTAGTAACACTGACAGGACCTGGATTATTAAAGAAACGACAAGACACTCTGCCTAACAACCTTTGCCCAAGGCAAGCTTAGACATCGAGATCATATTACTATCCATCTCATGTAGACACAGCATTTTTACAAACACACTGCAGAAGGAAAGAATCAGTCCCTCTTCTATTTACAAAACACATTTTCCTGTGGTTTATATAAAGCTACAAGCATATTGGAACATATATTCCTGCCTCGACGCCAAGCCAGTTTCTCTCTCTAATCTTTAGCTTTTTCTGTACCTTCCCATCTGACTCCATTGATGCTGAAGTCTCTCCAACCAGCACTCGTGTGACGAGCCCGTGCTTCTAGTCTGCCTCCTAGAAACACCCGTACTGAGCATGGAGCAGCGTCTCAGAGACCTAGCAGGCTGGATAAACCACGCTCTATACTTTTCCTGGCCTGCTGATGAAGTGATTCCCTCCGTGCCAATCCACACTGGCTCCAACAGCCTGAGGATGCAGCAAGGATCACATGACCCATTGAGTTTCCAGCCCAAAACTTCATACGTGCAATTTTTAAAACTGAATCTGCCTTTTTCTGGAGCTTGAGTATTTTCTCGAACATGAGTTAAGGTATATAAATGGATAGCTGAAACCACTGTTTTTAGTACAGATTACCAAAGCCTTTAAAGTCAGAAGGCAGATAAACTCCAAGAAAGAAGTATCAAAAGCCACTCAGAGACATTACAGTATGCCCAAAATGTCACCTAAAGGTATTTACTCTTCATACTATATTTTGTTAGTTAAATTGCATTTAAAAGTACAACATAGGGGCTAGAGAGATGGCTCAGCAGTTAAGAGCACTGACTGCTCTTCCACAGGTCCTGAGCTCAATTCTCAGCAACCACATGGTGGCTCACAACCATCTGTAACAGGATCTGATGCCCTCCCTCTTCTGGTGTGTCTGAAGACAGCTACAGTGTATTCATATACACTAAATAAAAAAATTTTTTAAGTACAACATAGCCTAAATGGAAAAAAAAAGAAAAAAAGAAAAAAGAAACATGAACGTAACTGGCTAAGAGTAAGTAAGAAACATAAACAGCTAAGGATTAAGGGAAGAAACTGGTTCTGTGGAAAGGAAGGGCTGTGTAGTGTGTAAACTGCTCTGGGCCACAAAGAGTAAAGGCGAAGTGTAAGGGAAGGAAGCAGCAACGGCCTGAGCTCTGTTATAAAACGTGAGCAGCTTAAAAAGTATCACAAAAGGAATCACAAACACTTAAATTACCCATACCTCCTAGGAAGTAGAATTTGACACATAAAAAATTACATTATTCAACCATAAGTTTTATTCTTCTTAAGGCAGGAAAGTCAACAAAGGAGAAAAAAATTAAGAAAGTAAAACACCAAGCTATAGAACAGGAAAATAAACTTATAAACCATGACAATAGAAGATTAGTATCTACAATATATAAAGAACTCTTCAAATCAACAACAAAAATACAGGCAAAGGGCTTCCATAGATATTTCTCTGATAAACAACAATATGCAAAGATGCAAATCATTCCTCACTATCAGAAATGCAAATCAAAGCTACAATCAGGCTTACCTGTCATCCTTTAGAATGACCACAACCACGAGAACCACAAGAAAGAGCAAGTGTTGGTGGCAATGTAGAGAAATCACAACCCCGTGCACCACTGGTGGGGATCATTTCAGAAAACAATACACAGGTTTTTCCAAAAACTAAAAGGTTGGCTAGCGATATTGCCAATGGATGCCACATATATCTGAGGAGAAGGCAGTATCGAAGGAGCTATGGATAGGCCCATGTCTGCTGTGGCCCTAGTCACAGAAGGAAGAAGTGGAAGGAATGCCCAAGGGCAGGCGAATGACACAGAAAACGTAGAACACACGTGCACAGTGCCCAGACGGCAATCTTATCACACATTACACCGTGGGTGAACCCGGAGGACAGGGACACAGCACCAAATGAAATAAGCCAAGCACAAGAGAGGAACAGCCACTCACTCTTAATTTTAACACCTGGCAATCCTCCTGCCTCAGCTTCCTGGGGCACTGAGATTACAGGAGTGACTACCATGTCAAGCTAAGTTCTAAATACTTTTTATAAGAAAAATGGCAATAATTTTTTTTCTAGTAACAACTATTAAAAGTTCCAACATCCACATCCTCACCATACTTTAGGAAATCCATGATAAACTTTCTCTTATGGCATTATTTGCAAAGACAAAAATGGAATACAACCTACAAACAGCGGAGACATCAATGTCAATGTACCAATGATAGTTACCTGGAACTTTAGGAAGTCCCTTCATGGTCACATGATACCAGGGAAACCAGGGTCATCTCTTGGGCTTCTTACTCATTAATGCAAGAATTGAAAAACGGTCCCTTACTGAATGCAGTTTCAAAGAAAACCCCAAGAAAGGCAAGCCATAAATCTCAGCAGCGTGGGACCTTTGCAGCACTGAGTAGAGGAGCACGATGCAAAGGAAGAGAGAAAGCCATGTTTTGGTTAAGCCATCATGGCGGTCAGCCACATGGCAGAGGAGATGCATGACAGGGAAGGGACCGTTAGAAAATGAGTAGAAAGGACCAAAGTAACATTGTGTGTGTGTGTGTGTGTGTGTGTGTGTGTGTGTGTGTGTGTACATGCATACATATATGTACATATGTATATATGTGTGTGTATATATATACATTTGTATATAGGTATACACACACACACATATATATATATTTAGGTTCTAGCCAATGCTCAAAAGGAGAAGAGAAAGAGACATTATGTCATTCTGTGCTGGGACAGGTAGACAGCCCCCCACAGGAACAAGGAGGCAGCAGCAGAGAAGCAAGGGGTTAGGGAGGGAAAAGCAATTCCTCTCATCAGTGGGTAATTACTCCTCCCACCGCCGTGGCTTAACTTAAGGTGAAACCACCTCTGTGAGAAGTGGTCCCTTGGCCAGATGCTAAACTACTACAACTGGATGAACTCTTAAAGGAGGAGACGATGGCCCATGGCCACTAAGGGAGGATCCCATTCCTTCTTGAAACATTACAACAATGAAACCATGAAACCATTGTCTTTTTCAAAGCTGTGGTATATTTTATTATCTAATTGCATCCAAAGCAAACTGTAAACACAGTATGATTCTGACAAACGTTATTCAAGGTATTCAATAATAATTTAAAGAACAGCTGTGCATGCTGCTGCGTACCTATGATGTCAGCACTCGAGGACCAAGAGGCTAAGCCCATCCAGAGCTACCCGGTGAAAGACAGGGAAAGGCAGAGAGGAGGGGAGAAATGCAGATGGAGGGGGCAGAAGGAGGGAGAGGGGAGGGAGGGAGAGAGGGGAGGGAGGGAGAGAGGGGAGGGAGGGAGAGAGGGGAGGGAGGGGGAGAGGGGAGGGAGGGGGAGAGGGGAGGGAGGGGGAGAGGGGAGGGAGGGGGAATCAGGAAGGAAAAGGAATGAGGAGAAAGCAGACATTTCTACAGAAAGAAAACTAAATACGCTCACAGCATCTCCACTCACTTTGCCTGGGCAGGTTAACTGTAGGAGTCATTTGGAAATAAAATCTGGCAAGAACAGTAAAGGAAAAGTCTGACAGCAAACTAAAAACAAAAAGAAACAACAGAGAAGGAGATATGCCTTCACAGCATGTCTTACATCTCGTGAAGTTAGCTGCGGGCAGTGAACACACAAATCAAGGAGGGAAAAAAGAAAGCAAGAGTGTGCTGTCTCACAACAGCGGTGCCTGCAATCGGTAGAGGGAAACTGATGGACAAGGGATGGATGGTGTTGGGAGCCAGGCAGCCAGGGGTCAGGTGGACAGAAGGGTGGGGTGTTCTCTCCCCCTCCCCACTCCTGTTCTCTTCCTCCTCTTCTTCTTTTGGTTTTTGGAGACAGGTTTTCTCTGTGTAGCCCTGGCTGTCCTAGAACTCTCTCTGTAGACCAGGCTGGCCTCAACCTCAGAGATCTGTCTGCCCCTTCCTCTCCAGTACGCCGCCACCGCCCAGCTGAGATGTTGAGATTCTTACTTCACACCTCCAATTAAAATAAACTCCAGATGGATGGAAGACTTAAATGTAAAAAAATAAAACCATAAAATGTGAAGTCAGAGTGAAGAAGGCATTTCTAGGAATGATTCATAAGCTAGAAGCTATAAATAAAAAGAATCATTGGTTAGTATTCCTGCTTGGAAAAAAGAAAATCACCATAAATCGCAGAAGCCAGCTAAACCTAGGGAAGGCAAGCATCAGACCCTCCCATCTCGGACAGAAGACTGAGCTTCACAGAACAAACAGGGAATTCAGACAACACAACAGAAGAACCAGCAATGATTATGGCTGAAGGTTTTGCTGAAAATGAAATGTAAATTTGAAACATCCAAAAAGAGCGGATGCACTTTGCTATCAGAAAAGGACATCCGCCTGTGGTACTCACAGCTGAGGCCAGCATGGGCTGCTTGGTGAGAACTTGTCTCCAGGTAAGGAGAGGAGAGGGTGTTGAAATGGGGTGGGGACAGAGATGGGTGGTGAGGTGGTGAGGGACAGGGACGGAGAGGAGAGGAGGAGTCATCTTTCTTTTGTAAGACAGGTACAGCTGAGAATGTGCAGGAACACCACAACCACACGGTGTGAGGAAGCAGACACTCACACACACCAGTGGAATAACTGGCACCGTTTCTATGGACAGGAGTTGGCACAATCAAGAATGAACAGTCACACTGCTCTAAGAATTCTTCCTAGGCATGATGCACACACATTAAAAAAAAAAAAAAAAAAAAAAAAAAAAGTGCCAGGGAGATGGCTTAGTGGGCAACTGCTCGAACTGCAAGAGAGTGCCTGCTGCCAGGTGGTGTGGCGATCCCAGCACTCAGGAGACAGAGGCAGGCACCAGTGGATTTCAGTGAGTTCAAGGCCAGCCTGGTCTACAAAGTGAGCTCCAGGACAGCCAGGGATACACAGAGAAACCCCACCTCAAAAAATAAATAAAATAAAATAAAATAGCACCCATGTAAAAAAAGCAAGACAACACTACCAGTGCCTACAATCCCAACACCAGAGACAGAGACAGAGGCAGGAAATTTCCAGGAGCTCACCAGCCTGGCTAAAATGCAGAGCTTCAGCTTCAGAGAGAGACTGTATCTAAAAGAGTAAGGTGGAGAGAGATAAAAGCACCTGCCTTGCTCTGGCCTTGGAACACTCGAGCACACACAACAATGAAGTTGCTGGGGACGTGCTCACTGTTAGAGCCTTACCTGGGTTCCGTTCCCCAGACCCAGTTCACTCAGCAGCTCCATCAAAAGAAAGAAAGGAAAAATTGTTCTGGATATACATGCAGGCAAAACACCCATACACAAAAAATAATAAAATTACAAATATATATATATATATATATATATATAGAGAGAGAGAGAGAGAGAGAGAGAAAGGAATTGTTGCTGCTACATTGTGATGACTGAGGTTTTCTTTTGATTGGCAATACTAGCGAATAAATCCACAGCCTTGACAGGTTAGAAAGACTCACCAGCACTGAACTAGCCTACTTTTACTTTTTACTTTTGAACTTGCCTGATTTTTACTTTTTACTTTAAGATAGGCTGGCCCTGCCGGGCAGTGGTGGCACATGCCTTTAATCCCAGCACTTGGGAGGCAGAGGCAGGCGGATTTCTGAGTTCGAGGCCAGCCTGGTCTACAGAGTGAGTTCCAGGACAGCCAGGGCTACACAGAAAAACCCTGTCTGGGGAGTGGGGGCGGGGGGAAGGCTGGCCTTGAACTCACTTTGTAGCACAGGCAGGCCTTGAACTTGAGATCCTCCTGCCTCAAGCTATCGAGGAGCTAGTGTGCCAGACTGGGACCACCAAGGCTGGTTAAAATACAGAGGTTATTTTTAAAGGGCTAGTTGTAAAATAGGATGCTGTTGCACTGTGAACCCTAAGATTATGTTAGTTACTTTAAAAACCTGTTTCTAAAGTTTTAACAGGAAGGGTGATATGTAGGAGGAGCTAAGGTGGGAGGAGTAAGGAGAGGAGGAGGAGAAGGAGAGGAAGAGCTAGGTGATGAGAGAGAAAGAGAGAGGGGGGCCAGACATGGAGGCAGATGTTCACATGTCTCCGCCAGTCAAAGATAGTTGATATATCTAGGTTAGGTGTTAGGTTACACTTCTGATTGATATTGAGCATAACCAAATTTATAAAGCCATTGGTTAACATTAAAAAAAAATTGTATAAAAGCAAAAAGGAGGAGGTATGGGATAGGGGTTTTCTAGGGAGGGGAAATGGGGAAAAGGGATGGCATCTGAAATGTAAATAAAACATCCAATAAAAAATAAAAAAAGTAAAAAAAAAAAAAAAAAAAACCTGTTTCTAGTTGTGGTGTGACTCAGCCTTAGCACATGCCTTTAATCTCTCTGCCTGGAATACAGACAAGCCCTTAGTACACACTCTTAATCCCAAATAATGAAGGTAAAGTTAGTTTGTAGAAGGAAGCACCCGTGTTTGAAAGTGATATCTAATTGAGTGGCAGACAAAGTGACGAATCAGAGAAAGATTTGACAGAATAGGAGATGCCCAAGTCTCATGAGAACAGAAAGAAAAGAGAGGCTACTTAAGAGAGCAGTGCAGAGAGAGAAAAGAAGAGTCAGTTTCACTTGAACAGTTGTACAGAGACAGGCTGCAGAGAGAGAGAGAGAGAGAGAGAGAAAGAAGCTAGACACAGGTGAAGATAGAACAAACCTGAGAATGAGAAGGAGCCAGAAGATTAGAACAGATTGCCAGAGTTAGTATGAGGCCAAGCAGAGTTATTCAGTCAGAAGCCAAAAGGGAAGCCAGATTAAATCAGTCAGCATGGAGGAGTTTGAGCCAGAACAGCTAAGTTGGATCGGCCAGGCAGAACTCAGAGAGAACTAGGAAGGTGGACACCTATCAACGGTAAGTCTCCGAGGCTGAAAACACTCTAGGCCTAGATAACATTTCATGGAGGCTAGAAGCTTCCAGGACTAGGCCTAGGATAGCGACTGAAGTGATAAGCCTACGAGACAATTACACAGGTGAATAAAAGATACTTTAACAGATGCTCAATGCTCTGGCTTATGACTCACCAGTTTAAAGGGGTAGTAGATACACAAACAAATATACTATAAACTGTCAGAATAGTGTTAAAAGAAGTTTTATTTTCTTTTTCTTTGTCCACATTTCCAATTCTTCTAAAGTAAATAACTATTTTTGTACCAGAAAATTTATTTTTAGATTTTAATTGTTTTTTCACCGGGCAATGGTGGTGCACGCCTTTAATCCCAGCACTTGGGAGGCAGAGGCAGGCGGATTTCTGAGTTCGAGGCCAGCCTGGTCTACAGAGTGAGTTCCAGGACAGCCAGGGCTACACAGAGAAACCCTGTCTCGAAAAACCAAAAAAAAAAAAATTGTTTTTTCAATTTTTATTAACATCTTAAGTACACCAATTCAACAGGCATGATGACCTACACCTATGATCTCAGAATCACAGTCAGAAAGACTGTAAGTTCTAGGCCAGCCCGGGCTACATAGCAAAACCCTATCTAAATCAATCAAACAACCCATAAATCCTTTGATTTCTCTTTTTAATTAAAAAAAAAAAATGTAAAAACTATGGTCTCTGTACAACCGGTACTCAACCAGTTTAAATAATGTTTGGGAGAGTCTCAAAAGAGATTTTAACAAGAGTCAACAATTAAAACAGTAAATTAGCCTCAAGAGGGTAGAAAATGAGCTTAGCCTGCTAGAAAGGACTCTGTGGCACTTACAGGACGGAGCCTTGCTCTGTCCTGCTCTGAACTATGGGTGTCTAATGTGTTCCTATTACACACATAGGCTATTCTGTTTTAAGAATCTGCTAAGAGACCACAGCCACTTTTACTACTGGCTTTTCCCCAGTACCAGGCATGTTGCCACCAAAAGAAAAAAAAAAAAAAAAAAGCAGGAAGTAAAGGATGACTAACAAAGATATCCACCCAATGGGGAGTACTGAGCAGATGAGCAGAGAGGTTACTAACTGGACAGGCCACTCCCAGGATCTAGGGAGCAGACCTTTTGGGATGTGCATCCTTTTCTGTTCTATACCTGCTTCACGTTTAAATAAATGGCATCCCAGATCTGCCCTAACTCTAAGGCTAACAGGTCAAATAGTAACAACAGGTCACTCTATTGTTCTTTCCCCACCCACTGTTCTCTCTCAGGTTTCTGGCCCTGGCAATCTTCCCTCTTTCCCTTTAAAATGTTATTCTGTTTAAGCTAACAATGCTGAGCCGGTGGGTAACTGCTGCTGACATATTATATACAGTGCTGGGTTCTTAACGACATAAGGGAGTCCTTGCTTATAAATATGTATTCAGCCCTTAAAAGGAGACAGGGGGGCTTTGTCTTCTCACAAGCCTGCTCCAGTTAGCAACATAGGAAACATCACACACATGAGTTTCCTGTGCCTGGTTAGTGCATAAAAAGGTGCTATGGAGTTGAGGGTATTTTTGAGAGCCCTTACAACAGAAGGACTGTATAAGTAAGGCCCAGCATCTAACCAGAAAGTAGAAAAATAAAACAGTAGATAGAACCTGGGCCACATACTACAAAGTATCAAAGAACAGGACATTGTTACATTGTTCGTTTTTTAAGGTTAAAGGTCTGCTAAGAAAATCAGTAGCAAAAGGCAGATTTGGAGAACCAACAAACAAGAAAATTTAAGACCTTTTCAAGTGAGTCCAAAAAAGAGGGCATTTATTGTCACAACTATTGGTGACATTATAAGGGACAATGGTTAAGAAAACTCCAAGCGCCGGGCGGAGGTGGCGCACGCCTTTAATCCCAGCACTTGGGAGGCAGAGGCAGGTGGATTTCTGAGTTCAAGGCCAGCCTGGTCTACCGAGTGAGTTCCAGGACAGCCAAAGGCTATACAGAGAAACCCTGTCTCGAAAAACCAAAAAAAAAAAAAAAGAAAAAAAAAAAAAAGAAAACTCCAAGCATATAAAATATAAATCCAGACAGTTTGATATAGGTTGAAATATTTCTGCAAATATATAAATAGATAGATGATAGATAGATAGATAGATAGATAGACAGACAGACAGACAGACAGACAGATAGATAGAACGAACAACAACAAAAAACCCTCGCAGGGCAGTGGTGGTGCATGCCTTTAATCCCAGCACTTGGGAGGCAGAGGCAGGTGGATTTCTGAGTTCAAGGCCAGCCTGGTCTACAGAGTGAGTTCCAGGATAGCCAGGGCTATACAGAGAAACCCTGTCTCGAAAAAAATGAAAAAAAAATTTTTTTTTTTAAATCCTCACAATTAAGGACACAATCATGGTTTGCTACACTCTATCCCAGCCAACAGAGTTTGTTGGTGAACACCAGGTTTAAAAATTGCATGTGTTCCTCCCACCCCTTCACAAGAAGCCAGAGTCCCACCACAAACGCCTTTAATGCTGAAACACTTGCACTACCAGTTCAAGTGCCCATTACAGGTAAACTCACCTGTCAGGCTCAACACTGCCTGATTTCAGAAGAAAAGGGAAAGGAGCCAAGCCCAGAGGATGGCGGCTGGCAGAAGCTACACAAACAAGCACGTTTCAGCTTAGACATCAACAAGCTTTGCAGAATCCCCAGTTCCCTGGGGACTGGCTGATAAAATACAGGTAGGCCAGCTGTCACAAAGGTATCAGGAAATCTAGCAAGAATAAGGCAGCAGGCCTTCCCCGAGGACCCCAGGGCCCTGGACTCTTCAAGGAGGGAACAGGGTGCACAGCTGACAGATATGGTGGCATGGAAAGTGGTGCATCTCACACAGAAAACATGTGAAGCCTGCAAAGACTCACTTTACAAGTCCTAGAATTAGGAACTTTAAAAAAGACAAGTCCCATAGAACCACACAGTGTACATTATCCTGCTGGAAGACTGTGGTGGCACCAAGAGCTGAGACAGCTGCTGGGCTAACACACAGTTCGTTAAAACAATCACACAGACACGGAAACCAAACAGCACTTCAGCACACTAGAAAGTAGCAGGCTGTTACTAAAACCATCAGTATACTAAACAAGGAAGAAAAAAAAAAACAGATTCATACGCAAGCACACATAAAGCACACAAAACAAACACACACACATATGCACCCTGACACAGTCTGCATGGAGAGTCAGATGGAACAGTGCTGGTTTATACAGGTGTGCCAGGTTTTCCCATACAGACGAACTTTCTAACTGACACAAACAAGTTACCTTGTTAACTCAGCCAACCACACAGGCTCAAAAAGGCAACACAGTTGCAATCCTAAAAGCCAGAAGTCAAGACAGTATGTGCACATATGTATAGGTACATGAGAAGCAGTGGGGTCTATAAGCACATAGAGTAAACGTGAAATCATCATGGGGAAAAAGAGAAAGGAGGGATTACTGGGTTAAAAAAAAATCTACCTTACAAATTAATCATAGGTAAAATACACACAGTACTTGTGAAATATGGTTTTATTTACATTTTCAAAAACTCATGCTTGAAACTCATACCAAGACCAAACACCGGAAGCAAATAAGCAGAAAATAAGGTATTCTACAGGGACTTGCATCAGAAACGATCCCTAAAACCACTTCCAAAATACTTGGTATTTTCCTTAGCATGCCTATACCCTTTCCAAGCCTGCCACCTATACCGGTTTCACAGCCGACCTCTCCAATGTAGGCAATATTTCAAGTGAAAGCCATAATCTGCTTCTGGCCACTTCTCCGTTGATTCTATTCAGGGCAATTTCACTTGACTGGCTATCTCAGTACACAGAAGAAACACCTAGGTGCAGGAAACCAAAGGTTCCCCGCTGTGCGATTCACCTGGCGGTAACTAAGACCCAGATCGTGAAAGCTCCCTTCCCCCACCCAAACCCACAGACTGCACCCCACAGTTTGGGGACTCTTATTATGGCAAATGTCTACCACAAATACTGTGGCTATGGGCTCAAAGGCCACCAACAATCCCAACTGGCAAGCAGGAAGTCTTCACAAGTCAGGGTCCCATCTGAACGCCATCACTTCCAGGATCTGCCGGTGACCCCGAGGCCAGCGCGCTTCCCGAGTGGCCCTCCCTGCGCGCATCCTGACACCTCGGTGGCCTCTCGCCACCCTTCTCCTCCCCGCACACTCGCACGCAATCGCGCACACTTGCTCGGGCACGCCGAAGCACACTCCCTCACACTCCCGCTCCCGCGGCGCGGCCCCTCCTCCCGCTCCGCGCTCGGAAGAGGCTCCCGGGGCTCGGCCACGGAAGCGGACCGGGTCGGGGTCGCCCAGACGCGGATCCGAGGCTCCGCACGGCCGCCAGAAGCCAGCCGCCGCCTACCTTGCTCGCCGCGGTCCATGTCTGAGCCACCTCGCTCCCGGCGCTCCGCCCGCCGCGCTCCTCCGCGCTGCTCCGCGCTCCGCCCGCGGCCGCCCGCGCAGTCCCCACCCCGGGCGTCGGCACCGCCCTCCCGGGAGCCGGTCCCGGGCGTCACCGACCACCTGACCGCGACCTGTGCGCTCCGCCACGTCGGCTCGGGCGGCGGCGCTGGGCAGGGTCGCGGAAGGTCAGCAAAGACCAGGGGAGGAGATGGCAGGAAAGGGGACTCCGAGTCTGTGCAAGCAGCTGCGAGCGGGTGGGGTTTGCTCTTCAACCCCAAGTTTGCAACCAGGAAAGTTTCCTCCCAGGATTCTGGTTTAGCGACTGCCCCTTTCTCCGCCCCCTCTGCACCTGCTTGAGCGGAAAATGTTGTTTGCAAGGAGGAACAAGTCGTTAGGGTGGCTTAAATCAGTGTTTTTGAGCCATAGCCAATCATATTTGGCTCAGAATAAACTCTTCTCTTGAAGTGATGTTTAAGTGTAGATGTGGTAACAATCTCTTTCTATGTACATAGATGTACTCTCAGTGTGTGTGTGTGTGTGTGTGTGTGTGTGTTCGATATGAAGCTAAATTTGGCTTAGGAGGAACTCTGTAATATAAAACAGAATTTGAACTCCATATGTCTGGGGGTGCATCTAAGTAGTAAATATGTAGGCCTAGCATGTGCAAAGATGGTAGGTATATTTGAGACCAGCATGGACTGTGTAACAAGATGCAAGACCGTGTCTCAAATAAAGAAAACACCCCTTATCCCTTATCCTTTGAAGAATTTACATACTCGTTCACATGTCTAAATTTTTTCGTTTTCTTTCCTATTCAGGAACCCTGTGTTGTACAACTGGAACACTGCCCAAGGGGCAGATCCCATAGCTCCCCAGGCATAAGCAAAGTTTGCTAGCTGGGCCTCAAAGAAACTATTTAGGGAAGCAGAAGAAGGTGGGACACAAGTTTGGAGCCAGCCTGGGCTACATAGTACTACCAGTGGGAGGAGGAGGGGATAAGAGAGGCAGGCAGGGAGGGAGGGAGGGAGGGAGGGAGGGAGGGAGGGAGGGAGGGAGGGAGGGGAAGAGGTGGGGGAGAGAGAGCATTAGTCTCCCTTTGCCTTTGCCCCTACAGGAGCTACGGACATGGTGCAAGTATGAGGAGGAAAGGCAAGAATGGCTGACACAGACGAAAAAAGCAGAAAGAATCTGGTCACATAGACCTGCCTTTTACTGGAGAAAAATTAATGTCAGCTTTGTAAAGCTATTAATATTTGAGCTCCTGTTACATGACTCAGGTGCAACCCTGATACAGGGGTGTTTTACAGCCAATCCTATAAGCCTGGCTTGGTGGTGCTCGGCTACAGTCTCAGTGCTTCGGAGATAGGAGGCAGGATCAGGAGGCGTGGTCATATTTGCATACATAGTTAGAAGTCAGCCTGGGCTCCATGAGACCCTGTTTCTGTTTTTGTCTCAAAAACAGAGATAGGGAGTTAGAGATGTAACTTAGCTGGTGGAGTGCTTGCCTAGTGTCCATGAAACCCTGGGGTTTATACATATGAGGCCTAGGTGTGGTGGTTTGAATATGCTTGGCCCAGGAGTGGCACTGTTAGGAGGTGTGGCCTTGTTGGAGGAAATGTGTCACTGTGGGGGTGGGCTTTGAGAGACCCTCTTCCTAACTATGTGGGAGCCAGTCTTTTCCTATGGGCCTTCAGATGAAGATGTAGAACACTCAGTTCCTCCTGTACCAAGCCTGGATGCTGCCATGCTCCCATCACCTCCTTGATGATAATGGACTGAACCTCTGAACCCATAAGTTAGCCTCAATTAAATGTTATAAGAGTTCTCAGTCATAGTGTCTCCTCATAGCAATGAAAACCCTAAGACACTAGGCTGGCCCCATAATCTTCTGTTAGCAGCCTCACAAGTAACTGGGACTACAGACATGAACGGCAGCATCCAGCTGGGTACTTCTATAAGCTAAACCATAGGTGAATGGAAAAGAAACAGCAAATTGTTTTCCCAAAACATTAATTGAAACAAGCATACATACTGAAGAGAAGAGGAAAGAAGGTATAGACAGATGGTATGGCTCACTTATATAGGGCAATTTTAGCCTGCAGAAGACACTAGGCTTGTTCCCTGGCCCTGTCACTAAACAAATAAATAATGGAAGGAAGGAAGGAAGGAAGGAAGGAAGGAAGGAAGGAAGGAAGGAAGGAAGGAAGGGAAGGAGGGAGGGAGGGAGGGAGGGGAGGGGAGGGGAGGAGAAATATGGTACCCTGCCCTATCATACATACCTCCTCAGGCTGAAAGCCAGCAACAACCATACAAAATAGACATCTAGAAGCTTTCTGAAGCAGCAGCCCTGAAGTTTGGGGCAGGGATGGGTAAACGGGTACCAACACAGGCACTGGCTTTCTCTGGTTCCCTGCATCTGCATTAGACCATCAGCTACTCCTTGACCACACTTCCAGCCAAGAGTGGCCATCAAAAGGCTTATCTTGAGAAAGAAGCCAAAAGCCCTGACAGTGTCTGCAGGCCTGCAAAGGCAGGAGAGTTCAGAAATACATGCCTGTAGAGAGTCATGGTCTATAGAAAGGGTACAGTGTGAACAGAGGCAACTGTTTGGTAGTGAGGCCTCCTTCCCCCCACAAAACTGGGAGTTGTTTTCTAAAGCCAGGAGCCAGGGCTGTGGCCTTTCAGGAGCCTAGACCTAGAGTTGCCAGATAAAATAGAGGACACCTACTTCAATTTAAATTTCAAATAAATAACAAGTTTGTTTGATTTTTTTTGTTTGTTTTACTATTAGTTTATTCCCCCCATAATATTTGCAATATATTTTACTGAAATTTTTTTGTTCATTATTCACCCAAAATTCTTAGGCACCATATATTTTTATTTGCTAAATGTCACGACCCCAGGGCAGTTCTGACTTTCTGGCTACTCAAGAGGCACCTCCAAGCACAGTTTGGAAGTCATTATAATCCAGAAGAAAGATCAGTCTTCCCTGCATGGACTCTGAAAGTTCAAGCCGCTAAGAGGTTAAGAGGCCCAAGAAATCAAAGTCGACTTTGGAAAGAAATCTGTTTAATGTCACATAATTAACACTGGATTGCTTAAGGCTATATTATAGCTCTCTCTTATATCCTCACAGGTGTGTAAAAGACTTCGAAGATGACATGAAGAAGTTAGATATGTACAGAAACAGGTATTGGCCGGAAAGAGTACTTAACACTAATGGAGTTTTGACATACAATCCCTAAGGAGGAACAGGAAATGCTCTCACCGCATTGATCTGGGCTATGTTGATAAAAGCCATAGACCACTTAACTCCCCTGTATGTTCTTAAGCCGCTCTGAATTCTGAGTATCTGAGTACATTAGGCGGGCTGGGAAGGAGAAACCACAGAAGAACACAGCGCCTTTCCTCCTGAGCGTTCTCCACTGCTGTTGTCAACGAGTCTCATTTTCCCGTCTATCCTGAAGACAACCCAGGGTATAAATATCACTGCTATTTTAGAATCGCTGATAACATAATCAACGATTATATTATAATTTCTTCTTTTTGTTTAGTTCTTGGGAATTAATCCAGGATGCTGCTCATTCTAAACAAGGGATATAGTGGGTGAGCTACACGCCCGGAGCTGGGTTCCAGTCAGTGTCTTACAGAACATTCACTGTTTCCAGGAGAAAAGTTAGCTTTCCTAAGTATCAGTGTCCCTAAGTACCAGTACCAGTAGCCTGCAAATAGAATAGGCTAGACCACAGGACCGGGAACAGTGCTGAACAGCCCAGCCTATACCACCACTCAAAGGCAAGGCTACAATTCTGCTGCTGTGTAGCTGAATCAGCACTAAATGTCGCCTCTTAAACCATCACTATCCTGGCCTCTCACTGAAATGTCTCTGGTTCACTCTCCTCACTGCTAAAATCTGTGCTCATGCTTTACGATAAAACCACCAAAAGTATTTAAAATGTATTCTACTGACATAAAATTTATATACCATAAAATCTATTCTTTGGAGAGTTCAATGGTCTTTGCTTACTCCTCCCCAAGGCTACTAAAATTACAATCAGGTGACAAACCCACAAGGACAAAGAGAGTGCACAAAGCTAAGTGATGATAATTGATCTCCCAGGGCTGAGCAAGCCGAATGCTAACCTGGCAGTGCAGGATGCCAACTACATGCACACAAAACTTTCCAAAAACCTCCAGACTTACCATCAGCAGTTTGTGGTTACAAAAGAGAGTTCTGAAGAGGAGGAGAAACCCAGGTGTGTGCTGCACACCTGAAATCCCAGCACTCAAGGGATAGGAGCAGGAGGGTCACAAGTTCAAGACTATCCTTGGCTATATTGTAAGTTCCAGGCCAGCCTAGGCTACATAATGCTCTGTCTGGAGGGAGGATGGAAAAAAGGCAAAAGGTATTGGGAGCCGACTCGTAGCAGAAAGTGGCTGTCATCTTTGCAGCCGTCTCGAGCCATATACCCTGACAAGAGACTTGTTTTTCAACAGCCTACAATAGCTGAAGCACACTCTGATAAACATCTTGTTTATCCCACATATCTTGTTTTGCTGTTTAGTGCCCACGCCTGTAAGGTGCACGTGATATCCACACCTACAAGGCACATGGCAAAGCCTATAAATACCCCGGACTTCCCTTCAGTGATAGAGACAATAAAAGAGAGAGACAATAAACGAGACTTGAGACTTGATCAGAACCTCTGTCTTGTCTCCATTCTTCTCGTCTCTTCCCCTTTATCCCCACTCTCTCTCTTGCTAGACCCTGACCCGACCGGAAGCAGCAGAACTGTCTGGGACAAAAAGGATGAGCTAAAGAGCTAATTACAAAGTAGGAGGTCGCCGGGCAGTGGTGGCGAACGCCTTTAATCCCAGCACTTGGGAGGCAGAGGCAGGTGGATTTCTGAGTTCGAAGCCAGCCTGGTCTACAGAGTGAGTTCCAGGACAGCCTGGACTACACGGAGAAACCCTGTCTCGAAAAAAAAGAACCAAAAAAAAAAAAAAAAAAGAAGAAAGAAAAAGAAAAAAAGAAAGTAGGAGGTCCCTTCTTCCCCAGAAAGAATGTAAGGAAGAGAGATGTGGAGACACAGACAAAAGTCACAATTAAAAAAAAAAAAAGTTCACAGAGGAAAACAACTATACAAATTGGAAAAATAAATGAACTTTTAAAGTTGTCATTATTACATTCAAGATGAAAAACATCCTTTGGTTGGTGTGTGGCTCAGTGTGTGTGTGTGTGTGTGTGTGTGTGTGTGTGTGTACATGTTTGCACAGCAAGGATGTACAAAACTATGTAGATTCTGCCAGGCTGCAGTGGTGCACACCTTTATCCTATCACTCAGGAGGCTGAGGCTAGAGGATCTCTGAGTTCAAGGCCAGCCTTGTCTATAGAGTGCCTTCCAGGACAGCCAGAACTACATAGAGAGACCCTATCTCAAAAAATTAAATAAATAAATAAAACAAATGTATATATTTGCATAAATATAGCATATATGTGTTGCATATATGTGTTGCAAATATGGTGTGTGTGTGTGTGTGTTTGTGTGTGTATGTGTGTGTGTGTGTGTGTGTGTGTGTATGTGTGTCCTTATCCTCAGACCCTATGGCAGATAAACAACTTTATACAGTAAAGCTGAAGATGCTGAGATAGGGAAACTATGCTAAGGAATTTAGCCTAAATTACTGGGTGGGCTCAATCTAACGAGCCAGGCATAGTGGTGCATGCCTGGAGTCCTGGCTCTAGGCAAAAAAACAAACAAACAAAAACCAAAGGATTCTCTTTTGGCTGGAAGCTGAGACCTGCCACAAAGAAACACAGAGAGCAGAAAACATGGGAGAAAGTTGACCCCTGTTACTACTTCAAGATGGATGAAGACAGCCATGAGCCAAGGACTGTAGAGAGGAGCTGGAAGAGTCCCTGACTGATATCCATCAGAAATCAACTTCTGCCAACGAGCGTCTCCAGGAAGCATGCAGCCTTCCTAGAGCCTTGCTTTGTACATGGCAGGCCACTGATCAGCATAGCTATGAGACGATACATCTATTTCAACCTACTATATAAAGTAAATTTCCGAAAGAGGAGACAGAAAATAGAACTGAAAAATAGAGAAGAAAATTACAAAACTGATCCAAAAGACCTAACATCCAAAAGGAATTTAAAGAAGAGAGCCGCAGGAGACACACAGAGGGAAATCTTCAGTAAGATCATTCAGTGAAACCCTCCCCTCCCACCAACTGCAGGACAGAATTTCCAGACTGAGAGCATTCACTGAGGACCCAGAGCAAGGTGCACATCTCTGAAACTCAGAACAATGGAGACAAAGGTCCTCAAGTGTTAGAGATGAGAAAGAAGCCACACAGACAGCAACACACTTCACTGGGGCTCTAGGGAAATGGACATGGGGGTCATGAGTTCCAGGTCATCCTCAGCTATACAGTGAGTTCAAAGCCAGCCTGGTGCGTATGAGACCCAAAATAAACTGGTGAGGGAGAGTAGGACATGCACGTCTATAATTCCAACTCTTAAGAAACCGAGGCCAAAGAATCGTCTCAAGTTCAAGGCCAACCTGGGCTACATAGCAAGACCTCATCTCAAAACACCAGAAAAAGACAAACAGCAGAATAACGATAATTCCAGACTTCTAAACAAGAAGCTTAGCCTCAATACACTACAGGAAAGTGATTCTCCATGTGTTCTCTTGTAAGAGTCCACAGTTCGCCAAAGAAGGATACCCCAGACTCAAATAGCATGCAAAAGCAAAGAGCATTTTTATTCTGCAGAAGTCCGGCATGCTGAGGTCTCTCATTCCAAGATGGAAACCACGAAATAAGCTCACAGACCTGATTTAAAGCACATCAGGGGAATTCCCGGGTAGGTGACCTATATCTCAATCTGTTGGCTCCATCTCTAGGGATCTTTCAGAAACATTATTGGGGCCTGGGGGCCTGGAAACTGTTGCTGGGGAAGTCTGGAAACTGTTAACTGAGGAAGTCTGTAACTGTTGGTGATCCATTATTCTTGCCTTAGGCTAGGTGGAAGGGGCAGTTTCTGATGGTAGGGCAGTTTCTGACTAGCTGCCTGAAGCCTGGGCTTTTTTTTGGGGGGGGGGGGGGTGGAGGGGGGGTGAGAAGGGTTTCAGTAACTGACTTGCCTGGGCTTGGAAACAGAGATTTGGGCCTAGTGTCCTGAATTGCCAGTATGAAGCCTGTCATGGAGTCAGCCTGTCTCACTCTTGTGTGAAAGGGACAGAGTCAGGGTGAGTGGAAACATCACAGTGGTGAACAGTTACATCGAGGGTGGGTGTCCCTCACTCACAGTGAACCCATGGGCACCTCCTGAGGTGCGGCAGGAGGCACCAGCAAGGCAGGCGTCTTGCCAGAAGCTGTAAAAGGCCATCTGAGTAGAAGGAAGCCATGTGGAAAGAAGCAGACTATGGGAAAGGGAGCGAGGGAAGGAGAGAAAGTGACAGACAGTGAGCATGACTAGGATTCACTATCTGGGTGGATGAAAATGCCACAGCTATTAGCTTATACGATTTATATGTGAGTACATGTATTTGTTTATATGTGCACACACACAACCAAAAACACTGAGTTTCCTCATTTTTATCAAACAATTTTAGGTCAGGAATGGTATGGCACACACCTTTAATCCCAGCATTCAGGAGGCAGAGGCGGGAGGATCTCTGAGAATTTAAGGCCGGCCTGATCTACAAAGAAAATTCTAAGACAGCCAAAACTAAATAGACACCCATCTCAAACAACAAAACCAGCGTGTTTTTTTTTTTTTTTTTTTTTTTTTTTTTTTGTTAAATTTTAAAAACTAAAGAAACAACAAGTGAAATACTCAGATTATCTCGATTGATTCACAGGGGTCTTAGAACCGTTCTCAGAAATACTAATTTCCCATCAATAGCTCCCTGGCACCTCTCCATGTTCTTCGTCTTGATCTTTAGGGGTCATTATTTTGCACATGGGTAAGTCCTAAAGCCGTCTGGGTTTCTGTCCACTCTCCTTGCCCCCAGCTCACCTTTTGGAGAACAAAGTACACAGGATTACGTTAGTGTATCAAGAGTTATCCATCCTTGGACCATGAGCTAGAGAAGACATCCCGTCTAAAAATAAATAAACGATTGATTATCTATGCATCCGATACCATTGATAAAGTGTTCTCTGACATTCACCCTTTATTCCCCTTAGCTCATCGCCATAACTAGTATGTGACGATTTCAAAGGGAGAGAAGGAAGGCTGGAAACAGCTGACAATTTGTTAAATACTGTAGTCTCACAGTAATCCGTGTCTTCTACAGGCAGTTTTGGTGTGAGTGAGGGGACTGCAAAGTGTGTGTGTGTGTGTGTGTGTGTGTGTGCGCGTGTGTGTGATGTTGCTGTTGTTGTTACTGTTGTTTTCCACAAAAAAAAAGAATGTGAAACATATAAGAACTTTGGCTTTGCAGGTGCAATGAGAAAACTACCATAATCCGATTCTCGCAGGCAAAAAATGTTTGGCCTCTGAAATGGTCAGGTTGCCTAGGAAATACTTGTAAGCTGCACATTTATGTGTACATTACTGGCACATGTGATAGGGGTCTAGTCTGGGAAGTTCTCAGAAGGATCAGAGGGAAGAAAGACTGTGGTAAACACAAGAGAGGCTTCATGTCTTCCCACCAGGAACTGGGGAGCTAAAATGGTCTTCAGAGTGATCCCACACTGAAGTCTGATCCAAACTTGCACCTGAAGGCTGACTCATCCCGGGGAATAGGGTCCCCTCAGGAAGTGATCTTGGGTAAGGTGGCTCTCTGTGGTTGCGGATAGATCTCCAAACGGAACTTGGCTGAGACCCATCAGCTGGTAACCTTCCCAGGCCTGGAGGAGGAAGACATTCTGTGACATGACTGCACTCTCTGAGATCATACCATTTGATTTCTACCTAAGCTGCAAATTATTAATATAAACCTATAAAGAATGAAGAAGTACTGAAGGGGGAAATAAAACCTAAACCTATCTTACAAGAAAACTGGAGTTGAGAACAGGAAGAAGGGCTAGAGGTATGGCTAAATGGTAGAGCATGTTCCTAGCATGCGTGGAATGCGGCCCTCCTTTTTAGAAAGAGGAGGAGGGCCGGGCAGTGGTGGCGCATGCCTTCAATCCCAGCCCTTGGGAGGCAGAGGCAGGTGGATTTCTGAGTTCGAGGCCAAACTGGTCTACAGAGTAAGTTCCAGGACAGCCAGTGTGACACAGAGAAACCCTGTCTTGAAAAAAAAAAAAAAAAAAAAAAAAAAAAAAAGAGGAGGAGGGAAGGTAGGCTGTTCCCATAAGCAGATATTAGAAAGTGGTCCCAGAACCTACTTAGAGGGCATCTGATGACTTGGAAATAATATACTATACTATTGCTAAGACCTTTTCAAAGAAGTTTCGTGTGTGTGTGTGTGTGTGTGTGTGTGTGTGTGTGTGCATGTGCACACATGTGTTGAGACAGGGTCTCTCTATTTAGTCCTGGCTGTCCAGGAATTTGCTGTGTAGACCAGGCTGGCTTCAAACCCACAGAAATCCACCTGTCTCTGCCTCTCCCTAAATGCTGGGAGTGATCGCACACCACTATGCCCAGCCACTTCTACATTTTTAGCGCCGCTTTTCTTCTCCTCAAGAAAACAGCTAAGCCGCTTACTCCACGGACTTTGTCCTAAGCAGCAGATGCTCTCCACTCATGCTTCAAACAAAGTAAAAGGCGGCCTCTTTAAGGGGCGTCTCTTCCTCTCTCTTAGCTTCCCTCTAGCTCCCTCCCCAGGGAAACTCCACCCCCACAGAAGCTTCCAAAGAAATGAGCTTGCAGGTGCTGCTCCTGAGCCAGGGAAAACCTGCCCTCCCAAGTAAATGATCTAGGGCCTCTGTCTCAGCCAAGGGACTCGAGGAATCCTAGTTATTGACCTATAGAAGAATGCTCTGAAAGGATCTCCTATGGTTTTCAGTGCTCTTAAAATTCTGCGCTAAGTAAACTGTGAATCCATACATCATACTCAGATGCTGACACTGTCAAAATCAATGTGAACATACACACTAGCACCTTGACTCTCCCACCACTCTGGGAGCCAGCCTGCTACCTTACAAAGGAAGGCACTGAAACATTAATATTTTAGATTTTCCATTAATTGCCTTTACATGTCTGAGGCTTTGCCTGCATGCGTGTCTTTGTACCACGTGTGTGCCTGGTACCTGAAGAGGACAGAAGAGGGCATGAGATCTCCGGGGCTGGAGTGACGGATGGTTGTGAGCCATAGTGTGGGTTGTTGTTTTTGTTTTATAATTTACTCATGTAACTGTTTGCACATCTTTAGCAGTGTGTTTAAAGGAGGCGTGCATAACACAGTGTTGTGCTTGGTGAGTCTCAGTTATAAGTCGCTTCTCCTGTTGGAGCCTCTGCCACCTTTGCTACCCTCACAGTCACGGGCTCTGAACACTTCCCTTGACTGTGTCTTTACGATGAGCTAGCACTTCTTCACCTTGGCTTCCTGGGACTGCTGAGCGGCAGCTAGCTATCATCAGTGCTTGCAACCAGGAAGCACTTAGAGAAGCCACCTCCATCACTTGCTTGTGAAATCCTCTTGTGATCGTTATGATCATCAACCAGCTCTGAAGGGACTCTGGCCAACTGGACCATAGAGACCATGGCTCTGGTAAGCCTTGCCCTTCTCCCTCTGCCTCACTAAAAAACCATTAGTTCCTAAAGCTAGCCACCAAGGTCTAACCCAATGGTGGTTATTTGACCACTTCCTTCTCCTGAGGCAGACTACCAATGTCTATAAAGTATGAAGTCCAGCAATCAAAAGCTCCATTTGGCTCATCTAATTAACATGTCCAATTAAAATTAAATACCTCATCAGCTACCGCCTGAAGGAACTGAAGCACTTCCTCCAGGGTAGCAGAGAAAGGTTCTTAAGACTCAGGAACCTGGTATGTATCTTAGCACTCAGAAGGCAGAGGCAGGGGGATCTCTGTGAGTTCCAGGACAGCCTGGCTTTACATAGTGAGTTGCAGGACAGCCAGTGCTACAAAAACAGATCATGTCCCAAAACAGCAACAAAAAAGACTCAGGAACCTAGCTACGTGGTCCCCACTCTGCCCCATGAAGAATTACTCAAAGATTGTCACTGAGGCAAGGAGATCTTTGGTGAAACTGCTGACAAGCTGCAGTGATATCCAGGGATACAACTTCCTTGAGTCATCACCTACCCTGGGATAGGCTTCTTGGTGTTGTAGTCATCCAGGAAATACCCAAGAGTAGCTCCAATAAGCCCACTGGTTTCCTGAGCTAGGTTTGAGTAGAACTAAAGTCTGTTGATTTGATCTGTACTGGTACCCTGCCTGATGTGAACAGATATCTGCTTACATTTCCTTTGGTGAAGTCAAATAAATGGAAGCATGGCTTCCAGACAGATGGACATCCAGACAGAATGTCCTTTCTTCTTTTATGCCAGTTGGTACGAGAGTCCTGGAAGACAGTGTCCAAGCATCACTGTGGCCTTGTCTTGCCAGCCCTCACCGGTTCATCTAAGTGTAAGCCCTCTTCCTTCTTTATCGGAAGAGAAATTTGTATGGCCTCTTTCTGAGTCCATTGTCACCAAAGATGACATGGGCCACCAGTAGCTGCCCTGGGGGAACACTTACCTAAGCAGTAGTCAGTGAGTGAGTTCCTAGAAAAGAAAAACCTAAACCCTAGTCATGGCTGGCTCCTAGGGAGAACAATGCAGAAGCTTCTCAGGCCCAGGGAGGTACTATTTTTGTATTCATATGCAGAGACTTACAAACAAAATTTAATTCAGGAATCACTTCACTGAAAAACTGTTTAATCTAAGCTAATGTCCCATTTTACAAGCTTCAGCAGTAACTAGACTTGTTTTCTCAGTCACCTTCCTGTGTGGCTGCCAGCTGCTGTCTTTCCCTTGTCCTTCTGGGTATCCCTCTTCCTCTCATACAAAAACTCCTTTTTCTCTCACCGAGAGCCCTCTTTTCCCAGCAACTCTCCTAATACCTGAAGAAATCAGTTACCTCTACTAACCCTGCCCTTGCCTCATCTTGGCCCTGTTACATAGGCTCTTCCCATGTACCCCAAAGCAGCAATAGGTGCCACTTCAAAGTTTGCCAGTGCTTCTGCTAAAGTAAGCCTGTTGTTGGTCTCACAGACGTGTGGTGCTGACATCATTACCAACAAGGAACTTACAACACTTCCGCCATGCCAGTTAGCTTCTGAAGAGACTTTCCCCACGCAGGTTACGGTCTACCATTGCAATATCCTGAACCCGGTCCCGAATAAAGAAGAGAAACTTCATGATTGCCTTATCTCGGGGAACGTTCCTTGCCTCAGAAAAGCATTAGAAATTCCCACAGAGACCCTTCACCCAAGCATAGCCGTCATGAATTATCTCAAAGCTGAAGCTGAAGCTGAAGAAAGGGCTCTAAAGCCTTTACAGGAAGTCCACTGGGAAGCATTGCTCACCCCGATGCTCGTGCTTCTGGAGGTCACGGAGCACAACTTCCAGCGTTTGACAGACCAACTGAATCAGAATTGCAACCTCCTTCGGGGCCTATCTGGTACACTTTACCACACTGACTTTTTCTTTTTTAAATTGAAAATAATTTTTATTCAGAAAAATCTGTGGTAAGATTGTGGTTAACTAACCACACACAAGTGTTTTGAAATTTTGTGGCAGATCCAAACAGACCCTGGCTTCTCTATCCTGGACAGACTCTGCTAAGTCATCTGCATTTATGAAGACTCCCCAGGGCCAGTAGTCCATCATCCTGGGCTGCCAGGTCTCCTGGTGGCATTGAATTTCCTGTTAGTAGCAACCAGGAGAAAAGGATATTAACACTGTAGTCTGTGTTTCAGTTCAGCTAGGAATTTGTACAAATCCCATTTGTTTTTCTATCCAGTAGAAAAGAGCCTGAAGCTGGGTAAGACACCAAGATGTGGGACTTGTGTCAAATCTGCCATGGAAATTCTGCAATCTTCCAGCTGACCAGCCAAGGCTGGCCCTAAATTTCTGCACTACTCCCTCTCCTGGGGAACCCCACTCCTGACATGTTCAGTGGCCGGGCCTGGAGAAATATTTTTTTCTTTATAATGCGGCTGATCAACCCGATCCCTGACTCTGTGAACATGACTTAATCAATCTATTTGGCTTCCTAGGTTATCTGTAGTCTTGTAATGCCACTACTTACAACAAAGGCCATTCAACAAGAAGCCAGCAGGAGTTAATGACTCTCTGTCTCCTACCCATAGCCACCTAGAATTTTTTAATACAGAAATAGCTTCCTTCTCCCTTTTTTCCTAGATCAGAAACTTCAATAATGTTTGGCCAATAAATGTGGTTATTCCTATAAAGAGATCATCTCCCGCCGGGCGGTGGTGGCTGACGCCTTTAATCCCAGCACTTGGGAAGCAGAGGCAGGCGGATTTCTGAGTTCGAGGCCAGCCTGGTCTACAGAGTGAGTTCCAGGGCAGCCCGGGCTACACAGAGAAACCCTGTCTCTAAACAAAACAAAACAAACAAACAAAAAAAGAGATCATCTCCCCTCAGCATTTTTGAATAATTATTATAGTCATAACTGAGGAGGCAGGGAATTACTTAGACCTATGAGGAAGACTCAAAGTTCTTTAGTGCAGTCCTGAGCAGGTTGCTTCTATTTTGTGATAGAACCTGTACTGATTTGTTGTTGTTGTTGTTGTTAAACAAACTCTAAAAGACAGATCAGACTAGAGGAAATCTAGACTACTTACAGTAAAGTGTGCTTTGCCCTGGGTTCTCTTGCTGTATGAAACATCCCAGACAGCCAGGCCAATGACTCTTAGTTTGAACACACATCTCACATACTCCTTTATAAGAGCAGGCCAAAATACAGGACGTAATTGGTCTCTTTTGTAAAGATAAGTTTGTCTCGTTTGTACTTGGCCTGCTGGCTACAGGTAGATGACTGGAAGCAAGGTGAACTCCTAGCCAGCAGAAGGGACACCCTGGCTTTATGGCAGGAGAATGTTCTTCCCTTGTAGATACACATCTGAGCTTTCCTAACAAAACGATCTTGGACAACTGCAAGTGCCTTCAGTTTGAATCCTGAGCCTAACACCCCCCACCAGACATCTCTGCTCACGGATCAAGTACAGCTCCCCTTGGGCCCACCACCCGTCTTTTGGAATCATCAAGGAATGGTCTCTGTGTTTATGACTCTCAGCCCTCCTCTGGATGACTTTTCCACTTCTAAGTCTATAGGATCAGATGAGCTGGTCATGGGGTAAGACTCTTGCAACCCCAGCACACAGGGGGCTGAGGCAGGAGGATCATGAATTTGAGACCAACCTGTACTACATAGAGAGACCCCCTAAAGACAAATGAAAGCTTGACTGGTTGGAGGAGCAAACAGGACGTGTTAGGTCTACTACCATATGCAGTCCCTTGGAGAATAAGATCTGGATGTAGTCAAATTGAACTGGGGACCCTAAAATACACCAACTAGTTGGGAGATCACATTGGATTGACTGTCAGCCTGTGCTCCTTGGTTGATATTGATTCCACTTGGGGACCTCAAAAATCATAAACAACACAGTATTTCCTATGTGGAAGTGTATAAGGCTGTAGACATGCCTGCCTGTTCCTTCAGAGGACATTGTGTCATTCAAGAATGTTCACAATACAATCATCCCAGAAAAGACAGTCTAGAACAAGGATGACCTAGAATGACGCTAGCTTTCCTCCCCTTCCTAGACTTGTGCTATAGGGGTGGCCAGAAGAGACCTCCAAGATTTAAGGCAGGAGTCTTGTAGCCTTCAACAACATCAAACTTTCTCCAAAACAAGATTTTAGTATTATCAAAGTGTACCCCAAACAGAGTTCTCCTTATGATGTAGTTAATCTGGTTTAAATGTAATTCAGGGGGCTGGAGAGGTGGCTCAGGGGTTAAGAGCAGTGGCTCACAACCATCTGTAATTGGATCCAATGACCTCTTCACATAAAATAAATAAATAAAAGGGGTTAGGGGAATGGCTCTGTTTCTACACAAGCATGAGGACCTGAGCTTGAATCCCCAGCACCCACATAACATCTGGGTCCAGCTGCATGAACTTGCAAGTCCAGCACTTGGGAGGCAGAGGCAAGAGGATCTCTGAGTTCATATAGAATGAGTTTCAGGGGGCTGGAGAGATAGCTCAGTGGTTAAAAGCAGTGATTGCTCTTTCAATTCCCAGCAACCATATGGTGGCTCACAACCATCTGTAATCAGATCTGATGCCCTCTTCTGGTGTGTCTGAAGAGAGTGACAGTGTACTCATATATAATAAATAAGTAAATAAATAAATCTTTAAAAAATAAGAAAAAAGAAAGAGAGAGAGAGAGAGAGAGAGAGAGAGGAAGGAAGGAAGGAAGGAAGGAAGGAAGGAAGGAAGGAAGGAAGGAAGGAAGGAAGAGTTCCAGGACTGGCAGAACTGACTCAAAGAAACCCTGTCTTGGGAGGAAAAACATTTAAAAGAAAATCACAACCATTTTGTATATTTTTACTTTTAAAAAACCAATCATATATCCAATCTTGCCTTATATTCTGAGTGTTCATGAATAAGTCTGTGTTAATTAGCTTCTGTCACTGTGACAAAAACACCCAATAAAGTTAACTTAAAGAAGGAAGGGCTTTATTTATTTTAGCTCACAGCTGTGGAGTCTTCAAGTGTGCGCATGGTTGGTTTTTCTGTGTGGGCCCCAGGTGTGGCAGGCAATCACAAGAGGGGGATGGGGTAACAGAGCTGTCACCTCATGGTGGACAGCAGCAAAGACACACAGGAAGGACAGATAGATGCTTTCCTTCCAACAGACCTCACTTCCCGGTGCTACCACAGGCTGGAGACCAAGCTCTCCACAGACATATAAGCCCCACACCAGCTGGGCATCATGATTGCCTGTCCTGCTAGTGCTGGGGTGGGGTGGGGTGGTATAACAGGAGGCTTACAGGGCTTGTAGAACAGCACGGGATTCATAGCAAGACCCTAACTCTAACGGCAACAGCAAAACCATCCAAACCATAATAATATCTGATTTTTTTTTAAGTTGTGTACTTTTTAAAATTTGTTCATCTGCCTCCAACTCTTTATGTAGCTCAGGTTGCCCTCGAATTCTTGATCCTTCTGCTTCACAATGTATACGTGCATTTGAGTACATTACTGTACTAATATACTACTAGGGACACATGCTTCAAGTATAATACTGTGCAACACACACACACACATTGAAATCCTTGAAATTTGAGACATGTTCTAAAGTAAGTGCGATTTTTAACATCCTTCCTGGCAGTACTCTAGAGACTAAAGCAGCATATTAACTTTGGAAGCATAGTAAGATTGGATTAGCTACAATGAATTCCAAGACTGTTGTGTGTATTTTAATCCTGTAAGGATATCCAGCCAGGATTGCTATTCAGAGGATAGAGAGAGATTAAGGAATTTGCCCTGTGGCTGATCAGTTTTGCTATACTCCATGGCATGCTGGTATCTCCATGCTCCGTGGCATGCCGGTGTCTTTATACTCCATGGTTTGCCGGTATCTCTGTACTCCGTGGCATGCTGGTAGCACGCAGATCCCGGAAAAGCTTTGACTCACACCATTTGCTAATTTCCTTGGTGCAAACTGTCACCACCACCATGAACTCAGAAGGTAGCGTTGAGAAGATAGCTATTAACCTCTTTTGCAGGTGGCGCTGACCCATCTTCTAAATACCATCCATACACCAAACACTGTGCAGCTCTCTATTTGCATCTCCACTCAGTGCCCTTGGAAAAGAGAATCCTTTGACATGTTTCTGACATTTTGTTTGAGAACCATTACTGAGTGAAGAAAGGGAAACCTCGAATTTTCATAATATATTGCTTAAGAACCGTAATATACTATACTATTATAATAATATAATGCTTAAGCTCTGATGGGCCAGCAAAATGGCCCAGCAGGTAAAACCAGGCTTGATGGTCTGGGGTCAAGCTCCAGAACCTGTGGTAGAGAGAAGTGACTCCTGTAGGTTGTCCTCAAACCATCATGTATGCATGGTACATGCCCATCTGTACTACACACACACACACACACACACACACACACACACACACACTGTAATAATGATGGTGATGTTAATGAAGAGTAAAGTTAAAAAAGAAGTCTGAAAGCTGTGCGACTTCATCTCATTTGTAAGCACACACTGACCTGCTGTGGGGCCACAGCTTATCGTCAGAGCTGGTTTAGATCGGAGAGCATGGACTTAATTTAGCATGCTAAAGTGTCAGCATAGCACTGGGATATTTGGTTTTGTCTTTTGTCAAACAGTAGGTTGAGTCCAGTGCCTATTAGGTGATGCTAACCGGACTGCGTATTCAGTGGGCAGCGTTGCAAGGAAAGGAACCTGGCATCCTATGGCCCCAGTCCTTTATCATACACAGTACATCTGCCCGACTTTTGCCATGTTGGAAAGCATTGTCTTGTAAAACCATGATAGAAAGACATTGCCCCTGTCTTCCAAGAGTAGTCATAAATCATCCTTGAAGAGATATCCTGGAGCGGAGGATAATCAGAGACCCCAAGAGAATTCCCCGTGAGTGTGTCAACACCGTTTCCATTCTGATTAACCTGACTTGACTTACAGTTCTGGGAAGAAATCCATTTGTCTCTCATAGAATCAATTAAGGTGTTATTACCAGGACCACAAGTACAGCAGGATGAGGCTAACCCATAGTACTCAGCTGTCATGTGGCCAGAGGTCTTAGACCCACTGAACTGAGCAAATCTCTAAACTATAAGGGTATACATGGCATTGAGATGCCTCTAGTGGCTTTTCCAGTTGGCCTGAGTACCCACCTGTGGTAGGATTGCAGACTGTAAGGAAGACTTCTGGGGCATTTCAGTTGCCCATGACAACCCCAGGTAGTCAGCTGAGATATCCTGAATGGTACCCAAAAACCAAGGTGGTATCACTAGTCACTGTAGCTAAAATAGGGGAAAATTTAAACTACCTTTTGTGCATGTGTGTATATGTATGCATGTGTGTTCCCACGTGTGTGTGTGTGTGTGTGTGTGTGTGTATGTGCTTAGATGCACTTGTGTGTGAAGCCAGGAGGTCCATCCTGCCAGGTGCCTTCTTCAGCCTTTTCTACCTTATTTTCAAGTGAGTCAGGTTCTCTCCTGGAATCCAAAACACCCCAACTCAGCTAGAATGGCTAGCCAGCAATCCCCAGAACTTCTTATGCTTGGCTAGCCGTGAATTTCTTAAATAAAAAAAATATAAACATATAAGAAATCTTTGGCCAGGTAGTGGTGGCACACGCCTTTAATCCCAGCACTTGGGAGGCAGAGGCAGGTGGATTTCTGAGTTCAAGGCCAGCCTGGTCTACAGAGTGAGTTCCAGGACAGCCAGGGCTACACAGAGAAACCCTGTCTCAAAAAACAAAAACAAACAAACAATCAAAAAAAAAAAAAAAAAAAAAAAAAAAACAAGAAAACCCCACAAAACTTTGTGGGATTATAACAATAACATTTAAGTCATAAACAACTGAACAAATAATTAGGCTTTTCTTAAAATGATCCACATTTTAGGAAAAAGTACATATGAATTTACACAGAAAGTGAGGGATGTATTAGATGTGTTGATTTCACTGTCCCCCCCACGCCCACCCCTCCCAAGGGAAATGTGCATGTAATGACAGCTAGGGGACTGGCTAAAATCAAACTACCCTGAAGAAGTAAAAATGAATTTATATTGTATAAAGGAGAATTCCTGGAAACAAAAGAACTCAGGCTCCCAAACTTGGAGAAACCATTGTTTGTAAAACAGACTTTCAAAGAGCAATTTCAAAACACAGGAAAAAAGTGAAACTGGAAAGCATATCTTAATTTTGTGAAGTTTACAGCTGGCACAGAGAATACACAATGACCTTCAGAAAAACTTAACTCTAAGGTCCTCAGAAACAGCTTCCAAACTAAAAAAAAATTTTTTTTTAAAGTTAAAAAAGGAAAAGAGACAATCCCCAAATACTTTTACTTACATAAAAAGATCTGGCTTTTGAAAGACCAGTTATACTGATGCATCCCTATAATCCTTGGTTACTAAGGCAGGAGGATTGCTGTAAGTATGAGGCCATCTCACAGGCCTCATGAATCCATCACACACACACACACACACACACACACACACACACACACACACACAAGCTTTTAACTCAAAATAACTCTAGGGCTTCACACAGTTGTAGATTCATTTCCTTAAATGCACATGTGCCAACTAACCCGCAGCTGGGCCACTCTGAAGAAAAAAGTTCACCGTCCAGATCATTAGAGGAAGGGCACTCCCAACTAAGTAAGTAAGACAACTAAGTCAGACGAGGGCATTTGCTCTGCTTCCTCTCTGAATGGTCGCCCATACTTAAACACCGATCCGAGGCTGGTGGAGTGATTTTGGGAGACTGTGGACACTTTAGCTGATAGAACATGGCTCATGAAACAAAAAAAAACCAAACCAAACCAAACCAAACCAAACAAACAAACAAAAAAGTCGGGCAGTGGTGGCGCACGCCTTTAATCCCAGCACTTGGGAGGCAGAGGCAGGCGGATTTCTGAGTTCAAGGCCAGCCTGGTCTACAGAGTGAGTTCCAGGACAGCCAGGGCTACACAGAGAAACCCTGTCTCAAAAAACAAAACAAAACAAAACAAAACAAAACAAAACAAAAGAACATGGCTCATGGAGACACTAGAAGGCCTTCAAAGATGTTCTATAACAAAACTATTCCTAGGGAGAGGCTGAGAGGGCCCCGCATAGTGTGGGCTCCTTCTGTAAGAAACGAATTAGACACAAACTACACCCAAACACCTATTTTCACAGAAAAAGTCTTTATTAAGTGAGGGGGCGGTGAGTAAACATGGCTGCTCTGACTCAGGCAGAAAAACAGCAGCACCTGACCTTGCAGATGTGCTTTTTAAGGGGAGAAAGGAGGTCTGTGTTAGACCGGTCTGTGTTAGACCGGTCCAGGACGTGATGGGATGTTTTGATTGGGCATATTAATTAGGTGAACCAAAGGGGACTTTTGACTGCTGGACCTTGGTAGTCAGTCTCAGAAATGAGTCTGCCATGAGAAGATGTCCAAAAAGGGACTAGACCTTGACAGCTTTGGGAGGCAATCTCTGGAGAGGGAAGAGAGAAGGGCAAGCACGCCTGAAAGGTACAGTATCGGCTCAGGACCCCCAAGAAAGACCAAGCTCTCAGCACAAAGGAGACTTATTTGTCCCTGAAGAACAGAGGGCAGAGAACACGAGACAGAGCCAGGAGATAGAGGAAGAGCGAGAAGGGGACAGGAACAAGGGAGAAGGAGAAAAGGGACAAGGAGGGAGTTATTTGTCCCTTGATAAAGGAGTGTATTTGGATAGAGAGGAGACAGATTCGGCCCATAGGCAAATGGCAGTTTATAAAGGTAAGATGGGAAACCCCATGTTAGAATGAGGTGTTTAATTTTAATTAAACAGATTAATTAGGTGGTGAGTCAGAGGGGCCTTTTGATTAATGGACTTCAATACTTTGATAGCTGGATCTTGGTAGTCAGCCTCAGGAGGAAGAAGTGGCCAAATATGGGAATGGACCTTGGTGCTAGCTTCAGGAATGTCATCTAATAGTTTTTGCATGGCCAAGGGAATGGAGGAAAAGGGTAAGCAAGACCTGCAGAGCTAGGTGCTCCGGTGGGCTAGTGTCTTTACTGCCAGTGACATGTTTGCCAAACCCAGGCTTGCTGGAGCCCTTCAGACACAACAGACATGTTTACTCATTCCTCATAGGAATCCCTCAACAGAGTAAAGTATGATACCATCAAATTCCAACTTGGTGAACCAATGAGTTTATTGGAGTTACTTACAGGAATATGTATCAGAGCCATGCTTGCCATGCTCAGGCAGGCCAGGGTCCCTTCAAAGAGTACTGAGGAATTCATGCAGTCACCCTAGAGTAAATTCACTTTTGTAATATTTAAAATACTTAAAAATACAGCCACATATAATAATATACAGGCCAAAATAGTTCTTGTTAACTAGTCCCCTGTGTTTTCGTTGGTATGAACTGGATGTTTGTGTCCTTTCAAGTTCATGTGTCGAAGTCCTAACCCTTAGAATGATGTACTTTCAGTCAGGCCCTGGGGAGGTAAGCAGCTCAGGAGGCAGAACCCTAGCAGCAGGATTGGTGTACTTAAAATGAGAGATGAACCAGCTGGGTGGAAGTCTGTGCATTTGAAGGTGCCTCTGTGGTGGTTCAATACAGAGAGAGAGAGAGAGAGAGAGAGAGAGAGAGAGAGAGAGAGAGAGAGAGGAAGAAGGAAGAAGAAGGAGGAAGAAGGAGGAGGAAGAAGAAGAAGAAGAAGAAGAAGAAGAAGAAGAAGAAGAAGAAGAAGAAGAAGAAGAAGAAGAAAGGAGAAGGGAGAGGAGGAGGGAGGGAGAGAGGTTACTCTCCATAGCATCCTTAGTCACAGCAAGATTTAGACTTCAGCTTCATGATTAAGCCCCTCAGACCATGATATTCTGTTATAGTTCAACTTGATGACTGTCATTCGCACAACTGTCAGAGAGTCTGATTTATGTGAGCACTTTCCATTCCGAGGCAGAGTGAAAGACCTGTGCTTTAAGAGAATATAGCTACCGGGTGATGGTGGCGCATGCCTTTAATCCTAGCACTTGGGAGGCAGAGGCAGGAGGATTTCTGAGTTCGAGGCCAGCCTGGTCTACAGAGTGAGTTCCAGGACAGCCAGGGCTATACAGAGAAACTGTCTCAAAAAACAAAACAAGAGAGAGAGAGAGAGAGAGAGAGAGAGAGAGAGAGAGAGAGAGAGAGAGAGAATATAGCTGGCAATAAGTCTATCGCTATAATCTAGTTAGCAGTCTAACCCCGAGTTCATGTCTGATGTCTCCAATCACAAGCTGAACCCGTTCCTTTGCCTCTCAGAGGCCCCATCCTTTCTTAGCCCCCAGGAAGTGGGAAGCACAGTAATACTCACTTTCAGGAGCTGTTGTGAGCATAGTGTGGATGAAGGAGATGAAGCACACGTCACTCCATGCAGGTGAGCAGATGACCAGATATATGGCTTCTTCCTCCATCTCCTCCTCCTCTTCTCCGCTCTGACTCGTTCTCAGAGTAACACATCCAGAGACAAGAGAAAAAGAACATGAACAGATCTGGGTGTGATATGAAATGGCATCCACCAAATGCCCACCAGATAATGAGAGCAATGCAAGAAAGATTACTTCTTGTCCCTACTCAGGGGATCCTGTAACTTGAACAATCATGGCCTTACCAGACTTGGTGGTACCCATCTGTGCTGTGGTCTCAGCTTTGGCAGGCTGAGGCAAGAGAGCCTTGAGTTTGAGATACCCCCCCCCATACTACACACACACACACACACACACACACACACACACACACACACAAATGGTCAGACTGATTAGGAGACATTTCAATTAAAAATAAATGTAAAAAACCCAAGGTGTAACTCAGTTGTAGAGAGAGTACTTGCCTGGCATGTACAAGACCCTGGCTTCAATTCCAAGTACCACACACACAAAAGTAAATTACAAAGAACTATTTTGTGGAGGTGATCTAATAACATATATGAGGAGTTTTTCATTGTATTAGTCTGATTAAAGCTCCGAACATGTCGGTTCAGGATGGCAACTCCCTAAAAGCCTGCCTGCAGGCACAATGAGTGGCGTTCACAGCAGAGCTGGCTCTGGGGGACTCTTCCAGAACGGCCAGCTCATTCTTTAATCTGCTGGAGGACTAGATCAATATTTAGATTTAAAAGCTCTTTTTCCTGACCATATGGCGTCAAACAGAACAGCAAACAAGGTTTTGTTCTCTTCTGTAGGATTTCAATTGTTGATTGAAGTCCTATTGTTTATCATTTATATCAGTTTTAAAAAAAATGTGTGAAATAGTTGACAAATATTTCACTTCAGCTGTGAAGCAAGTCAGAGAAATGTCGTCATTCTGCCCAGCATTCACTCTGTGCCGCTGGTGTATAAAGTGCTTTACAAGCTGGTAAGTGGGCTTTCAGGTTGCTGGTGCAGATCAGATGGAGATAAATCTTCTCGAGGGAAGTTAGGTAAAGGCAGTGGGCCATTAACTGATATTTCTGGAACACTAGTCTTGCCTTATATAAAGAGGACTGAAAATAGGCATGTCAGGGCCGGCAGGACGCATGGGCGATTATCCGAGGTAAAGCTTCCGTGGCCTCCTGTCTCTGTCTTTCTGGGGAATACGCAGCATCTATTGAGTCACATGAAGAACCTAACAAAAGGCACCAGATTATACACACCATAATTGCATTAGGAATACAACTTGCAGCGTGAGATGTCTGCAAACAGGAAATCACACTGCAGTTAAAAGCAAGACTGCAATTATTTTTCTAGCCATAAACAGGGGACTAAGCAGGGAAGCCACCGAGAGAGTATGGAAAGCTGCAAACCAACCAGACAAGACAATAATGGCTTCATTATATAAGCTGCACGACAGATGGACCGCTTTCTGACACGTGGCCTTCCCCCTCCCCCCCCCACCCCACCCCCGTCCCACCCACTGGCCATTACCCAGAGTCACACCCTTCTAAAGTGGTACTAACAGAGACAACACTGGCAGCCAGGGACAGCACTCTGTCCAGCCCAGCACACACTGGGCTTTAGGGTGCGGTTTCTCTTCCTAGCAGAAGTTTCAGCTTCTGGTTTCTGTGGTGTCTGCAGTTTCAGAGCACTGGGCCAAAGGGCACTTTGCAGTCCACGTCTCATATACCTTTCAGACTTGTCATCTGACCCTTCCAGAACAAAGTGTGGAGCAAGGCTTTGAGGTGTTCTTCAAAGGTCAAAGGCCAACCAGCTAGCTCAGCACCAGACTGAGGAAGTCCAGCAGCCCCCAGGCAGGGCTCTTGCCTTAGGAAGTTTCTCGCCTACTTCTGTTTCTCCTCCCTCTTCTTTTACTCTGTCAATCCTCTTCATATGCTTTGCCTGCTTACAATTGCATACACATACGATGCATTGACAATTGCATACACACATACAATCCATTGGCAGTTGCATACACGCATACAATGTATTTTGATGAGATGTGGCCCACTCCCCACTCACTCCCACTGAGCATCTTCGTCTCACAGATAGTTTTTGTTGTCAGGGGAGAAGGGGAGGTGGAGTATAGCTAGGTGTGTTTATGTGAGCACAGACGAGGGGTTGTTGTTTTTTTTTTAATTTATTTATTTTATGTGTATTGGTGTTTTGCCTGCTTGCATGTCTGCGTGAGGGTGTCAGATCCCCTGCAACTGGACTTATAGGCTGTTGTGAGCTGCCATGTGGGTTCTGGGAATTAAACCCAGGTCCTCTGGAGAACTGCCAGTGCTCTCACGCACTGAGCCATCTTTCCAGCACCCCTCCCCCTACAACCCTTTCTTTTTTTTTTTAACTGGAACATGGGCTCTCTCATTTTAGACGATTCTCAGCTAACTCTAGGAACCAGAGACCAGCAGGAGAGAAGTCAGTGTGAAATACCTGTCCTAGATGGTTTAAAACCTTATTTCGGAGACTGGAGAGATGACACATGCAAGGATCTTAGTTTGCCAGTACACTGTGTCGGGTGGCTCACAGCAGCCACAGCTGGCATGTCCCGAGGTACCAGGGGATTGGTCTCTTTCTCTCCTGACCATCCCCTCCTCCTTTTCCTGTAGCCCCACAGTTGCTCTCTATGGACCTTCCATACCACGTGCCTTCATGTCCTCTCATCCCTGCCCCTCCCTAGATGTAAATAGCACGTTTGGCCAGAAAGAAATCTGACAAGCATGCTGTATGAGAAAAGAATCTATGTTGAATAAAGGAAAGAGAGGAGAGAAGAGAAGAGAAGAGAAGAGAAGAGAAGAGAGAAGAGTCGAGTCCTTGGTACCTGAATACATGTCACCAGGAGCAAGTGGGAACTCTTGACATACATGCACACGCCATGACTTCATCAGTATTCTTTGTAAGGTGCTTTACTAGCCCAGTACATGTAAGAACAATTTGCAGCAGCAGCTTCAATCAATACTGAAGTAATAGGTAGCATGTAATAACGGGAGTAAGTCATCAACCCCACTTCAAAAAGTCCTAGCGAAAGGAATCACTCTGCCAGTTGTCAATCGCAGCCTGGACAGCAATCCCACTGCACTTCATTCTGATATTTACATTTTTATATTTTTATAGTATTTGTCATGACAACTCCCCAGGGATAATTGGTTGGGTCTGTGTTTACTTTCCTGTAGGCTGGTATGATGCTCACGAGTTACTTTTTCTCAAAGGTGATTAGCTACAGAGTAGATGACAAACATGGTCCCTGGAGCTTGAACCAGTGCAGGAACCACATCCATTGCCGAGCCTTGTTAACTATCAAATGTTGTCAGCATAGTTGATGCACTAGCCGTATCCCAGAGAAACACATCTGCTCCTGCAGAAAGAGTACACTGAGTGTGTCTCAGCAAAGCACAGAGGCTTCTGCCCCTGTCAAGACTCAGGACTGAGTTCTCACTTGCAACACTCTTAGCCATTGTGGGTTTTTGTTGTTGTTGTTGTGTTGTTTTGTTTGTTTGTTTTTTGTTTTTTGTTTTTTCCGAGACAGGGTTTCTCTGTGTAGCCCAGGCTGCCCTGGAACTCACTCTGTAGACCAGGCTGCCCTGGAACTCACTCTGTAGACCAGGCTGGCCACGAACTCAGAAATCCACCTGCCTCTGCCTCCTGAGATTTATTTATTTTATGTATGTGAGTACACTGTCGCTGTCTTCAGACACATCAGAAGAGGGCATCATATCCCCCATTATAGATGGTTGTGAGCCACCATGTGGTTGCTGGGAATTGAACTCAGGTCCTCTGGAAGAGCAGTCAGTGCTCTTAACTGCTGAGCCACCTCTCCAGCTCCGCAGCCGTTGTGTTAATGGCATTTTTTTTTTCTGTTTTTTGTTTTGTTTTGTTTTGTTTTGTTTGCTAAAGACAGGTTTTCTCTGTATAGTCCTGACTGTCCTGGAACTTGATCTGTAGACCAGGCTGACCTCGAACTCAGAAATCTGCCTGCCTCTGCCTCCTGAGTGCTGGGATTAAAGGCATGTGTCGCCACCAACATGCAGCTGCAAATTATGAATCTGGTTTGTTTTTTTGTTTTTGTTTTGTGGGTGCATTTTCTCAATTGACATTCCTGTCTTTCAGATAACTCTAGTTTGTGTCAAGATGACATAAGACCAGCCAGCACACTTAGTTACGGTTTTATTCCTGTGAAGAGACATCATGACCAAGGCAACTCTTATTTTAAAAAAAGCATTTAATCTTATTATTTTTTTTTTTTAAAAAAGCATTTAAGCTTGCTTACAGTCTTAGAGGGTTAGTCCCTGATCGTCATGGTGGGAAGCAGACAGGTGTGGTAATGAAGGAGTAGCTAAGAACTTTACATCCTCCACAGACAGCTGGGAGAGAGAGAGAGAGAGAGGGAGAGGGAGGGAGGGAGAGAGGGAGAGAGGGAGAGAGGGAGAGAGGGAGAGAGGGAGAGAGGGAGAGAGGGAGAGAGAGAGAGAGAGAAAGAAGACAGAGAGAGAGTGAGTCAGAGACAGAGACAGAGACAGAGACAAACAGATAGACAGACAGACAGACTGACTGACTGACTGACTGTCTGACTAGGCCTGGCCTGGACTTTTGAAATCTCAGCACCTACTCATAGTGACATATCTACTCCAACAAGGCCACGCCTCCTAATCCTTTTCAAACAACTTTTACTAAGTGGTAGCAGAAACAATCAAAAGGAAGAAAGATTTTTCTCTGGTCGCTGTTTCAGTCACAGCTCAGCTCAGGGTGTTGAGAATGAGTGGCAGTGGCCACTCACATCATGGCTAGAGTGGGATAGGAACCTGGTGCTTGGCGGAACCTTCTGTTTGTGTAACAGTTTCCTCTAAGATGGACACATTTCATCCTGTAGGCAATCACTTTAAACAGAATGTAAACAACTCAAAACAGCTTCAGGACAACACTAAAAGTGACAAGATTCACAAGGTCCAATGTTGTCAGAGGAAGCAATAAAGCTGAGAGTACCTTTTAGAGTAAGGGAATGTGAGCTGAGAAGACTCTGGGACCAGACCAGTGTTGCAAGAACCTTTCCTGCTCATTGTATTTGCAGTGGAGTTTTGTGACTGGGTAGTAGAAGAGGTAGGTGGAGCTAGGAGTTGGGAGAAGGAAGGGAAGGAAAGGAAAAGGAGAAGGGGAGGAAAGGAAAGATGGCAGGAGATGTTACCCTTGTGTCTCTAGCCATATCTTATCATATCAAGGTTAGGAACCTGGGTTTACAATTCTAATTGTGTGAGC
This sequence comes from Arvicanthis niloticus, assembly GCF_011762505.2. Taxonomy (NCBI): domain Eukaryota; kingdom Metazoa; phylum Chordata; class Mammalia; order Rodentia; family Muridae; genus Arvicanthis; species Arvicanthis niloticus. The sequence goes on along the minus strand of NC_047670.1, from coordinate 7,551,771 downwards.
ATCTTGTGTATTGAGCATTTGCTAATATATAAATCCATTGAATAATCTTTAAGCATTGAGAGTCTTCATTCTACCAGGTACCACGAGCATGGCGGATATTGTCTGGGGTTGAGCCAAGCATTATGAGGGTGGCAGAGTTGGCCCAAGAGCCATGATTAGAGTCATAGACTTCATGGAGCCAGGACCAGTGCTCCCAAGCTGGTGCCTCTGCCACCGTTAGTGTGGGAACTTAGAGCGGGAATGGTGGAGGCCAGGAGCTAGCCCAACCGCACTGCTGCTTTTTCCAATACCTCCCGCAACAGACCAGCTGCCCGGAAGAAGCAAAAGCCAGCTGAGCTGCCTGGAAGAGAGATTTAGACCAAAGTCACTTGGAAAGAACAGTCACCAACCTATTGAGCTGCCACAGGCTCTGCAGTGCGTCCCAGAGTCCCAGCTTCTGTGAGCTGTCACCATGCTGATGTGAGCTTTGGTGAGAGCTGTCTTTGAGTCATTTCTGCTCCTGTAAGTAGCCCCTCACCCATACGGAAGAGGCACTAGTCCACCCAAGCGTGTGGCTTTGGGAGGCCTTGCCCTTCTCCCCGATTCCCTCTACCTTGCTGAAAACCGTTAGATTACATTCCTGAAGCCAAGGTCTATCCCCTTATTTAACCACTCCCTCATCCTGAAGCTGACTACCAAGGTCCAGCTATCAAAGTATTGAAATCCAGGAATCAAAAGCCCCCTTTGACCCACCTAATTAACATGCTCAATTAAAATTAAACATCTCATCCTAATGTGGGGTTTCCTCCCTTACCTTTATAAACTGTCTATCCCGAGGCAGTCTTGTGTCCCACTCTGAAACAAATATGGCTGCCCCACCCTCCTTGTCCCCTCCCGCTTCTCCCTTGTCCTCTCTTTGTCTCCTATTCCTTGTCTTCTGTCCCTTTGGGGCAATTAAATCTCCTTTGTGCTGAGAAGTTGGTCTTAAGGGTCCTGAGCAGATACCAGTCACTTCATATTGAGCCATCAGTAGGATATCGTCCTATAGGATACCCTCCCCCCACCCCCCTTAGCCCAGTTCTCCCCTGTTTGGACTTTCAGGCGCCAGCCTTCTTCATCCAACAGTGGCTAATTGACGAGTTTTTCCTCTGAACTCCTGGATTTCTACACCGGATAAACACATCTGTTCAGTTCTGTGTGGCTGGCAAGCTTTCCATTTTGGTGGCTGCATTTCTACAATCCAGTATCTGCTCTAACTGTTGGAAAACCCTGTTGACAGGTCTCAGATTCTTTGGCGGATCCCACTGGAGTCTCTCTTGGTGAGGAAGTCTAGGTGATGACACCCTCTGTCCCAGAGAACTCTCTTTTTAGCTTCTCTAGAGACAAGGAAACGCCTTGTTTCTCGACTTTGGCTCGCCGGCCTCCCCTAGTGATGGAAATGCTCTCCTCCACCTGAAAAACGCATATTAATGGTGCACTTCGGCACCCAACAAAAACACCTGAATGCGTCCCTGCTTTCTCTTCTGCCTTCTCCGAACCCTCAGTGTGACTCCACTCTGAACTTTTCCGAACTTCCTTGTAAACCTTTGCGTATGTCCTATTTAACCTTCTGCGAGCTGCAGGAATACCGACTGCCAGCCACATAGTCAACAGCTGCTGCGAGCCCTGCCCCTCGGCTGCTGCAGAGCTCGCTGTAACTTCAGCTTCAGTCTCCGCACTGTTGCCACAGGACACGCCCCTCCGACCCTAGCTGCTGCTGCCCCGCTCCAGTCCCCACTGCCTGCGGCTGCTGCAGCCCCGCAGTCCCCTTTCCCCTGGGAATTGGAGCTTCCTTGGGCTTACGTCTGGGCCACAGCTAGTTTTCCCTTAGATCCTTCTAGGCCTCTGGGCGTCCCTCCAGCTCCGTGCTTCCTCTTGGAAGTCCTGCAGCTTCCTTAGGTCCCTGTCTGGGATCCTGAGACTCCCCCCACCCCTACCCCCACCCTCGCCGCTTGTTCCATGGGTATTTATGCCTATTTTTCCTGGCCATATTATTAATAATACCCCCTTTTACTTGCCATCCTTATTTGATAAACCTTCATATATCACATATATCTTCATATATCACGAGTTCAAAGTCATCCATGAACTTTTGAGACCCTATTTCAAAAACAAAACCCAGTCATTTGGGAGGCTGAAATGTCTGGAGTTCAAGGCTAAGTGAGTTAATATGGAAAGATGCTGGGGGAGGAGGAGAAGGGGGGGGAGGGAAAGGAGGGAGAGGGATAGAGAGAGAAGCGGGGAGAGGAGGGGAGGGAGAGAGAGAGAGAGCACAAACAAGCATGAGAGAGATCCTGGCTTAAATATAAATCTCATTCATTCTGGACCTTGAAGGCTTCCCTGAGGTGTTCTCCTCTGGTGTTTCCGTGCCTGGAGGCTGAACATCACGCAGGAGAGGCTCTCTTTCAAGCCTCTCAGTTTCTCAAGCTTCCAGGCCTCAGAAATCGGTAGATACTGAGCATCTGTGGTGGGGACGTGCATGCGTGCTGCGGTAAGAGGTGGGGTTCAAAGGGGTCTTCAGAGTTTGGCTCTCTCCTTCCATCAAGTGGTAGAATCACAAACTCTTCGTCCTTTCTGTTTATACTTGCATGTGTGCTGCATGGATGTGCACATGTGTTCTAGCATGTGCGTGATGTGTGCACGTGATGGCCTCAGGTTGACATTCAGAAGTGTCTCTCCATTGCTCTCCACTGTAGTCACTGGAGCAGGGTCTCCCAGTTGAACCCAGGCTACCCTAGCTCACTGCTGAGGAGGAACTCCCTGTCTCTGTCTGCAAGCACCGGAATTGTGGCACGCACTACACCACACCCACTTGTTGGGCCTAACACGAGGTCTAATCTCCATTCCACCTCCACCCTTCAGTCATGTACACATGTGGAGGGCGGGAACAGGCCCTAGAGAGATTTACATACTAATGAGGTACCTGAAGGCCAGAGGTGGAGCCGATTAAACATTCCTCCCCAGCCCCTCCCCTCTTCTCCCCTCCCCTTTTAACTCAGGTCGATCCTGGGTTTGAGGGGATGCATCCAGACCCATCCACGAACCGCCATGTGAATAAACCAGTTTTGGAAACCCAAGGGCTTCCTCGTGTGTTGGGGCTGCGCCGCTATGAGGAACCGTGAGGAGCCAGAGAGAGGCTTTTAGTTAATGAACAGCCGGGCCCAACTTTCCAGCTGGAGGAACCCAGAGCGTTCCCAGCCGACTACCCACAGCATGGCAGGAGGAACCCTGGGATCCCCAAGCCTTTTTTCCCCACACCCACTCACATTTATTTAGATACTGGGGATCCAAACCCTATTCTCACTCAGCAAGCCGCAGTAAGCACTCTGCCCTCTAGGCCATCTCCTCAAACTTGCACACAACACACATGTATTCAAATATGTTACAAGTTAAATAATATCAACAATAAAGCATTGTTAATTAATTTTCCTGAGAGTACAAAACAATCACTTTCACCTGCTTCTAAAGTTACAGCAGCTGGGCATCACCAGTGGTACAAACCCCTAGTCCCTGCAACCCAGAGGCAGAAGCAGGTAGGTATCTGTGAATTCAAGGCCATCCTGGGCTACACAGTGAGACTCTGTCTAAAAAAATAAAAAACCATAATTAAAAATAAATACTTTATGGCACTTCAGAAAACAAGCATATGCTTCTGAACTGTGCATCCAAAAGCAACCACAGTTGCTAAATATTCTTTTGGACTTCGTGACCAAAAAATAACAGGAAGCTCTGATTGTCTATTAATATGATCACAGTTATAAGATGGCAAGCCCAACTCTAACTGCCTAGCAGCAATAGAAGCAGGATGTTTGAAGGCAGGGCAGACTTCCATAGGACTTACAGGCTCTGTGATGCCTAAAGAAACTAGTTAGGAGACGCTGCAAGCAACACAGCCTTCCTCGGGCTGCACATTATCATTCATCATTCATGGTTCTATGCTGATGCAGCCTGTTCAGAGCTGAGCCTACCAAGGGATGGTGGATTGCCAGCAAACCTCAATGTTCTCAGTCTCTAAGCAAGCAAGCATGGTGGCGCACACTGGTAGCATTGAGAGACTAAGGCAGGAGAGGCTCTACTTTGGGTTACATAGAAAGTTCCAGGCCATATGACTTACAGGCTGGTGAGCGTATAGTGAGAACTCATCCAACTACTAACCTAATGACAAACTAATGTCATTCTTAGCTACATAGCAAGCTTGAAGCCTGCCTGTACAATGTAAGACCCTATCTCAAAAAACCGACATTAATAGTTTCTTTAAAAACCAGTAAAATATACAAACAGCACGCTCCTTGGTCATCTGAAGGCTATGTAACAAAATCCTACAGGCTTCAGAATGCCGAGACATTAAGCATCGTCCATGAGAATCTCAGTGAGCCCATTCTTTAGGCCATGTCTTTGCCTTGGCACTGCAATGGCAGAGTGCAGTTGCTGCCACAGAGACTTTGTAGCTCTCAAAACAAAAATATTTACAGATCGATCTGGCAACTCCATGGAAAACCCCCACTGCCGGGCCTTGCCCCGGAGGAGGAAGTTTTTGTGCTGGGTTGTAGCTTCATGAGACACCTGCTTTTTCTGAAGCATAGGGCACCATGCCTCTTTGGAAGCAGGGACAGAGGCTCAGAGACATCCTTATTTCTACCTGGAGGGTGGCACTCAAGGCTGCCAATGGGAAACAGATGGGCACACTCTCTCGGATATTTGAGAAATGTTTAGCTACAAACCTACTGTTTATTAGATCCAAGTTTAAGAGGCTCTTTGACAGCTGGGGCTTAAACCTCACTAGGTATTGGGAGAGAAGGTTCAAGAAGAGTTAATGGCCCTGAGGAAATTGAGATTTCCAGTGAAGAGACACAGCCAGGGTAAGGAGACCTGAGGAGGAGAAGAGCAGTGAAACTCTCCGTGTTCTCTTCCTGCCACGGTCAATGACAAGGAAAACAAAGATAAAGGACTTGGGAAGTGAGCATTGCCTGCCATACAAATGCTAGCTTTGAGGCATAGTTCAGGGTGGAGAAGGCTAGAAACTGGGTGTGACAGGCTAACAGAAGCCATCTGGGTGATCAAAATAAAGCCATGTAGCAGTGACGCAGTCTCCCATTCTGGCTCCACTCCAGTGGTCTCCATACAATCTGACATGAGGCCACAGGAGCATTCCACACATCCTGAGCTTGCTCTTCATCTAATGCTCCCTGGAGGAGTGGCTGCCTCCAGGATGGGGACGAGGCAAAAATAAGATGAGCCCGTAGAGCAAAGAACGCAAGGAATGAAGGGGTCAAGCCCAAGGTCAGCTCCACGGGCACACCACTGGACAAATCTGGGACCATCCGGAGAGAGTTACCTTCATTAATAATCATCACAGAATGAGCCTCTGGGTAAACTTGGAGCAACAAATATAAATAAACAAATATAGTTTCTACCTGTTAGTAAGCCTTAAAGCACATTGCTTACAAAGACCCGTTGTTTATTAACCAGTGAATATAAGGTGCTCATGAATTAACTTCACAGTAATGAAATTCAGCCAACATTAACCAAATGATGAATGGCCACATCCTTAATGACACAAGTCCTACCATTTGATGTGATACAAAAGAAAACCCCAGCCTTATATCTACAGTATTCCCTACAAGACCCAACAAGTTTAGATCTCAAAAAGACCCCAGATTAATTCAAATCAGAAGACAATAACATTGTTAATAACCTGTGCTCTTTAAAATAACAAGTTAAATCAATCCAATATGGGAAATAACAGTCTACTTTTGGAAGACTGGATCTGGACTTTGTCAGGAACATATTTGGAAGCTAGCTGTAGCTTGCTATGATATTAGGATAGCAAGAGATAAAGTTGGGACAGGATCTGGATTTCAAACAAGGATTAGTGCATGTTTTAAGGCTCTTTTAATTGTCAAGCTAAAATTGGTTTTGTCTCTTCTACAGCATTTATTGTAAGTCTCCTTGACTGTATAATTTATAATTATGTTAGTGTGTTGAAACCTGGCATGTCTGTTATGGGGGTCTGTCAACCAGCTTTTGTCTCATGGCCCTGAGTATTAGAAAACTTTGATTCTCTGAAAAAAGCTTGGAAGTGCTAGAAGAAGTGAGTTAGGCTTTAAGCAGAAGCAAGAGGGTAGCAGGCTTGATTATTGCTGGTATAAGAGCTTTAATTCCATTAATTGCTAGCACCACTGCTTCTGCAATAGCATTGACACAAGGAGTTAAGACAACTATTTTTGTTAACCATCTAGCAAAAAAAAAAAAATGTTACTAATGTTTTGAGTATACAAAAAGATTTATAGAGGTATCTGGAACAACAAATGATGCTCTATAATCCATTCAAATTATCTGAAGGAGGTTCAGGGTTCAAGAGCTGGAAGCCATCCCAAGTGTCATGACAAATATCATTGGAGTAGTGTTACATTTGAAATTCACAATGATTATCATTATAATTAGAAAAAAGTTTAAAGACACCTGTAGGATATTTGGCATAATCCTAACACCTCTCTGGGTGGATTAACTTTGCATAGTGAGATTATGAATTTAAGGAATGCTGCTCTGTTGACCTTTGATGCTGCAGATAATGCTGATAAAATTATCCATGGCCTGAGGTCAGTATTTCCATTTTGAACAAACCTCAGGAATGGCATATATAGCTTGATCAGGCTAGCCCTTCTTGTCCTGGGAATAATTTTATTCCTGTTCATCATATTAAAGCTTATCTTGAACAACATCAGCATGTTGGCAGCCAAAGCACATGGCTTGAACCTGAAAATGGACCCCCAGACAGAGTGATTAAATTAACAGGCTGGCAAGCCAAGGATGGGTAATATTCTGCACAGAGCCTTACCAACCTGAGACAGAAGTGCATTGCCTTTGATAATTCATATTCCATGACAAGTAAGGAAGGCATTCTTGTCAGAACAACCTAAGACAGGCTCAGTCTTGTTAATGAAATAAAAAAGGGAGCGAGGTGGAGAGCCTTTGGGGCTGTTTGGCAAGAAGTTGACATAGGCCAAGGACAAGGTAGGGGCCAGCTCACTGGGGGCAGTGCCCCCCTGGGGCAGGTGTCCTAGGTGGTAGAAGAAAGCAACCGAGTAGCCATGGGGAACAAGCCAGTAGGCAGCACTCCTTCATGGTCTCCAGGTTACTACTTGAGTTCCTTCCCTGACTTCCCGCAATGATGGTCTGAGAGTCCTAAGATGAAATAAACCCTTCTTCCCACATTGCTTTTGATGAAGGTACCTATCCCAGTACTAAGGGTCAAATCAAACTAAGGGTCTCACTTAGACTAGGTTGGCCTTGAACTCCTGACCCTATCTTAGTCTCCCATGTCCTGAGATGCCAGGTATGCATCATCACACCCAGCTTATCTGAGATTATGAGCAGCCATGGGATATCATCTTTATGATTTTATAAAACAACTCAGGTGCTAACTAGATATCAGAGTTGAGGGGGAGTGGGGTGCAGATGGGAATCCATGTCTGAAAGAACATGGCTGCTCGGGCTCTGAAGGACCCCAGTGAGAGACAGTGAGACTCCGGAGGCACACTGGATATAGGACTCATGGGCAGGCAGATGGGTGGGATTGGGGAACAGAAGGAAAGAAGTGACAGTCGAAAGCTAACAGGCAACAAGAGGCTTCTGGAAGGAACCATCCTGAGTACCTGGCGGCTGATGATGAGATCAGATCATTTGGACGAAGCTGGGGTTGTGGAGAAAAGAAATGCTGATGGGGTTTGGAGGGGGGGGTGGGTCATGTGACCTATAAGGCACCTAAGTAGAAATGGTAAGTAGGTGTTGGGCTCTCCTGGGGTGATAAAAGGCTTATCAGATTTGGAGAGAAAGATCCAGAAGTCATCAAGTTAAATATCATTGAAAGTCAAGTGTGGGATGAGCTCACAGAAGAGGAAAGAACAGACGAGGATGAGCCCAGCCTCTGACAGAACTGTGTGGATCCCAGCATTCAGAAGGGGGAGTGGGGTAGAATGATGAATGAATAAGGAGCGTTGTTTGTTTGTTTGTTTGTTTGTTTTTCAGAAATAGCTAGAACTCATCTCATACTGGCCTACCTGTCAACAAGATACTATCTGTCAACTTTTAACAGAGAAACAAAAAAGAAGGAGGACTAACCATGGGTTTTGAATTTGCTGAATTGGGGGCCAATAGTGGTCTTGACAAGGGAAGTTCCAGAGAGCGGCAGAGGGACAAACTAGAATTGTGGCTCAACAGAAAACACAAGGCAAGAAGAGCACAGCATTGTTGGAGAGAGAGACAGAACAGCTTAGGCGAGCTAAGTCAACAAAGAGCTCTGTTTGCTTTTAAATATGGCGACACCCACTGAACTTCATACCAATGGAACAGTCCTATTGGAGAGCAGGCACTGACCAATGAGAAGGCGAGACGGCGGCTAGAGCAAAGTCCTTGAGAATTCGAGAAGCAACAGGGCCCAGAGCACAGGCTAACAAGGAGGCTGAACAAACCTATTCATTCATTTACCAATTGTAGGTTCATTACCTGTTCCTAGAAGGATTTGGCAGTGTTTGATATTCAAATACCACACAGCTCTGGGTCGCCTGACACATTCTTAGGTCAACTCAGTTCTTACTGGAGTATAAATTCTAAGAACTATCTTTCTTGGTCAAAAGATTGAAATACCCAGACAAGATGCCTATGTTTGTAATCCTAACTCACAAGGAACTGCAACAGAAGGATCTTGAGTTTGAAGCCAGACTGAGCTATACAGCAAGACTCTTTAAAAACTGAGAACAAAGTTAGAATATTTTAAACATATCAGGTGGCGGTGCACACTTGAACCTCAGCACTCCTGAAACAGAGGCAGGAGGATCTCTATGAGTTCGAGTGAGTTCTGTGCCTGGTCTACATAGTTAGTTTCAGGACAGCCAGAGCTACACAGAGAAACCGTAACTTGAGAAACAACCAAACAAAAGTTGTCTTTCAATGTTTTACTTGCAATAAACTTACTTATGTATTTAATTTTAGCGATGGGTATTTGTCCCAGGGCCTCACTCATGCTAAGCTGGTGCCTAATTCTGAGCTGTCTCCTCAGAACAATTTTGTTTAAAGTTGATCTGCAGATGGTGGAGACATGCCTCAGCTGTTCAGAGCTGCCACTTGCTGCTCTACCAGAGGACATGGGCTCAACTCCCAGGACCCACTTGGCAGCTCACAGCAGTCTATTACTCCAGCCCCAAGGAACCCAACATCCTCTTCTGGCCTCTGTGGGACTACACACACAATGTACAGACACACATGTAGGCAAAACACCAACATGCATAAAACAAAAATAAACATAAAAAATAATAGCATTATTGTAAGAAGGATAATGCTGGGGACGGTTAGTTCTCTCCTCCTCCCAGTCTACCATCTTTCAGTCTTCAGTACGTCTCATTCTATTGGGTTAGCTGTTTGGTGCTTTTTCTTTCTACCTTTGTTTTTTCTTTATTCATTTTTGTTTGTTTTGTTTGAGCCTGGGTCTCCCTACACAGCTCTGCTGCCCTGGAACTCACTATGTAGATTAGACTAGCCTGTATTCATTTTGATGCTTCACCTTTATGGGGGCTAGAATCTGGGTTTAGGGGTGTGTGAATTATGGAGGCCTTACTTTATAATAAAAGACCCACCAGGGTTTCCACAGAGCAGGGCAGACCTCAGTGAGCCCCAGGCCACCTAAAAGTTATGAACCACCATCTAAAAATAAAAAAAAAAGGAAAGAGAGAAAGAAAGAAAGAAAGAAAGAAAGAAAGAAAGAAAGAAAGAAAGGGAAAGAAAGAAACTTCCAGCTGCTCCGTTGTGTACCTGCTCCCTCACAATTAACAAGACTCAAAAGAATTTTCTCTAGGGCCTGGGGCCATAGCTCAGTGAGGATGCACCCGAAAAAACATTTTTCTAAAGGGTCAAAGGTTAAGCCACCTCAAGACTGAAAGCCCTCCCTCCCCCCACCCCCCAGTAGATAGCACACTTAGCTGAAGAGCATTCCTTACTAACATCTTACACTGTCTGGTTTTTATAATTTTTAAATTCCTTGCTATAAAATCCATAGATGCCAGTTGGATTTCAGGGATGGAGGCACTGTTAGGTCACAAGACAAAAGATACCAGCATCAGGAGAGGGCTCGATCAAACAAAGACCTGGCTTGCCCTGCTCAGGAAGCCTGTGACTATGCAGAAATCTGGCAGCCTTGGAACATTCGAGAGTGAATCACAGGATTCTCTTAGATTAGAAGTAAGTCATCTGTCTTTTCAGGGCTGAGCACCCACAGAGAGGCTGGCTGGAGGACAGGCTGTCTGTCAGGAGACCCAGCAGGTCTGTTGTTAGGCCAGGTGAGCCTTTCAGGTGCTGGATGCTGGATCTGGCTGTTTGGCTAAACAGGAAGGGCGCAGGAAAGAGGCGAGTTCCCTCAGCTCTCAGCTGCTATGGTTCAGTTCTAGGAATGTCTTCCTTCAGGTATGTGGGATACCGGTGGCAAGGGCTGGGCTATAGGTATTTTTCCCTCTTGAAGAGCTTTGTTTTTCTTTGCTGGTGTCAGTAGTGTGTGTGTGTGTGTGTGTGTGTGTGTGTGTGTGTGTGTGTGTGTTACTGGGAATTGATATAAGACTTCTCACATATTGAATATGTACTTAGTGTCGCAGAAATACATCTATCATCCTTGTGTGTGTGTGCTTCAGAGACAGGGTCTCACTAACTTACCATGCAGCCCTTGAACCTGCCAGCCTCCTGCCTCAGTTCCCCTGGAGTAGCTGGGATTACAAGCCAGAGCCATTATTATGGGCCTGGATGCTCTTCTCTTTAAACAATATGATAGCCATCAGTGTAAGCGAAGTTTTTGTTTGTTTGTTATTTTTATATAGTTGGCCTTGAACTTGTGAGCCTCTTGCCTCAGCCTCCAGAGTACTGGGATTACAAGTTAGTACTCTGTGTCTGACATAAATAGATTTTCTTTTTTTTTTTTTTTTTGGTTTTTTGAGACAGGGTTTCTCTGTATAGCCCTGGCTGTCCTGGACCTCACTCTGTAGACTAGGCTGGCCTCGAACTCAGAAATCCGCCTGCCTCTGCCTCCCAAGTGCTGGGATTAAAGGCGTGCGCCACCACCGCCCGGCGAATAAATAGACTTTCTAAAGAAAAAATTCAAACACATTTTAGGATCTAGGCTTTACTAAAAGTCTCCTCGATTTTGCCCTGGATGGATTAACTTTATTTCCTTCTTGACTCCCTCAGTCCTCACACTAATCAACCACAGTTTTCAACATGGCAGTCTCTGGCTAGGACTCTTCAGTTTGTTTAAATGTGTTTGTGGGGAGTGGAGTGGTACGTTTGCTGTTGTTATAGCCCAGGCTAACCTCAAACTTGCTATGTAGCAAATGATGACCTTGAACTCCTGATCCCTCTACCTTTAGCACCCAAGTGATGGGATCACAGGTGTCAGTCACCATGCTTGGTTATTAATGTGTAGAAGGTGAGAAAGCATTTGGGAAGTTGCCCCTTTAAGGGTCCTTAACTATTCCGTCTTTTTTCTTTTTAAATATTATATATATATATATATATATATATATATATATATATATATATATATATATTGCATATTACATACTACATACTATATATTATATTATATTATATTATATTATATTATATTATATTATATTATATTATATTATATAGTTCTGTCTTCAGACACACCAAAAGAGGGCATCGGATCCCATTACAGATGTTTGTAAGCTACCATGTGGTTGCTGGAAATTGAACTCAGGATCTCTGGCAGAGTAGTCAGTGCTCTTAACCACTGAGCCTTCTCTCCAGCCCCCTATACTATCTTTCAATGGTACACAGAGATAGCCAGACCTTCAGTCTTCCCCATATTCCGTATCCTGCTTGAAGTAGTCTGTCTTCTCAGTGAAGCAGGATCATGTGCACGCATGCTTGAACCAGGCCACATTGTACCTGCTGCACCCGGAACTCACTGCTCTGGAATTTCTGTGCAGTTGTGGTTGAAGTGTGCCTCAAGGCCTAGGCACTGCTTGTAGAAACCCCAGAGCCTCCAAGGATGTGGCCGGGCTGCTCTTATTGCTGTTGGTGCCATTGCACAGTGACTTTTGCAGGCTGCTCTGCCCCTCCTGTCTGGGCCAGCTTCACTTACAGATTCTGTACACTGAATCAGTTTTCAGAGGTCCTTGAACCAGAACTGAGTCTTGCCACTGGGTTGTGCTTGTTCCAAGGGCAGCCCCTTGCAGACCAAGAACCTAAGATCCGTTTCTTCTGCAGACGTCAGTTTGTAAGTCTCACATCAATCACTGCTCACCCTGCAGGCCCACAATGGCTGTGACCTCCTAGACACAGGATCTTACTGTTCTTTACAGCTCTCTACCACCTGGTGAAGACTTGTATTCCAAATATCAGTCTTTACTCTGTGTGTGTGTGTGTGTGTCTGTCTGTCTGTCTGTCTGTCTGTCGGTCTGTATCTGTTTTGTGTGTGTCCATCTATCTGTATGTGTCTGCATGGTTGTCTGTATCTATTTTGTCTGTGTGTCTGTCTGTATCTGTATGTATATGTGTCTATCTTTCTCTGTGTGTCTTTGTGTGTGTGTCTGTGTGTGTTGTCTCTCTGTGTGTCTGTTTTTCTATGTGTGTGTCCATCTGTCTGTTTATGTGTGTGTGTGTCTGTGTGTGTCGCTGTGTGTCTCTGTGTGTGTCTGTGTCTGTTTTTCTGTGTGTGTCCATCTTTCTGTTTATGTGTGTGTCTGTCAGTGTCTGTGTGTGAACAACAATAACAACTTAAGAGACAGGTGATGACTTCAAGAGGGAACAAGGCATGAGGGTTCATGGGAGGAAGGAAAGGGATGGGGGAATGATGAGATTAGATTTAGTTTGAAAGAAAAGTAAGCTCAGTATACTGTGGCCAGATTCCCAGCCTGCCGGCCAATCATGACAGAAAGGAGCCCAGCTGCTCTCCACTCCGGTCTTCTCAGTTTTATTGCGTCCGATAAAAGCTTGTTTGGCTTTCGTCAGGTTATAAATATCAATTTTATGTAGCAGGTTTCCGCAGTTATCTCCCTTGGAGTCTATTTTGCAGAGCGTTTATGTTGAAAGAAATGCCAGCCCATAGCACTCTTCAGCCCAGTGTGTGTTGAAGGCTCTGCTAAAAGCCATGGGGTTACATTTATTTCATTTGTTTGCTTTTGAAACCCGGTGTAACTCTGTAGCCTAGGCTAACTTGTGACTCACTGTAAAGTCCGGGTTTGCAGCAAGCCTGTGCCCCAGGCTCCCCAGGATTATAGATTATAGATACTCAGTTTGTGCTCAGATATTCTCTCTCTCTCTCTCTCTCTCTCTCTCTCTCTCTCTCTCTCTCTCTCTGTGTGTGTGTGTGTGTGTGTGTGTGTGTGTGTATGCATTGTGAAGTGGAAATATTAATGGTTCTTTGGAGAGTCAGTTGTGTTGGATGGTGTTTTCATGGAGCAAACACAAGGAGTGTTTTCCTGAAATGGGCACAGGTGAAAGACTATGGAAGACCCATAAAGGGACATTGTGCTGAAGCAGACACAGGAGAGAAAATGTTCTACTGAAGCAAGCGTGTGAAAAGACACGTGATGAAGGATTTTTTGCTAACAACAGGCGTATGTCAGTCCACCTTACATTGCACAGTTGAGCTGCATTCATTGGGATGCCGCAGAGAGAAATGCAGCAAAAAACTTCTGAAGGTGTGCTGCTTGCCACTTCTGCAGATTCTGGCTGATCGGTAGAGTAAAGTCAACCGAGACAGACCCATGGAGGACACGAGATGTTTGGAGGGTATAAATAGGACTTGACGGACAATAACAGGGCTGAGCTAGGTTTGCTTACAGAGCTATCTGTACAAGGCTTGTGAGTCTTGCATCTTCGCTTCCCTGAGAGAGGCATTCCTTTGGGTCCCTCGAGCTGACTTGTGCGGAGGCTGAGGCCTGGCTGTCTCTGCTAGGCAGGGCTACTGCTGCTGATTTGTATTTGCTATCCTGATCTACTGAACTGGACCGCTGGTGTGTCCATGAAGTGTTTGCAAATGGATCACGCTGTCACTGCTAACCTGTGAACTGAACTGCTGATTTCCAGACAACACAGACCACAGTTGCTCGAAAGAACCTTTCTAAACAGGTCCACTTCCCTTGTATCCTTTCTTTCCCACTACCTCTGGTGGGTGGTGGGCTAAAAGGAAGGATAGAGCACTTAAAAACCATCATTAAAAATAGGTTTTAAAAAGTTACACGTGTGTGCATACATCTATGCATGTTCTTACAAGTGTGCATACGTATGTGTGGAAGCCAGAGGTCAGTATCAAGTGTTGTTCTCTCTTTTTTTTTTTTTTGAGACACAGTCTCTTGCCCAATGTAGAGCTCAGGGTTTTGACTGGACTACCTGACGAGAAATCCCAGGGATCCTGCTGTCTCTGTCTCCCTAGTTTTGGTGTGCAGGCATGACCACAGCGTCTGGCAGTGGCAGCTGCTTCTTCTTCTTCTTCTTCTTCTTCTTCTTCTTCTTCTTCTTCTTCTTCTTCTTCTTCTTCTTCTTCTTCTTCTTCTTCTTCTTCTTCTCCTTCTCCTTCTCCTTCTCCTTCTCCTTCTCCTTCTCCTTCTCCTTCTCCTTCTCCTCCTCCTTCTCCTTCTTCCGATTCCTCTTCCTCTTCTTCCTCCTCCTCCTCCTCTTCCTTTTCTTTTTCTTCCTTTCTTCTCCTTCTTCTTCCTCTTCTTCAGCATAGAAGGGTCAAAATCCAATCTTCACATTTTGGGGCAAAGTGCTTTACCATTGAGCCACCTCCCCAGCCTTCCCCAACTTTTTTGATGTGGGATCCACCCTCCCCCACCCTGAACTTATAGGATCAAGAGCTCCCTCAGCCTCCTGAGCAGCTAGGACCACATCCTCATCTGATGTTCTCGACACAGAACTTTGTATATAACTGCTATAAAATGATTCTAAGAAGCCAGCCATTAAGGGTCACACCTATAATCCTAGCACTTGGGAGAGTGGAGTGTGATAATCTCAGGTTCCAGGTCAGTGGAGGCTTCGGAGTAAGACCTCAAAACAATAATAACAGCCATGAATGAAATTAAATGGTCTGTGTGCCTCATGATCATAGTCACAGAGCCCGGAGTTCATTTCCAACTATTTAAAAACAAAAGAAAGGAGAAAGTGGGAATGGGGGGATTCCATATGAAAGAGTGTGGGGTCATAGAAAAGTAACCAAGATTAAGCCAGGTGGTGGTGGTGCACGCCTTTAACGCCAGCACTTGGGAGGCAGAGGCAGGCTGACCTCTGTGAGTTTGAACCTGATCCTCAGGTGAGTTCCAGGACAGCCAGGGATACACAGAGAAACTCTTGTCTTTAAACGAAAGAAGGAAGGGAGGAAGGAGACTAAGATGAGATAGTGTGAGACAAGCTTTTGTGGGTCTCGGGCACTTCTGTGCAGACAGTGCATCGGGGCCTAAGGAGCTAACAGTGAGCCCTTGTTGGGGATGGGAAGAAAGAAAGAGAAAAAGAAAAAAATTAGATTAAAAACATTTACCCTTGGATGAGTTCCATGATTTCGCATGCTGAACTGCTAATTAAGATGGTTACCTTGGTAACCGCTGCACCAAATGATAGCATTTACAGTTCTGACCTATGAAGAACTGTCTTAAAGTAAGTCAGCAGCAATGAGTAAAAGCCTCTAAAATTGTTATATATCAAATAAAAATTGTCAAGGGACTGGGGAGATAGCTTCCCAGGTAAGAGCTTGCTAGGCAGGTATGAGAACTTGTCTGGTATTGTCACCCACATAAAAGCTAGGCAGCTACCTGTAACCCCGGCACTCAGGAGACAGAGCTAGGATCCCTGAGACAAGCAGGCTGGTGAGACTAGCTGGAATTAGTGAGGCCCAGTTTCACTGAGTATTGTGACATGTGCTTGCTGAGGGTTGAACCCAGATCCTCTGGAAGAACAGCCAGTGCTCTTAACTCCTGAGCCATCTCTCCAGCCCCATGTTCAGATTTCTAATCTGATCTCTTCTGAACAACAGAATAAAGGATGCTGGTGATACTGACAAGCACAATTTAAACTTCTAGAAGTACATTCTCAACACAAAGAACATTTCTGAAGCCAGTGAGGTGGCTCAGTGGATAAAGAGGCTTGCTGCCAAGCCTGATGACCTGAGTTCAATCCCCAGGACCCACAGTGTGGAAGGAGAGAGTAAATGTTGTTTTCTGATCTCCACACAAGCACCATGACATGCACACACCATGCTACCTGAATAAATAAATGTAATTAAAAAAAATTAAAGCTGTCTTTTTCAATAAGCATTTATTTTATCCTTCACACGTCTACATTTTCGATATATGGAACTAACTGAAACACAGCTCAACACCTTGAAGTTTGGCATCAGAAAAGAACCCAAACAGTATGGTGGCCCACACCTTTAATCCCAGAACTCTAGAGGCAGAGGCAGGCAGATTTCTGAGTTTGAGGCTAGCCTGGTCTACAGAGTGAGTGCCAGGATATGGAGGGCGACACAGAGAAATTCTTTGACTTGAAAAATAAAACTTTTTTCCTCCTGGAGAAATGGCTCAGCAGTTAAGAGCACTGGCTGCTCTTGCAGAGCGTCAGGGTTTAGTTGCCAGCACCTTGGTGGTGGCTCACCTGTAACTCCAGTTTCATATGCCCGACACTCTTTTCTGACCTCTGTGAGCACCAGGCACACAACACACATGGTACACATACCTACATTCATGCAAAACACTCACACATATAAAATAAAATAAAATAAAATAAATCTTTTAAAAGAATAATTCACATATGCTCTTAATTTTTCAAGTAATTTTCTACAAGATCGTGACTTTAAGGTTTACTGTCATTATTTTTTTTAAATTACGTATATACATGAGTGTTTTATGTGGGGATATGTGTACACAAGAAGGCCAGAAGCCAGAGGCCTAGAATCCCCTGGAACTGGGATTACAGGCAGTTGTGAGCTGCCCTGTGGGTGCAGGGAATAGAACTCATGACCTCTAGAAGAGCAGCCAGTGCTCTTAACCACTGTACCATCTCTCCAGCCCAAGGGTACTTAGTAAATAAAGCTCAGAAAACCCTAATAGGAAAATACTGATAGATAAAAAAGTGAGTAGCCATCTAGTAATCATAGCTCATAACTGCCAGAGTGTGGGATTGTTACTGAGGAAGTAGAGGGTGTGTGTGTGTGTGTGTGTGTCTGTGTGTGTGTGTGTCTGTGTCTCTGTGTGTGTCTGTGTATGTGTGTGTGTGTGTATGTGTCTGTGTGTGTGTCTGTGTGTGTCTGTGTATGTGTGTGTATGTGTCTGTGTGTGTGTCTGTGTGTGTCTGTGTGTGTATCTATGTGTGTGTGTGATTTTGTTTTTCATAATGGAAACCTCGGAATATTTAGAACTGATACGCTAGGATCCGTGTAGAAAGCCATTTGGCAGGAGTCTTTGATGGTAAGTGAATTAGCAAGGGTGTTCTAGGAAGACAAAGCAATGAAATTAATTTTATACAAAGGGGGATTTATTAGAATGGCTTGCCGGCCATGGGCTGGGGAGTCCAGCGTGGCTGGGTGCACACTGCTAGCTGCTCTGCTCTTCAGTGCCCCCAGTCTGCTGCTGAAGGCTGGGTGATTTGTAGGGAGCTGTTTGTCTGTCCATGTTGGGAGCCCAGGAATCAGGGGTTGAGAGGGGAGGACAGTGGTAGCCACTCCGGCAGCACCAGCAGCAGCAGCACCAATAGACACTGGGGGGCAACAAAGGCAGGCGGGGGGGGGGGGGGCGCGGGCATAGCTTTACCTCAGGCCTCCTGTGTCTGAGCCACCAGTGGGAAGACACCACCCACTGTGAGGGTAGATCTTCCCCTGCAGCTCCTCCTCTCTGGAAACACCTCAAATGCACAGCCATAGGTCGATGCCACACTCTTCCACTGAGAATCACAGATAACGAGGGCAGTGGGTCTGCTTTAGAGTGAGCCATCTTCCCTTCCAGGATGAGCACTTGGTGCAATGCTTCTCAACCTTCCTAACGCTGTGACCTTTACTACAGCTTCTTGTGTGTGGTGACCTCATCCACAGGATTATTTCCACTGCTACTTCATAACTGTAGTTTCGCTACTATTAGGAATCATAATGTAAATATCTGTGTTTTCCAGTGGTCTGAGGTCACCCCTGTGAAAGGGTCATTTGACTCCAAAGGGGTTGCAACCCACAGATTAAGAACCAAGGGCCTGCCGGGCAGTGGTGGTGCATGTCTTTAATCCCAGCACTTGGGAGGCAGAGGCAGGTGGATTTCTGAGTTCGAGGCTAGCCTGGTCTACAGAGTGAGTTCCAGGTACAGCCAGGGCTACACAGAGAAACCCTGTCTCGAAAAACCAAAAAAACAAAACAAAACAAAACAAAACAAACAAACAAACAAACAAACAAAAAAAAAACAAAAAAACCAAGGGCCTGTCAGAGTCACTGAGCTACTGAGTACTTGCTTGCCCCTGAACAGTGATGAACACTATGTGCCAGTACCTATGTGTTCCAGGGGCCAGCTTTGGGCTTTGGTTGACCAGTGGGAAGGCACTCATGGTGAACAAAGGTGGGCTTGGATCCGCCTTGGCAGCACTGAGTCAGAGAGTACCTTCGTGTGAAGGATTTGAACTGTATTATAAACAAACAAAGGCTAGCTAACCAGAGTAACCGCAAGGCAGCCATGCTGTGTTGTGAATCTAAAAGCAGAGAGAAAGAAGGGCAGAAGGAAGGGCTAAATAGTATAAACTCCATGTCAGCATAGGCGTGGAGACTCCATTCCTGGGTAGTGTAGTTTAGGGGACAGAGGACTAGCCTGGCATGCCTCAAGGCCTAGCTTCAATCCTGTGTGCTGAGGATGAGGAGGAGGGAGAGGAGGAGGAAGAGAAGGAAGAGGAGGAAGAGGAGGAAGAGGAGGAAGAGGAGGAAGAGGAGGAAGAGGAGGAAGAGGACTCATGCTGCACATTGGTCAAGGACCTGGATTTCTGTGATTCTCAGTTTCCTGCTGTAAAATGACAATAGTGCTTTTGATCCCAGCCCTTGGCAAGTGGAGGCAGTAGGATTAGGAGTTCAGGACTAGCCGAGGGTATACATGAAGGCTGGCTTAGGCTACATGAAACTGTCTCAAAGGTAAGGATGATGGTGGCCACAGAGAGTCTGGTGTCAATGAGTCCCTGTGGGATCAAATCAATTGGACTTGGCATGTGGCCATGTCATGTGTCTGTAATTCATTTGTGTTACCTGTCTGTAATCCTGGTGCTAGAGAGAATGAGGCAGAAAGTTCAAATGCCCGGCAGCTTAAAGTCAGCCTGGCTGACAGAGTGAGAACCTGCCCTAAATCACACACACACACACACACACACACACACACACACACACACACACACACACACACACAGAGAGAGAGAGAACAAATGAAAATATCCAAGTGTACACAACCCTTCTCACTCCAGTTAGGCTTTGTGAGGAGGCTGCTGGTCCTCTGCCTGCCTACCCTGTAGATTGGGGCTCAGTTTAGTGCCTTAAAAAAAAAAAAAAAAAAAAAAAAAAAGATAGAGTCTCATGTAGTCCAGGATTACCTTGAACTTGCTGTGTAGTCAGGGGTGACCTTGAACTTCAGATCCTCCTACGCCATTTCCACTTCCCAAGTGTTGGGCTCACCTCTCCACATGGACGAGGTGCTAGGGTACCACCCCACCGCTTTGGGCCTGTTGGACAGTAACGTGAGCAACATCTCTGAATCTATTTCTATGGGGAAGTCTTCCTTCTCCTGAGAAACGTAGCTACATGCGTATTACCTCCTCTGAGGGTTTTGTTGTTTGGTTTTGTTTTGAGACAGGGTCTCATGCTATAGCTGTCTCTTCTTTCTCTCTTTAAGAAAAGAAAATTACTTTACTGTCACGAACTCACAAATAAAAATGTCACATTGCTGTGTAAGGTAGCAGCACCCGTCCCCAGCTCCATGTGCCTCATCCTGAAGCCGGGGAGCTTCATGTACACTTTCACTATCAACCACACAAACACGAGGGAAAAAAAAAAAAAAAGAAAAACTACGACAGAGTTGAAATTAGAAAAACAATTACCTTTACCTTTGTGTCCTCTCTCACCTGAGTCGGGTCCTTCGGCCGCCGTTTTGTGGGAAGGACAGAATGTCTCTAGTCTTGAGCTTGCTGCTTAGCAATCAGGATGTTGAACTTCTGATTCTCCTGCTTCTACCTCCCAAGTGTGTCCCTAGTGCAGCACGGGTCCTGGGACTCAACCCAGGTTCTCAGGCATGCTCTCACGTACTCTAGCTGACCTGCATCTCTGGCCCCTAGTTCATGTCTGCAAGTCCCATCATGCCTAGGAGACATTTGTAAGTGACTGCTGTACTCAGTGCTCATACTGACTGTGTGAATCATCTATCCTAGAAATTAGCAGGACTGTGAAAGCTTTTATTCTAATACATGGCATACGTGCCAAATGACTATTCCAAGAATGTGGCCGTGGGTTCCAAAATTGATTTTGTATGTGTGTCTTTGTCTATGTTTGTGGGCGTGTTTCTTTGTTTTTAGAGCAGGTTCTCCGACTCTCAGGCCAATTTTAAGTTGCTGAGCGTTTGATCGGAGCATGTTTTTCCTGTCCTGATCACATTGAGTCCTCCAGCCCCTCCAGCTTTGGCTCGGTACGCGATTCGGCACAAACCCGCGAGCAAACAGCGCCCCCTGCTGCTCGGGAGCCGTCGAGGCCTCAAATGGAAGCCACAGGACTGAGCCGGTGCCACACAGCTGCCCTGTCTCCTGGCTGTGGAGTAGGTGGCCTCGCTGCAACAGCCTGGCGTGAAGCTGATCCCTGCAGAAGGCCAGAAAGCCTGCTGGATGCTGTTAACAGACTCTTTCGTTCCCCCATTAAGCCATCTCCTTAAAACCCTGCTCCTCCTTCCCAGTCTGCTCTCAACCCTGAGGCCAGAGGGGACAGCCCTTCAATGATCCCCTCACGACGTGAGCCCACAGTGGTTCTTTCTTGTTATATGGAAAAATTGAGACTCCACGCTACAGCCCTTCACTGCTCTGCTCTCGCAGCAATCCGGTTTCTTCTGGAAGCGCTGAGAAATCGAATCCAGGGCCTCACTCATGGTAGGCAAGCAGTCCACCCAACACCAAGGTACACCCTTGGCCAGCGTTTTACTTTCGACTTAAATGTATTTGTTTGGTTGGTGTGTGGTGTGAGTGCACTGCACTGTGAGCATATGAACACAGAAGGGCATGTCTGGTGTCCTGTCTCGTCACTCTCTGCGGTATTCCTTGATTCGGGGTCTTTCCCTGTGCAGAGGTGGCAGTTTCCACCCTCCACCGTGGTGGAGTTCTAGCGCAAGCACACAGGCTTTGTTTCTTGTTTGTTTTCTTTTTCGTTTCTTTCTTTTTTCTTGCATTTTTCTGTGTGTAGGTGTGTACGGGCATGCATGAGAGTAGCTGAAGAGAGCTGAAACAATCCACTCCTGTACCTATGCATACGATCTCCAACCCAGTTGACAGCTAAGGTTCACCATCACAGGGGCACTTCTGGTCTCTCATAGCCATTAAAATGCTGGGTAAGAGCATCAAGGAAGCAAGGCAGGTCGAGAAGTCACCATGACTTTATATTCTCACGTTACCTGTTACTTCAAGACTTGGGTATGTGCGTGCTTTCTGAATCTGAGTGTGGAAGACGGGTCCAGGTTGAACCCACTGAAGGCTGGATCAAAGCACAAGTCAGCAGGCCCCTGAGGAAGCCAGCTGTGAAGAGGAGTGGGGTTGAGGGGAGATAAAGAGAGGAAGGTGGAGAATGCCAGGAGACTGACGGCATTTCTGTTACTGATAGATCATTACCTGGTGAGGTGTGTGAATGTGTGTGCATGTCCTCGTGCATACATGCATGTGCATATGTGTGTGTGCATATGCGTGTGTGATTTTTTAGATTATTTTAGATTATTGTTATTACTATTCACTTATGTTATTACTTATTCACTTCACATCCCTCTCACTGCCCCCCCCCCCAGTAGCCCCTCCCACAATTCTTCCCTGTCTTCCCCTTCCCTTCTCCTCTGAGCAGATAGGGGCCTCCTTGGGTATCCCTCCACCCTGGCACATCCTGTATGTGAGGCTCAGTGCATCCTCTCACACTGAAGCCTGACAACGCAGCCCAGCTAGAAGAACATACCCATTTACAGACTGGCAACAGCTTTTGGGACAGCCTCCACTCCAGTTGTTTGGGACCCACATGAAGACCAAGCTGCACACTTGCTATGTGTGTGATGTTTTAAGTGCTTTCTAAATGAGATTTATTTTATTACTTTTAAGTGTGTGTGTGTGCGTGCGCAAGCGTGCAAGCGCGTGCACTCGCAAGGGCACACAAGGGCTCTCAGAGGCTAGAGGTATCAGATCTGGCCAACATCTTCTGTCTCTAGGTATCCATAACCACATCAGTCGTCTGGCTTCAGGGATGCTGGTAGCAGTAGCTGGAACTGAGTGCAGGGTCACATGTTGTAGCAGGAAAATTTCCCCTGCAAGTTGTGAGGAGCTAAGTTGGGAGGAGTAAGGAGAGGAAAAGGAGGAGTAAGGAGAAGAAGAGAAGGAAGAGGAGGAGCTAAGGAGACAGATGTAAGAGCCATGGAGAACCACGCATGTATGAGAGCAGTCCTGGGTAACAACTTATATCTAGGTTAGTTAATTGGTTAACACTTCTAACTGTGTGGGCATCTTGTTATTTTGAGCATTGCCAAACATATAAAGCTATTGGATAATCTTTAAACATGAGAGTCTCATTTCTATAGAGTCTCATGTCTACCTGAGCCGGCTGCCTGAGCCGCTCGTGGCCACAGGCCTTGTCTAGTCAGGAAGATGGCGGCTGATTAAAACCAAGCAAGATTGGGAGCCACCGATTTAAATATCTCCCTCAACAACATGTTTCTCTGCTTAGTTTTGGTGTTAGCAGGGAAGGAAGAGAATCCGTCATCAGACCTTTGATACACACGGACATCTCTGGTGCTGAGATTCAAAGTGTGAGAGAGGCCGCACCAGGGTGGAGAGTCTCAGCATACGGATAAGTCACCTTGTTCAAGAGCATCCTTTATACTTGCAGGCAGGCCGTATGCACGGCAGATATGTTAGCTAAAATGGGACATCTTCGGTAAAATACATAACATGTACAATGCAATGCTTTGTGTGTCTAAGATAGTGTGCTACATCTGGCAGGCAGCTAGCATTTATAAACAGACTCAGGCTCAGCAGGTTGCCGCTTCAGGAAACAATTCCCAAGCCCCTGGCACTCTCTGTCTTCTTCACTGCTCCCTTAAAGGACACAGCACCAAAGTCACTGCAAAATGCAATTAGAAAATGAAAACCATTTCTCTGTATTGCTTCCAGAAATGTTCTGGAAAGCTCTAGAAGGGGTTCTGTGGGGTATCACTTATGGGCCAGCTTCTTCTGTAATGACAGACCATCACCAACTCACGGGCAAATGGTATCTCTGCATTCCCAGGCTCCTATCCTGGGAGGAGAATGGGGGCTGCTGCCAAAGGAGAGTATGGCCCATGTCTCAAGCAGGCTGCCACCAGTCAACAGCACTAAGCACCAAGCACATCGGTGTTAGAGACAACTATTGTTGTTATTGTTGTTTAGGTAAACACAAAAAGTAATGGGGTTCGCCATGGTACCTTCTCTCATACATGCCATGATCTGTTTTTATTTTCCCCTCTTTCCTCTCTCGCTTCCTTCCTTCCCTCAGCTAGCCCAAGCTTCTGCTTTCTTCTTACATGTATCTGTTACCCTCTCTCCCATCTCAATCACAGCCCCTTACAATCGCGGTCTCTCTTCTCCTCTGAGGTTTCCCTCTCTAGTTTCATGGCTTGCAAACAAACATAGATGAATGCATATACATATATGCACACACACATATAATTTTAAATCTCTGTTCCGTGTTTGAGAAAACACACATTTTTTCTGAGTCTAGCTTATTCTTGCGTAGTATAAGGATTTCTGATAACATCGATTTTTCTTTAAGTATCATGATTTAATTTTTCTGCATATGTGGTTATTAACTGTGTCCTAACCTTTGTAGAGTTCAACCAGTCCTGCCCCAGGTAGTTGTTCGTAATATCAAACCTCCTGCCTGGGGCCCTCCACTCCTTCCACTTTTCAATGCGCTAGACCGCCTCACTCAGTGTCTGCCTTCCAGACGCTCCCAGGAAACTGGTGGCGCAGCAGCGCCCCCTGCCGGCAAAGTCTCAGAAGCCTTCTAGGTTGCCTGGCTCTGTACCGTGAGCAGAGGCCACGTTTGACAAGTGTCTTCTGTGTTCTGATGCTGGCCCTGAGTTTCAGAGTCAGGAACATGGAGTCTTAAGCTAGATGTCTTGGTTGAGGCAGTAGTCCCATCACTAAGGAGCTTTAGGCAGGAGGATCGTGAGTTCAAGGCAAATCTGGCCGGCATAGTCAAGCCCTACCACAAACAAAAACACCATCCACTGTCACTCTTTGGAGAGACTTCAAAGAGATGTCTGTTTCCTTCTGGATCTCGTCCCCTTTTCTTTCCATTAGGGTTTTACTGTGAGAGGGAATGTTAGTAACTCGATACAGATGTTTAGAGGAGGCTTCAAATGGGTAACAAAGAGGAGAGGAAAGTTGAGAGACAAATCTGGGCTATTGTCAATTGCTGTGGGGGAGGCAGCAGGCATACAGGGAAAAGATAAACTGGGAGTCAGTTCAGTAAGCCGTAAGATGCTCTGCAGGGTGGATAAGTGATGGGTTGATTGATTTTTGTATCCTTTTCTAAGCTGGGTAGGGTGATATACTCCTGTAATCACTGGGGATTTGGAGGAAGGAGGGTCAGGAGTTCAAATGCAGCCTCAGCTACAAAGCCAGCTTGAAGCCAGTCTAAGCTGTATGAAAGCCTATCAAAATTAAAAAAAAAAATTCTGAGATTTTCAAATTGTATTTAAATATTTCCATTCCTCCTCATTGAGTTGTGCTACATGTATTGTCATTTGCACTCTTCGTCTTCATTTTGTAATTCAGGATCCAAATCTTTTCTCATCTTGGCTCATCTCTGAATTTTCACACAGACGCCAGGACTTATGAGACCAAGGCCCACTGGCAAAAGAGCCGAGCCCTTCCCTGAATCTGTTTAAAGGGCCTCCTCTTTATGGTGGGGGATGTGGCTCTGTGGGAAGAGTGCCTGTCTCTCTATATGAAGCCCTGGGTTTGGTCCCCAGCATCAGGTAAACTGGATGTGATGATGCACACCTGTGATCCTAACAGCAATACAGGGGGATGCAGGATGCTCAGGGCCACCCCAAGTGCACAGACAGGGAGTTTGAAGCTACCCAGGTAAGAGATGGTAGGTGGATGGATGGATAGATAGATAGATAGACAGACAGACAGATAGACAGACAGATAGATGGCTCCCTGGCTGCATTGACTCTGTACTGCAAATCACTGTGACCTTTAGCAGTGCCTACAAGGACTGTCTGTTTCCAATTCTCCACCCATTTCCCGTAAAACTTTCTGATCAAAGTGATTTTCACTGTCTTTCTCTCCTACATCCCCAGTCTTACAGCCTCAAAATCAAAGTCAAGCTGCCTGCCTGGCTGTTCACAACATTTAAAGACTTCACGGGCTGGCAGGGTGGGTCAGTGGGCAAAGACACTTGGGGTCCAGCCTGATGACCTAAGTTTAATCCCCAGGACCCATGTGGTGACGTGTAGTGAAAGGGTTAAATCAGCTTTTGTAAGTTGATCTCTGATCTTCACATGTGCATCATCTCTCTCTGTCTCTGTGTCTCTGTCTCTCTCTCACTGACTCTCCCTCATTCTCTAAGGTCATACCTGCTCTGTCTTCATCCAGTTTGGGTTGCCTCATAATTTTTGAGAACCAGACAGAGGATCACATAAGTGTCCCCATGCGGACAGCTATTGCCTAAGCTGAAATTAACACCCTTTCAGGGAAATATATTTTTTTTTAGAGCACAGTAAAATACAAAAGAGAAGACCAGAGTTGTAAAATATATCTTTTATATAGAAATTCAGATGGTAATGTCTGGACAGATGGGTGCTAAGGGCATCCACAAGCAGAGAATTATTCAAAACCACCACTTGTGCATGTGCGAGCTTGTAATCTGCAGCTTTCACATCGGGGATTTGAACAATGAGTAGTTTTCACAGACTATTGTATTTTGGCATCTCTAATTAAGAGCTGATTAAATGCCTATTTAATTACATGTCTACTTTTCCCAGTGTTTCAGAATTTCCCCAAATCCATGCTGCTACATATATTGAATCAGCCTGTCAACTCAGATATATGCAAACATGTTCCTGGGACAGAAAGATGATTTGAAAGCCATCTTGCAAACAAGGGAGTATAGCTGGAAGCTTCATAGGTCATAGGGACACGGATATGTGAAGGCTGCAGAAGAGGGACCAGGCATGCCAGCGCTCCCTGAGTCATCATCACGTTTCTAGCGACCTAGTGACAGTGAGGCACAGTGTGTTGTCATTCTTCCTTAACTGTGATGCTGAGGACAGAATCCAGAGTCTCTCACCTGCTAAGAAAGTGTTCTACCACTGAGCTACACCATCAGCTACTACTGTAGAATCAACAGTAAGAGGGGGTGTGTGCATGTGAATGTTCGTGTGTACTAAGATCACGAGTGAGAAATGCAATAAGACTTTATCTTACGTAGATAGAGTAATTTCAAAAACCTATGCAGTTAGTTATATTTGTCAGGAATGCTCCACCACTGAGCTACACCTCTAGCTTAGTGTCCCAAGCTGGCCTGGGAGAAAGGGTACTTGCTGCCAAGCCTGACCTGAGTTCTAGCCCCATGACCCCCAGATGGTGGAAGGAGAGGACCCACTCCCTCAAGCTGTCCTCCGACCTCCACATCCATGCCACGGCACCAACAGTGTTCTCCAATAAACAGAAAAAAAAAATAATAAAGTACCAAAAGTTAAAAAAATGGGACTGGAGAGATGGCTCAGTGGTTAAGAGCACTGCTCTTCCAGAGGTCCTGAGTTCCGTTCCCAGTACCACATGGTGGCTCACAATCTCTGTAATGGGATCTGAGGACAGCGACAGTGTACTCACATATATAAATAAATAAATCTTAAAAAAAAAGTTTAAAAAATATTTTTTCCTTCAACTTACAAAAAGAGCCAAAGTCCTGGTGCTGGACCAAAGGGTCTTTGCTGGTTTCTTCTTCCTACGAGGACTCTGAGGGGTCCAGGTCCTCAGCTGAGGGTAGAGTTTGGGCAGTAGGAAGCTTGCCCCGCATGCATGAAATCCCAGCTTTGATTCTCATATCAAACAAACCGTGTATGGTTGTGCACACAGCCCTGGCAACTTGGGAGGTGGAAGTCAGCTGCATAGCCAGTTTCGGTCAGCCTGGGACATAATACCCAATCTCAGGCAAACAAGAGAGTGACGACCAACCATCGGAATCTGTAAATTCTCACTTGGCTCTGTCTTTTTCTCATATCCCTTGCTATAAACATTTGGGTATTGAAAACAACTCTTAAAACAAATGACATTTTTTTTTCCTTCTAGGATGATTTTTAAAATATTCCTTTTTTTATACTTACAGAAATTACAATACTTACACTACATTATACTTCTGGTAATCACAGTGTGTTTCTCCTTTCTCTTTACTCCCCTCAACCCCACAGGTCTATCCTTGCTGTCATATATATGTGCTTGTGTGTGTAGATACATATGCAAGTTATATATGTTACATATTTGTGTCTATATATTACACACACATACACACACACACACACACACACACACACATACACACACACACAAATACAACCTGCTCAGTCTTCACGGTGTTGCTTGAATGTATGTTGCTCGAATGAATGTTTTCAGGGCTGACCTTTTTGGGGTGCTCTTCCCTGGGTAAAACAAACTCTTGTTCTCAGCATTCCTTAACTGCCTGTAGTTCTGTGTGCAGGGCTGATCCCCAAGGCCCCCATGTGCAGGACTGATCCCCAAGCACCCCCCATGTGCAGGGCTGATCCCAAGCCCCCCTTTGTGTGCAGGGCTGATCCCCAAGCCCCCATGTGCAGGGCTGATCCCCAAGCCCCCCCCCCGTGTGCAGGACTGATCCCCAAGCCCCACCCCTCCGTGTGCAGGACTGATCCCCAAGCCCCCCCCCCCCCGTGTGCAGGACTGATCCCCAAGCCTCCCCCAATGTGCAGGGCTGATTCCCCAAGCCCCCCATATGTAGGACTGATCCCCAAGCCCACCCTCGTGTGCAGGGCTGATCCCCAAGGCCCCCATGTGCAGGGCTGATCCCCAAGCCCCCCCTCGTGTGCAGGGCTGATCCCCAAGGCCCCCCCATGTGCAGGGCTGATCCCCAAGCCCCCCCCCCGTGTGTAGGACTGATCCCCAAGGCCCCCCATGTGCAGGACTGATCCCCAAGCCCCCCCCCCATGTGCAGGGCTGATCCCCAAGGCCCCCTGCCCCCAGTTGAGATTAGCATGTCTATTCTTGTCAGCTGGTGTTGCTAAGAGTTTATGGGTATGGTTTCTGACATGTCTAGGAGACAGTAGGATCTGCCTCTTAGACCGATCCAGACGTCTGTAGGAGATTCCTACAGTCTCAGAAAGCTCCCTGC
Source organism: Arvicanthis niloticus (assembly GCF_011762505.2). Lineage (NCBI taxonomy): Eukaryota > Metazoa > Chordata > Mammalia > Rodentia > Muridae > Arvicanthis > Arvicanthis niloticus. Next base: position 7,523,105 of record NC_047670.1, on the reverse strand, counting down.
TCCTCTGACTTCTACGCCCCTTCTGCCTACTCTCCTGCAGTGACCGCTGAGCCTTACACGCAGGGTGTGTCATAGATGGATCAGTTGGGACCAAGCGCCATTTTGACTGGTTGTAATTTTTGGTACTAGCGTTTGTCCGTTGAGGATTCATTTTTATTACTTTTAGTTATGTGTATATGCTTGTGCCTGTGTGAACACACATAACAGTGTCTTCAGAGGCCAGAGGCACTGGATTTCCTGGACCTGGAGTTACAAGAGGTTATGGTGATGGGAACCAAACAGGTTCTCTGCAAGGCTCACTCCAAGTCTTAACTGCTGAGCTATCTCTCCACCCACTTGTTCTCAGATCGTATGTTTCCTCGTGAACTCTAGATCCTCCTGGCTCAGCATCACGGCTGGTTGTGACTAGAGGTGGGCTGTCCCAAGAGAGTGACAGACACAATGGCAGCTGGAACCTCAGCACCTCTGGACTCCTGGCCAGTGTCAGGTAGTGGCAAGAGACAAGAGATGGGCCTTGGATCAGAACGGAAGTGAATTAAATTTTTGCTAGCGGCTTCAGAATATGGCTCAGTGGGAGAACACTTGCTTTGTGTGCTCGAGGCCCCGGGGTTCATCCCCAGCACCCACTCATCCATCCAGTCGCATCCCTAGCTGGGTGATCACTCACAACTGCAGTTGACATCAACCGTCCCCAGACCTGACTCCTCTTGGAGTCTGCAGAGTGGAAGTGTATTCTCTTCCTAGGTCACTGACAGCTTTAAAATGATGTCACATTCCCCCTGGGCTTTCTTCCTAGCATTTGTCACTGTCTGAAATCCTTCAAATACTTGCTTATTTTCTGTAAGTGTTCTTCCTCCTCCTCACCTTCCTTCCCCTCCCCCTCCCTTCCTCCTTCCTCCTCCCTCCTCCCCCTCCTGGGAGCAGGAGCCTGGATGACTGACTGCCTTTGGTCGGGTCATTTCTTCCATTGTTCAGGGGCACGCCTGCATGGAGAAATGGAGAAATGGGTCAGTAAAGTCTTACCGGATGGATAAAGATGAAGCGGGTCCAAATGAGGCACGCAATACAGGCTGACAACAGGTTTTTATGGAAGTAAGTTGGAACATAGCACTGCACAGGCTGTGCGGCTCAGCCGGGTAACTGTTGCTAAGATCTTTCCTAGACTCTTCACTGCTCTTCAAGAAGGCATCCTGAAAGATTTTCACTGGAGGGTATGGATGAGAACTTAGCTTTGGGTTCAAGGCCATTTGGGGCAGGTTGGCTCATCTTAGTCCACTCTAAAGCCTTGCGGTGTTCTCTTACGTCATCCTAGACACAGTTCTGTAGCGGTTGTGACAGTCTTCCACTAGGGGGCACCCTCTGCCAGAACACCATCCTTCACCGTCCAGGCTACAGTGTTCCTGGTAAGTCAGGGGAGTAAGACGCTGGCTAGCTGACAGCCTGTGCTTCCCCTTCCACGTACAGTACAGTGTCTTCTCTGACCCCCGTTAGCACTTTAACCAATGATCTACTCCGTAAGACAATGAAGTGAGAAAAGGAATGCTAGTTTTTGTGTTTTTAAGTTTTAACTTTGATTGTCTTTTGAAACTTCATGCAATTATTCTCCTAACTTTTACCATGGGTCAACATATTTCTTAGCAAAGGGAAGAAGATGGGTCAGGTCGGGGTGGGAGCCAGGTTCTGAAACATGGGTTTATTGGCAGAGCCATCTTTACCTCTCAGTATCCTCCTAAGTCCTTTCTGTAAAGTGGGGTGACAAGAAGGCACCCACACACTTACTCCAAGGATTAGATAAATTCTTGCTTCTAAACTATGACAACAAGAGTTGCCATAAATACACATTTCTAGTACATTACGGGGTCCTGCTTAGCTCGTAAGAGACATATGAGAATAGGTTGGGTTTTTTTTTTTTTTTTTTTAAAGAACTGTGTCTTTTTTTCTGATTCATTTTTAGATTTTAATTTATGTGTATGTGTGTCTGTATGCCATGGGTGTGTGCGTGCCAGAAGAGGATGTTAGAATTCCTGGAGGTAGAATCGCAGGCTGTTGTGAGTCTCCCAGTGTGGGTGCTGTGAACCAATCATTTCAGGTCTCCTGGAAGAATAGCAGTAAGCACTCTTACAGAGGGCTGTCTCTCCAGCCTCCATGGTGTGTGTGTGTGTGTGTGTGTGTGTGTGTGTGTGTGTGTGTGTGTGTGTGATTTTAAAGACAGGGTCTCACTATGTAGTCCTTAGTGGCCTAAAACAAGTCAGCCTCAAACCTGTGCTGATCCTCCTGCCTCAGCTGCCTAGGTGCTTGGGGTTAAAGGCATGTATCATTATCTCCTCAAAATGCTTTTAATACAGCCAGATGTGGTGGGCCACACTTGCTTCAGAAATGAAGAAGAAGAAGAAGAGTCTGGGAGGATTTCAGGTGCCACTAACTTAGAAGACAAAGCAATCTTTGATTAAAAATTATATTAAGGCCAAGGAATGTAATTCAGTGGTTAAATACCTGGGTTCCAGTTTTTTGTTTATCTGTCTATTTAACAAGGGGGTTGTTTGCTGGTCCGGCCCCTTGAGTTGGGTAGTGCTGTTCTCCACACTGTAAGTGAAGCAATTACATGAGCATGAGAGAGAGAGAGAGAGAGAGAGAGAGAGAGAGAGAGAGAGAGAGAGAGAGAACATGCCAAAAGATCTGTTTGTATTTTTAGCAGAGTGGTAATAGCTGTATTTGTTTTTCTATTTTTAATTGTTATATTTTTATAATTGGGATTAGGCCCAAGCCTAAGGTATACGTGGAAGCCCCGTGGGTGTTGGGGACTTGTGTAACCTCCCATAAACACCTAGCCACACTGTGGTGCCGCTCCTGACCCCCAGGTGTCTGCTGAGTCACGCCCAGCCTGCCTTCCCTCTGGGGAGTGGAGGAGGCTGCTCTCTGACAAACCATGCTCTGTATTGGGAAGCTCCAGAGAAGGCTTGCCTCTTCTTGACCTGGTACTTGGCAGAATAAGAAGGGTCATGAGCTACAAAATATAGTACCCTTCCTCAGTTATCTGACTTCTGGAAGAAGGAAGCTAAGGTTAGGCTCCGCATGGCTAGCTGTGTCTCCTATGTGGAGGGGCATTGGATCACATGGGGACCATTTGCTTTGCTGGCCCACATGCCTGGGAGTGGGCTCCACACTCTGTCCCATCCTCCACCCACCTTAGAGTCACCATGGGTAGGGTCACCTCTGTGGTGTCCTGCTTGCTTCATTACATGGAGCACCTCCCAACTCGAAGGGCTGGACCAGCAAAGAGCCCTGTTGTTAACTGGACAGATCCCAAGCAGAGGCTTTTAACTGTGCCTCTGTACTTACGTGTTCCGTAAACTCTCTACACGCTGCGTCTAACTGTCCAGACTGTCTGAGCAGGGCAGGGTTAATAAATGAAGAGGGAGATGCCTGGTGGAACAAAAGTGTTAAGCACACACCTTTATGAAACTGGCTTTTTGTTATCGTCCCCGTGGAAGCAGCACTGGGCTCTCGGAGGAAAGAGACCATCTTTGTTGGGTGGAGGAGCATGTTGAGGACATATTCCCTACAGATACTCTCCCTACGCCCTGTCCCACACCCCACAGTGTCCCCTCATTCTTGGCCTTCTTTCCACCCTCCCCACCCTCCCCTGACTCCCTGCTCTCGGATCACAAACCTTCAAGATAACATACCACAGACCCACAGAGATGAGAAGCACTGATAGGGCTGAGCCATAAACCTGGAGCATCAGATTGACCTCAGAGCGGAATCTCTAGAGTGTCATTGAGTGGAGGATCAGAGGGGGTCATGCATGACCTTTATCAGGGTGTGGCACTTTTAACAGATAACCCAGAATTACATGGGGCAAATGAGAGTTGAGGTCTTTTGTTAGGAGGGTGCGGTGGGGTGACGTCCTTCCTACTCCCTACCTGCCTCCACCCCAGCTGAGATCTTATCAGGGGAGGGGGTGCAGAGACTCCATAGAAATGGAATCTTCCAGAACTTTTATCTTAGTCCTTCCACTCCTTTACGAAGTTGCTTTCTAGTTTACACAATACAGATAATCCCATCAGAAGAAATCCTCCCACCCAGCTGCCCCCAGAGGAGAAACAGAACAGAACCCACTGAAATGTCTAGGCCTTTCCTCAAGCACGATGATTCTACTTTGGAGGCCTCTCTGCCATTTTCGGCCACAGAGGTAGGCTGACAAGGATCATGGCATTTGTACCAGCCTCTGCAGTTCTCTGCCTGTCGGCCCTTCTCTATCGCAGCCCTTTAAAGGCAGGCCTGTGGTTTCTCAGTATGGGAGTGGGTAAGCTCTCTAAGATAGCACTGGGGAGACTGAGGCAGGAGGATCACTGAAAGTTTGGGGCCAACCTAAGCTAAGTATCTCTATCCTGTCTTAAATTGCCCTCACCTCCTTTTCTCCATTTACCCAGCCCCCTCCACACACACTCACAAATCAGAGGCTAAATATTTCCTTTCAGTGGATGATTTGGAAGAAAAGTACCACCTCCAGCTTTTAGAAACAAAGCAATTTCCTCCCATAGATTCAATGAGTTCAGGTGGGAGGAATCCTGGGGTTGCCTACCAAGTAGTGGGCTGAGCCCTCTCAAGACAGAGCCTTCCCTGGGGCCAACTAGTCCCTCTGTTCTGGTCCTTCTCAGATCATCTCTCCTTCCAGGCCAAGCAACAGCTTTGTTTTCTCACCCCACAGACCTTGGGTAAAACCTGCCCTCTCTGCCTTTTCAGAAAGAATAGGGAAACTACATTCCTCTCAGCCCTGCCTGGAGACCGGGCGTCAGAGCTAACTCAGTATGGATTTGGCAAGGAGACCTAGAGACCATGGGGATGCAGAGGGCAGGGTGGCAGGGTTACAGCTTGGTTGCCCTGTGGCCTCTGTCCCCAGGTGCTCTGGACACCACCACCTCCTTCTTACTCTGAATCCTCTCTAGCTGCTGCAAACCATTTACTTTAAGAGTGCCCCAAAGTGGAGAGACAGCAGCCAAATAGCAAACGGATCCCTTTCCCCAGCACCTCTTAGTTCAGATGAGGTCAGGTGGAGAAGCAGCCACCCCTGAGGTGAGATCTAGGCAGCTCAGAGAGGGCCCTGCTCCAAAATAGTTTCCATGCAAACACCTGAACTGGTGGTGGCCAACTCATTCCTTTCTTGACTGGCAAATATTTGTTGAGTACACCCTAGATGCCACCTTCCGTTACATGGATGCCTGGTCTCACTCAGGATGAGCCAGATGTTGGGGGTTCGTTATGGTGTACACCTGTAAGCTCGGCATTGAGGAAGCAAAGGCAGGAGGCTCACTAGAAACTTGGGGCCATCTCGGTCTACATAATGAGTACCAGGTCAGCCGGGTCTATACATGGGGATTCCACCTTAAAGAAATCTGCTGTCACTATAATTTAAAAATCTTATTTTGAAGGAGATGATGTTGGTCTCATAGTCAGCCTTCTAAACTTGGCCGACGGCCTGAGACCAGGCACTTAACCTATGACAATCTGTTACTCTTAGGTCTAAAAGCAACCGTCTTGGATGGATGGTGGAGATGCAGCTTAGCTGGAGAGCACTTGCCTAGCATGCAGCAGGCGCGTGGCTACATTCTCAGTGCTGCCCAGTCAACAAAATATAGTGATGTCAAGGGAAGGTACCAAGGGCTTCAAGTAAGGTAGGGACGTAACATTAGGGACATAACTTTAGGGAGTGTAACAGGAGTAGCAGTGGCCCACCTATTTCAGACATAAAATATCCTGAAAGAGGTGACAGTGGATAGGAAACTTCAAAGGTAAGTACATTACCAAACAGAAATAAGTAAAATGAAGTCAACACCAGGAAAAGAACAGTAAATGCAAACTGACAAGAAACAGCTTGACCGCCGGGCGGTGGTGGCGCACGCCTTTAATCCTAGCACTTGGGAGGCAGAGGCAGGCGGATTTCTGAGTTCGAGGCCAGCCTGGTCTACCAAGTGAGTTCCGGGACAGCCAGGGCTACACAGAGAAACCCTGTCTTGAAAAACAAAACAAAACAAAACAAAAAACCAAAACAAAACAAAAAAAAACAAAAAAAAAACAAAAAAAAAAAAAAAAAAAAAGGAAGGAAGGAAGGAAGGAAGGAAGAAAGAAAGAGCGAGCGAGCTTGACCCCATTCCTAGAGCTTGGGAATGCCCAGCTGCCTAAGGTCCCTTCCCTGTGTGGCCTGGGGAGGGATGCTGCAGCATCTTTACTCAGTGGACATCACAAGTTGCAATGGCTGCTATGAGTTCCTGGCTTGTTTGCCTGCTTTCTGTTGACCCTTTATAATATAAACTACGATGTAGTGTAACATAAAACCTGACTGGTCCTCCTAGACACCCTCATCTCTCTCCCACGTCCACCATGTAGGCTCAAAGGAGAGGAGCTCTGTCTGTTTCTTCATGGGTCTATTCTCAGTGTGTCATGCCTGCCTGCCTTTCTGTTCCTTCCATACATTTGTGTTGGGTGCCTGCAAAGCACCCAGTTGGAGTACTTGATTTTGAAGAAGATGGAGTCTAATTATGTCATTAAGAGATGTTGGGACACTCTCTTTCCTTTCCCCTTCCCTTTCGTTCTTTCTTCATCCCTCTTTATTTCTCTGACAGGATCTCATGTAGCCCAGGCTGACCTCAAAGTAGCTATGAGGCTGAGACTGCTATGAATTCCCCATTCTCCTGTGTCCCAGGTGCTGGGATAACAGGCATACACAACCATGTCTGGCTTCTGGCTTTCCTTTGAAGGCATTTTAGAGACATCCTCTCTGGCGTCTCTGAATTCCCTGTCTTTTTCTGACTATTCCATAAAGACTTTCAAAATAGGACTGAGCCCACTTTTGGCAAGTCTCTTACTTTTGTGAGCCTGACTTCACTGTGCTGGGAGAGGCACTTTAAGAATCTCATGACTGTTGATGCCTGGGGGGGAAGCAGATGTTGTAAGGGCAGGTGGGGGTTCAGGAATGGAGGCGCCCAGAGACATAACACGTAGCTTCTTTCACAATCTGGCCTGGGGCTGATCCTGTGATTGGGTGTCTCAGCCAAGAATGTCCCCAGAATTCCAAGTCACTTTTAGACGCCATTTCCTTGTCCTGTGGTCCCACGTCAGCAGATAAAGTGGGTTTATGGCTCAGAGCAGTTAATTCACTGTGGGGTAGGAGGAGAGGGGGAAGGGCGTCTTCTCTTTGTCTTTTGTGTTAATTTCTCTTGAATATGCGGCTGGGTGTGGTAGCACAAGTCTATAATTCCAGCCCTTGGGAGGCAGAGGCAGGAAAAACTCTTGTGAGTTTGAGAAGCCAGATTGGTCTACAGAGTGAGTTTCAAGATAGCCAGGACTAAAAAGAAAAACCCTATTTAAAAAAAAAAAAGTTTTTAAAAGTCACAAAGAAAAACTCACTCGCATTCTAAGCAAAACACAAAAAAATGAGAAAGTTTTATTGAAATCTTCAATGCCTTTATTTTTTAAATTTTTTCTCCCAACATTTTGTAACAAGAAAAAAACTTGTTGATGTTTCTTCTCGTGTGACCACATCAAAGAGGAAGTCTTTATGTTTATTGTAATAATATTTTTCTGGTCTGTTTAGTTTATCTTATTTTATTTTTGAAATGGCATTTTGTGCCGGGCGTGGTGGCGCACGCCTTTAATCCCAGCACTTGAGAGGCAGAGGCAGGCGGATTTCTGAGTTCTGGTCTACAGAGTGAGTTCCAGGACAGCCAAGGCTACACAGAGAAACCCTGTCTCGAAAAACCAAAAAAGAAAAAAAAAAAAAGAAAAAGAAAAAGAAAGAAAAGAAATGTCATTTTGCTATGTATTCTAGGTAAGCCTGGCTTACTATGTAGCCCAGGTTGTATGTACAATCCTGACACTTGAGCCTTGATGGAATTACAGGAGTGACCCAGTGTACCCAGGCAATAGTCTTTAATTTATCGGCTTTGTAAGGGATGCCTCATACCTTATTTTGCGGTTGTGTTTTGTTGGGGGGGGGGTTGTTTTTGTTTTTTCTTTTTTTTTGAGACAGAGTTTCTCCATGTATCTCTGGCTGTCCTTGGAACTTGCTCTATAGACCGGGTTGGCCTCGAATTCACAGAATTCTGTCTGGCTCTGTCTCCCAAGTGATGGGTTCAAACACCACTGTGCCTGCAAGGAATAATTAATGTCTGAAGGCCATGCTGGCAGCAGGTTCTGTGGGCACTCCATATCTCCAGTTTAGCCAGACAGATGGAGAGGGTTAGTGGGAAAATGGCATCTGGATTGAGCACATGTAAATGTTTTACTGGCTATGACGCTCTATGCAGTACAGTGTAACTATGTGTAGCGTTTGTATTCTGATAGGCAAGCATGAACCTGAGGTCCCAGCGCTCTGGAGACTAGGAAGGAGGTTCTAGGGTTTAAGTCTAGCCTGGGCTATATTAGAGAGACTCTGTCCTCAGCTCTGTAGTGCACACCTGTCACCTCAGCACACAGAAGGTGGGAGCAGGAAGGTCTTCAACTACACAGTGAGTTTTAGGCCCACCGAAAGCATATGGGACTCTACCACAAAAATTAAATAAATAGTCCGGGGTAGTGGCGCACACATTTAATCTCAGCACTAGGGAAGCAAAGGCGTGTAGATCTCTGTGACAGAGGCTAGCCTGGTCTACACAGCTAGTTTTAGGCCAGCTAGGGCTACATAGTAAGACCCTGTCTCAAAAAATCACCCCCCCCAAAAAAACCAACAACAACAACAACAAAAAAAAACAAAAACAAAAAAAAATGGAGGAGGGAAAGGGAGAGGGCTAGCTACCATCGGATAATGGTCTTGGATCAGCCAGCATCTCTAATTGGCATCAGGGAATAATGTTCTGTTCTTTGCATCGGTGTCCAAGAGGATTCTGACAAGCCTGCAAGTGTCTCCAGGCTATAGATGTGTAGAAAGGAAACTTAAATTCCAGCTCTGCTCATTGTCAGCTCTGTGATTCTCACACTGACCCGTCCCTAAGTTTCCATTTTCTCTTACCTACAGAAGTGGGACTAATTCAGAGGTTATGAGGCAGTGGAGTCTCTCACAGGAGACCATGAATGTCAAGAGCCTAATGCCACGGCCCCTCAGTTCCATCAGCTGGACCACCATTTGGCAGATGTGGCCACCAAGATGCACAGAATCATCCTTCAACAACTGCTCCCTGATTCACAGCTTGTCACAGGTGAGGTGTCGGGCCCTGTGCATTGGGAGTAGAGCAGACCAAGCCAGGCCCTGCTCTCCTGGAGCTGGGATATGAAGACACAGGATACACAAAATAAAAATAAATAAGGGAGCCATGCGTGAGTCAGGATATGCATCCTTGAGAAGAAAGTGCATGTGACTGCCAGGCAGCAGACAGAACAGCTAACCTAGTCTGCAGCATCAGCATCCAGCTTTGGTAGTGAGTTGGCTTAGAAACTCATGCCGGCCTTACTGTGCCTTTTGGCTGCATCAGGGCCTTTATTCCAACTGGCCTGGTGTTACTGACTGTCCCTGAACCCCCAGGGCCAAAAGATCCTCCTGTTTCAGCCTCCCAAGTAGCTAAGTGAGAATGTCTCTAAAAACCTGGGTGACGTAGTTCAGACCACCATCCCAACACTCAAGAGGTGGGAGCAAGAATACCAGAAGTTCCTGGTCATCCTCACCTACATGCTCAGTTCAAGACCGGCCCAAGGTACCAGAGACCTTGTCCCAAACAGACAAGCAAACTTCTCCTGAAAAGACACGTTGTGGAAAATGTTTATAATCCTAGGATTTGGAAGGCCAAGTCCAGAAGATTGCAAGTTCCAGGCCAGCTTGGGCTATCAAATGTGTCAGGCCAGCCCTGAAAATACAGCAAAACTCTTGTTTATTTGTTTGCTGTTGAATATGTCTGTAAATTGTATCTGGTGACCACCAGGTAAATGGGTTTCCTTTCCATTGTTATGTCTGCAGTAGGATTAATACTTACTGGCCAGTGGTAGAGATGCGACCTGCATTTAAAACACGAGCCAGGAAGTGAGGCATGGTGACACATACCATACCTGTCTTCCCAATGCTCAGCAGCCTACTGCAAGAAGAATACACAATCAAGGCCAATATGAACTACGTAATTTCAAAGAGAAAATAAAATAAATCACAGACACGTTTGGTTGAAAGAGGGCTTTAGGATTGTGTCTAATGAGTCAGGGGCATGGCTCAGTGGATACAGTGCTCACTGAGAAAACACAGGGACCACAGTTCAAAGCCCAGCTCTGTACTCAGAAGGTGCAAGAATCTCCATGTAAACTGGACAGCTGTACGAGCAGGAAGTGATGGGTTCTGAGTTCAGGAACTGTCTCAAAACACATGGTGAAGAGCCATTGAGAAAGAACCTTCACATTTCCAGCCTGTGGGCGCTCATGTGTGTGCAGGTACATGCACACCTCCATGCAGGCACACACACACATGTACACACACAGGTGCATGCATACTTCCATGCAGACACACACCACACACACCACACACATGCGAACACATTCACAGGCGCACACACATGTACACACACAGGTGCATGCACACCTTCATGCAGATACACATGCACTCACACGTGTACATGTACACAGACACACATGTGCACACACAGACGCATGCATACCTACACACATATGTGTACCCACACACGTGCAAACACATATATACACAAGCAAAGGCGGGGAGATAGAAAGAACCACTTATGAAGTGCCATAACATGGCACGATTTCCTTTGGAGCAGCTGAGAAGCCTGGCAGACTAGAGTTTACTTTCTTCACAATTGCAGCTTGGCCAGGGTTGATATTCAGAAAGGGAAAGGCATGGTTAGTACTAGCGTTTCTTGAAAACAGCCCTCAGACTAGAAGTTTGTTTTCCCATGATGCTAAGGCTCCAGAGAGACAGGGGCCCAGCGTTTCTCTATATCATTCCCAGAGGCAGACAGGGAGAGTTAGGAGCGCTCAAGCCACGGCCAACCCCACAGTGCTGATCTCCTCCGTCTCCGTCTCCGTTTTAATGGGTGACTGAAAGGTTTTAAGACAGAAATACAGAATTCTGTAGCAAAATACTGAGCTCTACTCAAGCCTGGCAAGTTTCCATCTTCAGATCTTTATTTAAAACAGTATGGAAGGATTTAGGAACCACTAATGTCCCCTTGGGGACGTTAACTTGTCAGTCCCGTTTTTCTCACTTCAGGATGAGTTATTACCCTGATGTTGTGAGTACACTTTCTATCAATGTGTTTAATTTTCTTTGTATGTACTATTCTAAAATAAAAATCCAGAGTCAGTGAGAAGGCTCAGCTCCCAAGCCTGATGATGTGAGTCCAGTCTCCAAGCCCCACTCGGTGGAAGGACAGCACCGAGTCCTGCAAACTGACTTCCAACCTCCCGGTCATGTGGAATTAGAGAGAATGTTTCCTCGGTGTCCTCCATCCCCTCTGGCTTTTACACTTTCTGTCTTTTCTACAGGGTTCTCTGAGCCCGGAGGGAAGGGATTTGATGGAGACATCCTGTTTAAGGCTGACTGTTCCAAGGCCTCCCATTCTCTGCATAATGTCTGGCTGTGGTCTCTGTATTTGTTCCCATCTGTGCTGGAGGAAGCTTCTCTGATGGTGGGTGAGCATGGCGCTGACCTATGGGCTTAGCAGAATATCATAAGAAGTCATTTTTACTGTCATATTGTTGTTGTTTGTTGTTATAACAGGAGTCTTTGGTTCTATCCTAGGTGTCTGGGCTATTTATTCTCAGGTTCTTGGTCCCCCAAGCACTGTTGGGTGTGGGTTTCTTCTTGGGGATGTGATCCTTAAGTCAAGTCAGATACTGGTTAGTCAGTCCCACAAGCTTTGTGCCACCATTGTACTAAAACATCTTGCAGGCAGAACACAACTCTTGATCCAAGGGTTTGTGGCTGGGTTGGTGTTTATACTTCTCCTTTGGTAGCACTCAGAGTACCGTCTTGTACCAAAGATGCTAGAACACAGGGCTGAAGACTTATGTAGGCTCCAGCTCAGCTTCTCAACTTCTCCAGGTTCAGTGAGTTGTGTAGGTGTTGTCTTCAGCAATGGGGCCCCGCTTTCGGTTTGTGGAGAGTAACCTATAGTCTTTGCAAAAGTCTGGGTTGTTTGGGGATTCCCATGGGACCCCTTTGGCCAACAACTCAGTTAGATGTAACAGAATCAGAAATTTTATTTGGTCACAAGAGATGACTGGGTTGGGCTCTATCTCCCCTAAATTTGGTGATCTCTATTAGCTCACCTTTCCATATGCATATATTTTTAGGAAACTTCTGCTGTATCAAGTTTGCATTCTACACCTCACATGGCCCTTCATTTTACTGTCTCTCCTCAAATTCCCTCCCTTATCCCCATCTTCCCTCTGTTGAAGCTTCTGTTCCAGCACGCCCTCTATCCATCCATACTCTCTCTTCTAGTTCCCTTACCTAGAGAGATCTATCTGTCCCCCTAGTCCACTGCTCTGTAACTAACCTTTGTGGTTCTTCAGCATATAGCTTGGTTATCACTGACTTAACAATTAATATCTACATATAAGCAAATTGATACCATATTTCCCTTCCTCGGTCTGGGTAGTCTCACTCAGGATGATTTTTTTTTTTCTAGTTCCATCTATTTACTTGTGAGTTTTATAATTTCTTTCTTTCTTCTCCCTCCCTTCTTCCCTCTTCTCTCTCCCCCCCCCCGTCTTCCTCTCTTTCTTTCTTCCTTCCTTTCTTTCTTCCTTCCTTCCTTTCTCTCTCTCTCTCTCTTGGCTGAGTAATACTCTGTTGTGTAAATGTACTGCATTTTCTTTATACATCCTTCTGTCGAGGATGTCTACGTTGTTTCCAGTTTCTGAATTATGAATGGGACAGTAATGAATATGGATAAGCAAGTGTCCTTGTGGTATGATGAAGCATTTTCAAGTACATGTCCAGTGCTATAGCTGGATCTTGAGGTAGATCTATTCCCAGCTTCTGGAAGAACCAACACACTGGTTTCTATAGTGATTGTATACGTCTGCACTCCCACCAGCAATACACGAGTGTTCCCCTTACACCACATCAAGCCAGCATGAGCTGTCACTAGTTTCATTGATCTTAGGCACTCTGACAGGTATAAGATGAAATGTTAACGATGTTTTGATTTGCATTTCCCTGATGGCTAAAGATGTTGAACATTTCTTTAAGCTTTTTTTTTTTTTTTTCATTTTAATTGGGTTGTTTTCTTGATATCTGTTTATTTTTTCCAGTTCTTTATGTATTTTGGGTGTTAGCTCTTGTCTTGGGGTTTCTATTCCTGCACAAACATCATGACCAAGAAGCAAGTTAGGGAGGAAAGGGTCTATTCAGCTTACACTTCCACACTGCTGTTCATCACCAAAGGAAGTCAGGACAGAAACTCAGACAAGGTAGGAACTTGGAGGCAGGAGTTGATGCAGAGGCCATGGAGGGATGTTACTTACTGACTTGCTCCTCCTGGCTTGCTCAGCTTGCTTTCTTATAGAACCCAGGATACCAGCCCTGGAATGGCACCACCCACAATGGGCCCTCCCACCCTTGATCATTAACCGTTTGGAAAATGCCTTACAGCTGGATCTCATGGAGGCATTTCTTCAAGGGAGGCTCCTTTCTCTGTGATAACTCCAGCTTGTGTCAAGTTGACACACAAAACCAATCAGTGCAGCCCTCTATTGGATGTGCAGGTGGTAAATCTTTTCCTAGGTAGGCTGCTGATTTATCTGACTGATGGCACACTGCTTTGTCTATTTTATATTTTAATTTATTTGAGGTGCTGGATTGGACCCAGGACCCATGCAATGTTAGGCAAGTGCACTGAGCTGTACCCCAGCCCTTTCACTATCGGACAAGCTGTCTGTCTGTCTGTCTGTACTTATCCTCATAGCTCTCTTAAATGTGTCTTTGCCCTGGTAAGACCTGTGTGTGGCAAAGGCAAGCCCAGGCAGTCTTCTCCGCCATCACTTCCAACCTTTCTCTTTGCTTCATAAGCATCTCAGCCATCCCTGTCAGTCCCACACCTTCAAGCTACTTAGAAATGGTCCAGTTGTCGTGTTTTCTGTTAGCAAATCATGGCAGCCAGGATTTCTACTGTGTGGTTACTGAGCAAAACACTTTAAATATTGTTTCATTATCTCAATGGCTTTGAGAAGCAGGGGTAGGAGTAGCAATATTGGGGGAGAGGTCATCACCAAGGTCAGGCACACTGAGTGGTTAAGCTGAGACACATACCCAGTTTACCACCAGAGCCTGGAGTTTTACCATATGCTAGTACAACACACACATACACACACATGGAGGGAGGGAGGGAGGGAGAGAGAGAGAGAGAGAGAGAGAGAGAGAGAGAGAGAGAGAGAGAGAGGGGAATGGTGTTCTCCAAGGACTTATTTTCATCAACTGGTGTTTATTGAACCTCTAAGGATGCTTTGTGCAGAACGCTTTCGCGTACGGTGCTGTCCTCAGCCCTCCTTCAGCCCTCCTCTGCCGGCTCTTGTCTTCCCTCGCATGTTTAAGCATATGTTGACTGGGTTTTGCCCAACATTGTTGTGTAATGGTAAAGAAAAAAGAGCCTTTATTTGGAGCCAGCGATCTTGATTTCAAGGATGTCTTTGTCACTTGTCAGCTGGATGACCTTCAGCGAATTCTTTAACCTCTCTGAACCTCTTTCCTAATCTGTAAAGAGCGAATAGTAACAGTGACCACGGTGTCTGGGCACCAACAAGATAACAGAGGGATTGAAAAATTCTCATCTTTTTGAGAGCCATAGAAGAACTTGGAATCAGAGTCAGAAGACCTGCATCCCAGCCTGCTCTGAATATTCAGCAGAGAAGGTGGCATGGTGGGTCTGGACGTCCAACAGCCCGCGCCTTCTGCACATTTTTCTTCAGCAACATCACAAGTTATTACAAGTCATGTCATTTCTTAAATAATCAAATAAAAATCATCAGATCAGATCTCAGAGACATCCACAGAGAACTTGAATGCCAGGAAGAGAGCATTCTGGGAGATGCATTTCCTGTTCATGTATTGTCAGCCAACTGGCTGTCCACACTGCAAGCTTCCTGGTTTCTCACATAGCCCATTCTGGTCAAACTCAATAAGGAGCTGACCACTGACCTTGAGCTTCTCCTGCTCTTGTCTTTGCTTCCAGAGAACCAGGATTGCAGGCATGTGCCATGCGGTGGGTTCATGTTGCTGACATAAAGCCCTGGGCTGTGGGCAAGCAGGCAAGTACTTTCCCAGCTGAGATGCATCCCCAGTCATATTCTGGGAGCATAAGAGTGCCTGTGACTCCAGCACCGAGGGATGTCTGCTGGCATCCACAGGCAACTGCACTCATGTACAATGCCCACACAAAGACATGAGCATAAACATATAACTAAAAACAAAATAGAACTTAAAATATAGATAATTATAACCAAAATGTTAAAATGTTAATCATTGCTATCACTGGTTATTTAAAGCATGTTAGATATGTTTTGATTTTGGTACAAGGTGGTCCAGGTTGGCTCACACTCACTGTGTATGGGAAGAACCTTAACTTCCCTATCTTTCATCTTTCTGCTGCCACCTTCTAAGTGCTAGGATTGTAGGTAAGCCCAACCATGCTCAGCTCGAAATTTTTTCCTGTTCTTAAGTATGTATCTTTCCTTTCTTTTTTCTTCCTCCTCTTCTTCCACCATAGGCATGAGTAGTCTATATAAGGCAGGCAATACAAAGATAATTTACATTTGATGTGGTTTTGTTGTTGTTGTTTTGTTTTCCGAGACAGGCTTTCTCTGTGTAGCCCTGGCTGTCCTGAAACTCACTCTGTAGACCAGGCTGGCCTCGAACTCAGAAATCCACCTGCCTCTGCCTCCCAAGTGCTGGGATTAAAGGCATGGGCCATCACTGCCCAGCTTCTATTTGATGTTAAAAAGTGTTCGAAACATTAACGCTTGGCAAAATCTAGCATACTGAGGATACGATGGAATTTCATCAAGATTTTATGTGTATGAGTGTTTGCCTGCATGTATGTGTGTCCACTTTCTGTGAGCAGGGCCCAGGGAGGTACGAGGAAGAACTGGGTGCTGAGAACTGAATCTGGGTTCTCTGCAAAGGCACTGAATGTCTTAACTGCTGAGCCATCTCTCCAATCCCCTTTGAGACATGATCTTGCTCTGTAGTCCGTCCAGGTTAGCCTCAGACTCAGCAGTCTCCGCTTACCACATCTCCTCCTAATGCTAAGGTTAGACAACACTCTCTGGAATCTTTTCAGCAGTGCATGCTGGGAAAGATTTTGAGTTCACTGATGAGTCTAAGATCAAGCCCAAATTTTGACAAAGGTATTAATTCTATAAATTCTGATATACAGCTATGGAGTAAACATCAGAGACATACACAGCAAGGATTCTTAGTACACCCACAATTCAGGGGCCCAGCTGAACTGGGTGCTACTCACCTGGAATTCCAGCTACTTAGGAATCTGACCAGATCCTCTCAAGTTCAAACCAGCCAGAACAGGAGAGCATGCAAAGGGGTAGAAGATGGGGCTGTGGTTCACGCCCCACGTGTGAAGTCCTGGGCTCCGTCCCCAGCACTGTAAACAAAACTGAACAAAGCTGGGCCCAGGACTGGCCTGTGGCTCATCTCTGTCGTTCCAGGTGCTTAGGGGGCCAAGGTAAAGGACAGGTTGAGCCCAGCAGTTGGGAGTCACTCTGGACAACAGAGACAATGCCTGGAGTCAGAGATGGGTAAACATGGAATCCATGGAGTTGCTGCCAGCCTGGCACAGCAGACTATGTCATGGTATGCAGTGCCAAACTCCGACTCTACTATTACCATTTCCAAGCCCAGAGAGGAGTTGTACGCCTATGATCGATCCCTGCATCTGGAGGCAGAGGCAAGAGGATCTGGAGTTCAAGGCTAGCCTAGACTCTGTCTCAAAAAGAGTTATAAAACATATGTAAAACAGTAGAGCCAGCAAGACGCTTCAGCGAGTAAAGGCTCCTAACACCTATTCCAAGGAGCCATGTGGTAACCAACTCCTGCAGGCTGACCTCTGACCTCCGCGTGCACACTTCGGCACATGAATCTTGCATATCACACTCTACTTTTGCACGCTGGACCTCGGCCTTGATCCTCCTTTGGTGGTGAAGCCCTAACTGTGTGTTTCTTACATTACACAGAAGAAATGACCAAAGCGTAGTGCGCTCTAGGATGAGTGAGAGCTTTTCAGAAACGAAACAAAACACAGACCCAAAATAAATAAGGGCTCAAAGGGACGGCTACAGTCCGTACTTACCAGGCCTGTGCGCCACTGCAGCCTGACTTCAACCCCAAACTACCCCCAGCCTTATGAAGCCTTGGATAGACACACTCAGGGGGTATAGACGAGCAGTCTGGGGTAGTTCATGCTAAAATACACAGTGAGATCAAGACCAGCTTGGGGTTCACTGACATCAAACAACAACAGCAACAAGCAAACAGATGAGTAAAAAATCACCTCAGAGACAGAATGTGCCGGTAGCCCTGATAGCCAGCTGCTGCTTCCACAGGACCAGGGAAAAGAGCTGGGGGGTGGGGGGTGGGGTGCAGGCTTCTGAGTAACACTCAACTCTTTCCGGTGCTGTGGGGAGGGGGCAGGCTAGCTTTTCAGATACCTATGATGCAGCACAGCACACTGCCCTGAGGGGTGTCGGAGGAGGAATGTCGGGCTGTTACACTCACACTCATGCATGATGAATCTGATGGTCTAAAAAGTTGGAACCAGTCTGCAACCATGTGCCAACCAAGAGCTGTGTCAAAGACGTGTGAGCAGTGGTTCCCCCACCACAGCTCAGGGCCATCAGCGAGCTGACCAATTATTTAATGTTTAGTCCAGGTTGTCCCAGCGGAGCCCTGAGCTCCGCCAGCTACAGCTTCGGCAGAGAGACCCGTTTTGATTTTAGGTTTTGCCTGGTTGGAAAACCTGTCTTGTCAGGTTCGAGCTAGTATCATGCCATTCCAAATTCTCACAAAAGCCACTGTGAGATAGACTTAGGGGGAAAAAAAAGTCACCTGGCTCTGCTTAACACCTCTAGGTCTCAATTCCCACTTTAAACAGGGCTCCCCACCCAACCCCCGGGGGACTCGCACAATGAGGTCAGGGAGCCAGGCCCCACAAGGGTCAGAATCACTTCCGTTTCCGGGAAAGCCTGGAGCCCCAGTTCCTGGAAGCACCGTGAATACCAATTTTTTGTTTTGGAGTCTATTCAGAATTTCAAAGGCGCTAGGTTTGAGGCACAAATAACACCTCCAACTGGAAGCAGGGGGAACAAAGAAAGGGTATAGTCTGCTAAGCTCCAGACTGTGAGTATTTAAGACAAAATAAAATGCTGTTCACAAAGCACTGGCTCCCCCAGGAGGGAAGGTCCTGATCCTCAGAGCTGCTCTGCCTCTGGGGAACCTGGTTGGAAAAGACCTGTGAATAGACTTAAGGCTTTTTTTGTTGCTGTTGTTGTTACTTTTAAAACTTTTTTTTTCTTGGTTTTTTTGAAACAGGGTTTCTCTGTGTAGCCCTGGCTATCCTGGAACTCACTCTGTAGACCAGGCTGGCCTGGTACTCAGAAATCCTCCTGCCTCTGCCTCCCAAGTGCTGGGATTAAAAGCCTGCGCCATCACTGCCCGGCTTGTTGTTACTTTTGGAGACATTTTTTTTGAGGCATTGAAAAAGCCCTTTTAGGGAAAGAAGAAATACAGAGCAGTGGGGGCAGAACCAATTTGTTTTCTTCTACCTTCAAGCATGCACTTGGTTGGTTTGTTTGTTTAGATGCAAGATCCCACTCTTGTGCCCTGGCTGTCCTAGAACCTAGACCAGGCTGGCCTTGAACTCAGATCCGCTTGCCTCTGCCTACCAAGCACTAGAATCAAAGTTGTGCACCACCACAGCCCTCAAGCACAGCATTTAAGATCTTTTTTGGGTTTAGGTTTTTTGAAGACCTAAACAAGGTTTCACTCTGTAGACAGACTGGTCTAATTGATGATTCTCCTGCCTCAGCTTCCCATGTGCTTCTGGGAAGCCATCACCGATGGCTTTTGGACAAATCCCTTGACCCTCTTGGCTCTGTGCCTCTGGACTCTGCCTGAGCAGGTCCATAAAGCCGGACCTTTGTGCAAGCTTTGTGCAAGCTGGTTATTGAACAATTGACAGGAGGTCTCCAGCTTCGCTCATTTTCTCCAGCGACGCCCAGAGCCTCCGTGGTGAGGCCTCTCAGCTAACCTGTCCACAGTACTTTCTCAGGGTGTAACACTCGGGGCTCCACCCGAGTATGTCCCTCAAGTATGCCTCTTCTGTACTCATCTGCAGTCTTTCCCAGCCTGGCATCCTTTTCCTAGACCTCTCTGTAAGGGACACTGCATGTCATTTATGCCTCTGTCCCATGCCCCCTCCTTAGAAAAGCCCTCTTTAGCTGGGCATAGTCCACACAATTTTAATCTCAGCACTCTGGTGGGGCGGGGTGAGGGAATGGAGACGGATGGAAAAGGCAAGTGGCTGTCTGTGAGTTTGAGGCCAGCCTGGTCTACATAATGAGTTCCAAGCCAGCCAGGGCTATACAGTGAGACTCTGTCTCAAAAAAAAAAAAAAAAAAAAGTCTTCCTTTGCTGGGAAAGCCCTCAGTTCTGACTTCCAGACACTCTGACTATTGCCACTTTACGTGTTCTTCCCAGCAGTTATCACCTGACGTTAGCTTTTGCTCTTTTATTTGTGTATGCGTGTGTGTGCATATGCATGTGCATCCGTGCTCTCCTCTGCATGTTGGGGTCCCATGGGTGTTCACTCACACTACTCCGTATACATGGAGGTCAGTTCTTGCCTTGTTGTGAGTCAGTCTCTCTTGCTGTATTGTGTACTTTAGGCATTCCAGACGATTCTCCTGTCTTGAGTCCTGGAATTAGAGGTACAGGCTACTGCATCCAGCTTTTAATACGGGCTCCAGAGATAAAACTCAGTGTCAAGCTTGTGAGGCCATCTCTCCACCCTGTACGTGAAATTATTTTAGTCACATGTTTATGAGGATTTTTCTACAAAAGCCCCAAGAGGGAGAGACCTTGCCTGTCATTTCCTAAGGCCTATGCAATGGCCAAGCTCAAACAAGAACATTTTTGTTTGTGTTTTGAGATAGAATCTTGTGATGTAGCCCATGTTAGTCTTGAACCCTAGGTAATTTGAGTTCCTCTGCCTCCCAAATGCTGGGATTACAGTTGTATACCACCATACCTGGGAAAGAACATCGCATAATGAACCATACAAATGGTGAGCGAATAAATGCAGGAAAAAAAGAAAGGTCTCAAGAGATGGCTTTGTCTTGAGCCATGGAGTAAAGAAGAAGGAGAACCAGGCCCTCCTGGTTCAAGGGCATTAGAAGTCTCTCAGACACAGCTTTCCTTGCTCTCATCCAGAAGCTACTGCGTGGTGAACTCTCTGTGGAGATGAAGAGGAGGAAAAGGAGGAGGAGGAAAAGGAGGAAGAGGAGAAAGAGGAAGAGGAGGAGGAAGAAAAGGAGGAGGAGGAAGAAAAGGAGGAGGAGGAGAATAATTTGTCTTGATAGTTGAAGTTGAAAATCGGGCCGGGCAGTGGTGGCGCACGCCTTTAATCCCAGCACTTGGGAGGCAGAGGCAGGCAGATTTCTGAGTTCGAGGCCAGCCTGGTCTACAGAGTGAGTTCCAGGACAGCCAGGACTACACAGAGAAACCCTGTCTCGAAAAACACAAAAAACAAAAAAAACAAAAAAAAAAAAAAAAAAAAAAAAAAAAAAAGAAAGAAAGAAAGAAAGAAAGTCGGGCTCTGCAGGTGGTAGGCCAGCATTCCAACACTGAGTTATCGCTCCAGCCCAGTCCCTGAAGAGTCTTATATTTGCATGTGTCTCTTTCTGAAGGGTTTCCTGCTCTTTGAGAACAAAGCCTGGTTTGGCTTGACTTTGGTCAGTGCCTAAAAATGTATCACACAAGCATGACATAGGTTGTAGATGCTAGGCAATCAGTAAAAATGTTTATCAGGTCCAAATATAACCAAGCAAATAATATTATATATAGTGAATCACTGGTTATACATAAAGTGTTACTTTTTTTTTTAAGTTAATACTAATAAAGTCATTCCTTAATGACTTAACTTCTCTTTAGAAAACGCTGGCCTTTTTGATGGTGAATGTCCGCTTCAATTTTATTTGGGGCATCCTTAAAGTCGGATGTGAAAATACACAGGGTGCACCTTGGTGCCTGTGGGCAGAGTGGAGGTGGAGGCCAGGATTCCAGGGGAAGGTGAAAAGTCAGAATTGTTTAAGCTTCCTTATTGCAGGAGAATGAGATTGAGCAGAAGCCCAGGTGAGGGACCGCTGGAATTTCCTGCAGGGATGTAAGTCACCCCACCCTGCTCTTGCCTTTGAGCTCAAAGATTCTGGGAACCAGCCCAGCAGGAACTCTCCAGGGTGCAATGGATGGGGGTGGGAGTGGTGAAGACTGGGTGGGGGGTGGGGAGTCAGCAAACAGGCTGTAAGGAACATTTCCATAGATAATGCAGGTGGGGAGAGGGAGAGAAATGTCCTCCGGGAAACGGGAAACGGTGGCTATGTAAAATCCACACTCAGGTGACCCCTGAGAATTCCAGGCTTTTCTTAGCCACACCTGTAGGCCAATTGTTCTGCAATCTTCAGGGCAGTTTGGCTGGGAAATTTATCTAAATCCAATCTTGGGGGAATGAGGTGTGGAGAAGGGGTTTCTTCCTTCGGGGTGGAAGGCAACTGACATAGCTCATGTGACTTGCTCTATTGCCAAATTTTAAAATTCTTCAAAAACAAACTACTTAAACTATTTTTAAAAAAGTGTGACCTTCTTTTTTTAAAAGTTCTCTTTCCAGCTGGTCGGTGGTGGCGCACGCCTTTAATCCCAGCACTTGGGAGGCAGAGGCAGGCGGATTTCTGAGTTTGAGGCCAGCCTGGTCTTCAGAGTGAGTTCCAGGACAGCCAGGGCTACACAGAGAAACCCTGTCTAGAAAAACAAAACAAACAAAAAAAGTCCTCTTTCCTAAATTGTGTCTGCCCCTTTTAAATCCTGCATGTGGAGGTGGGGAAAAACTCTTGCCTAGCCTGAGAAGCCTGAGGTTCTAGCCCTTCTAGCACTGTAAATTAATAATAATATCTAAATGAACACCTTGTTTGTGGGGCTCAAACCGGCTTCCACTGGAACAACTATCCACTATTTTAATGACACAGGACAGGTCACAACCTGCCTAAACCCAAGTGTGGAAAATGGCAGGAGGCACAGTGCCTACTTTATGCACTTGTGGGTATGAGATGTGGGTATATACAGGGAGGCTCTGGAGCCTGTGGCTCGCACATTAGAACTGCACAGCAGGACAGATGCAAGCGCTGGCTTTTGGTCTTTCTTTACTGCAGACTGGACCCCAGCCTTGTACGAGTTAGACAAGCCCTCTGTCTAGCCTTAACCATTCTATTCTGCTCTGCTCAACGGTCAGCCTTGGGCTAGCTTTTGTTACAGGCCTGCACCATCAGGCCCTTTCCTATTTGTGCCTGGGATAGGTCCTAGAGTCTCATGCCTGCTAAGTAGTTTGTCTTTTACTCAGCTACAGCCCTAGCCTGGTATTAGTAAGTTGGAGCCACTTGGATTTCCTTCCATCTCACTGACACTCATCGGTTTGGAATATAAAGCTCTGCCTACAGACCAAGCAGAGGTGGGTATAGTCAGGTTCACTGCAAGGAAGGAGTAAGGTGTGTCCCAGGGCTAAGGGAAGGGGCTGTGAACACCTGCCTATTTTATTTCCCTGAGGTTTGGTCTCAGTGTGCCAAATAAAAGGTTAATGTAGTCTATATTATATTGTCCCTGTACCCTGCATAGGGCCTGCTGTACAGAAGGGGTTGAATACATGCCTGGTAAGTAAATGGAGCCAACTCACTCACATTTCTTTCCTGTCAGTTTTAACTAAAATAAGCAAGTAAGTAAATAAACCATTAGGTGACTAGAACAACGGGAGCACAGATAGGGGCCTGTTCAGCAGGCAGGCACCAACCTTTCTGTGTCTGTTAAGAACGGGGCCTCTGCCTCACACAAATATTAACAGGCAGGTTGTTCCTAAGCAGTCTAAAGATTTCCTCGTGTCTGCGACACTGTGGAAAGAAGGGGCTTCTCAAGTGTTCGAGAATATCGCCAGAATTTACATCCCCATGTATCTTGACGGGTTTACTTAGGCTTTATGTTGAGATTGTGAACACTCAACAGGAGAAACTGCAGAGCTCAAGGCTCATCTCTGTCTCAGAAATGTGGTACTTCTGGGTGAATGAGAAGGAAACAGTCCCCGTCCAATCTGGGAGAAGACTTGGCCCGTGCCGGGGCTGCAAACGGGACTTGGATCTTCTGCAAGAGCAGCAAAGCTCTCGACTGTTGAGCCATCTCTCCAACCCCAGACTTGAGCTTTTGATCCTCCACCCTTTGTCTCCTACACGTTGGGATTGGGGCTCTGGACCACCACTCCCCCTACCCAGTTTCCAGTGGTGTTGGAGAGCACACCAAGAGTTTTTTAAATGCTAAGTCAATACCCTTCCAAGTGAACTACTTAATTAATTAATTCCTAATTAAATTAATTCCTAATTAAATTAATCTCTTGAGCTGTTAAACAAACACCCTTGGTTACAGTATTGATATGCCACCATCACTGAGTGTGGCAGGGGACCAAAGAGGGTTAAAAGAGTTGGCCCAGCCTTGTGGTCCTATTTAGAATTACTTTGCCACGAGGCAAAATAGCATATCCTTTAATTTCAACATTTGGAAGGCTACAGCAGGAGGATCTCTACAACTTTTAGTCCTGCAGGGGTACTGCATGAGCCCTGGGCCAGCTGGAGTAAGAGAATAATATCTTAGCTCAAAAACAAAACACTATGTTGGTGGAGGCACCTAGTCCTAGACACTGGAGCAGGCAGACAGACGGGAGCCCTGTCACCTGTGGCGAGCGAGCAAGCGAGCGGCAGAGTTTGGAGCAATCCTGGGGAAAGTGAAGGAGGGGGCTAGCAGCTCAGTCTGTGGAGTTGGAAGGTTCAAAGTTCGGCTCAATTTTATTTCATGCCATATTTTTAGGCTGGGGAGAGGGTAAGAGAGGGTTCATGTAGCTCAGGTTGGACTCAAAATTGTCATGTAGCCCAAGCTAGTCTTGAATTCTTGATCCTCCAGCCTCTAACTCCCAAGGGCTGGGATTAAGTTTGTACCATCGCAACTCAGTTTTTCTTTTCTATCCAGACTTCAAGAAATCCGTTTGTCCAATCTCCCCAGGTTAGAGTGGAGGTCAGCAATGCACACCTGGAGCCAGGGGCCCTTCCCTCTTATTAACTCATTGTCCTCTGGCAAGTGACCTAAACATTCCTGCTCCTCATTTTCCCAACTGCGTAATGAGAGACTATTGCGAGAGCCGAGTTAGTTCAGGTAGAGGGCTGAGCCCAGAGCGCTGATAAGGGAGTTGCTGATCACACTTCAGCTGCCGACCCCTTGCCTGGACACATGTCATGGCCGCCGGTCAAATGAGAATGCCCTGGCGCCAACACCCCTAAAGACTGCAGGAATCTGTACGTTTAAAGTTGAGGCCTGGAACTGGACATGTAGCACGATGTTGGAGCACTTGCCTTCCTTCCGTGTGTGAGTTCCTGAGTCTGAAATCAAGTCCCACATAAAGAAAAGAATTATAAAGAGAGGCCTTAATGCTCATGTTTGAATTATTATTATTTTTATTGATAGGGTCTCTCTTCATAGCCCTAGCTGTCCTGGAATTCACCCACACGCCAAGCTGGTCTCATATTAACTGCAATCTACCTGCCTCTGCCTCCAGAGTAAGTGCTAGAATTAAGGGCTTACATCACCATAGTGTTAAACAGCAGGGGAAAAAAGGTGTGTGTGTCTGTGTGTGGGGGGGTGTTAGATTTTGAAACATCTCCCCCTAAAGCTGATTAAATACAACAGCCTAGCTATTCATCAATGAATGAATGAATAATGGAAATGTGAGATAATTTTATATATATATAAATATATATATATGGATATTATGTAGCAGTAAGAAAATGACATAATAAATTTTATTTATTTTATTTTTTTTTTTTGAGACAGGTTTTGACTGTGTAGTCCTGGCTCTCTAGGAACTCGATCTGTAGACCAGTCTGGCCTCAAACTCACAGAGATCCACCTGCCTCTGCCTCCCGAGGGCTGAGATTAAAGCATACATTAGCACGGTGCCCACACCACACAGCATGCTTTACTTTTAAGAATATGTTGTGAAGTGGGACCTTACTGTTGCCCTGGATGATCTTGAACCCAGTCCTCTAGTCTCAGCCTCTCCGAGTTAGACACAGGCATGGCTTCATGTCAGGAAAAGTTGTTTATCTGCTTTGTTCTTGTGGATGAGAGAAAGCAAAATCTACGGGGAGACTTGGCTGGGAGGTGTAGACTAGGGATTCCTCTCCACAGAATTTCCATCTGGGGAGGGATGACATCATTGAAGGCGGATCCTGCAGACTTCACCTCTCACCTACAGAGCGCTGAACTCTTCTGGAACCCACCCTCCAGGATTCCAGCCTACTTTCCTTCTCTGACAAACCTTTTTCATCTCTTTCGTTCATTTCTTTGTCTCTTTGATTTGCGTGCATGGTGTGTGTGTGTGTGTGTGTGTGTGTGTGAGAGAGAGAGAGAGAGAGAGAGAGAGAGAGAGAGAGAGAGAGAGAGAGAGAGAGAGAGAAGACTCAAGTAGCCCAAGTTGGCCCTGAAGTCATTAGGTAGCCAGAGCTGATCCTGAATTCCTCCTGCTCTTCCTGCCTCTACTTCCTGAGCGCTGAGACTTCAGGCATGTGTGGCCACACCTGGCTCTCTGCTCATCGCCTGGACCCCATAATTTCAGCTGTCCCTTATCTCCTCTTATCTCCTCAGCTAGCTCCAGCACTGCTCCTGAACTCCTGACCTGGATACACAGCTGCTCCCACACAGGCCATCTGGAGAGTTCCTGGGCGGCCAGGTGGAACACATCATGACTCCTGCTTGTCCCTGAACCGCACACTGAACTCTCTCCCCCATTTCCAGACGTGCAAATAAGATCCCCATGTGCAGTCACCCAAACGAAGTCCTAGAAGTTCCCACTGGCCCTCCAGCTCTCTGCCCACACCTCCCCCTACCCCATCCCCATCTTCTCTTTCCTGCCTCTGAAAGTTTCTGTTTTATTTCTCAAAGCTGGGAACCAACTGGGGCCTTTGAGCCTGCTACACAAACACTGTTCAATGAAGCTATGCACTAGCCCTTCTGGGTTTTGAGTCTGACTCTTCACTGTCACATGCTTGTCCGACCTTGAACTGCTATAATAGGTTCTTAATTGGCTTCTCTATCTCCAGGTAACTTCCCGTGTCTCAAATCATGTCGCAAGTCTGGTCACTGCAGGTCTTTCTCTCTGGCCCTTCCAAGGCCTCCCGGTTTACAAAATGAAGGCCAGCCCTTAGCCGTGACATCTGAAGCCTTCACAGTATGTCTCCAACCTGTGTTTTTGTCTCATGCCTCGCCAGTCCACGCACCAGGAACACTTGGTAATATAGATCTTTGCATTGAGGGTATGAGACTCATCGGTTTCAGGGCCAGGCCATACTCATTCATAGACCACGTTCATTCACCCACACATTCATTCTTAATTAGTTATCTTTGCAGCACTGGGGAGGGAGCTGGATGCTTTCTGCATGCAAGACAAGTGCCATCCTTGAGTTGACTACTCCTAGAACCTACAGGTTTGTGGTTTGTTTGTTTGTTTTTAGTCTGGAAGATTGGTGGAGTTTCCTGTGCAGTTCTGTATAGTAGAAAATAACATATCCTCTGGGGAACGAGAGTGGATAATGCCAAAGGGATGTATGTATGTATGTATGTATGTATGTATGTATGTATGTACATATTTGAGGCTCATAGAGCCCTGTCTATCATCAGATTTTTTACGTAGCTGAGGCTAGCCTTGAACTAGTGGTCCTTCTGACTCTGTCTCTTGGGTTCTGGGATGATAGGTATGCTACCACACCTGGCTAGTGAGGTGAGTATGTATCTCTGTGTGTTCACATACACTTGAGTGTGCATGTGTGTTTTGAATTTTGGGGACAGGGTATTATTAAAACTTAGGTAGAATTAAAACCTAGGATCTGTATGGAAACATGGCATTTGTCTGGATTGCTTTGTTTAACCCAATAATTTCCAGTCCCATCCATTTTTCTGCAAATGCCACAATCACAGTTTTCTTCATACCACAGTGTAGCATTTGTCTGTACATGCCGCATGCATGGCTGTGCGTGCTTGTGTGTGCTCACCTGTGTGTGTACGTGTGGAAGGTTGAGACTGACTTCTGGTGTCTTCCTCTACTATGCTCTACCTTATTTTGGGGGACAGGGTCTCTCACTGAACCTGGAACTTGCCATTTCTGGCTGACAACAAACACCAGTCTTTACCCTCCTGGAGACGGGGTTACTGGTGTACCCCACCATGCCTTGCTTTTATGTGGGTTCTGGGGATTCAAACTTAGGTTTTCATACTGGTTCTTTACTCACGTAGACCTTTCCCAGCCCCTGTGTAGGACTTCTTGAGGAACAGTTAAAATGATCTGGGGATCTTGACCTCATTGCCACACCCTGGATAATTCCTGAATCCCCTGGGGCTCCTGACCCTGCTTTCTCTTGGCATTTATCATTTTTTTAAATTTTATTTCTAGTAACTCAACGTGATTTGACAGCATAAGATGACATCACAGTTATGCTTCTATTTGCTTAAGTTCAGAAAGTAGTACACAGACCAAGAAGGCCCCTCCTTTCCGCTCCGAGCTGGGAAGAGCCGCTCCCCACTGCAGTGCTCTGAAATAGGAAAGATAAGCTAAACTTCCCTGTGGTGAATTTGAATTTCATAATTTCATTTAATTAACATGACATTCTTCCAGCATTAACTAAGTCTTCAGAAAACAGAAAGAGAGAGAGAGAGAGAGAGAGAGAGAGAGAGAGAGAGAGAGAGTTGTCTTTCTTCAGATGTGGTCTCTATTAGAAATATTAAAGACAAATTGAATATCAGAGGAACGTGTATTCTGTTTGTGGGTCTCACTTAAATGCATAGTGCTTAAATGCAGGCCGGCCTACACCTCATTCTGTGAACGAAGAAGCGTGGATCTCTGGACTACACCTCAGATGAACTGCCTGAGCTTCCGGCATGGAGCCCACAGGCTTTGCCTTTTTAGCACCATTTATTTGTTTGAGACAGTGCTTCACAGTACACCCCTGGGTAGCCTGGAATTCTCTACAAAGTCCTGTTCAGGCTGGTTTCCACTTTGCTGCAATCCTCCAACCTCATTTGCTTGAGTGCTGGGGTTGCAAACTCGAGTTCTCATGCCTGGCAGTTGTTAGCAATCCTGATCGTGTAGAAAATTCTCTGCAGCTTCAAAGGTGCCATTCCCACGCCACTGGCAGCAGACTCTTTCTGCGCAAGTCCCTGTACCGTGTTGATGTGAGAATTGGGGCAGGAGGCATGACCAGCTGAATGCCAGGCAACACTCGACCAACCGAGTGACAGCCTTGGCCTCTGTTTATCTTCCCTCCTTCATTTCTTTTCATCTTCTTCCCCCTTTTCCCCCTCCTCCTCTTTCTAAAATTCAAGTGGACCTTGAACTTGCTACGTAGCTGAAGATGAGACCTTAAACTCTTGATCCTCCAGTCTCCGTCCCCCCACGTGTCAGAATTAAAGGTCTGTGCCCTTCATCCAGTGTTACCCTTTTCTGGTTTTGAGACAGGTTCTCACAGCTGGCCTGGAACTGGTGGCTATTCTCCTGCCTCAGCCTCCAAAGCAGTGCTATTCCAGGTGTCAGCTGCCATGCCTGGTTCACCTCTATGTTTGCACTGCATTTCTCTGGATACATTTTTTTCTTGGAGCAGATTCCAGCTGACGTACTGAAGTCCCAAGAGGTATTGGAAGCCTCCAAGGAAGAATGGAACTTGAGTTCATGGAAACATGGGTGCAGTCAGCTACTCAGACTCCAGGCCCACAGCCTCACTGTGAACCGGAAGGAGCTGGTGGGGTTCCTAAGCTGGATCCTGCACATTTTTAAATCCAATTGCCTTGCTATCCTAGCCAAACTTATTTATAAAAACATGCTATAGACACTGGTACATAATATGAAGAAATCCACAAAACTAACCCAGAACAAAAACCCCAACAAGTATGTGTGTGTGTGTGTGTGTGTGTGTGTGTGTGTGTGTGTGTGTTTGAGACTGGAATTGAGCCAGGGCCTTGTCCATTCCCAAACAAGTGCTTTTGGGGAAGGCTGTCTCTTGATGACTAATATTCAAGGTACTTTAATCACTTGTTTCTTAGAGAAGATATTTAATGGTAGTACCACTTAGTAACCCCATGTTACAAGTGGGAAGAGGGCACAGAGAGGTTAATTAATTTCTTCAAAGTTACTCAGTCAATAAAGATCCAGTCTGCTTATACAAAAACAATCGTTTCAGGATTTTTTTGTTGTGCATCATGCCCAAAGAGGAGGGAGATAAACTGCCTACTGTCTCGGCTTTCAATCACTGTATGATAAATTCAGATGGGAACACGTGCTCAGGGCAGACTGGAGGAGGGCTAAACACCTCAAGGAAAGGGGACGAGCTTAGAGGCCTTCGCTGTTGCAGAGGGCCCTGGAAACGCGTTCAGTGGTGGAAATGAAGGAGACCTGTGCAGGAAACGGTGTGTGTTTCACCATGACTGAGTAGAAAGGGGCCACCACAGGGCCCTTCACTGGAGCCCTGGAAAAAGATCAGGGTGTGTTCAGAACTCAAAAGGCTTTGGGTATTTCGCACCACGGGGTAGCAAAGACGCCTTCTTGGTGCAAAGTCAAGGCCTCAATGACAATCTGGTCTCTGTATGGACAGAGGTGAGGACAAGTGACTGGCCAAGAAGACACTGCCAGAAGCAAAGTGGGCCCAGAGAGCATCAATGACAGGCAAGAGGGAGGGGCCATGGCAGGAAGGAGAGAGGAAGCAGGCCTCAGATTTGGGGACAATCTAAAGCAGAAGAGTGTATTTCCTGCAGGTAGGGAAGCTCATGGTCTGGGGTCTGACGGGGTCAGAATGTATGCCGTTTCATGTGACAGGAGGTGAGAAGGCAAGGGGAAACAGGAGTTCCAGGGAGAGTCTGTGAGGCCCTGGCCTTAGGGTCAGGCTTAGTGAGGTGTTTCCTGAGCTCTGGCTCCCTCGGAGGCGTTCTGCCCCAGTGGGCTCCTGAGGAAAGTTAACTGCTCTGACACCACTGACAGAAGTGTGAAGAAGGGGTTTGGACTCACTGACACTTAAGTAAGGAACAATGGCCGCTAGCTGGCTGAACAGCTAAAAAGTTACTGAGCGGACTGAGTTTCTCAGGGCAGCATTGAGGTTTTCCTACGGCCTGGAGGTTGTAACCGGGATCGATTGTAGTCAGGCAGGTTCTCCCCTGAATGCTGATTTTTTTTTTCTGGTTATATTTCAGACAATTAACAGTGGCTAATGACTCAACCTCTCGAGTAATCCCCACCAGTGACACCTCACTAACACTCTCAGAGATGTGTGTCTCTTTCGCAGGGGCTGTGAAAAGTAAGGGAATTTATGACAACTGAAAGTTCTTCTGGGCTACAAAACTATTAAATTTAAATTAATCCCCCCTTTATATACCTATTTGTGGCTTGGAAGAAATGATGACAATATTAAGTACCTTTTAAAACATTCAATAGTTCCTTCCTTCACGCCCTTTCTTTTCTCCACTATGTGAATGTATCAGGGAACCCCAGTGATGACATATGTGCAGCCATTCCTAACCCTTGGCTTCTGGGCCTCTTTTTTCCCCTCCAAGGTGTGAAAGTATTTTAGTGAAAGTTTCATCTTGGCTTTGTGAATAATTAATCCTCTGTTTCTTAGAGAAGCTGGCACACGTAGGAGTACGGAAAACAGACCATAAAACACTCCCTAATTGAGCAAGGCCTCATTCTTATAGCAGGCTCGGGGCCTGCTGAATGTGCTGAAGTCGCATTCCAGGGCCTTCCCGGTCGGGGCGCCAGAGGGGATTAACCTGACTCTATCTCAGCTTCTGCTTTCTGAGAACAGGAGGGAGACAGGAAGAGGCCTGGAGCCATTTCCCGGAAACTAAGGTGGGAGAGCTGGGGAAGGGAGTTGATCCACACGGGGAGGTGAGCAAAACACCCAAGGAGAAGGTCATGGGACAGATAGAGCTGCAGGCGGAAGAGTGGGCAGCTCATGGAGGGCGAGGAGCTACCTTGAGACAGAATTCCCATCATCCTCCTGACCAACACAAGGTTGCTGGAAATAGAAACGTGACTGTGGTTCATATTTTGTCTTTTTGATACAGGGTCTTAACTTTGTAGCCCAAGCCGGCCACGGTGTAGCAGTTGTCCTACCTCAGCCTCCCAAATGCTGGGTCACCCAGTGTGCATTCGAAGTTCTTCATGTAGAGGCTCCTGTTGGTGACACAGTGAAGACAGCGGGACAGTCTTACTGGATTGTATTTAGTAACCTCGAAAACAAGAACAGAGTCTATAAAAAAAAGTGTGTACATGCCAATAAACAAAAGCAACAAATCCACAAAACACAAAACTTTAAAGACTCTATGATTCATTCTTTTTTCTTGTGACAAAATCTCTTATGTATTAACAGGCTAGCCTAAAACTCATTGTGTTGCCCAGGCTAGCCTCTGAACTTGAGATCCTCCTGCCTCAGCCCCCTGGGTGCTGTGCTTACAAGTACACGCCGTGGCATCAGCTGTGTGAATGCTTTATTTATTCATTTTTTTTTATTGACTCAGGTTGTAGAGTTGGTTTTGAAAATGAATTCAGTACCACATCATTTCCCCAAGCCCCAAACCTGCTTTTCATTTTCTCTTCTCTTTTCTCCTTACCCCCGTCCTCCCATCTGGCCTTCTCCCACCTCTCTCCATTCCTCTGTCTTGTGAGACAGGATCTCCTGTAGCTCAGTCTGACCTTGACCTCATGTAGCTAAGGATAACCTTGCATTGCCAATCTGCCTGCCTGTATTCCCCACAAGTGTTGATTTGTACTGGCTGGGAAGGGGTTAAACACGGGGCTGTGGGTGCTGAGCCACCCCCAGCCCTGCTTTCTTTTGTTTTTGTGGTTGTGAACATTGCTGTGTCATCAGGAGCTGGCGTATAGAGTGAACTTTATTTGTTGAACGAATGAATGAACTCCTGGACTAGTGTGTTCTGCACCCCAGAGTGAAGATGTCTCCTTCTCCAGTAAGGAAGGCTCTTTCTCGTTACTTGCACTCGAGCCCCATTCCTTCCTCACGTCTTAGGCAACACTGTGGGCCCTTCTGTCTGAGGACTTGGCCGTTCTGTATGCTTCTCACAGAGGGTGTCCACAGTATGGAGTCCTTTATAGGTGGCCTCTTGCAATGTGCACAACTCTTTTCGCTTTGCTTGTTTGAGTTGGAGGCTGACCTGCCTTTCTTAGCCTCTCCCCTGCTTAGGTTACAGGTGTGTGTCACCACCGGCCTTTCAGTCTCTCCTGGCTTAGGTCTAACTCCAGTCAGGCATCAGTCTTTCTCCTTTCGTCATCTCCAAAGGCTCACTCTGTTGCCCAGGCTAGCCAGGAACAAGTACGGAGCCAACCGGCTGACTCAGCCTTCCCAGCACAGGTAATCGTGTGAGCACCAGGCCAGCTTGTGTCTTATTTCTTCACTGCGATGCAGGGTTGCAGCTTGTAACTATACCGCATTACCTATTGGCAAGGGCGAGCACTCAGATTGGCCCCGTGTTCAGTCGTTACGAACCGTGCTCCTGTGAACACGGTGTAGTCCAGCGTGCAGTTTCCTTTCCTCCCAGCTGACATGGTAAACTTATATATAACAACCTGAGACATATTTTGCAAAGTGATTGTACCATTTTACTAATAACATATGAGGGCTCAAAGATGCATGCACCTTTCTTCACATCATTGCTGCTTTATGTTGTGTTCTGATGCTTAAAATTATAGCCAGGATACTGAGTGGCAATGTGTACGAATAAACATGTTCATGTGCGTGTGTGTGACTTACCTATTTTTACTTTTATGTATATGAGTATTTTGCCTGCATGTGTATCCGTGTAGCACATGTGTGATCAGCCCTCAGGAGACTATACAGGACATTGGCTCACCTGAATTGGAATTACAGGTGCTTCTACTGTTGTGTCTTCAGGCTGGCATGTAGAGTGAACTTTATTTGATGAATGAATGAATGAAATCCTGGGCTAGTAAGTCAGTTGTGCAAATAAAATCACCCCTGCAGGTATCTGGGGAGTAGAAGAAAGGCTTGGACAGGGCCAGCCCTGGTGAGCACAGAGATAGGAGGTGACAGCTCATTTGAGGTCGGTATGCTGTGTCTCTGCCGTCTCAGTGTGCGACTGTAACGGTGTGAAGAGGAGCCTGTGGCATCTGATTACCATGGGAGAGAGGAAAACGTCTTGGGTTCATTCTGGTTTTTTGCCTCTTTCTATTGGCTATTTAGTCTTGGTTTCATGGGGGCATGTTTCTCTTTCAATCAGGGCCAGAAAAGTAAGAGTATAGAATGGTTCCGGGCTTCTAACATAGACCGCTGGGGCCATCTCCCGAGCCTACTGGCCAAGTTCAAAGCCCGTGTTTAGAAGCACCAGCCAATGGGCAGAGCTTTCCTAGACAGCTGTACCAGGCATCTAAGCAGGTGAAGTTCCAGCCAAGATTATATTGGGTGTGTAATAAAATTAAAGGCAATAAAACCAGATAAACCACTTCACTACAGCAGTGTACTGGTAAAGCAACTCTACCAAGACCCCGAGGTGAGAGGAAGAATTCAGATCCTTTGCCAAACTCTTCCATATATCATGTGTGTCACTTGAGGGGTTGTTTGAGAAATGCTTCTGGGAATGCTTTTGTCTTTGTGCAAATCTCATTGAGTCCTTACACAACCTGGATGGCATGGCCACTCCACTCCTCACATGGGCCACGTGGAACAGCCATGGTTATTTCTGTGCAGCGTCATTGGGCCGTATATGATGAATGTAAAGTAACAGCTCAGAAGAATGTCTCTGAGATGCTCTTACTATGTAGCCCAGGATGGCCTAGAGTTGGAGAACCCCTCCCCTCTCATGCCTTCATCTTCACAGAGATGGGGTACCTCAGGAATATGCACATACCACGCCTTTTGCTTGTTACTAAAAGATCTCTATGGGACTGCTTAACATGTCTCAACATGTCTATCCCACAACTAAGAGGGTGGAGAACCCATTCCAGCGTGTCTAAACCTAGAGAGTGTAAATGTTGACCCACATCTGAAAATTTGTATTTTGAAAGAACTCATTTCTTTTCCATTTTAAAATGGTATTTTCGTGTGTGTCAGTACGTTGCCTGCGTGGATGTCTGCATATCACACCTGATTGTACGCCTGGTGCCTGCAGAGGCCAGAGGAGTATGGGGATGCTCTGGGAATGGACTTACAGACAGTTGTGAGCTGCCATGTTGGTGCTGGGAACTGAGCCAGGGTCCTCTGGAAGAGCCAGTGCTCTTAACCATTGAGACGTCTCTCCAGCCCAAGGAACCATTTTCCTAACTTTAGGCAACACGATGATACATTGCTTGGAGAGAGTTAAGGAGGAGAGACAACCGGGGAGATGGCCCAGTGGAGAACAGCTGCCCAGCATTCATGAAACCCTGGGCTTGATCCGTTTTCTGCTGCAGAGAAAACATCGAGTCAGTTTCTCAAAATTACTTGTTAACCCCACACACATTCCACACACGTATACAAATCTACACTTTCACTTGTGCAAAAATAAAGCAAATGTCAGAATTAAGATGTACTTCTAAGGTTGGTTGGCTCATGCATTCACTCATTTGTTCATTCATTGTACAGGCTCACACCCAATAGCACAAGCTGGCCTGGAACTTCGCCTGCCTCGGCCTCCTAAATGGTGAGATTATAGATGTGTATCACCAGATGAGGCTTTAAAGCTTCCCTGCCTCCCTCCTTCCTACCTTCCCTCTCTCTCCCTCCCTCCCTCCCTCCTTCCCACCTTCCTTCTCTCTCTCTCTCCCTCCCTCTCTCCCTCCCTCTCACCTTCCCTCTCTCTCCCTCCCTCCTTCCCTCTCTCCCCCTTTCCCACCTTCCCCCTCTCTCCCTCCCTCCCTCCTTCTCACCTTCCCTCTCTCTCCCTCCTTCCCACCTTCCCTCTCTCTCCCTCCCTCCTTCCCACTTTCCCTTTCCCCCTCCCTCCCTCCCTCCCTCCCTCCCTCTTCTCCTCCCTCCCTCCCTCCCTTTCTGCCAGGGTCTTGTATGGCTTAGACAGGACCCAAACTCTGTGTGCTGACCTTGAGCCTCTGCTTCTTTTGCTCCAGCTTCCGTGTGCTGGGATCATAGACATGTACTGTTACATTATTATTACACGTGGTCTAACCTGTTTGCTTAGGAGTCAATTTTTAGCATTGGGAAACAGGAGCTAGGGAGATGGTTCAGTGAGGTGCTGGCTGCACAAGCCTGAGGACCTGAGTTCATATCCCGGTCTCTACACTTCTGGTCTATGTATGTTCAGGTACAGGTACCCATGTACATGCACATGTATACACATATAGGTACAAGCACCTCCCATGTGTATACATACACCACATAGATCAAATAAAACAAAGTATGTTTAAAGTTGGAAAGCTTGTATAGATTCTACCCCAACTTATACTATGGCCCCTGCCTGACCAGATACCACCCTCCCCACCCCCTACCCCTGTCTCTGTCTCTGTGTGTGTGTGTGTGTGCATGTTTACAAAGAGCAGACCAGAACTTTCTTAAATCACATGTGTTGTATAATTTACTAACACAAGAACAGGTTTTTTTGTTTGTTTGTTTGTTTTTTTTTTTTTTTTTGGTTTTGTTTTGTTTTATTTTGGTTTTGTTTGAGATGGGGTTTCTCTATGTTTCTTTGTCAGTCCTGGAACTCACTAGACAAGGCTGGCCTTGAACTCACAGAAATCCCCCTGCTTCTGCCTCTTGAGTCCTGGGATTAAAGGTGTGCACCACCATGCCTAGCTGTTTGTTTTGCTTTTTGATGTTTCTATTACTTGGGACCAGATCTCTTGCATCCTAGGCAGGCCTTCAACTGATCCTTCTGCCTCAGTCTTCTTGACTTGGGTTTACAAGGCAGATCAGAACAATTTCCTAAGTGGCCTGTCAGAGAAGCAGGAGCAGCTTGCCCTGAGTGTCCAAGGGCTGGGGAATGACTTACAAACTGGTCACTGGGCAGATGTTCTTCCTTCTAGAAAATCTAAACCTAGCTAAAGGAAGCAAGCCTAAGTTCTAAATTCAAAACCTATCGGCGTTACCTTAACTGATGACTCTCACCAAACCAACTCAGCTGACAATGTCCCTCTGCAGGACTGGGAACTCAGACACAGTTCAATTTTATCCTGCCATTATAGAGCTTGCTAAATGGATTTAGCAGACTAGTGGAGCAGGAAGGGCTAATCCCCTCATTCTGGGTGTTCCTTAGTGGAGAGCAATCCCAACATGTCATATTCTCTTTTCTGCACATCTTATGGATTGCTTTCATTTGTAACTGCTATTTATAGCATGTGCTGAGTCCTCAGCCAGCTGTGGCAGGATATGACCATGGATGAGAGTCCCGTCAGAGTTGTATGTGACAGTAGCTGGCATTTTTTCAGTAACTGCAGTCACAGTCCCCAGCATGACTTGGAGCACAAAGTGCAGAAGGAAATAACTAAACCAATGCCTAGTGTCAGGACGTCTCACCCTGGCAGTATGAAGCCACCAAGTGGCTGTGCTACTGGGTTCTTCTGCTGTGCAGGCAGATAAGCAAGAACACACACAGATTAGAAAATAGTAATAAAAAAGGATCGTGCTCCAGATGAGATGTGTGTGTGTGTAGTGTGTGGTGTGTGTGGTATGTATGGGTGGTATGTATGTGTTTCTGTGTACTGTGTGGTGTGTGTGGTGCATGTGCTGTGTTTAGTGTGGTGTGTGTTTTCGGTATGTATGTGTAGTGTGTTTGTGTGTACTGTGATGTTGTATGTCAGTGGTGTGTGTGTGTGTGTGTGTGTGGTGTGTAACTCTGGGCCTCGTCATGCATTCTGCTACTCAGCTGTAAGCCCAGGCTCTCAGACCACAGTAGTTACTTAACTTACTTGAGGCTGAGATTGTCACTCAGTGGGAGCATGTGCTCAGTGTGCCTCAGGTGCTAGGTTTAATCCCCAGGAGACACAGAGAAAAGATTATTTTTCTGTGTAATAGGAGCTAGAGGCCCCAATTTCAAACGTTCCAAAGAAAAAGCAAAAATACATCCAATTCTTGGCATAATACTCCAGCCATTAAATCCCCCTGTCTTGAGGCAAGCAATGTAGCTAACTTTGTTTGTTTGTTTTTCGAGACAGAGTTTCTCTGTGTAGCCCTGGCTGTCCTGGAACTCACTCTGTAGATCCAGCTGGTGGCCTCGAACTCAGAAATCTGCCTCCCTCTGCCTCCCAAGTGCTGGGATTAAAGGCGTGCGGCACCACTGCCTTTTTTTTTTTTTTTTTTTTTTTTTTTGTAACTAACTACTTTTAATTCATCTGTTCAGAGACATTTTATACATTTTCAAGTATAACACACACCGTGCCCATCTTCCTCCGTTCTTTCATTTCCTATCACCTTCTCTTTCTTATTTAAAAATAATTAGATGTAGTTATTTTTATGCATATGAATATTCTCTCTCTCTCTCTCTCTCTCTCTCTATATATATATATATATATATATATATATATATATATCTCACATACATACACACACACACACACACACACACACACACACACACGTGGGGAACAATGTGTAACTATGTAGTCTTGGTTGGTTTAGAAATTACTGTGTAGACCAGGCTGGTCTTGAATTCACAGAGGCCTGTTTGCCTGTACCTCTGATTACTGATTCTTAACTCCGCAGAGAGCTTCCTTGATTTCTGGGTTACAAGCATGAACTATCTATCTGTCATGCTTAGTTCTGAGCCTGCTTTAGTGCAAAAGACACACACAGAATAAAAGATATAATTTGCACATGATCTGAGTGTTGGGATCACAAACATAAGCCACCATGCCTGTCTGTAATGGTTGATAACTTTGTTTCATGCAGTAATTTTTTGCCTGCCCAGAAAAGCCTTTAGGAAGCTCCTCTGTGGCTTCTCAGAACTCTGTGTGTTACTGAAAGATCTTTCCAGCCCTGTCTCATGCCTCCGACTATTCTTTAACGTGGATTCTCCACTTTATTGATGAAGTGACCCTGTAACTTTTGAACAACGTCCCCCATTCACTTTGTTGTGAGTGGCCCTTGGTCACCGCACCCACGCGCTGCGGTCCGCAGAGAGAAGGTGGGGAGCCACCCCAAGGTCCCCTTCAAAGCTCCACATTCTGTGAATCTGTGACTGAACAGGCCGAAGGGCTTCCTCCTCAGCACTCGCACCAGCCATTTCCATTTCAAAGGTTCAGTCTTGTTCCCCCAGCTGCACACAAGCTCAGTAAAGACAAGGCTAGCCTGCTAAAATTGTTGTTTCAGAAAGGTTTCCTGCTTCGGAGCTAGTGTCTACAGTGCAGTGCGTTAGTATAGGTTCCAATCTTATTACCTGAAATAGACCAGCTAACCTAATCTCCTTCTTTTAGGAAAAAGCACCGAAATCACCACAGTGTGTTGCACCAACAGGATGTATTGTTACCTCAGCCTTGGGTCCTTATGAATCATGACCATCAATAAATACAGAGACTGTGTGATGACCAGGGGAGGCTTCCATCAGAGGGCGGGAACACGTGAAAATATCTGCACTTTCATAAATGGATATGCAACAAGCGTACCCCCAGGTGGGTTCAAAGCTGGCAGAAAGCTAAGTAAACACCACAAAAAGGTAGAGTGCGAGCAAACCCAGTCATTCACTGTGATGGGAAAGCGTTCTTACCAACATGCAGGTCCTCGGGGTTAAAGCTGAAATGCTCCCAACAGGCCTGTGCTCTGAACACTCAGTCCCCAGCTTGTGGTCTGAATTTTGTAAAGTGGGGAGCCTTAAAGAGGTGGCATCTGAATGGTTAAAAATAGGTCGCCAGGAGCCTGTCTTTAGGAGTTGAGCCTACTTCTGGTTCTGGCCTGGTCTCTCTGCCTTCTGGTCAGTCAGGCAGTGAACAGCCTTCCATCGCCACAGAAGGAGCCTTTGCCTCTGACTTCCCCACCGTGATGAACTACAACCACCATGATGAAATTACGAGACAAAGTGAAATCTTTTCTCAAGTTGTTTCTGTTTGGGATTTTGTCATGACTGGTAGAAAGTGACCAGTAGAATGTTCAGCCTAGAATTGTGGCATGCTTATGTAAAAATTTAAATATCTATATATCTATATCTATATCTAATCTATATCTAATCTATATCTATATCTATATCTATATCTATATCTATATCTATATCTATATCTATATATAGTTTCAAGTTTAGAAGCTCAAAGTTACGTATAATGAATCAAAAATAATCTTAACAGCAGATACCGCTTTATACGTTCCGTTGCAACCGTTGATTTTCCTGTAAGACTGATGCACGTTCTTTACCAGCTTCTTGAATGTCAGAGTACCGCACATAGTGGACACTGGATTGCAGTGTATATAAGTGGGAGATACTATAAAACTTCTCATAGTCAAACCATTCACGTTAAAAGCTTTTCCATACAAACATATTCCAACTGTTCTGATCTGGAATGTTGTAAGATTTAGGACTTAAGGGCTCAATCCCTAGTGTGCTGCGTATGGGAGGTACGTAAAACTTTAAGCACCTCCTCATCCGTGTCCCCCAACCTGGTAGTGTATGTCCCAAACCCCATCGACGAGGAGACTGAAGAAGGCAGATTGTGAGTTCCAGGCAGTCTGGGACACATAGTGAGACCCTGAGTGATTTTGGGGGAGGGTGTGTCTAGTGAGAGATTTCACTCAAGGAGGATTGTGGGTCTCTGGTTTCTTTTGTACCTGCCCATGTGGTGAGCCCCCTCCTCCACGGTGCTGCCATGGTGCCAAGTTGCCGCGTCTCAGGCCCAGTGCAGTGGGTCCAACTATGGACTAGAATTTCCTAGACTGGAGCCAAATAAGTAACATCAACAGACCATCTCGGCTGTCTAGACTGCTTTGCTGGCACCTCCTACTTCACAGAGAAAGTAGTGACACCCTACGGGGCTGCTGTCAGCTTCCTGTCGCTGCGTGCCCAGTGTCCTTTCTCACAGCACCACCAGCAAAGGCTTTTCTGTAAACCAAAATATCCCACTTTCTTGGCAGGCCGGGTCTCCCTCTTCCCCTCCCCTCCCCTCCCCTCCCCTCCCCTCCCCTCCCCTCCCCTCCCCTCCCCTCCCCCTCCCCTCCCCTCCCCTCCCCTCCCCTCCCCTCCCCTCCCCTCCCCTCCCCTCCCCTCCCCTCTCAAATGTCACCGCTGCCAAAGGCTACAGCTCTCCTCTAACTTTGCATTCTCTCTGAGCTTTATATAATCAACTGTGTCTGTAGCTGTTAAGTTGTTAGTCTGTACTGATTTAGTTTCGTAGCCCAGGCTGGCCTTGAGTTTCCAGCAATCCTCCTGTCAGCCTCTCAAATGCTGGAATCATAGGCATGAGCCACCATGCCTGGCAAGCTGCTAAGCGCCATGCAATAGACTGCCGTGCACCTGAGGGAGTAGCTGATGGGCAAGTCATTCATTTCTCAGAAACACTTTTTGTTTCTCTTTCTTTTCTGCTTTTTTTTTTTCCTTCATACTGAGCCTCGCACACAACAGGCAAACTACTGCAAAGCTGCACCTCAACCCAGGGATCCTTTACTTTGTATTGTAACTAAATTTAAGACTTATTTACAATAGATTTTCATAACTTTCTCACTTATTACATATGTAAATTTTTGAGAAATAAAACACGTATATAAGATATATATATATATCACATATAAGATGTAGATATTATTTGCCTTATTTTGAAAGAGAGAGAGAGAGAAAAGGAGAAAGAGAGGCTTCTGCATTAGACACATCATATTCTCATTGTTTCTTCCTTTTTTGAGATGGGTTTTGCTCTGTAGCTTGGGCTAACCTGGGATTTACTAGGTAGCCCAAGATAGCCTTGAATTTAGAGCCATCTTCCTGCTTCAGATTTCCAAGTTCTGGGACTACAGTCATGAGCAGCTGTGCCTGGTAATAATTCTTGTGCCTGTAACTTATTAGTCCCTTGCTGCTTTCCAGGGGCTGTGCTGTTCTCCTAAGGCACGTGTGTTACAGGCCCATCCCCTAGTGTGTGTGGCCCATCAGAGGGTGGTAGAACCTTTTAGAGGTGGGGCCTAGCAGGTGGTCCTTAGGATATGGCCCTGCCTTTGAAAGGGACTGTAGGGGTTTGGTCTCTTCCTCTTTCTGTGTCCTGGCCATGAGGGTGGGCCTAGCTGAGGTCCTTAGGTTATCGACCCTGCCTCTGAAGGGGATTGTGGGTGTTTGGTCTCTTACTATCCTGCTCCTTGGCCATGAGCACTTTTGCAGTTTTTCGATGCCAGAGGCACCTGCCATGACCTTGTCACAGGCTCAAAGCCACAGGACCAACCTGCCATAGATTCAAACCTTCAAAAGCAATGTCATAGTAAATCTTTAATCTGTATGAATTGATTGTCTCAGGAACTTGACAAAATGTTGGCAAAAATAACAGTGTATGGGCTGGGGGTCAGAACATGTGTTAAGCATGCACAGGGCCCTGGGTTCAAACCCAGCTTCAAGAACAAATGGCAAGCTTTATAAAGTGGTGGCAATTTTTACCCCCTCACTGGAGGGTAACTGCATCTCATGCCTGTCAGTTGGGTCATATTTTACACTTACACTGGGTTCCGATGATGACCAGGATTCTTTGCTGGTTACTGAGACAGATCTCCCCAGGTGCTGCCAAGGGATCTTGTCTGTGATCATGTGCTGCCTCTTGCATCAC
The DNA here is from genome assembly GCF_011762505.2 of Arvicanthis niloticus. Classification (NCBI taxonomy): domain Eukaryota; kingdom Metazoa; phylum Chordata; class Mammalia; order Rodentia; family Muridae; genus Arvicanthis; species Arvicanthis niloticus. Next base: position 7,481,088 of record NC_047670.1, on the reverse strand, counting down.
AAATTTTTTTCCCCCATCACATCTGGCTCTATCTGATTTCATCCCTGCCAAGGGAATGCACTCAGGCACACACTGCCCTTAGTGCCATGGGAGCTTGTCCTTGTGGGATTTCCCCCTGTGTCGCTGGAACTCACAGCCCAACACAAAGCCTTGGCTTTGATGTCTAGGGCTGCTCCTGGGATGCCCTAGACCTTGGGAGAATAGGCCATTTCGAATGGATAAAAGAGAACATGTAAGGTAGGCTAGCTGGAGAGAGAGCAGGCAGCAGGCCTGCACCAGGCACCAGGCTAGAGTCAGAAGTAAGCCGAGGGGACAGAGAAAGCAAGTTAAAGGTGTCCTGACATCCAGTTACAGCGAACGAGGTATCCTGACATCTGATTACAGTGAACGAGGGAACCCACTTCAGGAACCAACCTGGGAGTTGGTCCTTCCTGTAGCATGCCCAAGGGAAGCTTTGTGAAGAGCTGGAAATTGGGGTTGGGGGCCCCGAGGAGGAGCTTAGTTATGCAAAGCTTGCACAGTCTGGTGTGGACCGTGGGTTCCCTTCTCCAGTACCTTTGTCCCTAGAGAAAGGACTTTTATTCCTTTTGTCCCCCATGTCTTTTCCAGTTTTATTACAATGTTAGGAACTAAGTCCACAACTCCAGGAATACTAGGCAAGCTCTTCACTACTGAACCGCACCCCAAGTCCCAACACATGCTTAATTTTTCCAGACCGAATTTCTCTTGTGTAGCCTTGGCTCTCCTGGAACTCACTCTGTAGATCAGGCTGGCCTTGAACCCAGAGATTTACTTGCTTCTGCCTCCTGAGTGCTGGGACTAAAGGTGTGTACCACGTCACCACTCCTCTTTTAAAAGAGGAAATTTATATAAGAGAGGAAATGAATGTCAGTTGAAAGAAAGAAGGCAAGAAAAAAAAAAGAAGCAAGGAAAATAGAAAAAGAAGGAGGGGGAGGGGAGGGGAAGAAGAGGAAGGAGCAGGAAAGGAGATGAGAGGAGCTTTGTGACTGAGGAGAGAAGCAGGCAGGGAGGGCGTTCGGAACCTTCAGAGCACTCCAGTCATGGAGGTGCTGCCAACCGCACCAGATCCACAAGGATTCCAGTGGCCACCAAGCTGGCACCATTAGCAGATGCACTGAGTGAAATTTAAGCTTCATATTTGGTGTTGGAGAGTAGAGGTGAATATCGAACTGAAGATGTTGCAAAACTGGACCCGGCAGAGCACAGGGAGATGACAAGCAGCAATGGCCCCTTGAATACAAAGCGCGCGAGAGAGGCCACCACTGCTACTTCAGTCAGTCCGGAGCATCTGCATGTAGAAAATGAGAAGCAAGACTAACCAAAATGGGCAAGACAGAAGCTTACCTCCTGCTCAGGATGGCCCCAAATGACAGGCAAGAACCCACCATGGAAAACCACCAAGCAAGAGGAGCCAAACCAGCAGAGTGGAGACAACAGCACACCAGGTGACTGGCCATCAGTTCACAAATCAGCATCAGTCGATGTTTTTAAAAGCATTTAAAACAAAACACACAGCACTTGAAAGAAATCTCAAGTCAGCAGAAAAGTGTACCATGTTTTGTATTACACATGCACTGGTTATCTTCAAGTTAATTTAACTCTACAACTCCAATACAAATACCACCGCTCTAGGGTCACTTGACAAGCCTACCCTCTACAACAAACGACGGTCAAGTAAGTGGTCACTAAGGAAAACTTTCCTGTGGGGTAATCTCAAGATTTTAGGAACAGATATTATTTCATTTTGTTTGCTCTGTTCAGCGAGGGTCTTCCCTTGTTCTTGGTGTAAACGTCACGCCTCAGCCTTCCAGCATTGGGGTTACAGCATGTGCCACGATGTCCACTCTTAATATGTAGGTCCTACCTTATTAGTGCAAACTCCCTAATGTTGTCCCGTGAATATAGAAATGCCTTGTGTGGCTGGCTCAGAGAGAGGAAAACCAACTGGAGAGACGGCAGTCCACCGTTCACATTGTCAGAGGAGGGGCAACTGCTCATGGAGGGAGTCACGGACAGAGAACCAGGAGGCAGAGGAAATCCTACAGAACGACTTCCGGTGTAGGAAAATACCAGAAGGGCATGGAACCATGCTCTTCCAAAACCTCAAAATGCAGGGGATTGTTTCCCTACAAGTCAGGTGTGTGGAACCTAAGCTGAGAGCCAGCTGCAGTGCCTAAACCCAGCACTTGGAAGGTTGAGAGGGGAATTACAAGTCAGGGGCTAGCCTGGGGTACATGGGAGTTCATGGCCAGAGTGTACACACTCAAATCTTGTTTCAAAACAAAAACAAAACCTACTACCAATATCCCAAAAAAAAGCTTTATATAAATTCCTAGGAAAAATACCCCTGAAAGCATCAGGAGTGCTTCTGTTTGCAAGAATAAAGTATAAATCATTGTTTTTCTTTTTTAGGTTTTTAAAGACAGGTGCGTGCATGCATGTGTGTTTCTCTCTCTCTCTCTCTCTCTCTCTCTCTCTCTCTCTCTCTCTCTCTCTCTCTCTCTCTCTGTGTGTGTGTGTGTGTGTGTGTGTGTGTAGCCCTGGCTGTCCTGGAACTAGCTCTGTAGACCAGGATGGCTTTGAACTCACAGATCTGCCTGCCTGCCTCTGCCTTCATGAGTGCTGGGATAAAAGGTGCATGCTATCACCATCTGCTGTAAAGATTTTTATTTTTATATTTTCCTGAATTTTCTATAATAAACATTGGTTATTCACAGCACGTGGACCATGGATTTGTTCTCTTTAGCTTTTTAAACTGGTTCTATCACTTTATATTGTGTAATTAAATATTATACTATAGGGAAAATAATACTCTATATAATCTTTTATATTCTTTTAATTTGACCGGGCCTTCTTTTTAAGCAACGTTTGTCATGAGAAAAGGAGAAGCAGAAAGTTTGCTTGAGTGGAGAGCAGGATCAAGTGAATTTCGCTTTCATGGTGGCTTCTGGGAGGTCACAGTAGATGATTTTGTCTCTGTGTCTCACCTTCAGAGAATATGTCTGAGTGTGTAAGCGTGATCCCGTGACTGTCCTTTGTACCCTCCCCTTTGCCTGTCAGAATGTTGAAGCAATGGTCCCCAAGAAACTGAATTTCCCTAGGAACTATGCTGGGAAAGGGCCTGAGGTGTGGTGCTGACCAGAGGAGCCTGTCTCTGGTAAGAGATTTCACACTGCTCTGCCAGCCTGACCAGCCACCTTGCAGGAAGACTGCAGCTGAGCCATAAATGGTGACCAGTGAGTCACAGCCTGGCCATGATTGCTTAGCTACAAATACCTCTTCCCCTGCTGAAACCTAAACCTCATCTTAGGACCCCAGAGATGCATTTGGGGTGAGGTACTTACCAGACCTCATTATTTGGCCTTCTTCCAATGTGGCCACGTTGAGTAAATCTCCCTTTTCTATTTTTCCCTGTACTATTACTCTAGTTAGTGCGTGCCTATACACCGCAGCACACAGGCAGGACCAGAGGCTAACCAATGGAAGGTGATTCTCTCCTTCTCCCATGTGGATTGCAGGGTTGCCAGGTTACCAGGCTTGGATGCAGGCACCTCTACCAGCTGAGTGCTCTTACTGACCTTTCACTTGTCTGTTTAGTTGTCCTGACAAGGATAACAAACATCTTAGTTTGTTACTGCTGCTAGTGAGCAGGCTCTGGTCCTACCAAAAGCTGGTCACAATCCACTGTGCTTCTTGCTGCATGTGCTCTGTCACCTCTTAGAAAACCCAGCAGCAACACATCTCCTGTGAGTGCCTCCCTCTCCTGCTCCATGCAGCAGTGACGTACTGTCTTGAGGTTTTGTACAGTTGTTTCCTGTGTTTAGATGCTGTCTTTTTTAACCAGCTTATAAATATATCTCAAACCACATCGAGTCTTTCATATCTATTGATTCTCATGTGTTACTTGACAGTTAGCCATATGGTTTTATATGAAATAATTTCAAAACTTAGGTATCCAATAAAAGGATGTACATGAGCATTCAGTGATCTTCGAGAAAACAGAGAGATGCCTGATGCAGACCATCTTCACAGAAACAGTGCAATGGGTTGGATCTTTCCTGTGAGGTATCCTGGAAGGATGCCCTGCACCCAATTAGGGTTTACCAGAACACTGGATGGAATACTCAGACTGGTGCCGTACTGGTGCAGAGCTAGTGTTGAGCCTGGCATCTGTCTACCCACGAGGGTCCTTCCTGTCCCTTGAAGGCACTCTCACTATGTCTGCATCCTTTATCATCTGTGATGCCCTGCACATGGCACACACCAGTGTTTGGAGCCGGTGACCTCCTTTGGCTTCCAAGTGTGCCATCGTGCTAAGCATGTCCCATGGGACATCTCATTATTTCTTGCCTTCCCTTCTAGACACAGGTACTCCATTGTTTGAGGTTAAGGATGGGGAACAGGCTCTTACATTAAATGGTGTGGCCAAGTATTAACAAAAAAAGATGCAGAACTTGGAGGTCTGGGGTCTTCTGGTAAAAATCTGGGTTATTTTCTGCCTTCTAAAACCAGATTTTGACTCAATATTTGTGATTTTCATTTTTGTCCACTTGCACCTTAAAATCCAGGGAGTCTAAAACATGTAAGACCAGCCTAACCAACAGAAGAGAATTAGCTGTCCAGTGCCAAAGGTAGCATCCGTGAGCACAAAAGGTTTAGGCCTGTGGGTTATTAGGGGCCCGGTGCTCTAAACTGTTATGTTTAGAGACAAAGGGGTCTGACCCCACTTCGAACCACCTCACAGTAGAGAATGCGTGACATAATGCATGACATATCTACCTGAAAAACACCTCTTCACAAATACATCTCTGTATTTAAAGTGTTGGAGTCCGAGCTGGTTAGTAAGCGGAGCACACAGGAAGCGGATCGGGCCAGTGCGGCCCACACCACGTGAATCATGCCTTTGTTTCCTTCAGCTTTCTGAACCGGCCCTTCCTACCACTTATTATTACTCTCTGAGGAGAAACATGGGGTGATTGTGGAAACAAGTATGCGTCTTTGTTTGAAATCTCTTGAAGGGTGAGGCCCATCCTGCCTGTGACACCCCCACAAGTCACCGTTCTGCAGTCACCGACATCTCTTCCTCTCTGGTGTGCTGGATCTCCGTCTGTGGAGGCTCCAACAAGGAGCATACCTAAGACTGCTAGCTGACCAGTCCTGCTTTTCCTACCCCTCTTAGACATCTCAAAGATGGCCTGGACCAAAAGCAAGTGTGTTGAGCTGTCAGCCGGCTGCTGGGTGTGTTAGGGGGAACAGTAAGCAGGGACCAACACTTGGCTATGATGACAGAGAAAAACAGACTCTTACACCCCACACTCCAGAGCACCCACCTGAGGCAGGTTAATCATCACAGTTGCCTGTGGATGAATCATAGCAGAAAGGCGGCAGGCAGGAGACAAGGAAGAAGGGAAAGACAGCTGGAAGTGGGTTTTGCAATACAGCAATTTCACTTCCTGAATGAACTGGGTCAGCATGACTGGGTTCGCCGATGCTTTTTTTTTCTTTTTAATTAAGTTAAAAAAAACACAAAAACTTGGGGTGTATGAGTGTGTGTGTGTGTGTGTGTGTGTGGTGTGTGTGTGTGTGGTGTGTGTGTGTGTGTGGTGTGTGTGTGTGGTGTGTGTGTGTGGTGTGTGTGTGTGTGTGGTGTGTGTGTGTGGTGTGTGTGTGTGTGTGGTGTGTGTGTGGTGTGTGTGTGTGTGGTGTGTGTGTGTGGTGTGTGTGTGTGTGTGGTGTGTGTGTGTGTGTGGTGTGTGTGTGTGTGTGTGTGTGTGGTGTGTGTGTGTGGTGTGTGTGTGTGGTGTGTGTGTGTGTGTGTGGTGTGTGGTGTGTGTGTGTGTGTGTGTGTGTGTGTGGTGTGTGTGTGTGTGATGTGTGTGTGGGGTGTGTGTGTGGGGGGGTGTGTGTGGGGTGTGTGGGGTGTGTGGGGTGTGTGAGTGTGTGTGTGTGTGTATACGCACATGCATGCCACTGGGAGTGTACGGAGATCAGAGGGTGACTGAATATCAGTCTTTGCTGTCTACCTTGTTTGGGGCAGAGTCTCTTACTGCTCTTCACTGTAGGAGAAGCTATCCGGCCTGTGAGCTTCTGCAGATGTTCCTGTCTCTGGCTCCCATACTGCCACAGGAGTGCTAGAATTACAGATGTGTACTATGTGTCCAGCTTTACATGGGTTCTGGGACTGAAAGCAGTTCACTGGGCCTGTACGGTAAGTGCAAGCCCTGACTGGCTCCTTCCTAAGGCACACACCCAGCCTCCTCCCAGCTACCGTTTTAGGTACCTAAGAAGAGCCTTTCACCCATTCAGAACCTCTCAACGCCCTGGGAGCAGCGATGGTGGTGGAACAATAATAATCTATTTTGCTCTGTCACTCTGGTTTTCAGTGTGCCCCATCCCAGCATATGTTAGCTTTCTATTGCTGTCCTGACAAATTACCACAAGCATGACTGTTTAAAACAGGACAGATGCATTAGCTTAAAGCAGTTTAGCACCCACTCGGATGCCTTCTCTCCAGGGGCGGTGAAGGAGAGTCTATTTCTTGTATTCCCTCCCCACTCCCCCTATTCTCTGACTTCTGGGCGTCTCTTGTTTTTCTTGACTCATGGCTCCTCCTCCACGAACAAAGCAGTGCTTTAGCATCTCTCTTCTCTCCTCTTTTAGCGTGGCATGTTTTTAGATTGTTAAGTTTTGTTTTTGTTTTGGTGAGATATCACTGTGTTGCGCAGGTAATCTTGAACTGCTAGGCGCCAGTGATTGTCCTGCCTCAGCTCCTCAAGTAGCTGGGACTACAGGGACAGACAGCCACCACACTGGCCTTTCTTCCATCTTCGAGCCCCTATTTATTTCTAATAAATAGGAGAGATGGGTCAGCTGTTAAGAACACTTGTTACTCTTTCAGAGGGCTCGGGCATCAGAGCGCGTGAGTGCGCAGACACTTGCGCGTGCATGCAGGTGAGCACACACACACACACACACACGTGCACACGCACCCACACTTTTTAAAAAAGAAGAATATTTGCGAACTAGGGAGATGGTTCATTCAGCAAAGTGCTTGTAGAGTAAATATGGGAGCCTGAGTTAGATCCCAGCACCCACGTAAAAAGGGCAAGACAATGCGCATGCGCATCTGTAACCTCAGTCATGATGAGGCGGGCAAAGGATAGTCTATGGTTGGGCCAGCTATTCTTTTAAAATGTTTGTATTCCTGAGTGTCTGTACGTGTACCACATTGCATGTGGGAGCTCTAGAAGGTTCAAAGAGGAAGTCAGGCCCCCTGGAACTGCAGTTAATGTGGTTGTGCGCCTCCATGTGGAGTTTGTGGGAGAGGGGTAAACTCCCTTAGCCTTTAAGCCATCTTTCCGGACAGATGCAGGCCAGCTAGCCGTTCTTGATGTATCAGTGAGCACCAGGCTTAGTGGGTTAGGAATGTAGAATCCTTGGGGGTTAGATCCATAGAGCCAATCTATTACAACATACACAATTTTTCATTTAAATTTTTTTCTTTTCTGTTTTTTCCTTGAGACAGGGTTTCTTTGTGTAGAGCAGACTGGCCTTGAACTCACAGAGATCAGCCTACCTCTGCCTCCCAAGTGGTGGGATTAAAGGTACCGCCACAACCGACATCAATTAAAAATTATTTTTAATGTACTATTCTCTGTGTGTGTATCTTTGTGTACATATGTGTGCATGTGTGCACGTATCTTTGTGTGTATTTTTAGGTGTGTGTGTGTATCTCTGTGCGTGTGTATTTCTGTGTGTGTAAGCCAGAGGACAACTGTCAGACTTCTCAGTAGTTGTTGAAGCTGTCTCTTCTTTCTGAACTGTACAACAGGGAAGCTGGCCTGAGGGCTTCTGGGTAATTCTGTCTCTGCCTCCCATTCCAACGTCTGAGTCTTTCATTCTAAAATGAAATATTGTTTCCTGATGATCAGATATCTTCTTTCTCTGCTTGACGTTACAGAACTGTCTGTGTTACCTAGTGCTGATGCCCAACTTATTAGAGTTCAACCTGCCAATCCTCAGCCTCTAATGCTAACCCTGACCGCACACAGACATACATTTGATTTAAGCCTGAAGAAGAAACTAAGGGAAATTAAATATGGTAAGCAATTCAGAGTGCAGTTCTGTATTTATTTAAGCATGCAACCTTACTAACATTAGTTAATACTTACAGTAAATTTTAATATGTAATACATAAAATATTGGTATTTATAGTTGCTTTACTGGACTTCCATTGATTATCTTTCTTGTGTGCCCCTGCATATGCATAGGACAGAGGTCAGCCTCCCATTCCTTAAGCATTGTGTGCCTTGTTTTTTGAGAGAGGGTCTATCACAGAACCTGGAACTCACTGATTTGGCTGCCAGAGATAGTCAGCAATTCCCTGGCTTCTTCATTTCTCCACCTTCACAGTGCTGGGATTATAAGCATGTGTCACCACACCCAGTTTCGTGTGTGTGTGTGTGTGTGTGTGTGTGTGTGTGTGTGTGTATGTGATGTTCTATCCTTTAAATGCAGACTTTCATTGCCTACATAGAAAGCACTTTACCAACTAAGCCATCTTGCCAGCCCCGGAGTTATATTATTTATTGAATCAAAACAATGATAAAAACAGCGGAGTGTGAGGAGGCTAATTTCTCCACCACTGGTGCCTGCTATGCCATCGCCTACTGCTGCAGCCTGAATGAAAGCATCATCTGTGCACACCACAGACTACAGCCTTCAGCTGAGCTAGACTCTGCTGTGCAGTGAGGAACGCAGAGAGATTCTCAGGTCCCTTCTGGGCTAGGTTGAACACTTGAATCCTCAGGGTGGTGTTCTCTAGAGGGAACTATGCCACTTGCATGAGTCCTGTGGCTTTTGCCCCTCACTGTCCTTGCCCTGTACCCCTTTAGTGGCCTGAGTTGTGTCTGGCATAGCAGTGTTTCTTGTGACACATGCTGCTCCCAACGTTTCTATTTTTCTTTATGTGGATTTTCTCTACTGGGATAGCTTTGGCTACAAATTCCCAATTCATCTAAGAACATTCTTTCCCTCATTGTCAGGAGCTCACTGAGCGCTCTACCACAGAACACTTCCTGTGAGTTAAAAGCAAAGTGGTGGAGTGTGGGCCCCAATCACATCACTGTTTAGTGTTCCGAGTGACTGTTCTCTGAGCCAAGCAATTGCTATCTTGAACGGTTCTGCTCTGCCCTCTTGCAGAATAATTATCCCATCTGGGCTTCCTGTTTATCCCCCTGATGGAGGACAGGGAGGGTCACAAGACCTCACCTGAGTATCCAGAGGCTCTCACCACCTGTTGCGTTGCTTCAACTCTGCCTTAATTGCACAGCACAGGGCAGGCAAATTGCCTTGGGGAGGGGTCAGAATATATAGGCCAGGGGACACTAAGGGAAGGGGTTCCATCCATGCAATTAAGGAGGTGCTCTCACCCTTCCTAGATAAAGGCTTTCCAGGTGAGACCTGTGGAGGAGGGCACCACACCCTCTCAGTAACCCTTCACCTGGGCTCTGTAAGGATACCTGATGAGCTCACTGGTTCCTCAGAGTGAACTTTTGTACAATGGTAGCTTGGTTTGTTAGAACCTTGGGGGAGTGGTAGACCCTGGTTATGTCTTCTGCTGGGAAATAAGTTAAACAACAGTGACATGTGACATCCATTATGTCATACTGGCCATTGTTGAGCCACAAGTCCTGTTAATAGGCAGATAAACTGTGCAGAGAGTTCCTGGGTTCAAATCTAGGTTTAAGATCCTAGCTGTTGGCCCCGGGTTGAGGGATGGGGCCACCCACCCATCTCATAAATATTAATCCAGAATTGTTCCTGTCAAAAGGAAATGCAGGGACAAAGAGTGGAGCAGAGACTGAAGGAAAAGCCATCCAGAGACTGACCCACAGAGATCCATCCTATATGCAGCCACCAAACCCAGACACTATTGCTGATGCCAAGAAGTGCATGCTGACAGGAACCTGATATAGCTGTCCCCTGAGAGAGACTAAACCACCAACCAAAAAGTACAAATGGAGGGACCCATGGCTCCAGCTGCATTTGTAGCAAAGGATGGATTACCTTGTCGGGCATCAGTGAGAGGAGAGGCCCTTTGTCCTGTGAAGGCTCAGTGGCCGACCCAGGGTAGGGGAAGGCCAGGGCACTGAGGCGGGAGGGGCTGGGTGAGTTGGGAAGCACCCTCATAGAAGCAGGGGGAGGGGAGTGAGATGGGTGTTTAAATGGGAAGGGAGGGCAACATTTGAAACGTAAATAAATAAAATAACCAATAAAATAAGAAAAAAACTGACTGAATTTTTTAAAAAAAAGATTCTTGTTGTACTGGAAGAGTTAAAAAATTTTAAACCTTCCACAGATGGAGTCAAGAGTGCAGATCAGCTTGTTCTGCACTCTGGGTCCTAAGAAACTAGCTATCCACAAGACAAAATAAGTAAGATAAGAGTTCAGAGCTGGGAGTTCAGGACATCGTGACCAAGCGCTATGGGTAGCAGGAACTAAAAACTGACCATAAGATAGATTGAATAGGGTTTGAGCTGGGAGTTCAAGTTAGCGTTCCTGTGCACCCTGGATACCAGGAACTTGGCTGACACAAGATAGATGGCTGATTACGTATAGGCTCTTAGAGAATAGCCTGTTCCTTGTACCCTGTCACAAACTAAATAATAGGCTGGGACTTTCCACAGGTGCTCTCCAATAGCCCTCCCTTACTCCCCCTGGGTTGTGGTTCCCCCCCTGAGTTGTGGTTTGGGGCTTTAAATTCTCTCTGTCTCCAAAGCCCCGGGGTCAGACCCCACTGCCCCTGCGTGGGTCATGGGTCTTAACCTCAGTATACTGATTAAAATATGCCTCTTGCTGATTGCATCAAGTTCGGTGTCTTGCAGTTAATGGGTGGCCGTGAATTCCCGAGGCTTGGGTGAGGTCCTCCATTCATGGGGGCCTTACAGTACCACATACTAACTATGTGGTCAGGAGAAGTTTTCTTCTCTCCAAATCTTCTGTTACTTTATCTGTGGAAGAGAGTGGCAGCATGTAATATCTGTGAAGACTGACTGGGATACGGTGAGGTGTCAGTAGGGTAAGGAATGAAGAGGTGTGGCTTCTGTGTGCAGTCTTCTGTGTGCTGGTTCACTCTAGAGAGCGCCTGGAGGTGGCACAAGAAGACATACATGGGCTACGGATGCCTTTCACTTGATCCTTTCAAAGCTTCCTCTGTAAGACCATTCTGTTGTTCTCCTCTCTGTCTAGATGAGGAATCTACTCGTCAGGAGATTTCCCAAGGTCACATCACAAGCAGCTGGCAGAGCGTCTGACTCCACATTCTGAGCCACTACGGCTCCGACTCACTTTTGTCTTCCTCTCTGATGTGGCCTCTATCCCAGGTAAGGTTCTGGCCTCCGCTCCCCACAAATGTTCCAAGCATCATCTCATACTGTCACAGGCTGACTGTGGTGAGATAGGGCACCGGGGTTTGTCCTGGACCCCGCTGACCCTCAGATCCTCATTTCACACTGTAGGAACTCAGCCTGTAAGGGCAGTAACTGTTACCACAGGATTAAATCATGTGATGCTCTCGAGAGCAGACTCGAGCAGTGCTGTGAAGTCCTTCGTGGGCCTGGGTGTGAAGGCTGCTGGTGTCATCTCAGTGGGCTGTGTGAGCAATGTGACAGCTTTTCTTTTAGAGGCTCTCTGGGACGTTCTAGTCTCACGTGTACCTCATTTTCCAGCATGCTGGTTTGGGGAACCACCCTCTGCTGCTCTGTCAGGTGATGAGACTCAATGTTGATTTGATGTGTTTGAGTTGAAGTGCCAGGGATGTCTGGACAGTATGCAAGACCCAAGCACCCGTGTGGGTTTGGCTATTCCATAGTTTACAAGAGATACGTCTCCCAGTCCACCTTGATGTTTTTGTTTTTATTTTGTTTTTCCTTTTAAACCACATTAAAATTTGCAAGCTAAACTGAGCATAGTGGTGTCTGCCTTTAGTCCTAGCACTTGTGAGGCAGAGGCAAGTGGGTTTTTATGAATTTGAGGCCAGCCTGTTCTACATAGTAAGTTTTAAGACAGTCAGGGCTGCAGAGGGAGACCCTGTTTCAAAAAACCAAAACAAACAAACAAACAAACAAACAAACAAAAGAAACCCCCAGAAACAAAAGAAAAGAGAGTCTCAGTGTTTTGGGATGGAAGCCTGTAAAGACAAAAGGGACCAACCGTGGCTATGGCACAGTGTGAAGGATCTAAAGGGCTGAGTAGACTTTGGGAGCCTCAGGTCATATTGAACTCTTTCCTCACTTTCTGCCTCTAGACTAGAAAAATTCTAGAATTCTAGAATTTACTACAGATGGCACTATGCAAATGAGATCTCAGTGCAAAGGTTAAGTTAAGGGTAATGTTTAAAGCAGCAGCACCCAATCCGGCTTGTTATAGTGCTGCCATTTTCCAGACTAGGCAAGGCCTGAGGCCACGTGCAGCAGCATGGGAAATGGCTCTGCTAATCTTCCTCCATGTCCCCAAATGCTTGGCTGAGCCCAGACCACCCCACCATCCACGCGGTACCCGATAGAAATGAGACTCTAATGCTTAGATTATCCAAAGGCTTTATATGTTTGGTAATGCTCAAATTAACAAGATGCCCACACAATCAGAGGTGTAACCTAGATATATCAACTACCTTTGACTGCTAGAGACACACGAACGTCTGCTTCCATGTTCCCCTCTCTCGCTGGTCCTCTCTCCCCTAGCTCCTCCTCTTCCTTCTCCCCTTCCTCTCCTTACCCCTCCCACATTAGCTCCTCCCAAAATACAGAGTTTAATGTATGGGGGAAATATACTACTACACAAAGGGGATCCAGATTTGTCAGTGAACAATTAGTAATATAATTCTAGTAGATGAGGAGTAGAGAAAGGGGTGTCTGGAATTAAAGGTTATCCTTGGCTACATAGCAAGTCTGAGGCTAGTCTTGGCTGTAAAAGAGCCTGTTTTCAAAGAAAAACAAGAGGAGGAGGAAGAGGAGGAAAGAGAGAGAGGACTGTGGTCTAGAATATAGCTCTTACCTATCTAGCATTTATAAGGCCCTAGGCTCAAACCCCAGGAAAGCACACACACAACATGCACACGCACACACACACACACACACACACACGTACACACCATGAGGATCTAAGTTTGATCCCCAGAACAGGCATGTAGAACACTGAGCACAGTAGTGCTCACTCTCATCCCAGTGTTGGTGAGACGGGGTGGATACCTGGAGGCCTACTGGTCAGCTAGTCTAGTTGGTAAAGTTCCAGGCCAATGAGCGGCCAGTCTCAAAGATGGAAGGCAGCTGAAAAAATGACACATTGGGTTGTCTTCTTGCCTGTACATGCTTGTGCACTAGTGTGCATTCATATGCACCCACACATGCACACAAATGTGTACACATACATTCATTCAAACTATCGTGAGAAAAGGAGGAGACACCCTTCGGCTCAATGACGTCTATCAAGTAATCCCCGCTCTCCCTCTCGGCTTAGCAGCAGAACCGTGCCTTAACGGGTACCATGAAAGACAGCACACACCAGCAGTTCCTAGTTCTACGACGAGGAGTTGTAGATTGTCACAATACATCAGACACAGCAACAACGCATCTGCTCTAGCCGGATACGGGAAAGGCTCCGCAGAAGTGTCCTTCAGACACAGAGTGGGAGCGTCTGCACCGTGCAGCACCCTGACGTGTGCCAGTGCCTCAAGAAGGTGTCATGCAACAGCTCTGTCCTAGCTGTGTAACGTGTCACAACCGTCACCACAACAGCTAAGTGTTTTGACAAGTGGGCTGTGTCAGGATGAAAATATCCAAGGGGGAGGAAGAATATCTCTCACTGGAAGTTAAATGCCCCTTCAGCTCCACGGTGCCACTCAGACTAGTCTATCTGCGGTTTATAATTGGAAATGGAATCAAACTGCCTCTCTAACCTACAAAACAAATTGCTGCAACACTTGGGTTGGCAGCGCCCAGGCACTTCTCGCTAGGGGTAATTAGCAGCACATAAAAGCTAATGGCTAATTACCTTGGCCTGTGTTCACATCCTGGGAAAGCCTGACTTAACAGATAAACCCAAGCTTTTTCATTCAGTGACTCCTGAGTCTGGTGAGGGCAACCGTGGAGCTGGGGAGGATGGGGAGGTAGGGAAGCTATGTGCGTAAATCGGTGGGCGGAGCCTGATAGCAGCACATGCGCACAGCCCCAGTACGGGAGCGGTGGTAGTGGGAGCAAGGTTACTGACCTAAGTCTGGGGCTACAAAGAAAAACCCTGTCTTAGATAAGTCAGGACAAAAAGTGAGTGGGACTTGGCTCTTGGGAGGTAGAATTTCCAGCCGCTGTATGTTAACTTTGGAAATAGAGTTAATTAAGGGAGGTGTGTAGTCTCTGTGTACGGTTCCTTGAAGGCCTGTTTTTCTCCAGATGCTCTGTTGTCAGATGCTGACATGTAAAACTGTAAAACTGACTGCGGAAGCAGCTGATTACCTGCCCCCACTCCCAGGGTTTCTCTGTGTAGCCCTGGATGTCCTGGAACTCTGTAGACCAGGCTGGCCTCAAACTCACAGAGATCCAATTCCTCTGCTTCAAGAGTGCTGGGATCAAAGGTGTGCACCACCACTGCCCATTAACATCTGGTTAGAATTGATAAAAAAAAATATTATCAATCCCAATATGGGAGGCAGAGGCAGGTGGATCTCTGTGAGTTCAAGGCCAGCCAGAGCTACATGTCAGATAAATGAGTGGCCTGGGAAGAGACAATGCATAATTCTCTTTTCTGTAAAGCAAAGAAAAGCAAAATCATGGTGAAAGAGACGTGTTTGTAAGAGTTAGTGAGATGTCACAAGAGCACAAGGTGCCCCTCCAAAATGCCTCTGCTCTGCCCTGGAGAGAGAGCTTTTATGAACTTGGGACAGTATTGAAATTAGTGAATGGATTTGAGAACCTATGTTAAAATTGCCAGTTACCCAGTAAGCAATTGGTTTAGTTTGTTTTTCCTTTAAAAGTGTTTTATTTAGTAATAAGGGGCAAACACGATCAAAATGCACTGTATGAAATTCTCAAAGAATTAAAATCTTACATTGTCAGTCGCAACAGGGGAGGCATAAGCATAAGCATAAGCAGAGGCAGAGGCAGATGGATCTCTGTGAGTTCAAGGCCAGCCTGTTGTACATATTGAGTTCAAGGCCAGCTAAGTAAGACCTTGTCTCAAAATATACATTAATTAAAAGATGTATTTCACGATGGGCGGTGGTGGCACACACCTTTAATCCCAGCCCTTGGGAGGCAGAGGCAGGTGGATTTCTGAGTTCGAGGCCAGCCTGGTCTACAGAGTGAGTTCCAGGACAGCCAGGGCTACACAGAGAAACCCTGTCTCGAAAAACAAAACAACAACAACAAAAAGAAAACAACAACAAAGATGTATTTTATTTTAAACTATGTGGATGTGTGTGCATGTCTGTTATTCAATAATCATGTGTGTGCGCGCACGCTTGCACATGTATGTGGGTGCCTGAGACCAGAAGAAGGCATTACACCACCTTGATCTTGAGTTATAAGCAGTCGTGGCTGCCTCGTATGGGTTCTGGGAACTGTCCTCTGTAAGAACAGAGCCACTAAGCTGTCTCTTTAGCTCCTGATTGTTTTTATTCCAATAAGGAGCCTTTTCCTATGTAGTTCAGGCCAATTTTAGACTTATAATCCTCCTGTCTCAGACTCCCAAGTGCTAGGACTATAGGTGTTCCCCACTTTTATCTAAGTTTTCTTTTGTTTGTTTTTAAACATTGGCTTTGGAGGAGCTAAGTCCCCTGAGTGATCTTTTGCGACTGCCATTGGTAGGAAGGAAATGGGTTATTTGAATCAGTGAGCCAGGCATGGTGGGCTGCCTGCATTACCAGCACTTGGGAAGCTAAGGTAGGAAGCTTATAAATTCCAAACCAGCCTGGCTGTGCAGTGAGATCCTGTTTCCAACTGCACACATAAAAAGACAAACAAGTGTGTGACTTTATCTGGGGAGAAAGGCGCAAATGTCTATTAGCCCAAATGGGGCGCCAATAACAGCTAGAAGAAAAGATTCCATCCAAGTTACTTACAGGAGCACAGGTGACTCAAGGGAGGTGGCATTCCCAAAATGCCCACGGTTGGATGTGACAACTCATGAGAGCTGCATTCCTGAATCTTCCTGAATAACTTGAATGTGAAATTGTCTCCTTTCTACAGAAATGGCTTCTACATAATCTTAGGGAGGGGCTCTGTGAATCTTGTAAGGTTCAGCAACTTCCTGGGCCTTGTAAGTTTACCTACATCTTGAGTCCTATGGGCTCTTCTCTTCCCTTGAGGAAGGAATGTTTTCATTGAGAGGAAATAATGACAAAACACTCTAGCCCTTATAGTCTTCCTCTCCTGTCCCCTTTGCAATGTCATCTGAGCCTTGGAGGACATGCTGTGGATACTTGATGATGGTGGTGGTGATGATGGTGATGAAGATGAAGAAGATTGTGGTGGTCGTGGTGGTGATGGTGTCGATGATGGTGATGATGAAGAAGATGATGGTGGTGGTGATGATGTCAATGATGGTGATGATGATGAGGAGGAGGAGGAGGAAGAAGAAGAAGAGGAGGAAGGGCAGGAGGAGGAGGAGGAGGAAGGGAATGATGTTCTGGTAGTTCCCTGTGATTACATAGTGGCAAGTACTCTGCAACGTAATTATTTTTTTGTGTCTGTGACTCGGAATAGATGATCATTGGTACCCAAGGGCAAGCATGTCACCAAGAAGCCCACTCCAGCATGGACAATGATCCATGAAAGCTACCCTCTTGGAGCTTTCTGCATAACTTCTAGGTGGCTGAGCTGGGGAGAGGACTTGGAACCTTATCAAGAGCACCCTTAGCCTTGTAAGCTTGGTTTTCTTTTTGAATCCAGTGAGCCCCCTCCCTTCAAGAGGGGATGTTTCAGTTTGGAGGAGATAGCTAGTAACAATAAATAAAGAGAAAAGGGGAATTCCATTCTCTTTCTCACTTACTTGGTATAATATTGTCTTCTTAGAGATCCAGAAGGCAGCCTCAATTCATATTGCTTAAGCTGGATCTAGGGGAAGCTAACGTGTTCCAAAATTAGGACTGAGACCAGGGTGCTCCTCCATCTATGAATATGCACTGCAGTGCTCAGCGTCTTAGAGCAAAGCCTGGGAAGATATAAATGAGACACAGTTAAAAATGGAAGAAGTTAACATATCCCCATCTGCGGGCAGGGTGGTTCTATCCTGATATTCCACGCTAAAGATTCTAGCAGAAAACACAGAGAACTGATCAACATGTTTCATCAAAGTAGCAGTACTTGAAAACCAACATTCAGAAGTCAGTAGCATATATATGTGCCCATATACATATGTAATATATACAAATTCATATATACATACATATACATACATAAAACATTTGTCTAGAAAGAAATCAGGACAACATTATTATATAACAGCTTTAAAAATAAAAACAAAAATTGTATAAAAACCTGACCAGGATCTAAAAGACCTCTATAATGAAAAACGGAACCATTGAAGAAAGAGACTGAAGAAGACATTTTGAGATGAAGAGATCCTCACAGTTCACAGCTTGTCAGAGCTAAGAGAGCAAAATGACATCACCAAAGCAGCCGATATATTCATGCAACCCCCAGCGACATTCCAATGCGACTCTTCACAAAACCACAAAAAAGTCCTAAAGTTTATATTAAGATACAAAAGGCCCCAAAGAGCAGTGCAATTGTAGGCAAAAGGAGACATGCTGGAATACCCAACTTCAAACTACACTACAGAGCCATAGTGTCACAAAGACTGTACGCTACTCAAACAAAAACAGACACATAGGCCATCAGAACAGTGTCAGACCCCAGAGAACCCCACAAAGGCCTGGCCAGCTACCACTGCATCCTTGCATCGTGTGAGGGCTGGAGCCCTGGCTTGGGGTAGCAAGGGAACAAAGGACAGACAGACATACAGAAAAGGCTCTATTCCTTTTGTTTACTTCTCCTTCCCCTGCCTGGACACCTTCTGTTTGTGTGTACTCCTTATGTGAATATATTTTTAGGCACATACTTAAATCTAGATTGTACACATGGGCACATCTGGAATATTTGTTTTTCTGAGTCTGCTGTATTTCCCAGAACATGATGATCTCCAGTTCAGTCCATTTTCCTACAAATGTCATCATTCTTCATCCCAGCTCAGTGAAGCCCCTGTGTGTAGAGAAGCCACATGTTCTTTAGTCACTAAGCTGCTGACCAGGACAGGGTGGACTAGGCTCTGCTGGAGAAGCTGCAACACCTTGGAAACTCGGTGTGATTATTTATACACAGTTGAACAGGGAAACTGGGCTCTTCCATACAGCTGAACAAAGAAAGGTGGGGTTCGTGCATGCAGATAAACAAGAAGGAATGATAATTATACAGGTGAACAAGGAGATGGCTTTAGCTAATCTTGGTGGAAGCTATCTCTGTAGGTAAGCAGTCTTCAGGCTGAAATGTTTTGGGGGCTGGGGAGAAGCTGCTGGACATTTTCTGCAAACACTGTCAACACTCTGGACAAGAGGGAGCCTTTGTCACCCTTCCGGGCCTCACCTGGAGAAGGCGTTGGCATTGCCCTGGGTCTGAGGCACTGAAGTTATTGGTGCCTGTGTCAAACTGGGCACGTCCACCCAGGACATCACTCGCTTCTCACAAGCTCTGATCAAGTTATCAAAATCATACTTTTGAGAAAAGACAGCCTCTTCAACAAGAAATGTTGGGGAACATGATTTCTACCTATAACAAAATGAAGCTAGAATTACCCCCTCTCCCCTGCACAATTCAAAAGCAATTCAAAATGTGTCAAAGAGCTTGATATAAGACCTAAAACTCTGCTATATGCAGAGGAAAGTGCAGGCAGACCACGCCAAGACAGAAATATAGGCAAGAAATTTTCTAAGAAGTTCTCCATAGCAAAGGAAACATCAGCAGATGAAGACATAGGTTGGAGATTGGGAAAAAAGTATTTGCCAGCTATACACCACACAGAGGATTCGTATCTAGAACCTTTAAAGATTTCTAAGAGCTAAATACCAAAAAAGTATCCAATGAATAAGTGGGCTAATGAATTGAATAGACAATCCTCAAAAAGAAAAATACAAATGGCCAATAAATACTGTGATGTGTTTACTGTCTTTAGCCGTCAGGAAGATGCAGAGTGAAGCTGTACTGAGCTTCTGTATCACCACAGCTGGACCAGTTATCAAGAACAACAGCAGAAAGAGCTGGTGAGGGCGAGGACAGAGACTCTCGGTGGGGCAGGAAACTGGCGTAGGCAGGATGGGAAGAGGCAGCGAATTTCCTCACAATCTTAATGTAAACCTACCATCTGACCAGCTCTATCAACCCTGGATATAGTCCTGTGAGAAGGTGAGTTAGCACACACCAAGACTCTTGCACAGGCCCACCTATTGCTTCATTGCTCATAGGAGCCAGACAGTGAAGCCAGCCTGGCTCACCCTCAGCAGATGAGGAGCTAAAGAAAATGTGGCATATCCACAGTAGAGCTTTACTGAGCTCTGGTGTGTGTGTGTGTGTGTGTGTGTGTGTGTGTGTGTGTGTCTGTCTGTCTGTTTGTCTGTCTGTCTGAGTGTATGTATGTGTGTCTTTCTGTGTGTATGTGCCTATGTGTGTGCTGTGTGTGTCTGTCTGTGAGGCTGTGTGTGTATCTGTGTGTGTCTGTGTGTGTGTGTGTGTATGTGTCTCTGTGTGTGTGTGTCTCTGTGTCTGTATGTGTCTGTGTGTGTCTGTGTGTGTCTGTATGTGTCTCTGTGTGTCTGTGTGTCTGTCTGTCTGTCTGTCTGTGTGTATGTATGTGTGTCTTTCTGTGTGTATGTGCCTATGTGTGTGTGTCTGTGTGTCTGTGTGTCTGTGTCTGTGTGTCTGTCTGTGTGTCTGTGTGTGTCTGTATGGGTCTCTGTGTGTGTGTCTCTGTGTGTGTGTCTGTATGTGCATCTGTGTGTGTGTCTGTGTGTCTGTGTGTGTCTGTGTGTGTCTGTATGTGTCTCTGTGTGTGTCTGTGTGTGTCTATGTGTGCATCTGTGTGTGTAGGATGCGGAAGTAGAAAGGAGAGGTGATGGGGAGGAAGAGGTGTAGAGGTACAGAAGGTCAGAGGAGGGTAAACAGGAATATAAGGTTCTCTAAGGAATAGATTCTCTCTGATACCAACTGTGGTTCACACCATCCCTTGGCTTTCTGGCTTAGAGCTTTGTAAATCATTCCTAAATAATGTGACTTTCTAAAAATCAGTGAAATGTCTATTATTTATAAATATTTCCAGAAGTAAGCATTCTTTTTTCACTAATTCTATTTTATTGTGTTTTACTTTATTTTGTGGCAAGTGTGCAAACACTCCCACACACATCACACACCTGCAGTACACACCGTGGGGCAGTGGGCAGTGTGCCTCTACTGATCTCGTCCTCTCTGTCATTCAGACATTAGCTCTCTGGCCCGCCTTTGTTTCCTTGTGAGGCCATTGGGACCCCAGACAATCCAGGCCAAGCTCAGTACCATCTGTTGCAACAACTCCCTTTTACTATGTAATGTGAAGTATGCACACACCCTGGAAATTAAATGTGTTCACCAGTGTGAGGGTGTTTTTCTGCCTGCCACAGCAACGCCAAGCCGAGCAAAGTGTTGCAAAGCCCAGAGCATCTTCCCTTCAGCATTTACTCCTGGCTCTGCCCTCACAATAATTCTTGATTTGTTGAAACAAACAAACAAACAAACAAACAAACAAAAGTTAAAATAGGTTCTGCCTCATGTAAGAAAATTAGCAGTTCAAAAAATGACACTGGCTGCATCCAAGTCCCCTGAGTTCCCCAGAATGTCCCAGAGAGAAACCCAGAAATGACAGAGCTGAAGACTCGGAGTAAACACTATTCCAGTCTGACTCGATTGACTGCGAGATGTCACTGAGGAGGAGGGAGAGAGAACAGTAAGGAGCCGGTGCAGGGTGTTGTGCCAGGGAGTGTCAAGCATGAGGGTTCCTGGAGAGGCTCCCTGTTATGTTGGGGAAATGAGACAAGTTCCAGAAAGGACAGAGATACAGTACAGTGAGGACAGGCCATCATGGATCCTGTGGTGCAGCATGGGTGAGGAGATCGCACCTGAGGTGGGCCGTGTGCACTGTCCATCAGAGGAGCACAGGAGAGCTGTCCTTGAGTGCTTGAAGATGCCAGCACTACTTTCCAAAACCAATAACCCTTTCTAAATCTGAATGAAACTTGGTCTGAGTCTAAAGCCACAGATCAATACATGTCAGGCTTTCCTGTCTTCTTCAGTTTTCACATTTGGGGTGAGTACTTACTGGTTAGCAGGGACAGTCCCTTGCGTCCCAGCATTCATCATGACATCACTCCTCTAACCAGTGGATGCTAAAACAGCCCACTGTGTACTGCCTCAGTACCCAGGATATCACCCAACATGGCTCCAAGTCTCTGCGAATCATTGAACTGGATCCAATTCTATTCCTTAGACTCCAGTTACAATTAGAGACCAAAGGGAAGCCAAAAACTAAATCAGGCACAGCTCTCACACAGAGAGAGGGGAGGGTCCTTATCTATGGTGCCTTGTTTTTTTAGATTTGATGAGCAGAGCTCTGAAAATAATAACTGTCATTTACGGCCACTCAGTCAGTCCGAAGTATCCATATTGTAAAAACATGGGCCTTTTAAAAAAGTAAAACCAGACCATCAAACCAAGATCCCAACCTAACTTAAGGGCAGACTACACACAGCTGCCCCCCTGAGGAGAATACAGTGTCTGCCTTTACACACATCTGTTCAGACTTTCACAGCCTTGGTAGAGTTTGTCTTTCTTTTAAAGTTGAAATGATAGAACATGTCATGTTCAAAGTACCCCAAGTTTACCTATTCAAGGAAAACTGTTGTGCAGTGTCATTGGATCTTTTGCAAGGGTGTCTTTGAACGTTAATAGGGTAAATTTCAGCCATAATGGTGTGTTGGTTTGAATAAGAATGGTCCTAATAGACTCATGTATTTGAATGCTAGTCAGCAGGGAGCACAAGTGTTTGAAAGGATTAGAAGGATTAGGAGGTGTGGCCATGATGAAGAAAGTGAATCATCCTGGTGGGCTTTGAGGTCTCCCATGCTTAAGCTATGTGGCACAGATGTAGGTCTCAGCTTCTTCGGCGCCTTGTCTGCCTGCATGCCATCCTTCTTCCCACCATGATGACAATGGACTAAACTTCTGAGACACACTTCCTCCCACAAGGCCACACCTCCTCCCACAAGGCCACACCTCCTCCCACAAGGCCACACCTCCTCCCACAAGGCCACACCTCCTCCCACAAGGCCACACCTCCTCCCACAAGGCCACACTTCCTAATAGTGCCACTCCCTCTGGGCCAAGCATTCAAACACATGAGTCTATAGGGGCCAAACCTATTCAAACCACTGCAGTCATGGTATCTCTTCATAGCAAGAACAGTGACTAGGGCAAATGGCTTTTTGGGTCTGGTGCTTACTTTTAGTGCTTGTGAGAAAGGAAAGTAACCAAGAAGTTAACATCTGTTTTCAGCCACACACAGAGAAAAGTTAAGAAATTTCACTTTAAATAGAGAATGTAGGCAAAGCAAAATCAGCCTGGAGTTCTACAACTAATATTTGGTGGCGGCCATAGATAATTTTGAAGCCTGCCGAACTCTGCTCTCTTCAGATATCCCCAAATATTTTGTTGAGGAAGCAGTGTTGTTGAAAGTAGAATGATTACCGCTGTCTCAGAAAGAGTGATCATCACCCCACCGGGGGCTGTCTGCCCTTGTGGTGTCATTGAAATCTGCAGCTAGTAAGTTTGAGGCTGGCCTCATATTTGCAGTGTAGTCAAGAGCTGTCTCTGAGCTTCCGATTCTCCGTCCTGAACCTGCCAAATGCTGATATTAAGGTGTATGGCCCCACATCTAGCTTAACTACTTTTAAGTGTCTGTAGGTAGGGGGCAGGAGCAGGGGGTGATTATAGTGCTTGGAAGGCCTGGTTTTGAAGGAGTCTGCAGCGTGGTGATTTGTGTCTCAGTCTGCTCTGTGTTGCTGTAACAGAGGACCTGATGCTGGTGTCCTCACATAGCTTGTTCTTCACTCACCCTACCGTCTGCTCACAGTTTGGTACTCGCATCATCTAGGAAAGTGTTAGAGGTTGCTGACTCCTCCCCCATGCCCCGAATGCTCAAGCACCCATCTCATGTTCTAATAACCTATGAACCACATGAACCCAATTCTACTGCAGCTCTCCCTTTGTCTGTGACCACAAATAGACTGTAAGATGCTTCATACCAGGAGTTTCAGCACTTTCAAGTTGCCATGAGCCAATGCCAAGCCACACAGAAGGTCTGAAAGGGAATCATAATGACTTGTGCAGAGTAACCAGAGATGTGGAAGCAAATAGAGATGCAAACACTTCAGTGCTGTCTCTTGGAAGCTACAGACCCAAATTTAGAATGATAAAAATGACAAAAGAGTTATAGAATACTTGTGCTCCTGATAGCCATGGTGACTAAGTTGATGAGGAGGTTATTAGGTTTCTTCCTCCTCAAGACTTTATGTTTTATTCCAGCTCAGATGGTCTAACTGACTGTCTAGAGCCTTTATGGAACCCTTACTGTTTTCTTTGTGGCTTTGTTTACAACCTTTTAGAGCTCTGTGGTCAGTGAGACTTCTTTCTGACCTCACTCCCATTAGGAGCACAGCCTGCCACTCACTGCCCCCACCATGCCTCCCCTGTTGATGTAAGTGAGACTGCCACGGGAAAAACAGGAGAGGAACTAAAATAAACTCCTGGGCTTTCATCCTGCCAGAAACTATCCGTTCAAGCACCCGTTAGATGTAAAAATGTCAAAATGGGGAGAGAGAAAAAAAACGTAATCACATTTGAGGGAGACTCACACCGACGAGTTGGAGAAGACTTGGGTAATAGTCAGAAAATAGAGTTTGTGGCATGGAGGGTCCTGGGAAGGAGAGGGGTCACAGCAGGCATGGTTTGCAGGTCTGCCAGAGGCAGGGCACCTTCCAGCCTCATTTCTCCAACTAAGATCTAATGGCTACTGGCTCCTGTCCCCTCTCACCTGTTTAAGAAGACAGAAAGTTCCAGAGATGGATCCCTCATCTTCCCTGCACTGTCACCAATCTTTGGCTTCTCCTAGATCCTTCCAACCCTTTCTTTATCTCACCTTTTCTTATGGCTCTGAGATATTTCACCTCCCTTTCTATTTGGAAACCCTTTAAAAAGCCAGTTTTCTATACTTCTGTCTCCAAATACTTTCCTCACGTTCTCAGTTAAACCCCGTGCAATTAGGCTTTTGCCCTGAAACGTCAACTGCTCTTGTGCAGGTGACCACTGATTGCCCCACAGCTAGAGGCAAGGCAACTGTCGTTTCTCAATTTGTTTGCCCATCGGCAACATCAGCGCAACTCCCCCACCCAGCATTAGTGCGATTGAACTCAGGGCCTTGAGCCAGCTCTACCACTGAGCTACACCCCTCATCCTTAGTCCATTGTTGGCTCTTAACAAAGACTGCTATCCCTCCTGGCCTCTAGAGCAACACTCTGGGTTTTTTTCTCAGCTGACTGCCCCCCCTTCTCCCGTAAACCCTGACACCCCCCCCACCCCCACCCCCCCGCACCCCGGCCTCCCTGGTCTTAGTCACTAGGTTGTTTCATCCTGTTGGCATGGCTGACATTGAAAGTCTGCACATCTTCTTTCACTCTCTTGGTGACTTCAGTTTGGTGGCAAATTAAACAAAGGACAGTGCTGAGCACACACACACCTCTCATCCCAGCACTCAGGAAATAGAAGAATATACATTTCTATAAGTTCAAGGCCAGCCTGGTCTACATAGCAAGTTCCAGACCACTTAGGGCTACATAGTGAGACCATGTCTCAAAAAAAGAATATTTAAGCAGAAGCTGAGAACTTTGACAACTGTATGTCCACCCCAGATCTCTTCCCTGCCCTGTGCATTCCTCACGGAGGTGTATGACTTAGTATGTGAATTCCAGCTTTCCTCTGAAGACCTCTGCCTGGAGGGTCTCCTCAGCTCAGTACTGGCCTCATAGTTCCTCATGGTCACCCATAGCTAGCATTCATGCCTGACCCCTGTCATGCCCACGTACACCTGTCTGCACTGCTCTCAGCATCTGTCCAAGTCCTGGGACTGGGAGCCAGGTGGTGTTCTACACATGTGGTCCCTTCAGTTGGAGTCAGATATGGTGTTGCACATTTATAGTTCCCCACTGGAGCCAGGTGTGATATTGCACACATATAGTCCCTTCACTGGGAGGCAGGGGCAGGTGGACTGTGAGTTTGAGGCTACCCTGATTTGAGTATAGACTTTTAGGCCAGCCAAAGCTATACAGGAAGATCCTGTCTCAAGACATAGGAGAAAGACTCTTCTGAACACATGACTTTTCTTGCAGATTGCCATGGGGCCCATGTCAATCACTGGTCTTTCCAGGATTGCTGAGAGAATGCTTCCTTGGCCTCTTTCCTTCTGCCTGCTCACCAGAGACACCAAGACGCCTAGACGCCGAGACGCCGAGACTACGCACTCCATTGCTGCCCCCTTTCCTGCTTTTTCATAGCACATTCATAACCACTTGTTTTAGGCACCTTGTCTGTTGCTGTGGTGAAATAACTGGCAAGAATCAACTTAAGGAGAGGTGTGTTTTTGGTTCATGGTTTGAGGGTGCAATCCAGTACTGCAGGGAGGCATGGTGGCCTAAGCAGGAAGTGGCAGGTCATACAGCATCTACAGCTGGGAGCAGAGAGCGGTGAGCGCTGGCACTCAGCTTTCTTTGTTACTGTTTATTTTTATTACTGTTCACTCTGGGACCCCATCTAGTGGATTTAGAATTACCTAGGAGACAAGCCTATGGGTGTCTGAGACGGGTTTCCTAGGAAACAAGCCTATGGGTGTCTGAGATGGGTTTCCACGGAGGGTTAATGAGGTGGGATGAGGTCTCCTCCGTGATTCTAAATTCTATCAAGTTAACTGTCACACCACGTAGGACATTTAGATAAAGAACATAGTCACGAGTGAGTGACATGGCTGATCAGGTAAAGGCGCTTGCCACGAAGGCCTGACAACCTAAGTTCAATCCCCAGACCCCACATTTAGATGAAAGGGAAGAACCAACTCCACAAAGTTGTTCTCTGCTCTCCTACACTCATCATACACATGACTGTATAAATAAAAGGAATAAATAAAAGGTTGAAAATATCTTTAGGTACTGTTTTTTTAGTACAGCTACATAGAAACACCACCTTATTTTAATGTAAATGTATCGGTCTTCTAGCACCATGATCCATCATTAAAATGTATTAAAATTACATGTATTTATTCATTATGGTGAGGGGGTGTGTATGGCATGGCATGAATATGGAGATGAGAGGACACAGCAAGTTCACTTCTTCCACCATGTGGGTTACAGGTATTAACTCAGATTGTCAGGCTTGGCAGCAAGCTCCTTGACCTGCTGAGCCACCTCACCAGCCCCAAAGCAAAGTTTCTAATAAGAAAATATATTCATCACTTTTATTCACATATAAATAATTTATAAATCATTCAAGGACCATTGATGCATTTAACCATTTGTCCATCTGTAACAGATACCACAGTCAAGACACGGAATGAGGCTGTGGTGGGGCTCCATGGTGGTATGTTTGCATGCAGAAGGACAGGGCTTCGATCCCAGCACCAAAAGGAAAAGAAGAGACAGGATATTTCTACCATCTGTGGATGTTTCCTTTCACCTCTTTCTTTGCAGTAAGCTCTTTGTTCCCCACCCCTGGCTCCAGGCAACACCGATGAGCTTCTAAACAACCTGGGTTAGACTATGAAAAAAAAATCACATTTTTTTTAAATAGAAGATCTAGTTGAGAAGAAAAATAGGCAATGCAGATAATGCTGGATTATACTGCATTCTTTTTTTTTTTTCTAAAAGGACCCACCGCAGTGTGGTAAGCTTTCTTTGCTTCTGGCACCTACCATTCAGCAAAATGCATCTGAGATTTGTTCCTGTTGCTTCCCGTGGATGACTCCTTTCACTGTGACTAATGTGGCGGTTTGAATGAGAATGGACCCCACAGTCTCATATATCTGAATACTTGGTTGCCTGGGAGTAGAATGGTTTGAAATGGTTAGAAGAGTCAGGAGGTGTGGCCTTGTTGGAGGAAGTGTGTCACTGAAGGTGGGCTTCAAGGTTTGAAAAGCCCATACCAGGCCCAGTCTCTGTCTCTGTACTCCCCCCTGCCCCCCCCTCTCTGCCTGTTACCTATGGGTCAGGATGTAACTCTTAGTGACTGCTCCAGTGACATGCCTGCCTGTGTGCCACCATGCTCCCCACCATGATGATAACTAACACTATGCAGCTTGAAGCAATCTCCTAATTAAATGCTCTCTTTTATAGAAGATGCCTTGGTCATGGTGTCTCTTCACAACGACAGAATAAGATGCTCTTCTACTCTAAGGAGGCATCACAATGGATTTATTAAATTCACCAGTTGACAGCCATCTCTGTTGTCTTCAAGTTGGGGATTCCTATATATGAATAAATATGAACTAATGAGCTAATATGAGCAAAGCGTTTACACTTTACACTGGGGCTGTTTTCATTTCTCCAGCATTATGTGGTCACGTGGTAACTATATTTTGCTTCTTAAGAAACTGGTTAAACTCCAAACGTTAAACACTCCTGCCCAACCATCCAATCAATAAGTTTAATATCTATAGCTGCCAGGGAAATGCAAACCACACTGAGATGCCACGCCATTCCAGTCGCAATGGATACCATTAAGAAAACAGACAACTTCAAATGTTTGAAAGAATGTGCAGAAAGAGGGCTCCTCATGAACTCAAGCCAAGAACAAGGAGTATGCAACCACAAAGGCAATCAGTATGGAGGTTCCTCAAGAAACTCAACGTAGAACTGCCACACGACCTGTCTATACCACTACTGGACGGTAGGCTAGCATTTAACAGCACGATTTGTAGCAGCCAAGATATGGAGTCAGGTTTGGTTCCCATCAATAAAAGAGCAGATAAAGGAAAGGTGATATAAATTCACATTAACGTTTGGTTCAGCCATAAAGAAGAGTGGGTCCAATGAGAAGGCTCAGCAAGCACAGGGGCTTGCTGCTAAGCCTGCAATCCTGAGTTTGATCCTGGAATTCACATGGTAGGAGAGCGAGAACCTGCTCCCACATTGTCCTCTGACCTCCATGTGTGCCATGGCATGAAATAAACAATAAATGTAAACAGTAAGATTATGTTGTTTTGTTGTTGTTTGTTGTTTGTTTGTTTTGAGAAATAGGTGGAACCAGAGATTGTGTTACACAAAATAAGGCAGACACAGGAAGACAAATACGTCAGGTTTTATCTCATATGTGAAATGTGTGTGTGACAAAAATACAAGAGGTGCTTGAGGTCAGATGGGACTGAAAGGAAAGTGAATCCAGAGGAAGCCAAAAAGACAAAATATCACCTGTTTTCTCTCAGGAGGGGCAGGGTGAATGTGAGGAAGACACCACGATAAATGTGCACAAAATGCCATTGCTGTGCCTATTATTTTGCATGCTAACTAAGAATTAATTTCAAGAAAGGAGAAAGCTGGGTATAGTGGTGGACGGCATAAATCCAGCACTTCTGAGGCAGAGGCAGGAGGATCTCTATGAGTGTGAGGCCAGCCTGGCCTATAGAGTGAGTTCCAGGACAGCCAGTGTCTCAAATAATTAAGTAAGTAAATAAATAATAGAGAAAGAGGAGGGGAGATGGAGGAGAGAGAAAGGGTAGGTGTGGGGGAAGGGAAGGAGGAGGGAGAGGGACAAACAGAGAGGTGGAAGGACTGGGAGAAGAAGGAGGGATGGAGAGGAGGAGGAGGAGAGGAAGATGGGAAGGGAAGGGGAAGGGGGATGGGGAGGAGGAGGGACAGGGACAGGAAGAAGGACCCAGAGAGGGAGAAGAACAGGGACAGGGAGTGGGAGGAGGAAGGGGAGGGGAAGGAGGAGGGGAGGACAGCGAGAGGGACACGGACTGGGAGAGGGAAAGGGATGGATGGGGGAGGTAGAATGAGGAGGGAGAGGGACAGGGACAAAGAGGAAGAGAGGAAGAGCCTGTCTGTTTTCTCTAGTGGCTATGTCTCTAAGCATTCTTGGTGTGTGACAGCCCAGCTGCTTGGCACTGGCACAGTTGGGGTCACTGTGGTTCCTGTGTTTCACGTTTTTTGATCCTTCTCACCGTGGATCTACAACTAACCACCAACTATGCACAGCACAGCGACAGCTTTCTCAAGTCTCCTCAGCCCCCTTCATCCTCTCTGGTGAAACATCTCTTGTTGTTTAACGGCAATATTATTTTATTTTTCAAAAAGGTTTATTTTAACTTGTGTGTTTGTGTGTGTGTGTCTGTGTAAGGGAGGAGCAGCATGTCAGACAAGCCTGGGACCCTCAGAGGTGCTGGATCCATGTGGAGCTGGGGTTCCAGGCTGTTGTGAACTGACTGATATGGGTGCTGGGAACTGAACTCTGATCCTCTGAGAGAGTACTACATGCTTTTAGCCCTTGAGCCAACTCTCGCCTGCCCCAGGAAAACTCTTATACACTGTTAACACAAGTCCCTCAACCGACGTTTGCACTCCAACCGTTTTCTTCAGTTCCTAAATTGCTTTTCGTTTTCTTAATGGTTGTCCTCAAAAGCACACATTTAAAATGTCTTGAGAAAGTCCAAACTAATGTTTTTTTCTCTCTTATTATTTGAACTCCTAAAAAAAAAAAAAAAAAAAAAACAAAAAAAAAAAAAAACCTGTGGCTTTTACAAACTTACAAAAGTATTTATTATCTTATAAAGCACTGAATATTTGTTTATTTACTTTGGTCTCCATTCACTTTTAAAAGCTACAAAGTAGTACAAGGTGCTGGAGAGCACTAGGAGAAAGCCAGCTGATTGAGCCAGACATGCAGGCACTTACCTGCAATGGTAGCAGGGGACCGGAACTCTCTGTCTCTCTCTCCCTCTCTCTGTCTGTTTCTCTGTCTCTGTTTCTGTCTCTGTCTCTCTCTCTCTCATTCTTCCCCTCCTTCCCCTCCCCTCACCCCTCATCCCCTCTCTCCCTTCCTCATTTTGGTTATCTTAGACAAGATCTCACGTGTAGCCCAGGCCGGTCTCAAACTCCTGGGTACCGCAATTTTAGATGTAAGCTACTGTGCCCACCTTTGCTGGTGAGTTTATCATGTGATAAACACACTAGTGATATAAACACACACACACTGGTGATATGCACACTGGTGATACACACACTGGTGATATACACACTGGTGATATAGAGAACAAAGACACACAGAAGGCTTTGATTGACCTGAAAGGTCTGGGACTCCCCAGAAGGGAGGTCCACTTAAGTCACAGGATAGCACGCACCCAAAGGACACACGAGAGACCGTCTTGCTGTAAAGCACATGAGGTGGTTTATTAAATCAGAGCTCTGGGCCAGCCCATATCCCCATATCTCACATAGGGGATAGAGGGACTGACCCCGTGGCTCAGGGGTCAAGCGCTTATATATGGGCGGGGTGGGGAAAAATCGAACTTTCGCGCGGGTGCACAGGATTGGTTGTTTTACTTTTTTGAACACTAGCAGGCCGTACCATGGGGGCAGGGTATAGTTCCTCTCTTGGCCAGTCAGTTTCTGGGATGTTCTTAACAGGCCTTTGTCTTGTAACTCCCCCTCCTCTGTAACTAATTAGATGGGCCCAAACCTGCTGGCAGGCACTTTTCTGCCCAAGGTCTAAGGCGAAAAATTTACACATATTTCATAAAATGACCTTTATAATTTTTCACTCTACAGACCAATCACAGCAGCTTTCTGCCTGTTTTGTCAGACTCATCAGTAAAACTAGTGATGGTTACATACTGTCCCTGAGCTAGGTCTGTGCACACAGAAGACCTTAACCCTCTATGTCATTGTCATCATCAGTAAAGTAACTGTAAGCTGACAACACCGACCTAGCCAGCAGCGCGTGCGAGTGGTATTTATATTGCAGTCAGATGCTTGAAGCGTCCCTCTGGGAGCTCTATGCTGTTATAGGAGCACCCGGAACCTCAGTAAGCCACACGTTACTGCTGGCAGTGTACTTTCCCAATGAAAAGTCAGGGGGTATAGTTTGTTGTATAGTTATAGTTTGTTGGAGCCATGTGTCAACAGATTTCTTCCAAACGTCTAAGAAGAGCATCACCTCAAATTATTATTATTATTATTATTATTATTATTATTATTATTATTATTTACCACAGAAAGGCCATCTTAAAAAAAGTCTCCTGGTTGCTGCTGTTTCTGTTTCAAACAGTCAGGTATAGAAGGGTTTTTGTGAGTTTGCAGCTACTGCTTGTCTGGGCCATGCCAGCCATGGTCCCCACCAGGGGTCTCAGGACACTGGCCTTTTCAATCAAGGAAGTTTTATGATTTATAGCTTGGATGCTCTTAGCCCAGATAGCAAGTGCATCTCCCATATTATTTGTATGTCATTCTTAATGTAGTTAGCTTCTCAGGCTTAGATTCCTGGGTCAAATATTTAACACGTGATCTGGGTTCAAACGCTGGTAAATGAATAAAGAGGTTTAAGTTAGCCACCGAAAAAGGTGATTCTGAATCCCTGTGAAAACTGCTAAGCCACAAACAAGCTCAAAAGCCTCTTTATGTCTTCTGAGGTGACTTCCCCAAAGAATGTAAACACAGAAAGACTGAATTTGAGGTCAGGAGGTTTCGAAGATAAAGGGACTTTTGATGTCTGATCTCAAAGCTGCATTGCTTGGTGCCTCTTCTCTGATGAGACATCCAGAGAGTACCAGATGACTCACTCAGTCTGTCTGATTTAACCACACACAGTACGTATGATCGCTCCTTCTGTTTGTCATATAGTTAAGTAAAACCTAATCGAATGCCTGTATGCCTGCCTGCTCCTGAACTATTTTTTTCTCTCTCCATGCTTGCCCAGGAGATGATATTTCTTTTCCAGAGACAGGACAACTGGTTTATGACATTAAAAAATAAATAAATAAATAAATAAAAATCCCACTTTCCAATGACACAAGGGACACAGATGTCTCTGGGTGTCAACAAGCAATTCTTTCTATTTCTCCCTCTCCCAAACAGATCCCATGGTCTCTAAGCATGGGCATAGCACATATGGGGTTTGTGCCAAAATGTGTTGCCCCTGGATGAGCTCCCCTCGGTGAGTTAAAGCCTCCTTCTGCTGGCTTGTTCTGGAGTATAGTGGGCTTATGCACTGGAAAAGGCTGCCACTTTTCAGTGAGCTGAGATCAAACCCACGGCCTCCCTCACAAGCTCTAAGCCGGCTCTCCACCACTGAGCTCCGCTCTCCCAGCTAAGTAACATATTTTAATTTGATTGTCTTCCACTTCCTGTAATCTGTTCTCGGCTGCAGAAGAAGTGGAAAGAAGAAAAATGAAACAGAAAGTAAGAGGTGGTGGTGTGGGAAGGGGTGGGGAGGCAGTCCTGAAGGTCAGGTATAAGTGAAAGGGCTCCAGGCTTCATGCTGCTCCCTCCCCGAGTTTTTTGAACCCAGTGCACAGGCCTTTGTTTATCGACATACAGTTTAAAGCTGTTGTTCTCAATCTGAACTGTGTTTAAATGTCATCTAGAATGTTCTGAAGTTACCTAGTGTAGCACCAAGCCCTGTCTTTAGCCAGGATGGCTTAAATGGTGAAATGCAGATGGGGCAGCATCTGTACCAACACTCCACATGGGTCAAGACCGAGGGGAGCTTCAGGAGTCCTTAATAGTGGAGAGCCCCACTTTGCATCTTCTCCTTGGGAGACTGGGGAAGTCCTAAGAGCTGTTCAGCAAAAGAAGAAATCCCCACTTCTGTTTTGTGGAAAGGAAGGAGGAGCTGGGGGTGGTCGCCCTGGGAACCCCCTGGCTCACAGAATTCTCCTAACCTCTCCACAGAGGCCTCCCAGTGGGTGGGGCCTGCTGCTCCTCAGGGCTCCTCACAGTCTTTCTGGACCTTTGGAGATTTTACAATTGACGTTTTCTCAAATGAAATTTCAGAGAAGCTATCCCGTGATTTTCTGATTTGGCATGGATTGAGACCCATCTGTCCAGCGGCAAGAGGCTTCAGTGGGTTTTATAGTGCATTTCTTAAGCACAGTCGTAGTGTGTTTTACAACTGTTGTGGGTGCAGACAAAATGTAATCCATTTTAACACCGCATTTGCATTCTGTCAAGGTCTTGGGGGCAGCTAGAACCATTCTAGCAGAGTGAAAGTCACTGCCATATGCTCACCTGAAAAGCAGGGTGCCAAAAGCCCATCCTGCTAAGGACTTGTTTATGAGGTGACATTCTACAACTCGTAGTTGAGTGCACTCTATAGACTGTAAATCACTGTTTAGAGACAATGGTTTTTTTTTTTTTTTTTTTTTTTTTTTTTTTTTTTTTTTTTTTTTGGTTTTTCGAGACAGGGTTTCTCTGTGTAGTCCTGGCTGTCCTGGAACTCACTCTGTAGACCAGGCTGGCCTCGAACTCAGAAATCTGCCTGCCTCTGCCTCCCAAGTGCTGGGATTAAAGGCGTGCGCCACCACCGCCCGGCTTAGAGACAATGTTAATATGGTAAAATTTAGATAAGTTTTTTTTTTCTGTCTAGAATTGATCCCAATTGAGAAGTGACTCACCTAGGTCTGGGATGTGGGGCCCTGAGTCCCATTGCTAGAACTCAAAACTAACTAACTAACTAACTAACTAACTAACTAGGAGTGGAGAAGAATAGATCCCCTTTATTTTTCAATATTAGAAGTGTATGGAGAAAATAATGCATGTCTTTAATCCCAGCATTCACATGGCAGGTGGATCTATCTCTGTGGTCAAGGCTGGCCTGGTTTACAGAGGACAGCCAAGGCTACACAGGGAAACCCTGTCTCGAAAAACAAAAACAAAACAAAAATTCCACTGGGTGGTGGTGCCTCATGCCTTTAGTCCCAGCACTCGGATCTCTGTGAGTTTGAGGCTAGTGTGGTCTACAGATCTTGTCAGGAATAGCACTTTACAAACCCATTAAAGCCAACATTGTCTCATACCCTTAGAATGTTTGTTCAAAATAAATCAAAAACCAAACCAACAGAGGGTCAGCTGGGTGTGTGGTGGTGCACGCCATTTGAGAAACTGAGGCAAGAGGAGCAGCCTGTGGTACATAGCAAGAGCTTGTCCTCAGAACAAGCCCAAGCCAAGTGTTTATTATATGGGTCGAGCAGTGGTCTGACTGAGAATAGCCCCCATAGGCTTGTAGGGAGTGGCACTGTTGGGGGTGTGGCCTCACTGGAGTACTACAACCCTGCTGGAGGGAATGTGTCCCTGGGGGCGGGCTGGAGGTGTGGCCTTGCTGGAGTACTACAACCCTGCTGGAGGGAATGCGTCCCTGGGGGCGGGCTTTGAGGTATCAGAAGCTCAAGCCACACCCAGTGATGACCCTTCTTTCTGTTGCTTGGTGATTTGGACGTAGAACTCTCAGCTCCCCCTCCAGCACCATGTCTGCCTGAGTGCCACTATGTTTCCCACTGTGACAGAAATGGACTTAACCTCTGAAACTGTAAGCAAGCTCCAGTTAAATGCTTTCCTTTATAAAAGTTGCCTTGGTCATGGTTTCTCTTCATAGTAACAGAACACTCACTAAGACAGGATAGTTCTTATGGATTTGGTAACAGGAGGCGTGAGTTGAGGGGCTAGAGAAGTAGGTGAAGTCTGGCTCTTACTTCATACCATCATTTAAATTACTTAACTAATTTAGTCTTGGGTTTTCTGAGACAGGGTCTCATTATGTATCTCATGGCCTCAAACTCACAGCCTGCCTGCATCTGCCTCCCATGTGCTGTCATTAAAGCCATGTACTGCCACATTGACCCATCACCCATCACTTTAAAGATGAAGGTGTTTAGATTTGCAGACCTGAAGAGAGTGTTGCTCTCCAGAATTCACAATGACAGTTAACATCTTTCAGCAATGGGGGGGGGGAGGGGGAGAGACACATAAATGTGGGTAAAATAATTGAGGATTTGCTTTCAAGGAGTTGAAAGTTTGAACTTGTTCTCCAAGAGTGCTTTGTAAACACTAGGCAGCAGTGATGCTGAGAGCCGATGCCCTGACAGGACACACTCACTCTTGGCTAGTCACACCGACAAAGCCTCCCACAGAGCAAAGGGGCTGCCTTGAGACAAAAGTTAGGATTATATGCAGAACACGTAAGACTGAACTGCTGAAAAGAGTAACTTGGATCACGGGAAAATAAGTAAAAAACCCAACAAAGCAGTATTTCCTTTGTGTGTACATCTGCTCCCCAGGCTGGGGCTGATCTCCTGATCCTCTTGACTCCATCTTGCCAGCCTGGGAAATTACAGTAAATGCTACTATACCTGGCTCCCAGCTTTTAACTTAATAGTTTTGTGTGGCACCTACATAGTGTGTGTGTGTGTGTGTGTGTGTGTGTCCGTAGGCAGTGGCAATCAAGTGAGCATAAATTGTAGCTGTAGAACTGAAGGTCTCCAAGTCCGGTGTCATTCTTGGACATGAGGTATAAAGGGCAAGTCTAACAGAGAGTGAAGAGGGGAGCTAACTCTGCTGGAGTGATCCTGAACACTGGGGTGCTAACGCCTTGACATCAGCTACTACAATCAGCTCTCTTTAGATGGCTGGTAACCACAGAGCATCTCAAGCCCATTGATTACAGGGATCTGTTCCTGGAGATTCTGATTTCATTAGACTGAAGTGCATCCGAGGCAGGGGCATGATTCTGCATCCTTCAACTGATTCTGATGAACTGCTACATTTTCGAACCCCTCTCTGTCTTGACGAGAAGCTCGCCCTGCCTGGAGCTCTTCCCAGGAGAAGGGATTTCGGTCACTCTCTGGAGACCACCATGTTACTTCCTGTGGGCTGCTAGGTAGTGCCTTGCTCTGGGGCAGGGTTGAAGGATCAGGTCTTACATAGTATCTGTAACCACTCATTACATTAAGTTGGTGGATGGATAGTCAGAGCCCAACTGTGAACATCTTACCTGTCCTTAGAGTTCTCATCACAGGTGACATGCACTTAAGGTGACTCTGGAACCCAAGGAGAAAATTGATATCTTCATGGAAGACTTCTCAGGTCAAAGTAGTTTTGCATCGCCTAAGCATTGAGAATTATATGCTTGCCCACAAGGCAGGCTGTCTTCAGCTTTCCCCCAGCAGCTGTTTGTGGCTGGACTCATGCAGCAGACAGTGTGGCCAACTTAGAATGTGAATAAGGTTGCAGCTGGTTTGCCATGGATTGTAAGAAAAAGGATCACGCTCACCATCTTCACCCATTAACTGAAACAGGTCTTTGTTCAGGCTAATGTCAAGATGTGTGCCTTAGCAAGTCAACCACTTTGTCTTTGGAACTGTATGCAAGTACTTAAATATTTATTTTTGCATTAAAATTTTTAAAATATAATTTTATTGTTATTATGTGTGGCAGTCAGAGGAATCAGTGACTTGTGGAGTCTGTTCTTTCCTATCTTATTTTTGTGTTCTTCTATGCTATTCTTACATTTAAACAGCAACAATATCAAGATGCAAAGGGAAAGGGAGTCACAGGTGAGAGGATGTTTCGCTAAGGCAGACACAGGTCTGTTTTGCACAAAAGATGTTTTTCTAAAGCAAACATGTAAAAGGACACATGATGTTAAGAAAGACCCAACAGATGGTAGATGACACTGGATGGTATTGGTACGCCTTACCATTGTTTATTGGTCATCGTTTGTTGGGACTCCATAGAGAGTCCCAACACACCAAAAAACTTCTGGTGGTGTGCTAGCAGCTTCCTGCAGCTTCCACAGATTGAGGCTGATTAGCAGAGTGATGTCAGCTGATACAGACCCACGTAGAGTTTTGCTAAGACAGACTCACATGCTGAGGCAAGACCTGTGGGGGACATGTGATGTACGGAGGGAGTATAAGACTCAACAGACAGTGACAGGGGCTAGGCTTGCTTACATGGCTAGCTTTATAATGCTTCTTGGTCTTGAGTCTTTGCTGAGAGAGGGACAGCCAGAAACTTCTCCTGGTGTCCCTGGTGGTCCTGGCCCTCCTGCTGACTCTTGCCGATTCATCTGAGGCCTGGCTGACTCTGCTGTAGGTTGTGCCACTGCTTCTCATTCATGCTTGCTGTCTGGACACTACCAAACTGGACAGCTCATTTAAAGCAAACCAGTACAGTTACGCTTAGCATGGATCAGATTCTTCAAGGATAAGAGAGTTACAGCCATTTTTTCAGGGCCCTTTGCCTGATGCCGTCGGATAGCTATTCAGCTTCTATATAATTAGACTGGATACATTCCTTATGTTCTCAGGCTTTGTCTCGCTACACAGCCTACACTGACTTCCAACAGGAGATTGTCCTGCTTCTGTCTCCCTGGTACTGAGATTACAGATGTGTGCCCTGGGCACACCTGGCCTTTTGTCTTTGCAATATTACTAGTATTCCATAAAGGACATCTTCATCCTTAGACCTATGTCCATGTATGTTCGATAGGACAAGAAACACAACTGAAACTTTTCTCATCTGGTTATGTGTCCCTTAAAAATAGGGCTGGGATACAGTTTAATGATAGAATCCTTGCCCAGCGTGCTGGAGACTCTAGATTTGATCTTTAACACCATTAATTAATTAATTAATTAATTAATTAATTAAAGTCACTAGATTGGGGGTGTAGTCCAGTAGTGAAATACTTATTTACTATGTGGAAGGTGTGGGCTTGATTCCTTTTTTAAAAATACACTTAACATTTTTATAAATTTCATTATTTTAAAAAAGACCTTGAAAATAAACAAAGCCCACCAGGCTTAATTCCTAATACTACCAAAACAAAAAGAGAAGAAAAATGAAAGTAAGTAAAACTTAGGAAAAAAAAAAAAGTCTACCTGGACCTGGCAGTGGTAGCATAATCCCACCACTGGGGAGGCAGAGGCAGGCAGATCTGTGTACCTCAGTTTGAGGCCAGCCTAGTCTACATAGAGAGTTCCAGGACAGCCCGGGCTATGCAGAGAAACCCTGTCTCGAAAAACAAAA
Source organism: Arvicanthis niloticus (assembly GCF_011762505.2). NCBI lineage: Eukaryota > Metazoa > Chordata > Mammalia > Rodentia > Muridae > Arvicanthis > Arvicanthis niloticus. Next base: position 7,442,882 of record NC_047670.1, on the reverse strand, counting down.
ATGAAAACAAACAAACAAAAAGTGTATAAACTCAATAATCATCCATCACTGCTCTATCCTTCAAAGTGTGTGTGATTTTTAAAAAATTTGTAGTTATATTTATGTACAGAAAACTCAGTGTACATTTTTAACCCAGTTTAGTGGCGAGTTCTTCAGCCTTTGCCTTCTCCAGCTTGGCAATGCGAGCCACAGACTTAGGACCCAGGACGTTGCCTCCCCAGTGGCGGCGGATCTCGTCATATCTGTCATTATAATTGGTCCTAATCACTTCCACCAGCTTAGCTAGAGCACCCTTGTCTTCCGAGTTAACCTGTGTGAAGGCAGCAGTGGTGCATGTCTTCCCGTGGACCAGGCGCCCCAGCCTGGCCTTCTTCCCCTTGATGATGCAGTAGGGTACCCCCATCTTTCAATACAGGGCAGGCAGGAAAACCACCAGCTCAATGGGGTCTACGTCATGGGTAATCACCACCAGCTGAGCCTTCTTGTTCTCCACCAAGGTGGTGACTGTATTGACTCCTGGTCAGAGGACAGGTGGTCTCTTAGTTGGGACGTCCCCTTTGCCAGAAGCTTTCTTTTCAGCATGGCCCAGTAGCCTTTGCTTCTTCTCTTGCTTTGTCTCTGACCTGTACTCGTGGGCAAGCTTACGCAGCTGAGTAGCTGTTTGCCTGTCCAGGGCCTGGGTGAACTTGTCAATGGCAGGAGGTACTCTGAGCCGCTTAGAGGATGGCTCGTTGCTGCTGCAGCCTGATGTTGCGGGGCCATTTGACGAAGCGTGTTAGATCTCTTTTGGCCTGCATGTCCTGCCCAATGCCGAAGTTTTGGGGCCTTTTCTCGAACAAAGGATTGACCACCTTTTGGGCCTCCTGTTTCTTGACAACGGCGGGGTCAGGGCCACCTTCTTCCCCTTGGCCTTCTTTCCTTTGGGCATCTTGTTCGGCTGGAGGAGAGAGAAAGGAGAGGGAATTGTGGGTGATAAATCAGTGTGTGTGATTTTTAAAGGATAAGTGTATTTTCACGTCCCTTAGCTGAGGAACCCGGAACTAAGCATCCATGTAAGCCTGAACACTGCCTTATCTGTTCTCTAAGACTCTTGGAGTTCAGTGATTTTCCAGTAATGAAACACCTGCCGTCCTGGAGGCTGCGCCACCAGGCACTGGTGAAACGGGGAGGGGGCGGGGCAGCCAAGATCGCCTGAGTCCCAGGGGAGAGCATCTGCTCTGCAGATGCCTTTGGACAGCAGTCATTTGCTCCTTTGCCTTCCTCAGGCCATGGAGGTTCTAGGGCAGAGGGGAAACGGCAGTTTCATTGTTTCAAATCCCAGATTCCTCCATCCCCTTGGAAAGGCTTACACACACTCAACCTTCCATTTAAGGTAACATTCAGCACTTAGACAGTACAAAGAGTAAATGGTAAATTAAAATTGGGAATGGGGAAGGGGTAGTCTGACATAAATTCACTTTCTTGTGTGTGAGAACAGACCCTTAATGGACAACAGGCCAGATGTTCCAGAAAGTTCTCCCTGTAAGCTCCCAGCCCCCGAGGCTTTTGGTCTATTTGAGTGAGCACTGTAGGCCCACCGTGCCTAGGCTTCTAGCACACACATGCTTTGTAGTGCTAAATGGAAAGACGACAGAAAAGAGTGCAATTGATTAACTACATTAGTTATTTTGTAAAACCTTAAGTCGAGCCTCTATACACACAATTTAAGAAAAAAACAAAACCAAAAAGTCCCTCTGGGATGGGATGTTTTAGGGATTCTGTTTTTAACTAGCCTTAAGTTGTTGGGTGTCAACATCTTGAGTCTGGCTTGGGGAGGGAGCCCAGCTGTTGGATTGCTTGCCTGTCATACATGATGCCCTGAATTTGGATCACCAGCACCACATTACGTGGAACACAGTGTGGTGGAACGTCCTTCTAAGCCTAACAGCATTTGGGAGATACAGGGAGGATGATCAGAAGTTCAAAGTTGTACTCAGCCTGGGATTCTTGAGTTTCTGTACTTGTAGACTCTCACTCTCCACTGAGCTGTTTTAAAAATTATTGTGGCCGGGCAGTGGTGGCGCACGCCTTTAATCCCAGCACTTGGGAGGCAGAGGCAGGCGGATTTCTGAGTTCCAGGCCAGCCTGGTCTACAGAATGAGTTCCAGGACAGCCAGGGCTACACAGAGAAACCCTGTCTCAAAAATAAATAAATAAATAAATAAATAAATAAATAAATAAATAAAAATTATTGTGGTTTTTCAGGAGGGTTTCTTTGTGCTGCCCTGGCTGTCCCGGAATTTGCTCTGTAGACCAAGCTGGCCTTGAACTCAGAAATCTGGGATTAACAGTGTGCACCCCCAATGCCTAGGGATCTATATGGTTATTTGTATTTGAGATAGGATCTTTCTTGCCTAGGTTGGATTTGAAATCCTCTGTAGTCTAGGCAGGTCTCAACTTGGGATACTCTTGCCTTAGTCTCCCCAGTATTATAAGTGAGTGTCACCACACCTGGCCTCTATCCGGACAGTCTCAGAGCTCCTCACAACCACCAAGGCGGCAGAGACCAAAGCTGCCCTTCTCCTCTCTGCCCTACATCACCACATGGAACATACGAGAGCCAGAGGGATCCGAGAACGTCACCTTTCAACTCAGGGCAGCTGTGGTCTTTTAAATTTCTTATTTTTCATCATTTACCTTCTGCGTATGTGTCTCGTGGCCACTGGCTTTTGTCTGGGTGCTGCTGAGCTGGTTTTAGGATTGCTGTTTCTCCATTCAGTTCACCGCGGAGCATTCCTCACTGTTCTCTTCAGCTGCATCTCTCACATGGACCTCTTCACTACAGCTTTCCTTCCTTCTCTTATCTTTCTCCCCTCCTCCATTTATTTCTCAGTTATATAACCTTCCATACTGTGACAATCCCTAAAATCTGTAGGCCCTAACACTATCCCAATTTTCCTCCCTAGCTTTACCCACCTTGATTTTTATCTCTTCTTCAAATTTGACCTAACTTTTTGTCCTTATCCTCACCCACCTTACCTTCTCAAACTGACCTAATGCTAAATCATTATTATCTTTCAAAGCCAGTGCAATGCTTAGTCCTGGTTCTTACCTACTTACTTCCTATCCACTCTTAATCTTTTTACTCAAATCTGAGTATATAACAGACTACCCTTGGTTGTGTCTCCCCTGACAGTGTTTTCAAGTCTAAGGGGCAGTGTTATTCATTGGCTTGTATAACAGCTGCACAGTGGAGATGCTGCACACCTATGAGTGCTCCCCCATGGGATACCTATGCAGATGGTGGTATATAGCTTGTGCCAGGCAGCTGGAGCTACTGGTCTGAGGAATCACTTTCTAAACGATCACTATTACAGACAAATCCCATCTGAACATTGCAAATCTGTCAACTAAAAGCATATATAGCTGATTAAAAATTAAGCCAAGCTAAGAAGAAAAAACACTGGATTCATAAATCTTGACAAAATAACAAGAAATGTGAGGAAACAAGACAACATAATTCTTTTAAAATTATTGGTTTTACAGCCATGTCATCTAGTGAACGTGAGCTAGGTGACATCGCAGACATAGAATTCAAAATCATCAACATGTTCAAAGGCCAAACAGTTGAATGAAGTAAAGAAGGTGATGGGCGATGTGAATGAGGAATTCAACAGAGAAGTCCTCAAGAAAACCAGGCTGAAGCACTGGGAATAAAGGAGCATAGAAGTGGAAAATCTTAGCAGCAGCAAAAACAAAAGAGAGGACACAGTCTAAGCTTGAAAACAAAGTCAAGAAACAGGACAAAACAGCAAATCAAAGATAAAAGGTATCAGCTGGGATTGCAAGAGGTACAGAGCAATCTAAAAAGTCCAGGTTTACCACTTGTAGGCAGAGAAGGATGAGAAGAATCTCATTCTAAAGACACAGATAACCCTCTCAAAGAATTTTAACAAAATTCCCCAAGTTAGGAAAAAAGATGCCAGTCCACCAGATACAGGGGATATTTAGGTCACCAAACAGACAAAACCAGAAAAGAACCACCCTAGTCAGGTTACAATTAAAACATTAAATATATAGACTCTTCAACCCCCCACCCCCCACCCCCCCAATGTATATTGAGGTTAGCAAGAGAGAAACACCAAGTCGCATGCAAGGCAGGGCCATGAACAGAATACCAGGTTATTGAATGAAACTTTGAAAGCCGGAGAAGTTTGGAATGATATCTTCTGGGTCTGAAAACCAACAACTACCCCAGAATACTATTCAGCAAAGATTTCTCTCACAATTGAAGGAAAAATAAGAAATTCTTGTGATAAAAATAAAGTAATGAAATTTCCAACCACTAAGCCAGCTCTTACTGATGCTATTTGAAGGAATTCCACAAAAAAGCAAAACAAAGAATCCACAAGGCCACAAGAAAGAATAAACCAACCTAAAATAATAATAAGTAGGAGAAAAGAATCCCCAAACCACACAGTCACCAAAATAACAGCAATAAATACATAAATTTAGAGTTTCAATAATAACTCTAAATGACCAATGATCTCAATTCCCCAGTCAGAGACATAGACTGGGGCTGAAGAGATAGTCTGGTGGTTAGAAGCACATACTGCTCTTGCAGAGAACCCAAGTTCTGTACTCCACACCTACGCTGGGTGGCTCACAAGTGCACAGAACTCCAGTTCTAGGAAATCTGGTGCTCTCTTTTGGCCTCAACAGGTGCCTGTGCTTGTGTGCACATACACAAGTAGACACACACCACCAGTAATATAAACAAAATAATATAACAAAATAATATAAATCATTTTTTAAAATGCAGACTAGTCGATAGGATCAAAAATAAGGTGCCCTCTATCCGTTCCCTCTAAGAAACCCACCTCATCTCAAAAGACACTTTAGGGTGAAAGCACAGAAAAGCATATTTCCAGCAAAGGAATCTATGATAAAAACAGGTATTACTCACCAAAACCAGCGAGAAAAATGGTCACTTCATACTGCCTAAGGGAACAGTCAATCAGCCAAGAGAACATTAATGTTCTAAACATATATGCTTGCATCTCATTTCATAAGGCAAGAGTTACTACAGGTAGTCACAGAGTAGGCCAGCACAATAGTAGCAATGGCCCGAGTACTTCAGTCTCACCTATTAGTAGGTAATTCTGACAAAAATAAACACATATATAAACTAAATGACATCACTGGTCAGGTGGACTTAACAGATATCCGCAGAGCATTCTGTCCAAACATTGCAAAACCTACAGTTTTCTCTGTGTCTCATGGAACTTTATTAGGACACAAAGCAAGTCTTATCAAAGGAAACTTGAAATGACTCTTTGTATTCTATCTGACCACAATACAATTAGACTACAAATTAACAGCAAGATAAACCCTTAAAACATGTACAAACTTATACATGTTAAACAATACAATATTCTATTCAGCAATGAGTGGGACCTTGAATAAACTAAGACGGAAATAAAGTGTTTCTAGGATTGAATGAAAATGAAAACACAATATATCAAAACCTATGTGATATAAGAAAGCCGTCCTAAGATGAAAGTTTGTGGCTTTAAGCATTTATATTAAGAAACCAGAGAGACCAGGAGTGGTGGTGCATACCATTCATCCCACAATTTCAGAGGCAGAGGCAAGTGGATCTCTGTGAGTTTGAGACCAGCGTGGTCCACATAGTGAGTTTCAGGTTAGCTGGGGCTACATAGTGATCTTTATGCATGTTCAAGCTCTGGGAAAGAAGCACAGGCTAAACTCCAAATCAGCAAACAGAAATAAATCAGTAAAATCAGGTCAGCAATTAATACAATAGAAATGATATATATATATATTCAATGGCATAGAGTTGGTTCCTTGAAAAGACAAATAAGATAGACACACCTTAAGCCAAGGTGTCTAATAAAAAGCAAAAGAGGACCCAAATTAAACATTATTATTAAACATTATTAGAGATGAAAAGAGGCCATTGCAAGACATACTGATGAAGCTCAAAACATCATCAGGGCTTACCTTGAAAACAAATATTCCACTAAATTTAGGAAAAAATCTAAAAGAAATGAATAAATCTCTAGGTACATAGGAGTTACTAAAATTAAATCAAGAGGAGAGCAACAATTTAAACTGGTTGATAAGCAGTGAGATCAAAGCAATAATGAAAGAATTTCCCACTTAACAAAAAGCTCAGGCCCAGATGGATTCACTGGTATGAAGTTTAACAGTTCTTCAAAGAAGACCTACCGCCAATGCCTCTCAAACTATTCCATACGATAGAAAAGGATGGAACAGTAACATCTCATTCTCCAGAGTTAGTATTGTCTGATATGAGGAGCAGCTAAAGATGCAACAACAACAACAAACAAAATTACACATGAATTCATCTGAGGAACTTAAACACAAAAATTCCCAAAAAAAAACACTTGTTAACCAAATTCAAGAACACATCAAAAAGATCATTCACCACCATCAAGTTTTCTTTATTCCAGAAATGCAGGGCTGGTTTAATATATGTAAATCAATAAGTGCCATGAATCATGTAAATCGGCTCAAGTACACAAATCACTGGGTCATCTCCATGATGCAGCTTTGACGGAATCGAACATCCTTTCATGTTAAAACATCCTGGAGAAACTAAAAATAGAAGGCAAGGAACATATAGAAGCTTTATATGTTCAACATAATAAAAGTTTTATATGACATACTGACAGCTAACATTGTATTAAATGGGGGGAAAAAGCATTCCCACTGAAATAAAGAACAAGACAAAGGTGCCCACTTTCTCTATCTGTATTCAATATAGCATTGGGCGTCTTAGCCGGAGTGGTAAGACAAAAGAAGAAAATCAAAGTGATGTGTAGAGAAAGAAAGAAGTCAAACCGTCTCGATTTGCAGCTGATATGATTCTATTTGTAAGTGACTTAGGGCCTCTCACAAACACCTGGTCTAAAAGTCAGATAACTTTTAAAACTAATGACAATCTTCAACAAAGTAACAGGACACAAAAAAGTTGCTATGTTATTGGAAACGTTATACAGATTCAATGCAACTACAATCAAATTCTAATGACATTCTCCAGAAAAATGTTTTCAAAAATTAAAAATTCCAGTGGCAGCACAAGAAACTTGCATGGCTAAAGCAACCCTAAAAAAAGAATATAGCTAGATATCTCATTGTACCTGATTTCAAGTTATGCCACAGAACCATAGTGATAAAGACCTGACTCAGACCAATGCACTAGAACACCCACTTCAGAGGCCTTACAACTACAGCTGTCTGAATCTCAACAAGGACATCAAAACCCACGTTGAAGAATAGACAAGCTCCTCAACAAATGGAGTTAGGGGAACCAGAGAGATGCACATGCTGAGGAGAAAAACAGAACCAAAGCTTCATCCTTCAACCTGCACCAAAACCAGCCCCACGTGGATCAAAGCCCTCTTGATGAGCTGAAACTACCAAACTGCTAGAGAAGAAAGCAGGGAAAGCGAGTCAAGATAAAGGGCCAGGTCAGAACATTATCAATGCTCTGTTGCTAAGGAGTCTTGTTGCTAAGAAAACAAGGACGGACAAGACTCGATAAATGGATTGGCATAAAATAAAATCTTTTGCATAGGCAAAGGAAATTGTCAGTCAAGGAAGTAACACCACACAGAGTGGGAGAAACCCTTTGTCAGCTATAAATTAGACATGTGATTAGTATCCAGAATATGCAAAAAAAATCAAGAAAACAAACACCTCAATAAAACTAGATGGGCCATGGAACTCAACATAGTTCTCAAAAGAAGAAATATCAGTGAGTATAAAGCATTTTAAGGAGTGTTCAATATCATTAGCCATCAGGAAAATGTGAATTAAAACTCCTTTGAGATCCATTTCACCCTAGTCAGAATGGACATCATAAAGACAGGAATGTCAATACAGGCTGGCGAGGGTGTGGGGAGGAAGAAACCCTTTGTCATTGTTGCTGGGCTGTGGCCTGGCTTAGCCATTTGGGAATCAGTGTGGAGGTTTCTCAAAAAGCTAAAAATAGGGCTAGTGTATGATGTAGCTATGCACTCCTGAACATCTATTCAGAGGACTCCATAGCCCCAGTGGAGAGACCTGCACATCTTTGTCCCTTATTTCTCTAGTCACAGTAGTTAGAAAATAGAATCAATGTGTTTGCTTCTCAACTGATGAGCAGATAATGAAAATGTAATACATACACACAAAAGAATTTTATTCGGCTAGTGAGAAAAAAAAAAACGAAAGTAAGCCAGGCATGCTTACACATCCCAGCGCTCATAGGGCACAGGAACATGGATGGATCTCTGGGTTCAAGACCACCCTGGTCTGCAGAGCAAGTTCCAGGACATCGAGGGGTACGCAGAGAAACTCTATCTTGAAAAACAATAACAAAAAAAAAAACAAAATAAAACCAAAACAAATGACAATAATAACAAAAAAATCCATAAAAATGAAAGAAAAATAAAATTGTGAAATTTGCAAGAAAATGGTTGGAACTAGATATTATCCTATTTTAAGTGAGGTGCCTTAGTGCTGGAAAGACAAATACTGCATGTTACTGCTCCTATGTGAATCCTAGCTTAGAATTCTTAGACTCGTGTATCCTAGGAAGATGGAAAGGACCCATGAGTGGGTAAGAAGAGAAAAATCATAAAGGGAGAGGAGATAAGAGAACACATAGGACAGGAAGTAGAGGAGAGGGGGCACTGGAAGGTAACAGTCTAGGCAGTGGGTGTGCAGGCAAAATGTGTCCCCTGTGCAATCCTGCCATGCAGACAGAGAGCAATGGGTTCACCAAAACTAAGGATGTAGGAAAAACCCATAATTTGAAAGCTAATCTAGAAATATCATTAAAAATTAGAAGTAGTCTGAACATAAAAGCCTTGCATAGGTAGACAATTCTCCAAGAAAACACGAGTTATTAAATGAAAATCTTGTTATTAAAGAGAAAATCTCGCTGGGCGGTGGTGGTGCACGCCTTTAATCCCAGCACTTGGGAGGCAGAGGCAGGCGGATTTCTGAGTTCAAGGCTAGCCTGGTCTACGGAGTGAGTTCCAGGACAGCCAGGGCTACACAGAGAAACCCTGTCTCGAAAAAAAAACAAAAAAATAAAAAAAATAAAAAAAATAAAAAAAATAATAAAAAAAAAAAGAAAGAAAAAGAAAATCTCAGTAGCAGGTATGACATACTTCCCTGTGGGTTATTAGTCAGAAGTCTCCAACGCAGCACAGTTGATGGGCATTGCTCCATAACTAGATGGCAGGACCCTGCTGCTGAAGACACAATACACTTTGGTTGCAGGACATAGAGGAATAGTGGCAGAACTCACTTGAAAATGTCTTCCCTGCTGCTCAGCTTGCATAGTCCCTGAAGGTGCGGAACAGGATGCTGAGGGAGAAGAGACATTAGTGACATCCTCGAAGCCAACTTGTAATGCTACAGTATTAACCTGCCAATCAAGATGTGCATCGGTGCTGTAGTGGCATGAAGGTTGTGGGTGCAACCCATTGGTTTTGGATTCGATTTGATTCACGGGAAGGAATTCAGGTCTAGTACTATAAAACTGGTCCAAAGCCCATGACTTTGGAGGTCCTAGGGATGACATGCTTCAAATTTCTTTCTAAATATTTATACTCATAAGCATAGGTTAGTGCTGCCCTCGCCCTTGGCCAGAGAAGCTTGTCTCTTCAACGGTCAGCAGTTAACGCAGAAACCTATAACTGGTCAAACTGCTTATCACCGTTGTTTGTTCAGCTCGAGGTGGAAGTGCTGTCTTTGGGACACAACATGGCCCTTGTACCTGTGGATTCACTGTAGTTGCTATGATTACCTGTATGGGATCAAGTCAACAAAACAGTCAACATTCCAACAGGCAACACCAATTAGAGTTGGTGGGTTACCAACAAATATGGGCAAGAACATGAAGAGGAAGGTTGCTGTTGAAGGTGCCTGGGAGAACTGGGAGGGAGCAACGTAGAGTCCGAACGACCGAAGCGAATTGTTCACATGTATGAAGTTATCAATGAACACGTAAAGTCTACTAGAGGGAGAACAAGAGAGGAGGAAGGTATAGAAGTTAATATATAACAAGAGAAATGATAACTTATTTCAGGTGATATGATTCAAGGACTGGTATTCAATTGTAAATTTAAACATAAATCAGCTCACTCTGTACAAATAAACACACAAACATCGTGAGCATTCTTGTAATGACTTTTCTTATAAGCAGTTAGGAAAGAAAAGATGATAGAATATTTTCTTCTAATAGTAATGCCAATAATAAAAAAAAGCATATCTAGGAATTAATTCAAATATGTAAGAATTACATGTTAGAAAGTACAGCTAGAGAGAAAGGTTTTTTTAAAGTCCAGTGTAACAGTTGTATGTATTTTCTTTAAATCATTTCATAAATATAATGCAATATAAATATATGGGATTTGTTGTTGTTGCTGCTGTAGTTCAGTTTTTTTCCCTTTGAGATAGGTTTGGTTATGTAGCCCAGGCTAGCCTCAAAAACAAAATCTTGTGACTGCCTCTAAAATGCTAAATGTATTTCCTTGAGGAAGCAAAAAATCTACAAAATTCATAAGTTCATTGAGAACAGTGAAGAGGAAAGGTGGTTAGCAGAGCAGTCACCCAGGGCAAAGCCTTGAGTCTAACCTCTAGCACCACATGAACTTGGCATGGTGGTCTAACCTCTGGCACCACATGAACTTGGCATGGTGGTACCTACCTGCAATCTCAGGACCTGTGAACGGGAGGCAGGATGATCACGAAGTTATTTGTCACTACATAGAGTTCAAAACCAGCCTGATACAAAAGACCCTGGTGTGCTGGCTCACACCTGTAATTCCAATACTCTGGAGGCTGAGGCAGGAGGATTTCTGGGAGCTCCAGAACATCATGAGCTATATAAGAAGACTCTGACTTGAAATGACAGTAGCAACAACAACAAGGACAACAACAACAATGAAAGAGCTCAGGAAGAAGGAAGACCCGTCCAGAAGCCTCAGCAGCCAACCCTGAATGCCCCAGTCCCTCCTCACCCAAGGCTCCCAGAGAAGCAGCTTCTGAGACAGGCTTTAAAAGTTCACTCAGCAAAGAAGGAAGGAAGCATAGGGTAGAAAAGAGGGCTGATTGAGGGAACCCCCAGAACGCCTCAGTCTCAAAGTGGGAACAGGGCAGTCATTCTCAGTGTCACCACCGGTGGAAAGCCAAAAACCCTGGCAAGCCTTGACTCAGGGCAGAGCTGGGTAATGCAGAAAAATGACCTAGAAGCAGCTATTGTGTGCAAAAGTCTTTCATCTCCGATTTGTTTGTTGTTACTGTTGTATCTACATAGGTAAGGACTTAGACACACCATGTGACTCCTACCGCTCAGCACGTGACCAGTTAACAGATGTTAAATGAACAAATATTTCAATAATTAAGTGGGACACAAAGGAAGAGAGAAAATAAAAGAGGAAGGGAAGGGAAAGGAGGAGAGGGGAAGAGACAGGAGGGGATGGGGGGGGGGGATGAGAGGGGAGGGCAGAGGAGTGAGGGGAAAGGTGCATTGTGCTAGGACCAAAAGATGAATCTGGGAACAGGAGGGTCAAAAGTTGGAGAACAGCTCGATGGATAACTTAGCGTGATTCCTCTCAAAATAATAAGTAATTACTATAATTAATAAATAGCTGAAGGTGTGGCTCAGTGGTGGAGTGTTTGTTCAGTTCGTGCAAGGCACTGGGGTCAACTTCCCAATGAAGAAAGTACAGAAAGCAGGGAGGAGGAGAAGAGATCCATGTCCTTCGTTGCCTTGCTGCTGACATGCTGTGGTAAGCTGAGGCAGTCATCACTGGAATGGATGCCCACTAAGTTCCCTGGTGGGAAAGGCCAACGGCATTACAGCCATATCGCTGGGGTAGTCTGCTGCTTAGGAAAATAGACTAAACTGACTAAAATGAACTTGGAGTTATCTTTATGAACCAATAAGCTACGGCCAGTCCTCCATTGAAGTCTTACGCAGGTCTTCTAAGTTGTCTCAAACTCCTACAGACACTTCCCTGCTTCTCTTTGTGACTGTCGGAAGTTCCAGGCCCCACAGGGTATCTATGCAGAGTTTTTGAAGTCTTTGAAGCTCTCACATAGTTGACCTCAGTCTGTGTGGGGCATACCCCAAGAAGCACTTAGCAAACAGGCTCCTGATGTTCTATCTGCCCCAGCGGAATCCCAGTAGAACTGTGGCCTCAGCCTCTTCATTCAATATATGCTTGAGAAGAAATCCATGAAAAGTTCTGAGTGACCTTATCCCAAACTATTATAAACATGCTATTTAACCATCCTATAATGCATGCATATCTGAAAACATCATATTGTATATAAAACTATATATGACTTTTTGGTCAATTAAAATAAATTCATTAATTTAAAGGTGTTTGTTAAGCAAGCAATTATATACACAAGTAAGTATAATTAGAAAATTTGTTAAGGTCCGTTTATTCTGCCTTTCAAAGTTTAATTAATATGCTTTGCTTTGAATAAGGGTCTTTGTGCTTAGATAGCTACTTTTTCTTAAAGCTAAATGAATAAATATCATCCTCCCATCGGGCTGTGGTTTAACACAGTACCAGCTTTGTCTTGAACTCATTTTAAAAATTAAGGTTTATTTTATTTTTAATTGGTATGTGGGTGTCTGTGTGTGTGTGTGTGTGTGTGCAAGTGTGTAAAAGTGCATGTGTGTGTGTGTGTGTGTGTGTGTGTGTGTGTGTGTGTGTGTGTGTTTGTGTGTGCAGGAGCCAGAGGCATCAGACCTTCTGGATAGAGTGACCTGGGTGTTAGATGCTGAATCTGGTCCTCCAAAGAGCAGAGCACACTTCTAACTGCTGGATCATTTGTATCGTAATATGATCTTATATATTCATTCAGTGGTGCTGGGGGGCCAAATCCATGGTCTTGTGCATGCAAGGCAAAACACTCAACCACTAAAATACAGTCCAGCCCTGGAGTCAGTAAATTTTATTGAGTTAAACTGACATGTGCTGGTTAGTGTTTTGTTAACTTAACAGAAACCAGGTCTCATCTGAGATTGGGGAACCTCAATTAAGAGATGCCCCATCAGATTGGCCTGTAGGCAAGTCAGTGCGGGCATTTTCTAATTAAGGAGTGATGGGGGGCGGGGGGGGGGCAGCCTATCATAGGCTGTGCCACTCCTGAATGGTATAAGAAGCATTTCTTGCTCTTCCTGAGGACCTGGGTTTAAATCCCAGCACCTGCATGGTGGCTTACAACCATCTCTAACTCTGGTTCTAGGGGCTCCAACAGGAAATACACACTGTGTACATACATGTTTTCAGGTAGTCAACATAAATTAAGTAAATTTAAGGAAAAAAGGGGGAGAAGCAGGGTGAACAAGCCACAGAGCAAGGCAGTGACCAAGCAGCAGTGCTCCCAGCCTCGGCCTCAGCCTCAGCAAGCAGCAGTGCTCCCGGCCTCGGCCTCAGTGAGCAGCAGTGCTCCCGGCCTCAGCCTCAGCGAGCAGCAGTGCTCCAGGCCTCAGAGTCTTCCCTGTATTAGTTCCTGCCGGACTTCCTTTCTGATGACTGCAGACTGTAAGGTAAGGAAACAAACCCTTTCTCCCCCGGGGCTGGTTTTGTTTGTGGTGTTTGCTGGGTGATAGAAAGCTAAGAAGAGCTGAGACCCACACCTTCAGTCCCCTGCACGTGAGATGCAAAAGCATGTGATTCTCTGTTGGTTTGAGGCCAGCCTGGTCTATATAGTGAGTTCTAGAACAGCCAGAGTTGTACATAGTAAGACCCTGTCTTTAAAAAAAAAAAAAAAAACCAAAATGATACAAAAACCAAAAATATAAACAAAAAACAGAAGAAGAAAGAAAAGAAACTAAGATACCTCATTACACATTTTAAAGCCCTGTCAAGATGAGTATAGCCTGCTGAGAGCTTTCAAACGGAAATTAAACAGGAAAATAGTTATTAAGTAATATAGAGACTAAAGTGCCTAGAAGAATTTCTGGTACACAGTATTTATTAATTCTTCCTATCACTTGTATTTTAAAAGAACTATTAAATGGCTTACATTTCAGCTGCCACAGTGTGCATACCTATCATCCCAACTACTGTCAAGTCTGGGGTGAGAAGGTCCCAAGCTCAAGGCCAACCTGAGTTGTAGAGTGAGTTCCCAGCTGGTCTCAGCAACTGAGCAAAAATCATGTCTCCAAATAAGAAAGTAAAAAAGAAGGGCCAGAGAGATGGCTCACTAGTTAGCAGTGCTCACCGCTCTTACGGAGGACCCAGGTTCAATTCTGAGTACCCACATGGTGGCTATAACCAACCACCTGGAACTCCAACTCCCAGGGAATTCAACGTCCCCTCTGACCTCTGCAGGTTCTGGAAAACAGGTGGTGCATGTGTGTACTCTCATACATACACACAAATGGCAATCTTTTGCTTGTTTGTTTGTGTGTTTGTTTTTTGAGACAGAGTTTCCCTACATGTTACATACAGCCCTGGTTGTCCTGCAACCTACTTTGTACACCATGCTAGTCTCAAACTCACAGAGATCCACCTATCTCTGCCTCCTGAACGCTCACACTACCATGCCTGACTTCAAACGAAAATCTTTTAATCCAACATCCACTTAGAATTTAAACTGCCTCCCTACCCTCCTCATATTTCTGAGAATCATAGTGGAAATGTATCTAAAGTTTCCAGATAAAGATATATCTAGTTAATTTTTAATTTCAGATAAGCAATGGATAGTTTTTAATATTAGTATATCCCAATGTAATATCTGGCACATTCCAAATTGAGGACATGCTTACACTACAAAATTATTTATTTTTGATTTGCAATTCAAATTTAATTAGGTATCTTGTATTTTGGCTTGGTGAATGTGGCAATTCCAATCAAACCATAATGACTAGCTGCAATCTGTAAAGCAATATAGTAGTTTAGTTGCCTCTTTGATTTTGAAAGAATGTTCTATTGGCAGTTAACCAATTTTTTTTTTCCCCTAAAATTTTCAACCCAGGTCCTTTCCTCCTCCTAAACCTATGGTTAGTTAGCACTGTGATTCCACCTTCCTTTAGAAAATGCTCTGAGCTCTAGAATCAGAGTATCTATTTTGGTTCTCTGTGGTTACCAGAATGTGGCTTGAAGAAAAAAAAAAAGGAACAGTTGTTAGTCCTGGCTGAAAGCCAGACATTTGGGGTCGAATTATCAGTTGGTACGCTCCTGGAGGTTCAGTGAAAGCTTGTAAAGCCGGTTTTCCTTATTGGCGTGCTCCGGTAGCCAGGAGACCATTGCCATGGCTGCTTATTTTCATTCACAGTGAAGAGTCCTGAGCCCTCACGCTAAGGAAGAAACGGCCAAGTTCGGTAATCAGTGTGGCTGAGCATAGTAAGCGGCGTGACCGCCAGTGAGCGCTGGTTCATGGCGCAGAGGGCTTAGAGCCAAGTCTGGAGGGAGGTCTTGGCAGGGCAGAGCCAGCCAAGAAAGAAAAGCAGAAGTTTGCACTAACTGGTCCTTTTATGGGTCGTTTCTTCTTTCATTATTCACCTCTCTCAAGCAACCGCATAAATCATCTTGGTCTGAACTCCATACTTCCAGAAAGCTGGTTAGGTGAGCAGCTGTAGACACCCAGGGCTTCTTGCCAAAACAAGACCCTGAGGACATTCTGGGTCTCCTGCCAGCTCCCTTTCATTTCTTCTCTGAACCCTGAGGATTGGCCAGCCTGTTTCCTCTCCTCTGGTGCCACCTGTTACTTCCAACTGCTATTATCTCCTTCCTGGAACAGCGTGGGGCAGGAGTGAGCCACCACTTCTGGCCTACCTCATTTACACCAACTGCAGTGTTTGCAGGGCTCACCATGTGCCTGGCCTTGCCTCTGTGCCTCCCAGCAAAGGGTTCTGTCTTTCCGGTCCTCCTGAGCTGAGCCTGGCTCTCACTGCCATGAACCAAAATTCTTATCAGATCATGGGAACCGAAAATGTGATACAAGCCTGTCCAACTTTGTGATCTCTGTATAGCTCCTGAGACAGGCACCATCTCCACCCCAGCTCCAGCCCCCTTTTCAGAGGAATGTTCATGCCCGGAATCGTGGCACTCCAGAGAAACAGAGGGAAGAGGATCAGGAGTTCTAAGGCTAGCCTCAGGGTTTAGCAAGTTTGAGGCCAGCCACGCTGAGCCAAGTCTGGCCAATTTGAGGCCAGAGATCCTGTCTTAAAAAACAACAACAACAACAACAACAACAACAACAACAAATTAAATCTAAATTAAAATAGCTAGAAAAAGAAAGAGAAACTGGTTAAATCGTGAAAAACTAAAGAAATTGATTAAAAGATGATTCCTTAATATGATCAATAAGATTGGTAAACCCTGAGAGAGGTTAAGAATAAAGAAGTCTGGTCTCGGTGGCCTTTGCTCACTGTGTGTGGTACCTAGGGTCTGAGCCATCACAGACTCCCGAAAAAAGATGTTGAGTGCTGTTTATTAATTACATATCAAAAGCTGAGAACAAAACTAACAAACTGTGGAAAGGATCTTTGAATTATTTACTCTGAAAACCATTATCTACTGCTGAGAGATTTTAAAGATAAAAAAAGTTGGTTTTGAATGAAATGACTCAATAGTTTAAGATGTCAGTTCTCCCCAATTCATGTATAGAATACACAATATATGTGCACGCATGCGCTCACACACATACACACACACACACACTCAATTACATTCACACACACACACAGAATATACAATATGTGTGCACGCATGCGCTCTCTCACACACACACACACACTCAATTACATTCACACACACACACACAGAATATACAATATGTGTGCACACATGCGCTCTCACACACACACACACACACACACACACACACACACACACACACACACACTCAATTACATTCCAGGGCTTAGCAGAGGCTATGTTTATTAAGATGGTGTGGTATTCGTAGACAATGTTAAACAAGCATATCAATAGGGCAGAATACAGCCCATTATCTGGCCACATATATGTGGTTAATACATTTGCCTTTTTTTGACACAGTCTTGTCATGCAGCCCTGGCTGGCCTGGAACTTGCTTACAGAGAGTAGGCTGCCTTTCAACTCGAAGTCACCTACATCTGCCCTCAGAGTGCTGTGATTAGAGATCAATGCTCCCCCACACCCCACCCCCAACTCTCCCCACTCCCCACTCCCGGTATCAATAAGTGTGCCAAGTCAATTGAATGAGAAACGACAATTTTCTCAGCAACTGGTACTAATTACACATTCAGAGAGGTTAGGCCTTGTTTTCTTTGTCACAATATGCACTAAAATTAATGTAAGACGGACCCTAGACCTAAGCATAAAACTATAAAAGTCTTAGGAGAAAACAAAAGAGGTATGGTGACATAAGCTCATAATCCCTGCTCTTGGGAGGGAGATGAGAGGATCGGGAGTTCAAGACTCACTCCAGCTGCATAGCAAGCTGGAAGCCAGCCAGATCCACAGTAAAACCCCATCTCAAGAAAAGTGTGCGCGCACATTCACAAAGCAGCCAAATAACATGGGTGGATGGCAAATGTGTCTTCAAACTCAGGTTGGTAAATTTCATTGATACATATAAACCAAAGCTCTAAACTTAAAAGAATGATTAATTATTGTTGCCAAATTTTTAATTTAAAAATTTTGCTCATCAAAAAAGTAATATATAATAAAAGGAGCTGGAGAAATAATTCAGTGGCTAGGAGCACTAGCTGCTCTTTCTGGGTTCAACTCCCAGCACCTATGTGGCAGCTTACACCTGTCTGTAACTTTAGCTCCAGGGGATCCTGCACACAGACATACATGCAAGCAAAACCCTCCAATATAATAAAATAAAAATTAAAAATCCTTCTCATAGAAACAAAAACAGCAAAGTTAATGAGAAGCTAACTAACTACATTTCTGTCTGTAGAACATACAAAAACTACAGAGAATAAAAAAGAGAAGCCAGGCCAGAGAAACGACTCAGGGGTCAGGATGCTTACCACCAAACCTCCTGATCTGAATCGATGACCAGTACCCACGTGGCAGAAGGAGAGAACTGACTCCCACAGAGTGTCCTCTGAATTCTACACACAAGCTGTGGCACACGCACACATACATGAACACACAATAAGTAAATTCATTTTTTTAAAAAAAGACAAGCAACCCAACAAATAAATAAGAAAGATTTGAATCGACCCTTCACAGAGCAAAGTATTAGTCACAAGGAAAACATTCAATGAAACCAGAGTGAAATCTAATTTCACACTCATTAGACTAAATAGAATTCTAAAAGCGGACAGTACCAAGTCTTGGAGAAGATGTAGGCTAACTAAAACTGTAAGGTGCTGCTCATAGGTTGCAAACTGTAAACACCTAGAGTTTCTTTTTGCCAGAAATTCTACTCCTGAATTTGCCCAAAGGAAATAAAACAAATGCTGCCTAAAAACATATGCAAAAAAGCTTCATAATCTCTCAAATATGGACAACTCAAGTCCTTAAAGAAATTGTGACATATTTATACAATATGGTATAATTCATATTTGTTGGGGTTTTTTTTGTTTGTTTGTTTGTTTTTGCCTTTTGAGACAGGCTGGCAATACACAGCCCTGTCTGTCTTGGAACTCACTATATAGACTACACTGGGCTCCAACTCTTAGAGATCTGCCTGCTTCTGCTGGGATTAAAGATGTATACAATCATGCCCAGAATTTCAGAATTTTGCAGGATATAGAAGCCATGCACAAAATAAGTCATAACTCCACTGACCATAAGGTCAAGGCTCAGCAAAGACTCTCCCTGGCAATTGAAACCAGGGCATTCGAGATGAGCATGCACTGGGAATGCACAGTGGGAAATCTAGGATAGCATAATATTCTACATCTCCATGGGAAGGCTGCTTACACAGCTGTATACAGTTGGTTTTTTTCCCAAAGGTTGTGTGTTTTGTTATATATAAGAATTAATGCATATACATATGTGCAAATAAATAAAAGCAGGATAGGTAAGGCTGGGGAGAGTGGGCAGCACTGATGGTGCTTGTTCATAAAGGACCACAACTTGGCACACAGGAGGCTGATCTTGGCTCTCAAACCAGCAGGTGCCTCGTGAAGACGTAGGATGTACTGTGGATAAGCATGAGATGCTATATATGAAGGGAAATTACTTTTCTTTTGTTTCTCTTTAATTTTATCAAGATGAGTTCCTCCTTTTCTATCTTACAGAATGATTTGAGAAGAATTTGTGGTAGTGTTTCTATGAGGACCTGTTAAAATCCACACCAGTGAGTCCATCAGGGCCCTGGGCCTTTTGTACGTGGAAGTTTTAATAGCTGTTCTGACCTCACTGCTTGTCCCCAGTCTGTTTAAACTGTTTCTCCTGTGTTGGTTTACTTTTGTGGTCATATGTGCCTAGAAATTAATCCATCTCCTTTAAATTTCCTATTCAGCGGAATATATGTCTCCAAGGTAAGACCTGGTGTTTTAAATTTCACTGGTATGTGTTGTAATATCTCCCTTTTCAACTCTAAATTTATTAATTTTGATCTTCTTTTGTGGGTTTTTTTGGTACTTTGGTTAAGTGTATAATCTTGTTTATCTTTTCAAAGATCCAGCTCTGTGTGTCACTGACTCAGAATGCAATGGGCCCTGGCTGTAGACGTGCAGTTGTAGTTAGAACCTCAAGTGTCAGAGAATAGTGGGAAGGGCTGTCAACATTAAACACTGAAAAGATAAAAATAAAATTGTAAGCATCTTATATAGAAACAGACTGTGACCAGTGGCCTGTGCTTCCCATTTTGTGGCAGTTTCTTCAGCACAGTGTCACTGCCCTATCCCTTGGTCCTCACAGGCACAGAGTCATCCATGGTCCTCTTCACAAAGTATAGTGAGGGTGCAGAATTGTTCTGAGCCTGGGCTTTCTGTTTATAGTTGCAGAGACTCTAAATTGGGATAAAAGATATGAGGGAAGCCATGGCCCCCACATACCTCACAGGAGTCACTAATGTGCATATTTTAGAACATTCTAGAATTTTTCATTTACTTTTCCACATTTTTGTCTGATACTTCTGCAGAAACAAGCCCAGCATAACCCGGCGTTCTCCGCAGAGCTTCTGCCATGAAGATCAACAACATTCCTGGTTAAAATGAAACTCTTACGTCTGTTCATTGGCTGTATCACTTCAAAGGGGAAAACAAATAAAACCCAGCTTCCTGGCATCTCCGGGCATTAAAGGATGACAGACTACAGTTGCTCTCCATTCTGATGAGAAGCAAAACCTCAGAATAGCACAACAATGGATCAAGAAGCCAAACAAACTCCAGTAACCTCTTCATCAGCAGAAGTCAACTAGTTAAAAGCAGAGTGAAACCCTCCTACAGACACTAGCTGCTTTTCAGATGAGGGTAAGAAAGGAAAGAAGAAGAGAGGAAAGGCAGAGAAACCCTGTGCTGTGCAGGCAACCCAGTGTCTGACACACTAGTGAAGTCTGCAAGCAACCCAGTGTCTGACACACTAGTGAAGTCTTCAAGCAACCCAGTGTCTGACACACTAGTGAAGTCTGCAAGTAACCCAGTGTCTGACACACTAGTGAAGTCTGCAAGCAACCCAGTGTCTGACACACTAGTGAAATCTGCAAGCAACCCAGTGTCTGACACATTAGTGAAATCTGCAAGCAACCCAGTGTCTGACACACTAGTGAAGTCTTCAAGCAACCCAGTGTCTGACACACTAGTGAAGTCTGCAAGCAACCCAGTGTCTGACACACTAGTGAAATCCGCAAACACTTTTCTTTGTTTGCAAGGAGTGACAAGGAAGTTAGAAAATGGTGGAAGATGCTCTTTCGCCATGGAAGAACTCTGTCTCTCGGTACCTGGCGGAAGACTCTGAGGACTGGAGATTGTGAGGGCAGGGACTGTGTGGAGCCTGAGATGCTGCCTCGCTGTCACTGGACCATCCTCATGCACTCACCCAGTGTCTGCCACTGTCCACCAGTGTTGCTAGAGGACCGGATGAAGACACTGTGTTTTTAAGGCCATGCTTTTCAGTGATGCCAAAGCTTGACTGACTTCGTAAAGCAGTGGTTCTCAACCTGTGGGTCAGTCACAGCCCCTTTGGGAGTCAAGAGACTCTTTCCCAGGGGTCGCCTAAGACCATGGGAAAACATAGATATTTACATTAAGATTCATAACAAAATTACACTTATGAAGCAGCAACGATAATAATTTTATAGTTAGAAATCACTCCAACATGAGGACATGTATTAAAAAGTCACAGCAACAGGAAGCTGAGAACCACTGTCGTCAAAGAATGGCTTGCTCAGACATGTGAGGAGACACCTCACTGGACAGTCGCTAGACTATCTGCAAGGTCCCTTACAGTGGTGACTTACAATGATGACTGTGCAAAAGACAGTGACACCCAGAAGTAGGACTTTTGAGTAAGGTTGAGAAATGCTGGGGACAGGAAAATAGTTTTTGAAAAAACATAATACTTTAGAAATTATACAATTAACCATACACAGAAAGAATCTGCAGAGATATTTACCACTCAGAAGAGTAAAAACATTGTCATTTCAAAATCAATAATCCTGGTGTGTTTCGTAATGGAGAAACCTACCAGGAGTGACAGTCTCTAAATGTGTGACTGTAGTAAGCTATAGTTAGAAGGGGACTCACCAAATAAGTTCCAGATGCCTCTGCCTCACGTAGCAGGAGTGCTGGGTTAAGTAGCCTGTTCAGCTTAAGTTAGAGATCACAAGTCCTTGCTGTAGAGCGGAGTAAATATTTTTGGTAGAATGCCTTTAATCATCATTCTGGTGGTGGATTATACCTCAGTGGTGATAGAAAAAAAAAAACAAACTCAAGAGTCCTTGCTGAACTGAGGAAACATAACATTTTGATTTGCAGCTGACATGATCGTTTGGGAGCTGCCATTCATTCAGCCGCTTGGAGAGGGCTGCTGAGATGAGAAGCATGTTCCTGGGCCAGAAAAGTCGCAACGAAGAAAACATTTGAAAATCCAACGAACCCTCCCATGGGTGAACCTACTTCCCTCCATGGGAAGGGACCCTGCTTACTCCTTGGGTTTTCTGGGCTTTTCCAGGAAGAGGATGAGTTTTCAGAGCTGTCATCTGCTGGTTAGAGATGGCCTCAAAACAGACACAAATCCTCAAGAGTCAATGCTTTAGGTCATTCTTATTTTCTCTTCATTGGACCTAAAATTTAATAAAATTGCATACACACTTGATCACATGTGTGTATGGTGTGTGTGTAAGAGAGAGAGAGAGAGAGAGAGAGAGAGAGAGAGACAGACAGACAGACAGACAGACAGACAGAGAGACAGACAAAGAGACAGACAAAGAGACAGAGAGACAGACAAAGAGACAGACAAAGAGACAGAGAGACAGACAAAGAGACAGAGAGACAGACAAAGAGACAGAGAGACAGACAAAGAGACAGAGAGACAGAGAGACAGAGAAGGGGTGTGTGTATGTGTATGTGAATGTTCCTGTGAATGAATGTGGTCCTGGATATGCCATGGCCCATGTGTGAGGTCAGAGGATGACCTTTGGTGTCAGTCCTTCTGCCTTGTTTTAGACAGAGTCTCTTTGCTGTCAGCTGCTGCTTCTGGCGGGGTAGCTGGTGCGGGCACTCAGGGATTCTGCACTCCTCTTCCTATCTCGCTGTGGGAACACCAGGACTGAGATGCACACACTGTACCGGGCATTTGTGAGGGTCTGAGCTCAGGCCCCCACTTCTTCAGCAGGCACCTCTACTCAGTAAGCCATTTCCCCATCCCTTACATTTTAATTAATTTTTTTAATTTTTACAAGCTTATGACAGGCCTCTGGAAGGTTCTGTTAAATTTGCAAACTTCACATTGATAGCATAAACATTTGAACATATATCGTCATCATCTTATGAACAACTGTGTCCTCCTGGGTGATAGACATTATCCGGATGTCTTTAAATAGAGCTATGCCTGAGATTTTGAAAGGCCCAGGCGGGAGACGTAACTCAGTGGCAGAACACTTGCCTAGCATTCACAGAGGCGCTGGGTTTCATCCTTCACATTAAGAAGAAAAGTACACGTATTTATACTGCATGCTTGGAAAATGGTCTCTTAACTTGTGAATCATGATGTTGCCCAGAAAAATCACGTGTGGAGCAGATTTCAAGTATCCTGTCCCACTGACTACTTGCGAACACCCCTGTTTATGCCACATTTTAAAACCTGTTGATATTTCATTTTAGCCGAAAGCGTCTTTTGGCTGCACTGGGTGGGCTACTTCATGTGCCCAGCGTTCCTCCATCTGTTACCTCTCAGGATCAACAGCTATCCTCAATGATTTTTCTAGAAGAAGAAAAAATGGAACCCATTGAACATGTCGTCAGCCTTGTTTCTAGATTTTTCTTCCTCACAAGCTCACATCCCCAGGCTTGTTTCCCTCATTGTCCTGACAACAGGCAGCCTGTTACTGTTACTGTTTAAAGGCTTTGGAAAGCAGGTCTCCACTTTTTTTTTTTTTTTTTGCACAGCATGATTATAGACACACTGTAGAAAACTACGAAGGTCAGATTATGTGTGAGTGAAAATGACTTTCAGGCAATCCGTTCAGCCTAGCCAACCTTGCCTTTCAGCTTTTCATTGGCGCAGTTGACTCTCAGATCCCTTCTGGAACCTACCCTGGTCTCCTGAGTTCTAGAGCAGTGTAAGATGCCACACAGACACCCTCCTTCACCGTGTCCTCAAAGCTGGTCTCACTTTCTCTCCGGGACTCCTGGCCCTCACCAGCTCTTCCTCACCCCCACCTGCTCTGCTCTCTTAGTGAATTCACCCCACTCTGTGCTTGCTGTCACCTCTTCTTCCTGGCATCGCCTCACATTCGTGGGCAGGTTCGGTCCTCCGAGTCTCATACACAACGCTTGTGTGTGCTCACAGGCTGCAGCAGTCAGACAGCTTACTTCCCTATGTGCCAAATGCTCTGTTGCTTCTGGGCTCCTTGGCCCCCCACTGCCTGCAGTTTCCTCTCCTTTCTCTTTTTCCTCCAGCTGGCTAATCACTACGTGTTCTTAATTTCTCAGTCCAAAGATAACTTCGTTATGAAAGCTTCCTGACGGCACACTTTTCGCCCTTCTTTTCTCACCATGAGCTGTCGCTGATTGGTTTCTACCTCCAGCCCTGGCATTATAGGCACACGCTAGCCTGCCCAACTCTTTCCGAGGCTGCGAGGGGCTGAATTCAGGTCCTTACACTTATGCAGCAACTGTTTTACCAGCCTCCAGTCCCTGTCGCCGCTGGAATTTTTTTTTTTTTTTTTTTTTGAGAAGGTTAGCTCTTCAGGGGGAGCTATCCTCAAATTCACTGTAGAGAGACCTTGATCCTGGTCAACCTGCCTTGCAGCTGGGATAGCATCTGCATGACCCACATGTGCCATACCTCGAGACACTTTGCTCAAGACTCATATGTAAATCTATAACTTTCCGATTGCAACCTCATTTGTGACTTCCTGGGGGAATATCAGCCCTTCTTTTAATTTTGAAAATGTTTACTGTATGAGCACATTTGTGTGCATATGTGCACATGTGCATGTGTGCATATTTGTGTGTTCACGATGCCCGGAGCCAGTGTACAGGTGCACCTCTGCCACATCATTCCTTTGATCCTGTGGAAGCCGGAGGACAACATCTGGGAGTCAAGTCTGCCTTCCCTGCAAGTTCTGGAAATTGTGTGGCCAGTGCTGCTATTCATTGAGCCATCCCACTGGTCCCCTTATCTGTCTTTTTGAGATACTCTAAACATAATGGCGCCAGAAACACGGCGTCTTTCTGCTTCCCTGAAGTATTCATGGCACTAGCACAGAGCCTGGCACCAACAGAGTCGCAACCAATATTTCTTCAACAAATGGATCGTGTTCCCGCCACATTTCTGCAATAATTTGTCTGGTATGTCTTTCTTGGCAAGGATGGTTCTATTCATGGTTGCATGACTATCGTCGAGCATGCCCGTGCTTGTAGCGGCTAACAAATGTAAAATGAGTGAATGAGCTGCTCACAGCCAATCGGAAAGGCTGGGTCTTTGTACTTAGCTGTACTGGAAGGCTTTGACTCACTCGTTTCAGACCTCATCTGATTTCTCTGGAAGCTCAGATCCACAGATAACAGACGCACCATCACCAATGACTCCCCGTGAGAGCCAGAAAAATATAGGCAGAGTAAGAGTCTCTTCTTTGAACATAAGAATGAGGGGTTGGAGTGATGATGGCCCAGCAGTTAAGAGCACTGACTGCTCTTCCAGAGGACCCGAGTTCAGTTCCCAGCACCCACATGGTGGCTCACAATTGTCTGGGACTCCAAGATCTGGCACCCTCACACAGACATACATGCAGCAAAACACCAATGCACATAAATTAAAAAAAGAAGAGAGGAATGAGTGAGTTAGCCAGTAGCCAGTCTCTGTCCACAAAGGGTAGACAGGGAACTATGGGAGAAGAGGAAAAAGGCAAACTACCTTCTGCTGTCTTTATATCCCGAGCCTAACCAGACCACAGAGCTCTGTGAGGCAGGCTATCATCATCCTCACTTTGCTAGATCAGAAAAGGGTTGCCCTGCTGTTCAGGAAACCCAGTGAAGCTAGCTGACTGCTTAGTCCACTTTCTCCCTATGCCATACTCTATAGAGCCTTGATAATTTACTTCAAAATTCTCTTTTCGGTTTTCCTCACACTAGAATTATGTGGTATGTAAATAAATACATTAGCTGACATCTCTTCAATCTTCCATGGGACAGATGCTGTAGGTAAAATTAGTCTTCAGAAACAATTACATGAGCTTAACGTTCTCCTCGTCTTCTGAGGCGTTGAAACTGCTTGGTAGACCAGTTCCAAGGTAATTCTAAAATAACACTATGGGAACTGTCTTGGGAGACTGTGTTTCACTGTTTCCATCTTCATATGGTGAGCCCTTTCTTTCGGGTAATTGAGGCTAAAACATCACAGAGCCCCAGAATGTTTTCGGATCTCAGCCCTCCCTGCCTTGGAGGGGCATGAACACTCTTTTGTTGTTGTTACTTATTTGTTTATTTTGGTGGAAGGAGGCCTGCCCTCTCCCCAGGCCTTGTAGTTGATCAACTAATACCTTCAACTCTTCCTGCATACAAGCCATAGTTCATGGGGGCAGGGAAAGGACGGACAGACAGAGAGACACAGTTTGTGCATAGAAAGAAGACGAAACTGAGTTAGAGACAGACACAGCAGCAAAGCACTTAGTGATATGTAAGCATTCATGTTGGACAGGGAGTGAAAAACACACAGATGATCTTCAGAACATTAACAAAGCACACTTGAAAACCTCGTACAGCCTCAGCGCACCGCTGTCCGTGCAGAATGCCTGCAAGCAGAGGCACACTCAGCAGCCTAACAGAAGGACCATGCCATTTCCGTTTGTTAAATGGCCTCTTTTCAAAATTAGTTGGTTTCTGTCGGCAGTGGTGGGTTTTGTTTTGTTTTGTTTTGAGACAGGGTCTCACTTATATGGCTCAGACTGGCCTTGAATTCACCATGTAGACTAGGCTGGCCTCAAAGTCAGAGATCTGCCGGCCTCTGCCTCCTGAGTGCTTCGATTAAAGGCATTTGAAAACCATGCCTGGTTTTCAAACTTAGTGCAAAAGTTATTTAAAAGCTGGGTGTGGTGGCACAGGCTTGAAATCCCAACTCTTGGAGGCAAAGGCAAGAAGATCAAAATTTTAAGGTAAGCTTTGGCTATGTGGGGAGTTTGAGGCCAGCCTGGGCTACATGAAACCATGACTCAACAATAAACAAGCTAGCTAAACAAATAAATGAAAGCATTTTGTTGTGATAGATTTTTTTTTCATAATTTCCTATTTTTATAGAGGCTATCTGGAGGCTCACTTTTAACCCAAATCAATTTTCAGGGATATAAGGACATCAGAAAAATTGCCAGTTATTTGATGCCATTATTTTCCAGGTTATTTTACAGCCATTAAAACCAAGTAGAATCTAAACACTGTGTTGTTTCTGATTGACAACTTTACAGCATGTCCATCCTAGAACATCCATGTATCTGTCAGATACTAGGGGAAGGCCACAGGACTGGGGAAAGGTAAACATCTCTCTCTACTCACCTTCCTGTCTCTATCTTCAAAACTCTGGGACTACAGGTATATGTTTTCATGTCTGATTATTGGGAATTTTGTAAAGTGTTCCATTCTGAGCAAACTGTCATTTTAAAATTAAGTTCTGGGGCTAGCCTTGCTTTGAGAACAAACACCAAAATGACAGAAAGTTTGAGTAAAAGGTTTCCTTATAAATAAACATATATTAAAGCCCACAAGAGTGTTGAACTTCAGCCGTGGGTGGTGCCATGTACTTAGAATCCCAGCATTTGAGATGGTGGAGGCAGGAGGACCAGACATTCATAACTTCAGCTACACAATGACTTCGAGGCCAGCCTGGGCTATGTGAGACCCTGTTTCGAACAAAAACGGTCTACTTAATGTAGATGAGTGTAAATTGATGATCACAAGCCACACTCTCTCAGACCCAGACCTCTAGGACAGGGTGAAAACTGCTACAAACAAAAATATATTGCCAATCTCCCGACACCTGTTTTCCTTTGAGACAGTGTTTGCATAGCCTAGACTGACTGTGACCTCTTGATCCTGCTTTTGCCTCCTGGGTGTTGTGAGCACAGGCATACCACAGCCTTGCTCTAGTTCTGTCTGTCTGTCTGTCTGTCTGTCTGCCTGCCTGCCTGCCTGCCTGTCCGTGTGTGTGTGTGTGTGTGTGTGTGTGTGTGTGTGTGTGTGTGTGTGTATGTATGTATGTACTGTGGGTGGTGGGGGGAGTCAGAGGACAGCTTTTAGGAGCCGACTCTCCTTCCATCTTTCCCGGTTCCTGTGGTTGAACTCACCTTTTCCGCTGAGCCATCTCACAGGTCCCTAATTCTGGGTTTTAATTGCTAATTTGTTTTTGTTAATTTACAATGTGCAGTAAAATGGTTAATTGCCACTCTTATCAATATCCGCTCTTTTGGGGAAGTTTGCTGAGACGTGGAAATGGTGTTGCTAGTCATGAGGTCTCTGTTTACTCGGGGATTAGCAAGGTAAAGAGAACCAAAGGCCACTGCCGACTCTGTGCAATATTCTGTTATCCTAATATAATATTAGATGAGGGCTCTGCTAATTGACAAGGAAACAAAAGTAGCAGTCCCCTGCTTAATTTTGCTGTTATTTTACAACATCATAAAATATTACTTATCACATATTTCTTCAAGGCAACAGTGGGAGGAGAAACAGGATATTTATTCTTTTTTTTTTTTTTTTTTTTTTTTGAGACAGGATCACACCCATAAGTCCCCATCTTCTCCTTCTCCTTCTCCTTTTTTTTCTTTTTTGCTTCTCAAGACAGGGTTTTTTTTCTGTTAGCCCTGACTGTCCTGGAACTCTCATTGTAGACCAAGCTGGCCTGGAACTCACAAAGATCTGCCTGCTCCTGCCTCCTGATCACCACCACACCTGGTCCATAAATCCATTCTTGTTTTAGACTTAAGGCAATCCTCCTGCCTCAGCTTCCTAAATGCTGGGATTATAAGTGTGAGCCACCACATCTAAAATAGTCATTTAGATGTTGTTCTTTTTCAGATTTCCTTTGTAAAGAAATGTCTATACTTTGATAAGCTTTATGCATTTTTTTTCTTTTATAATTATTGCCCTGCTAGACTCCAAACCTCCATGTTCAGGGGCTGCTCCTAGCAAGGGAACCAACTCCTTGAGCAGATGAGGTGACAGACACGCCCACTTTCTCTGCCTTTAACACATTTCTTCAGACTCTACTGAGGGTAGAACCCTGTGGTAGGTAAGGGTTGAGCTGAAGGCTGGCCATCGGGGTGCAGAGGGACAGCTCTTACCTAACACACACAAGGACCTAGTTTCAGTCTTCAACACAAGCACATAAGTACTCACAGCGTGCGTGCACATTCACCCACACACATATGCACACACATACGCACCAGTCTGTAGAGGGAGAACAAGAAGATAAACCTTAGCACTGGGGTTGTAGGAATGAGCGGCCATGCCTGGACTCTTTATTTGGGTCCTGGAGATCTGTTTTAAGCTCTTTACCCACTGAGCTGTCTCCCCTGACCCAGGCCCACTGCTTCTGCCCCGAAGGTCCATAGTGGTTGTCATTCCCTACTGGAGCCCCTGCAGTAAAGGCCCCGGCGTCTCAAAAGGCAATTAACTTCATTGTCGGAATCTCTGGTATTAAAAATACAAGTATTTATGTGTACCCGTGTTTGCTTGTGTATACATATACATTCCACGTCTGTGTGGAGAGGACAGTTTGTGGGATTAGGTTCTTTCCCACCATGGGGTTTGAGGGATCAACCCCCAGTTGCCACGCTTGGTGGCAAGTGCCCATATCCGCTGGGTCATTTTTCCAGCAGTCCTGTCATTTTATACAGAACACTCATCCTTCTGTAGAGCCATCTTGACTCCCTGGTTCCATCCTACCTCAGAGCTATGCTAGAGAGTCTTCATCCTTTTCTCTGGGACTTCAAAGGCTTCATAAAATAGGCTTTTGTTCTTCCATAAGTTCCTTGTGTGCTAGGTTTTCAAGATCTCCTGGCTCCGTGCCCTATAATCTTCAGGGAGCCAATTTTGTCCCTCCCTCCCTTCCTTCCTTTCTTCCTTCATTCCTTCCTTCCTCTCTCCCTTCCTTCCTTTCTTCCTTCTGGCCTGCCTGCCTTTCTGTGTGTTTGTAGGCTGTGCATGCTCAAGTATATGTAAATGCATGTGTGTTTGCAGGTACACATGTCTATGCAGAGACCAGAAGTCAACCTTGGATGTCAGTTCACGGGCACTTTTCACCTTAGTTTTAGAGAAAGAGTCCCCCTTTGGTCAGAATCTTGCAAAGTAGGCTAGACTGGCTACCTAGTGAGCCCCTGGGGTCCACCTGTCTCCTCCACCCTAACACTGAATTGCTGAGCATGTGCCATCATGCCCAGCTTTTTGATGTGGGTTCTGGGATTCAACCCCCCAGTTCTCACATTTGTGTGGCAAGCACTTTATCATCTCAGGTGTCTCTCCAGCCCAGGGATCCAGGTTGCAATAGCTTACCTTCAGGGACCCCTTCTCAGCTACAAGTTTGATCAGACCAATGTCAGCCTCTGTACTATTGTGTGTGGGCCCAACTTCAGGTAGCAAGTTTTCATGTGTAAATGTGAGGGACCAGCAAGATGTGACACAAGCCTTTTTGTATGGAATTGGATCATGAGATACATTTAACCTATATTCATGTTTATGTTTATATAACTAGATATTTATAAAACACTCAGTAAATGACAGCCATATATACATATAACTTAAACATAGATTCCACTTTTATCAATACAGAGTTGGATAAAAGCATCACCACCCTATTCCAGAACACTGGAATGCTATTAACGTAGGGTGAGCCCACATTGCCTTCCTTGGGCCTTCAGTAGACATGGCTGACTCCTGTGGAAATACTCACATGTCTAGGTCTATCTCTGTTTGCCTCTGGCTTCCCACATCATTCCTAGCTGCCCTGTGTTGACAGTGCTTGCCTGTTTGCTTTGTAGTTGTGACTTGCAGTTTTTATTTTTGAATTATTTATTCTTATTTGGTTCTGACATATTTAAGTACAACCTACCACTCCAACTAACAGAGGCCAGTTTAGTTCTGCACAGAACTATTCGAAAGTCCAGTTGCTAGAGCTAATAGAATGAGTCACTAAGGACAGGTGCCAGGCACCAAGACTAATGACTGAGTGTTGTCCCTGGGGCTCAGATGGTACACATATCCATAGGCACACTGGGGCATGTATGTACACCCTCTTCTCACCACACATGCCCTCCAAATAAATTAATAAATGTGAAGTAAGTTGTTTTTTTTCTAATTCCAGCTGCTGTTTGCAAGCCTGCCTCTTAGGCTTTGAGACATACAGCATAGTCTTTGCCAAAAAGAACAGCCCTCTTCCTCCTGGCTCTGTGCCCACTGACTTGAAGCAGCTGCCAGTTCCTAGTGAGCTGTAGGCTTGCCACAGTGTCTCTGGGCTTCAGAGAGGCCGTGGTAAGCTCCTCTTTCTGTGAAAGCCAAGCATCAGCTGACCTATGTCCCGTGTCCTATGGTGGGTACCACACAGATCCTGTGAAGGCCAGAGAAAGGAGGTTCCAGGTTACCACGTCCTGTTCCTTGTGGCACTGGGACAATGTGATAGGTTTTCTGCCCCTGCCCTGTCAGTCCTGTAATCCTGTGTTGGAGGGGATGGCAACAAGAGAACCTCTGGTGGTCACTGGGCAGCCAGTCTGGCTGGAAACACGGTCCATTCCAGGTCTCAAGTAATATAGGACGGCTTCTGATGTCTCCCTCTGGCCTCTAAGCAAGCATAGAAGTAGAAGTGTGGCACATGCACACACGTACGCACGCAGATACAGATCTGGTCTCACTGCTCTCTGGTCTTTTAAATCTCCATCTGGATCTTGACACACAGACCTACATAATCCAGAGCCACTGCAGATCCACAGTGCTACATGGTATCCATTCTTCTCTCTGCATGTCTCTCCCTGGCTCTCCTACTTTTTATATGTGGCATATATATCTCCAGGGTCCTCCCCTGCTCCAGTTCCTGCAGGGTTTTTAAGACAAACTCTTTCCTCCTGAAGCTGCTTTTGATCGTGGTGTTCTATCATGGCGATAGAAACTGCAGCTGAGACACTCAGAACTCTCACTGCCTCAGCTCATTGTGGCCAACCACAGTTAGCATTTGTAGGTGTGACTTAGAATTCTCACTCCTGTCCAGCTGAGCGACACATCCTCCGAAGAGCCCTCTGTGACTTCCCATCTCTGTCCCTCAGGAACACGCTGGTGGAGTGGTTGGAATTAGAAATGTCCCCGCATGTTTGGTCTCAGCTGGGGGCATTGTTTGGGGAGGTTATGGAACTTTCAGGACATGGAGCCTTGCTGGGGGAAGGAGCAGGCTTTGGGAGCGCATAGCCATCTCTGTCTTCCAGTTCTTTCTCTAGCACTGACTGTGTATGTGGCTAACGATATGCTCGCTCCATTTCCTCAGCTGGCCACTGGCTGTCATGTTTCTCTCACTAGTATGGATGGGCCGTCTAGATCAGTGGTTCTCAATCTGTGGGTCTCGACCCCCTCGGAGGTCAAGCAACTGTTTCACAGGGGTCACCTAAGACCATCAGAAAACACAAATTATTTACATTACAGTTCATAACAGTAGCAAACTTACAGTTATGAAGTAGCAACAAAAATAATTTTATGGTTGGGGTCACCACATGAGGAGATGTACCAGAGGATTACAGCCTCAGGAAGGTCGAGGACCACTGTTCTAGAACTATACGTCTAAAAATCTATTCTGACCATGGCATTTTTATCACAGTAACAAAAGTACACTAGGTACGAGGTCCTGGGTCTGTCTTATTGTGCAGATTTAATTTTCTGTCTGCCCACAGAAAGGGGTGCTTCTCGATCCTTGCACCTGCTTGAGACTGGAATGCTTCACTATAAAGGAATAATATTTATTGAGACAAGGTCTCTTTCTTATGTCGCTGTAAGACCAGACTGGCCTCAAACTCACAGAGATCCATCTACCTCTACCTCTACCTCTTCTGGGATAAAGGTGTGAGCCACCACATCTGGCTTATTTTAAAGTTATTTGTTTTATAATTTTACAATGGAAGAGTGTTTCAGTATGTTGTCCAGACTGACCTCAAACCCTTTGGCTCAAGTGCTGCTCATGTCTCTGTCTCCTGAACGGCTGGGACTACAGGTGTAGAGAACCTGTGTGGGCTTGCCTGCACTGCCATGCAACTGTGGAGGTGAAAGGTGTGTGTGTGTGTGTCTGCCTCTGTGTGTGTGTGCCTGTGTGTGTGTGTATTTGTGTGTGCTTCAGTATGCCTCTGTGTGTGTGCCTTTGTGTGTGTGTCTATGTGTGTCTGTGTGTGTGCCTCTGTGCATGTATGTATGTGTGCCTGTGTGTGTGTGTGTGTGTGTGTGTGTGTAGCACAGTATAAAATCTTTGGATTTAGAAGTCAAATCCCTAAAAGGGAAAAATTAATAGAATACACATCTTCAGAATGAAAATGGAACCCTGTTTTCTGCAGAAGCCTTCATTGGAGAGGATGGAAATTCAGACTGTAGGCCAGAAGCAACTATTTAAAAAAAACTCTTCTGACAAGAACTGCATCTTAGATAACTAAAGGACTGTCAGCACAGCAGCAAGAGACAATCCAATCATGAGCGAAGGACATTTTCTGGCAGAGAGTGTACAGACACAACCACACAAAGATGTTTGTTGACCGTGGGGAAATGCAAATTAAACCCACAGAGCAACACCACTCAGTTGTCAGGATGGCTAAAGTACAAGACAAAGCAGTCTCAACTGTTGGCAGGAAAGATGTCTAAGAACCCACATCTCCAGCACAGTGATTGATGGGTGTGTAAAATGGGTCAGTCACTCTCGAAAAATTGTTGGCAGTTTTTTTTTTTTTTTTTTTTTTTTTAAATCCTAAACATAAAACTACCAGAGAAACCAACATTTCCTCTCATTTGGCCTCTATCCCAGAGAACTGCAAATTTATGTCCATGCAAAAACCTCTACCTGCATATTCATAGGAGTTTCGTTAGTTCAGCCTGGAATACTGCAGATGTCCTCCCACAGGTGGCCAGTGGGAGAGCTGCAGTAGACGCACAACATGGAATATTATGAGGCAATGAAAAGAGTGCATCTCTCTGTCTCTGCAGTCTCTGCAGTCTTTCTCTCTCTCTCTCTCTCTCTCTCTCTCTCTCTCTCTCTCTCCACACACACACACACACACACACACACACACACCTTGAATAAATTTCCAGGAACATTGCTAAATACAGTCAATCAAAGACTTATGTACTTTTAACCTTGTCTATATTCCTCTTGTTGTTATTGTTGTAGGACAGGGTTACACTTTGTAGCCTAAGCTGGCCTCAAACTGTCAGTGATCCTCCTGCAGTGGCATTCCATGTATGGAATTATAGGCATGTGCTATCACAGCTGATCTATTGGTATGTAATCTTCTTTTCTTATGTGTAGAATACACAATACACTTTTTTTTTTTACTACTTCTGTGTATTTAGTTTGTGCACATCTGAGTGTGTATGTGTGCACACGTGTCAAGACTAAGAAGATAAAGATACTTGCTTCCAAACCTCATCAGATCTGACTTCAGTACCTGCAACTTACGTGGAAAAAGGTAAGAACAGACTCCGGTAAGTTGGCCTTAGACACATACACACATGCATACACACGTGCGCACACGCGCGCACACACACACACACACACACACAGACAGACATACACACACTTTTTAATTAAAAAATAAAGATATATGTGAATCTACAATTAACTATTTTTTTATAGTCAGGCATAACCGTGCATGACTTTAATCCCAGCATTTGGGAGACAGCCAAGAACTCTGAGAGTTCGAGGCCAGCCTGGTCTACATAATGAGTTCCTGGACAGCCAGAGCTACATAGTGAGACCTGTCTCAGGGGGGAAAAAAGTCAGCTTTGAAGTCATCTGTAAAGATGCTGGAACCAGGGAAGCTTCAGAGGAAGGCCTGCACCATGGAGGGTGGTCCAGAGGGACACTGTGTGTGACTCCTTGTGATGTATAAAACAGTCAAAACAAAAAGCAAAACTTAAAAAATAAAAAGATTGCTAAAGCAAACGGAGAGGAGCTGAGTTCGGGTGAAGCAGGGAGTGACAAAGAGATGCTGAATATGAGAGATGCCCAGGCCCCAGGCCTGGCACTCAGTGCAGAAAGGCCAATGGAAAGGAAGATAAAATGGCCAAAGTTGGTCTCTTATGACTAGTTCTTCGACATTTCAAATGAACTTTCCCACAGGGTTTGCCAAGTCTCCAAATGTGTAAGAACCACAATAATATATATTATCAGTACCAATGACTTAACTACAATTTCTTGTTGGATACAATGGCACAAAAGCAAGAATAGTCAAGGTGGATCCTGGGACTGGGGGTCTCGGCTACCCTGCCTTCCCACCCTTACCTCCTCATGGATGGACTGTGGTGACAACTTCTGTTGTGGAGTCTTCCTCAGCATCTCAGCATCCTCAATCCCAGGCCACAGTCCCACCTGCTTCTCTGTCTTCTATCTCTGCCCTCCTTAACAAAGGCTGAGAAGGCTGGTAAGGCAGACTCCTTCCAGTCTGCCAGGCACACGGAGACGTTTGCTCTCTTCCAATGTGGCTTGTCTTCTTTCAGTTTGTGCCCAAGATGAATCCTGTCTAGTCGTTCTGTCTCTGTCTTTGTCTCTCCCTCTCCCTCCCCCACCTTCCCTCTGGAGCTGGAGTTGGAGTTACACAAGGTTGTGAGCCGACCAATGTGGATGCTAGGAACAAACTCAGGTTCAATCAAAGAGCAGTACATGGTCTTAGCAACTGGACCATCTCTCCAGCCCCAGCCATTTGTTGTTGCTGCTGCTGCTGTTTCAGTGATAACGTAGGGAAGACGCAGCACATAGCACTTACCTAGTGGATTATAGATTCACATCACTGAACTGTGGCTGTAATGTTTTAGATGCTGAGGATGCTTTCAATTTGTTGGATCTCAGAAACTTGAGTTTCCAGGGTCACACTAGGATCTCGTGGAACATTGTGTGAGTGTTTAGACATCAGGCCCGAAGGAAGGGAAGTAATGAGGCCTCATGGCTCCAGGGAAATGGAAAAGACACAGTGGTCCTGGAGGGTCCCTTCTCTGGCGACCTCTCCCCTGCTCCCCAGGTGGTCAGCCACAAGGGTCCTTGTGACCTAGAGGAATGTTTCATGGTGTAAAAATGCAGTTGCAGCTGCCTAGGGACCGGGGAGACTGGCAACTGAAAAGAAAGCTCAGAAGTGAGTCAAGGCTGCTGAGACTTCAGGGTGTGATGAAACTGCACCTTTGAGAGCTAGTGGGAGCGGGCAGGGCTACTGGAGAGAGAGTCCTGCCTGGAGAACGATTCTAGCTAAGAAATAAAAATAAAACACAAAATCAAATTGGGTACCTGAAATGTAAGACGCAGCTGAGTTGGGGAAGCCCATCTGTCGAATCCTCTGCTCCTCTTAAGCTTTACTTTAACTGAGAGTTACTTGTGGCATATGTGTGGGAAGAGACACAAAGTCTGGGAGGTTCCGGATCCTGTCTAAGACCTGACACCTCTACGACTTCTGTCCCTCCTCTTCCTCCTCCTCCTCTTCTTCCTCCTCCTTCATCTTCTGTACCTCTCTTCTGACTCATTTTCTTCCTCCCATTTTCCTACTCTTCTTCCTTCTCTTCCTTCCTTGCCCCACTTTTCTTCTCATTCTTTTTCTTATTCTTTTCTGGACTTTTTGCCGTGTGTGTGTGTGTGTGTGTGTGTGTGTGTGTGTGTGTGTGTCTGTGTGTATAATATATAAACATAGCTCAGCATGCATGAAGCCTGGGTTGTATCACGTGCACTACATCCAGAGGGAGCAGAAGACCCACACCCATACCCACACCCTGCCCATAGAATAAACATCCAGGTCCAAACCATGGCTCCTTCACATTCTGCATTAAATGCTGGGGACAGAGATGAACAGGGTGCACTTCCTGTAGAAGTTTGGTGTAAGAGGTGACACAAAGAAATGCTACCTGCAATGGGAGCACAGCCCCAAGAGGATGCTCTTTGGTTGTTGATAAATTACTTGTAATTACTTTGTTGGGGTTTGAGCTAGAGATTCATGAAGCATAGGTTGGCCTCACATGATCTAAGGAGCTGAGGATGGTCTTGAACTCCTGACTCCCTAGCTTCCACCTCCCACATGTTGGGTTTGCAATTGTGCACTAGTATATCTGGCTTTATTTAATTTAATTCTGTCTTTGTTTAATTCTCTGGATTTCTTTGTTTAAATGATGATACCTATTAGACCAGCTCAAACGTGCAGAAATGAGCAGACAGTATCTCCATGGAAACCAATATCCTCCTGAACCCAAGAAACATGGCCTGTGTTGTGAAGCTCTTAGCTAGGATGCATATAACCTAGTTAGCACTAGTGTGATGCTGAAGAAACACAATTCAGTTCATAGCAGTTAATCTACAGGAGACAGGAGTAAAGAAACATGGTGTTGGGGAGACTTACTCAGTAAAGTGTTTGCTGGGCACAGGTGTGAGGACCTGAGGCCCATACCCACCACTCAAGTAAAACAGCACCCGGGCACCCAAGAAATGTCCTTGCATAGGACCTGAGTTCAGTTCCCAGCACTTTCATGGGCAGCATACAACCACCTGTAACTCCAGCTCCAGGGATCTGATGCCTGTTGCCTTCAAGAGGAATCACATTTGTGTGCACATATCCAGCCAAACACACACACACACACACACACACACACACACACACACACACACACACACAAATAAACACATAAATAAAATCTTTCTTTAAAAGCACACCTATAATCCTGGCCCTGAAGAGGCAGAGACAGGAGGATTCCTGAGGCTCAGACTCAGCTAATCTATCCAAATTGGTAAGCGTCAGGCTCAGGAAGAGAATCTGTTTCAAAAGTAGTAGTAGCAGCAGCAGCAGCAGCAGGAGCAGCAAACAATGACAATAATAAATAGTGTGGAGTGATTGGAAAAGAACCCAACATTGACCTCTGCCTTCCTATGTGTGCATATGATTGTGTACACACAGACACACAAGAGCGGTCAAATGGAGACAAGCCATCTTTAGGACACCCCCTTTCTGCAGTAGAAAGCTGTTACCTTAATTCTCTATAAAATTTGCTTGCCCTTAAAAAAATGCATAGGAATAACAGGAAAGTAGGGCTTTCCTGGGGCTCCAGGTCACGAGTTATAGGGCTGTTTGACAGAATCTTCCCATTAAACAAGCACTGCTCTCAATGGCCCCTTACACAGCATAGGAGTTGATAGCAAGCAGTGGGTGGGAGTCTAGCAGTCGAGTGAGAAGGAAGGGCCGGGCATGGAGACGTGGTCACACCAGGCTTGGCTGTGACTATGACAAGATTATGGGAGGAAATTGAGAGAATGTCACGTCTAACTTGGTGGTCAGGCAGTGATTGAATAAAAGCAACAGCTATGAGAGGTCAAGAAGAAGATACATGCCAGGCAGTGGTGGTGCACGCCTTTAATCCCAGCACTTGGGAGGCAGAGGCAAGCGGATTTCTGAGTCCGAGGCCAGCCTGGTCTACCGAGTGGAGTTCCAGGACAGCCAGGACTACACAGAGAAACCCTGTCTCAAAAAACCAAAAAAAAAAAAAAAAGAAGAAGAAGAAGAAGAAGAAGAAGAAGAAGAAGAAGAAGAAGAAGAAGAAGAAGAAGAAGAAGAAGAAGAAGATACATGTAGGGTTGGCTTCACTGACTGGAAGATTGGAAGATGCGAATAGCTCATAAAAGCAGAAATGTCTACTCAGGGCTACAGCTCTGAGGTGGAGTGCTGGATTAGCATGCTCAAGGCCCTGGCATCCAGCCTGGGTATTCTAAGAGTATCTTATAAATGAAACCCCTAGACCAAGTGCCATGGGCGTATGCCTGGAATCCCAGCACTTTGGAGAAAGGAGAATTAGGAGGAGTCCAAGGTCCTCTTTGACTGTGTAGCAAGTTCAAGGCCTGCCTGGGCTACACAAGACCTTGTCTGCAAAACCCACCATACAAAAATCAATTCATCAGTTAAGTACTTGATTCACATAAACAACAGGTTTTATATTATTCCATAGGCCACAGACCTATGGAATCAGGTCTGCATCACAAGGCTGCATGTGTGGTGCACTTACAAACCACAGAGGAAATCACAGAACTTCCTAAGCTCTGAGGACAAAACTTCTAGGTTTTAGGGTGTGTTCTGTAGATGCGGTTACTGCAAAGGAACTTTTTAAAAAGATAGAATTCTGTTAGAAAGACTACTGAAGCCAGAGGCCACCTGTGGCCCGAGCACAGCTGTGTCATGGCAGACCCACCCTCATCTGCCACCACCAGCTGCACTTCTCCCTGTGTTTAAGAGCAGCAATCATGGCTTCAAAGAGAAAGTGACTTGCAGGAGTTTTAATGGACTTGTCCAGCGTGTAAGAGTCTGCATACAGCTAATAAGTGAGACCTTCACTGTAACACTATGAGTATAAAACCAGCGTTGCTACTCAGAACTCTATAAATACCCAGGTTTCCTTCTACTTGCACGTCACTTCCTCACACTCACCACAAGACAGACGTCTGTGTAAAAAAAAAATCACTTCCCAATCTTGCTTTCAAAAGAACCGCCACTGTGACATTGTAATGTACAGTTTGTATACATGCGTGGAAGGTCACTTCCTCCTCTGCTTG
This sequence comes from Arvicanthis niloticus, assembly GCF_011762505.2. Lineage (NCBI taxonomy): Eukaryota > Metazoa > Chordata > Mammalia > Rodentia > Muridae > Arvicanthis > Arvicanthis niloticus. The sequence continues at coordinate 7,403,490 of NC_047670.1, read as the reverse complement.
TCAGCTTCTCTGCTAACTGTACAGAGAAGGTTTGTATAATTTGTTTTTTTAAGGCAAGGTCTCACTATGTAGCCCTGGCTGGCCTGGAACTTGTTATGTAGACCAGTCTAGACTGTGTAGACAGCCTAACTTTAAACGTACAGAGATTTGCCTGTAGATAGAGTAGACATGCACCATCAAACCCATTCTTATTTTATCTTGCCTCTCATTTCAGCGGGCACTTCATACTCCAGGTTAGCTGGCCCAAGAGCTTCTGGACACTTCCGTCTTCATAGGGCTCCCTATAGGAGTGCTGAACATACCAATCCATGCCACTGAACCTGGCTTGTCCATATGGGTTTCAGAGATCCAGCTCAGGCCGTCAGGCCAGCTTGTCAAGCACTCTTCCCACTGAGCCATTTTGCCTGCCTGAAGGCCATCTTTTAAATACCTGCCATATGATTTTACACATTAGGGACTGCTTTTAGGAAAAGTATCTGTCCGTAAAATAATGCAGGTAGTAGAATGTGCAACCAAAATACTGTCAGAAGATATGAAGATGACACTTGTTGCCGTTGGATGATGTTTAATTGCTCAGCTCTGAACGCCAACTACATGCTATGACCTGGCACTTTACACAAATGAACTTTGTCTGTAGCTCTGGACATCAAAAGTCTCAAGCATTCTTCTAGGCAAGTGCTCTACCATGGAACTCTCCTCTCAACCTCACATGTGAATTCTTACTAGTCACCATAAGAAACTCAATATCACTAGCTTTTTGGATGTTTCAGTTTACCCAAAGTCCCCAAATAAAAGAGAAAATACCAGAAGTGACTGTTATGTGCAGAAGGTACAGACACAATACATTTACCAATGGAGTGAGCCTTGAAAGAGCCTACAGATGAAATATTGCTTCTGGGTATTGAGCTAAAATCAGGATTATTAGAATAAATTGCATAAAGCTGCCATTTTCTTGTTGTTGTTTTGTTTTGTTTTGTTTGAGACAGGGTTTCTCTATATAACCCTGTCTGTCCTGGAACTCACTCTGTAGATCAAGCTGGCCTCGAACTCAGAAATGAAGCTGCCATTTTTATTCATTAAATATTGGCAACTTCATACGACTCAGCCTTGACTGTAATGAAGCAATATTTGTGAGCTGACCTATGCTTTCTACACTTTGTCTAATTATAGAGAATGTACATGGGAGAACACCCACCCCCATATGGTTAGTTTGCAACGTAGAACCATTTCTCTCCTGGTATTGCCTCACAGACTTTCTCAATGACAGCTCTGTGACTCTGCCTGCCAAGAGGAACAATGAGCCCGTCAGCTATTGGTTAGAGTGGCCTTGTCTGGGAATGCTCCCACAGCAGAGAGAAGTGACAGATAGTGTGACAGAGTGGCAACCAGCCCACAGGAAAAGCAGTTCTTCTCTCTCTCTCTCTCTCTCTCTCTCTCTCTCTCTCTCTCTCTCTCTCTGCTGACTGGAATTGTACATGTGCTGTCTCTATGTCTTTTTAGAACTGAAACCCTAAGTATATAAAATACAAAGACCTCAGGGTAAATGGTCATCTCACTGTTTAAAATGAGTTGTGGGAGGAGGAGGAAAAGGAAGAGGAGGAGGAATAAGAGGAGGTGGAAGAGGAGGAAGAGAAAGGGGAGGAGGGGGAAGAGGAGACGGAGAAAGAGGAGGGGGAAGAAGAGGAAGAGGAGAAGGAAGAGAACTGACCCAACACAGATAAGAGGAAAAATATAGCGGGGTGGCGGTGGCGCACACCTTTAATCCCAGCACTTGGGAGGCAGAGGCAGATGGATTTCTGAGTTCGAGGCCAGCCTGGTCTACAGAGTGAGTTCCAGGACAGCCAGGGATACACAGAGAAACCCTGTCTTGAAAAACCAAAAAAAAAAAAAAAAAAAAAAAAAAATAGCAAAAACATATTTATATTCACATGTCTTATTTCAGCATGGTTTGGTGATGCAGGTCACCAGGAAGGTAAAGGCAAGAAGACAGGGAATTCAAGATAACCGTTGCCTAAGTAGTGAGTTCAAGACAAGCCTGGTATACCTGAGACCCTGTCTTAAAATTCTCAATAGCTATAAAATATCACCAGCCTAGATGTCCATGAATAGAAGGATTGGGTTTTTTTTTTTAGGAAATGGTTAGGGTGTGGGCTGAGGATGGCTTAGCAGGCAAAGGCACTTGGAGCCAAACCTGAAGACCTGGGTTTGATCCTTTGTACTCATGAGGCAGAACTTTTCAGGAATTCCTGAAAGTTACTCTCTGACCTGTACGTACACTGTGATACACACACAAACACAAAATACATAAATAAGTAAATAAAGTAAGTAAGTAAGTAAGTAAAAATAAAATTCAGAAAGAAAATGTGATGTACACACACAGCACATTTTGTTTAGCTGTACAGCAAAAACATGACATCCGAGGGAAAATGGAAAGACCTATAAATTATCATGTCAAAGCAATAAGCCAGGCACAGAAAGGCAAATACTTCATGCTTTCTCTCATATGAGGAACCTAGATTTGAGATACAGAGACAGACAGAGAGAGAGAGAGAGAGAGAGAGAGAGAGAGAGAGAGAGAAGAAGAAGAAGAAGAAGAAGAAGAAGAAGAAGAAGAAGAAGAAGAAGAAGAAGAAGAAGAAGAAGGAGAAAGAGAAAGAGAGTAATGAAACTAAGGAGGGGATCACAAGAGGAGGGAAAAGGCCGGTTGTGGTGGCATATGCCAGTAGGATTTAAGATTTGCTGAAGGAGGCAGAGGCAGGAGGATCTGGAGTTTGAGGCTAGCCTGGGCTACACATTTTCCCTGTCTCGAAAAACCAAAAAAAAAAATAAAATAATAAAAAAATAAGGAAGAAAGAAAGTAGGGAAAAGGTCTGAGAGGTGGGAAGACAGTGGGCACACACAAGAAGGGGAGGCTGTTTGGAAGGAGGAGTCGAGCCGGTCAGGAAGGGGCAGGGCACAGGAAGGATGGCTGGCCGGGAGTGGTAAAACTAGAATTGTATAAAATGACACATAGATATGAAAAGGAATGAGATTATTCTATACACTAGTTTATTAAAACATTAACTCAAGGCTGGAGAGACAGCTGAAGTTAGGAGCACTTGTTGCTCTTGCAGGAGACCCAGGGCCTTTGATTCCCAGCATCCGTGTGGTGGTTCATCAGTAGCTCCAATTCTAGAGGATGGGATGCCATTTTGTGAGCACTAGGTACACACATGGTGCATGTACATACACAAGGCAAAAACATCGCACACATAAAAGAAATCTTTTAAAAAGCATCTTATTCCATGTAATTAAATTTTGAATGAATGACCAAGCCATGACCCTGAAGTCTAATTTTGTTTCATGTCATAGCAGGAAATAGGATTAATAAATTCTTTAATAACTGCACTTTGGGGGGCGGGGTTAGAGACAGGGTTTCTCTATGTAGCCCTGGCTGTCCTGGAACTCACTCTGTAGACCAGGCTGGCTCAGAAATACGCCTACCTCTGCCTCCCAAGTGCTGGGATTAAAGGCATGCGCCACCACCACCCGGCAAATAACTGCACTTAAAATCACTTTAGTTTCTGGTTTGTGATTGCTCTTTGTTGTGAGATAGGGCCTCGTGGAGCCCAGGCTGATCTCTAATTTTGTATCAGAAGATGGCCTTGAACTCCTGATCCCTCTGCACTCATCCCTGAGTACTGGGACTACACATGCATGACACTGTATTCAGTTTATGTGCTTCTGAAATTAAAACCTAGGGTTGTGTGCAGCTACACAAGTACTAACTGAGCCGCACATCTCACCCCTAAATGATCTTATGAAACTTGAAATGGCAGCTGCTTAGGAGAGACTAATAGTCCAAACCCACTGTGGTGACCCTATACACTCTGGTCACACACAGGTCCTGATGGTGAAAAACCATTGTGGTGACACCAAACACCCTGCTCACACACAAGTCTTGGAAAAATCAAGCTGTATTGGTCTGGAAGCCCTCCTCTGCTGGCCTGCTTGCACAGTGCTGAAAGGTGCCGTGTGGACTGCTGAGGAGGACATTATTAACGGTCTTTCCAAGCTGTGCACAGAGCCTTCAAGCAACAGTAACAACCATTCTCACCAGAAATGGCCTTGGGTGCAGTAGTGCCACGAATATTATTGGGGTACCCAACCACTCTGTGACTGGATTTAAGGTTGTTCCCCAGGAGAAAGCTTACCTAATACTGATAATCTGCACAAGAACCTATGGCTGGGAGCTTTTCAGCCATAAGGTTGAACTCACTATTATTATTTTCTAAATGGACATAGTATCCAATTACCTTCTAAATATGTATCACCATAACTATAGACTAGCAGAGTTATCAGGTCTCATCAGATAAGCATCATAGTGTGGTAAAGGTAGTTAATACTAATTAGAACTGATCAAAATACAGAAGCCACACATCTGTGGAATGTTCAATCATCATCCATGACTGGGATCTCTATATGATACACCTCCTCCAAAGGCTCAGAGAGCACACATAAGAATGACTGCCAAAACCAGAGGTCAGAGAGAACAGTGTTTTCAGGACACAAAAGAACTGCTGTCCCATAGCAGCTTTGCTTGCCTGCACAAGACTCACACAGAATCAAGCCAGTCAACATATGAGCTCCTGCCCCTAGCTCAGGAGTTCATATTGACAGTTGAAGTTCTAAGACTGTGGTCCTTGTTAGGTTGCCTATGCTGGGTGTCCCCACACCCAGAAATATATATATATATATATATATATATATATATATATATATATATATATATTGCGGTAAAGGTAGTTAATACTAATTAGAACTGGTCAAAATACAGAAAAAAAAAAATATATATATATATATATATATATATATATATATATATATATATATATATCTGAACCCAGAAGGTAATGAAAGAGAGAGAGTGAAAGGGAGAGAGTGAAAGGAAGAAAAAAGAAAGAAAGAAGGAAGGAAAAAGACAGGAAGGAAGGAAGGAAGGAAGGAAGGAAGGAAGAAAAGAAGAAAGAAAAGAAGGAAGAGAGAGATGAAGCTGGGAGGCCATGGAGAAGTTGGAGAGAGGAATGGGGTATGTGTATCATGATAATCTAAATACATTATAATATGCTGCTCCTCCAGAGAACCCAAGGGTTTGGTTTCCAGCACTCACATTGGGTGGCAAACACCTGTCAGTAACTCCAGCTCCACAGGATCTGAAGCCTTCTTCTGCTCTTTACAGGCACCCAAATACATGTGGCACATGTGGCATGTGCCCTGCCCCACTTAAGAAGTGTCACTTCTCTTTGTTACCAAGAGTAAGAACGCTCTCCTCTGTAATAAATCAAGAAGTTAAGCATGCACTCACTGTCCCATCTTAAGTTTGTCTAGTACTGTGAGAAACTCACTGCATTTTCACACAATACAAATCTGAATGTCTAGATTTGAGTGTTGGGGAATCTGCTACTGTTGGCTGAGGGATGGGGGCACAGTGCTTGGTTCTAAAGTCTATGAGCCTTAGAGTTTCCTTATCTGTAAACCAAGAGTAATCATAGTAGTAACATTTATAGCTAAAATTCACTGTTCTGGTAATTTGACCTACACTAACTCAGACGTCTTCTCTGAAGAATGTTAATATCCTTCTGGAAAAAGAGAGTTTGGCTACTCTGTTGCTCCCTGGGCTCCAGCAGAAGTCCTTCTCTGCCAGGGGAAACCTTGAAGATTCACAGTGGGGGTTCCCTCAACTCTGGACTTTTAGTTGGCTCCGGGTAGAGATCAGAAGGCAGGAGGAGAGCATAAGCTGGGAATTAGCCTTTCCAACCTCCCTCCCTGATTTAACATCCCAATTCTAATTTGTTTTGGGGGGAGCACCTTAAGTCTTGCAGACAGACTCATTTTCGAAGCACCTCTTTCCCAGGATTCAGTATTCTCCCCCCACCCCACCCCACTCCCTGCCCTGTCCTTTGTCCTTCCTCAAGGATATGGGTGGTTTCTGATGATGTCTCCGGATTTGAGCGCTGGGACTGAAACTCTCAGGCTAGAACCCTGACTCTTCAAGGAAGTAACTATTTAAGCATTTTAACAAGATTCCTGCTATCTGGTACAGTACAAAGATCACTTGCTTGCCAAAAAATACGAATTGGTGCATTAGGAGACACTATCTTGCATTTCCATGGTTTAGGAAACCAATGGTTCGTTTCTAATCTGAACTTGTTTGCTGTTTGCATCAAGGAAACAAATATGTATCTTTAATTTGACTCACTTCAGAAACAAGACCTTGGGATTTCAAGTGTCCCGAGGCTCAGTGCAGTACTCTGAGCAGCCCAGTGAAATGGCCCACGGCATGGTCTGGTTCCGGCTCAACTAGAAAACCCTGAGATACCAGAAAAGGTGCATTGCTGTAAGTTTCTCTGAGTGGGACTAAGGTGCAATCTAGTTGTAGGGACTCTGTTTCTAGAACAAGGAATCACAAGGCCAACCCGCCAATCAGAAGCATTTCCCTCTTCAGTGCCTGTTTCACCTGACCCTGAATTTCCCATTGTGTATAGTTTAGCTTCTCAAACAAAATCAACAACATGAACACTGGAGGCTTGGGGATTATTATTATTATTATTATGTTTGTTTGTTTGATACATGTGTCTATGTGTGGGTATATGTACATGTTTTATGCATGTGTCTATGTGTGGGTATATGTACATGTTTTATACATGTGTCTATGTGTGGGTATAAGTTTATGAGCACAGGTGCCCTCGACCTTTCCCTACAGCTGCAGTGGTTGTCAGTAGGTGCTGGCCACTGAACTTCACTGTTAACTACTTACCCATCTCTCTGGCCCACTGTTTTAGCTTCCTGGGGGAATCAAACCTAGGGCCCTGCACATGCTATAGCAGGCGTTCTTCTGAGCCACAATCTAAGCTGTCTGTTTTCTATGGGCTGTTTTCTCCCTTTCTGTTAGTTTCTTTTCCGGTCACATCAGTGTTCCCCAAATTAGGACACCCAGCATTTGTCAGAAATGACAATTCTTGCTCTCAACTCTAGCTTTACTAAATTATAAGTTCTGAGTGTTGGGCACAGCGGTCTGTCTTCAAAGCTCCAGATATTTCTAATGCGTGAGGGTTTGACAACCATTGGGTTTGGTTCCTCTTCAAAAGCCAAATTCTATCAAGAACGTCTATCAAGTGGGGATTGAGCTCCATTCAAAGATGATGTTGATATTATTTCCCAATGTCCGTGTGAAAGACAAGATACCAGGCAACAGATGGTGTGCCCCAAACCATGAGTAACAAACAAGCCAGTGTTGGCTCTCCTGATGCTAGCATAACAACTCCCAACCACGAGGCCTGAGTGGATTTAGGAAAGCTACATAGAAGACACAAATGTGGAGCCCTATGCCGTGCTTATAGTGTTTAATCATCCAACGTTATTTATATCCAGCAGAAAGAACCAAGACATGACCTTGCTAACATCATCTCAGCTTCAAAGCACAAGTTTCTGATTACCCTGTAATGAAATAAGCGTTTGCCTGTTTTTCTCTATGGGAAACCCACTTCTGAGCTTAATGAAATGAAGGCAGAGCAAGAGAACAGAGCTGCCACTGCCTGTGATAAAAGTCCTGGAAGGGGTGCCTTGTACGAAGTATCCAACGTGTATTTAATTGTATCTTCTGGCATTCCCATTTTTTTTTCTAGGACAAAAGGCTGTTTTCCATATATGTGCACCCCTCCTCCAGCCACATCCCACAGCTTCCGGTGGAAAGGCAGCATGGGAGTGTGGGAGGTTTGGTTTCTAATCTAGGGATTCCCTCAGTCGGAAACCAACGATGTCTCCCAACTCGAGCGCATCTTTAATCTCACAATGAATAATGTATAGTGGTTTAGAGAAAGATTTAATAAAAGATCCCCGTGTTCCAAAGCCAGTGATTTGGAAGCCGCTAGTTCCTCCCTCGCTCGCCTCCCAGTACAATCTGTCGCCGAGCCGTACTGACTCGAGCTGCCAAACCATTCTCAAACCTGTCCTTTGCTTTCCATTCTTGTTACAACTGCTTTCGTTTCAGATCCAGACTTTTAATTGGACTTCCTCTCTCTTGCTCCCTTGTGCCTCATTGTCATGACAACCAGAAGGCCTTGTCTTAATTTCATATTGCTTCTCTATTGTAAGCGTCCTCATCTCCTACCTGAAGAAGCCCTGGGCAGAGCCTTGCACCTCTCCTCAGGTCTCCTCAGCTTTAAACTTTCTGTATAAGCCAGTCTATCTGCTTCCCATCTCCCAAGCACTGCTTTCCAGCTGTTTCTTCTCCTAGACTTCCCTTTCTCTATTTAGGCCAAGAGGAAAATACACTGTATTTCCTTCAAAACCCTGCTGAAAGGCCAGCTCCTCTAGCTAGGCTCCCTCGCCTAAAGAGGAGTTTCTCTTACCCCTCTACCTCAGACACAACCTCTTATTTAGTTATTTATTTATAGGTTGTTTGGTAGCGAGCTCCGCTGAATCAAATCAATTTCTGCTAGAAAGAAGAGGAAGACTCATAAAACACATAAAGCTGAGGAAACGTCTAAAACAGAGGGACTGTTCAGAAAATTATGAGATCACAAAGATCCCCGCCCTCTGGGTTCTCTCAGCAGTAAACAATTGCTCAGAACGGAAGACTCTTCGGTGGAGCTGCCTGCTAGTTGAGCGTTCATGAGTCGCCATGCTGGGGGAGGCTCCTCAGTGATGCAGGCAGCAAGTGACCCCATACTTTGATCAGAAAGTCCTATAAACTCATCAGCTCATGGGGTAGGCTTGGGATGCCTTGTTGCTTTGATCCACATTGGTGCCCTACGTGGAATAAATAGACACTGGTTTGCACATTGCTAGGGAAACTCACACAGGATAGGTTCTGTTCACTTTGCAGCTCCACACAAAGCCTGACAGATCGATTAAGAAATGCCAGGAATGGTGGCACACAGCAAGCACTCAGGAGGAGGCAGGTGGATCTCTGAGTTGGGAGGCCAGCCTGGTCTACAGAACAAGTTCCAGGACAGCCAGGGCTACACAGAGAAACCCTATCTGGAAAAATTCAAAAAAAGAAGAAAGAAAGAAAGAAAGAAAGAAAGAAAGAAAGAAAGAAAGAAAGAAAGAAAGAAAGAAAGAAAGAAAGAAAGAAAGAAAGGGAAGGAGGGAGGGAGGGAGGGTTGCATTTGCTCACACCGTGTACTAACCTTTAACCACAGTGAATGTTGTTAAGCAAAGCTGAATGATCCAGCGCTGCCACCTGCTACCTGCAACAGGTGCCCCATTTTTTTTTTTTTTAGTTTAGTTACAAGGGAAGAGGAGAGATAGTTTGAGCTACCACAAAAATCTATTGCAGAAACCGGATCCACATGACATAAAGGATTCTTACAAAAGCTAAATGATTGCCTTCTGCATTATTCTGCTGAGGATGTGCTAGGATGCCTAGTCCGGATGTGCCTTAGTGTGTCTAAGAAACGGAAAATTAAAGATACTCTTGGAGTGACTAGATTATGAGGCGACAATCACCCTCTACAATCAAAGAACAAAAAGCTGAGGTATGAAAGAAATGACATGCACTAACGAGGGGAAACTCCACAGCTGACCAGCAGGCGGGAACGCTGGAAATGGTGGTTCATGCCTCACCACTATGAGGAGGGGTAGAGCGGGGCGGGGTAGGGCGGGGCGGGGGCAAGAGGTTCAAGGGTTCAAGATCATCTTCAGCTACATAGTGAGTCCCTGGCTAGCCTGAGTTAGAACTGTCTCCGAAGGCAGGGTTGAGGAGGATGGGGAGTAAGGGGGTTGGAAGAAAGGGAAAAAGCAACTAAACATAATAACCTAGAGGTTTTTTTTCTTTAATGACAGGTGTGGCGGCACAAGCCTGCAGTATCAGCTCTGTAGAGGCTAAGACTGGAGGATCCCAGGATTGAGGCCAAGGAAGGGCGACGAGAGGAAACCCTGTCAGACTCACACAAACAACCAACAAAAAGGTCTGGGCTTTCTTTGTTTTGCTTTGCTTTTTGAGAAGAAGGAATGTTAGACAAGATGAACTGGTTCCTTCTCACACTCCCTCTCTGTTTTCACCCCAACAGCCGGAGGTGGAAGGTGACCTTCACAGGGTTGCAATGGGATTACTCAGGTCATCTAATACACCTATGGGAGGGGCCGCAATTACTCACAGCCTTGAGGGGTGTAGCTTGCGTCATTTGTATTGTCTTTCATATGTACATAGAAGTAATGGGGTGCCTGGCTCTGAGCTGGGCAGTAGTGGCACAGGCCTTTAAGCTCATCAATTGGGAGGCAGAGGCAGGCAGATCTCTGTGACTTGGAGGCCAGAGGATGATGAGGACCACAAGGAAGGAAGAGAAGAGGTGGCCATAAAGCAAAGGGACCTGGAGGAATGGAGATGAACCGGTCGCCAAGGGATTCTCCACAAGGTCATGATTGCACACAAGGACAATGAATCAGGGCGAGACTCAAACTACAGAGCCTGTAGCTAAAACGAACATAGAAAACCTCCAAAGAATTACAGTTACATACCCCCACATACATAATTAACAACAAAGTTTATTAAGAATATCATTTTTACAGCACAAGATCCCAACTCAAAAAGTTAATAAAACCATCTTTACTTTTTGTTTTTGATTTTTTTTTTTTTTTTGAAACAAGGTTTCTCTGAAACAGAGCCCTGGCTGTCCTGGACTTGCTTTGTAGACCAGGCTGACCTTGAACGCACGGAGATACGAATGAACCTCCCGAGTGCTGGGATAAAAGGCATGTGCGACCAAGCTCGCCTTTTTTTTTTTTTTTTTTAAACTTTTTGAGACAGGGTTTCTCTGTGTAGCCTGAGTTGTCATGGAACTTGCTCTGTAGACCAGGCTAGCCTCTAACTCACAGAGATCTTTCTGCCTCTGCCTCCCATGCTCTGGGATTAAAGGCATGCAGCACCACTGCCGGACTTGATGTCCTATTTTTAAGTGATGGTGTTTGTTTATACTATAACTGGCTAACAAGAAACATTAACTAAAATCATCACTTGTTCACATGAGGCTCGTCTGTTTCTCGGTCTCTTTTCAATGAATAGATTCAAACCTCCGTCTGGGTTCCTGATTCTTTGTTGTAAGTATTCGCTGGGGGCCGTGCTGAGAACATTGCAAGAGGTGGTGCACAGCTGGAGAAGTTACAGTCACACAGCTCACACTGAAACATGGGTAGCAGATAAGACTATCTACACCGTCACCAATCAGTCAGGTACGGAGGTTATCCCCCTCACTTGTGGGCAGAAGCAGTCAGATCACCACAAATTCAAGGCCACCCTGAGCTACATAGAAAATTCCAGGCCTAGTTGAAAAGAAAACCAAAGAAGAGAGAGCCAGCTGATAAGACACAGTGAAACTGTGACTCAAAAGCCAAATAAAATAATAATATATAATGTAGTAAATGAGATTGGAACTTTATCTAAGTGGATTGAAGACATAACGTAAGTGAGGCAGAGAAGAGGGGGCAATGCGGGGCAGGGATGAGATGGGCAGTGGAGTTAGACAGGGCATTCAAGCTACATAGGAGGAGGGGGCAAGCTGCTGGCACAAGGCCTGGCAGCCAGCGGCAGCCCCCGAGAGGCACATTGTGAGGGTAAGAATGCTCAGATGGGCCGGGCGGTGGTGGTGCACGCCTTTAATCCCAGCACTTGGGAGGCAGAGGCAGGCGGATTTCTGAGTTCGAGGCCAGCCTGGTCTACAGAGTGAGTGCCAGGACAGCCAGAGCTACACAGAGAAACCCTGTCTCGAAAAAACAAAAAAAAAAAACAAAAAAACAAAAAAAAAAAAGAATGCTCAGATGGAAGGCCCATTGGGTGCAGAGGGCCCGAGCCTTGGGAGCTCCAGGATGGCAGCTGGGCCAGCCGCTCCGGGCTGGCTAGAGTGATAGAGTGAACAGCAATCCATTTTCCTGCTCCAGTGCAGCATTCTGCTCTGCCAGGTCTCAGATCTGCTCCTTCAGCACCTCCACCTCCATCTCTTCTGGGCACACGGTTAGTCTCCGTGTAGGAGAAGGGTGACCTAGAGAGACCTGGCGAGCATGACCTTGGGACCTTAGGATGTCATGGACTGAGCAGATGCTCCCTCACCTGTAAGCCTGAGCTAACACTGCTTACACCCTTGATTAAGGGACACAAGTCTGTTGAGCACTGGGCACAGCAGGTGCTCAGCTGTGCTTAGAATTGCAGTTCTGTGTATTTATTCAGTGTTTTCAGACACATCCTCTTATTTGAGTGAGTGTGGTTCCTACTGGAAATGATAAGGGAGGTGTCCTGTAGCTCTGTACCGTCCTACATGCACATGTATGTACACACCTTTGCATGTATGTGAACATACACAAACATACACAATTGCCTCCTGGCTCTAGCCACAAACACAGAAAGTGGAAATGATTTGTTAGTCATAAAAGCTGGGCATGGTGACGGGCGTGGTGACATGCTCTAGCAATTCCCAAATTTGAGAGGTGAGCCCAGGAAGATGAAGAGTTCAAGATTCCCTCAGCCAAACACTGAGGGTGAAGCCAGTCCTGGTTCCACAAAAATAAAAACAAAACAAAAGAAGAAATAAGTTACTAATGGAGCTGACGAAGAAATTGGCCTGTAACTATGGCTTCCCACAGGCTCATGAACTTGAAAGCACAGCCATAGGCGTTCGTTCCTAGTCCAGACAGTGACAAGGACATGCTGAAAACAATGACCACTATGAACAGCCCAGAAAACTTTCGAGAAAACAGAAATGTCAAGAGTTTTTTTATCATGGGAAAAAAGGTGTCTTTGGGTTAGTGCCACCTCTTGGCTGGTACTAAACTTGGCCCTGCTTGGAGATAAGGTTCCACCAGAAGTGTGTTCTACGCCTTTAATCCCAGCACTTGGGAGGCAGAGGCAGGTGGATTTCTGAGTTCAAGGCCAGCCTGGTCTACAGAGTGAGTTCCAGGACAGCCAGGGCTACACAGAGAAACCCTGTCTCAAAAAAAAAAAAAAAAAAAAAAAAAAAAAAAAAAAAAAAACCAAAAAAAAAAAAAAAAAAAAGTGTATTCTAACCCTAAGATGGCGTCTTGTTTCTTTATTGCTGTAAGAGAACATGACCAAAGCAACTTATAAAAGAAAGCATCTAATTGGGGGCTTACTTATAGTTCAGAGGGTCAGTCCAGACCATCATGTTGGGGAGCATGGCAGCAGGCAGGCAGGCATGGCATAGAGCAGTAGCTGGGATCTGACAAGCTGAGACAACAACCTGGAGGCAGTGAGAGAGCTGACTAGAATGGTCTGGGCTGCTGAAACCTCAGCACCCATCCCCAGTCACACAACTCTTCCAACTAGTCCACACTTCCTAATATTTCCCAAACTATCTTGCTGCAAACATTCTAACTTAGGAGTTTATGTGGGCCATTGTCACTCAAACCATCAAAGGTGATTTGAATAATAAACTACTTTATAAAGGTAAAACACTTTTTACCTTTTTGCAATTTTTTTGGGGCAGGACAGAAAATACAGCCCTTTCAAGGAACTGTAATGAAAAAAAGAAAATGTATCTATGGAGTTATTATTGAATGTGAAGGTCTGGTCAATGCCTCTAACCTTTAGGAGCCTGAGACAGGAAGGTCTTGAGTTCTCTGTATCTTGCACCCAAAGGATATGCAGAATTCAGTGATAGTGTCTTATCAACTAGTTTTTGTGAAAACCAAGAGCAATAGCTAGAGCTCGTTGTTTTGGGGGGAGGGGGCACTTCTGGGGCTCCCTGAGGACCAACCCCTGGGGAGGTATCCCTCACCTGGGCTGAGGTTTTTGTTTAGTAATCCATTGCTTTTAGGACCAGTATTGTTTAGCCTGGTGGGATATCTGCCTTCAAACTCCCTTCAAGTTTTTCAGCTGGGTAGTAGATACAGATCATTGATACAGGGAGTAGGTACAGATAGAAGATTTTGTGTTTTCATGTCCCCTTTGTTCTGACTAACCTGCCCAAGGACATTCCCACATCCCTGCATCCTCCATCCCTCTAGGTAGCCAGCTTATTCTCCCCACCCCCCCTTTACTGGAAGTGCTGCTCTTCTCGGTCCCCCCCAGCCCCACCCCACAAGCTGCTGCTCCCATTATCCCATTTCTTACCTAGATCCTTGGAGTCATGCGGGTCAGCGTGATTGCACAGCGGGCCCTTTACGATGGAGCTATTTCCCGGAACCCTAGTCTTCTGTTCGCTTGTTTTTATTAATGTTCATTCTCCCTAGGATGCAGGTATTTCTGAAGTTTACTTATCTACCAATCATTTAATGATTAACATCTTGTTTAATCTAATTTCTTTATTAACTTATAAATAACACTGAGAGGAAAAGAGTTACTTTGGCAAGGAAAGGAAAAATAATGAATGATCTGTAGACAAGTGTAGTTTGGGGTGTGGGTAAAACAGGGTTCAAAGCTGGGCATGGTGGTGCACACCTTTAATACCAGCACTCAGGACACAGAGGCAGACAGATCATTATGAGTGTGAGGCCAGCTTGCTCTACATAGTCAGACTCTGTGTCAAAAAAACAGAAACTTGAGTCCAATCTACCAACTAGTGTCCTGAAAGCAGGACTTTCAAGGAAGTGAGTGGGTTAAAAAAGTATTACAGGCAAAATGACTCTCCAGGGTTGTACTCCGGGAATGTGTGAAGATATTTTTTTCTCTTCCATAAAGGAACCCCAAGCATTCTTGTAACTTTCAATGTATGGTGTTACTCAGGATAATTTGACTATGTAAAGGTTAAAAGGATATTGTGCCCGGCCTGGATGATTATATTCTTTCTAGAGTAAGAATCTTAGATTTTAAATAAACAGCACAGAAATGACATTTTAAAACGTGGTGCCTGTATTTACATTAAAGGCATTGAGATGATATGCTAATACTGTTACATTAGACATCTAAAGTACGCATGTCTTTTATTCCTTAGCTTTCTCCAAATTAGGCATATATCTAAATTTTTAAAATTGTTACTGGTCAGTATTTTTCTCTGTTGTTTAAATATTTAATGAATAAGCAATTTAAAATAGATAAATTTTTCTTTTTCAAGGATGGTTCCAGTTGCATACAATTGGTTTAAAAGTATTATTTCAAATATAGAATCTATCTTCTGAAAGTATTTATTTTAATGTTGTATAAAATGATTGTTCAATGAATTTAAATATTCTTAGACAGAATCAGATAGCAACCTACTGGGAATCTTTACTAGTTAAATACACTGGAGCTCTCCCTCCCGCCCCTCTGTATCTGTCTATCTTTTTTGCTCTTCATTCATATATATATATATGTGTGTGTGTGTGTGTGTGTGTGTGTGTGTGTGTTTTGTATGTGTACATCTGTCTGTATGTTTGTATGTATAGGGGCACACACGTATGGGTGGGTGTGCCTTTACTTTGTCAGATATCTTACTATATATACACTTTCTCCTTAACTTACTGACAACCCCAAATGCATACCTCACCAAACTCAACACAAACACTTTCAGAGCAAAGGGTATCCACTTAGCACTGACATTTGCCCAACTGACTTCTTTCACTTTTTCATTTCGTTTAGCTCCAGGTCATTTGTTAGAGTTGTGAGTTCATCGGAGCCAGCATCTAAATGATCACAGCCAGAATGGAACATCGGAGAAAGGACCTAGACCAATCGACTGCTCTTCAGTTTTGGTCCTCCTCACCGCTGTCTTGTACCTGAAGAAACCATAATGTCTTAGCTTGGCACGTGGTCTCTGCGTCCACTGCCCCTGTAACCAGGTCTCAAAACAAGCATCTGAGTGAAGCTCAGCATGGTGGTGCATGCCTGCACTCTCAGCCCTTGGAAAGTGGAGTTGGAAGGATCCGGAGTTCAAGGCCATCCTTGGCTTCTGGCTTTGTAGTGAGTCTGAGTAACCCTGACACAGAGACCCTGATTCAGAAAGCAGAATTAGATTGTACCCTTTTCCAACCTAAATCCCTTCAAATCCTAGCACTGAACTTATAAAAATCAAGTTGTATTCCATTGCTGTGGAGCACCTCCACAGCCCACCTGACCACAACCCTCGTCATTCATGTATTCTTTTCTTCCAGCCTGTCTGCGTCTGTGTGTCCTTCCAGAAGCCCATCCAGGTCTCAGTGACCCTCCAGAAGCCCAGCTGGGTCTCTTTGTCTCTCCAGATTCGGCCCTTGCATTGACTATCAAATTGAGTCCAAGATTTCCCAAAGCAGAAGACATGTCTTTCTTCAAGTCTCAGCATCTCCAGGCCTCTCTAGGATACGATCTTGTCTTAGTTTATTTGTAACATGTGTTATTACATGTGTATGTTCTAACATGTATAGCTATATGTCCTAGGATTACTATTGCACCATGAGCAAAAGTAAACTGGGAAGGAAAAGATTTATTTTGCTTACATTTTTACATCGTTGTACATCATTGGAGGAAGTCAGGACAGGAACCCAAACAGGGCAGGAGACTGGAGGCAGGAGCTGATGCAGAAGCCATGGAAGGATGCTGCTTACTAGCTTGCTCCCCATGGCTTACCCAGCCTGTTTTCTTACAGATTCTAGGACACTAGCCCAAGGATAGCATCACCCACAATGGACTGGGCCCTTCCTGATCAATCACTAATTAAGAAAATGCCCTAAAAGCCTGCCCACAGCCTGATCTTCTGTAGGCATTTTCTCAAGTTGAGCCTCCTTTCTCTCAAATAAATATAGCTTGTGTCAGCTTTGCAGCACCTATGGACCATTGTTTCTGTTTCTCTTATCTTCCGTTAAAATTTCAACTCTAGGAGAGTGTTATTGCCTTGTTCTTGGGTATCTTCACGTGGAACTTTCTGGAACATAATATAATAGTCATTTTTGGATGAACTCACAATGTATAACCTATGCTTTAAAATTAGAAATAGATCTGAAATAAAACATAATATTTTCATATTATAGATTTTAGAAGATGATTGGAGCCCAGGAAGTTTAAATAGTGTATTTGGAGAGTGAAATTCTTTTACAGTTTTCAGTTCTAACCCCACAGCTTTGAATTACCTCTCCATTCCAGCTGGTTGCTGAATGAAAAAAAGAAATAAAAACCGAAAGGACATTACTGCTCCCAGGTATTGGGAGGAGAAAGTTTTTTATAGATAACAGGGAGAGGTAGGCAGAGACAGGGACATCTGGGAAATGTCAGAGTGGACATGACCTGAGCCATGTGAGAGGAGAAGGGAGGGGATGAGAAGGAAGAAGAATGGAGAGAGAAGAACCAAAGGATAGCAGGTAACCAGAGTGCCTGCATTATAGAGGGAAGAGCCTGGGGGCGGGGGAGCTGGAGGGACAGCCCAGCCCCTGGGCTGCAGAGTCAGGAGGTTGTGGGTGGGTACTCTGGTATGCCAGCCATACTCTGTCACAGGTCAGGACTGAGGGATTCTGGGAGAACCTGGAGGCCAGGTCCAATTTGATATGTTAAATTGGCACCTCAGCCTTTTGTCCCAAGGCCTGAGACTTGACAGTTGCCCTGCATCCTTTCCCTAATCCTTCAGCTCATTGGTTCTATTTCCCTTCTTCCTTCGACAGTTTACTACACTGTTATTGTACAGTCTTCACTGCCAATATAACCCACTTGTGAAGCTCACCAGCTTTCATATTAACGCGATGGCATGCTCAGTGATGGAAGCAAAGTCTCATGAGAAGAAACTATGGCGTGGAGAAAGGCACGGCTGTGGTGGTAGCACACACAGAGCCTCAACAAAGGCCGGCTGTGCGGTTGCAGTGAAGAGTCAGTAATTAGCAACACATTTCTAAAGGTCTCTCTTGCATAATTTTTGTGTCCAGATGTCTATGACATTTGGATTCTAAAATAAAGTTCCAAATACCACACATTCATGCACATTTTCCAAGAATAATTGGATGAGTTTTGAGTCTTTCTGTTTAATAAACATCAGGACCGAAGATGGAGTACTTCACTCCACCTAACGCACTCACTTGAAACATCCATTGTGATGTGGAAAGTGTTTGGAATAAACACAGTTAAAAGCATGCCAGATTGTAAATCCTTTGAAGTTGGAGTTTACGATATGTCTCTTCCAACTGCTAGAAGTGTAAAAATGGAAGTAATTTACATAAAAATTTTCAATTCACATGTTCTGAGAGATTAACTATTAACGTTTCCTACGAAACACTCTGAGGGATCCCCGTGTCCCAGAGTACAAAGTTTTAGTGCCGTACAAGGAAAGCTTCCCTTTTCTACATGGGAAACGGCCTGACTCTTCTGCCTACACAGGCCGCTACTCCCACTCCAGGGTCATGCTCCAAGACAAGAGGCTGCTTGTAATTCCTAAGTGAAGTAAGTGCGCTGTTTCTTAGTTTGGGGTAACTGCATGAGATCCTCTCACCACTTTTTCCAGCTTTGTCCCAAGCAGCCTACAAGTTCCAGGTCATGGGCCATTTCGTGTAGGAATTTGTTTCCAGTGTCCTTAAATTAGGTGAAGTGTTCCGAATTATGCCAGGGACTTCTAAAGAACGCTCATCTTTGCCTGCCCAATTAGGAGTAGGACATTAAAAAGCAAGTGAAATAAATACAGTATCTACCTGATAACATCAAAGCACAAAAAGCAAAGGTTGAACATCAGTCATGCCCCTGCCCCTTTCTCTCTTCCAAGCCAAGAGTGGCATAAACCACCCAAACTAGGCATCCTGCCCCAGCCTTCCAAATGCTAAGACTACAGACTTGTGGTCTGTCTGTCTGTCTGTCTGTCTGTGCATAGTACTGGAACCTGAGCCCAGACATAGACAAGTGCTTTACAGCTGTGTTAGATCCCTAGCCGTTTTTAACTATTTGAGACAGAATCTCCCTAAATTGGCCAGCTAGCCTTAAGTGTGTGATCCTTTTGCTTCAGCCTACTAATTAGCTAGTTTGTAGGTGTATTCTACCTGGCCTGGATTTTACAGGAGGACTTAAAGGGGATTTTAGATTCATGTTTGTCTTGTTTGGGGAAGGGGCATCTCACTATTGTCCCTGCCTAGCTTTGAACTCGAGAGAGACATCTTTTCTCAGCCTCCTCAGTGCTAGGATTAAAGGTACACACCACTACACCAGGCTATGTTTCAGGGGTTTTGTTGTTGTTGTTATTGTTGTTGTTTTAAATCTCAAAAAGGAAATAGGTTTTTGTTTGTTCCTTCCATCTCCAAGGAGGTTTTTAATATAAGTGAAACAGGGAAACATCAGTTTCTAGACTATGTCACAAAAGAAGTACACCCTATAGGGAGTTTCCTAAAGACTGTGTGTGTGTGTGTGTGTGTGTGTGTGTGTGAGAGAGAGAGAGAGAGAGAGAGAGAGAGAGAGACAGAGACAGAGACAGAGACAGAGACAGAGACAGAGACAGAGACAGAGACAGACAGACAGACAGACAGACAGAGAGGAGCCAAAAAAATCTACAGAAACTGCGGGCAAACCCACAGTTAGATTAAGATTATGTACTATGAGTGCTTTCCAATGGCCATATTCTCTCCTGTTGGTCACTGTCCAGTGGGCTGAGCTGAAGAAAAGCGAGGAAGACACGCTTTGAGCAGGGAATGGAGAGTGCTGTCTTCATCCTGGAACCAGAAGATCACTATACTGATTGGCCTGAGTTTATTTATTCTTACATGAGATCTTTATGCCTCTCAGATATCCTCCCAAATGGTGGAAGGGTATGAAGGGTATGTTACAATATCTATTTAGGTTTAAAGGACAGCCTCCCTCCAATTTCAAAACAGGAACAACATGATCATAAACACACTGTGACTGCCTTGTATGTGGTCCTGATGGGTTTTAAAAGCAGTTTCATAGATCTGTGACTACACAGTAGCTCTGTGACTACACAGATCCCATAAGTCTAGGCATTCGCCATCCACTCTGCTTATAGGAGAGACTGAGAGATCAGCTGTCAGCCATCTCCCCAGGGGCTGGGGAGTCTTGGTGACATAAGCACTTTTCTTCATTTGGTTAAATTTAGGAGAAAAGGACAATTTGCTGAGTTGGTGTTTTATGTGGCAATAAGCCAGTTTTCCTTTTCATATGTTGCTTGCCCCAGGGCATGCTTATGAGGTACATGGAATTCATTTCCACTGTAGGAGAAGCCCGCCGGCACAGGAGAGAAAAATGAATGAGACAGGATGGTGGGATTAGCTATTTGCTATGAAGTCCAAAAGAGTATAAAACAGAGTGGAGGCTGGGGATCAGAAATGTGCATACATTTAAGCAGGCACTCCCTGGAAGCAAGCAGATTTTCTTGATTTTTTTTTTTTTTTTCACGAAAGAGATTGCTGGAAGATCAAGGGTGGGAAAGTTTGTTTGAAGTGCCTGCACTCTCTGAATTGCCAGGCCAGTGGGATTTCAGACAGAAGGGCAAACCCACAGTTTGACTATGTACTCTCATGAGGTTGACAGAAGTGACCACCAACAGCAGCACATAAGAATATTTGGGACTTCGGGGACAAAAGATTTCAGAAAGATGTCCTTTCTAAGCTGAGGTCTAAATATAATGACAGATTTCAGGTATAAGAGTCAGGGTAAGGGCAGGCAGGGTGTTCTGGGCTGGGGAATCAAGGGCGAGGAAGCATTTATGCAAACAGAGATAGGCTGTGCATTCCCGATATTGTGTAATTCAATATGCACAAGCAGCATGCAGGTGGGAAGAGAGAGGAGTGGGGTGGTAAAAGCCGGAGGGAGGGAGGGGGAGGGAGGAGAAGGCTAGAGGCAAACAGCCAGAGCCAGGTGTGGTAAGGCATGCCTGTAATGCTAGCTAGCACTTGGGAGGTAAAGACAGGAGGGTTATGAGTTCTGGAAATTTCAATAAGGCAGGTGATAGAAGGATGCTCTGTGCTTGTAGCGCTAGTAGGAAGGATAAAAGTGGATGGAATTAGGAAGCAAAATTAAGATAACCTGTTACGTACTGGATGATGTGGCTAGGGAGAATATGGTGAACCCTATACTCCGGATGTCTGGATGGACAATGTGACTGTTCTCTGAAAAGGACCAGGGGACTTGCACTAATTTTGATGGTCCGAGTGACTGCCTTGAGAAGGGAATCTGGAACTTGTGGATTTGGTAAACATATTCCCCAGATGGTTCTGCTCTACGTCTGCCCATAGCTGTCCACCTTATCTTCTTTTGGGAAGAGAATGTTCTGGTTTTGTTTTTTAAGATTTTACTTTATGTGTACCAATGTCATACATAAGTATGCATGCCACATGTATGTCTGATCCTTCTGGAGACCAGAAGAGGGTGTTAAAACCCTGTAACTGGAGTTACAGTTTGTGAGCTGTCGTGTGAGTGCTAGGAACCAAATTGGGTCCTCTGCGAGAGTAATAAGCACTCCTAACCTCTGGGCCTTCATCTATCTAGCTTCCAAATATGTTTTTATGTTGGTTTTGTGGTGGGGGATTAAACCCAGGGCCTCACACATGCTAGGTAAGTGTTTATCATTGAGCTCCACCCTCTGACCCCAGAGCTCTTTTCTTGAATGAAGGTCACTGGGGTTGAAGTTTAACTTAATGTGTTGGAGGGAGAAAACATGCAGCAATGAATATTCTGTTATCGTTATCCATATGAGCAAAATTGCTGTACTTGCCTCGTTTGTGTTGCTGTGATAAGACACCATGAACAGAGCAAATTAGGGAAGAGTTTATGTGGGACTTACAGTTTCTGAGGGTCAGAGCCCATGATGGCTGAGCGGAGGTAGCAGATGGTAGGTGGTTAGCTACCACCGAGAGCTTACACCTTGATCTGAAGTGGGAGAAGGTAGTGGAATTCTCAAACCCACACCCAATAGCACACTCCTCCAACAAGCCCAGGCCTCCTAGTCCTTTCCAAACAGTTCCACTAACTGGGACCAGGTATTCAAACATGAGTCAGTGAGGACCACTCTCATTCAAACCATTCATAATTAGTATAGTAGAATTTTAAAATTACACCTACTCTGACTTATAAACATGGTTGAATTTTGGAAATTGTTAGACTCTAACTCACCAATTAATTGTTCAAAGTTTGAACATCAGTGATTCTGAATATTATGAGGCAGGGCAATAGATGACAGTCAGGGCTGTATTATTTATTCTCTGAAGAGATGCTTCATTCACCTGACTGTGATTTGAGGCAGACATGATTATTCCTTCAACATAATTAATTGGGCTTCATTCCAAATTAGATGACTCTGATTATGTTAATGTAGCAGAGACCCCTTTGTGGGTGGACTGACTCTTTCACAGGGATAGTCTACGATCAGAAAGCACACATATTTACATTATGATTCACAGCAGTAACAAAATTATAGTTATGGAGTAGCAATGAAAAGAATTTTATGGTCAGGGGGCCACCACAACATGAGGAACTGTATTAAAGGGTTGTAGCATTCGGGAGATTGAGAACCACTGCTCTAGGGAGCAGGTCACAGGATCCTAGCGATGTCTGGAACCAAGCATTTTATCTGCAGTAGTAGGATGTGATGTCAGTCCCCTTCAGGAGGGGTCCTGTGTGGGAGGCTTGGCCCCAGCTTGTCTCTCTTCACTCTGGCCTCTTCTGCTTTCTGCTTTTGGTATATCATGAAGTGAGTGAGCTATTTTGTTCTACCGCACGCTTTCTGTCAGGATGATGTTCTACTGTGTCATTCACAAGCCCAGGAAGAGTGAAGCCCTTAGCTTCATCGGCTGAGACTGTGAGCCGATTCGTCCTCCTATATATTTCTTTCCTGAATATGTTCTCATCATGACCAAGAGCAACTAATACAATACCTCATATATCATAATGATCATTTCATATGTCCTAAGCTTGTTTCTGAATGTACTGTGTCAGGGCCACAGGGTATCAGAATTAGTATGTCTACAATCTTCATGCCCAGGGCATCCTTGCCATCACTCTTTGGTTTGGTCTCTCTTTGTAGCCCAGGCAGCCTCAGACAGCAGTCTGTCTCCTGAGTGCTGAGATTATATGCTTGCACCATGCCCAGCATGCTGCATCAGAGTGATAGATGGTCTGATAACCCGCAGGACTTACTGGTGAGTCCCGTACACACCGTGGACCCGATGGATAAAGGGATGACAACTGACAACGCTCAGGAGGAACCAAGCCAGCAAAGATTGTATCACAGTTATCAGAGCAGCACATACTTTGTAATCTCAGAATTTGAGAAACTGAGACAGGGGCATCATTGTGAGTTTTAGGCCAGCTTGGGCACTATAGTGAGATCCTGCTCTCAAAAGAAACAAAATATTTAAACTATTTTATTTCTGGACTTTTCCTTTTACTATCTGCCGTTGACTGTGAGCCAATGACCATGTGGACACTACTCTAGTGGATTCCAGGGCTACAGGAGGAGGTTTCTGTGATTTTTTTAAGATAATCAAACTGTAATTCAGTTTTAAAGTCTCGGCATCTACTTAAGTATTTTTTAATCCATAAGCCTCATCTATATATTTAGAGCCCCGATCCTTCCAAAATCTATCTAAGATAATGATAGCACTAAAAAATTCAGCCTCCATTAGAAATGAGTATTTCATAGTAGTCGATATGCTTTTACCTCCAAACTTTTTTGGAGAGCTAACTTATACAGGCTTCCCTGTTATTTCATTTTCAAACAGATTGCATTCCAAAAATGCATTTAAGAGTTGGCTCTTTGGAAGATAAGATACATATTTTTTTTTTCTTTCAGAAACAATGTTATGTGTTTTCAGGCTAGGGCACAAAAGCAAGCCCATCTCTGCTGGGGACTCCTTCGAATCCTGGGTCCTAGAAGCATTGCAAGACACAGTGCAACTCTGGAGGCTGACACAGGAGATCTGTTCTGAGTGCAAAGACAGCCCGTGCTACATAGTAAGGCCAAATCTCAAAAACAAACAAAACAACAACAAAAAATCCAGATGGTCAAATACAACAACAAAGACAGTAGCATGCAGGGTTTCACCTGCACCTTCTACATAGCAAGGAAAAGTCTAGGCAATGTACACACAGTCTTAGCTGAGGACTTTCCCACGATTCCCCCAATGCTGCCTCCCCTGACCAGGGTCTGCTGTGCTATCTAAATAACCATGAAGCCTGTAACCCTTTCTTCCCTAACCAAGTGCCAGTGTGCCTTTAGAGTAGCCATCTCCTTTCTCCTTTGTGTGTGGGTATGTGTCTGTGGGTGTGCATGCCACCGAGCAGAGCACTAGTGGAGATCAGAGAACAACTTGGGGAAACCAGCTCTTCATCCTGGGGTCTGAACTCAGGTCAGCAGGCTTGGCAGTAAGTGCCTTTGCCCAGCGAGTCATCTCAGCCCCCGATCATCACCTTCCAATTGAAACAGTGGTATCAGTATTAGAAGACTAATGGATTCCAAATATTTGCAAAGCTCTATCTTTTAAAAAAATACCTCTAACAGGGCAGAGGTGCCACACACCTTTAATTCCAGCACTGGGAAGGCAGAGGCAGGAGATCTCTGAGTTTGAGGCTAGCCTGATCTATAGAATAAGTTCCAGGACAGCCAGGGCTACACAGAGAAACCCTGTCTTGAGCTCCTCCCCCTAGTCTTACTTTTATTTAGTCTGTCTTTGTTTTATTTATTTATTTTTGAGCCAGTGGTATCATGGAGCCCAGGCTGGCTTTGAACTCACCATGTAGTGAGGGTGGCCTTAACCTTCCAGAGTGCTGCAAGCATACTCATGGCACCAGACCTGACTTTGACCTTTACTGTGTTGAATGAGGACAGCAACCATTGTTAACATGCCTATAACTGTATAAAAGGGTTTTTTGTTTTGTTTTGTTTTGTTTTTTGGGTTTTTTGAGACAGGGTTTCTCTGTGTATTCCTGGCTGTCCTGGAGTTCACTCTGTAGACCAGGCTAGCCTTGAATTTAGAAATCCGCCTGCCTCTGCCTCCCAAATGCTGGCATTAAAGGCGTGCACCACCGCTGCCCAGCCGTGTATAAAAGTTTTAATGTGCCCTTGGAGCTGTAAGGAACCACTGCTTTCTAACAGAAGAGGAGACTAGGGCTGAGAAAAGGGAAGTACATGCTTTTCTTAGGGTCTCTGTGACCTGGTGGTCAGGTTCAGACTGAGCCGCTTCAGCGTCCCAGCCTCTGTGTCCCTCTCCCTCTGAGGTTCAGAAGCCACCAGAGCTCCACATTCAATGGCAGGCTCTGTAACCACAGCTCAGAGGAGCACGAGACACAGGATGAGCTCAGGGTCATCATCCCAAGAAATCCAATTCTGCAGGAATTTTAGGTGTGTCTTCTCTTGGGCTGGGCTGGGGAACTGGGGATGGGGGTGTGTGTGTTTGCTATGGCAACAGTTGATATCAACTTGAGATCTGGCCAGAAGGGGAATAAGGAAAAGAGTCGAGAATAAATGGAAATTGAGTCACTTGTGGCCCAGGCCTTCATCTCTGCAATGGGAGGGGGAGGCAGAGGATCAAGAACTCAAGGTCACTCTCAGATACTTTGCCAAATTGAGGACATTATAGAATACATGAGTGTAACCCTGCTTCCAAAGACAAATAAAACAACAACAAATGAAAAGGAAGAAAGAAAAAACAATTAATTAGAAAGAACCTAGTAGAACTCAGGGCAGATCCCAGCAGTGATGCCACAATGAAGAAGAGAGCATTGGAATGGGGTTCCTGCTAACAGTCAAGGGGTTAGTCCCATCCTTAGCACCAGTGAGGAAGGCGAAAGGAAGGTGTGACTCAAGAAGTCATGGTTTCTCACCTTGGATGAGCTCAGAGATGTGATGGCTAATTTACAAGCCCAATTCAAGTGTATCTATGGAGGCAAACCCTTTGTGGCCACTCTGAGCCTGGCTCGAAGCCCTCCTGCTTCCTGGTGTCAGACCCAACTGGCTTAGTGACTCTCCTCTAAGGCCTTCCTGCTAAGGGCAGAAACTTGATGCTCGAGGCTAGGCTCAGGTTTGAAAAGGAAGTGCTGAGGAGACCTATACACACCAGAATACCCAAACCATGAGTCTTCAAGAAGTCCTCGAAAAACAAAACAGAGTAAGACAAAACAGAAACCTCCGCAGGGGAGGAACAGAGCCAAACTGTTTGTTATTTCCCTGGGAAAAAATTTTAAAGTATTGTCAAGCAAATGTTTATCAAAACCTGGTCTGTCCAAAACCAGAAAACATACTTGTGAGTGCACGGTGAGGGTCAGGTTTTAGATCACTGCGTTTCTAAAACCTGAGTCACCAGATCTTGTGGCACAAAGTAGGGGTTCTTCTGAGGTGGGGGAGGGCTTTTTAAATGGCGATGAGTCTATCAGACCTGGGCTGGAGGAGATCTTAGCAGTGAAAATACAATTCTAACTCCTTCAAGAAAAGACAGGCGGGCCTGCCAGTTAGCAGATAGAATAGAACCTGTCATTATTTGGGGTGATTGGATCTGTTTGAAATTCAGAGCCTCAACAAAGAATGAATGTTAGGGTTAAATGAGAACAAAAAGCTGGGTGTATTGCCTTACCTGCGATCTTGGGGTGCATAGTGAGACGCTTTCATAAGCAGAATAAAACAATACAAAACAAAACCGTCGTTTAACTCATTAGCTTCTCTTTTGTTTGGTTGGCTTTAGGACAGGGTCTCTTTAAACAGTTCTGACCCACTTGGAACTCTTATTAACCAGGCTGGCCTCGAATGAACTGAGATCTGCCTGCCTCTGCCTCCCGAGTGCTGGGATTAAGGGTACCTTCCATGCCTGGCCTGACTCGTTGACTTCTTTGAAGCCCATGCTTATTAAGTGGTAGGAATGTGACTAGAACTCCAAGTTCACCCCAGAAAAGTAACAAAAACCACAGATCAATTGAAAAAGACGGTCTACAGCCAGGTGTGCCTGAAAGGCTGTGTCGGGGGAACTGTGGGGGAATCTCATGAATGAATGAATGAATGAATGAATGAGTAGTATCAGAAAAATATGTGTGCAGAATAAATGATGGAAACTAATAGGATAATTTACACCTAAAGTAACACTGAAGGAAATGGGCGGGGTTTGTCCATGAAGCAACAGACGCTGAACACTTAGGATGCCCAGCCCCCTCATGACATTTATCATCAGTCATGTATATTGTCGGTATCGCTATTAAATATTAGTAATTGCTACACTAGAAAGGTAAAACAAAACAGAAGTGGCCCAGTCCTTCCTAGTCCCCAATCAGTCATGCTACTTTGGAGATGGCAGGTCTAGAGCACTCTGATAAAGTCATTTCAGATGTGTGGGTCCAAAACTCACTCACTTATTATTGAGACATTGTCATACAGTACAACCGAGGCTGGCTTGGATCTTGCTAAGTAGCCCAGGCTGGCCTTGAGCTTCTTCTCCTCCTGCCTTGGTCTCCTAAGCACAGTGATTACAGGTGTACGCCGCCTGTACAGTGATTCTTATAATCACTTATAAGTGACTTAAAGTGACTTAACTGTTAGGTATTTATTGTTTATTTATATACTCCACACTTAAAGTTTTGATTATTACATTGACTATGTGTGTCTAGGGGGCAGGTCTTGGGCAGGGAGAGCTCAGAGAACATTGTAGAAGCCAGTTTGGCAGGTCCCAAAGATTGAACTCAGATCTTCAAGCTTGGCAGCAAGCACCATTGTCTGCTGAACCATCTCACTGACCTATTTATTTATATATATATTTTTTAAGCCACAGTCTTACTATGCAGGCCTGGATGAACTCCCAGAGATCTGCCTGTTTCTGTTTCCCAATACACCCAGCTATGATTGTTATCTTAAGAATGTTACCTCTACTATAGTAGAAGATTCTTTAAATGAAAAGGTTTTGGGCCGGGCAGTGGTGGTGCACGCCTTTAATCCCAGCACTTGGGAGGCAGAGGCAGGCGGATTTCTGATTTTCAAGGCCAGCCTGGTCTACAGAGTGAGTTCCAGGACAGCCAGGGCTACACAGAGAAACCCTGTCTCGATAAACCAAAAAAAAAAAAAAAAAATAGTTATGGTGGTGTGTGGCATCTGTAACCAGTAGCTAAGAAGTAGAGGCAGGAAGATAGAGCCTCAGGGTCATCCTTGGTAACATAGTGAGTTCCAGGCTAGCCTAGCCTACATGAGACCCTGGCTCAAAAACCAAAAACACCCAAAAGAAGTCATAGCTAACCTCAACTAAACTAACACTCAAGGTTTAGCCAGGCGTGGTCACATTCCTGGAGGCAGGAGGATTGGGAGTTCCAGGCCGGCCTGCACCCATGAAATCCTATCTCACAAAACAAACAAACAAACAATCCCCCCGCCCCCGCCCCCGAATAGTTAGGTATGGAGAATGTCTAGAATCCATCTCTGTGTCAAGAGAAGGGAAGGTCAAATAAACCAGATAAGTGAAAGCTCATCTTTGGGATTGTTTCTTACATTCCAGGGTTCAAAAACACTTCCAACATAATTCTGAAGTTTGTTGTACAAGCATTTTGTTTACTGATACAATATCTGACAGTGTGCTGCTGGGTTATCCATAGCATCAAGACCAGAAGATTTTATGAAATTTGTTTCCTTGTTGGTTTTTTTTTTTTAGAGGCAGTCTGAGTCTCTCGGGCTGGCCTTGAACTCGCTGTGTAGTCTCAGATGGCCTCGGACTCTTTTTGTTTGTTTGTTTTGTTTTGTTTTGTTTTTGTTTTTTGTTTTTGTTTGTTTGTTTTTTTTGAGACAGGGTTTCTCTGTATAGCCTTGGCTGTCCTGGAACTCACTCTGTAGACCAGGCTGGCCTTGAACTCAGAAATCCACCTGCCCCTGCCTCCCAAGTGCTGGGATTAAAGGCGTGCGCCACCACTGCCCGGCAACATCTTGAACTCTTGATCCTTCTGCCTCCACCTCCCATGGGGCAGGCTGACAGGTAAACTCTACAGAGCCGGGTTTACATGGTGCTAAGAATCAAGGCTTCATGCAGGCAGGCTAGGGACCATTGAGCTGTATACTTGGCCTCTCCTGGAACTTTTTAAAAGGCAGCCAGACTCTTTAATTAGTTTCCAAACACTATTATTTTTGCTGTTGTTGTTGACTGCTAAGCAGAATCAAGTGTTTTCTGAGGCACAGAAAGGAGAGGATGACAGGTAAGAGAACTCTTGCGGTGACATTTTGGAACAGCATGCAACCATGCAGATTAACAATCACCCAATTTCCAGGAGCTAAAAATAGAGATGGGTAATTGGGCCAAATGAGTGAGTGAGCATGTGGACAGGGCTGTGACCTCTAAGATTTTATGTTGTCTTTCCTGTGACTTATAAACTGAGCAAAATGTTTTCTCCTCCCTCACAGGGATTGACATGTACTAGAATAGGTCCAAAGCCTGGGACAGGATTAAGATGCAATACCCGATTTTACATTTCTTTTCTTTTATTCCTGCATTGATTTTTTTTTTTTTGATTTTTTTTTTAAGTTGAATTGGTTTTTGGAAGGTTTCAGGTAGCCCAGGCTTGCCCCAAACTGTATATGTGCTATGTAGCCAAGGCTGACAGCTGAACGCCTGATCTTCCCGCCTCCATCTCCCAAATGCTGGAATTGCGGGTGTGTGTCTGCACACTTGGTTGCTATCTTTTTTAGTGGTAATCGTGGGCTACTTGTGCTTCCATTTGCCCTGACAATTCACAAGTCAAACAGTCTCCCCTACCAAGGCATTTTTGGATAAGCCGGAAGTCTCACCATCACGCTGCCTCGCAGGATCTGGGCAACGGTTAATTCACTTGGCCTCATGCTCATTAAGATAAAGGGTGATGTGAAGACAATCTAAACCCATTATAGAGACAGAGGTGGAGACAGGAGGATGCCCAGAAGCTCTTGGGCTAACTAATGCCATGATGAACAATGAAGAGATCTTAAACAGGGGAAAGGCAAGAATAGGCACCCACGTTTGTCCTCTGATGTTCACATACACGCCATGGCACATGCAGACTAACATTTACATATGTGCACATGCTATACATGTGCGTGCACATGCACAGACACACACACACATACACACACACACACACACACACACACACGCACACAAATAAAACTAAAACAACAGCAAGGGCTGCTAAGACAGCTTCACTGAAAGAAGCTTGCCACCCAAGCCTAGTGATTTCATTTGATCTCCCAGATCTACATGGTAAAAGGTGAACTGACTCCTAAATGTTACCCTCTGATATATGTGTACTGTGTGTGGCAAGCATGAAAAAAAATAGCCAATAGGGAAACAAGGAAAATGATGATGTATTTCTAAAAGACAAATACACACAGTTTAGGGAAATGCAAGGGAATGGTGGGTGCTGAAGTAGAGGAAGGAGGACAAAAGATGGCTCAGTAATGAAGAGCATGTGCTGCGCTTCCAGAGGACCCAGGTTCGATTCCCAGCACCCACAGGGCAGTTCACAACTGACTCTTAAGTCCAGTGCCAGGGGATGTCCAGGGGATTCAGACATATATGCAGACAAAATACCCATACACATAAAATAATAAAGTAAAAAGAAAAATTTAAAAACAGTGGCTAGAAAGGAGGATGGGCATGAATAAAGCATGATTATATACATGTAGGGAAATGTCACAATGAAGCCCATGTATCAGTATAATTAACATGCACTAGTAATTATAATACATGTACATGTGTACAATTTACATATGATTTTAGTGATTAGATGGGAAAGAGGAAAGAAGGCCCATGCAGGTACACAGAGCACAAAGTTCTTCCTTCTCACCTAGGCAGCCTAGGCAGCCATGAGAAGCAGGGACACTTACTTCATATAATGGTATTAAGGAGTATTGCTTGGGGCTGGAGAGATGGCTCAATGGTTACAAGCAAGAGGACATGGGTTCGATTTCCAGCACCGTCATACCAATGCATTAAATAAATAAACGAATGAATAAATAAGAAATACCACTTGAGAGACTGGAGACACTGCTCATCAGTACAAAGCACTTGCTCAGCTCAGTTCCTAGTGCCTGCATGCTGGCCCACAGACACCTGCAACTCTAAACTAGAGGCTCTGATACCTTCTTCTGGCCTCTGTGGGCACAAGGCATATAAACAGTGCACATCTGTGCATGTAAAACCCACACACAGAAGATAACAACACGTAAATCTTTGAAAGCAACATTGAATCATCGTTATTATTTGAAGGTCACAACAGGGATCTAGGATCAATTATAAATGGAAGTTTTTACTTTAGTCTGTTAGATATACTTAACTAAGATAAACTGCTTTTCCAAAAATCTGACTATTAACATAGAATCCAAGTATAGTACAGAAATATACAAAGATTATATGAAAAATTCAGGGCCAGAAGTGGTAGCACTTAATCCCAGCACTTGGAAAGTAGAGGCAGGCAGACCTCTATGAGTTCAAAGCTAGAGCACTTCACGCCATTGCTGTGCCAGTGAGCATATCTTGTCTGACAGATTGGTAGTCGAAGTTCTCAGGTGAGACCCTGTCTTTAAAAGAAAAAAATCCAAGTTAATCGTAGTGGTAAATACATGTAATCCTCACACTTGGAAGGCAGAGGCAAGAAAGCTGGGTTGTGCAAGTTTGATGTTATCCTGGTCCACGTAATGAGTTCTAGGCTAGCCAGGGTTACAGAACACGATTCTGTCTTTAAAACAAGACAGACAGGTGGAGGAAGGAAGGGAGAGAGAGCGAGGAAGGAGGGGAGATTGCTTTAGCACAATTCCGATGATCCTCAGAGTGAACCATGCAAATTCAACATCTAGCCACATCTAGCCACAAACTCTGCAGCTTACAGAGGGATGCAGAGAAAGTGGAAGAGATTCACCAGGGCGTCAAGGAGAAGATTAAAGGGTTAGAGAAGTAGGAGCTGGAGATTATTTAGCCCAAGCTAGAAGACTGCTAGGTTTCTTAATGACAGCATTGGAGCATAGGAAGGGCTGTTACACACAGGGAAAAGAACAGCTGCTTTTTCTTCAAGACAGAACAGAAGCAGGCTCAGAAGTATGGAAGGCAGGACTCATATATAAAAAGGAACATTTGACATGATTATCCGATGTGTAATGACCCCAGGGATTCCTGTCTCACTTTTTCCTTATGCAACTCTCTCTCAAATGTTTAAGTTCTCTATTGATGGAGTTGGATGGTGGTTCAGCTGTAGATCGCTTGCCTAACATGTGCAAGGTCTCGTGTTTGAGCTCTAGTACTGCAGAGGAATCAAGGTCTCTGTCTCTTTCTACTTCGAGTGTTTCCCTTAGTGTATTCATCTCCCCTGATTTTAATGACTTGCTATACGTTATAATTTCCAAAATGTGTCAAAAAAATTCCCAGTCCAGCATGAGACAGTGACCCCGTCTCAAAAAACAAACAAAAAAACAAAAAACCATGCTGAACATCTGGCTTTTGTTTCTTACTTCTTCTATGATGACATCATAGGTGACACTCTGGTTGGTCTTCAATGTCACTCCCCATTTTATATGATGGCCTGGAGTTTCCAAGCTGTTATGTT
Organism: Arvicanthis niloticus; assembly: GCF_011762505.2. NCBI lineage: Eukaryota > Metazoa > Chordata > Mammalia > Rodentia > Muridae > Arvicanthis > Arvicanthis niloticus. The sequence goes on along the minus strand of NC_047670.1, from coordinate 7,371,107 downwards.
GATTCCTTGCTTAAAATCTCCACACATGTCCCAACACTTACTTCTCTTCAATATTCAGCTTCTGAATTGTCCAGGGCCAGCTTGTGTCACTACAAATGGGGCTCATTCCAAGATACCTTCACCTACTTGGTCACCCTCAGGACCTTATGGCTCTTGCTTCTTTTCTTTCTTTTTCTTTTTCTTTTCCCCTCCTCCATTCCTCCCTCCCTCCCTCCCTCCTTCCCTCCCTCCCTCCCTCCCCCCTCCCTCTCTCCCTCCCTTCCCTTCCCTCACTTCATTTCCCTCCCTCCCTCCATCCCTCCCTCCCTTCCCTCACTTCATTTCCCTCCCTCCCTCCTTCCCTCCCTCCCTTTCTCTCCCTCTTTCCCTCCCTTTCTTTCCCTCCCTCCTTTCCTCCCTCCCTTCCTTTTCCTCCCTCCCTCCTTCCCTTTCTCTTTCCCTCCCTCCCTTGCTTTTTTTGAGACAGGGTTTTCCTGTGTATCCTTGTCTGTCCTAGGACTCACTCTGTAGATCAGGCTGTCCTTGAACCCAGAGATACCTGGCTCTGTCTCCTGAGTGATGAGATTAAAAGTATATGCCACCATGCCACACGTGCCTCTTGTCCCTTTCAAACTGCTGTTGTCTTTCTAGGACATACCGTTTCATCTGTGGTTAATTCTATTCTTCCTCTGACCTTACCAAGTTAGAACAATGCTCTTCAATAAATGCTTATGAATTTATACAAAAACATCTTGAAGAACATCGTATTTTGTTTTGGTAAGTATGTGTCTCACACTTCACATTCAATAACTACCCATTTATAAAACATGTTTACTTTTTGGACATATGGTTTCTGTTTCTTTATTAATTTGCTTATTAACAGAATCTAAGGACCAGCCACCAAAAATTGTATTACCAGGCTGGGTATGGAGGTGCACATTTTTAATCCCAACAGAGACAAGAGTATTCCTGTGAATTTGAAGGCCCATCCCGGTCTACATAAGGAGTTGCAGGATACTAAGCCTATATACAGAGATCCAAAATACCTATAATGATACAAAAAACATTTGCATCATTATACGTAGAAATGTTTAAGTGAAAATAGTGGTAGGGGCTATGGGAGGCGAGAGGGTAGGAGGCAGAGCTAACAAAAACAAATGCACAGAAGAGCCATATGGAAACCTATGATTTTGTAAGCTTTTAAAAATATAACTTTTCCAAAAAAAGTTTGAAGGCAGATTCCTTGTACAGATTAATAACACTGCTCCCAGAAGCCATAAATTATAAAATAAAAATCCCAGTGCCTGGTGTGGGATACCTCTTTATGAGTTGTTTGTCAGGGAGGCTCAGAGGTACCCCATATATATAAATATTGCATGTTATTGGCTTTGTTCTTGGTTCCTCACTGGAACTGTATGATAAGAAGACACTACATACTGGCTGCAAGAATCAGGTTGGAACTCGTTGTGCCAGAATGAGAGATGGCTGCTGCTGGGAAGAAAGGCATTTTTAGTCTTACCCATCTATGAAGCCTGTGGCTCCAGGCCAATCTGCAAGGCATTAGTGGCATGACTGTATGGAGGTAAACAATGGGCTTATGGTTGGACTGTAGACCCACTCACAGGCGGAATCCATACTGTTAAAGTGGTCCAAAGTCCGTGGCTGGGGAGGTCACAGGCCGGAAGGAATCTCCTACTACTGTTTTGCCACCTAATACATTTTTGTGTTTATTCATAGTGCTGCGCTCAGCCTTGACCAAAGAAACTTCTGCTTGTAGTGAGCAAAGGTTAATTGCAGAGACTCATAACGATTCAAAGCGCTGTGAATAAGTGACTTTTGATAAAAAGTTTATCCTGATAAAGGATATTATCGCTACCCTCACGTCCACACAAAAACCCAGGGAATATCACAGAAGAAAGGGCTGGAAGAATGCTGTGAAAGACTGTCCTCTGGAGATAACATGGCCCTTGTCCTCCTGAACTCCGAGCATCAGTAGTCACCTACATGGGACCAACAACATTCTATTATGGATCCAGGAGGCGTTCCCAGGCCTCGTCCTTCACTGAGGAGCTATCGGCACTTAATGGGGCAAAGAGAGTTATATTCCTCTTGGTCTTGCTCATATGACTAACTTGCTGACCCTTGCCTGTGCAAGCAATGCTAATTAGATGTGGTGGGCTCTCACACACACAAAAGATGCAAAGGAAAGATGGAGACCTGTTGGAAAGAAGAATACACTAGCGAGTAATAGAAGAAAATGGGGGCAGGGAATAGGATCAGAGTGCATTGTATGTATGAACGAAATTGCGAACGAATACATTTAAAGGTTAAAGTGTTTACAGAAAACAAATAAACGAACAGGAAAAAGCCAGGCAATGATGTCACACTCCTTTAGTCCCAGCACTCAGGAGGCAGAGGCAGGCAGATCTCTGAGTTCAAGGCTAGCCTGGTCTACAGAGCCAGATCTAAGATGGTCAGGACTATACAGAGAAACCCTATTATAAAAAAGAAAAAAAAAAAGTCTTAAAAGTGGTGTAACCAGACTACATTTATGACACTCGGTTAATCCTTCGGCTCACCTGTCTCCTTTCCAGCTGCTCAGGCATCTCCTACCAGCCCAGTACCTCCATGACGTCTCTTCCTAATACTGTTAGTTACCTACATGCACTAATCTCCCACTCCGTCCATGTGGCATCTGTATCAAGCAGGATCAGCATTGTCATCTGAGCATTTAGTAATCTCACCATTTGTATGTAGACAACCTATATACATGTATATATAATGTGGCTAACATATGTAGTATATATGTATGGTGTGTATGTATTTCCTATGTGTGTATATATTTCATGTGTATATTTCCTATGAGTGGCAGTCTACATATATTTTTAAATGTCTCACAATGACTTCAAAGTCAGATTACCAAATGTGAATCTCGAATTTTCACATCCTCAACATTTCTTCTGCAGGTGCTACCTGTTTCAGAGAATGATCATGAATTCTCTGAAATTCATGCAATGTAATTTAATTTCTTAAACCTCCACATCCAGATTTGTCACTATTGTCCCTTTTTCTCTTTATCAGACTGGTCTGAGTGCGCATTGCCGAGCAGCCTCTGTAGTTCTCAACCTGTGGGCCATGACCCATGACCCCTTTGGGGTTGAATGACCCTCTCACAGGGGTTGAATATCATATATCCTGCATCATATTTACATTATGAATCATAACAGTAGCAAAATTACACTTATGAAGTAGCAACAAATATAATTTTATGGTAGGGAGTTACTATAACATGAGAAAGTGCATTAAAGGGTTGCAGCATTAGGAAGGTTTAGAACCACTGGCCCACAGCCGTTGGTCCTTTGAAGTGGAAACTTAAGGGGTTTTTTGGAGAGCCAGCTGTGTTAGGTAGTGTTTCTCTGGGGCAAACACGTGAACGAGTGTTGTCCTGAAGGGGACCCAGGTGAAAGACTAAGACAGACACGTGGAGGAACGTTCCACTGAGGCAGACACAGGAGAGAGACTGCTCTGCTAAAGCAAGCACATGAAAGGACGCATGGTGAAGGAGTCTTTGCTAACAACTCGCATCTATTCCTTTGCCTTACGTTGAGTACTTGAGCTTCATTTGTTGGGGCTCCATAGAGAGAAATGCACCAAAAAACTTCTCACGGTGTGCTGCAATTTCTTGCTTCCGAGGACTCAGGCTAATTGCCAGAGTGATAGCAGCTGAGGCAGATGCGTGATGTCTGGGAGGAGCATAAACATGACTCCACGGACAGTGACAGACGCTGAGCTTGGCTTGTGTACATAGCTAAATGCTTGTACGCAACTGGACTGCTGGTGTATCTGTGAGGTGAGAATTGAGCTGCCACTGCTAACCTGTGAACTGAACTGTCTATTTTCAGACAACACAGATAGGAGTTGTTCCAAAGAACCTTTCTAAACAGGTCCACTTCCCCACATCCTTTTCCACTCCCTCTGATGGGTGGTGGGCTACAAAGGAGGTTTCATTTAAGAACCATGATTAAAAGTAGATTTTGAAAAAAATTAAAGTTAGTCCTTGTTTTACCGCCCCCCCCCATGAGGGGGGGAGAGGGGGGAGAGAAGAGGGAAGGAGAGGGAGGGAGGGAGATGCCCTGCCTCCTGAGTACCCAGATTTCTCAACCATTACTTGTTGGAAATAAACAGGTGAGACATTGACTGAAGTTCCCTATAGTGTGAGATCCTGACTTTTAAAAAGAGGATAAATATGCATATTTGCTACAGCGTCACTTTGTGTCAGTTTCTTCATCTCAGATAGTGTTTCCCTCAAATGTAGCCATTTGGGCTTGCTTTCTGTGCTTCAGCTGGAGGTGACACAATCCTCTAAAACCCTGGAGACACTTTTCTCCTCTTCTTCACAGGATTAACAGTAACCATTCTTCCCCATACAATTTGCGTTCCTAGAAAGTCATCTTGATCACCTCAGAGAATTTTATTTCATTATTTTTTCTGGTACATTCTAGTCTAGTCTAGTCCAGTCTAGTCCTATCCTCACTCCCATTGTCCCCAAACTCTCTGCTCTCTTCACTCTTTTTTTTTTTTTTTTTTTTTTTTTTGGTTTTTCGAGGCAGGGTTTCTCTGTGTAGTCCTGGCTGTCCTGGAACTCACTTTGTAGACCAGGCTAGCCTCGAACTCAGAAATCCACCTGCCTCTGCCTCCCAAGTGCTGGGATTAAAGGCGTGCGCCACCACCGCCGGCTGCTCTCTTCACTCTTGACCTGTCTTAGAGTTTCTACTGCTTTGATGAAACACAACAAAAAAGCACGGTGGGGAGGAAAGGGTTTATTTGGCTTACACTTTTACATTGCTGTTCATCACTGAAGGAAGTCAGGACAGGAACTCAAATAGGGCAGGAGACTGGAGGCCGGAGCTGATGCAGAGGCTAAGGAGGCGGGCTGCTTACTGGCTTGTTTCACATAGCTTTCTCAGTCTGCTTTCCTGGAGAACCCGGGATCACCAGCCCAGGATGGCACCATTGCCAAAAGCTGGGCCCTCCCCTTATTGATCAGTAATTGAGGAAATGCCCTACAGCTGTATCTCATGAAGGCATTTCCTCAACTGGGCCTCCTTCCTCTCTGATGACTCTAACTTGTATCAAATTGACACATAACCAGCCAGTACAATTCCTCCTCCTCTTACATCTGTTCTGATGATTGTCAACACATCACATTAGACTGTGGGTTGGCTGGCTTGTTTGTTTGTTTTGTTTTGAGAGCAAAGATGATATTATCTTTTTATTATCTTGACTATTTTAATTGACATGTTAATTATAAAATCTTTGGGGTACAGAGTGCTGCTGCATAAGGTCACATGTCAGACCAGGGTACCTGATCTGTCCCTCATCTGGATCCTGTCTTTTCCGACTCACCATTGATCTGTATGTGACAGAAGATCTGACTAAGTACTTAGCTATGTGAACGAAGTGAATTATGGGGTTCACCAGGCCCCGAGCTAAGTGTTTTACCAGCATTAGTTCATTAAATCTTCACAATGAACTCAGGAGCTTGCTCTTATTCTATTGTTAGCCCCATTTTACAAATGAAGAAGCCAGTATCCAGAGTTACTAAGTAACCTGCCCCTAGGCACCAAACTCTGTGGGGGTGACTTGTGCCTATCCCCCTGGAGGTGACTTACAAGATGTCCATTCGCCAACTAAAGTGACATCAAACATGAGATTTCTAAATCACGTCCCCAACACAACATCTTTTGAGCAAACCTGAAAAAGCATGATATGAGTGAATCAACAATAGAATCTGGGGCTCTTGGTAGCAAGAAGGCGAGACCTGAATTGTACTTGCTCAGTGAGCCCGAGCATTCCACGGGCTGGTGAGGCATGGTAACTTTGCACAACTCACCTCTGACTGTGACTGGCCTGGGCAAATAAGTCAAGAAGCCTAGGAAGCCAAAAGAAAGACCTGCTTCTCATTTCAGTAGCAGGAAAACAACATGCCTGCCTCTCTCCAGTTGGCCATCCCTGTCCTAAGAGAGTCAGTGGCATGTCTGTAGCAAAGCTGTCGAAGGTTGGTCTGCCACAGTTCAGAGCGGCTTATACAAAGGTGCCTGTGAACATTTTCATCTATTACTCTCTTGCCCGCCCAGGTGCAGCGTTGCCTTGTTTTGGGTTTGTTTTCCTTTATAGACAGGGTTTCACTGTGCAGGTCAGGCGACTGTCAAACTTGAGATTGTATCGCCTCAGTCTCCTGAGTGCTGGCATCATAAGGGTGCACCACTGTGCCAGGCAGTACATAGAAGTTCTTCATGTCTTGCTGGGAGAGGAAGGTCTAAATGTTTTGAGGGGACTCTTACATTGGCTGATCGTGAAGAACACCACCTTCGTTTATTGGGAGTTGGATTAGGGACTGTAGATTTTATTGTTCAGTTATCACTATGCATGAAAACGTTTAATTATGTTTAAGTAGCTTACAAAATTGCAGCTTTTCATATGGTTCATATACCTCCCCTTCAGACAGGCCTTGAATTCTATATGTAGCTAAAATAACCTTGAGCATCTGATTTTCTTGTATTTTCTATTTCCTAAATGTATCACATGAAGGACTTTTGAAGTGCCACTGCTGTCTTATGAAATCATTGTTGTTTTGATTGTTGGGCTGGGATAATAGCTCAGTGGAAGGGGCTTGTCTAGTGTGTGTGAGTCACTAGGTTAAATAGTAACACACACACACACACAGTAAATAAAAATAGAAAAGAGAAAGAAAAGACAGGACTAGAGAATCCTCAATGTCCCCATGACACAGAGGCTGGTGAAGACAATCCCAGTGCCATAGTGTCTCTAGCTTCTTGGGCAGAACTGTAAGGGATGGGGGTTAAGTTATTTCTCTAAGGTCTCAGATCTGCAGCTCAGGAATGGCCCTCTAAAGTGGGCCGGATGGTTGTGTTTTAAATATGTGAGATTTAATAGATCCTATCCCAAATGAAGCAAATTTAGAAGAACCATTTCTTCACTACTTTTCAAATCAACAAACGTGTCAAGGCAACATACCTTGTTTGCAAAGGAACTGCCTTCTGGTAGGTGAAGCTCCACCAAGACCAAGTTAAAAATTGAATTGATGGGTGATCGCATGAGAAGTGTGAGCAAGGACTGATGTAGTCGGTCCTGTATTTAAAAACCTTTCCATTTCCTCATTTCATCTTACCAGGGAAAAAGAGCCAGAGCCTTTATTGTTGTGTTTTGGTCTGAACCCAAGGCTTGGGCACCAAAGCCAAGCTTTCCGTCACTGACCTCCTGCCCCAAACCCTAACTAGTTTCTGTTTCACCTCAATTCTTTCTCCTATATTGCAAGTATACTGACCTCCAAAACATTTGCTTACATTTGAAGTAACCTGTATTTTAGTGTACTCCTCTTATATCTAACAACTCAGCTTTAAGGCTTTCTTTCTGAAGTGGATGCAGTAACTCATGCCTGTAATCCCACCATTTAGCAGGCCGAGGCAGGAGGATTGCTCTGAATTCAAGCATGCTACATAGTAAAGTTCAGGTTGGTCTGAGTTACAGAGGGGGAACCTGTCTCAAGAAAAAGCGGGGGAAGGCTAGCTGAAACCAAACGAATAATCAAAGAGTATGCATGGGCTGGACATAGGCCCCTACACATATTTAGCAGATGTGCAGCTTGGTCTTCACATGGTCCTAACAACTGGAGCAGGGGCTGTATCTGACCCTTGTTGAGAGCCTTTGGATCCCTTTCCTATAGCTGGGCTGCCTTGTTTGGCCTTAGCGGGAGAGGATGTGCTTAGTCCTACTGGGACTTAATGTACCAGGATGGGTTGGTACCTGCCCTGAGGAGAAGGAGAGGGGGTATGGAGTGTGCGTAAGGGTGAGGTTGGGACGAGAGGAGGGAGGGGCGCTGCCATCAGGCTATAAAGTAAATAAACAAATTAATGGAGAAAAAAAGTGTTTCATTTTTCAAGCCACTAGCAGCAGTCCATGTTTCCATAGAAACTTGTGCATAAGACTCTTAACATTTAACCTTCATAATTATTTTTGTTGCTGGTGATGGAACCCAGAATCTCAAGGATAGGTAAGTGCTCTTATCACTGAGCTGGCTCTGTGGTTCCGAATTTGGATATTCTCCCTCAGTAAAGCTTCTAGAGTTTCTAGAGAGCGGGGCAGTCTTATTTATTAATTCCTTGAGGACGACAACAGCATTCACTTGTTACTGTGGAAGGGAGCACACACATACAGAGAGGACAGCTTGTAGAAGCTGGTTCTTTCCTTCTAACACGTGGGTCCTGGGCTGGAATTCAGGTCACCAGCCCTAAATCTCAACTTTTGATGCTCAGTTGACAGAGCTCAGAAGATACCTTTAAGTGATTTGATGACTGAGCTCTGTGGTGAGCAGGCTGTTTCTACTTCTCATTAAGTCCAGAGCATTTCGTCCTATAAACTGTTTTCCTTAGCTGAACACAGTGGTACATGCCTTTAATCCCAGCACTTAGGTGCACAGGCAGGTAGATCTTGGTGAGTTTGAAACCAGCTTGGTTTACAGAGCAAGAAAAACCAACCAACCAAACACAACAACAGACCTTGTTCTGAGGCCAGTGGTCTGTCAGGGTTTGGAATTTGTGAACTTACAAGTAAACAAAAAAAAAAATTAAGCAAAGGACAGGGGTATGTCCTCATCCGTACTCGGCACTGGAGAGACAGGGACAAGAAAACCAGAAATTGAAAGTCTCCCTTGGCTACATAGTTCAAGGCCAGCCTGGGCTACATGAGACCCTGTCTAAAATAATAAACTAACAAATAAAATCATATGGTTATAGCTGTGTTTGTTTTGTGGGGCCCCCTTATTTGATTCTATTTGTCTTCATGTCTGTTTTGTGGGGGTGCCACACTGGAGTTTATAGTTTGTTTGTTTGTTTGTTTGTTTTACTGTGGTTCTGTAAGATGGCTAGAGAACAGGCACCGGAAAACGCGTTCTGCTTAGGATGGCTTTGGAAGAGTTACCACACAGCTAGCCTTGGGCCTCGGCTCCCTGTACCACCAAACCTTGACCAGTATGTTTTCGAGGTATAGACTTTCCTTTTTATGTGTGCGTATGTGTGCAGCATTTTTTTAGATCTTAACATTATCCCCAAATCTGGGGAGACAGGAGTTACCCTATTTAGTATGCAAGACCCGTATCAAGTTGCTGAATTAACTTGGGTAAGAACCCCAGGTCCAAAGCATCTCGTGGTTTAGTTCACCATAAGTCATCCTCCCCCCCACTCCCCCATCCAAGTGTTCACACCTGGGCTTTATGAAGCTAAATGGTTAGCACTTAATGTATGAGCAACGGGAATTGGTGTGACTTGTGTGGCTACTGAGAAGCAAGCTAACTACCCAGGCAACCTGTCAGTGTAGAAATCTTAGAGTTCAGCCACTCAGTGAACAGAAACCAATACTGTAGCCAAACATGGTGGTTTGTTCCTGTGATTGCAGTACTGGGGAGGATGCAGCAAGAGGAGCATGAGTTTGAGCCTTTAATCCCAGCCCTTGGGAGGCAGAGGCAGGCAGATTTCTGAGTTCGAGGCCAGCCTGGTCTACACTGAGTTCTAGGACAGCCAGGGCTACACAGAGAAATCCTGTCTCGAAAAAACAAAAAAGAGCCGGGCGGTGGTGGCACACTCCTTTAATCCCAGCACTTGGGAGGCAGAGACAGGCGGATTTCTGAGTTCAAGGCCCAGGACAGCCAGGACTACATGGAGAAACCCTGTCTTGAATAAACCAAAAAAAAAAAAAAAAAAAAAAAGAATAAAAAAAAAAAAAAAAGAAAACGGAAATCATATGTTTAGCTTAGCATTAATTTTTTAAAGATTTATTTTATGTGTATATTTTGTCCAGATGTTTGTATGTATACCATGTGCTTGTCGATTGCCCGTGGAGGTCAGGCACTGTCAGATCTCACAGAACTGGCCTTATGCATGGCTGTGAGCCAACATGTGGGTGCTAGGAATTGAACCCAGGTCCTCTGGAGAAGCAGTCAGTGCTTATAACCACTAAGCCATCTCTCCAGGGCCAACATTAACTAACTTTTAATTTTGTAATTAACAATTGTGTGGCCTGGCAGTGGTGGTGCACACCTTTAATCCTAGCATTTGGAAGGCAGAGGCACTGAGTAGATCTTAGGCTTTGAGGTTAGGCTAGTCTACAGAGTGGGTTCTGGGACAGCCAGGGCTATACAGGAAAACCGTCTCAAAAAAAAAAAAAAAAAATCTTGTGCGTCTGGAGGCCTACTTGTTTCCTAGTACATGTATGAAACCTGAGAGGGAAGCATCAGGGAGCTGGCTCTCTCCTTCCCCTTCACATGGGCTCTGGGAATTGAACTCAGTTCTTGGGCCATCAACTTTGCAAAAAGAGGCTTTTATTTCCTCAGCCATCTCTTTGACCCTTTTAATCCCAACAACTAAAACTGAAAACATGAATCCACAGATAAGGTGCTGACTGTGAATATGCACAGAGGTCTTCTGTTGTCTTGAAGCAGGGTCATCCACAGTGGGCCATCCTCCTGCCTCAACTTCCCAAAGGCTGGAATTACTGACATACGCTACCTTGTCTGGCTCTTTAAAAAAACATTTTGATATGTCAGCCACAGAAAATAATGAAAATTTTGAGAGGTTTAAGGCATGAAGGGATGAAGGTCCTGTGTGGATGGAATGTAGAATCATATTTGCATTTTGAAAAGATTACTAGCTTCTGCAGAGAGTGAATTAAAAGGCCAGGGCTAGAAGAGAACATTGTGATGCTTCCCTGAAAATGTGCAAGTAAACGCAAGCATTTGCAAGATAAGTAATGCTTTCCAGTGAATAAAGAACTCTCTCTGGAGAGAGACACTATTGTTTTTAGTTTCACCTCTTTTATGTGTCCTTGTGAAGGAGAACAGGGTAGAGCTGGTTCTTAACTCTCACAGAAAAGGAAGAAACAGGACCTTTCCCCCAAAAAGTCCTTGGGAGAATTATTGATTACTGGGGTAACTGTTAACCTTCTCTTCCAAAACGAGTGCATTCAACTGTAATGTAGCCCCACAGCAGAGCATCTGTCTGGTGTAAGAGGCACTCTGTTCAATCTGTCCCGGCCCAAAATACCTGTCTGTTTACCCATCCTTCCATTAAATAAGTTTCTTTGAAAACTCAACTTCTAATCCCACCACCACTTGGGAAGCTGAGGCAGGAGGATTGCTGAGAGTTCAAAAGTCAATCAAAGTTACAGAAATAGACTGTAAACAAAACGCCCCGTGAATAAAAACACAAAAGAATATGAAAGACAAAACCAAATTTGATGGCAGTGTGTGTAGTCCTGGCACATGGGGACCTACAGCAGGAGATTAAATACCCTGAGGCCTGGCTGAGATATACAGTAAGAGCCTGACTCAGACTCAGACTCCCTTCAGGCTTGGCTTCACAAGTGGATTTATGGATAAGTTCTTCCCATCAGGGCAGTTTGGTTACTACGTATTGCTCAAGAGGCAGAGGCTCCTGAGTTTGTTTTGTTATTTTTGTTTGTTTTTTTGAGACAGGGCCTCACTATGTCTTATCTTTACTGGGACTCACTAAGAGACCAAGCAGACCTAGAACTGGGAGAATCACCTGTCTGTGGCTCCCAACAATAGGGACTGAAGCCCCGAAACACCACACCTGGCCTAACTTTTTTTACTTCCTAAAAGAGCATATTATTAGGTAGCCCTGGCTTGCCTGGCATTCTCTAGGTAAATCAGGCTTGGACTCACAGAGGTCCTAATGCCTCTGCCTAGGGTTCCCTGATTACAGGTGTGTACTGACCACACACAGTTTATGTTATTTTTATAGGATGGCCTTGAACTCACGGAGATGTTATTTTTATAGGATGGCCTTGAACTCACGGAGATGTACTTGGCTCTACTTCCAAGTGCTGGGATTAAAGGTGTGGGCCACCACCACCACCCAGCTCCATTCTCTTTTTGAGGTTTCTTTCCTCATGATCTAATCTCATCAAAAAAAGACACCACTATTTTTTGGTATTTTGTTAAGATTTATTTTATGTATTAATGTGTCTCACCTGCGTGCAGGTGGCTCCCTGGCTCCCTGCTGGAATTGCGGGCAGCTGTGAGGCACCATGTGGGTACTGAGGACTGAAGCCTTGTCTTCTGGGAGAGTAGCAGCCTGAGGAGCTCCTGCCTCATGAAGACTTCTTCATCTTCTGACCTTGGAATATGATATATGAATTTTGAGTTGACACAAGTATCCAGGCCATGGTACTCATGTTTTGTAACTTTCTAATACAACGTTTTGCATGTTTTTATTCTACTTGTGGTTTCTTACTTTACTTATGAGTTTTGTGCTTTTAGTCTGAGACAGGGTCTCCCAATCCAGGCTGACTTTGCAGTCACTTGGCTTTGAATTTCCTCCTAGCTCTAGTGTCCAAGTGCTAGGATTATTACATGCCTGTGTCACCACACCTGCCTTAATATTTGTGTTTTTATTTATTTATTTGTTTTGGTTTTTCAAGACAGGGTTTCTCTGTGTAGTCCTGGCTGTCCTGGAACTCACTCTGTAGACAAGGCTGGCCTCGAATTTAGAAATCCGCCTGCCTCTGCCTCCCAAGTGCTGGGATTAAAGGCGTGAGCCACCACCGCCAGGCAATATTTGTGTTTTTAAAACTGACTTACAGTGCTTCTTTGTAAATCGGTGTGCCAGCTTTTGTCATATGTATATATATAAGACTTAGCTTGTTGGTTTTTATGGGGCAGAATGTCTTCTTGTTATTTGGAGACAGTCTCTGTAACCTCTACTGGCCTTGAGAGCTTGCAGCAAGTCTCCTGTCTCAACCCCCCAGGTGTGGTGGATCATCAGAGCTCGAGTAGAAGAGCCAAGTGTGGAGGTTAGGGTGTGTTAGGGTGTGCTTGCAATTCCTATGCTGAGGCAGGCAAACCCCTGGGGCTTACTGACCAGCCACCCTACCCTACTTTGTGAATTCCAGGCCAGTAAAACAAATAAAAACAAAACTCTCAAAACCAAACCAAACCAGGGACCACCAAGCCTGAGCTCAATCATTTGTTGAAAAGAACCCACTCTCGACAGGCTGCCCTTTGACCTCCACATACTCCCTGTGACACACACACACACACACACACACAAATCTTATATATATAAAAAAAGGATGTGTATATGAACACACACACACTCTGTCATGGTGGAGGTAGGGAGGGAGCATGTTTGTGCATGCATGTGTGTGTGTGTATTTGAAAAATATATGTATACACATATATATGTATATAATGTATATCTAATTCAATATTCTTGAAAAAGTAACTTTTTAGATAAAAGGATATTTATTAATATATATATGTGTGTATACATATGTGCGAGAGAGAGAGTGCGCACACGCGCACACACACACACACACACGCTTATTTTTTAGCATTTATCTTAGGGAAACAGAACAGGAGCTTGGGAATGTAGGTCATTGGTTGTAGGATAGGCCCTGGGCTCTATTTCCAGCACCACAAAAATAAATAAGTAAATAAAACATTACATACAGTGTTGTTCTTTCAAGGGTGTTCGCTAAAAAGTTGTTTAAATGTTGACTGGTCATGGTGGGACAAGTCTTGGGCTAGCAATTGGAAGGTATAGGCTGGAGGATCAGGACTTCATAGCCTTCAATGGCTAACCTGGGCTACTTGAGGCCCTACCTTAAAAAAAAAAAGGGTTGTTTATAATGGGGGAAATTGGCAGAAACAAACAATAAAACAATGCCCTGGTTATGTCAACCATGCATATCCACATAGGGTAAGAGGAGTGATTCAAATGACCCAGGGTGTCCAGTGATATTAAAATGAGATAGGACTCAACTCACAAATATCAAAACTAGAGTGCTCAGCCGGGCAGTGGTGGCGCACGCCTTTAATCCCAGCACTTGGGAGGCAGAGGCAGGCGGATTTCTGAGTTCAAGGCCAGCCTGGTCTACAGAGTGAGTTCCAGGACAGCCAGGGCTACACAGAGAAACCCTGTCTTGAAAAACCAAAAAAGAAGAAGAAGGAAAAAAAAAGGATAATTTTAATGTAGTTACTAAAAAACAATGTATCTTATAATTTTATAGATATAACATCATGTACAAAGTTTGGCTTTGACAGGAAGGGACCACCCTAACTGAAAATATCCTCTAGAGTCAGGCACACCTTGAATGTTTGATCCTCTTGTCTCTGCCTCCTAAGGACTAGGGTTACACAAGTGAGCCACCTTCTGTGGCTCTAGTTCAATCTTTTTTGAAAGAATAACTTCTCCTTAGATAAGAAAGATAAAAGAGTCAACAGAAACGTTTGTTAAAGAAGATTGTGAGGAAAGACATCATAAACTCTTTCTCAAAGTCTTACTCTTTGCTTGGTTTTCCAGGCTGGGCCTGTCTCACGGAGGCAGCATGGGCCACTGTTTCTGAAGCAGGGCAGGCAAAGTGCTGAGCAGCCAAAGCCCTGCAAGGCACTCAAGGCAGCTTAGTCTGGCCAGGGCTCAGATGAGCCAGCTCGAGGCATTAATTCCCATCAGCCCCCCAGGAATAGCACGAAGCATCACCTCTAGAAGGTTTACAAAATTTAAGTGAAATTAGGGGACAGATTGCTTGGGATTGTCCCATTCTTCAGGGGTTCCCCTGGTAAGCATCAGGGGGGAATCCCTTAAATATGGCAGAACCCTAACAGTAAGTATGGGGGCTACAGGGGAGAGCAGGTTCCTACTTGTTAGTTGGAGACTGGAAGGGGTGGGGGAATTCCTAAACACTCCAATTACAAAGAAGGAGAGCCCCTTGTTAGTCACAGTTCCCTTGGCAGAGGGCATTTGGTGGCAGAGACCTGTTTCTGATTCCTTCAAGGTTTCTGATTTCTTTTAGGTTTTAGAGACAGACAACTGAAATACACACACACACACACACACACACACACACCAACTCCTCTCACCACTACAGTTTGGCTATTAATTATTTCAATGGTCATAGAATTTAATTTACATACATAAATCTAGTATTGCTATTTATTTTTTCTTTTGAGACTGGAGGTCCTGAGTGCTTGGCTGGCCTCAAACTAAACATAGCTAAGGATGACGTGTGATTCTCTTCCTCTCCTTTCCAAGTGATGGAGTCACAGGTCCATGTTAGCATGCCTAATCTATGCCGTCCGGGGGATCAAACCAAGGGCATGGTTCATGGTACATAAACACTACACCAAGTCTGCCAATGCACTCTGACCTAGTGTCACTCACATTAGTTCTACATGTGTGTGGGGGCAGGTTGTCTGTGGAGAACACAAGAGGCAACTGGATTCCCTGAAGACAGAGTTACAGGCAGTCCTGAGCCACCCAGGACCTCCCCTCACCGACTATCATTCATTCTTAATTAGCTCATGTTTAAAGATAATGTCAGAAAGAAGACAGTGTGGAAATTATTTTATTTAAACATTTGCCCATTAATTTACTTTTTGAGATTGGATCTTGTGTAGCTTAGGCTGGTCTAAAGCCTGTTATATATCAGAGGCTAGTTTGAGCTAATCCTTCTGCCTCAGCTTCCTCCTCAGTTCTGGGATTTCAGTTCTGTGTCACCATACCTAACAAAAGTGTAGAAGGCCACGTATGTCAGTGCTACATTTTCTATACTTTCCAGCCACAGCAGGCAGGGCTGGCTTCTTCCTCCAAGGTGCAGGCCATAGTACTGTCTTAAAATCACAAGCAGAACTCACTCAAGAATCAGTGTGAGGACATTTACCCACTAAGGGCGTACAGCACTGGATGGCCAGGCCACAGCACAGCTGGATGACGTGTGTACAGCTAGGGAGATAACCCAAGTCTGACGCTTTCTGTGCCACAGCAGTACCATCAGTCTGCTCACTGAGATTATGTCGTCTGTCATAGGTGACAAGTTTAGACAAGTCTATATAAACTCAAACTCACGTTAGAACTCATCAATTTTATTGCATATACAAACTTCATTACAACAGGTACTAAAATCTAAATCGCCACGCACATCTCAGCATTCATGTTGTGCTTAGTTGGATCAGAACTGTTGAACTGGGCATGGGGACGATCACCTTGAATCCCAGCCCTCGACTGAGGCAGGATTGCTGTGAATGATAGGCAACTTCATCTATATAGTGACTTCAGGACAAGCAGGGGTATAAAGTGAGACCCCTATAAGCAAACCAAAAGTTCCATTGAGGTAAGCTGGGCATGGTGACAGAACGAGGCTGAGAATGAGTTCAAGGCCACCAGGCTTCATAATAATGATGTCTCGGAAAAGTGTTAGCAAATATTAATTTATAACACGTGGAGAAAATGTGCTTTAAATTTAAAAATTTGTGTGCACAGGTGTTGTTCCCCTACGTCTGTACACCACGTGTACCGGGCCCCGGAGCATACTCCCTGTAGCTGCAGTTACAGGTAGTGAGCCACTATACACAGGCTCTAGGTCCTCAGAACAGCCATCAATCCTAATTTTAAAACTCGAAAGATGAGAGACCACCGTTTATTAACTGCTCTCCCCACCCCACCCCCACTCCCCAAAAGGAAGCTTCAGGCGGGTAGATTTTTGTGGGTTCCAGGACAGCCAGGGCTACATAGTCTTTAAAAAAAAGAAAATTAAGAAAGGAAGGAGGAAAAAAAAAGAAAAAGTAAAGCCTGAAATAGACTGGAACAGAAGAATTTTTAAATTAATCTTGTGCAGCATGGTGGTACACACCTGTAATCCCAGTAATTCCAGGACTCCAGATACTGAAGCAGGGTCTCAGTGTATATTCCTGGCTGACCTAAAATTAACGATGTAGACTAGGCTGGCCTCGACCCTGTTTCAAAAATCGCCTCCAATAAATAATAGATAAATCTACCTCACTTTGTGAATTAATGAGTCTAAACGCGCTAATGTTTTCCAAATTGAGCATAATTGCGAGGGTCTGGGGGGGGGGGGGTGAGTTTAAGGGCCCTTAATTGGCAAGGCCTCTTTCTGAAAAGAAAAACAAAAAAAGCAACAACAAAAAATCCCCCCAAAACTAGGCTAATAAAACTTCGGGAGGTTCATTTCCAGCTTAGACCGATGTAATCACTCTAAATTCCATACGCGATGCCAAGAGCTTTTCTCAAAGTCCTAAAAATTAATTCTCATCTGCACACCCTGTCTTCGGAGCTGCACTCTCTTCGCAGCCACACGCGGCGCCCGCAGCAGCTGACTCCTCCCCGCTCGTGGGGAAAACCCTGCCTAATATTTATAACGCTATGACATACTGTAATACTCACAAGGTGGTTGTAGAAGTATAAACACGACTGGAGTTATCTGATTGGCTGCTGGTGATGTAACACCCATGTCAATACTTCCCAGTGAACGCACGTGTTCGACCTTTTATTTAAATTTCCATTTCATCACAGCAATAAGACACTCGGGGCGGTGCATTTTCTGTGAAACGATCGTCGCCCGGGGCCAGAGGTGCTGCCCGGCGTACACAATGCGCCCAAGGAGGCGTCCTCGCGAGGCAGGGCACCGCCTGGTCCAGTCTTTTGTGAAGGAACAAAATAAGTTCACTTCCTCGGGCACGGCCACCCGGCCCCCAGCCGATGACAGGGCCGGGGCGCGCTCCCACTGCACTTACTCCCGGAGTCCCAGGTGAAGTCGTGGCGAGAGCCGGGCGCGGTGCGCCGGGGCGCGCGGCGGCCGGGCGGCCCCTGACACCCGCCAGCTGTTTGTCCTGGCCGAGCCGGCCCCGCCCCGAGACCCCAGCCCGCGCCCCGCCCGCTTCCTTCCCGTGGCCGCACCCCCGCCCGCAGGCCCGAGAAGCCGGCCCCTTTCCGGGTCCCCGGGCGCCCCCAGCCCAGCCCAGCCCGGCCCAGCCCGCCCCCTCCCCCGGCCGGCCCCCACCCTCTCCCCCTCCAGCGGTTAAAGCTACCCCGGTGCATTGTGGGCGCACGGTCCGTTGTTCATTTGCCATTCGACCTCCGCCAGGGCCTGGTCGGACGGAAACGCTCCGCCGGCTTTATTGTCGGCTCGCTATGTGGCGGAGCCTGGCGGCTTAGCGCGCCTCTCGCGTCCGCGTCTCGGCAGCCGGCGGCGGCGGCGGCGGCGGCGGCGGCGCGACTGACTCCCCGAGGACGGAGATCTGTTGGCGGGCCGGTGTGTGCGCACAGCGCTGAAGCGGGGCAGCGGAGGGGCGCCCGCACTCCTCCTCAACTTCGAAGGCCGCACGCGCCCCGGCTCGCCGCTCCGCCGCCCGCCCACCTCTCCTCGCGGGACGCTGCTCGGAGCGCGGCGGGGCGGGGGTGGAGAGGACGCGGCTGGGACAGCAGCGGCAGCGGCAGCGGCAGCGGACGCGTGCGGCGGCCCCGGAGCGGGAGCGAGCGCGAGCCGGCGAGAGGGTGAGGCCGGGCCGGCGGGAGCGCAGCGCAGCGCAGCGCCGGGGGCGGGGGCGGGGGTGAGACGTTGGGGGAGCCGCGGCGAGCGCGCGGGACGCGGCCCGAGCCCGGGCGCGAGCCGAGGCACCGGGCGGCGGCGGCGGCGGCGCGCGCCATGTCGTTCAGTGAAATGAACCGCAGGACGCTGGCGTTCCGAGGAGGCGGGTTGGTCACCGGCGGCGGCGGCGGCGGCCCCACGAACAATAACGCTAGCGGGGAGGCCTCTTCTTGGCCTCCGCCGCCGCAGCCGCGACTGCCTGCGCTGCCCGCGCCGCAGCAGCCCAATGGGCGCGGGGCCGACGAGGAAATGGAATTGGAGGGCCTGGAGCCCCAAGACTCGGAGGCCTCCGCCGGGGCGGCCGCCGCCGAAGACGCCAAGGAGTTGCTGCTGTTCCCTCAGGACACGGGCGGCCCCGCCTCGCTGGGCGGCGGCGCGGGGGGCCCACTGCTAGCGGAAAGGAACCGTCGGACTCTGGCCTTCCGCGGGGGAGGCGGCGGGGGTCTCGGCAACAATGGCAGCAGCCGCGGCCGCCCGGAGACCTCGGCGTGGCCCCTCAGGCATTTCAATGGGCGAGGGCCGGCGGCCGTGGATCCGGAGCTGGACGCGCTGGAGGGGAAGGAGTTGGTGCAGGACGGGGCGTCCCTGAGCTACAGCACCGAGGAGGAGGGGGCGAGCCCGGGCGATGGCAGTGGGGCGGAAGGCGGCAGCTGCAGCAGCAGCAGGCGGTCGGGAGGCGATGGCGGGGACGAAGCGGAGGGCAGCGGTGTGGGAGCTGGCGAAGGAGAGACTGTCCAGCACTTCCCGCTCGCGAGGCCCAAGTCCCTCATGCAGAAGCTCCAGTGCTCCTTCCAGACCTCTTGGCTCAAGGACTTCCCTTGGCTGCGGTACTCCAAGGATACTGGCCTTATGTTTTGCGGCTGGTGCCAAAAGACCCCCGAGGATGGGGGCAGCGTGGACCTTCCCCAGGTGGGGCATGATGAGCTTTCGCGAGGGACCCGCAACTACAAGAAAACCCTGCTCCTGAGGCACCACGTCTCCACCGAACACAAACTCCTCGAAGCCAACGCCCAGGTACAGTAGATCCAGCTCTTTTCTTCAGATCTTTTGGGAAGACATTTATCAGTGGGAAAGACTAAAATTAAAGCAAAGAAAGGGGGAAAAAAAATTAAGATCCTCCCGGGGAAGGCGTCGTTCCGATGGCGAGAGGTTCCGGGGAGCTTATGCGTAGGGGTTTGGAAAGCCTGGAAACAAAGTTTTCCAAAGTTGTGGATGTATTGGGGGAGGGGGTGAAACGGCAGTTTTTTGATGATAGCGCTGGGTTTATTTCTCATGAGTTAGGGTTTGCCTGTGAGATTGAATCCGATAGAGAAGTAGGGAGAGGTTGGAGATTTTAAGCATATACTGGTCAAAAGAAAAAATTTTTTTAAGTCAGTGGAGATTTTAGAACAGTCCACTGCCTTGTGTTTGTGGACACTAAAATGCTAGAAGTAGTCTGAAGAATGAATTAAGTTTCCTTAAGCTTCGGTGCTAGTGGCTGCCCACTCTCACAAACTCTCACAGGTCGAGGTAATGTGAAATATGAGAGGCGTATGCAAATGTGCAGGAAGTTGGCGGAATACTTTTACGATGTCCATCTCTGTTAAACTTCTTGAACCTTAGGCGCTTTTTTGGTAAAATCATTGTACATTTTAGCTATTTCTATTGATATTTCTCTTCTGAGAATCTTCGAATTATCCCTTTCACAAACATGGTCGTGAATAGCTTATATGGAGGGTGTTAATCTTAGCTTTGGAAATGTTTAATGTGAAGTGACTTGGGCTTCATTTGTTCACTGACCAACCGTCAATCCCTAGTTACAAAACAAGCCTACCTATGAGTTTTAATTCCTTTTTTAAAAGTCTACTCCACAGACAGGAGCCTAACCATTCTGATAGCCCTTTTCAAGTCAAGTAGATGTGGGTCAGCCCTCCTTATGACTCAGCCTGTGGTGGGGGTGGGATTCATTCTTTTGTATTGCTGGCCAGTCATGGATTTTAGGAAGACAACCTGGTCTCAGTGCCTCGCTGTGGTGTTTATGGAGCCGTCCTGCTGCTCAGCACACTTACAGTGTAGTTTATTAGTCACACAAGTGACCCAGCTTAGCAGCAGCTTTAGTTTTTAAAAGCGAGGGGTTATTTTGTTTTCTTTTTCCCCCAGAAGGCAGGGAAATGGAGCTTTTTTGGGTTGAATTTTTTATTTGCACAAATTTGCCTAAATCTTAGGTTCCTCCTGTCCTCTCCAGGGCCTCTGGCTATCTAGGAACTCTTACTATATAGACCAGACACTCCGATCTGCCTGCCTCTGCCTCCTGAGTTCTGGGATTAAAGGGACATGCTACCACACCTTATGAAGGTCACTTATTTTTAGGATATAAAGTCCAGAAAAAAATAGTAAATTGCCTTAAACCCTGGATGACAACCTGAGGCTAGTGTCTATTAAGAGTTTTGTAATGGGAACAAATGAGTTTTGAGCAAACCCCAGGTCCAGATCTCAGCTAACTCAAAGATAGCATCACTACCTTTGGAGTTTGTCCTGGAAATTTGATAGGCCTGACATTTTGTTTGTTTTGTTTTTAGGTGTATCAGACTCATTTACATTATTCTGGAAAGTAAACTTGTTTTCCTTTTACAGAAGAGGCAGTTCAGTCATTAAAGGGTTAAGGCATTTCCGTCATTAAGAGTTAAGTAATAGATACCTGAAAGTATTTAGTAAGATGATAGAAGCTGTGGCTTGTGAAAATAGCTGAATTTTCCAAGTATTGGTATGTAAATATTTAGAAAATTTTTTAAAAATTGGAATGAGTTTTAAAATCTAGTCTTTAGAATATTCTGTTCTGTAGGCAAACATGAGTGGGACTAAAACTGAGCTGCCCAGTGATCCATAACTCAGGAGGGGAATAGTTGGATAATCTCAGGGTCTACCTAGTAAGAGTGTATCCTGCAGGCAGTCGACTTGGGTCTCCAGAGGTCAGTCCTAGGTAAAAACTTTTTCTAAGCTTGACTCTGAACTACCCCTTCCCAATTCCTGATGGTATTGTCTTTTCTTGTGATCTAGGAGCCATCCCACTTTGTTTTAAGACTTCTGTTAAATCCTAACCTTAAGGGGTTATGTATTGGTTTCCTTGATTGAATTTTTGGTGTTACCACTTCTCACCGTTTCTCTTCATTTGTGACTAACCTTAGTTTGAGGTAGTTTGAGGAATAGCTTATTCTTCCAAGGAACACCTGAACAATCTTTTTCCCTTGTTAATAGTGACAGGTTCCTAGCATGATTTCATTGGGGGGAGGGGGGAGAGGAGTGGTTGTTGCCCTGTAGCCTTTGGTTACCTTTAGGAGGCAGTGTAATATTCACAGTCTTGGCTCCAGGTCTTGGGTCCTAATCCTCTAACCGTTATTTGTATCATGCTTATTTTATTACAGATTACTCTTAGAAAAAGAATAAGGTAGTGTCCTGTAGCCCTGGTTGGTCTCAAACGTGCTTTGGTCCTGTATCTCAAATGTTTGCACTACCGGCATGCCCACCACACCCAGCTGAAGGTGTTAAATAGTGTTGGCTAGCTGGTCTGGGATCTTACCCTAAGTAGGCCAGTGCTCTCACTGCTTTCTCACTGCCAAGCATCATCCACACCCAAGATTTGTTTATTTCCCAGTTCCTCGTTCATCAATGTCAACATTTACATTTTTTTATCTTATTGCAACAGGATCTTGTGTCGCATGGGTGTCTGTGTCATCAACTTTGAAGCCATACTTTCCAAGACTGAGGCCCGTAAGCCTGGGCATTTTGAGTTTTTCTCACTAATTGTAATTGTATCCTGTATTAGCTTCCTCATTTTAAAAATGAGTGAGGTGGAAGCTTTGCTCTTCAGAGGTCACGTGAGGTTTAGTTGTCACCACATGGTAGCACACAACCACTGATAACTGCAGTTGCCAGGGCATCCAGCAGGCACAGATGTGATGCATGTATGTGTGTGTTCATACATACAGAGCATTTTACCTTATGCCTGTAGTCCAGTGCTAGGAAGTGGCAACATGATCAGTAGTTCAAGGTCATCTTCAGATAGATACCCGAGACACAGTGTTAAAATAAAGTAACATGTATTGTACTGTCTGTGAGCTCTGAAACTCAGGCAAGAGTTGCGTTTGACCTAGGCTTGGTGTCACATTCTCTTAATCTCAGTGCTGCCTAAAGCTAAAGGCAGCAGAAGCTCAGATAGAGAGCAGTTTTCAGTCGGGATTTACCCCTCACACCTTTTTCTTTCCTTTGAGACAGGGTCTCACTGTGGCTCAGACTGACTTTAAATTCATGATCACTCTGCCTCCAGAGTTCCAAGACTATCAGTATGAAGAACTGCACAACACTGTGCTTTCTTAATTTTTCTTTCTTCCCTCTCCCTACTCCCCCAAGGGTTTCTCTGTAGCCCTGGCTGTCCTGGAATTCTGTACACGAGGCTGACCTCAGATCTGCCTCGTGTGTGCTGGGATTAAGGTGTGTGTCAACATATATCCGGCTTTCATTCATTTTAGTTTTTCCACAGAGGTAAGGATCAAATCCAAGGTCTCATTAATGCTAGGCAATCACTGTGCCACTGATCTGCACCTGAAAGCCTCCTTTTTCTATTAAAAGACCTTTTGTTATGTCATAAATTTTTAATTTCCCTTTTTATTATGTGTTGTGTATAGTGGGTCTGTACATTTGAGTTGCAGGTGCCTGAGGAAGCCAGAGAAGCATGGGATCCTGGGGCTTGTGAATCAGTCACCTGATGTTGGCAGTCAAAATGAAATGCCAACCCTTGGGAAACAGCAGCAAGTGCTGAGCCATCTTTTCAGTCTCTGTTGTGTTTGTTACTTTTTTTTTTTTTTTTTTTTTTTTTGGTTTTTCGAGACAGGGTTTCTCTGTGTAGTCCTGGCCGTCCTGGAACTCACTCTGTAGACCAGGTTGGCCTCGAACTCAGAAATCCGCCTGCCTCTGCCTCCCAAGTGCTGGGATTAAAGGCGTGCACCACCACGCCCGGCTTGTTACTTGTTTTACTGTGCTTTACACACAGCCCGATTAGTATCCAGCAGAAGATCCAGTACCTTGGTCTTGTAAGTAATAGGACTTCCGGCTAGTGCAGTGCTGGGTAGGTTTTGTTCCTTAGTGTTTTGAGATAGGGTCTCTTTATATAGCCCTGACTGGTCTGAAACTCACAGATGAGCCTTGAACTTCCAGAGATCTACCTCTCTGCCTCTTTCTCAGGAGTGCCTGGTTAGAGGCATGTGTGGGGTTTTTGAGAGTTAATACGTTGTTATTAGTACATTACAAAGTTTACTTTGTTTTCTCATTTTCTTGGGAGGTCAGGTACTGGAATGAAAAACTAAGGCCTCTTACAAGCTGGTGAGCTTTACTATTGACCCCCCATTTTACACAGGCACAGTTTCTCTGTGTACCCCGACAGGCCTTCCTCTGCTTCCTGGTGCTGGCATTAAAGGTTGTGCGCCACTACCACCACCTGGCCTTTTCTCCCACCTTTTAAGACAGGATCTTATCAGGTATTGCCTACGCTGATCTGGAACTCTTACCCAGGAAGCCCTGGTAGGCCTTAACACTTGTGAGTGTCCTGGTTCAGTGTCCTGAGTTGCTGAAACTACAGACATGTTCCATGCCCAGGGCCACTTTGTATAAAAGTTTTTTCTTCTTTTCCTCCTTCTTTTGTTTTGCTGGTGACCAAAAGCAAACAAACAAACAACAAACTTGAGTACTTTCTTAACGTTGATTTTCTTTTTTGGAGATAGGTTTTTGCACGATTCCCCAGGCTTGTTGGAATCCTCTGCCTCTGCTCTCCCTAGTAATTGGAAGTCAGTGTGTCAGTGCACTTGGATTCAGTGCCTGTCTTTTTAATCAGACCTTAGTTGTTAAGGACTGCCCCCAAGGAGAAGTGATGCTTTGGTGGGGGGATTGTTTGGGGTTTTGTTGTTTTTGAGGCACTGTTTCTCATGACCTCTCAGGATTATTTTAAGGCATGTGTTCGTGTATGGAAGCCGGAGGACAGCTTGGTGGATGTTACTTTCTTAAGTTGTCAGGTTTATGTGATAAACTTTAAACCAGCTTGGTGATCTCACTTCAAACTGTCCCTCTCTTGCTGGGACTACAGACATATCACCATGCCTAGGGAAGAACTTTGTTTGAGGGAGGCTTTTTGATCCTAGTCGAGTGCCATTGACCAACATCCACTGTGGGAGGGAGGAATCGAAGATCCTTGTAAGAGAGGACCTTCCATTGGAAAGTAAGGCATTTGTTTGGGCCTGGAGATCTGTATCCTCAGAGTCAATTTCAAGAATTATCTCATTCAGAATTTGCCATTTGGCCCAGAAAGATTTTAAAATTGCTTTAATTATAGTGATTACCACTGTAGCCTGGTTCAGACCACTTTCTACCCAATTGTGAAATTCTCAGAGCCCAAATCACGCATTCTGTCAACTCTCCGCAGTCTGCTAAGCCTACAACGTGCACCCAAATTATTATTATTGTAAGTTTAGTTAACCTTTCCAGAAATTAAACATGAATTCAGCCCAATGATGTGATTGAAATTACTAGTTGGAATCCGTTGATGTCAGGTGGAGGAGAGAGGTAAGGCAGGTCTGCCAGCCCTCCCTTTGGAAACAGGAAGTCCCAAAGGTTAGTTGGTGTTTACTCTGGCTTGGTTGGCTAGTTTTTAACAACTTAGAAAGAATCCTGAAAGTCTTTTGTTGTGTTCTGTGTGTACATGTGGTATGTATACAAGTGCAGAGCGTGTGTGCTATGCAGCATGTGAATGGACACAAGTGGTTAACAACATCATCTTAAGTAGGGAAGCATCAAATGTACATGTGTTCCTCTTTAGAACATAATGCATATATGGGCTTAGAATTTGAGGAGAAAACTTGTAATAAAGATCTATATTTGAGGCTGGGTGCCGGCGGCATGGCAGGACATGCCTTTAATTCCAGCATTTGGGAGGCAGAAGCAGGGGAATATCTGAGTTTGAGGCCAACCTGGTCTACAGAGCAAGTTCCAGGACAGCCAGGGCTACACACACACACACACACACACACACACACACACACGTAAAACTAAGGATTATAATCACTTGAAATTCAGCTCTTCATTCCTCAAAAAGAATTAGAATCTATGGTGGATGTGGTATTGTATGACTCGAATCCTGTACCACATAGGCAGAGATAGGCTAATCTTTGAGTTGGTCTATATAGTAGACTCCAGGCCAGCTAGGGCTATGTAGTGAGACCCTGCCTTAATGAAAAAGAAACAACAGAAGTAGAATTTCTAGGGCCATAAAAGAGACTATCGTCAACACACAGGGCACTATAGTAGACGGTAGAGGAGAGCTATATCTACTATTAAATGTGTTAACACCAGTAGAAGATGTGGTTATATTTGCTATGACCTCTTGTCCTCACATTCTAGAAATTAAATTTGATTTTTAAATTTGGAAGCAGAAATTATTTTCTCTCTATACTGTTCCTAGTGAGTTCTTGAAACAAAAACAATACTGATTTTTATGTACTTTAGGTTCACATACTGATTTGTTGAAAATGTCTTTTCTGCTGATTTTCATAGACAAAATTCTGAGTAAGAAAGGAAAAAGTGTTTTCACACTAAGTATTTTTCTATTGTTGCTAATGAGTTGATAAGCTATGGTCAAGTTTGTGTTACCTTCCAACTAAGATTAGCTTTACTCCCTCACCTCAGAGGGGGACTTGCCTAGTGCTTTACAAGTTGGAGTATAGTTCTCCAAGGTGGAATGGTAAAAGACAACTCTTTGTCATCTCTCCATGTCTCATCACTTAAGTTACACTGATAGACCTTTATATCAGGCTTGGTCTCATTGCCCAGTAACATCATCTCCCCAAAAAAAAGACTCCAAAGAGGAGTCTTTGCTTCCTCTAAGCACCTTCACATCACACTTTCCTTATTTACTTTGTAATGTAGTAAAGCCTGGCTGACCTTCAGTTCATTCTTTTCTTCTTATGACCTAACAGTTTTGTGTGTATTTGTCTGCATGTACCACATGCATGCCTCATAAGCTGAGTCCAGAAGAGACATGATATGGATGGATACCAGGAACTCAACCTAGTTCTTCTCTGCAAGAACAGCAAATGCTTTTCATTTCTGAGCTATCTCTCCAGCCCCTGACAAAATTATTTGTCACTGCTGATTTTGAACTAAAAATCTGTCTCCACCACCCCAGTGATTGGGTTGCAGGTGCATATCACTGCCTGGTTTTATGAAGTGCTATGGATCAAGCACAGGACACAGGACTTAATGAGTGACAGACAAGCACTCTACCAATTAAGCTACTAGGCTAAAACTACTAACAGTAGGTTCCCAACTGGTCACAGCATTTCTTGTCTTCATTCTCTGGTATTGATTCCTCTTCACATTGCTGCCATAGTTCTTTCTCTTCAGCCAATCTACACCTGGATCTACACACACACACACACACACACACACACACACACACACACAGAGAGAGAGAGAGAGAGAGAGAGAGAGAGAGGGAGGGTGTGGGTGGGAGACTGACTTTCTATTTGTCTCTTTCTCTCACACAATTAAGTTCTATAAGGCATCTAAAACAGTGGCTCGTCCTTTTTGAAAGACAGCTTTTATTTATTTGTGTGGCACTAGGAATTGAGCCTAGGGTTATCATAGGCAAACATTCCAGGTCTTTTACCTTTTCATTTAAAAGCCAGGGTCGTGTCAGTCGTAGGGGCATATGCCTTTACTAGCACTTAGGCAGAGGCAGGCTTATTTTTGGAGTTCCAGGATAGCCAGAGCTGCACCTAGAAACCAAAACTGACAGGGCTTGAACTCGAGATCCTCCTGATTTAGCTTCCCTGTCACTGCCACCACTATAAGCCTTTGTCATCAGGCTCAGCTCTATTATTTAATTTATTGTGGTACTTCTATATATAGCTCAGAATGGCCTTGACCTTGTCCTGTTCCTATCTAGGTGTTAGGATTACAGGCATGTGTCACTGTGAGTGAAGTACTGCTTATGTATAAATCTGATGGAAGTGAGGCTGTTTGCTTACTTGTGGGAAATGTGTTAAGTGTTTATTTGTGCTTTATGGACACTGGGGGGCACCTTGCAGTTCTTTTATGAATCTAGACTTTTAAGGATGCTACAGACCATCGTCTTGGCTATCTTTAAAATGGTATCTCATTTGCTTAGAATGTTTAGCTTCTTACCCTATTTATCTCTTCAAAGCATCTCTGTCCCCACAGGGAAATTGGAATAGACACCAGCTATTAGATAGCATAGATCTGAATCATTTAACATTTTGTTCCTAATACAAAAATTGGTTTAAAGAGGTTTCTTAATTTACTTGATTCAGCAAATAATGTCTTTATTTGCTGTGTCTGTTTAGTTGTTTTGCAAAAACATCTTCAAATCTCTTTGGAGAGGGCATATATATATATATATATTTTTTCATGGCTTTATTTTAAAGGGCTTGCTTGCTTTTCTTTAAAAATATTTATCTTGTGTGTATACATGTTTTGCCTGCATTTATGTATATGAACAACATGTATGCCTGGTACCCAAGGAGGCCAGAAAGAGAGGGTGTTGAATACCCTGGGACTGGAACTATAGAAATACATAGTGAGACCCCCATCCAAGAAGGGAAAGTAGAATCCACATGTGGAGGTGGTTATATCTAATTATTGCAACCATCATAAAGCTGTATCACTGGGTCCTACATTTTCTGAAGTAGTTCCACCAAATTATGTAATTATGTTGCATTTGTTACACAAGATGTTCTTATTTTTAAAAATTACTTAGTCAAAAGCCTACCCACAACATACCCATACTATACAAATCAAACACTATGTAACCACCATTTTTTTCTTATTACAACTATAGAATAATGCCAATATCTGCAATTATAAATACCACCAGTAATTTCTTTCTCACAACTTACTGATGGACTAAGCTGTGTATAACAGCTATTAAAGCCCTTTACCAAGCTGGAGAGATGGCTCAATATGGTTTGGAACATTTGCTGCTCTTACCAGGGTGCTTGGGAGGATGGGGAACCCAGGTTCACTTTCCCAGCACTTACACATTGGCTCAATTGTATATTCCAGACTGGCCTCCAAAATGAACTTCCTGCCTTGGCTTTCCAAAGTCTGATTACAGGTCTCCATATCATACTGCCTCTTAGAACTGGGGTAGTTCTCATGCATATTCTTTGCCAGGGAGAGGGGAAAGAGAAGGGAAGGGAGAGACACAATGAAGCAAAAGCATTGCCCTCCCTTCACACTCTCTTACTAAGCTGCCTCTGCCTTAGAAGTGCTGGGATTAAAGGCTTCATTCTACCATGCATGCTCCAGCTATCCCCTAATTTTCTGAAGCTTCACTTTCTTTCAAAGCAAAAAGTCAAATACTAATGAGCAGGTCTGTTTCACCTATTTTATTCTTGACTGCTAGAGTTTTTGAAGATGATTACTTTAGTAGAGAAAAAGAAATGGCTACTGTAGAGCATGGAGCATTCTGGTCCATAGGATGGGCTTGGGAAGTTTGCCACAGTAGAATGGCTTCATGAGAGACTTAGGCACTAAGATTAGTGGAAGGTGAGGCTGCCAAAGGAGCACTGCAACTCAATTTCTCCTGTATTCCAGTCTTCAGTCTAGAGCAGTTATTTGTACCACAGGTTTCCAGGTGCTCCATACTGTTAGTATACTGTAGTCGTGAAGCACCGATGAGTACTAGAACACTAAGTTTGTGCTGTTGCTGTTTTTCTTACCTGACTGCTAACAAGGGAAAGAGTGCGGAAGTACTGCAGAGCAGTATTGAAGGTGGTGGGGAGAGAAAGCTCTGCCTGTTGGGTTTGCCTGTCTAGTTACTGAATGAAGACAAGTTGTTAATTAAAACGAATTTTAGTAATATTTCTACTATTTAAGGCTTCAGGGAGAATGAGTTGCCAAAGGACATATTCTCAAATTAGATCATACTCTTATTTATAGCATGTACATTTTTAAAAGATTAATTGTATTTGGGGTGGGGGTGTAGTTGCTTTGTAACCAGAAGATGGTACTAGATCCCCTGGAAATGGAGTTATTTAACAGATGGTATTGGACTGAACCCTACTCCTCTGTAAGAGCAGCTAGTTCTCTTAACCGTTAAGTCATCTCTCCAGCCATGTCTCGTTACTTTTTTTCTTGCAGTGCTGGGGATTGAACCCAGAGGGCACTCCTCCCCCACCCACCACTTAGGCTGGCCTCCAACACACTGTATAGTTGAGGATGGCCTTGGACTTGATTCTCAGCTTCACCAGTAGTGTGATTACAGGTGGAGGCCACATCTTTAGCTTAATTGGTATATAGGGATCTTATCTAAAGTGATGCTAAATAGAACTATAATGAATACTTGTATTCCCGATGAAAAGCAAAATTTATATACATTAAAGCCTCTTCAATTCAGGAATTTTAATCACCTTACAGATGAGATAGTATTTGTGGCCGTAAAGAGAAGGCATTTTGAAAGTTGACTAGAAAACTAACTGGATATGCTCATAGTGGAGAGAAGTTTCCACTAGTTTAGATTTAGTTAGCCTCATTGGTCTAAACTGTCCTATTGCAGTATTTGCCTGGACTTAGGAATTCACCTTTCTGACAGTGTTAGATGAGGTGATATGCCTACTTACTATGGTGTTTAAATGTACTGAGAAGAGGCATCTGCTTTCCTGGCTGGTAGAGAAGACTGATTTTATTTCAAATAAATGATAATTTAAGAAAATTTTATTTTAAATTTTAAAATTTATATTCTTAGCTTAAGTGAAAATCTCTTGTCTTCCCTTCTTCTTGCCCTCCTTTCTTTCTTCTGTCTTTCTTTCTTTCTCTTTTTTTTTTAAAGATTTATTTATTTAATTTATGTAGGCGAGTCCACTGTCGCTGTTTTCAGACACACCAGAAGAGGGCATAGGATCCCATCACAGATAGTTGTTAGCCACGATGTGGTTGCTGGGAGTGGAACTCAGGACTTCTGGAAGAGCAGTCAACGCTCTTAACCGCTGAGCCATCTCTCCAGCCCAATTTCTTTATTTCTTTGTTAATTTCTTTATTTCATAGTGAGTTGCACCAGACTTGGTTTATTTTTTTGGGGGGGGGGGGGTTAATATGGTGGATACTTCTATCTCAAAATGTTTAACTATTCATGAATTGATAAGCTTGAGTAGTTTTTTAATGATTTATTTGACATTTATTTTCTTTGGACTTTGAAATGTAAATAAAATTTAATGTTAATGTTTCCTCCAATTACAGGAGACAGAAATACCATCAGAGGAGGGGTACTGTGACTTTAATAGTAGGCCAAATGAGAACTCTTATTGCTATCAACTTCTTCGACAACTAGACGAACAGAGAAAGAAAGATATTCTTTGTGATGTCAGCATTGTGGTGAGTGGGAAAATCTTTAAAGCTCATAAGAACATCCTGGTTGCAGGCAGCCGTTTCTTTAAGACTTTATATTGTGTTTCAAACAAAGAAAGCCCTAACCAAAACAATACTACCCACTTAGATATTGCTGCAGTTCAAGGTTTTTCAGTCATCTTGGACTTCCTGTATTCTGGGAACCTGGTGCTCACAAGCCAAAATGCCATTGAAGTGATGACAGTGGCCAGCTACCTTCAAATGAGTGAAGTTGTTCAAACTTGTAGAAATTTCATTAAAGATGCCTTAAATATAAGCATTAAATCAGAAGCTCCAGAGTCTGTAGTTGTGGACTATAATAATAGGAAACCAGCTAGTAGAGATGGCCTGGCTTCATCAAGGGATCAAAAAATTGCCAGCTTCTGGGCGACACGGAATCTTACCAATTTGGCAAGTAATATAAAAATTGAAAATGATGGTTGTAATGTCGACGAGGGCCAAATAGAAAACTACCAGATGAATGACAATAACTGGGTCCAGGATGGTGCTCCTGAATTGGCTGAAAATGAATCTCAAGGTAAAACAAAAGTGTTTATTTGGAATAATATGACCTCTCAAGAGACTGGCAAAGCAAGGAGGAAAAACCAAACTACAAAGAGATTTGTTTATAATATACCACCTACTATACCACCGAATAGTGAGACAAAGGTAGAAGACTGCTCAGTGATGCAGCCACCTGTTGACTATCCAGAAGAAAGTAAGGCCCTACTCATCAAGGAAGAGCCAGGTAAGTATTCAAAGGTTCCATTCTAATTGTACTTGCTGAAGTTTACTTTTAATGGGAAGTTTTTAATTATTAGAGTAATAGAACTAGGGATACTTGAATTTTTGGTCTTCTGTGTGTATATGAGTTTTAGATTGGGTAATAACTGAAGTACCATCTGCCAAAAGCCTCATTAATAACTACGTAACATGCTTTTTGACTTAGGATAAGGTAAGATCAAGCTATCTTCAAGTCAGAAATGTTCTTAATATCCTTAGCCCATTGACGAACATCACAGTTTAGCAACTCAACCAAAAAGAGCTTTCTTATAGTAAGTGATAAATGTCTTAGGTAAATTTATTAGATGCTAACCAAAAGTAAAATAAAGTGGTTTTAGGGGGTTGCTTTTGTTTCATAATTTGGAAAATTTTAAAATTGAACCCTCAAATCCCTTCAGTATTATCAAGGAGTGTGACTCCTGCTGGTATCCTCTACACTATTTTATGATGGTGTTTAGTCATAGAGTGTAATTAATCACTTTATCTCTTGAAATTCAGATGTAGGATCTAGTTAACATTTTTTATTTAAACATTTATTGCTTCAGAAGTTTGCTAATTCCAGGATACTGTGTTTAGCATGACTTGGCCTATCACAGGTCTCCAGAAGCAGGAATGCTTTTCTTATTGTCACCTGACTGTCATTGTCCTTTGAACAGCTTGAAAGGAAGGACTATAAGCCTGGTTTCTTGGTGTGGTTATTTCTGTGGAATTGCAGTTTTTCTTTCCAGGCCGTGGAGACCTTTATTTTCAGTATATTCCTAAGACAGTGTATATACTGTATGCAAGAATCTTAGAATGTCCGCCAGGCGGTGGTGGCGCACGCCTTTAATCCCAGCACTTGGGGGGCAGAGGCAGGCGGATTTCTGAGTTCGAGGCCAGCCTGGTCTACAGAGTGAGTTCCAGGACAGCCAGGGCTACACAGAGAAACCTTGTCTCGAAAAACAAAACAAAAAGCAACAACAACAACAAGAATCTTAGCATGTCATATTGGTGGTAAAGAAGTTTTAATAAACAAAGGACTGATAAGGAGTAGAAAGAGTAGACATTTACCTTATTTTAAACTGGTTGTTTCTCACTTTGAGACAACATCTCAGGGATTTGACACTCCCTATCCATTTTAGGTTTGTGCACCATTAGTTTTGTAATTTAATGCCTGTTTACCTCAAAACCTGCTTGAGTTGGGTACACTTACACTTCAGCATTTTCAAGACAGAGACAGGTAGATCTCTGCAACTTAATGGCCATCGTGGTCTACATAGCATGTTGTGTCACAGCCAGGTCTGTCTCAATAGCAAACGAAACCATGCCTGTTTAGTCTATGTGATAATGATGGAGTATTTTATGTTAAATAGTCTTTTATTTCTCTCTCTCTCTCTCTCTCTCTCTCTCTCTCTCTCACACACACACACACACACACACACACACACACACACACACACAAAAGTCAAAGGACTACTTTGTGGAGTTCTCATTTTATAAAGGTTCCAGGAATGGTTGCAAAGCACCTTTCCCCACTGAGCCGTTCTGCAAGGCATGGTTTTTGGCTTTGAGTTAGTTTTCACCAGTAGAAAGAATACATGGAAATCAGCATTCATGTACAATGACTTATTGGATTATTTGTTTGTTTAGACAGGGTCTCATCATGTGGTTGTCTGTCTTGGAACTCATGTAGACAGAGATCTGCCTCCCAAGTGCTAGGACTAAAAAGCATGCACCAGCACTGTTCTTTTTCCTTGTGTTTTATGTCAGTTTCTACCAGCAAGTCCCTAATGAGACTTGCTTTAGAGACAGAGCCTTATATAACACAGGCTGCCCTTTAATTTACTATGTACCTGAGGGTCACCTGTATATTCATCCTTACACTCTTGGTTCTACCTTCCAAGTATTGAGATTATAGGGGTGCCAACACTCCTGCCTCTGAGGGAGTTTTTAATGTAATGATAGATGCTTTCCATATTAGTAAGCCAAACACAAAGGCTTACTAATGTAGAAGTTTTAACAATTCAAAACTAGTAACTACCAGGACTTCCTGCTGCATTTAGTATTCCACTAGAGCAGTAACTCTAATAGAGTGCTTAAACATATGTGCCCACACACATACAAATTTTGAGCACTTGGAAACATGCATACAATAAAAATCTTTGGAAAATTAAGCAGGTATTTTGGGTGATGGCAGAACCAATCAGAGCTAATGCTGTTCTTACAATTACCACATAATATTGGAATGACTTAAAACAATGTTGGATACTTTCAAAAGTCTTAGCAATTATTTTAGCAAGCATCTTCTCATCGTCCGTATCAATGCACCAGGTCTATCAAACATTGGATAGTTTAATGTGTCAGCTTATCTCATCCTAAAAGATAATTTGATACTTTTACATCATGGTTGCACTTTGGTATCTAAACTTGCTTACATTCACAAATTTGGTTTCATCATGATAATAAGCTGCATATGAACTGACACTTAAAATTTGATTAGTGTCTCTAAAGAAAAGTTACAGTGGCAGAAAAATGGGTCTTGTCTCACCTAAACAATATACAAAGTACAGGAAAATAAATGGTAAAGCCAATGTTTGTGGAATTCACATATAGCTAGTTCATAGTCTGGCCTTGCTGGTGGGCAGCCGTCCCTGTGAATTAGAGGTGACTGCGGTCTGCCTTTTGTGATTGTTCACAAGGCAGTTTCAGCAGCCCAAGTACTCTTATCAGAACTGTCTGGAGTGGAGAATAAGGATGGACATTTGTTCTGTATGTTCATCCAGTAAAGTACATGTTCAAATATGAAGCTGACTTTTTAAAAAAGTTCCCTTAAAACATGGAGCTAATAGCAGCACTAACTGTAGCCTTATTTATACTAGCTTCTAAGAAGCCTTCATAATTATTTATATAATGCCTTCCAGCGTGCTTTTTTTTTTCCTACTTTGCTCCAGAATAATACAAACTTTCACTTCCAACATAGTTTTAAAGAGAGGTAGAAATATATTTCTTGTGATATTTGTTTTTGAAGTCAGAGTTTCTCTGTGTAGCCCTGGCTAACCTGGAACTTGCTCTGTAGACTAGACTGCCCTTAAACTCAGATCTGCCTACCTTTGCCTCCCAAGTGCTAGGTTCAAAGATGTGTGCCCAGCTTTCTTGTAACTTTTAAGAATATAATCATACTAATCCTTGGTTAGTTTATATGCCTTTTATATAATAAAAATCAAAATAAATTCTCCAAGAGGTGTGTCTTCTAGAAGACCTGAGTTAAATTCTCAACACCCACATGGTGGCTGACTACCAGCTTTAAGTCCAGTTCCTAGGAATCTGACACCCTCTGAGGGCACAGGCACAAGTAGAAAAGTAGTGCACGTACACGCAGGTGAAAGGAATAAACAGTGTTTTTAAAACAGGAAGGAAAATAAACCTTATTAAGAACTTTATCGGCAGAAAATATGTTAGACAGGGTCTGACTATGTAGCGTTGGCTACTCTGGACCAGCTCCCCATGTAGACCAGTTTGGCCTCATCACAAAGCTTTGCCTTCCCAGTGGTGGTGGGATTAAAGGTGTGTGTTACCTGCCTGCCTGCCTGCCTGGGTTTTTAATGTAAAGCTGTAAATGCGAAGCAGCCTTGACCCAAAAGCTATGCTTTATGGTCAGTATGATTGAAAGGACCATAGGCTAAATGTAAACAGAAGGAACTATTTCTAGCAAAGCTTTGCTTAGTCCTTGTCAAAAAGTGGCTTTTAATCTTAGCCATAGATTAGAAACCTTGAGCATTACAGATGACAATAGCTAGGGACTCTTAGGGATTCCACTTGAAGTTCTACAGGTGATTCTACATGGGATTAAATCAACTGATGGAATAAGAGCTCAGATTCAGTTAGCTGTTGAAAACCAGCTCCTCTCTTTGTGACTACAATGGGTATGGGTAAGTTAAGCTAGAGTATCTATTTAAAATACAGTACTGTTTACAGGGTTATATGATTAAATGGCAAGTTATGTCTAGTGCCCTTAAAGTAAGGAAAGGCTATAGAAGTTATTATAACAGTTTTCCAGTGCTATGTACTTTCTGCCAAATTCTAGATAGATGGTCTTCCATAGCTTGGCTTGTTTGAATGCTGACAAAGATGACCTTAAGCAGCCTGTGAATACAGTGACAGTTATTAGAAGTTACCCTCATGTTGAGTCAAAATTAACTTCTATAATGCCTTTAGTTTTAATCCCTGTATCTGGATTAGAAAAGTAAATAATACCTCTGAATCCATGTTTTTCTAATTTAAGTGCCATTTCTTCTATTGTTGAATGTAGAGAACTGACTTTGAATTTTGCAGGGAAGTTTGATCATACATTACTAAGGCCTTTATTAAGGTCTGACTGCCTGCCTTTCCCAAGATTCTCCTGCTAAAGTAGGAGTCTTCAAAATCATGGCTCCTGTTTAAAACTTTTTGTTTGTTTGTTTGTTTTTTGTTTTTGTTTTGTTTTTTTCGAGACAGGGTTTCTCTGTGTAGCCCTGGCTGTCCTGGAACTCACTCTGTAGACCAGGCTGGCCTCGAACTCAGAAATCCGCCTGCCTCTGCCTCCCAAGTGCTGGGACTAAAAGGTGTGCGCCACCACCGCCCAGCCTGTTAAAACCTTAAAATTTAGTTCTGAGCTTGAAAATATGTTAGCATCTATATCATTATTGAGCTTAAATTTTCACTTATTAAGAAAAATAAAAAAAATTAACAAAACATACTTTTGCATGAATTTAAAGCTCTTACATCTGAAAAGTTCTAGTGAATATTTTGAAATCTAAATTCAATGCTTGGCATATTTGGATTTGTGAACACACTAAAGAGAAGGAAATGTGACTTCTTCTATAGATTATAACTACAGCTCTAAAAATGTATCCTTTTGTCCTGCTATGTTGATTGCACCTTCTAACATCCTCTGGAGGTTTTATTGAGATGGCACATTTTGAATTTAAGCTAGCATATCTTGTTGGACTTATTGCTAGACGACTTGATGATATTCATGTGATAGATCTATACACAGGGAACATGAAGGGAACCTGGGAGGCTTAACATGTTCTTTCATACTGGCTTGATAAATTTAAAAACTGAAAACTCAGTAAGCTTTATTTGCTTCAATTTTAACCATACTAGATGAAATCTAAGATTTGAAATTTAGTTACTAACTTATTTTTCAATATTGGTTTAAATATCGGGCCTTGTGGATACTAGGCAAGAGCTTTGCTAGTGAGGTATGCACTTAATCCTTACGTTTTTATTTATTTTAAACAATTCTGACACAGGTTAGAGTTGTGTATAGCTTAGGAAGATTTTGAACTTGTGATGCTCCTGCCTCAGCTTCTGAAGCATTTTGGTAACTAATAGGGTACCACCATAACCTGCTTCTTTTTTATTATTACATTTTCTTTGTTTTGCATGTGCACATTTGGAACTCAGGACAGTTTGTAGGAGCTTACTTTCTGCTTGATGGTGCCAAGGGGACCAGCTCAGGACAGCAGGCATGGCAGTGAGCGACTTTACACACTTAGCCATCTCACTGACCCTGGCCTCATAGTTGTAATTGGTATATTTACTTACCTTCTGGTGAAATTGCAGATGAGTTGGTATTAAAGCATATATCTGAAATAATTAGTAATTCTAGTTACAGGTAACTTTTATAATTGTTTAATTAGTTACATGCTAACTAGCATTTTTGTACTCCTGTGCCTATGGTGATAGTTGTTGTTCATTGCAAAATTCTGAAATGCATTCTAAATGTTATACATTCTTAAGAAATTAACACATTTGTTTACTTGTATGTATTTGTGTTTTGTAATTTATGGAGAATTAGTTCTAGCCTTCCATGTAGCTCACAGGGACTGAACTCAGGTCATGCCTTTACCCACTAAGATAGCTCACTTGCCATTAAAACGATACTTTATGATGAGTAGACATTTTTGAGATCTCTCACTATTTTGACCTTGTTATTATAAGTTTGTATATAAACTGTAGAAAGTAGAGTCTTAAAACCATGGAATTTTTGAGATATAGGTTTAGGTGTAGCCCTGTTACTTAAGAATTCCCAGTGTACCTGTAGTGATCTCTCTAATGGGAAAAGAAGAAACAGACTAGCTCAGAATTTGGAAATCATAAAAATCTCTAAAAATGGAAACTTTTAAAGAAATTTGAATTTGTGAATAAAAAGGTGTTGTGTATTTTCAATGTGTTTTCTTAAATGTGAATATTCCTATTTTGTCATAGAAATATTTTTGTTGTTGAGACAGAATCTGGTTATGTACCTCATACTGCTTGCTTTAAAGGTTGAGCCATGAAATCTTACTTAACACACATATTAGATAGTAACTATAAGTTGTCTGCCATCTTTTTTTTTTTCTTCTTCTTCATGACTTTTGCTCTTGAGATTTGTTGCTGTTTGGTTTTTTATTTTTGGAAATTATCTCAGCAGTCGAAGCTGGTTTTGAACTGATGTTCTTGCCTCTGCCTCCCAAGTGCAAGCTTGGCCTACGGGTCTTTGCCACACGTACACACTTTATTACTCTGAATAAAATGCTCACTATTTTCTTCTTTTCTGGTACATTTGGCTGTACTGGAGTTTATGTGGAGCTGGAGAGGCCTTCTGTGGATCAGTCCATGAGGGCTCTGCTGACGTGGCCCTCTGGGTTTGGAGACGAGGTCATTTGTTCTGTTTTGGTAGTGCTAGGCATGAACTGGGGCCTTTGCCCTTTCACTACGCTACCACCCCACCTCACAAGTTTATAGACTACTGAATATTTGGTTCCTGACAGCAATATAGTTGACCAGGTTGTTTTAAATTTCTCTTTAAATTTTGTGTGTGTTTTGCCTGCATGTGTGGCTGTTGATTATGTGCATTTGCCCTTGGGGCTAGAAGAGAACGCCATGAGGGTGCTGGGGTTGAGTCCAAACCTAGATCAGCCAGTGCTCCTAACCACTGAGCCGCTTCTCTTGTTTTGAATATCTAATGGGTGTGTATAGACAGTGTGCCCATCTACCTTTTGGTTTTTGTTTTTAATATGGTGGGTCTTGCTTGCTTGGTTCCTGCTTTGCCCAGTGTGTTGGCCAGGAAAGTGTCAGGGGTCTGCCTGTCTCTACCCAGTGTTGGTTTATAAATGAAAATCATGTCCCTGTGCTTACAAGGCAAATACTTTGGTAACTGAGTTAATCACTCTTTAACCACAGTAGTTTGAAAATGTTTATTCTCAAAGCTGTACTCTTTGAAAAATGTTATACTATAACAAATGATACTTTTCACATCATAAGAAATCTAGAAACAAAATTATAAATCTCAAGATAGCAAGCACATTGTTTAAGATTAAGGGTCTCTTATCTGAAACTAATTCCTAAGTAAATACTTCATGATACATTGGGTGCCAAGGAGTTGTGAGAAAGGTTACAGTGTGGGAGATGCACTAACTGCTCAGAAGAGGGAGAGGAAGCTTAGGAGAGAAGGCAGTGAGAGTTGACAGCAGTCATGGCACAGCGGCAAGACACTGGAGTGGTGAGGGGACGGGAAGATGGAAGAGAACAGGGAGAGCGGAGGCATGCTCAGTCTTAGACTGTAATTGTCTTTGTATGTCAAAGGCTAAGTTGTGATCGTCGTTTTATGACGGGCAACAGAGGTTTTCAAGTAGAGATTTGATCTCTTTAATTAGATTTGAGTTACAGAGTGTACTGAGGAAACTAGTTAAGGACTATTTGTTGTTGGCAGAAATATGTCTTTGAATGGTGAGGAGAAGAAACTATGAAGTCTAGTATAAGCAGGGGTAGTTGCAGTCTGTCACTTGAATCAGTGATTTTGAATGAAGGAAAACAAGTTCCTACAGAGCTACAGGAACTAACATTTACATTTGTGTTGTAAATGAAATTACTGAATGGGAAAGGGAAAAAGGCACCTTTGTATGTCTGAGTTTCAGCTGTTTTGATATTTTTCTGCTGTCAGCTCAGATCTCATTCTTTTCAAGAGTATTGGGATCCTGGCTAACCTGCACTGCACTCGCAAATGTCAGGGACACCTTCCCACAGACAGTGTCACACCAGGCAAGTGCTCTTGCCTCAGCCCCAGAATATTCCTAGGCATGCTTGCTGTGACATTGGTACTAAGAGTAACTCTGATTTGATGGTAGTACCTTGTTTCATAGTGTTTTAAAGCTCAGTATTGTTTAACTAGATCATCTCACTTATGGTTTCACACTGCAGTTTTGTGGTAAATATTCTCAAGACAGTTTTATAAAATGCCCAGACTGGCCTTGGACTTGGCCGTCTTCCCACCAAGTTCCTGATTAGCTGGGAACTTGTGCCATGTTAATGTGTATATGTGTGGGGGTCTGGTGGGGGGGTTGCACATTTGGGGATAAGATTACTTACCATCTCCTTAGAGGCAGATTTTGGGTTCTCAGGTTTGGGGGTAGATGCTAAGCTGTATCACAGGATACTGCTTCACCACTTCTTTGTGTGTGTGTGTGGGGGGGGGTGTCAGTGAAGGAGGAAACAGCAACTTATTTATGTGGCTTAGTTGGCCTCAACTCGATTTTTAGACTCAGTGTTGCAGGATATTTGATCACACTGTGAACCCTGAGATTGCTTTATTTACTGGAAAAACCTGTTTTTAGTTGTGGTGTGGCTCAGCCTTAGCCCACACCTTTAAGCCAAGAGTTTTCTTGACCAGACAGGAAGTGAACGTAGGATTACTAACCAAAAAAAAAAAAAAAAAAAAAAAAAAAAAAAAAAAAAAGAGGACTCCTGATAGAGATGGCACAGGAAGCAGAAGGAGGGACATTTTTTGAGAGGAGCATTCCTGATAAAACTAGGTGGCTGAGGAAGAAGGTCAGCTGAGCGCTTTCTCTGCCTCACTGAGTTAGCAGGCTTTGATCCCAGCAGCTGGATCCTGCATCTTCATTTGTAAAAATCAACCAAGATTTTGCTGTTAAAGCAACACCCCAGCCCTCAGACCATCTGATTCATAAATATGTACTTAGCATTCCTGATGAAAAATAGGTCTTCAAAAAAGTCTTGTTAGGGTTTTTTCTTTTGTTTTTGTTTTGTTTTTGCCAAGTTGAAAAGACGTAGGAATTTTACCAGGGATAGGGGATTTCTAGGATTATGTAGACTATCCTGAAAATCAAGTATGTTAAGAGTTTATTTTCTAATCTTAATTTTAGAGGAAATGGTGACCTAGAGTCAACCTTTTTTTGTTGTTTTTAAAATGCATTTGGGTGTTTGCCTATTGCCTGGTGCACATGGAAGTTTGGATGCCACATCCCCTAGATCAGAGTTTCAGACAGTTTTGAGCCACTATGTGGATGCTGGAAATCAAATGTAGGTCCTTTCATAGGTAGAGAAGCCAGTGTTATTAACTTTCCAGCCCAAGAGATACTGTAACCCCGAACAAGACTAATGCCTAAGTCATACTTGGTGAAAGCCTATTATCAGCTGGAAAACTGGCTTTGGAATGAAGAACAAATGAAGTCCTTGGTTCCCTCAAGAGTTATTCCTTAGTAACTATACCACAGTATGCTTTTGGTTTTGAAGGGAAACAAAGCACTTGATTTTGGATGAGGAATTTTGTACCTAGTATCTATAGGATTAAGCTCACACTTGGATATTCACTTTTCTGCAATGATGGGCATGGAATCCAGGGGCTCATGCATGGTGGGCAGGTGTTCTCCACTCCACTAATCCCCAACCTCACCAAAATAAATTTATAATACTTTAGGATAGGAGATATAAAGTGCCTCATTTAAAGAACTAGTTGATACCTAGATCATGAATGAGGCCAGCCTAGTCAGTGACTCCAAAAAGAACCAAAAAGCCAGCTGGTTGAGGAAAGCATGTAGCAAATCACTGTAGTAGAGTAATTCAGGAACAGAACAAGCATGATTACAAACCATCTTGACAGAATTATGATACAAGGTTATCTGAACCTTTAAGAATAATGACTTCCAGAAGGGTATGATGGTACATACAGCTGGTGGTGCTAGCAATTGATGCAGCAGCTCTGTGTGCTTGGGGCCAGCCAGGGCTACTTCATGACAAAACAATCATAATGACCTTTCTTCCTTAGACATTGAGAAAAATTATAGTTTGAATAATATTAAATTTCATTTATTTTTAT
Organism: Arvicanthis niloticus; assembly: GCF_011762505.2. NCBI lineage: Eukaryota > Metazoa > Chordata > Mammalia > Rodentia > Muridae > Arvicanthis > Arvicanthis niloticus. Next base: position 7,329,319 of record NC_047670.1, on the reverse strand, counting down.
GATTAGTAAAATATACTTATTAGGAAAACAAAACCACTAAACTCTGAGTAAATATTTTCAGTTTGTGGATATTTTAATGTAATTATTAGAAATGCTACTATTGGGTTGCAAAAGTCAAAGTATTCTACCTAGTGTTTAATAATACTTTAAAAGCCTTTTATTTGCTATGCATTGTATAATAGAAAATAGTGTACACCCTGCTCTCAAGGAGTTTGTGAAAAGTGAGGTACTTGAACTTCCTGTTCCTGTCCCACCATTGCATCCTATAGAGAAAACAGATACTAACATTGTGAAGGGTGGGGGGGCAGGGAGGAAGGGAGAAGTGTATATATGCCTGAGGAGGATATTGTATACCCTGTTCTATCATTTGCCACCTTATTCCCTTCAGATACAGGGTCTGTCACTGAACCTTGGTAGCAATCCCAAGTGATCCTCTCTCTGTACTTGAACAGTACTGAGTTACAGGATCATCAGTCGACACTCTGTATTTCATGTAGGTGCTGGGATTCCACAAACTCAGATCAGTCTTCCTGTCTCCATTTCCCAAGTGTTGGGATTGCTGGCATGAGTCTGCTCTCTTGAATATTCAAACCTGAAGTTCTAGAATCTTGTATATTCTTTCTCTCTGTTCATATGTCAGTATTTGTAACATCTGTAATATAGTGACTTCTGGTAGCATTTAAAGATGTTTCGTTTCTTATTGTTTCTCTCTTCTATCTTATAGTCACATTTCTGAAAGTATCCCCCATTCTTTTATTCTCAACATAAGCCATTCTTGCCCTGTTAACCTTCTAAGTATTATCCTAAGAGCATTCTAGATACTTTGTGAGTGGGATAAATAATTCTAGGGTTCTTTTATATACTTGACATTTTTGAGTGGTCTTAATCTTTGCTCCCCCAGTATTATTTATCATCATCTGATAATTTAGACCATTTTTGTTTCCAGCCCAAGCACCAGATCTATATAGTCTTATTAAATTTCTGTACTTGGAAACAAGTGGAATAATAAAATTATTAGCATTAAGAGCCATTAATTTGAACATTTTTACACACACACACACACACACACACAAATCCTCACAGAAAGTCAGTTTTCAACTTTTAGAATTACTTAGTTGGCTTGGTTGGTTTATTATAATACAGGTTACTGCCAACTGGCCAGCCTCTTTGGTGAAGACCCCATTAGTGCTGGTATACGGTCTCTAAAAGCCAGTGCATTAAGAAGAGAGCAGAATGACCTGTTAGGGGAATTCAGTACCAAGTAGAAGCAAGCCTGCCCTTTCAACTATCCAAACACTACTCAGGTGTGTTAGATTCAGTGCTCTAGACTTTGTACCCCATGTTTCCTCTGCTGCCATCAGAAGATGACCCAGCTTCTTCCCACAACATGAATTCTCCCACCAAGCGTTGTGCTACACGTCACTGTCTTTCATCAGCCCTCAGTTTGGGCTACTAAGAACTAACTGCCTCTCTCCTTGTCTCACCTCACCCTCTGCCTGCAAAATGCAGGCATTGGGCAGCAAATCACAGCCTGCAGCTTAGGATTGCTTTGTAACTGGTCTCTGCATCTCCTCTCAGATTGCTTTTATTCATTCATGACAGTGTGAAGTAGGTTTTTAGAATTCAAATAGAAGAGCTGTTTCTTAACTTAAATAAGTATGGAATTCTTACCATGACCCCTAAACCACTGGTTTATATCACAGGTTCACAGTCAAGTGATATTACTGGTTCCTTAGTATTTAAGTGAGTTGGGCTTTTATAATTGTACACCAGAATGTGCTGTATCACATTGCATTGTGTGAATGAATACACGGTAGTTTATTTACACACTGCAAATACGTTTTCAGTTAAATGTCTACTTTTTTGGGGGGGGGGCTTTTTGAGACAGGGTTTCTCTGTGTAGCCCTGGCTGTCCTGGAACTCACTCTGTAGACCAGGCTGGCCTCGAACTCAGAAATCCGCCTGCCTCTGCCTCCCAAGTGCTGGGGATTAAAGGCATGCGCCACTACCGCCCGGCTAAATGTCTACTTCTTTACAGAGAAGTTTTTGTTTGTATTTTTTATTTACTTTAGGGGATCCAGAATAGTCAAGGATGATCATACCAAAGATGTTTTGAGCCAAGGAGATAGTTGACAAAGGAGGGATTTTAAAAGTGTTTTCAGATACTTAACTCAGTTGAGTAGAGGGAATTTAGATTTAGATTTAGTACAGTGGACATCATCCTAGGATTGGAAGCAGGAACCTGAATAGTAAGGTCAGGCTAAACTAAAAAGCTATAATAAACCATTGAAAAATTAAAGATTTGTGTTTCAGAAAGATGCTCATTATTAAAGTGCAGACTATATTTGGCAAGCAAGGAGATAAGAACTCATTAGCATGAGAGGAGTGAATGAGGTCATAATTATTGATAACAGTGAAAAGTGAACACCCCATCGTCATGGCTTTAATAGAAATACTGCCTCTCTAGTTGATTTGTCCAGTAGATCAAATCAACTCTTAACCAATAAGCCACAATAATAACAGCTTTTATTAAATCTCTACCTGGAATTTTAACTAGGTCTATTTTTGAACTAATAAGAGAACAACTCCAATCTGCTTTTTTAGCACTCATAGTTCATATTACACTCAGTAACACTTGATGGGCAATAACATTTAGTTATTCAACTAAACTTCTTATATTAGATCTTTAATATGATGAATATAAATGAGCTAACAAGGTATGCAGTGACATAGCTAGTTAGCAAAACTAGGGTCAGTACCTGAGACATCTCAGTTCTTCAGAGACCATTCCGAACCAGTTGTACATGGTTTTGTGGTTGAAAGCTGTTTTCATCATGGGTTAAAATTTCAAATTATGCTAAAAAGATTGGCTTAGTAACCAAGATGGCTTCACCTCAGAGGACCCAGGTTTTATTCCTAGCATCCACATAGTGGCTCACAACCATCCACATGTCACACACACGAATTCTGGCAAGATATTGATGTACAAAATAAGTAAATCTTCACTGTATATTTGTCTGTCACATAATAAGGTGTATTTGTCTGTCACATAATAAGGGTGGTGTTACAGTGCTTACCTAAGATGTTCACAATGTTCAGAACTCTGGCTTCAGTCCACAGCAGCACACAACATTTCAAATTCTTTCTTTTAATTAAAGGTATTTTCATATATTAGCACAGTTTTCACAATTACCACCAAGTCAGAAATATCATGGCTGATGAGATGACTCGTAAAAACACTGTGCCTGGTATCCTGAGTTAAGTCCTGGAACCCATACTGGAAGGGCAGACTGGACTCTGCCAGCTCATACTCTTGCATACCTGTGGTGCACACAGTACTACATTTGTTTAGCACATCATTAGAGGGCATTGAGTTTAGACAATAGGAAAAAAGGATGAATAAAGTATGTTCTGGTTGTCACCTGGAGTTTACATGCTCAGTGTGTGGTGGGCACCCAGTACTGGGAGAAAGTACTTGTTCTCGGGTGGTGGATGGTTCTGGTGCAGTTTGTGAATAAACTCATTGTGTCATTTTCAGATTTGGATGGTGCACTACTCTCAGGGGCTGATGGTGATAGGACCATGAATACAAATTTATTGGCTGAAGCCTGCAGTGGTCAAGATGCAGGAGACGCTGGTAAGTACAGTTAGAGTTTTGGCAAGAGTGCCAATCTGAGAGGTTCTGAGGATTGTAGAGTGCTGGTGAGTCTGCTGTAGATCCTTTGCTATTTGTATGTAAACGCATCCGATTAGAGACCAGTCTGAGGTTAGTTAGGACCTTGGTACATTTAAGTTGGCATTGTTTGGGGTGGTACCTAACATAGAGCCTTTGGGACCACCTGCCTCATGCCACATACATACACACATGCACAGTTAATCATTAAAATAAAATGTAAAAACATGATATAAAAAATTTAAGAAAAATGCTGATAAAATTTTAAACAGTGATATTTAAAGCAGTTTTACTTTGGGGAAGCATTGAGTATAAAGGCAAAAATTACATGACCATTGTAAATAAAATAGATTGAATTGGACAGAAATCTATTTTATAGCTCCATAAAAAATAAATCTCCATAAAGGTTTTTTAATTATATTTTGTGTGTGTGTGTGTGTGTGTACATGCCTGCCTTACCAAGAAAGAAGAGTATCTGTACCTTTAAGTTTAAAAAGGAAATACTATTTATTTTGTTGGTACATGTTCTGGCACTGAGATCAGAATACATCTGGGAATTGGCTTCTCTACCCTGTGGGTACTAGCAACCCCAATCAGATGATTAGGCTTGGCAGCAAGTGGTTTTACATTGAGCCATCCCACTGGCTGCTTGCAGGGTAATGGTGTATGCAGGAAAGCATGCAATTTCAAGTTCTTTAAAGTCTAATTCTTACATTGTCAGATTACTAGTTTTAAATATATCCTGTGTGTGTGTGTATACATATATGTGTATGTGTGTATATATATATGTGTATATGTATATGGTGACTACTTTTAATATGGTTTCTGACATCAGTTAAGTATTTTGAACAAATCAAAAATATCGGGTACATGCTAGCTTTCTTAAATACATTTATTCAGCAAATAAGTAAAGGGCATGTGCTTTGGACATTAGAAGCACAGTGTCCTGCTGTCTGATGTCCTGTTAGAAACAAATCTGCTACTTTACTTAATTCTTTAAGGAATATGAATCATAAAGCCCCAACTCAGGTTAGAAGTGGGAACCGACAAGGCTGGCAGCCCAGGCTGCCACCCCAGTTCCCACCCTCCATGTTTGGAAATGTTCACACCAACAATACTACTTGTGATTATAGCCCCAGAAGGTTTTCTTGAATTAACAACAACAACAAACCAAAACCATATTCCAAATAGAAGACAATTTTACAGTTGTAATGCAGTGCATTTTTAAAAACTCAGATTTGTTTTTTTTGGAGACATAGTTTCTCTGTGTAACCATGCCTGTTCTAGAACTCACTGTGTAGACCAGGCAGGCCTTGAACTGAGAGATAAAATGCCCCTGCCTCCGGAGTGGTAGGATTAAAGGTATATACCACCACCCGGCTCCCAAAGATCCCTTTTTACCAAAGAAAATCTTAAATTTATTCTAATTTTTAAGAGGACAATATCTCTAGCAAATGGGGAAATTTTGTATTTATGAAATCCAGGAGTTTGTGGGAAGAAAATTTTACTAGAGATAGCACTCTTTCTCAGAAGTACGTGGGGCTAGATGTGTTACAAAGGATGGAGTCTTTCAGAATTTGCAGTGTTTTCATGGCCTTTACTGATGAAAGCAAGAAGCAACAATCAAGGTTGCCATCTCTCATTGAAAAACTGTAAAATGCTCCAAAATCAAGTTTTTGAGTAGCAACATGATCTTAAAAAAAACAAAAAACAAAAAACTAGATTTGTGAGCGTTAGAGATTGTGGATTTTTAGATTAGAGATATTCTACCTGCATTACTATATGAGTAACTTCTCTGCACATGCCTATATTGAAAAGGAATGTTGTAGGCAAGTCAGTTAAAAATGCCTTGCAATGGGAGCCTGTTTGCTACCATGGAAAAAAACATACAGAGGTCCTTACTGTTGAGACAAGGCAGCCCAGAGGGGTGGTTGGAAAGAAAGAAGGGTTGTATCAAGTTAGTCTTGGTTTGGTTATAGAAAGTGCAGACTTCTTACTGTGAGGTAGATGGGTAGCCCTTCTTCCTTGCAGCCTGACAGGCTTTGAATTAGCTTGGTTTTGGTTTGTACCACCAGTTTTTTGAAACAGGGTCTTACTCTTCTAGTCTGACTTTATCTCAGCCTCCCAGTATTGGGATCTTATTCTTTTTAAAAAAAGAATCTGTGGGAGGTGTGGTGGTACAGGTGGGTGGTGAGGCAGGGGTCCCAAGTTAAAAGTATTCTCAGCTACACAGCAAGTTGAAGGGCCAGCCTGGAGTGCATAGGCCATGTCCTAAATCAGAAAAAAAATGGAATTGCTCTGGCCGAGTGGAAACTGGGAAACAATTTGGCAGCTACTAAGAAAGAACCCACACACCAGAATAGAATTGATGGTTGATTGGATCAAGTGGCAAAAATGTAAAGTTATATGTATATATTTATATGTAGATATGTCTGTGTATATATCTATATGTCCTTATACAGAAAAGAATCTTTGACCCAATAAATGATATATAAATTTTAAATAGGATTGAGGTAATTCCCAACTATGTGTTCTCCTGGTTTCTGTTACTATGGACTAGGCTTTTGTTGCTGTTTTCTGTGACTTTAAAAAAAAAACGTTTAGAGGTTCAAGAGTTTTATTTATATCCTTAGAGTATGGGAATTGAGTCTAGGGACTTGTTCAGGTTTTGGAGGGAAGACAGAATGGGAAGGAATTGGGTAATTTTTTTGAGACTGGGCCTTTCTTGTGGCTTGTAGCTGACTCTGAATTCAACGTCCCAAGTGCTAGGATACAGGTATGAGCCAGCACATGCCACTTTATTTAGTTTATATTAAAATAGCCTATCATTGTTCTTATTTTCTCTGGCTCTAATTAGAGTTTTTCCCAGCCTTTCCTTCAAAATGGCTTTTCAATTGTCCTAGGAGCATCCCATGATTTCAAGTACGGCCTGATGCCTGGCACTTCAAGCGATTTCAAGTATGAGTTGCTTCCAGGTACTTCGAGTGACTTCAAGTTCAGAGTGCTGCCGGATGCTGCAAACGATTTCAAATACGGATTGTTGCCAGAATCTTGGCCCACACAAGGAACGTGGGAAAATGGCAAGTATTGATCAACTGAGCAACTACAAAATTCTAAGATCCCATAATTAAACACTTCCAAGTTGTGTTAATAATTGCTATTCCTTCATGGCTAGACATAGTATTGGTAAGTGGTTTCTCTTTTTAATATTATTAATCAGTCCTTTTTTCCCCTTTAAGGTAACTCATCTCTAATCATGATGAACAAGTTAAAATGCCCTCACTGTAGCTATGTAGCCAAATACAGACGAACACTAAAACGGCACTTGCTCATCCATTCTGGAGTCAGATCATTTAAGTGTGATATTTGTGGGAAGATGTTTACTAGAAGAGAACACGTAAAGAGACATTCCCTGGTGAGTGACTTGAAACTCCCCAATCTGGGGAGCTTTTATGCCAGGGATATTTTAAAGCATTTTACTTTCAAATTTAAGGAAAGATGCTAAACTGCTTTAAGCAGGAATTATTTTTGAGCTGATATTGTAATTCATTTAAAGATATTAACTGTCCATTCATTACTAGTTGTATGGCTTAATTTGAATGGTTCAAATGTGTTTATCTGTACTGTTCTTATAATGAATTTTTCCTCTTTCAATTAGGTGCATAAAAAGGATAAAAAGTACAAATGCATGGTGTGTAAGAAGATCTTCATGTTAGCAGCCAGTGTTGGAATAAAACATGGATCTCGACGCTACGGAGTATGTATGGACTGTGTAGATAAATCACAGCCAGGAGGGCAAGAAGGTGTAGATCAGGGACAGGATACAGAGTTCCCTCGAGACGAAGAGTTCGAGGAACATGAAGGAGGTGAGCCCGATGAAGAGATGGCTGAGGACGGACAAGATCCGAGCGACGCACCTCGATGGGATGGATCAGGAGGCGTTTATGTCTCTGGATGATTAGATGACCTATATATTCCTCAAGAATGCTGCATTGGACATACTATGAATCGACAATTGGGATTGTTGAACTTGAAGGCTTGCAAAATATGGTACATGCTGGATGGTAGTTACGTTGCTGTGAAAAACTGTAGGGTTTAAAGCCTTATAGCAAAAAATTTTTTATATTTGCACAGGACTATACAGCAAACAACCATGTGGTTGGATACATGGAGTCCTCACATATTTCAGTCAGTTGTCAAAGTAAAATATTTTTTATTTATAGAATATACAGTTAACTATTTGGGTTGTATGAAAATATAGTCCTTGTCCTCTACAGAGCTTGCTTACATTCATGTGCCACTTTAACATGAATGAAGAAAATCCATTTATGGAAGTACAGTGACAGTTGACCCAATCACTCTGTCAATCAAACCACTCAGGCTAGTTTGTACTAGTAGAGTTTTGTTTCTATTTTTATTTTATTTTATTTTTTTTAATACAGATTTTCAGTGAGGGGCTTTTTTAACCCCATTGGTTCTATTTTCTTGGGTTTTTTTTTTTTTTTTTTTTTTTTTTCATTTGCTTCATAACTTAAACCAAGTCTCTTCTAGTCTTAGATATTTCTTAATTTTGTGCTGATAGGCATGTTTATAAGAACTGGAGAGGTAATTTATTGGAATGAACTAACTGACTCCCCATCCTCCCTTCCTTTTTTGACATGAATTTTACTACTTCACAAATGAAGAATGATGTTACAAAGTTAGAATGGTGAAGCTGACACATACCACTGAAATGATTATGACTTAGAAGTAACTTTCTCCTGCTGCTCTAATCTGATAAATGGTTACTCTATGATGTTTTCTGACATGGGTTTTGGTTTTGGGTATCTGTTACTTTGGCACTATTCTCGTTTGCCTCTTATATTTTGCCAGTGTACTATACCTCAGCCTTATTTGAAATACAGAGTCTAATTGAAGAATAGTCATAGAAAAATACGTAAAATTATTTGTTTTATAATTCATCCTCCATGTCCAGTTTGGTTAGCTTGTTATGCAATATAAGTGAAATATCAGGTTTTTTTTTCTCCTGTGCCCTTTTTTATCATTAAAATGAACACAAAATGTGCATTCTCTTTTTTTGTTTCATACTTACCGGGATGTTGAGTGTTTTTAAATTGTGGCTGATAATATATTTTTCCTTTCCAAAGTCACCACACCTTGATGAAATCTTAATCATCTCCATGATTCAACATACAAAAATACTACAAGTAAAAATGTTGAGAGCTTTTATTATTGCATTATCTAAATTCTTCAGGAGTCAGAGTCATTCATGCAGCTTAACCTGTTAGGTTTACGTAGCTAGATGACCAGGGACTGAACGGACAGCATATCAGGAGCATATTTATTACATGTATAAAGAACGGAGAGACGGCATATTTTCAACTTTCTTTTAAATAGAAATTGAGTATATTTTCCTATTTTATATCAAATATCTAAATTATGACAGTTGTGTGGAAGAAGCCACAGAGTTGCTTTGACAGACACAATCTTTTTGGTGCTCCATCTAGTCAAAGTTGAAAAGTTGATTTTCTTTTTAAAGAGACAAGCTTCGTCATTGCCTCTGATTTCAGTAGAATAATGGTTTGATATTGGACAGTGATTTTTTTGTGTGTGGATAAATCAGAGATGAAATACTCGTGTTATGTAGTGAGACCCACCCACTGCCCTCTGACTGAACTGTACGGTAGTCTCTGCATTTCTTGGGAGGATGGCAGAAGAGTTTCACTTTGATTTTTTTTTTTTTTTTTTGAAATGAAGAGTACACCTTATTCTCTGTGTTTGAAACAAATGAGTAAAATGTAATTCTAGTAAAGTCCAAAATAGACATAGTTGGGCAGAGATATTATGAATGAAAAAGTATTTTAAACGTAAAATGTTCTGCTTTGTGAATATGTAAGTATAGTATAAAGATTTCTTTCATCCCATCTATCCCCTTTAAAATAAACCATAGTTTACAATTGGTAGATCTGTCTATATATAAATATATATTAAAGAGCAAATATATATATTTAAAAAAAGATCACCTAAATCTGCTTTATTAGACAGTAGTTCACTTACTGCATAGAAACTGGACTTGGCTTTACATTGTCAATGTACTTTATTTTACTCGAGATATGACCTTATCTTGAAACAGAATTTCCTTTATTACTTAAATCATTTATGTATATCTGGTAAATTATGACCAAATTTTTGTTAGATTGCATACAGTAAATTGAAATACACATTTGGTACACTACGGGATTGTTGTGCTTTTGTTTGGTTTTAGTTGGAAACAGGTTTGATGTAGTTGACTTATTACTGTTAATTTAAGATATTCTATAATTGTCCATTGCCTTTTATGTCGTGTTGTGACAGATTTGGCTATATTTTTAGTCATCTGAAATATACTTTAAGAAGTTTGTTTTTAGGTAATCCAAAGGAAAATGTTTATACTCTTGAATATATATTTGCCTCAGCCTATATAAAAGTTTCTTTGACGTAAACACTTTACCAGAAACAGAACTGACAGACTTTTCTACTGCTGACTGCCTAAGTTATTTTGTTTCATGGTCTTCAGGGATTGCCTCTGCCCTTCTAGACCTTTTTTTAAAAATAGTTTTAGTACTATACTACTGGACGTTTCTATTTTTTTAAGTATATTCCTTTTCTGACAATACAACTTCAGGAAGTTGATAAATCTCTTAAGAACTTTTGATTGGTCTCAGAAAGGTAATGGATTGAATACTCAGAATTTTGTCTGAAAGTCTGGCAGAGTTTTGTTGTACATTTGGTGAAGTTTTTCATGTAATTTATATTTTAAATAAAATATTTTTAGAGTTTTTAATTTTAATGAAGGGGAAGAACATACACTTTCATATTCCACAGTGGTAATACTATGTCATAAATTCAGATCATGTGTTATTCTCCCAGACAGTTTCTTCCATATGGTCCCTCATTTGTCAAGGTTCTTGACTCTCACATTTTTTTTTATTAGACATGTTGCTAAATTTTAGCACTCTAGTGATCAAGAGCTTGGTGTGTGTGTGTGTGTGTGTGTGTGTGTGTGTGTGTGTGTGTGTGGTACTGGAAGAGGAAACTGGACAACAACAAGTGGCTCTGAATTTGGGGGCAAAAAAGTACTATTTGGCTTAAGTAAAGCCATCCTAATAAAGAGTGAGTAAATTCATTGCAATTCATGGAATACTCAAGCACAGTAAGTACACCGTACTTTCAGTAAGTGCATATTAGTTGTTCAATAATGTGAACCAAGAGAAAAAAGTAAAAGCTGGTAGGGAGAAATGAGGGAAGTGGAGGGCCTGAGGAATGGAGTCGGGCAGGAAGGAGCTCTGGGGACTGGCTCTGTGGTTGAAGCATTCTCTGATCATGGCATAAGAGATTTGTTCTTTGGTTTATGACCTGAAAACTCCCACTTTTTGGTATGCCCACTCTTCTTGTGTTTGCCTTACTTTATCTAACCTATAAGGTAGGTGCTATTCTATTTTACAAATAAGGAAAGACTCAGAGAAACTCAGACACTTGCCTAAATCACCCTGGCTTTCTAGAGCAGGGATTAATCAGGTCTGCTTCGGAAGCTCCGACTCTTTAGGCTCTGTTGATGCCTCATAAAACAACTTTTTTTGTAAATTTACATTCTATGAAATGGCTATTTTAGGAATTTTGTTTTCTTCTGGGAGTTGCTTTTGTCACTTTGACTTAAACACACCTTACTGTAATCCTTTGTGAGTGGGCTGATATTTTCACTTTTTAAAAGGATGGTTTTTTTAATATGAAGAACTATATATAAGCCCCAGCCTGTGTGCTGTTCAGTCACCCAGATCCTTAAGCTTAACTATGGTACCTACTCTAGAGTTAGAACCAACAGGTGTTTTCTTAGTTCAGGATTTAAGGTAGAATTATTTATTTTGTTTCTTCTTTACCTGCTGTATTCCAGGCTTCAAGTGAAGTTGAACAAGGTAGTTTAAAACATGTTAGGGATAAGCACACTTTGAAAGATGTTTTCTCACCCTGAGTTTTAGGGCACTGGGCACTAAATTTGGAATACACTAGCTATTGAGAACAAAATTTGGGGTTTAAGAAAGGGATGATTGAGGCCATTATGATATGGGAGAAACAGCATCTTAAACACTGTAAACAGAACTCTTCTGCCTGCTGTTTGTAAAAGCTCTCTGGCAAGATCTTTTACAAAGACCAATTTTCTTTTTTAAATGTAATTTACCTACCTAATATTTAAATGTCCTGAGACATGTATGTAAGCTTCCAAAACCTTGTTTGTCTGTGTATTTAGAAAATACACAAGATTCTTTATCAAACTTAAAATATAAACTTGTGAGCACTAAACTGCTTCTGGCTTTGTGAATTTTATTGATATTTAATTCTGGTTTATTTGCAGGTATGCTAGTTTAGACTCATTGGAAACACCTTTGTAGATTTGGACATTCAAATTCCTTTGTACTCAGAGTTTACAGGATTGAGTTGTAGAGTCCGATGAGGTTTTTCTGTTTGTATGGGTTTTGGGTTTTGGTGTGGAAGTACAAAATAAGTAAAGCTACCTCCCAGTCTTCTGCAGGAATTCCTTCACTCACAGATAGCAGTGACTTGTATTCACTATATCCTTAGAATTTATTTTTATAGGATTTAAGAAACGTCCAAAAGTTCCCTGTAATCACACTTAGGAGTTCTCTTGGAAATGGGGTTCAGACTCAAAGGGGAAGCACTATCTCATATACTGTATATTAGACAAATAATCAATTTGTAAACAAGTAAATATATAAGATTACAAATTTTAAGCCTTTGAAAATTAGAGTGCACACAGCAGTTTAAGTTGCCCACTTACCATTGGATGGATCTCACTTGCTGTGTCCACAGGCTAACCTCTGAATTCCAGGATTACCAGTGTCATCTACTGCGCCCAGCTTGTGAGTTACTAATAGAACAGAGGTTGGTGATGGGCCAAGGAAGGTGGGGTTGGGGTGACCTGAGGAAGGCATAGTGCATATGTTATGGTGAACCATCAGGTGTGGAATTAAGATGTGTTCAGTGTGGTTTCAAGAGGGAATGGTTAGGAATACTTGAAGATTTAAAAACTTTTAAAGATAAAATGGGGGTGAGGCAGTTCCACTACTGAATGTTGTAGATGTGTAAAAGAGTGACAGCCATCCTGGCTAAAGCCATGTTAGCCAAATACGTTTGTTTCACAGTGAGTCTCAACTACTTTTTAGAGAGTTGGGACCATGATAGGTTGCCAACTTTATCTCCCTGCTTAGTACATGAAGTAAAATTGGTAAAGTTTTGCACTATGTGGGTGCAATGCTTGTTTTGACACTAACAGGCAATTTAGAAGTCAGGTTTAGCTTTATGGAAACTGTTCTGTATGCTTTTTCCTACAAATCATTGTCATAGTAGAAGCTGACAAAGGAAACATACCGGAATTATGACAAAATGGTTTTAGAACTGAGCTTGGAATGGTGGCTCACTTTAATCTCAGCCTCCCTGGAGGCAGAAACCACAAGATCTTTGTACAGTTTAGGGCAGCCAAGACTACACAGAGAACATGTCTCAAAAGAATTCTTTAGTTCTAGAGATTATCACACTAAAAGTTAGTAAATGCTAGAGTTACTGAAGTGAACTAGAGGAACTCTAAAACAAGGGAGGTTCATGCTGGCCATGTGGAGTCCTCTCCCCTAGTGCACAAGGTAGAACATGCCTGAGCTACTCAGCAAAGGTGGTCTCAAGCAGCAGTGGCTCCGAACAGCAAGCTGTCTCCTCACTGTATACTACTGGATATATAGTTCAGTTTCTTCATAATATGGTCAGTCTTAAAACTTGGCAATAAAAGAAAGGTACTAATTTTCAGTTTAATTAGGTATCTGCTAGATTGTAGTGAGTGACAGAAGACTGATTTCCTGGCACACATCACAGCAGCTACTGAGAGACACAGTTTGAAGACAAGTGAGAAATGAGACCAGAGAGCTTATTGCAGTGACGTCACAGTTTCAGGGCCCTGCATTCCCGACACCTCATTTCAGTCTGTCTCAAATTCATTCCATTGGAGGTGTTGCCAGCTGTGAAATATGGTGATCCCTTGAGCCTTAGGGGCCCAATCACAGAACACGGTGATGGCCAGACTTCAAGATGATTTATATTTACACACATCTTCAACATTTAGAGTGCTTCAAAGGATAAACCATTTGCTACAGAACCATTTGAACAGGTAATTCTAGTTGCAAGGTTTTTTGTACTTGTTAAGAGGCATATTGGATCTTGTCATTTATATTTTGTCATATGAGAGTTGTAATATAAAAGTTAACATGGAGCTTAGGTTGTCCCAGTGCTTTTTAAATTTGTGTGCCGGCATAAATGTGGTCCATGTATATGAAAGTTAGCCATGAAAGACTAACTTAGTGGAGTCAGTTCTTTCTGCTTTTATGTAGGTTCCGGGGTTTAAAAGACCTTTATTCACTGGGTCAACTCAGCATTGTTAACGTTTTTGATGCAAGATCTTTAGCTTCAGCTAGCCCAGAATTTGCTGTGGAGCTCAGGTTGAGTTCACAGTGATCTTCCATGTTAGGATTACATACGTGTGCCACCATATTCTGTGCTTTTGCACCCCTCAATAATAAAATATTTGATCAATTCTAATTATCTTGATGTGTGCAGCCATAGAAGTCGGTGTTTTTCTTCTTAGGATTCTGATCAGTGTAAGAACTAGCAGACTTGTTTTAAAGAGACAGATAATAAGTCTCTGGCCATGAGACTACTCCAGACACAGCCTTAAACATGAATGAGCAGCGAGGTGTATTCTAATGCTGACCAGCCTAGCCTAGGCCACAATTTGTACATTGAAAAATGCCATACCTCCATAACCCCAATGACTCCTTTCTAGGGCTGGCAGGCTGTAGTGGGAAAGGGTAGCACCATGAGCTAACAAGCACATGACCCCACTATCGGCATTGGCTAAGCAGGGAGACCTTAATAGGGAAGTAATGGGTCTGTGCTCTGATGTCCAATGTGTTTCCCTGTCTTGACACCCTGTTCCCAAGAAAGAAATCACAAATACACCCACTTCAGAAATTCATTCAGAACTTGAGACTTTTACTTGCTGATTAAAAACAGAGACCTTTCTGATACACATTGTCTTGTCACAGCCTGTCCCATAGCTCTTTAGCACAGACTCTTAATATAGGCTGGCCTGGAACTCCCTATGTAGCTCAGATTGTCTTAGAACTGGAAACAGTCCCTCTGCCTCAGCCTTCTGAATGCTAGAATTACAAATATGAATCAGTACACCCGTCTAAAAAGGTGTGTGGGTGGGGGGGGGGGTGTAGAACCTAGAAGTATCTCCCTCCATCATTTGACCTTTTCTTTCCAGACATCTCTTGCTAAATGTGGCTACTCTGTTGCTGGCCAGCAAAAGCTCCAGAAGTCTGTCTTCACCTCCCCAATGCTGGGGTGCCAGCAAACCCAGCTTTTTATGTGGATGGTAGGGTCTGGTCATGGAAACACTACCAACAACCTTTAATTTTAGGTCCAGCTGTGATTGAGTACTGTACTGCTGACATTCACATCAGGTTCTCAATATCAATTCATATAAGTGCTGTTGCTTCTTTGTAGCTTGAGAGCTTAAGATTGTGAGTCAAAGTATGTGAACTGCAAACAATGAATAAATTTCCAACACTTAATACTATCAAATTGAGTCAGACATGTTTTCAGATGTATTGATTTCCCATTGTAAGGCCACACCAAGGACTCCCATATTCTGTTGAAGTGTCAATAAATACATGCTAATATTTTTTAAATGGAGACAGGATCTTACTACATATTTTCCACCTAAAACATTTTAAAATTGTGATGGTACATGCCAGTAAGCCAGCACAAGTGGGTAGAGGTAGAAGGATCAGGAGGTCCAAGTGATGAACGCATAGTGAGTTCAAGACCAGCCTGGGTTATACAAGACCCTGTTTGGAAAACACTAAAACTGCCTCACGCATTTCTCTTCATTTTAATATTAAATTTAAGGACCACACTCTGGTTTCTTTTCAGATTGTATGTCTTTTATGCCTTGAAATTTAGGGGATATGGATATAGCTCGGTAAGGATTACTTGCCAAGCATGTGCAGGCCCTGGGTTCAACCCCCAAAATTTCCATGAGTTTGGTTCTAAAGGATATAAAGGTCTGTTGCTGGGGCTAGAGAGCTGGCTAAGCACTGGCTGCTCTTCCATAGGAGCCGGGGTCAATTCCCAGCACCCACATGTCAGCTCACGACTATAACTCCTGTCCCAGGGGATCGACACATACATGCAGACAAAACACTAATAAACATTTTAAAAAGAGAAAAGTTTTGGTGTTCTTCCATCCAATGAGACTTCTAGCAGGAGTGTCTATAATCATAAAAGATGTGGTAGAATCCTGCTGGGAACATGGTCACTGGATAATGACTGAGGTGGTTATGGGTATCACATACTGCTCAATGCATCACAGCCTCGATTCTGGTGTCAACAGTTAAATGAAATTATCCTTGAAAAAGCTTGTAGAAGCTAATCACCAAGTCCATCCAGTCTACATTACTGAGCGTTGCTAATAGCTGCATCCATTAACACTCCT